>NC_054475.1:88108361-89363361 GCF_017639515.1 Carcharodon carcharias
GCCTTACCCTCTTCTTTCTGACACTGTAATGGAAAGAAGAGAGAAGAAGAATGACTGCATGGCCTGCCTCCAACATAGCACTGAACATGACGCTTAAGTTTCTATGTAAAGAAATTAAGCATAGTTCCTGACTGGATGGCTGGGGGAGGCATGCCTTACCATCTCTGCATTCATCTGCCACTGCATCTAGATGCTTCTCCAACATCTGCAATAGAAGTAGAGGCAGCCTACTGAGCACTATGCCCTGTTGTCCTGGATGACTTTGCCTTTTGTCCTCTCCTGCTAGTTCAGAAGCCTGCTCTTTGAATGGTGTGAGGGGTGGAGATTGGGCATGCCCCTTCCCGTCTTCACTCGCTCACGCCTGTTGCCCGTTAACTTGTCCTGCGCAAGGAGAAAAGATGCTTTGAGAGCAATTGGGATGCATGTGGCATTTGCATGCTACCAATCTTCACCAATCCACTGGCAACTGTGTGCCATGTGAAAGATGCACTGCAACTAATCCACAAGGGTTCTTCAGCAGCACCCTCCAGATTGGTGAGTTCATGCAGATAGAAGGCCATCAGAGGCATGACGTCATCAGCAAATGTTGTTGCCCTGTACACTAACCAATCCCCTCTGCAGAATTTGAGGCTCTCGGTGTGGCAGGGTCAGAGATCCGCAGTTGCCTACCTACCCGAAATCAAGGTGGACTGTAGTGAGGTGATGAGGCATCGCCACAGTCTCCACAATATGCTAAGAGTTGCTATTATACATGGGTAGCACAGATGGTGGCCTTGCCACTGAGGCCTATGTCAGTTTCCATTCAGTGAGATGTGTATGGGCAATAGAGGGTTCACTTACCCTGGTGGCGTAAATAAGGTCATTCATCCTTTTCTTGTGCTGCAGAGCAGTCCTTCTGAGTGGAGCTGGCAGTCACCACCTTGGTGACTGCCTCCTTTGCAGGGGTAGGGAGAAGAGTGGGCCTCCTCCTCCCATCCCCCAGGTAAAGGATGTTCCTCCTGTCCTCCACTACTTTCAGCAATACTTCCAGTGATGCATCGCTGAATCTGAAGGCCTGTGCTCCTTGGCTTCTGTGTGCCATTTCCTGGTCTGTTGTAAAGAATGAGATAAAAGTAGCTGGCCTTTTAAATATGGTCCCGGATATGAGGGCGGGACACGCAACATTCTGCATCCCGCCCCCGTGAGAAACATCAGGAAACCCATGGCTGCATCATTAATGAGCCCAGCATTGCATAATTCAGTGCAAGTTACCACTGGGCTCCATGGCGGAAATCATTCTCACTTCCCGCAATGGAACTTAGGCCTGGAGCGGACGATTCCAAGGGCACCTATAGCCACTCACTTAGCTGTCAGGGATGCATGGGATGGACTACTTCAGGCATGATTTAACTCATCTAATGCAGTGCAACCATTTGACACACTAATTCTGAGCCCACTATGTCCCTCCTCCTAGCCCCATCACGAAAGAGTTCCATAATCAATAATCCATCCCTCTTACAGACACCTCACAGACACCCATTTTACAGTTGTCATAACATTTTTCACAGGTAGAAGGCCACTTGGCAGACAGCATGTAACAATGGGGAGGATGGGACAATGCCGCTTTAACAAAAAGTTTATAGTTGATGAGTATTGGACAGAAAAATGAAAATGCCACACACTGTTAAACACCTAAGTAAATATCCTTGTGCAACTACAAAGCCTTTCTCTTCCTTTTCCTATGATTCCCATGTGGTATTACAACCCTCAGCAAAATCAGGGGCAGGCTGCTTGTTTCCCTGCTCTGACAGCTCTTATGCCCTTGGGTGCTATTCTTTGGTTTCAAAGCCTGCGAGGGCCCAACAAGGGATGCCTGACCTGCACCTGTGCAGGGAGGGGACATGGGCTTAAGACAGGAGACAGCATGGGGACTCTGATTGACGACAGGAAAAGGGCACAGAATTGGAATTGGTTTAAACAGAGCCAACACTTCCATGCCCCCCTTCTCCATCTTCCCTTCATGGCCCAGCTACTAGCCAAGAGCTGGAGAGCACTTCCCTGCACTTAACTGAGGTACTGAACAGCCAAGGTGAAGCTTTCCTCCATCCTGCTTAAGGTGGTAGACTGAGTGTGTGGACCTTTGATCAGGGTCAGCATTCACTCGGTTGCATGCTGCACCTGATGCTCCATGCAAGTGGCCATTCTTCCCATTGAGCCAGACATCAGTGTAAAAGCCTGAAACATCAGGACACATATCCTAGAGAAGGACTCCTCCTATCTCTCTTGAATCATGCACGGTGGCTCTGGAAAGGTGGATAGAACTTTACACATTTTCTGCTGCTGCTGCTCCATCAACAACCCTCAAAGCTCAGCAACTACATCCAACAGAGCAGTGCTTATAGTGTCCTGCACCATGCAACAGGGACTCTCCATCTCTATTCCTGTCTCCAGTACCTGCTCTGCTAACTTGTGATGCATATTTCACCATGTGACAATCTAACTACCTGTCTCAGTGGGCCCATAGCGGTTTGCAGGTTTGAGCTAGCGTGACGGAGCTCCCTCAGAGTAAGTGACTACAACTGAGGAGTTTTCCTTCTCTGGCACAAGCCCCTAAGCGAAGCTTGCCTGTGGGAAATGATAGACATGAATTAAAACTGATAAGGTGAGAGGGTTCTAAGTCATCATTTTGCAAATCATCATATTTTATTTGCTGTTGATATCAAGTTGGCATGAGTGAATGTTGTCTGCCATATGGCTGTGTTATATTTAATCCTGTCACCATGTATTGGGAGACCCCCATCTCTCCAACACTAATGGTCTGGCAATCCAAGACATGACTTATCTCCAATGTCCCCACCTCTGACAGAGGTTTGTTAGTCTGAGGAGTGATATGCAGGAGAAGGCTGGGCAAGACTGAGTGAGGTTGAATATATGAGGTTGAATATCCGGTCATTGAACCTCTTTGGGCACTGTATCCAGGACTAAGCACCACACTCCTGCTGAGGACTCCTCAGCAAAGTCCTGCCATGCCTGCTTGTTCTCTGTGACAGGCTTCTTCCTCCCATCCATGGGAAAAGAATCTCCCTGCAGAACGTTATAGCCCACAACATGATGTTCAGGCTTGCATCTGAGAACCGTGGTGCAGCCTTGGCATGTCAGCCCTCCATCTGTCAAGTTGCTGGCTCTGTTTTGACAGTTTCAGAATGTTTCCATTCTGACCCTTGCAGAGCTCCTTTAAATAGTGAGACTAAAACGGACTGCTGTGATTTGTCACCTGCTCTAATTGGTCAGAATCTCAGAAGTCAAATGCAAATGCCATGATTAGGTTAAAAAGCCTCTGAAAAGCCTGCTGCTCAAACCTCTGGGTTCTGCTGCCAGACTCTCCCATTGCGAGTAAGTTGGAAATGTAAAATCCAGCCTTAAATAATAAAAGGGATGGTGGTGCAAGGCACAACAGGAGTTAATGGAACAAGAAACAAAAGGTGGGTCTAAAGGAGGTGTAAATGGGAATAGCAGAATCATTACCAACAGCTGCTATAAAAAAAAACTTTTTAAAAAAGCTTGCAGCAGTCCCCTTAAGGAGTATAAGGTTTTGGAGCATAAAAGAAAGTAAAAATGAAAAACTGCAAAGACTGTCAATCTGAAATAAAGACTGAGAATGCTAAAATCTTACTTAAATACTTGTTTCAATCAGACTTCAGCCCATGGAAGGATTGCACCCAAACATTATAACATCTTTTTCCATTCAAATTGCTGACTAACCTGTTGACCTTCCTGCATTTTCAATTTTTATTGGGGATTTACAAGTAATGTTTAATCAAATTGTATAAGTAAATAGTCTGTGTGAGGTCACTATTAATAAGGCACATTGAGTACTGGCTATGTTTGGAGGGCGTTCAACAGCAAGTCAGAACAAATTGAAGTTGTTCTGACCACATCACATGTTAGACCAATCCTAGTGTATGGTGTACAGTTTTGGTTACCTAACCTCAAAAAGAACATAGATGCATCAGTGAGAGTTCAAATGAAAGTGGGCAGAATAATTTAGAATGATTAGAGATCTGAATTATGAAGAAAGCCTCGAGCTGGGGAAAAGAAAATTGAGGGAAGACTCAAATGGATCTTAAAAATAATGAAAGTATAAATGAAGTTTAAGTAAAATAACTAGCTACTTGGACAATGAGTATAAGACTGGAAGGCTCAAGTGCAAAATTTACAAGACTCAAACAAGATTTGTAATTAGAGAAAAGTCCCTTCCACACAGGACAGTGCCTCAGAACAAACTGCCCGAATAGGTTCTTGATTCAGGATCAATTTTTACATTTAAGAAGGGCCTGAATTAATTTCTCCTGAGAAGGGTGATTGAGGGTTACAGACATTAAGACTGCCGGGTTTTTTCTCAGGGACTCAGATTTCTGAGTATTAATTCTAATTATGCTTAAGTTTATTTCAGTACCATAAGCCTTGCCGTTTCTAGTAGAATTGAATATTCCCTCGCTTTTTGAGGTGGATTTCAAATCCATAGTGGCATTTCTGAGACATAGAGCAGCATTTTTTGCTGGGCGGGCATGCGCCGCATGAAATAACACGCAATGACGTCACCTCAGTTTGCTGACGTTAACATGCACTCTCGCGATGCTACACTAGGCAGGCAATGCAGAAGGAGGCCTGCCCACCATTAATTAAGAGGCCAGTTAAGGCCCTTGAAACACCAATTTTCTCCGTGTTTATGTAGCCCGTGCAATTTTTTGGCTGTTGCATTGGAAAAACGGACAGTCGAGCAGGCCACAATTAGCACCCAAAGGCAGAATAAGAAGTGGCATAACTTGCTGTTTGTTGCTTCTGTGAACTGGACAGCTTCATCTCACTTCAGAGCTGCATTCTGAGTGCATTTCTAGGCTTCATTTCAGGGCTCATTGTTGTCTTCCAGGCCCCCAGAGGATTCAGACCGTGTTGTCCCTTCCTGGTATCAGACAGCCTTCCATAACCCTGGTAATGGGGATTGTGGTCTCCGCTGGATGCACCTCCTCTGAGGAGGAAGAGAGGGGCAGAAGGGAGAGGAGACCAGGTGTCCCAATGCAGCTTCTAGAGGAGTGACCTGTGGGAGGAGAGGCGCAGGCGCAAGGGGCACAGAGACAGCCGGAAGTCCAAGGCAGAAGTGGCCGCAGAAGACACCACCATCCTGCTGCCAGGTTTTACAGGTGGCGATGCAGCTACCTCAGTATGTCTGAGGTAAACTGCTGAAGGAGGCTTCGTCTCTCGAGAGAGATAGTGACCTCCATCTGTCAGAAGATCGGGCCTGAGATTAGGCCCGACTGTGTGGGTGGACACCCCATGCCAGTGACACTTAAGGTCACAGTGGCCCTCAATTTCTATGCCTCTGGCTCTTTCTAGAGTTCGGTGGGTGATCTTTGCAGATTCTCCCAATCGGTTGTCCACAGTTGCGTCAAGTTGGTGATAGACCCTCTGTTCAGGCGTGCATTGACTTTCATTCATTACCGTACGGATGAGGCCAGCCAAGCAGAGCAAGCCAGAGGCTTTGCAGCGATTGTGGGTTCCCCCACGTCCAGGATGCCATCGACTGCACACATGTAGCCATCACGGTGCCAGCGGGTCAGTCAGGTGCCTTGGTCAACAGGAAGGCATTCCACCCCATGAACATGCAGACAGTGTTTGGCCACAGGATGTAGATTCTGCAAATGTTTGCAAGTTACCTTGGCAGCTCCCATGACGCTTACACCCGATCCCCTGAAATCATTATTGGAAAGGTTTATGATTATGCCATAGACTTGTGGCCTGTTAGTTGCACACTTTGTGAGCTATACACAGGAAAAATCCTATTTCCTGGCAAAACTAATAATCATATGCTGAAACTCATGATGGACTTATAGGGCAAAATGCCAAATAAGGTAGGAAAATGAATTTTGGAATTCGATTTATATCCGTGAGGTGATGAGAACTTTAACTTTCTGTTTATCAATCATTTGCATTTAACATTGATGCTTTAGCAATGAATTCTCAAATTTCTTATGTCAAGTTACTAAGGAAAAATTAATTTTAAAATTAAAACTCTTTAGAAGTGGAATAATTTTTAAATTTTTGGGTGAAGTTTTTATGGTGTGAGAGTGTTTAGTTTTCCTGTTACATCATTAAATCATAGTGACAAATTGACGTACGCTCTCTGTGTAAATATTATCATATCTGTACTTGTATTAAAGGTTAATGGGTATGGTCCTATGGAGACGTGGTTACAAAGAGATCAAAGCTGGGAACTAAATATTCAGTGGTATGTGACTTTTTCAAAAGGACAGGCAGAAAGGAAAGTCTGGTGGTGGTAGCTTTGTTAGTACAAGATGGAATAAGTACGATAGCAAGAAATTATCTTGGATCGAAAGATGTAGAACCCATATGGATGAAGGTAAGAAATAACAAGAGGAAGAAGATACTGGTGGGAGTAGCCTATAGGCCCCCTAACAGTAGCTATACTAGAGGACAGGTAATAAATCAGGAGATAATGAGGTCATGTAAAAGAGGCAGCACCTTAGTCATGACTTTAATCTTCATGTACATTGGGAAAATCAAATTGGCAGAGGTAACCACGAGCAAGAATTCATAGTGTATTTGGGACAGTTTCTTAGAATCGGGGATCAGGCTACTTTGGATCCGGTAATGTGTAATGAGGCAAGTTTAATAAATGAGCTGAGTAAAAGACCCCCCCTAGGAAACAGTGACCATAACATGGTTGAATTTAGCATTTGGTTTAAGTGAGAACCTTCGGTCGAAAACAACTGTGCTAAACTTAAATAAGTGTAATTACAAAGGAATGAGGGCACAGTTGGCTGGAGTGGACTGGGAAAAGAGTTTAGCAGAAAAGATGGTTGATGAACAATGGCAGGTGTTTAAGAAAATAGCTCATGACTCACAACAAAGATATATCCCAGTGAGGAAGAAGGATTCTAGGTGGGGGATAAACCAATGGTTAACCAAGGAAGTTAAGGATAGTATCAAATTGAAAGTAAAACATAAAATGTGGCAAAGATTAATGGTATTAGTGTCTTCTACACTAGGATTGGGGAAGTTTTTAAAAACCAACAAAAGATGACAATAAAAAAAGGAGAAAATAAACTTTGAGGGTTAACTATCAAGTAATATGAAAATGGACAGTAAGAACTTCTTTAAGTATATAAAAAGAAAGAGAGATGCCAAAGTGAACATAGGCCCCTTAGAGAATGAGGCTGGGGAAATAATGGGGAACCAGGAAATGGCAGAGGAGTTGAATAAATACTTTGCTTCACTCTTCCCCTGTAGAAGACACTAATAGCATTCCAAAAATACTAAATAAGCTAGGGCAAAAGGAGGGGAGGAAATAAATACAATAACTATCACTGGAGGAAAAAGTATTAGGGAAACTAATGGGCCTGAAGGCCAATATGTCCCCTGGACCTGATGCGTTGCATCCTGGGATATTAAAGCAAGTAGCTACACAAATTATGGAAACATTGTTAGTAATCTTCCAAAAATCCTTAGGTTCTGGAAAAGTCCCAGAAGATTGGAAAACTGCCAATGTAATGCCCTTATTCAAAAAGGGAGGGAGACAAAAACAGGTAACGAAAGGCCAGTTAGCTTAATGTCCATCATTGGGAAAATGATAGAGTCTGTTGTAAAAGATGTAATAGCAGAGCATTTAGAAATGCATAATATAATCAAGAAGAGTCAGCATGGCTTCATGAAGGGGAAATCACGCCTGACAAATTTATTAGAATTCTTTGAGGAGGTAGCAAGCAAGATAGGTAAAGGGAAACTAGTAGATGTAATATATTTGGATTTCCAAAAGGTGTTCGATAAGGTACCTTATATACTTAATAAGATAAAAGCCATGGTGTTGGAGATAGTATTTTAATGAATCTTCTCCTTGGAGAGAAGAAGGTTGAAAGGAGATTTGATGGAGATGTGTAAAATCATGAGGGGGCTGGACAGAGTAGATAAGGAGAAGCTGTTCCCACTCGTAAGAGGATCAAGAATGAGCGGTCACAGATTTAAAATGATTTGTAAAAGAAGCAAGTAATGTGGGAAAAATGTTTTTCACACAATGAGTGGTTTGAGTCTGGAATGCACTGCCTGGAAGTGTGATGGAGGCAGGTTCAATCAAGGCATTCAAGTGGACATTAGATGATTATTTGAATAGAAACAATGTGCAAGGGTACAGAGAAAAGCAGGGCAATGGCACTGGGTCATAATGCTCATTTGGAGAGCCGGTGCAGACTTGATGGGCAAAATGGCCGCCTCCTCTGCTGATAAGATTCTGTGATTAGTATGGATAGAAGATTGGCTAATAGGAGACAGAGTTGGGATAAGGGGGGCATTTTCAGGATGGCAAACTATAATTAGAGGAGTGCCACAGGGATCAGTGCTGAGACCACAAGTATTTACAATATATGTTAATGACTTAGATGGGGAAGTGAATATACTATTGCAAAATTTGCAGATGACACAAAAATAGGTGGGAAGGCAAGCGGTGAGGATGACATAGTCTACAGAGGGATATAGACAGGTTAAGTGAGTGGGAAAAAACTTGGCAGATGGAATAAAATGTGAGAAAATGTGGGGTTATGCATTTTGGCAGGAAGAATAGAGGAACTGAATATTATTTAAATGAAGAAAGACTGCAGAAGGCTGCAGCACAGGGGGATTTGGGAATCCTCGTGCATGAATCCCAAAAAGCTAACATACAATTTCAGCAGGCACTAGGGAAGGCAAATGGAATGTTGGCCTTTATTTAAAAGGGAATGGAGTGTAAAGATAGGGAAGTCTTGCTAAAATTATACAAGGTAATAGTTAGACCACAACTGTGAACGGTTTTGGTCCTCTTATCTAAGGAAAGATATACTGGCTTTGGAGACAGTCCAGAGAAAGTTCACTAGGTTGATCCTGGGCATGGAGGGATTTTCTTATGAAGAGAGCTTGAGTAGGTTGGGCCTGTACTCATTGGGGTTTAGAAGAATGAGAGGCAATGTTTTGAAACATAAGATTCTTAGGGAGCATGACGGAGTAGATGCTGAGAGGTTATTTCCCCTTGTGGGAGAGCCTAGGACCAGAGGGCATAATCTCAAAGTAAGGAGTTGCTCATTTAAGACAGAGATGAGGAGGAATTTCTTCTGAGGGAAGCAAACCTGTGGAATTCTTTACCGCAAAGGACTGTAGAGGCTGGGTTGTTAAGTATATTCAAGGCTGAGGTGGACAAATTTTTAATCAGTAAGGGAATTGAGGGTTATGGAGAAAAGGCAAGAAAGTGGAATTGAGGACTATCAGATCAGCCATGATCTCATTGAATGGCGGTGCAGACTCGATGGGCCGAATGGCCTACTTCTGCTCCTAAGTCTTATGTCCTATGCTTATCCTGAGGCACTCCCAGGTGCTGAGGTTCTTCAGTGCTCCAGCCTGACTGAATGGATGGCTGCTGGGTGACAAGGGCTATCCGCTCAAAAGGTGGCTTATGACGTCTCTCTGCCACCCAAGAACAGAGGCTGAGCAGCAGTACAACAGGAGTCATGCCTGCACAAGGGCGGTGGTAGAGAGAGCCATTGGTCTTCTCAAGATGTGCTTCCGATGCCTGGACTGTTCAGTGGGTGCACTCCAATACCCCCCAGAGCATGTGTCACTGGTAGTGGTTGCGTGCTGCGCTCTCCAAAATCTGGCGCTAGAAAGGGGGGACACAGTGGAGGAACAGGATCTTGACGCAGCTGCACAGGCCACAGATGATGAGTCCAGTAGTGAGTCCGAGGACGAACACGGTGAGGAGAATTCTGAGGGCATAGACACTGACCTGGGTAACCTCCAGGGAGGCAGGGACACCCGGAATACTTTGATCCTACTCTCCTTCAGCTAGCCACCACATGTCAGTGCTGCAGGCTCCATACCTGACAGGACCATTTCCTTGGCCTCCAACATACACTCTGTGCCTGTGCAATAAGGTTTGAGGAGACACACGTCCATCAGTAAATAAGGGCCTGCCCTGACCTTTGGAACAAATGAAGCATACAGAGGCCAATAGCACAAAATGACATCTCATTTAATTGTGAATGTGAAGCATAGCTGAAATAAGCATTAACTGATGATTTTAATCACACCACGGAAAAAGGTAAAGCAAACCGGGGGAACAAAATATCACCCATGATAAGGCTGTCAAATGCTTAAGGTGCTTTACGTTTACATTTGCAGGTGCTACGTCTAGGTGCTCCCCCGTTGCTGGCACGGCATTGGAGACAGCCTGCTTACTCTGCTGTCTTGTTGGCCTTGATGACCTTGGAAGTCGTCCTCTGGCCCCGCCTGGGAGGGAGAGGCCAGTGCCACAGCTGACATCTCCCCCGTCGCCGCAGCCTTGTCAGATGCCATGAGCACTGGCAGAGGGGTGGAGGATCTGCAGTCATCATCCGGAGCGTCCTGAGAGGTGCTCACAGAGACGACAGACAACTCGTATGCCAACATGAGGTCGCATTGGACCTCCCTCACCATTGATGGATGGGCACCTAGCTGGGATACTGGGTGCCCAATCCATCTCCCACACTGACACTGACCAGCTGAGGTCATTGCCGCTGTGAGGGCTTGCAAGTCCTAGCACATCCCCAGGGACCCCTGATTGAGTCCCTGGAGTAGCCTTTCCATGAGAGTCGCTGCTCTCCATGGATTGTGCTTGGCCATGAGAATCAATGCATTAGTCATAATCCACAGGGACTCATCCGCCATGGAGACCATGTCATGCATTCCCTCAAGTATCTCCACCAGATCCACCCGCACACCCTGCTGGACATCCAGCATCTGCTGCCTAATGGACTACTGCAGAGGCCCATCATCAGCAATCAACTAAGCATGTTCCTGAACCTCAGCAGTCCCCTTATGCCCACCGAGGTGCTGGTGCCTGCTTGACAGAGAGGGTGTGATTCTTGTGCGTGCTGAGCATGGTGGTCCTCAGGGGTTAAGGATGGGCCTTCAGGCTCCTCATAATGAACTGCTTGTGAGCCTAAGAGAGAGAAGAAGGACATGTCAGTGTGCATGCCAGGCACCCTGGTGAGACAGATATTTGCATCATGGTGCCCTCGTCTTTTGATTATCAATGGGGACTCCAGTTTTGAGGCTCACATCAGTGTAGAGACAACACTAGAATGGTTGCAATAACTGACATTCTCACCTCAGTGCACTGCACTCCTTACCTGAGTGACACCCCAACCTCACCGTGGCCAGTTGACCGAGGTGTATGGTGCCTCTCCAGCTCCAGGGTCCCCTGCTCATAACGCGTGAAGATTAGGAGGTGTGAGGGTCCCCCACCAGTCCACGGCTTCTCAATAATATTATGGGATGTCGTCTTCTAAAAGGACAGAGAAGCACTGATTAGTCCACTCTCGATGTGCAGCGCCATTGCAGCCTGGCCAATCCCCCAAGGAGCACCTTGCAGGGCTCAGCCGATTCGTGACTCTGGAGCTCCAAGTCACTCAGTCCAAGCAGCCAGAGTTCACCCTTTGGCCAGATCCTGCCTCATTCACATTTGCCACTCACATTGTAACATCTCTGAGCTCCACAGGGGGATGGACAGCTCTTTACCGTTCTGCAAAGTGACCCAGGCCAACACTGTACACACCTTTCCCGATCGCAGCAGATCATTGAAGCGCTTCCAGTATTGCACCCATGTGTGCCTCATGACGTCGTGGCTGCTGATCCTGAATGCCACCTCCCCCCAGGCCATTTTGGTGAGGTGTGGGAGCCTCCTCCTCCCGTCTCTGGGGACAAGGGCTTCCCTCCTGGCTGCACCCTCTTCCAGGAGGGCAGCGAGGCACACATCCGAGAAATGCAGGGCCGACAGCCCCGCCGACCTGCCCTCCCGCCTGCCATGTCCAACCCCAATGGGATCCATGGGGACTTCAGGGTCCTTCTGTGGCAGCCTTCCAGGAGCTGCCTGGGCTGGTTTGAAATCAGCCGCTGGGTCACCGTTGAACCCAGTGGACATCATGCCCCCGCCCGCCCCTTCTCGCAGATTCCCAAGCTGCCTTTCATGCTGGGCCCATCTGCTTGCATTCGCGATGTGCTGCTGATTGCAGGCGATGATTGGCTTCCCAACTGCCCCCTCCAAGCCCGCACACCATGGGCAAAATTCTGCCCATAGTGACCAAGTGCTATAGTCATACTTGCTACAGTCATACCAAC
Organism: Carcharodon carcharias; assembly: GCF_017639515.1. Lineage (NCBI taxonomy): Eukaryota > Metazoa > Chordata > Chondrichthyes > Lamniformes > Lamnidae > Carcharodon > Carcharodon carcharias. Next base: position 88,120,536 of record NC_054475.1, read on the forward strand.
CTGAGTATGCATGGTCTGGTTTAATGTGTGATATATAGTCAGTGGATTGATTAGCACTTAGAATGGCAATAGCACAAAAATATCCAATGCTCTAGGCTATGCTTTGAATTAAAACATGATCATTGATTCTACACCACAATGGGTAGAAATAGGTCTGGCACACACTGTAGCACAGATCTTATTGTGGGAGGTTTATGTCAGTAGGGTGCAAGTGAATACCAGCAAGGCTGTCTGCATGTGATAGGGTCAATAAGAGACTGGACTAGATTGAAAGTTGAGCTATCACATTCCTTGAACTGTGGCCACATTTGTGCAGATACTTAAGAATTTATTTTCCATTTTTCTAGAAGATGACTATGCATGCTGTGCTGGGAAGTGGGCTGGGAAGGCCGCTCCTTTGTGCTATCGTTCACTTTCACATTCTCACAGCTATATTCTGGCACCAATGTGTAGCCAGCTGGCAGGAAATTGTGGGGTGGGGGATTAATTGTACACTAATGCTTCACTTGATAAGGTCAGAGGACAGTTGGACATTTGCATAACACCTCCCAGTGAAAGGCTGTATCTTTAGGCACAGTCCTTGCAGCTGTCAGAATTCAGAACTTTCCATTAATTCACATCAGTTTGTTATTTAAGGTTTTACTCAAGCTTATGCCCTTTTTCATTTTTCACAACCACTTTCCTTTAACTGAGCAGACAGGGTTTGGTTACGGGCTGAAATATAAGCTTATATTTCAGCTCTTTCCTGGACTCGAACTCAAGTTCTGTCGAAGGGTCATGAGGACTCGAAACGTCAACTCTTTTCTTCTCCGCCGATGCTGCCAGACCTGCTGAGTTTTTCCAGGTAATTCTGTTTTTGTTTTGGATTTCCAGCATCCGCAGTTTTTTTGTTTTTTTCTTTGGTTACGGGCTACTTGTTGATGTTAGTCCTAGAGGTAGTCAGGCGCAGTTCATATCAGTCTCAACAACCTCAATCGACAGAAGTTGCCACTGAGCTTTAACTTCTGTTGTGGAGTGTTCAGTACTCTTTGCAACTCCTCATATACTGAAGCAGTTCATGCCCACATGCAGCAACACCTGGAAAACATTAAGGGTTGGGCTGATATATGACACGTGTTCCAGGCAATGATCATCTCTAACAAGAGAGAATCTAACTATCTCCCCTTGGCATTGAACATCTCTGAAGTTTGACACCATCCAGGACAAAACTTTTCCCTTTGACATCCATCTGTCTCGGAGACAATGGACTGTGCCCAGGGCGTAGGTCGCTTCTGTATTGAATGTGGTCTGTTTTGGCTGTAGAGACCAATTCATAAGTGGCAATGCCTTCTGCAGCTGGCACTGATAAATAGTGTTAGCCTGAGGGCGACTGATACTTTTTTGCTCCCAGCGGGCTCTCTTTTCCAACATCTGATCATTTCTTTTGCTCTCTGTTTTTTCCACACCCTTCCTGACTGCTTGTCAGCAGCAAGGACTTCCCATGCATTGATTCCAATCCCAGTTAGCTTGAAGACTCGCCTGCAGACAAAGGTGACCTGTTGGTCTGTCTCATGCCGATAGCAAGCTCACTCTTTGGGAATGCGGTCATCATCCATTCGGCTCATGTGACCCAGTCAACGAAGTTGCAGCTGACTCGAGGACTAACATGCTGAGGATCCCTGCATGCTAGTGTACTTTCATATTTGGCACTGTGTCTTGCCAGAAGATGCCCAATAGTCTTTTTTTTGCAAAAATATACTTTATTCATAAAATATGTGAAAGAACTTTACAAAATATTTCAAAATGGCCATCACGAAAGGTGCAATAATATTCAAGTTTTCCACATGGATCATGTCGCCCCCTGAGATGCTTCGATACAATCAAGGAACATTACAAACATTTCAAAATGGTCATAACAGATTAAGTTGCCCACATAGATCATGTTGCACTCTGAGGTGCTTCAATAAAATTGTGATACATGTAATATTCACTGCATACATTCAATGTGAGTCATACAGCCCGAGGGGTCTATACAATTCCCAGCCTCTCAGTGCTCTATACAATTCCCAGCCCCTCAGTGCACTAGACAATTCCCAGCCCCTCGGTGCATTATGACCTGAAAGGTCTTAGACAGCGACCTTTCCCCATTGCACCTCTGAGGCAGCTGCCTAAAGCTTTAGTGTGTCCTTCAGCACATAGTCCTGGACCTTGGAATGTGCCAGTCTGCACCCTTTGGTCGGGGACAACTCTTTGCACTGGAAGGCCAACAAGCTTCAGGCAGACCAAAGAGCGTCTTTCACCGAGTTGATGATTCTCCAGCTGCAGTTGATATTTGTCTTGGTGTATGTCCCCAGGAACAGCCTGTAAGCCCAGAACGTATCATGGAACTGGTTGTCTGAGGCAGCAGAGGTTGGAGTTGTTCAGCTACATTTCTTGGACAAAGCAACCTGCTTGATTCACACCCCATTCACCACCTTAAACATTCACTCCCTCCACTGCCAGCGGACAATGGTAGCAGTGTGTACCATCTGCAAATGCACTGCAGGAACTCACCAAGACTCCTTCAACAGCACCTTCCAAACCAGAGACCTCTACCATGTAGGAGAACAAGGGCTGCAAATGCATGGGAATATCACTACCTGCAAGTTGTCCTCCAGGTCACACCAACCTGACTTGGAACTATATCATTCCTTATTCACTGTCTCTGGGTCAAAATCCTGGAACTCACTTTCAATAGCACTGTGAGTGTACCTACATCAAATGGACTGCAGTGGTTCAATAAGTCTGCTAACCACCATCTTCTCAAGGGCAATTGGGATGAGCAATAAATGTTGGCCTTGCCAATGAATCTGAAATCCCAGGAATGAATAAAAAAACTTAGAGATGTTTCTCTCCCCTGTAAAGCATACAGGACTATTTCAATGACACTCTAAATAATCTCACAAGCACACGTACATTTTGAACATGAGGTATCAGCAGTCTTTTTTAACACTTGAACTGTATCTTAGATTTATTTTGAAATCTGTATTGCATCTCAAGCCCCACTGTAAGTTTCTCATCAATATATTCTCATCCCTTTCCTCCTTCAACCTCTGAACTGAGCAACTCGTCATCCTGTTTCATCTGTTCTGATGAAAGCTCATAGACCTAAGCATTCACTTTGTTTCTCTTTCCACAGATGTTGCCAGAACTGCTCAGTATTTCCAGCATTTTCAGTTTTTATTTTAGTTTTTTCCAGCATCCACAGTATTTTGATTTCCAACTCTTCATCCTCTTTTTCAGTTTCTATCTCAACTTATGTTGTCCCCTCTCCTACAATTTCACTGCTGCTTAACCCTCTTCAATCACACCCTTCCCATATTCACTGCATAGACCCTGCCATCACATGTGGCCTCTCTTATCATCTAATCACAGACAATGCCATCTCTGATAACTTCCTTGTCTCCTTAATCACTCACATCCCACTAACTCCTTCCAACCCCATTTCCGTTCCGAAGAACAGTCATAGTGGAGACAAAAATTTGGCCAGGATTTTAATGCCCACCAGCGGCAGGCATCATCATAGGAGGGACTTGAAAATTGGGACAGCGGCCAAAAGTCAATTGACTTTTTCGCAAGAGGGCCCGGAAAATCCTGGTCGTTAACTCCGTTTCTTTCCCCACAGAAGCTGCCAGACCAGCTTAGTTTTTCCAGCCCTTTGTTTTTATTCCTATTTCCTTGTTCAGTCAAGCCTACAGACTAGATATGACCGATGAAGGTGAGAAAGAATTTATGAGACAATTTTGGGGTGCTTAAGCCATAATTATATGTTTATGTGAGCAACACAAAACTAGAGTAGTTTCAGCTCAATAATCTGTATTAGTCCAAAAAGAAACCTACAAAGAATACTAGTGGTATAGCTTCACACAACATTCCTCATTAGCTGTTGACTGCTAAATGTCAGTGAAACATTAGACAGCACTACCACTACTCTCAGGTAGCATTGGTGAAGCTTCACACATCAGTATCCATACCTGTGAAATTCTCTTCCAGATTAAGCTCTTTTTCTTTTATTCAGAAGTTCAGATCAAGCGTTAACTATGGGCTGAATCTTACAGCAAACCGTAGTACCCGTGTTTCTGGCTAAAAAACCAGTGGCGGGCCTGTCCACGATAAAACCGCCTTCAAAACCCTCAGTGGGAGCAACATTAATTGGCTTAAGGCAACACTACTGTCCCTATTTTGGGAGGAAATCTCGCCATAGAAAGCTGCCAGCCAGTCCATTTGGCCAGCAGCTCTGTAGTCCCAGCAGCACCTGGTTTGAGTGGTGGCCACTGCTGGGATTACAGGCAGTTCCTGAAGAAAATGAGTTAATGGAGGCCAGAATTCAGGTAAGGCAGGTTAACAGCTCCAGCGAGAGAGGTAAGGTGGGATGAATGGAGGGCAAGGTTTCAGAAACCCGGTTTGGCGGGGGGGGGGGGGCATTAAAGAAGGAGCATGACCTTGGAGGGGCTGCTTCTAATGTGCATAGGGGACCCGTTAAAGAGGTTCACCCTCCTTGCCAGACACCAGCCCACGCAGCTAAAGCTGCTGAGCTACCCCTTTGGAGTAGGCCTTTCCCCGCCACGGGTAAATAGTGGCGAGTGCAAGATGAAGCCCTTAAGTGGCCATTAATTGGCAATTTAAGAGCCTCAATAGGACCAAGGGTGAGCGGACCACCCAGCAACTCCACCACTGCCCGTAAAATTGGAGGTAAATGGGGGGCAAGCAGGTAGGCAGTGAGAAGGCCACATGCTGCAGTTTATGAGACCTCCCCTCACCTTCAAAACCCGCAACTGGGAATTGAAAAAGCAGCCTCACCTCTTTCTGAACCAGGGTGGAATGTACGTATGAGAGTATGAAAAATCTGTCACTTGTTTTACCAGCCGCTAGATCCAATTTAATTGACAGGTGTCCTTGTCAGAACGTCTAACATTGAACCCTGCTGTTAATCAAACTAATGTACAGAGAGAAAAAAACGCACTGGATCTGGTTGATGAGAGATTCAACAGTAGATGAGATGAGAGTTGTGAGCCTGAGCTCTGTACGTAAGAGCTGGGAAATTGGGAATGAGCCAGAAAGCCAAGGTTTTCAGATACAATTTAGAACATGGTAGACAAGGATTGGGTTCTGTGCTCACAGTACTTTGACCTTGTATGCTTGGGAATTACTGCACTTTGTAAATATGACCTGGGGATTTGATGTGGGGAGAAGAAAAATAGAACCTTATGAAAGAGAAAATGGAGCTTAACAATGTCTTTTTAAAATTTAAAATATTTATGTTATACTGTTCATTAGAGTTGCGAACTGAAACTCTTGTTATGAGATTCAATATATAGAAAGCTGCTTCTCAAGCCATCAATAAAACGGATCATCTTCCACACAGCGTAAGATTCTCATTAGAATTATTCCAGGCAAAGTCATTAAGATTAGCTGGAGGCTAATAACACAAATGTGCACACTATCTTCCATTTTATTATATTAAAGGGGCAGTTTTAACCCTACCCACCTTGCTTGTGGCTTCCTGTACCAATGCCACTATCTTGAACTTTAATCTGCTTTTTTTGAGCTGTATGCCTGAAGCCCACCAAAATCTTTGCCTCACACCACCACCATGCCCTCCCTCCACCCATCCACCAATCCCCCACATCCCAGTCAATCTGGTACTTAATTTAGGTTAAAAATTAGGGCTTGAAAGTTTGCAGTAGGACACATATTAATTCTGAATGAAGACTGTATCAATTGCTTAATAGCACTTCTGGGTTTCAAAAGTGGAATTCTCAGCTGTTATTACAAACAAGCATTTTGAAGAAATTAGTCCAGAAATCAGGAAATGGAGGAGGGAGCTTTGCTGGTAGGTAATAGAAACTGGCATCCAAGAGGTGCTCCCAATTTTTGATTGTATACATGTTGTATATTAATATTCTAAGGATGGAAATGTAGGGCAGTATAATACAGGTAAAAGAAATGTTATATAGTTTTCATGCCTCACCCAAAGTTTGTCTTGGAAAACCTTTGGATAATAGAAATGGGAGTAATGGAGGATTCACAGGGTTGTTGAATGAGCTTGCAACTGGGATTGTAATAATCAAATAGCGTTTAAATATCTGAGGGCTTGGCAGTAACAATATTACTATAACATGAATGAGGGTAATAGTATTGGTACCAAGGTTTCAATCTTAATAGGGTAATATATATTATGGAGCATAACTCTACACTATAAGTAAAACATTACCATGTATCACTGGGAACAACAGAAACATTAGCATCATCAAACAAAGAATAGAATCAAGACCCATTGTGAATTACACTAGGAAGGTTGAAAATAATACAATAAAAATTAGGTAAATTTGTAGTTAGAGGACAGATTACACTGAACATGGATTTTAAAGTCCTTTGGATTACAGAGGAAAGGAAGACTGGGAGATAAAGATTTTCAAAATATTGAAGCCTTGTGAAGGATTAAATTTGAATAGGAGGTTGGGGGAGAAGGGAAATAAACCTTGAGATCATTACAGTGAGCGTGCAAGAAGGAGGGAAAGCATGCACGGCCATATATTGGACAATCAGAGTAGCACTATTAATGGTAATGTTGGTGAAATAGAGACTTAAAATGTGCTGCCAGAGAGACAGGAAGAGGGGTCAGAGACTAGAGGTAAGACGGATGCTTATCAGATGACAAGCCTTTTCTTGTGGCATGAAAATGGCTATGAGAAAACAGTTATAAGAGCTTAGATAATGGAAGAGTATTTAACTTTGAATAGGTTTGGGCTTTATAGATTATTAAGAGTTGTCGAAGGGAAAAGTGTTTGGTGTGGAAGAGGAAGCTATTTGGAGGCAGCTGTACCCCATGCCACTGAGAAAAACATAATAAATGGCTTTAGCGTTATAGTCAATGTTGTTCTGTAGGCAGATCATGTAGTCATTCTGCGACAGCTGCAGTCTACAAACAACAGTAAAACATTATTCTGTTTATTGTGGGAGGAATATTTCTCACCAGAGGAATATTCCTCATTGAGAGTAACAAGCCAATAATAACATTGTGCCAGCAGGTTAAAAGTCCGACGTTCTTGAAATAGCCTCAGAATTCACACGACAATCCTTGATGATTATTAAGTAGTCACATGTGCTTATTTAAATATGTAGCATGATTACATCAGTCTCCGTAAAATATCAAAACTCTGTCCTAAAACTAATGTGATTCCTAATCTATATTTGTTTGTCCTCGGTTTTCTGAACAGAGGGTTTTTTACAGATCAGTCACAGTTACCTAGAAGCCTGCTTCTGAAATAATGTTGAAGCTAAGAGGACTAAATCAAAAATATAATTGCATTGTAGTAGAAAGGAGAGGTAGACAATCTCATTAAATAAAACATTAGGAATTGGAAACAATTGGGAAAACCCAGACCTTTCTAATCCAATTAATTATGAATGTGACATTCATGCCATAAATGTGTAATGCTTTGCTAATCCCCTAATATTTTTTGTCACTTAAGTAAAAAAATAACGCTGTGGGTGAGGACTGTGAATGTAAAATGCCCTTAGCTTTCTAGCTTTTCTGTAATCTATGATTGTGGGCTCAGAAGTTGTTTATTCCATTGATGAAAGAACAAAAGGGCACATCCTGCTGACATCAGTGAGAGGTGTTTACTTAACAACAACCAACACTTGAGGTTTAAGGCGACACAGCTCTGATTTACTAGCAGTTGTACGTTTTTTGTTACACTTTCTAATATTTCTGCTTCAGTATAACTGGTAACTTCTTTTACAGTTCTGTTGCTCTTGGTTCAAATATCAAACTCACAAGTGGAGAGATGGGAAGTCAGGAATAACGGCAACTTTAAAAAGCTTATTTTACTTATAGCTCTTTTAATGTAGCAGAAACAGCAAAGAGCAATCAATCGGGAAGTAAGAGAGAAGCTAGAGTAGGTGACAGAAGTTACAGGGCCAATAATTGGACAAAAGTATTGCATTCATGGTGGAGGTGGGCAGCATACAAATTTAGTGCTGCCACTTCATTTCTGTGATCATAGCATAGCGCCAAGAGGCTGCCACTTTGCTTTCTAAATCTACATCAGCAGGGGGCTGAGCAGCATTGTGCTGAGAGCAGGTGTTGCAGCCAGCCTTCTGTTCTTGAAGAGAGTCTGTCCCTCTTAAAGGGAGACTGCACTGAATGACAGGAGGCTGCTGCTGACTACCATTGCTTCAGTTCTAAGTAAGGAAAATGAAACACCAGTAGGCAAGGGGCTCAAAGGTCACTGAAACAGCTCTGGAGGACTTAGTGGTGGAGGTGGAGAAGAGGAGAGGGGCCTTAATTCTGTAAGGAGTACAGAGGGCCTCAAGAGCAACTCTCAGAACAGGAAGGTCAATTTCTTTTTGTTATTCGTTCATGGATGTGGGCATCGCTGGATAGGCCATCATTTATTGCCCATCCCTAATTGCCCTTGAGAAGGTGGTGGTGAGCTGCCTTCTTAAACTGCTGCAGTTCATGTGTTGGGAGCCAAATGTTGTTAGGGAAGGAGTTCGAGGATTTTGACCCAGCAACAGCAAAGGAATCACGGTATATTTCCAAGTCAGGATGGTCAGCCAAGCTTGGAGGGGAACTTCCAGATGGTGGTGTTCCCAATGGATATTGATAGTGGGGGAATTCAGTGATGGTAATGGAAAAGTCAAAGGGTGATGGTTGGATTCTCTCTTGTTGGAGAAGGTCATTGCCTGGTACTTTTGTGGCGTGAATGTTACTGGCCACTTGTCAGCCCAAGCCTAGATATTATCCAGGCCTTTTTGCAATTGGACATGGACCGCTTCAGTATTTCAGTAGTCGCGAATGGTGCTGAACATTATGCAATCATCAGCAAACATCCCTACTTCTGACCTCATGATGAAAGGTAGGTGATTGACACTACCCTGAGGAACTCATGCAGTGACGTCCTGGAACCGAGATGACTGACCTCCAACAATCATGACCATCTTCCTTTGTGTCAGGTATGAATCCAATCTGATTCCCATTGATTCCAGTTTTGCTAGAGCTCCTTGAAGTTAGACTCGTTCAAATGCTGCTTTTATATCAAGGGCAGTCACTCTCATCAGTCTGGAGTTCAGCTCTTGTTTGAACCAAGGCTGTAATGTGGTCAGGAACTGAGTGGCCCTGGTGGAACCCAAACTGAGTGTCAGTGAACAAATTATTCCTAAGAAAGTGCCACTTGATACCACTGTTGGTAACCCCTTCCATCACTTTATTGATGATCAAGAGTAGACTGGTGGGGTGGTAACTGGCTGCATTGGATTTGTCCTGCTTTTTGTGTACAGGACATACCTGGGCAATTTTCCACATAGCCGGGTAGATACCAGTGTTGTAGCTGTAATGGAATGGCTTGGCTAGGGGTGTGACAAGTTCAGAAGCACAATTCTTCAATACTATTGCCAGAATATTGTCGGGGCCCACAGCCTTTGCAGTGACTTCAGTCATTTCTTGGTATCGTGTGGAATGAATTGAATTGGCTGAAGACTGGCATCTGTGATGCCGGGGACCTCTGGTGGAGGCCAAGATGGATCATCCACTCGGCACTTCTGGCTGAAGATTGTTGCAAATGCTTCAACCTTATCTTTTGCACTGATGAGCTTAGATCTGATCTCTCGGCTGTGGAATCACTTAGCTCTGTTTATCACTTGCTGTTTCTGCTGTTTGGCACACAAGTAGTCCTGTGTTGTAGCTTCACCAGGTTGACATCTCCTTTTTAGGTAGGCCTGGGGCTGCTCCTGGCATGCCCTCCTGCACTCTTCATTAAACGAGGGTTGATTCCTGACTTGGTTGTTAGAGTGGGGGATATGCCAGGCTATGAGGTTACAGAATGTGGTTGAGTACAATTCTGCTGCTGCTGATAGCCCACAGGGCCTCATGGTTGCCCAGTCTTGAGTTGGTAGATCTGTTTGAAATCTATCTCCTTTAGCATGGTGGTAGTGCCACACAACACGTTGAAGGGTGTCCTCAATGTGAAGACAAGACCTTATTTCCACAAATTCTATGCGGTGGTCACTCTTTCCAATACTATCATGAACAGATGTTTCATGAACAGGCAGATTGGTGAGGATCTGATCAAATATGTTCTTCCCTCTTGTTGATTCCCTCACCACCTGCCACAGACCCAGTCTATCAACTATGTCCTTTAGGACTCGGTCAGCTCGGTCAGTGATGGTGCTACTTACTGGTGATGGACATTGAAGTCCCTGTGTCTGGTCTCAAGGAGCTGGCAGTAGTGATGTGGTCAAAGTCAGTGAATGCATCTTCACATGACATCTCCTACCCAGCCTCTCCCATTGCTCAATGCATCACACCGGCATCACCCACCCATAAGCACTCTTGATACTGAGACTCACGCCCAACATACAGATACTGCACCACACCCTCAAAAGCTATCAAGATTGCCAGCCGCTCACATACCTCTCACTGGCTCCAAATTTCTCCAGTTATTCAGCTGTGGTAAGCACATCATGCAAATCCATGCAACACAACCACTGGCCTTTTCCCTTCCCCATTGCTAGACAATGTGGCACACAATAGAAAAGAATAGAACAGAGTTGCTGGGGACAGGATACCAGCATCTCCTGGGTCCTACTGAGGAGATAGCTCTCTGCATCAGGGGGCCGGCTGCGACAGAGCCCACGGCATTGACTTTGCCGAGAACATTGAGGATGATGGTGTGTTTCTGCCTTATGTCCTAGCTCACCGTCAATCTGCTCTTTGATGTGATGAGCAAGCTGCAGATGGTGTAATGGTGGACCTCTTGCTTTACACCCCACCCTTCCTTTCCTGACCCTAACCTTTCTCTTCTGATTTTCTGCTTTCAGACGCCCAGGACTGCTGCCTGTCAAACCACAGGAAGTGGAGAGCGAGAGAGCAGCAACATACCACTGATGAAGAGGCTCTGTCACTTAATTTGACACTCTCAGCCAGCAGCTGAGATACTGGTGCTGCATACACCTTGGAAACTGGTATAGAGTTGGGTTCAGCACTTGGTGTTTCACAGGGCATAACTGGGCTTCAGCCATGCAAGGGTAAAGAATGGTTCATTTGTCAGCTTACCGGAGGGTGAGCTAACAGACCAGTCCTGCTGCAGGGAACTCAGATAAGGCCCATGTGACATAGAAGAATGCTGATGGGTAAGCACAGCATTTTTTATGCCATCCCTAATTGCCCTTGAGTAGGTGGTGGCTGCCTTCTTGAACTGCTGCAGTCTGTGTGGTGTAGGTACACCACGGTGCTATTAGGGAGGGCATTCCAGGATTTTGATCCAGTGACGTTGATGGAACAGCAATTTATTTCCAAGTCAGGATGGTGTGTATATTTTACTAAAAGAAAGACTTGCATTTATATAGCACTTTTCACAATTGCTGGATGTCCCAAGTACTTTACACCCAATGAAGTAATTCTCAAGTATAGTCACAGTTGTATTGTTGTTAATTGGCCCGCCAGTGTGAAATCGCCTTCCGGCCTTGATTGCGGGCAGCGGTCAGCTTCCCGACTGCCACCGCCCAGCCCTGCCCAGCCCGCCCGCCAAGGTCAAAATTCTGCCCATGGAAACTTTTACGTCCACCAGAGAGGATAGAGGTGGCCTCAGTTTAATGTGTTATCCAAAATATGGCACCTCCAACAGTGCAGCGCTCCCTGAGTACTGCACTGAATTGTCAGTTCAGCTACATTTCCTATATCACAACAGTGATTACACTTCAAAAGTACGCCTTTGGCTGTAAAACATTTTGGTGTTTGTGGACAAATCCTGGATTGGGACTTGAACCTGTAACCTTGTGATCCAGGGATAAGAGTGCTACCAACTGAGTTACAGTTGATACTTGGAAGTGGTGATGTTCCCATAAACCTGCTGTCCTTGTCTTTCTGGGTGGTAAAGGTCATAGGTTTGAAAGGTGCTGTCAAAGAAACCTTGGTGAGTTGCTACTGTGCATCTTGCAGATGATACATGCTGCAGCCACAGTGTACCAGTGGAGTGAATGTTTAAGGTGGTAGATGAGGTGCTGATCAAATCAACTGCTTTGAACCATATAAACCAAGCTCCTGAGTGTTGTTGGAACTACATTCATCCAGGCAAGTGGAGAATAGTCCAACGCACTCCTGACTTGAGGCTTGCTGATGGTGGCAAGGCTTTCGAGAGTCAGATAACAAGTCACTCACTTTCCAGCCTCTGACCTGGTCTTGTAGCCACAGTGTTTATCTGGCTGGTCCAGTTAAGTTTCTGGTCAGTGCTAAGTCCAAGGATGTTGATGGGGGGTTGGGGTTGGAGTGGTGTGGGTGGGGGGGTGGGGGGGGGGGTGGAATTTAATGATGGCAATGTTATTGAATGTCAAAAGAAAATGGCTTGACTCTCTATTGCTGGAGATGGGCATTGCCTGGCACAAATATTACTTGCCACTTACTAGCCTAAGCCTGAATGTTGTTCAGGTTTTGCTGCATGTGTGTATGGACTACTTCATTATAAGGAGCTGCAAATGGAACTGAACTTTGTGCAACTGTGAGCGAGCATCCTGCCTTCTTACCTTATGATGAAAGGAAGATATTTGATGAAGCAGCTGAAGATGCTTGGGTCAAGGAAACTGGTTTGTGGAATTCCTAAAGCGATGTCCTGGGCTAAGCTGGCTGGCCTCCAGCAATCACAACCACCTTCCTTGGGATATGCCAAGCCATGAGGTTATGGATTATGATTGTACTGCTGCAGATGACCCAGAGCGTCTCATGGATGCCCAGTTTTGAGCTGCCAGTTCTGTTCTGAAACTATACCGTTTAGCACAGTGGTATTGGCAAACACGATAGAGGGTGTCCTAAGTGTGAAGGCAGAACTTCATCACCACAAAGACTGGAAAGTGGTCATTCCAACCAAAAGAATCTGCACGTGCTGGATTGGTGAAAACGAGTTCAAGTAGGTTTTTCCCTTGCGTTGGATCTCTCACCACCTGCCACAAATCCATTCTGGCAGCCATATTCTTCAGGAATTGGTTAGCTCAGAGAGTGCTACTGAGCCACATTTTGAGATGCACATTCTTGCTACCCTCTGTGCTTCTTCCAATTGTTGTTCAACATGCAGAAGTGCTGATTCATCACCCGAATGAAGCTGATAGGTGGTAATCAGTGGAAGGTTGCCTTGCTCATGTTTGATCCGATGCCGTGGCATTCAGAATCAATGTTGAGTACCCCCAGAGCCACTCTTTCCTGGCTGTGTATCATTTTGCTGCCACCTCTGATGGGCCTGTCCTGCCAATGGGACAGGACATACCCAGAGATGTTGATGAAGAATTCTGGGATATTTACTGAAATAAGGGCAGAGGTTGCAGGATAGAGTGAGGGAATGAATGGAATGGTGAATGAGGATGAGGATTCTGAAGTCAGTGGGTTGGGATATGAAAAGCAATGGAGATTGGCAAAGGCAGAATAATAGATGATAGATGAATTAAATATAGAGTGGAATAGGGCACAGGTGACAAAGTTCTGGTGAGTTGAAATTTATGTAATTTGGTGTTTTGCAAGTCAAGCTTTGAAGTTCCAGGTACAGTTGGGTGAGTTGCAATGGAGGCACCTTCCTTGGGATATGCCAAGCCATGAGGTTATGGATTATGGTGGAAAACAATTTTACTGCTGCAGATGACCCAGAGCATCTCATGAAGTTCAGTTCATGGTCAAACAAGACATGATAAGGGCAATGTTGAGTTTAAACTGAACAAGTTACTAGAAGTGAAGTAGAATTGCGCAAGCTTATGGAATTCCTGCCAAAAACTAAACCATGAATTGAATTAAAAGAAGCTATCATTGGAAGGCCATTAAAGTGACAGTATAAATGGTGCATTTCTGAAAAATGAGGAGGTGATTGAAGGATAGAGAGAGAAGGTGAGCAAGTGGAGTTGTTCTCTGACAGAATGATGAATTTGTGGGGGCTAATAGATTTTTCTGGTTCCTAAAATTCTTATTTTTTAACTTTTCATACTCTCTGATTTTGTCCTCAGGCCTTTTCCAAAGAGCGATTATTCAGAGTGGGTCAGCCTTATCAAGCTGGGCAGTGAATTACCAGCCAGCAAAGTATACAAGATTACTAGCGGAGAAGGTGGGCTGCAACATGCTGGATACTCTTGACATGGTGGACTGCCTGAGGCAAAAATCCTTCAAGGAACTAGTAGAACAGGACATCAAGCCAGCACAGTATCATGTTGCATTTGGCCCAGTCATTGACGGAGATGTTATACCGGATGATCCTGAAATTCTGATGGAGCAGGGAGAGTTTCTAAATTATGACATCATGTTGGGAGTCAATCAAGGAGAAGGATTCAAATTTGTGGAGTGGATAGTAGATCAGGATGATGGGATATCTGGAAGCGACTTTGATTTCACTGTTTCTAAGTTTGTGGATAACCTTTACGGCTACCCTGAGGGTAAGGACACACTCCGGGAGACAATCAAATTCATGTACACTGACTGGGCAGACCGTGACAATCCTGAGACACGACGGAAAACTTTAGTCGCTCTTTTTACTGATCATCAGTGGGTAGAGCCTGCAGTGGTAACAGCCGATCTGCATGCTCGTTATGGCTCTCCTACATACTTCTACGCCTTCTACCATCACTGTCAGAGTGACATGAAACCAGCCTGGTCTGACGCATCCCATGGTGATGAAGTACCCTATGTTTTTGGGATCCCCATGGTTGGACCGACGGATCTATTCCCATGCAACTTTTCCAAAAATGATGTGATGCTTAGTGCTGTTGTCATGACGTACTGGACAAATTTTGCCAAAACTGGGTAAGCAGCATATTTATTTATGCTAGTAGTTATTCATTCAATGAGGATGACATAAGGGTACCAACTGAAGAATATGGAAATATACATGGACAAAATGGTGCTTTTGCATTTGGTGTAGCAGATCATTGTAAGAACGATTACCAGGTGACACTGAGCTCTATAGGCTAAAAACTTTCTGGGGTAGAAGTTCACCTTTGTTGTGCCAAGCCTATGGCTATAAAACAGACAATGCAATGACAGATTTTAGCAATAGGGAGGGCTGTACCAGATTTATGCAAGTACTTATGCCACTGTTCAATTCAGCAGCACCTTTTATTAGGCAGCAATAGAGGTTGCCTAAAATGATCACAGGTCTCATTACATTTTATATTGAGCTTGTTGGGCCTAATAGCCTTTCTTAGTTCATTTCCCGTTGTTGACCCATTTGCAAAACCTGTTGGAAATAACCAAATCTTGCACTGCCTCAAGCTGTGATTGCTTTTCCAGCCTCTACAATTGCTTAACCAGTAGCACATAAAGAGGCTACTAAAAGCTACAAAAAAAGGCAAGGAGGTAATTGTTTCTAAATATACCTTAATGTGGAGCCAGTAAGAGCAGGGTGCCTCTCTCTCAACCACCTCCCTTGTGCTTCCTTGACTTATCCATGGGTCACAGGCAACATCAGAGCCAGCTGAACTTGGTTCCGCAGGTCCTGGCAGCAGTCTAGTATTTCACTCAACTGGCCATTTTCATGTGTAAGCCAGATGGTGTCAGCAGGTAAGTTGAACGTGGGATGAATATCAAAGCCAACCTGTATGCGGTCCTCACCTGACATCCACTAAAACACATTTTCTGGCAAAATCTTTAGGTAGACATAGAAAATAGGAGCCCTTCGGCCCTTCGAGCTTGCTCCGCCATTTATTAAGATCATGGCTGATCATCCAACTCAATAGCCTGCTCCTGCTTTCTCCCCATATCCTTTGATTCCTTTCGCCCTCAAGAGCTATATCCAACTCCTTCTTGAAAACATATAATGATTTGGCCTCAACTACTTTCTGTGGTAGTGAATTCCACATAGTTTACATAGTTATAGGAGTGGGACTTCCATTTCCTTTTGTTCTCCTTACCTTTGGGGTGTGATATCAATTTTAGCACCTCTACTGTGATCCTTTTGGAGGTTAACTAATACAGGACTCTAGCTAATAAGGTGCACAGTTCTACAATGGGCACATACAAACAAAGCTTGGGTGTGGGTTGGGGGGGGTGGCGGCAAACAACTTGGGCTGCAGTATAATCAAATTGTTTTTAAACTAACCTGTCTAGTTCCAACTGCATTAAGCTTTGTTTTATTTAGTGGCCAAGCACTAATATATGCTTCCAGAACACAAGAGACCATCAGGGCCATAAGGTGCCACACAAAAGATTAATACACAAGATAAGATCACACTGAGTTAAGGGTAATATATTAGCTTGGATGGAGGATTGGCTAACCAACAGAAAGCAGAGAGTCAGGATAAATGGGTCTTTTTCTGGATGGCAAGCTGTAACTAGTGGGGTGCCATAGGGTTCGGTCCTTTGGCCCCAAATATTTACAATCTGTATCAATGACTTGGATTTAGGGGTAGAAGGTACTATAGCTAAATTTGCAGATCACACCAAAATAGGTGGGAAAGTAAGTTGCAATGAAGAAATAAGAAATTTACAAGTGGATATGGACAGGTTAGGTGAATGGGCCAAAATTTGGCAGATGGAGTTTAACGTGGATAAGTGTGAGGTTATTCATTTTGGTCGGAAGAATAAAAAGGCGACTTATTATTTAAATGGAGAGAAACTTCAGTGCAGAGGGATCTGGGTGTCCTCGTGCATGAATTGCTGAAAGCTAGTATGCAGGTACAGCAGGTAATGAGGAAGGCAAATGGAATTTTGGCATTTATTGCTAAAGGAATAGAGTATAAAAACAGGGAAGTATTGCTACAATTGTACAAGGCATTGGTGAGACCGTACCTGGAGTACTGTGCACAGTTTTGTTCCCCTTACTTGAGAAAGGATGTAGTTGCACTGGAGGTGGTTCAGAGGAGGTTCACTAGATTGATTCCAGAGATGCGGGGCTTGTCTTTTGAGGAGAGATTGAGCAGTTTAGGCCTTTACTCACGAGACCTTAGGAGGATGAGAGGAGATCTAATTGAGGTACATAAGATGCTAAATAGGATACACAAAGTAGATGTGGAGTGGATGTTTCCCCTTCTGGAGCATTCTAGAATGAAAGGCCATAGTTTTAGGATAAGGGGTGGTAGATTTAAATCAGAGATATGGAGGAATTACTTTTCTCAAAGGGTCGTGAATCTGTGGATTTCACTACCTCAGAGTGCAGTGGATGTCAGGACGCTGAATAAATTTAAGGAGAAGATAGACAGATTTTTAATTATTAATGGGTTGAAAGGTTATAGGGAGAGGGTGGGAAATTGGATTTGAGGCCGAAATGAGATCAGCCATGATCGTAATGAATGGCAGGGCAGGCTCGAGGGGCTGAATTGCCTACTTCTGCTCCTAGTTCTTATGTCCTTATGTTCTATGGGCATATGGGGAGGAGAAGTGGGGTTTTATGTCCATGTTTGAGCAAAAGTGGGCACTACAAAGACAAGATGTGAGTTGTAGGTAGGACCTGTGCCAAACATCCAGATAAAATGTACCGTTCAAATCCAGATGCAACCTGTGGCTGCTGGAAACAACACAAAATTCAACTGAATAATAGCTACTGCAGGAAATGGCGGCTAATTCAATGCTATGTTGACAATGCAGCAACAAGAATCTCAGAGAAAACATTAACCTAGAATTTACAGTACCAGACAGTCATGTCTATGAGTAAGAATAAGCATATTATTGAGAATTATTTTTTAGGAGCTTAGGTTTCATTATCAATGTTACTTGTAAATTTTACCTTGGGCCGTGGGGGGGGTGGAAATGAAGATAGTGGCTCAAGCCAGTATTGCAATTTTTTTCAGTTGAGTTTTTTACCTAGCTTCCTCTATTCATTACTTTGCTCTTTGGGCATGCTTGACTCATTGCTTTCACATGGGTTTTAACCTTTATAAAGATTGCAAAAGACTTTGAAGTTATTCCTAGAGTGCATGTCAACATTTAAGATTTTTCCCTATTTGGATTTTGAGTTAATTAAGATATTGCTATTAAATTAAATTTGTCAGATGGGATTAATTCTGTACATGTCATAATCTATCTGGTAATGTGGTTTAAATCCAGTAGCTGGATTGAGATGAAGTGTCTAACCAAAGTGTGTTTCTTACATAGCACATCAAATAGAAGAAAAACGTATTGGGACAGGAGTGAGATCTCAACACCCAATACACACAAGTGGCTTGAATATTAAAGCCTTCATGTCATGCTTTTGTATAACTAGATATTAGACAATAAATATATGCTGTTGGTCATGGGAGACATGTGGTCCACTTAAATCAAGAGAGTAAGAAATTAGATTTCAAAGTGTAATAGACAAGATTGAGGAAAATGAAGGTAACTCAAAACCCAGGATAGGACATGCCTGTCATATGCAGAACCATTGAATTTCCCATGGCCTATCATGATTTTGAGAAATAATTTTTGTTTCCAAGACATTGAAATATCTGCAAGGCAACACTTATTGCCCATCCTGTATGACCTGAGGGAGTGTTAGCAAATCTTCTTTAAACAATTGTTTTACGAATGAGTTGTTTCTGAGAACTATAAGGGCAAATCATGTAGTGTTAGGGTGAAAATCGAGTAGCAGTGACAAAAGATCTCTTCACTGAAGAATATCAGTGAACCAGTTCAGAGTTTTCAACAGCCAACAGGTTTCATGGTAACTTTAATTCTGGTCCTAGCCCACAAATGACCAGAGTTAATTGTATTCATTTTCTCAAGATGCATGGTAAGATTTGAACTCCTGAGTTTTTTGTTGCTCATCCAATACCGATCACTATATTCCTGTTTCCTGTATCCATTGTTGTTTAACCAGAAATGGAATTGTAGTCAAAATCTGTAAAAAAAAAAACAGTAATGGCCCAAATATTCAGTCAGCATCAACGTTGCATACATTGTCACTGCCTGAAAAGCTTTCTGCACTCGACCATATTACATTATTTCAGCCGGGACCTCTGATCCCAGATGCAGCAGCAATGGGTCAACGCAGCCAACCTGTGGAAGACCAGCAAGCGCAGGAGGCAGGCAAAGAGAGAACACATCCCTTTTTACAACATTAGCGTCTGTATTCGGGCAAGTTTTTAAAGGTCTCAAGTCTTTTGATCGATGGGTGGGTGGGTGAGTGGTTGGGTGTGTGAGTGTTGGGTGGTAGGATGGTAGCGGGTCGTTGGGTTTGGGTAATCAGGTTGATTCGGGGGGGCAGTCAGGTCACATCGGCGGAGGATTTGCTAGGTTGGGTAGTGTTGGGGGCTTGGGTAGTCAGGTCAAGGTGGTGTGTAATTGGGTCAAGGGGCAAGTCAGGTTGAGGGGCTATTGGACCAGGGGCCTGGTTGGGTCAGGAGGGTGGTTTCGGGAGGGACATCAGGTTAGAAGGGGTAGTCAGGTCAGGGGGGCAGTCAGCTCACAGTGAGTAGTTGGGTTGGGGAGGATGATTGGGAGGTGTCGTTTATGGTGCTCAGTTCAGTTACACTGGCTAATAACTGAGTTAGACCATGTATTAACCAGCATAACATTTCCTGGGCAAGTATCCAGGTAGGTCCCACATATCTGGCCTAAGCCCCTGACCCTGAGCTCAGCGTTGGAGGCTTTTGCGGAGGGTCCAGGACAGCGGAAATCAGACCGTCAGAAATTTAAACTTACTCAGGCAAATTCAGTGCATGTGTGCGTGGCAGGATTTCTGCAGGGTCCCAACACAACACAGACTTAAGTCCAAATTTCACTGCTCTGGACATCAAAAGATTGGGTTGTCATGGAAGTATGAGGGGCCATGGGGTGGGCGGGGTTATGAGCTGGCATTGAGTTGAGATGGAGGTATGAGGGGCCATGAGGCGGGTGGGTGGAGATATGAGGGGTGAGGGCTAGGGGGCTGAAAATCTTTTAAATCAGCTGGGATCAAGTCCCAGAGAACCGAAGCGAGCTTTCTAACCAGCCCATCTCAGCAATCACCCACCCCGTGTCCACCTCAATATGCTTCAGAGTCAGTGGGCTCAACTTCATCACGCACCACCCCCCACCTGCACACAGTGCAACCCCCTCCCACCACCACCCCAGACAGCTCAACCACACACTTCCCTGACTGAAAATCTCACAATTCTGGGTATTTTCTACTGAGGCAGGCCTGGCCTTGGTCTTCAAACTCCGGCTCATAATGTCAAAAATACAAGACAAGAAACAGAAAACAGTCAAAAAAATCAGTGACATCAAGAAATAGCCATATTACCAGAGAGATGATGACATAGGAACTAGGAAATAGTAGCAGGAGTAGGTTGTTCAGCCCCTCAAACCTGCTCCGCTGTATAACTAGTGCATGGATGATCTACTTACTACCTCAACGCCATTTTCTTTCACTATCCTATGTCCCTTGATGCTCTTAACATCTAAAAATCTATCGACCTCTATCTTGAACATACTCAATGACTAAGCCTCCACAGCCCTCTTGGGTAAGAATTCCAAAGATTCACCACTCTCTGAGTAAAGAAATTCCTCCTCATCTCAGTCCTAAATGGCCTACCATTTACTCTGAGACTTTGTACCCTGATTCAGAATACAGGCCCACAGTCTCCTCAATCTCTCCTCATAAGACAATCCTGCCATCCCAGGTATCAGTCTGGTGAGCCTTTGTTGCACTCATTCTATGGCAAGCATATCCTTTGTTAGGTAAGGAGACCAAAACAATACACAATACTTTAGGTGCGGTCTCACCAAGACTCTATACAATTTCAGCATAACATCTTTATTCATGTGCTCAAATCCTCTTGCAATAAAGTCCAACATACCGTTTGCCTTTCTAATTGCTTACTGCACCTGCACGTTAACATTTAGTGACTCATGAACAATGACAACCAGGACAGGACATCAACACTTCCCAAATGCTTACCATTTAAGAAATGTATAAACATAGATAAGAAGAGAGACACACACACACAGGAACAGAAAATAATCATATACAGTGAAATGGAAATGCTCACATAAAGTCATCAAAGATGACTCGTGCATTTGGTCACTGAGCTATGAACAACAGCTGAGAAATATGAATGGAATCATATTGCAAATATAAAGGATTAATGAGGGGATTCAATATATTTATCCCTCTGTTTTCTCTACTCCTTTCCTGAAGGCACTAACTCTTGTTAGGGTCTGGTTCAGTGGATTCCAGCTGCACTCTATTGGGGCCATTTTTTATGTATAAGCCTTGACAGTGTCAACAGCCTGTTCTCCATTGAGGACACCCAACCAAGCCCAATGCTATCCAAACATGCACTTTCCAGCAGGAGTTTACTGAATATTGATAAGAAGCAGGAACTCTGGGTGATCTTTTGCTCCCTAATCCAAGAGCAAGGAGATCAATTGTTTGTCATTTGTGGTAAAAATTAGATTTTCTAAATAATGAAGGGAATGGATAGTCTGTTTATTAAGACAGGGCCTGTGAAAACCATGGAGAGGCAGGCAAAATGATTCATAAGTCAGCCCCCAGGAATAACTTTGGACTAAGATGAGAACATCCTCTGAGGCAATAACCAGCTCAGTTGGAACACTTAAACAGGAACATTATGAAGGTACACCGAACCTACAGCAGAGAAACTGACCATTTGACCTAATTGGTCTTTGCTGGTGTTTATGCTTCACAATAGCCAGGAGTTAGAGATAAGGAAAAAGCAGCAAACTGATGAGACAGGGTCCTGGAGCAGACTGTTGCAAAGAGAAAATCAATGGGCCAAGTTCCCTGTAACTATATTCAATTTTCTTATTTAAATGAGACACTCTAAGCCACAGTACCAAGTGTTTTCATGTAAGAATATAATGGTTGACAGCCATTTTTGTAAGGATATGAGAATCACAGAATTATAGAGAGAAAGGTATACACTTCAGTAATGTTTTGTGTAAACCTGATTAAATATGCCCAGACAAAATATGGAAAAAATAGAGAAAGGAAACTTCAGACAAAGAAAGACACAGACACGGAGTCAGTTTTCATAAGTGTACCGAAGACACGCAGCTCTACTTCTACACTACCACCCTCAGTTTTTCAGCCATCTCAGTTTTATCAGACTGTACATTTAACATTAAGTTCTGGGGAAGCTACAGCTTCCTCTAGCTGAGCATTTTGAACAACTGAAGCTAACTTACTTGACTTTTGCCAAAAGCATAACATCAATCCTCTAGACTCTTTCCCCCTTCAAGGCCACTCACTGAAGCTGAAGCAGATCATGCACAACCTAAGTCTTGTTTGACATTGAGCTAAGCTTCAAACACAGCTGCAAAATTGGGTTTCATAGAGTCCAGAGTACCATACAGACCAGGGTGCTGTTTTGGTACCAAAATGGCTTCTGTGGCATGTACACACATGCCCGATGTGGCCTGTTGCAACGCCATCTTGCTGAGGGTGTTAGCATGAGTGTTATGAGCATGCACTGGGGGTATGCAGAGTCAGGACCTAAAGCTGATTTGACACCAGCACTGCCATTTTTGACCTCACTGCTCCAGCTAACATCTTCTTTTAAACGTGCACAACTGAACAAGGAGGAAGGACCCCACCACATGTGCACTATTTAAAGAGATAATCAACAACTTACAGGTCAGTTGCTGATTAATTTCTGATGGTTCTGCTTGAGTTTGAAGTGCATGGTGGTTTCAGAGTTGGTTAAAGTTGGTGAAGTCAACAGGGATTGATGCCATGGGTGTAGAAGCCTTGGTTCTGATTTCATGGGTTCCATTCAGGTCACTTGCTCCCAATCATGGGTGCTGTAGTTACCATCTGTCTTAGGCTGTGGCAGGAGAGGGAGATGGAGCACAGGCATTAAAAAAGAGGACAAGCTATTCACAGAGAGAGTGGAGGAGGGGGAGAAGTGCACTCTGCAGAAGCCTTATCCACCTAGAGTCTGCCAGGATAATTTATTTTACCTTCACCTAAGCCAGGTGCAGTGTATGCATCTTCTGATGAATACCTGCTATCTCAGCAGCAGCCATGTTGTTTTCATTCTGTGACAGTCCAGTGTTCCCTCAGTATTTGAGCCACAGGATGGCTGCTAGGCAGCAAGGACTATCCACTTTATACCTGGGTCATGACTATCACACATGTTCAGCACATGTACAATAAGAGGTATCGTGTCAGAGGCATCCATAATCTTGCCACATGAAGCATCATGGAGCAAACCATTGGAGTGCTGAAGCAATGGTTCTGCTGCCTGGCCCTCTCTGGACGAGCCCTCAAGTACTCGCTGAAGCATGTATCCTGATGATGGTAGTGAGCTTATCATCCACAATATCATGAGGGCACAGCACTTGCCACTAGGAATACAATGACCAGCTCAGGAACAGGAGGAAGTAGAAGTGGAGGAACAGGAAGGGAAGGATGGTAGAAGGGTACCAGCACATCCCCTTTCCAGCCAGTTGTGATATGATTGTTTCATTTGACAATGATTTCAGTTAACACAACCACAACTTCCCATAGTACACAGGTCACAGAGTTTAACATCCCTCTGTCACTGACCATCACAGCATTCTCTTGGCTACAATGCTGAAATAAAAGCCACTACAAAACAACCATTCTAAATCAACTTTATCCAACAATCCATCCAATATTCCATACAAACAGCAACTAATATCCCTATTGCCTGTCTTATGGGTGCCTTTGTTTGTGGTGGTACAGATAAGCATGAAGGCCAAGGAAGCTGTGCAATAAATTTAGGATCAAAAAATTAGTGAGTGAGCAGCCTCAATGAGCAACTTTAGTGAGATGGTCTTGTAAGCAGCCTTTACCAGCTTTTTTAAAAAATAGCTTTGGTAAATATATTTCTGATCATACTAAATTTTCCAGATGAGTCGACTTCTTGGTGGAAGTCTGGGTTTGGTAGTAATGCCAGAATTCTCCTGAGTGGACACATGGCTGCAACTGTCAAAGGTGAGGAACTCAATTATGGATGCTTCTGACATTATGGCATTATGATGAGGACCACAACATGAATTTCATCATTGGATGCCACCTTCTAAAATCAGGATTTCAAAATATTTGGCTTCAGGCCTGAACTGAATGGTGGATGGAAAGTCATGAATTCATTGTACTTAGGGCTGTTAGTCATCAGTATAGTTGGTATATGCATTTATCAAATTGTTGTATTATCTTGGATCTGTATCATTGATCACTCCATCAAGGAAGTATAAGAATTCCATTCAAAGAACTGATTTCTCTTCTGCTACTTGAAACGCCAAATCCTTGGCTCAAAATGGAACAATTCATTTTATGTCCTTAGAGAAAACATGAAGAATGTTCATTGACTGTCACCTAAAGTTCCACAGTTACCAAATCGATGATAGAATTATGGATCCATACCTGAACATGCCTACTTTCAGTAGAAGTTAGGATATGCACTAAGTTAACTTTTTCTGGCAAAGATACTCTTTAGGGATGTAGACCTTGGCTTCTGAAATGTGAGTGCATTCCACAGAAACTGCATAGTGTTACATTTGGAAGCCTTGGGATTGCAAATAGAGCTCTGGATGGTCCAGAAGAAGCTATTGATTGTTCATTGCTCCTATGTATGACTGAAATATGATAGTTGAAGATTCATGTTGGAGATGACATATATCCTGCATTAGCAATACCCTCTATTCATTTTGAAGTTTATCTATTATGTGCATCAGCAAAGGATGTAGAAGGCACACCAATCATGTAAATGTGATAACATGCAGCTTGCATTATTTTTCAATTTCCAATTGTTCAATGTTGATGAGAAAACATCAGACCACTGGCCAGTTACATTCTTCATTTAGAAGACAGCTCTTAGATTTCTTGGGCATGACAATTAAAAAAGGTGCCTGCCAAATCAGAATTGCTGTGTTCTAAGTTTCCAGGCCTGGTACTCAGTTGCTAAACAGCAGCTTCGTAAGGTAACTGTAAAGACATAGAGAGCTCTTAGGTAAAGATGTTGATGTATTACATCATTATGATACGAGGATCACTAGAGAGATGAAGCGGAATCACTGACTTGAAATCATCTGTCAGATCATGCAATTTCACAAAAGTAATTCCCAATTATTTTTCAATTTTTTTCTTTCATGGGATATGAGCATCACTGGCAAGGTCAACATTTGTTGCACATCCCTAGTTGAGCTTGAGAAATGGATGGTGAGCCGCTTTCTTGAACTACTGCAGTCCACCTGGTGCACTACACCCACAGTGCTGTTCGGAAAGGAGTTCAAGGTTTTTCGCTCAGTGGCAGTGAAGGAACAGTGACATAGTTCTAAGCCAGGATGGTGTGTGATTTGGAGGGGAATTTGCAGGTGTTGGTGCTCCCATACGTATGTTGTTATTTGAGGTGGTGGAGGTCCACAGGTTAGGAAAGTGCTGTCAAAGAAGGCTTGATGAGTTGCTGCAGTTTATCTCCTATATATGGGTACATATAGCTGCCACTGTGTTCTGGTGAATAGGGTGACAATCAAGGAGGTTACTATTTCCTGGATGGTGTTGAGCTTCTTGAGCATTATTGGAGGTGCACTCATCCAGCCAAAACGGAGACTAGTCCATCACACTCCTGATTTGGTGCCTCGTGGATGGTGGCCAAGCTTTGGGGAATCAGGAGGTGAGATTCTTGTTGCAGAATTCCCAGCCTCTGACTTACTCTTGTAGCCACAGTATTTATGTAGCTAGCCCAGTTCAGTTTCTGGTTAATAGTAACCCCCAGGATATTGATGACCCCCAGGATGTTAACAACCACAACCATCTTACTTTGTGCTAGGTATGATTCCAACTAATGGAGATTTTTCTTAATTCCCATTGACTTAAATTTTGTTAAGGTTCCTTGATGCCACACTCAGTCAAATGGTGCCTTGATGTTAAGGGCAGTCACTCTTACCTTACCTCTCGAATTGTCCATGTTTGGACCAAAGCTGTCATGAGCTCTGGAGCCTAGTTGCCCTGGTGGAACCCAAACTAAGCATCGGTCTGCAGCTATTGCTGTATAAATGCCACTAGATAGCACTGTCGCTGATACTTTCCATCACTTTGCTAATGATCAAGAGCAGACTGGAGTAGGCCAGCAAGTATGGATGTTATTCAAGCTGACTTCCTAAGAGCCGCTTTTGAGGAAAACAACATGGTTTTGGAGCAGACTAGGATCCTCTGACTGACCTTGGATCTATGCTTCAGCTGCTGCTGAATAAGATTCTATTTAAAGCACTCTGTATGACAGAGTACAGTTCTGGTTCCTGTCCCCAAGAAGAGAGTTTGATGGATAAAAGCTTATCACAAATTCAAATCGTAACAATGCAAAATATGTAAAACAAGTTAGCAGTAACTAAATTTGGACAAATGTTTAAATTTAAACAATTTGGACAAAGGACACATGTAATTGTCAAGTATGTAAAGTGCCACAACTTCAAGGGCATCACTTCTGTGCATTAATGTGTTGACTGGAAAAAAATAGAAACAACACAGATTGCTTTCATCATCCTGAAATCAGTTAAACTGATGTTAAGTGCTTCAAAACTCATGCATAATGTGCTTGGGTCTTGCACATTGGTGGGTCTCAGAAAACTATTGTGTTGATTTGATGAATTTGTTCAACTGTGGATGATACCTTTGTTTTCATGTATCTCAATTTTCAACTTCAAAGGCTACAGGAGGCATATTCTAGACACTGCCCCCAACTCCTCAGTTCTTCTTGTATCATTGCACCTTGGGTGGAGGAGGTTTCATCGAACACCGCATGCCATTGCAAATCCCCGGAAATGGTTTTTCACAATCCAGAAGGGGATCATGAAGAACAAAACAAAGGGCATTTGTTCCAATTAGATTTTTATCAGTACCTAGAAACCCTGGCAGATGCTGGCTTCAACCTGATCACAATAACTTTGGGACCATGCTCAGAACTTTAATGGCACTTGAGTCTTTTTTAAAATTTGTTTATGGGTTGTGGGCATTGTGGCCAGGCCAGCATTGATTGCCCATCCTCAAATGCTCAATTGCCCTGGAGAAGGTGTTGGTGTGCTGCCTTCTTGAACCACTGCAGTCCATGTGATGTAGGAACTTGCAGGTGGTGGTGTTCCCTTGCATCTGCTGCTCTTGTCCTTCTAAGTGATAGGAGTCACAGATTTGGAAGGAGCTGTCAAAGGAGCCTTGGTGAGCTGCTGCAGTGCATTTTGTAGATGCCATTGTGTGTCGGTTCTGGAGGGAGTGAATTTTGAAGGTGGTGGATGGGATGCCAATCAAGCAGGCTGCTTTGTCTTGGATGGTGTGGAGCTTTAGGAGTGCTGTTGGAGCTGAACCCATACAGGCAAGTGGAGGGTATTGCATCAAACTCCTGACTTGTGCCTTGTAGATTATGGACAAGCTTTGGGGAGTCGGGAGGTGAGCTGCTTTCCAAAGAATTTCCAGCCTCAGACCTGCTCTTGTAGCCACAGTATTTATATGGTTTGTCCAGTTCAGTTTCTGGTCAATGGTAACCCCCCAGAATGTTGATAGTGGGGGAATCAGTGATGGGTAATGCCATTGGATGTCAAGGGGCAATGGTTAGATGCTCTCTTGTTGAAGATGGTCATTGCCTGCTACTTGTGTGGTGCGAATGTTACTTGCCACTTGTCAGCCCAAGACAGAATATTGTCCAGCTCTTGCTGCATTTGGACATGGACTGCTTCAGTATGTGAGGAATCGTGAATGGTGCTGAACATTGTGCAATCATCTGCAAACATCCTCACCTCTGAATTTATGATGGATGGATGGAAATTGATGAAACGTTTGAGCCTAGGACATTACCCTGAGGAACTCCTGCAGTGATGTTCCAGGACTGAGATGATTGATCACTAGCAGCTACAACCACCTTCCTCTGTGCTAGGCAGTGCTCCAACCAGTGGTGAGTAATTCCCCCTGATTCCCATGGACTCCTTGGTTCCATATTGGCTTAAATCCAGCCTTGATGGCAAGGGCAATCACTCTCACCTCATTTCCTGAGTTCAGCTCTTTTGACTATGACTTGTAATGAAGTCAGAAGCTGAGTGGCCCTGGTGGAACCCAAACTGAGCATCAGCGAGCAGATGTTTGCTAAATAGGTGCTGCTTGACAGCACTGTCGACGACATATTCCATCACTTTGCTGATGATCGAGAGTAGACTGATGGGGCAGTAATTGGCCGTGTTGGATTTGTCCTGCTTTTTGTGGAGAGGACATGCGGGGGCAATTTTTAATATTGCTGGGTGGATGCCATTGTTGTAGCTGTACTGGAACAGCTTGGCTCAGGGTGCAGCTAGTTCTGGAGCACAAGTCTTCAGTACTATTGTTGGAATGTTGTGAGGGCCCATAGCCCTCATCTTTCTCATCTTTATTTTCTTTCTCATCTTTGTTCAATGATAGTTCTAAAGTTGGTTACAGCATGAGTACAACTTGTTCTTCATGATCCAGAATTGATAGGTATGAAATGGAATGGCTTCCTCCAGTCACTATGCAAACATATGAATAAACGAATTAGGAGCAAGAGTAGGCCTTTTGGCCCCTCAAGCTTGCTCTGCCATTCAATAAGATCGTGATTGACCCGATTGTAACCTCAACTCCACATTCCACCTAATCCCTGATAACCTTTGACTCCCTTGTTGGTAAAGAATCTATCCACCTCTGCCTTAAAAATATTCAATGACTCTGCCTCCACGGCTCTCTGGGGAAGAGAGTTCCATCTTAAATGGGAGACCCTGTGCCCTAGTTCTAGTTTCTCCCACAAAGAGGAACATCCTTTCAGCATCCACCATGACAAGTCCCCTCAGGATCTTGTATGTTTCAATAAGATTCTTCTAAACTCTAATGGCCTAACCTGTCCAACCTTTCCTCATAGGATAACCTCCCCCCATCCCAGGTATCAGTTGAGTGAACCTTCTCTGAACTGCTTCTAATATATTTATATCCTTTCTTAAATAAGGAGACCAAAATCAGTACTCCAGATGTGGCCCCTGAAACAACCTGTACAACTGTAGCAAAACATCCCTGCTTTTATAATCCATTCCCCTTGCAAAAAATGATAACATTCCATTTGCCCTCCTGATCACTTGCTGTAACTGTATACTAACTTTTTGTGATTCATATACCAGGACACCCAGAACCCTCTGTACCACAGAGTTCTGCAATTTCCCTCCATTTAAATAATATGTTGCTTTTCTATTATTTCCGCCAAAGTGGACAGGTTCACATTTTCCCACATATGCAAAACGTAGAACAAACCTATAAGATGGATTTGTGGTAACAAGGTGAAAAAGCTCTGTGTGAGGACTTTGATCTATACAAACCTATCAACATATGCCTTGGAGGGGGACTCGCCTCATAATAGGTACATCACTTTGTAAAAGTCCCTTGTATTGAGACTTAGATTAAATAGCTGATGATGAATAAAAAAAAGTTTGATGAATAAGCCTGGTGCACAACACTGAACACTGACATTCAGGCCATCAGGATGACTGGCTCGAATATCAAAGTGAATGACTTAAACTGTTCTGTCTTGGTCCTTTCACCAATCAGAAGGCAGGTAGCCATCATTTCATCAATGAAACTCTCAAACTTGGAAGAACAGTTGCTGGAAGGCACTAGAAATTAGGTATGAAATCATGCCCTCATACTCCATAACATATTCTAACATGAATTGCAGAAATGCTAGCACCTGCTGCAGAAGCTGTGCAACCTCAACCAGCAGAACTCTCCCTCCATGGGCTATGAAGTATTTCTATTCCATGTCAGGAGAATTGTGACAACATGTGCTTATTATATGTTGAACAAAGCTGTCACTTTGAAGATCTCCTGATACCTGCTCTTCACCCAACAAAGAATTAAACCCATGTTTGTCAGTTCCTGTTGGGAGAGCTTAAGCAGGACCTTTTGGAGTCAAGGTCACTTGAAGATGACATCCTTAGTAATGAAATTTCAGAACCATGTCAAACCTCAGTGCAAGACTCAAATCCAATACCTGAACCAGAATACTCCAGCACACTTGTATATGATTGAACTTGGAGCTGTAAATTGCGAACTGGGGTTCTTTCAACTTGGCTCCAGATAACCATGCAACTAGTCCTTTAACAGGGAGGTTAATCATTGATGATAAGTAGTGAGGAATGTGGTTTTAGTTGGTTCAACTACAACATTATTTAGGCTTGGCCTAAATAGCCAAGTGGTTATGGTACTGGGCTTGTAACCCCAAGATCAAGAGTTCAAATCTCACCATGGCAAATTATGAAACAATGTAATTTCATCTGAATAGGAACAGATGGAAACGTGTTTGTACTCGAAAGAGTTACAACATTATTTAGGGTTGCCAAGCATTGACTCTGTAGCCTGCATCTGAACTCTCTGGAATCAGGTAATCAAATGGAATCTGGAATGGGAGTGACCAGTAAGTGGCCCACGTGCCAAATCAAGCCTGTGAGCACCTTTGACCACCCTTCTCACATTAATGACAGGAGCCATTTGTCAATTGGCCAACTGAAGCTAACCATAGTTAATAACAGCTTTTTCACTTACTATGAGAAGAAATGGAAGCTATATGAATTCAGCTATAGTTCTTTAAGCTTACTATTTGGAGGAATGGAAAAGACTGTGTTTATGATCCTGTTAAGAACCATTAACATTTAAAAAAATAAATCCAAACACCTGTGACTATGTCACAAGATTTCATGTTTTGTAACAAAAACAAACTCAGTTATATATATAAAGAGAAATTAAACAAAGCAAGCACCACTAACTTAACACTACAGTTTATAAAAACATGCTATAAACATAGTTTTACTTTTACTTCCCCACCACCCCCAAGAGTTCCCTTATCTTAGGAAATCTTGAAGGTTCATTCACTTTTCCTAGGACCAACCCGAAAGGTATGTCACAACCCTCCAGAATTTAACGTACTTCTCCTTAGTATTCCAGGTATTCCTCTGAGGTAAAGTTCTATCGGAGTCCTTCCAATAGCTTTTTGGCAAAGCAACCCTCCACCTTTTCTTTTACTGACTTCATGACGTTGGATGCCTCAGCTCCTTATTCGGGTTGCCAGCAGATATCCAACTGCCTTCCCACAGCTTACCATGCTAATTATACTGACTGCTTTCTGCTACAAGGGTCTGTGAGGACCACTGTAGATTTCTTCCACTAGCTACAAGCTAGAACAAATCTTCCAGCTGTCTTTCCCTGCTCCTTCTTCTTCGGGTACTATGGCCTAAGAGGGCACTGGCAATCATCAACTTCCATTCTAATGGGTCATGATTACATTTGGCATAGTACTCCTGTGGTTTGTCATTGCCTTCTGCAGCATGGCTGACCAGAAAGCTCTCTTGCTCTTACCGCTTGTCATCAGCATATTGTACAGGCTGAAAATCAACCTGTTTTACCATTTTATGAACGCACTTTCTGTGGCCACAAGTCCTGAAATGGGACTTGAACTCAGAGCTTCTAGGCCAGAGGTAGGGACAATACCTGCCTTTCCCCCCAGAAAATCCAAACTGAGATAGAGTCTCACCTGCATTCCACATGGTGAACGATGAAGTTAGTCTTTTCTCTGCTTGAAATGCGGGCCTAACTGACTATCATGTCCTGTTGGCTCTCTCAATCTGGTGAAATGTAGTCTGCACCAAAGGAAAGCTACAAGTGTCTCTGCCTGTTCCCAAACTGAACTGCCTGCTTCTGCCAACAAAAACCCAGATAAATTAAACAAAAGAACCTTCTAACCAAGGCTGCACCTGAACTCGTTATCTCCATGGCAACAAGACACACATGGCCTGTTCCCAGGCAGAAATGCAAATTAACTTCTAATTCTAAAATTTTTTCCCCGATTCTGGGAAACCATGTGACTAATTTCTATCCTTAATGGGGCTTTATGACCTTCTTTCTCAGAATTGCTAGATTTTAGCTTCTTTTATGGAGACTACAGTGAACAACCTGGCTCTACCAAGAGGTACAGAAATAGATCATCCAATGTTTAGTGTTTACACTTTTAATTCTGACCTTGAAGATAAACATAGCTTAGCTTTTAACTGTAGTTAACTCCAAACTTTTTTAATTGCATTTACTTCAGGATTGGTTTTACCAGTTTCTCAACCAGATGCCCCAATTTTCTACAGTTACACTTTAATTCCTGAAACCAACAGTTATATTCCGAAATATATGAATCGCAAACTAGATATTCGCAATACTGCTCATTGATTAGTTTAAACCCACCAATCAGGAAACAATTTTTCTGACCCATCAGGTCACCCAGCCTAGGATTTGAGACTAGTGTTCATGTTTGAGAAAGGCAAGGATTGAATTGAGGATTGGGTAGGGAAGAAGGAGGATGGGAGTGAGGATATGTGGCAATTGGATAGGGTTGGAGTGAGGATGGAGCACAAATTGTGAGAGTGAGGCAAGGGGTAATGAAGGATGAGAATGAGGGCAAGGCCTTGATTTATTTTGTATGGGATATATAGATTCTCACTTCGTGTCTGGGAAATGTAGTTGTTTATAAATGCCTGCATTATTTTTGGATTGTGTTACAGCCATGTAAGAAGGGATAAAAATAACTCCCTTATCATACAATTCCAAGTCTAACTGTAACAGGATTTGTTGTGAATTTAAAAGGATAAAGATATTTACGCAATACCTGTGCTTAACCATTCATATGTCAATTGCAAAGAAACTAGTCTGGCAGGATTCTTGTGTTTAAAATAAAAAGGGGTCCATTTTTATTGAGTGAAAAACCCACCCAGGTAGAGATATAAAAACATTTAAAAAGGTAAATTGAACTTTGCAACACACACACAAACACATACAAGCATGTAAGATTTACAAGTTTTAAAGTATGAAGTTACTTGCTGGCCCAAAATAAAATTCAACGCTAAAAGGTAAAATAATGAGAGTTCATTGTTTGAGTCCTTTGCTAGTATCTGTGGCTGTGGGAGATTTTTCTCCATGGTGGTCTTGAAATCCCAGCAGTTGAAGCCCATATAGATTGCAATTTCTGGAGACGGTCTCTCTTTAACGTAATCATCTCTTCCAAAAAGTCGATTTTTGCACCTAATGTTCCTTTCAATGGAAATTCTCTATCTCTGTGCTGAATTTTTAAATTGTAGCAAAGATATGGTCCTAACTTGGGACAGAAGAAGCTGTGTTGGCAGGGGTGGGGGGGGGGTGGGGTGGGTGGTGCGGTGGGGTGGGTTGGTGTGTAGTATTGCTACCTTTTTGGCAGATTTCTTCCAGACTACTGCTCAGCAACTTGGGTGTTCTAATAAGAGATTTCAAAATGGTTATTCTAGTCTCATGGCCTCTCTCCTCATAATGAGTTCAGAAAGTATTTCCTTAACTGTGTCTGGACAGACTGTGGCTATTATTTCATGACTGATGTGATCAGTTTCTGCAATGGCCCAACTATTAATTTCTAAATGACCCATTATCCATATTGTTGAGATAGGAAGAGCACCTTTTGTATAACTATTAACCTGGTGGGGGACATTCTGTCTTCACTTGAAAGGTAGCCGTATGAAAATGCAAAAATGCAAATCTTTTTTTGTAGTCTTTGCCATCAGCAGGTGTGAAATTCCATGGAAGAATGTCTGGGCATTTCTTAATTGTATTTCACATTGGAACCTTCCAGGAAACTGGTCAACTTGCAATACCAGATTTCAGGTGATTTGTGGCAGCCATCGTAAGTTAGTGTCTTTGCCTGCTTTTTCAAAAGCCCTTTTTTCAAACAGTTCAATATATGTTCGATCAACTGATAAAAATATCACATATGCACAAGTCACATCATCATGACACCTCCACTTCATGATAAATGAAATGCGAATTTCCATGAGCGTTTCATCGCAGGCTTCCAAATATTAAGAGAACTAAAAATAACACATGCACACTGAGTGACACTTTTAGTCTAATTGCAGCAACTCTGCTCTATTGTGATTTTGATACCCAGATGATCCTAAACTGTATTAGACTCTAGATAGCATGTACTTACTTTGCTTTCCATTTTAGGTGGTGGTCACAAACAAAACCTGTCCTCACTTGACAAGATTGCATTTGTGTCAGGGTTCATTTGCTTTATTCTTTTGGTGGTAGACATGACAGATAATTTTGTCAGAAGCCCTATGACTGTTCGCTGCTGTAGCTTTGGATTAAGTATCATCTAAAGGGTTTGGTTATTTTACATGGCTGTTAACTCCCAGGTTGCTGGTAATAGCCAAGCTGCTCTTGGTTACCTGTGGGGGTAGTGGCATTCCGAGCCTCTCACTGGCCCTGCCTTCACTTTGCTAGCACAGAGGCTCTAAGTATGCAGATTTTCCTGATTGCTAGCCTGGTCTGCTCTAATCAGCTTTGACCCCTCATTGTCCACCTCTATAACCTGTGAATTTATTAGCTCAACCCAGGCACTTTTAGAAATTCGATTTCTAGGAGGTTAGTGGACTGTAATTTGATTTTTGTCCCCTGTAGGAATTTGGAACTGGCATCAGGTACTTCATTTTTGGTGAATTTTACATCAACACCTTGGCTTGGTTGAGGTTTAAAACTTGGTCTGGTTTGTTTCACTTACCAGTGGCTAAGCCTGCATGGGTTGCCCTGATATTCCCCTTGTGGTCTGCACAAGTGTTTGTTTGCTTTGGGGTATGTTCCCCCCACCACCCCCCCCCCCCCATGCCCCTTCCTCCTTTGTTTTGACAATGGGCTGTCTCCTAACCGGTTCCATGTCCCTTGGAACGCCACTGCCCTCAAGTGGATGTTCAGCTCCTGCTGTACTCCCCTGTGGATCTTCAACTGAGTGGGGCATTGCCCGCATTATTTCTTGGTCTATTTGGGCATTTCCATGGTCCCCATTTAAATCTGCCATGAAGGTGCCTGCTAACCAGATCACTGGTTCTCTTCCTTTATCCTTTTTAACCTTAACAGGCCCTTCATTGACCTCTTTTACTTCTACTGGCTGAGCTTCAACTCTCTTAAATTCCTCAGTTTCTATTTTGACTCTTTTTACTGCTATTGGCCTGGCTTCAGCCTTTTTAAATCCAAGTGGCTTCTCCTTAGCCATTTCAACCTTTATGGGCTCTATGTTGACTCTTTTTTTCTTCTACTGGCCTGGCTTTGGCTATATTAAATTCAAGAGGCTCTTCCCTAGTCACTCTAAACCTCACAGGTTCTAACGCCCCCTGGAGGACTTCAGAACTTTTCTGAATCCTATGCACCTGAGCAGATCCCTGCTGGCTTTCTCTCTGGACTCTCTCCTTGACTTTTTGGGAGTATTATCATCCATTCTGCCTCTGTTGCCTCTACCTCCCCATGTAGTTCATCTAACCTTATCCCCCTTTCTTGCTGTCTACTTTGGAAAGCCTCCTCTCCCTTCCTTTCCTCTTTTCTTTTTTCCTCTCCTTTTTCTCTTCTATTTTCAATGCTTGGAGTTTTACCCCAAGCTGTCTCTGTTCTAGCTGTATTTTTGCTAAAGCTATTTTTTTCCTTTTCACTTTTCTCAAGTTCGCAATCCAATTCTCTGGCCACCAGTTTTAACATTTCAAATCTTCTGGCTTTTGGGATCCTCAGCTACAATTTTTAACCCCTCGAGGGACAGAACCTTTAAATAATCAAAAGTAAATTTGATCCGGCAACGGCACTGGTGCCAAACATGGGCATTTTTGCCCACACTGTAGCACTGTAAGAAGAAACTTTTGCCTGAATATTTTTTTAAATTCAGATCTAGGAATTAATTTAGGTCCCACTTCCAATTGCTCTCTGTGGATTCAAATCCTGGACATTTGCTTCCAAATTTCTGTTACGGCCATGTGAAGAGGGGTAAAAATGACTCCCCTATCCTACCACTCCAAGTCTGACCATAACAGGGTTCTCGTGAATTTGTAATATTGAAGGTATTTACTCAATGTCTGGCAAAAGGGGTACAGCTGACAACTGAGTGAAGACTTGCAGTTTGGTGAGAGGGGAGTTTTAAGCGTTAATTTTTTTCTTAAATGATGCTCTTAAAATCTAGTCTAGTCTGTAATTAGCAGTATCTGGAAAGTACTGTGGAAGTAGGCTAAGTTCTTTCTTTCTTGCAGTTTAGATAGGGTAAACTCACTCTCAGCTGTGCGAGCTGAGTGGTTAATTAGCTAACTGTTTGAATCTGGTTACTGTTGCCCCAGTTCAGTTTACCATAAATTCAGGGCTCTTTAGTGCAGCCTTGGCAAATGGAGTGTGTGAAGACTTGGAGCAGAATTTTCTGCCTGTCGGGCGGGCGGGCCCGACCCAATCTCCAGTACGCTGGAGAAGTGGACTCTGCCGCCATTCTATGTGGGCGGGCCAATTAAGGCCTGCCCAGTGTGACGTCCGGCGGGAAGCGCTATGCGCTTCCTGTGCGGGCTGGGGGCGGGGGGGTTGGGGTGGTATTCCTCAAAAGCAAGAATGCACTCTTTCGCTGGTGGATGAGGTTTCATTTTTTATCTTATTTGCCGGCCGGGTTCCTGGCCTGCCTGCTAACCTTAAGGTTGGATTGTCAGGTCCTTTAATTGTATAAATGATCCTATCAATGGCCTCAATTAGCCATTGACAGGTCGGCGGGCCCGTAGATGATTTTGATGCACCCCCGCCTTCCTGAAAATTTAAATGGGGCGGAGTGACGTCGGGGGTTCTTGCTCTACTACACAGAAAGGGGCTAGCTCTTTGGTGAATATTTGGTAAATGGATAAGTTCTATTCTATCCTTAAGTTTTAAAATGGTCCATAATTTGGTGATAAAGTTAATAAAATATATAAGAAAGCAGCATAAGTGATTAATATAATTAAGCAATTATTTAAAACACATTAAGGATGGCAGGATAGGTGATGTGTCAAGGCTGCAGCATGTGGGAACTCCTGCAAAACATTGTGATCCAGAGCAAACATGTGTGTAGCAAGTGTTTGCGCTTTGAGCAACTTCGGCTCAGAGTTATCGAGCTGGAGGCTGAGCTGAAAACTCTTCAACACATCAAGGAGGGGGAAAGTTACCTGGATGCTTTATACCAGGAGGCAGTCACACCACTTAGGAACTTAGGATAGGGTCTTCTGATTTGGTCAGTGGCCAGGGACAGGAGGGTGTGACTGTGAGTGAGGCAGGTAAGGGGATCCAGAGGGCAGGAGTGCAAGAATGTGAGCCTCTGCAATTGTCCAACAGGTCTGAGATTCTCTCAACTGCAGGTGGATGAACAAACTGACCATGGCACCGTGGTACAGCAAACCATCCAAGCGGGGGGGTGGGGGGGGGAGCAAAAGCAATGTAGTGGTAGTAGGGGACAGTATAGTAAAGGGGGATTGACACTATTCTCTGCAGCAAATAGCGAGAGTCCAGATGACTTTGTTGCCAGGATTTGGGACATCTGCTCAGGGCTGGAAAGGAACTTGTGGTGGGAAGGGGAGGATCCAGGTTGTGATTCATGTAGGTACTAACAACATAGGCAGGATCAGGAAGGGGGCTCTGCATAGTCAGTCAGTATTACGAGCCAGGCACCAAATTAAGAAGGTAATAATTTCTGGATTCTTATTTGAGCCACGTGCAAATTGGCATTGGACAAATAAGATTAGAGAAATTAATGCGCAGCAGAAAGACTGGTGTGGGAGAAGTGGGTTCCAGTTTGTGGGTCACTAGCACCAGTATTGGGGAAAGTGGGATCTGCACCATTGGGACGGTCTACAGCAACCTTGCCTGGTGCTGGTGTCCTCACGAGCCGCATTTTTAAAAATTTATTCATGGTCTGTGGGCGTTGTTGGCCAGCGTTTATTGCCCATCTCTAATTACCTTTGTCCAGAGGGCATTTAAGAGTCAAGTACATTGCTGTGGAGCTGGAGTCACGTGGTTTTATGGTCATCATTAGACTTTTTAAATTCAAATTTCACCATCTGTTGTGGTGGGATTCGAATCCAGGTCCCCAGATCATTACTCTGGGTCTACTGGATTACCAGTCCTGTGGCAATACAACTATGCCACCACCTCCCCACTAGGGACATAGAGGGGGTTATAAATTGAGTAGTGGGGGGAAAGGGATCAAATTTGGGAAGATGTGGTAAACCAAAGAGTAGAGTCAAGGTAAGAGAGACAGGTATCAATTTGGGAAATATAAACAGACTGTGACAGGAAGGGATAGAGAGTACAAATCTAAGAGTAAATCAGTAGGTAAGGCTAGATGCTACAAAAATAATAAAATGACTAAACTAAAGGCTCTATATCTAAATGCATTAAGCATTTGAAACAAAACAGATGAACTGATAACACAAATAAAAATAACTAAGCATGATCTGATAA
Source organism: Carcharodon carcharias (assembly GCF_017639515.1). Taxonomy (NCBI): domain Eukaryota; kingdom Metazoa; phylum Chordata; class Chondrichthyes; order Lamniformes; family Lamnidae; genus Carcharodon; species Carcharodon carcharias. The sequence continues at coordinate 88,158,731 of NC_054475.1, forward strand.
TCATCACGGAGACATGGCTGCAGGATAACATAGCTTGAGACCTGAATAGTGAAGGGTATGTGACATTTAAGAAGGACAGGAACTGAGGAAAAGGTGGAGGGTTGGCTCTGTTAATTAATAATGGTATTAGCACATTAGAGAGGGATGAGCTAGTTCAGGAAACCAGGATGTAGAAGCGGTTTAGGTTGAGATGAGGAATGATAAAGGCCAGAAGTCACTTGTGGGAGTGGTGTACAGGCCCCCTAATTGTAACCACATAGTAGGACAGAGTATAAAAGAAGTGATAATGGAAGCTTGTCAGAAAGGTAATAATTATCAGGGATTTTAATCTACATATAGACTGGAAAAATCAGATGGTCAAAGGTAGCGTAGATGAGGAGTTTATAGAATGTTTTCGGGATAGTTTCTTAGAACAGCATGTTCTGGAGCCAACCAGAGAGCAGGTTATACTAGGCCTGGTATTGAGCAGTGAGATAGGATTAATTGATAACCTCCTAGTGAAGGCACCCCTAGGTAGCAGCGATCATAATATGATTACATTTTACATTCATTTTGAGGGAGAAACGAGTGCGTCCAAAACTAGTATTTTAAACTTTAAAAAGGGCAATTGTGAGGGCATGAAAGCAGGGTTAGCTAAAGTGAACTGTCAAATGAGGTTAAGGGATATGTCAATAGAAGTTCAGTAACAGATATTTAAAGAGATATTTCAGAATATATACATTCCAATGAGAGAAAAATTCCAAGGGGAGGGCCCACCATCCGTAGTTAACTAAAAAAGTTAAAGACAGTGTCAAACTTAAAGAAAAAGCATATAATTACGCAAAGACTGGTGGCAAGTCAGAAGATTGGAAAGAATATTAAGAACAGCAAATAATAAAAGATTAATCAGGAGGGAAATATTTAGAGCATGACAGAAAGCTAGATAGTAATATAAATATGGAGAGTAAGAGTATCTATAGGTATTTAAATAAGAAGAATTAACAAAATGATCGTTGGTCCTATAGAGTGTGTGTCTGGGGAATTGATCATGGAAAGTATGGAGATGGCGGATGAATTAAACAAGCATTTTACTTTGGTCTTCACTATAGAGAACATAAGTTACATCCCAGAAATAGCTGTAAATCAGGAAATGGAAGGGAGGGATGAACTTGGGAAAATTATAATCACCAGGGGAGTGGTATTGAGCAAATTGTTGGGGCTGAGGGCTGACAAATCTCCAGGTCTGGTTGGACTTCACCCTAAGGACTTGAAAGAAATGGCTAGTGAGATAGTTGATTTTAATTTTCCAAAGTTCCCTCGATTTGGGGAAGGTTCCATTAGTTTGGAAAATAGCAAATATAACTCCTTTATTCAAAAAGGGAGGGAGACAGAAAGCAGGAAACTATAAGTTAGTTAGTCTAACATCTGTCATAGGGAAAATGTTACAAGCTATTATTAAAGATGTTATAGAAGGGCACTTGGAAAAATTCAAGGCAATCAGGCAGAGACAACATGCTTTTGTAACAGGATATCATGTTTAACCAATTTATTGGAGTTCTTTGAAGGAGTCACATGTGCTGTGGATCAAGGAGAACCAGGGGATGTATCATACTTAGATTTCTAGAAGGCATTTGATAAAGTGCCACATCAAAGGTTATTACAGAAAATAAAAGCTCATGGTGCAGGGTCTAACATATTGGCATGGATAGAAAATTGGCTAGCTAACAGGAAGCAGAGAATTGGCATAAATAGGTCATTTTTTGGTTGGCAGGATGTGATGAGTGTGTGCCACAGGGATCAGTGCTGGGCCTCAGCATTTTATAATCTATATAAACAATGTGGATGATGGGATCAAAGGAATGGTTGCTGAATTTGCTGACAACACAAAGATAGGTAGGAAAGTAAATTGTGAAGAGGACGTAAGGAGGCTACAAAGTGACATAGATGGGTTAAGTGAGTGCGGAAAGATCTGGCAAAAGGAGTATAATGTGGGCAAATGTGAAATCATTCATTCTGGCAGGAAGAAAAAAAAACCTTATTATCTAATGGTGAGAGATTGCGGAGCTCTGAGATTCAGAGAGATCTGGATGTCCTAATGCATGAGTCGCAGAAGGTTAGTATGCAGGTACTGCAGGTAACTAGGATAGCTAATAAAATGTTATAATTTATTGTGAAGGGAACTAATTACAAAAGTAGAGAGGTTATGTTTCAGTTGTACAGGGCATTTGTGAGACCACGTCTGGAGTATTGTGTACAGTACTGGCCTCCTTATTTAAAGAAAGATGTAAATTCATTAGAAACAGTTCAGAGAATGTTTACTAGTCTAAGTACCAGGAATGGGCGGGTTGTCTTATGAGGAAAGGCTGGATAGGTTAGGCTTGTATCCACTGGAAATTAGAAGAGTAAGAGGCGACTTCATTGAAACCTTTAAGATCCTGAGGGGTCTTAACAGAGTGGATGTGGAGAGGATGTTTCCTCTTATGGGAGAAGCTAGAACTAGGTAAGGGTCACCTTTTAAAAATAAGGGGTTGCTCATTTAAGACAGAGATAAGGAGATTTTTTTTCTCTGAGGATAGTGAGTCTTTGGAACTCTCTTCCTCAAAAGGCAGTGGAAGCAGTCTTTGAATATTTTAAAGGCAGAGCTAGATAGATTCTTGATTAACAAGGGGATGAAGTGTTATCAGGGTAGGCAGGAATGTGGGGTTGAGGTTAAATTCAGATCAGCCATGGTCTTACTGAGTGGCGGAGCAGGCTGCTCCTGCTCCTAATTAGTATGTATGTATGTTCGTATGCCTGTACTTAACCACTCCATGTGCTGATTGCAAGCAAACTAGTCTGGCAGGCTTTCTTGAGTTCAGAAGAGAAAGGGGTTAGTTTTTATTGAGTGAAGGATAAGGAATAAAAAATATTTTAAAAAGTAGATCTACATCTCCACCATCGCAACACACATACAAACTGACACAAGCATACAAGATTTATAAGTTGTACAGTATGAAGTTACTTTTTGTCCCAAATTAAAACTCAGTGCTAAAGCATAAAAAATTGTGAGTTAACTGTTTGAGTCCTTTGCAGGTATCTGTGGCAGTGGCAGACTTTTCACCACGGTGGTCTTGAAATTCCAGCAATTGAAGCCCATGGAGACTGCAATTTCTGGAGACAGTCTCTTTTTTAAAACATGAATCATCTGTTCCAAAAAGTCAATGATTTTTGCACCTAATGTTCCTGTCAATGGTAATTCTCTATCTCTATGCTGGATTTTTAAACTGTAACAGAGTCAGGTTCTTAAAGGAATGGGAAGGCATAGCAACATATGAGCAGGAGTAGGCCATTTGACCCATCGAGCCTGGTCCACCATTCAATTAGATCATGGCTGATCAGCTACCTCCATGCCACTTTCCTGCACCATCCCCATATTGCCTGATGTCATTAATATCCTAAAATATATCAATTTTCTGTTGTAGACATGCTCAATGATTGAGCTTCCACAACATTCTGGGGTAGAGAATTCCAAAGATTCAACACCTTCTGAATGAAGAAATTACCCTTCATCTCAGTCCTAAGTGGCCTTCCCCTTGTTCTGAAACTGTGTCCCCGGGTTCTAGACTCACCAGCCACATGAAACACCCAATGTAAATCTCCCCTGTCGCCTCCTTTGACAGATTTAATCCAGCCTGCTGCTCAGCGACTTGCATAGCCTAATGAGAGATTTCAAAAATTGTTATTCTTGTCACATGACCTTTCCCTCTGGAATGATTTCAGAAGTCATTTTCTTAGCTTATGTCTGGACAGACTGTGGCTATTGTTTCATGGCTAAGGTGATTAGATTCTGTAATGTCCTAGCCATTAACTTCTGAACGATCCATTATCCATCTTTGAGATAGGAAGAACACCTTTCCATATACCTATTGTCCTGGTAGAATTTCTGTCTCCGCCTGAGAGGTAGCCTTATGGAAATGCAAATGTGATGTCCAGCTTAATTTCAGTAAATTTTTGAAGTAGTTCTTGCCATCAGCAGGTTTAAGTTTCCATAGAAGGATGTTTGGGCATTTCTTAATTGTACTCCACATTGGAACATTCTAGATAAGTGGTCAACATTTAATACCAGATGTCAGGTGATAGTGGCAGCCATCATAAGTCGATGTCTTTACTTGCTTTCTCAAAAGCCCTTTTTTAAATAGTTCAATATATGTTTGATCAGCCGATTAACTTAAGAGATTAATATCACACGTGTACAAGTTACATCATCGTGACAATTGATATGTTCTTTCTTGTGTATGGGGGTCACAGTTCTTATGTGCAAATTGTTCTGTGTTTTGTGCACAGACATTCTCACAACATTTTTGTCTATAGGGCTGTTTGAATTTTTGTGTAGGTGGGTATTTTAATTTCTATGTGATGGAGTCATTACATTCTCATAAAAATTGAGCCTTTTTCTTGCATAATCATGTTTTGACAATAGTATCAGGCCCCCAGCTCCAAATTGTTGGACATCCTTGAGAGAAATGGGCTGTGTTCAAATTGTAAGTGATATCCTGTATTGGGCACTTTTAGGATGCTTCACATTACAAGTGGAACATCAGGGTAAAGGAGTTTGGCCCCATGCCAGTGCTGCAGTTATAATGGAAATGGAGCTGAATCTGGAGTCAAAATCTGAGACAATACGAGAATTAAGCAAAATTAAAATCCCTACAGACGTCACTCTCACACTGTATCATTTCAGTCATTTGTGGCCTCGATACCTGATTTGCACTGCTTGAGTTCAGTATTGGTATAAAATTAAAAGGACTTTACATCGGGTTAAGTAAACTTTTTTTATACTCTCCAGGAAATCTAATGATAGGTTCAGCCATGTTAGACGTTTGACTGACAAAAAGATTTAAAACTGAGCCCTAGGCCGGAATTTTCTGTCCCCGTTGGCGTCGGGTGTCATGGCAGGTGTGAGCGGACAATATGGCACGATGGCCAAAAATTGGTTTCACACCATCATGAAACCAGTTTGCACTCATCCGCTCCACCTGTCAATGGCAGGCCACAGCGTCCCACAGCCGCACGTTGGGAACATCATTTTAATATATCTGATCATAACTTTAAGCCCTGTTCGGCGGAATCATCCCCGCTCGTTGGATCGTCTGGGCAATCATGCCAACGTGTTTCATAAAAGCAATTAAAAGGCATGCACCTGGCAAGCTGAATTTTGAGAGGAACTCGGAGGTAAGTGCACACTAAAGTGTGCGGCACTCGCGAGGGTCATCCGTTCGACTTCAAGGAAGAGGCACCACGCATTCAGGCGAGGGCACAGGCAAGTCGCTTTTTCCCAGCTGGCTGACAGTGCGGTACTGGGGCAAGGGCTGCAGTGTGGTGGGGGCAAGGCAGCACAGCCTGATGGTAGTGCACAAGCACCTGTGGTGAGGAGGCAGGAGGGAAGCGGTCATGCATTAGGGAAACATTGCATAAAGTGACCATTCCTCCGCAGCTGAGACAGTTTAAGTGCAGCTCCATTGACCTGCTTAGAGTCAGGCCTTTAGCTTATCTGCCCACTCAAGCAACACAGAGGCATGAAAGTTCCTCAAAATGCTCCTGAACTTTACACACCTCAGACACAGACTCCATACTAATGAGCTTTTTAGTGGATTGCAGAACAATTGGATGACTGGGCAAGTTGTACAATCTCCTTGCTAAAGCTGGCCATGGAGCTGTCACTGGTGGAGGTGTTCACAGCCCCTTGCAATATCTTCATTGAGTTTTGGACCAGCCTCTCACATGGTTCAAGCTAACAGTGCAGCCTTGCAGTGCAGGTTAGGAGAATGCCTGCACATGAGCTGAGACCACAGCATGCAGCCCAGCGGTCAAAGCTGCCGCCAATTGGTCTGCTGGAATGGGGCGCAGGTTGTTGGGTTTTCGGGCAGCCATGCAGCACAATAAACTCTGGCCATGCAAGTGGTGGCCAGCATTCTCCGGAATGCGTTAAGGGGCCTTCAGACTTAACCAAGAGAGGTCCTTAGTACACCCATACTAACCCACATGTCTCTGTCTCTCTTTCATCCTGCAGGAGGAGTACATCAGCAGCATGGAGCCTGGTGACCTAGCTGTATCCCTCATGGCTTACAGGGAGCGGAGACAAAGGAGAAGGGAGCAACGGAGGCACCTGGCTGGTCAGTGGGAGGAGCAGCACCCTCGAGAAGAAGGGCTGGCTGGGGCTCCTGCACACTCTACTGAAGAGCCACAGCGAGCTCATAGCGCATAGCTAGACCCAGGATCTACAGATGGCACTTGGCAGCCATGTAGATGACCAAGAACCAGTGTCGCCGAAGACTGCGCATGTCTAGGGAACTGGTTGGTCACATCTGCCACTTGCTGCAGGATTTGGCGCTATGAGTCATGGAGGGCGTCCATTGCCAGTGGCTGCAGAAGTGACCGCAGCGCTCAATTTTTACACCGGCTGCTCATTTCAGGGCTCCACAGATGACCTCTGTGGGATATCGCAAGCCTCTACACACAAATGCATCCATGAATGCCACATTCGCGAAGACACACAATTTCGTGCATTTCATCCGGGATCAGGAAAGCCAGGTTGCAAGAACGCTACAATTTGAACTCGGATTTCCCACAAGTGCAGGATGCCATTGCCTGCACTCACCTGGTGCTCAGATCTCCATGACAACAAGCGGTCAACTAAGTCAACTGCAAGGACTTCCAGTCACTGAATGTTCAGCTGATGTGCGACCACCACCAATATATCCTTCAGGTCTGCACACGGTCACCAGGTAATATCCACGACTTCTACATTCTCAGTAGGTCTCAGATCCCTGACGTCTTCCAGGGTCCACAGAGTCTTCAGGGTTGGCTCCTTGGGGATAAAGGCTACCAGCAGAGGACATGGCTAATTGCACCCATGCGCTGACCTCAGAGTTTAGCAGAGAGAAGGTACAAGGATGCTCATGCTGCAATTTGCATCTTGGTGGAGCAATCCATCGGCATGTTGAAAATGAGGTTCCGGTGCCTGGACCGGTCTAGTGGAGCCCTGCAATATAGTCCAGAGAGGGTGTCAGGCATCATCGTTGCCTGCTACACCCTTTACAACCTGGCACTGCAACAGGGAGAGGAGCTGGCTAAGGAGAAGATGGAAGAGCTTCAAATCTCCTCTGATAAGAAAGACGTTGATGGGGATGAGGATGAGGTGGGCCTCGAAAGTGACGATGACACAATAGAGCCATCGCACTGTCCACTCGAGGCAGGCGAACCTCAGGGGGCCTTCATAGCTGCTAGATTCATGGAGGATGATGCCGACATGCAGTGAGGAGACACCATTGATCCTCAAATTACAACTTTGAATGTTTGACTCCTATCTGGCTGATGGCAGCACAAATACCCGTGATAAGGCTCCTGTGTTGAAGACACAGCGGTTGCCCATAGTCCTTACATTCCAGGAGGATGATGACGACATGCAGTGGGGACACTCCATAGATCCCCACATAGCTAATGTGAATCAAAAACAGAATTACCTGGAAAAACTCAGCAGGTCTGGCAGCATCGGTGGAGAAGAAAAGAGTTGACGTTTCGAGTCCTCATGACCCTTTGACAGAACTTGAGTTCGAGTCCAGGAAAGAGCTGAAATATAAGCTGGTTTAAGGTGTGTGTGTGGGGGGGCGGAGAGATAGAGAGACAGAGAGGTGGAGGGAGGGGGTGTGGTTGTAGGGACAAACAAGCAGTGATAGAAGCAGATCATCAAAAGATGTCAACGACAATAGTACAATAGAACACATGATGATCTGCTTCTATCACTGCTTGTTTGTCCCTACAACCACACCACCCCCCTCCACCTCTCTGTCTCTCTATCTCTCCGCTCCCCACACACACACCTTAAACCAGCTTATATTTCAGCTCTTTCCTGGACTCGAACTCAAGTTCTGTCGAAGGGTCATGAGGACTCGAAACGTCAACTCTTTTCTTCTCCGCCGATGCTGCCAGACCTGCTGAGTTTTTCCAGGTAATTCTGTTTTTGTTTTGGATTTCCAGCATCCGCAGTTTTTTTGTTTTTATAGCTAATGTGAATGTCTGACTCCTCTCTGGTTGATGGCAGCTCGCTTGTGCTCTATGAACAGGGTCATATCATGGAGATGCAGTGGGGATACTTTAACATCTCCTGATCGTATGACACCTTTCATGAACTGAACCCTTCAGGATCACACTGTCACCGGACACAGAGGCTGATGAGATGAGGGGGCAGCCGCACTTCAAAGGTGCTAAGAGCATACCGAGAGAATGACAGAACTCTGTGCCACTGGCTCAGGACATTTTGGCAGCAATGGTGAGCCCCATTGAGATGCAGGCATGACTGATGTGACTGTGAAGGCACACCATCAGTGTGCTGGGAAGGTTGCACAAAGCACAGGGAAGAGGCCCTGGACTGAGACACCTGCCTTTATCTTGTGCAGGAACCAAGGTTTCATAAATGAGTGACACCAACACTGCTCATCAGAACAAGCAGCCATAGGCAAAGAGACATCTTTGAGAGTTTATTAATAATAGTGAACATTATGCACAAGTGATTAACACCTGTGCCCAGGCTATTATTAACTTGTACATAATGTTCATTATTTTCTCTGTATGGTCTCCCTGTCGCTATGTCTTGGTGCTCCCCTGACATCCACAGTGGAGGTGGAGGCAGCCTGCTGACTGCTACACCTTGTCTGTGATGACCTTGATGGGCGTCCCCTGGAGGGCCAAGACCTAGAGGGCCCTGGCCTGCTTTCAGGTCCTGCTGTGTAGCAATGGCACCCTTCTCGACCTGTGGAGCTGGAGCTGCTGAGGTCACAGGAAGAGGGGATTCGGATGGGCCAGACACTCCCGGAGTAACCTGGCTGGATGGCCCTGGGATGTGCACCTGCTGATACTCCTCGCAATCCGTGCCCCTGGCTGACTACTTGTGGAGAAGGGGGAAGCTGGAGTGAGATTGAACTGCCCCACGCCCCTCTCTTGGTGACACTGTTGGAGACCAACTAGGGCATCACTGATGGAGTTCAGCCCACACAGCCTTCAAGACCTATGTCCAGGACCAAGGTCTCCGTGGTGGCTGCCATCCTACCAGTGTTGACCTTGGTGCATTAGCAATGCCGGTGCTATCGCCCTCGGACTTCAGGCGGATGGACTCCTCCATCGTACCTTACAATCTGAGGAGTGCAGCGGACATCCCTTCCTGATACTTGCCTTTCCAGCTCCAGTAATTGTGACATGACCGAGTCCAGAGGCTCCTCACCTGACTTGGACACAGCAGGTTTCTGGCCTCCAGCAGTTCTCCAAGTGCCGGAAACCTGGGAGGTCCCTGCCACTGCCTGCTATGGATCAGACCATGCGATGTGCTCACCAGATTGTGACCTTGAGGTTATTCTAGATCTAGATCCCACCAAGTTGTGTGTCTCTGCAAGGGTGTGGCTGAGCGCTGTGATGGGTCTTCAATGAAGATGTCATCAAATTCTTCTTCCAAGGTTCTTCGAGACTTGACTTGAGGACCTGGGTCATGGACCACATCAGCTGCTTTCCAGATGTGCCTGCGAAAGCAAGGAGAGATAATTGGTGCGTAGCAGGGGACTACGGTATAGGGGAACTGACTCGCAGCATGGTTGTCTGATGGATGTTGTACCAAAAACCTTCCCAGTTCTACTTTTTTAAACATTATGGGCCCTAACTTGAGCATTAATGTGCCCATTTAAGATGACAGTAATTTGCTTGACTGGAAATCCAGGGGCCCCAACTAAAGTTCCAGAGATAATAGGTGGAATTTTCCACTCATTGGGCAGATGCAAACCAGACCCGAGCAAGCGTAAAATGACGCACAATGCCGTCGGTCGTGTGTCCCAATGTCATTGCGCAGTCGCACGATATTTCGGTCGGCGGGAGTCGGAGCCGCACCCTCCATTAATTAAGAGGCTAGTTAAGGCCCTTAACAACCCAATTGATGGTGATTTAACATTGCCTGTGTGATTTTTTTTTTCCACTTGTCACACAGGCAAAGCGGGCAGGTGGGCAGCCCACAATTTGCAAAACCTTATCCATGGATGGGTTAAAAAAGATCAGCAGCATTGCCAGTGTGAGTAGTGAGACGTTTTAGGGATAGTTTGCTGCTGGTTGCTTCTCTGTAATTGGCAGCTTCATCTCTGTCCGGGGCTTCATTGTTAGTATTTCCACACGTCATTTCAGGGCTCATTAGTGTCTCCAAGGCCCCATGAGGATTCAGGCCATGTGGACCCTTCCAGGTATGAGATAGCATTCCCTTACCCTGGTAATGGGGATTGTGGTCTCCACTGGAGCACCTCCTCTGAGGAGAAAGAGAGGGGCAGAAGGGAGAGGAGGTTAGGTGTCCCATTGCAGCTTCCAGGGGAGGGACCTATGGGAAGAGAGGAGCAGGCGAAGGGGTGTAGGGCCAGTAGGTAGCCCAAAGCAGAAGGGGCCACAGAAGACACCACTATTCTGCTGCCAGGATTTTAAAAGTGACAATGTAGCTACCTCAGTATGTCCGAGGTGTAATGGCAAAGGAGACTGCACCTCTCAAGGGAGACAGTGACACCCATTTGTCAGATAATCCGGCCTGAGATTAGCCCCGACTGTGTGGGTGGACACCCCCGGCCAGTGGCTCTGAAGGTCACGGTGGCCCTCAACTTCTATGCCTCTGGCTCTTTCCAGGGCTCAGTGGGGGATCTGTATGGAGTCTCCCAATCAACTGTCCATAGTTGCATCCAACTGGTGACAGAAGCTCTGTTCAGGTGGGTATTGACTTTCCTTCATTCCATACAGACGAGGCCAGCCAGACAGAGCCAGCCAGAGGTTTTGCAATGATTGCTGGGTTCCCCCGCATCCAGGGTGCCATCAACTGCACACATGTGGCCATCAAGGTGCCAGTGAGTCAGCCGGGTGCCTTCGTCCAACAGGAAAGGATCCCCACTCCATGAACATGCAGATAGTGTGTGGCCACAAGTTGCACATTCTGCAAGTCTGTGCAAGATCAGCTCCCAGACGCATACATCCTCAGACCCTTCCAGGTGCCGAGGTTCTTCAGTACTCCAGTCCGACTGGATGGATGCCTGCTGGGTGACAAGGGCTATCCCTTGAAGAGGTGGCTCATGATGCCTCTCTGCCACCCAAGAACAGAGGCAGTGCAACGGTACAACAGGTGTCATGCCTCCACAGACAGGGGCAGTGGTAGAGAGAACCATAGGTCTTTTCAAGATGCACTTCCAATGCCTGGACCGTTCAGGGGGTGCACTGCAATACCCCCCAGAGTGGGTCTCACTGATAGTGGTTGCATGCTGCACTCTCCACAATCTGGCACTGGCAAGGGGGATCCCACTGGAGGAAGAGGATCTTGATGCAGCTGCACAGGCCACAGATGATGAGCCCAGTAGTGAATCAGAAGAGGAGCACAGTGAGGAGAATGCTGAGGGCATGGAGCCAGATCTCGGTAACCTCCAGGGAAGCAGGGACACCAGGGATGCCTTGATCCAACGGTCCTTCAGCTAGGCTGCCAAATAAGTACTACTACATTGTGTCAGGGCTGCTGCCACCATCCTGGGTCTCAGAAATGACCCTTTTCTTTGTCCCCAAGATATACTCAGTGCCTGTGCAATAAAGTTTCAAGCCACCCACTTCCAGCATCACATACTGGAGTACCCTGCACCTACAAAACAAATGAATCATACTCAGGCCAATAACACAAAAACAAATGTAATATAATGTTAATGCTCAGATTATGAACAGAGCAATACCAGGTGTTGATGGTCACATGATTAAAAAGGGGGGGGAAAATGGGAGAACAAAAGATCACCCGTGACCAGTCCCTCTTGTGCTTATAATGCTTTAAACTTAAATTTACAGGTGCTATGGTCTAGGTGCTCTCCCCTCGCTGGCACCGGCATTGGAGACAGCCTGCTGACTCTGCTGTCTTGTTGCCCTTCATGACCTTGGCAGTGTTGGCCCCACCTGGGAGGGAGCAGCCAGTGCCATGACTGACATCTCCCCAGTCGCTGCAGCTTCACCAGATGCTGCGGTCACTGGCAGAGGGGCGGAGGAGCTGCTGCCATCATCCAACGCACCCTGAGAGGAGCCCGCAGAGACCACAGGAAGCTCGTGCGCCAACGTGAGATTGCTCTGGACCTCCGTGTTCGCCATTGATGGATGGGCACCTAGTTGTGATACTGGGTATCTCATCCATCTCACACATGGACACTGACCACCTGAGGTCAGTACCTGTCTGAGGGTTTGCAGGTCCAAGCGCAACCCCAGAAACCCCTGATTCTGTTCCAGGAGCAGCCTCTCCATGAAAGTCGCCACTCTCTCCATGGAGGAGGCAGTGTGCTTGACCATGAGGTCAACACAGTGATCATGCTCCGCAGGGACTCCTCCACAACAGGGACCATGGCACGTGGATCCTCATTGATCTCCGCCAGATCCTCCTGCACATCCAGCTGGACATCCAGCATCTGCCACCTAATGGACCACTTCAGAGGCTCATCATCAACCTTCCACTGAGCATCATCCTGGTCTTTAGTGGTTCTCCAATTGCCAGCGCCCTGGGCACTCTCTGCCTTCGCCTGCACCTCAAGTGAGTGTGAGGTGCCCTCACCAATGTGCCCCGAGATACAAGCCACTGAACTAATGCACACCGAGGTGCTGGTATGTGCGCTGAGGCCTGATTCAGAGAGCGGGTATGACGCAGGTGCCTCTGGAGCCGATGTCAGGGGTAGCTCCTGGAGATCCTGAGATTAGCTGCTTGGTGGCAGATCTAAGGGAGAACAAGGACATGTCATTAGTTAAAGTCATCCTGCTGTCACTATGCATGCCAGGCACCCTGGTGAGACAATGGAGATCATGGTGCCATCGTCTTTCAATGATCAATGAGGAATCCAGTCTGGAGGCTCCCATCAGTGATGAGACTAAACAAGATTTTTTGCACCATCCAAAACTCTCACCTCAGTGCACTGCACTCTTAGCTTCGTCTGACACCCTGGCCTCTCTCGACCAAGGTGCATGGTGCCTCGCAAGCTCTACGGCCTCCTGCTTGTATCTGGAGAGAATGAGGAGGTGCGAGGGTCCTCCACCAGTCCATGACCTCTCAATATTGTTATGGGATGTCCTCTCCTTAAAGGACAGAGGACCATTGATTGGTCCACTCTCTACCTGCAGCGGCATTGCAGCCTGGCCAACCCCAGCTGATGAGCACCTTGCAGGGCTCACCTGAGTCGTGGCCCTCAAGCCACAGGGCAGTCAGCCCAAGCAGCCAGGACTCACCCCCTTGGCCAGCTCTGGCATCATTGACAGTTGGTACTCAGACTCTAAAACCCCTGTGCTCCATGGGGGGATGGTCAACCCAAAACACTTTAACATACTGATACATGCCAACAGGGTACTCACTCTTCTTTTATGCAGCAGATCATTAGACATCTTCTGCCATTGCACCCAGGTGTACCGCACCATGTCGTGGCTGCTCACTCAGGTTGCCACCTCCTCCCTTTGTGAGGTGCGGTGACTTCCTCCTCCCATCTCTCGGGACAAGAGTGTCCCTTCTGGCAGCCACTTCCTCCAGGAGAGCAGCGAGGCATTCATCCGAAAAACAGGGGGACCGAATGCCTTGCCGGACTCATCTCCTGCCTAGCGTCTACATCTGTGTTTGCATCCATGTCGTTACAACAGCTGCAATGCGGGCAGCCTCCCTGGTGCTGTCTGCGCCGTTTTTGGACCGACCACGAGGTCGCCATTGGACCCAGCGGCCGATAGGACCCCACCCATGCCCAATGCCCCTTCTCGAACATTCTGCAGCCAGCGTGAGATCATGGTCGTGGCCCAATCACCGGCAGAGGTTCGCCCCCACTGAGCCCACCCAACGAGGGCAAAATTCTGCCCAATGGGTGGAATTTTACAGCCTCTTCATGGCCGGGGCATGGCCTTAAAATGCAGCGAGCCATTCAAAAGTCCATTGATTTCATCGGGATGGGAAAGTCCCGCTGGCGGGAGGGGCCATAAAATTCTGCCTGTTTCAAATGCCATCACAATTCAATTAACTAATGATTCTGTAATTAACAGTTACTCTCTGTAATGGTGACCATGAAATTACTGGATTAATGTAAAAACCCATCTGGTTCACCAAGGTCCAGGTTCAAGAAGGAAATCTGCCATCCTTATCCGGTCTGGCTGACATGTGATCCCAGACTAACTGTGGTTGACTCTTAGCTGCCCTCTAAAATGGCCTAGCAAGCCATCCAGTTGTGCCAAAATGCAACAGAAAAGTCGAAAAAGAATAAAACCAGATGGATCACCCAGCATCAACTTAGGCAGGGAAACGACAATGGCATTCAATACCCAGTTGACCCTGCAAAGTGCTCCTCACTAACTTCTGAGGGTTTGTACCAAAATTAGGAGAGCTGTCCCATAGACTAGTCAAGCAGCAGCTTGACATAGTCATACTCACTGAATCATACTTTATAAGCAATGCTTCAGACTTCTGCATCATCATCCCTGGGTACGTCCAATCCCTGGGTACGTCCAATCCTGCTGGCAGGATAGACCCACCAGAAATGGTGGCACAATGGTATATAGTCAGGAAGAAGTGGCCTTGGGAATCTTTCAAATTGACTTCGGACCCCATGAAGCTTCAGATCCTTCAGGGACAAGGAAACCTCATGTTGATTACCACCTACCAACCTCCTTAGATGGTGAATAAGTGTTCCTCAATGTTAAACACCTCTTGGAAGAAAAACTGAGGGTAGCAGGGACACATAATGTACTCTGTAAAATAAGAAATTGGAACAGCAGTAGATCTCATGGCCCCTTGAGCCTGCTTTGCCATTCAACACAATCATGGTTGATCTTGAATTTCAACTTTACTTTACTGCTCGGTCCCCATATCACTTGATTCCATGAGACATCAACAATCTATCTCAACCTTAAATATATTCAATAGTGTGGCATCCACAACCCTCTGGTGTAAGCAATTCCAAAAATTCACAGTCAATTTGAGTGAAGAAGTTTCTCCTCATCTCTATCCTAAATAATCAACTTCGTACCCTGAGATTGTGCCCGTGTTGTAGATTCCCCAACCACCGGAAACAGCCTCTCAGTGCCTACCTTGTCACGTCCCTTCAGAATCTTATATGTTTCAATGAGATCACTGTTCACTCTTCTAAACTCTTAAGAGTATAGGCCCAATTTTCTCAGCCTCTACCCATTGCCTTGCATGGGACCAGAGGATCTAAGTCTAAGCAAGTCATCTTAGGACAACCCTTTCATCCTAGGAACCATTGCTGGTGAATGTTTGCTGGACCACCTCAAAGGAAAGAATATTCTTCCTTAAATATGGATACCAGAACTGCTCACAGTACTCCAGGGGCTGTATTTTATGTGCCCCTGCCAGGTGTGTTTTTGGTGGGTAGGGGGGGGCACCCCACCCCACCCCAGCGCACCCCTCAGCTCACCCCCATAACACTGTAGGTGGGCAGGCGCTGAAATCGGCAGCCTGCCTGCCATATTTAAATAAATAATCAAGGGTCAATTGGCTTGTTCACAAGCTCAATTAATAATACGCTGATCATGCTATAATATGGTTAGTGTGTGCAGTTTGGCGGTAGTGGGCAGGCCACTTTTTAAAAAAACGCTTTTAAAAGAGTGGGAAAGATGGGGAGGTACTATCTTTTGGGGGGTGCCCTTAGCACATCGGGGGCAGGTCCCCCTAAGATAGTACTCCACCTTTCTTTCTACCCACCTGCTCACCAAAACTAACTACCCCCATTCCTCCGTCCTCCCTAAACTGGAAAAACCCTTCCTGCCCAATATCCCAGACTTACCTTAATCCGGGATCCATTTGGCCTCCTTCTCAGAGATGGTTGTGGTCCCAGCAGCAGCTCATTTGGAGAGCCGGTGCAGACATGATAGGCCAAGTGACCTCCTTCTGTTTCGTTAAGATCCTGTGATTCTTGGCACCGCTGGGACAATCTGATTGGCTGGCAGTTCCCAACAGCTGGACTTCCTTCCCAGTGAGGGGTGGAAGTCCCACTGTCAGGCAACTTAGCTCACCCGGACCATCTTATGGCTGCCGGGTGGGCTGGCATGGAACAAGTCGGGTTCCTGCCAACTTTGCTTCCGGGGGGGCGGTGAGCCATCCACCCCCGCATCCCCCCGCACCCAGTAATATGCAACCCCAGGTGTGATCTCACCAGAACTCTAAACAATTGTAGCAAGATTTCTTTATTCTCGTACTCCATTCTTCTTGCACTGAAGGCCAACATATCTTTTGTATTCCTAATTGCTTGCTGTACCTGCATGCTAACCTTCTGTGTTCCTTGTATGAGTACACTCAAGTCCCTCTGAACATCAACATTTACTAATTTTGCATCTTTTTAAAAAGTATTCTGCTTTACTGTTCTTACTATCAAAGTGAACAAACTCACACTTTTCCCCACATTATACTTCATCTGCCTCCTTGTTGCCCATTCACTTAACCTGTTTATATCTCTTTGTGTCTTCCTCCACAGTTTACGTTCCCACCTATCTCTGTATCGTCAGTAACTTTTTATACATTACTCTCTGTCTCTTCATCAAAGTTATCAATATAGATTGTAAATAGCTGAGGCCCCAGAGCTTGCGGCACTTCACTATTCACAGCTTGCCAATTTGAAAATGACCCATTTATCCCTACTCTTTGCTTCCTATCCAGCTATCAAACCACTATCCATGCTAATATATTATCGTCAACTCCATGAGCCCTTAACTTGTATATTAACTTTTGGCGGCACCTTATCCAAGGGCCTTTTGGCAATCTAAGTATACTACATCTACCGGTTTCCCTTTAGTATCCTACTAATTATATAAGACATAAGAAATAGGAGAAGTAGGCCATTCAGCCCATCAAGCCTGCTCTGCAATTCAGTAAGATCATGGTGATCGGATTGTAGCCTTAACCCCACTTTGCTGCCTGCCCCCCATGATCATTGACTCCCATGTCAATCAGAACTCTATCTAACTCAGCCTTGAATATATTCAGTGACCTAGCCTCCCATTACTCTCTGTGGAAGAGACTTCCTGCTGCATCCTCAAACGTAATGTTTTGTAAAACCATGTTGAATTTCTCTGATCATTCTGTGATTTTCTAAGTGACTGTTAAGACTTCCTTAATAATAGATTCCAGCATTTTCCGATGACTAATATCTGGTTAACTGGCCTATAGTTCCCTGTTTCCTCCCTCTCCCCTTTCTTGAATAGTGGTGTTGTATTTGCGAATGTCTAATCGACTAGGAACATTCTAGAATCTAGGGAATTTTGGTGAATTATAACCCATGCATCCACAGTCTCTGCAGCTATCTCTTTTAAAACCCTGGAATGTAGGCCATCAGGTCTTCTGGATTTGTTGGATTTTAGCCCCTTAAGTTTCCCCAATACTTTTAATATTAATGACCTCAAATTCTTCACTCTCATTAACCCCTCCATTACCCTTTATCTCTGCTATGTAATTTGTATCTTTTACTCTGAAGTCAGACACAAAATATGAATTCAATGTCTCTGCCATTTCCTCATTCCCCATGGTAATCTCTCCTGTTTCTACCTCTAACCGACAACTGTTTACTTCAGCTACACATATTTTTTATAAATTTGTAAAAGCTCTTACAATCTGTTTATATTCCTGAGTAGCTTACTCTCATTTTCTATTTTTCCTTTAATCCATCTTTTGGTAGCCCTTCACTGACTTTTAAAACATTCCTGGTTCTCATGCTTACTATTATTCTTTGCAACATTGTAAGACTCTTCTTTTAATATAATACTATCCTTAATGTCCTTAACTTCATGGACTTCAATGTCCATCATCAAGAACAGCACAGTGGCACCACAACAGAAACAAAAATACCTGGAAAAACTCAGCAGGTCTGGCAGCATCTGTGGAAGGGAGCATAGTTAACGTTTTCAGTCCGCATGACTCTTCAGCAGAACTAAGGAAAAATAGAAAAGGGGTGAAATATAAGCTGGTTTAAGGTGGGGGGTTGGGACAAGAAAGCTGATTAGAGGGCTAGTGATAGGTGGAGATAACCAAAAGATGTCACAGACAAAAGGACAAAGAGGTGTTGAAGGTAGTGATATTATCTAAAGGAATGTGCTAATTAAGGGTAGAAAGCAGGACAAGCAAGGTACAGATAGCCCTAGTGGGGGTGGGGTGGGGTGAAGGAATCGCAAAAGGCTAAAAGGTAGAGATAAAACAATGGATGGAAATACATTTAAAAATAGAGGAAATAGGTGGGAAGAGAAAAATCTATAAATTATTGGAAAAACAAAAAGGAGGGGGAAAAATCAGAAAGGGGGTGGGGATGGAGGAGAGAATTCATGATCTAAAATTGTTGAACTCAATATTCAGTCCGAAAGGCTGTAAAGTGCCGAGTCGGAAGATGAAGTGCTGTTCCTCCAGTTTGCATTGAGCTTCACTGGAACAATGCAGCAAGGCAAGGACGGACATGTGGGCATGAGAGCAGGGTGGAGTGTTGAAATGGCAAGCGACAGGGAGGTCTGGGTAATGCTTGTGGACAGAACAAAGGTGTTCTGCAAAGCAGTCACCCAGTCTGCGTTTGGTGTCTCCAATGTGGAGGAGACCGCATTGGGAGCAACGAATGCAGTAGACTAAGTTGAGGGAAGTACAGGTGAAATGCTGCTTCACTTGAAATGAGTGTTTGGTCCCTTGGACGGTGAGGAGAGGGGAAGTAAAGGGGCAGGTGTTGCATCTTCTGCGGTTACATGGGAAGGTGCCATGGGAGGGGGTTGAGATGTAGGGGATCTTGGAGGAGTGGACCAGGGTGTCACGGAGGGAACGATCCCTTTAGAATGCCGCCAGGGGGGGTGAAGGGAAGATGTGTTTGGTGGTGCTTGTACTGAGCATGATAATATTTAAAGAAAACTTATGGTGTGAGTTCTGCACTTTGTTTTCTCATTGTCACTGCGTGTTTACACTGATTTTTATGATTCTGGCTTATGTTAAAGAGTTTGGCAAGAAATTTTGGCATCACTGTCAGCAAAATGGCCACAGATCACTGGGGTGTATATAAAATGTTATGTAACTTATTACATTATCACAAAATATTTCAAACCCAAGTATCCACAGGCCATGAGTTGGTTGCTGCCTATAGATTCCTATTCACCTTATATTGAGCAGTTTGTGGTTACATGGTTCCATTGCCCGGGGTTTGGCATTGTTAATAATAAAGGCAGGCAGGTCTTTAGATCTTCACGTGTATTACATGCTTCATTAATTGCACTTGATTTACACAGAACTGGACCAAGCTTCCGGCAATGACCACAGTAAGTAAATTGAAAGAATCTCCTGATCTGATAGTAACTGTTTTCTTTCCATCTTTAGTGATCCCAACAAGCCAGTGCCACAGGATACCAAGTTCATCCACACAAAGGCAAACCGCTTTGAAGAGGTGGCCTGGTCTAAATACAATCCACGAGATCAGCTTTATCTTCACATTGGTCTGAAGCCACGAGTGCGGGAGCACTATCGGGCCACTAAAGTGGCCTTTTGGAAGCACCTGGTCCCTCACCTGTACAACCTGCATGATATGTTCCAGTACACCTCCACCACCACCAAGGTGCCTCAGCCCAACACCACTCCAATCTCCTATGCGACTAGGCGACCCAACGGCAAGGTATGGCCCTTCACCACCAAGCGGCCAGGCTCTGGCATGTCTCCAGCTTTCAACTCCAATGAGCAGCAGAAGGAGAACTGGGACTCAGAGCAGGACAGTGGTTCCCTCCTAATCGAGAATCCCCGGGACTACTCCACTGAGCTAAGTGTAACCATTGCAGTGGGGGCCTCCCTGCTTTTCCTCAATGTCCTGGCTTTTGCTGCCCTGTACTACCGCAAGGACAAACGCCACAATGACCCCCATCAACAGCCAAGCCCTCAACGTAACGCCAGCAACGACATGGCACACACGCAGGAGGAAGAGATCATGTCACTACAAGTGAACCAAACCCATCACGAGTGCGAGAACATCCAGGCTCATGAGCCCATGCGGCTTCCTTCACTGCCAGACTACACCCTGACTCTCCGCCGCTCTCCTGATGATATCCCCCTTATGACCCCCAATACCATCACCATGATTCCCAACTCCTTGGTGGGGATGCAGTCCTTGCATCCTTATAACACCTTTGCTGCTGGTTTTAATAGCACAGGGCTGCCTCATTCACACTCCACCACCAGAGTATAGTCCTGGGCAGTAACCCTCCAGTAAGCAGGAGCGAATGAACTGGGTAGAGATCCCCTCACACAGACCACTCCAGACTGCTGGATTTTAACAAGGGTCTGATTAACATGTGCACTGTACCATCTTTACAAGAAGGCTCTCTCCCTGGGAACTTCAAAAGACGTATATTCACATCGGGCCTTCTTGTTCAAAGAGACAACCTGAAGTTTTATAAAATAATCAAAATAAGAAAAAAATTTAAAAAAAAAGAAAATACAAAACCGAAAGAAAACTAAAGTGCTTTTGTTACCATTGTGGGGAAGCAACGGCAAATGGCTGCCCACCTTTATCTCATTGTTCACATGCCTTAGCCCCACACGCTGCTGTGCTCCATGCATTTTTTAATCAATTTTAGAGCCGCTTAGAATGAATATATTAGCGCCGAGGGGATTGGAGGAAATGCATGCACACAAGGACTGAAACACCATGGCCAGGAATCTCCTGGGTGGTTCACGGATTAGCTGCCATAGCTTCATTGGAAGATCATGGAAACCGCAGACAGAAAGTGAAAACTGGGCTTTCTGCCGAAGTTGCGGCAATTGATCAGGACAGCCCCCTAGAAAATCCCCGGCACATTACTTTTCAGTAAGCATTAAGGGTTGTTGAGAAGCAGAGAGAGCATCTCCTCGGCCTTCCCTTTGAGGCTCTGTTATTGTTTTGGGTTCGATTAGGTTATGTTTTTGTTCTGACGATCCCAGAGTCAGTTAATTCTGAAGTGGAGATTGATCTTGGTGCAGCTCCTTCCTACAGTGAATGCCCTGCTGAACCACCAACCACTCTTAACGGTTAAGAATTCGATATAAAGACCAAAATTGAGTGAAACACTTTTGGCTTTCTAGAAACTGCCAGAAAAGCCTGTTGTTTTACTACGTTGCACCCATGGAAGCGTTTGTGTCTGCCCATTGCCGCCTACATTTTCCTTTCTCATTCATTTATCTGGGGAAGGACTTTGTATTTTTGTGACTCAACAAATATCTAACAAACTTTTTTACACATCTGTTTCTTTTTTCTGGGGATGGGTAGCCACTCTTCAAATGCAGCAAATAATGCAGCTTTCAATCGTGTGCATCCCTTAATTTTTTTATACAAAGTGAATTGTGACACGTGCCAAATTAGAACCAGCAAAAATTTTTTTGGGGAGGGTTGTTTTTAACTGTATCTGTCTATTTTGTATTTTGGTATAAGCAATCTTTTGCTGTCTGTTACTTTGTGTCATGCCTGTTTGCAGTTGAGAAGGTGCAGACAGGGAGACAGTGCCACAAATACACTCCATGTTATGAGGTTTTTTTTTCTCAATTTAGAGTCAGGCTACAGTCCTTGTGCTTAGTCCAGGCTCATGAGGACCATGCTGTCAATGGAACCTTTCCTTCGACCCGACACCAGACTCCTCCCACAGAAGCCAGACTCTATTTCCAACGGCTGGGGATTTTCAAATGGAATATTTAAATCGTCTCTTTCCTCCAGAAGGCATACCAGTCATGCATACTCTCTGTGTTCCTTGCCCGAGATTTGTTTTAATGAATTTGTGTTGTGAATGTGTGTTTAGTGGAATTGGATTGAAAATTTTATTTTTAAGTTGATTCCCATTGTGCCCGTTTTCTGGGTTAAAAAAATGGTGCAAAATGTGCCACTTACTGAGGGCAATACTCCTTGGTCAATCAGAGACACCTGACAAATGTCGGACCCCATATTGGGTAGACAATTTTTCAGGAGTTCCTGGTGGCTACTTAAAACAGATGTTATACCCCTTGCATATGTAAACACTTATTTTAGGACCCTTCAGCTAAATTGGCTGACCTTAGCGAAGCGTGCATTAGGAATACTTTGCTCAGGATCTTTGGCAGTCACTATGATTAAGTAATGGTCACCAACAAAAAATGGTGTATGTTTTTTCAAAGTTTGATGTGGAGCCCGGAGAAGTAGGAGTGATCACTTTGACCGCACAGCACTCCCAAAGACTGCTGCCATTCTTGATCATCACCCTCACCAAAGAGACGAGAGCCCAAAATTCGTACTCTTTAAATGGGCAAGCTGGCAACAGGCAAATACCCAAAGTATTGGAATGAGGCCTCAGGCCCAACTTCAGGAAAAACTCCAGGCTTTGTTGTACACAATGAATGGGCCATAACCAGTTTCTTCTCCATAATCTCTCTTTCTTCAGTGCTAGTATTCTGTGTGAGGTAAACAATCTTCACCTAAATTTAAACCCAAGTCCTAATTATAAATAACACCAGGTTACAACCCATCCTAATAAATCTGGATAATACAAAGGAGACAAAAACAAAAGTGCTGATGGTGGAAATCTCATATAAAAACAGAAAATGCTGGAAAAGATCTGGCAGCATCTTTGGAAAATACTTTAACTGTTTTTCTTCTATAGATTCTGCCAACCTTGGTGAGCCTTTCCAACATTTTCTGTTTGAATACAAATGCCCGTTGACTTTTTTGTTCATTCATTCTTGGGATATGAGCATCGCTAGCACGGCCAGTATTTGTTGCCCATCCCTAATTGCTCTTGACCAGGTGGGGGTGAAGTACTTTCTTGAACTACTGCAGTCCATGTGGTGTGGATACACCCACAGTGTTATTAGGGAGGGAGTTCCATGATTTTGACCCAGCAACAGTGAAGGGATGGTGATATAGTTCTAAATAAGGATGGTGTGTGGCTAGGGGGCAACTTGCAGTTTGTGGTGTTCCCATTCATCTGTTGCTCTTACTCTTCTAGATGGTAGAAGTCATGGGTTTGGAGGTGCTGCAGACTCATTTCTGAATCTACTCACCAGCAGCTAAACGCCAGAAAATATCAGTATAATTTCAAATGCTGGTAGGAAACTCCAACCTCAATTTTCAGTGATGAGAAATAATCCAAACACTATCATAGAAAAACACAAGATCAACTTTCATAATTGTAGTCAGTCCTGCCTGAGATGAATCCCAGACCTATCTACATGTACCTGAAATGGAATCATAAATCAAGTTACCCACGTGTACGAAAACATCAGCATTTCTGGACCTGCTATTTCCTATCCACAAGCATATTCCTCTACCTCTAACCCTCCAAGTTCAATCTTTAATTACCTCCTATCATGTCTTCATTAATGCCTCCATATCAAATTCCTCAGCGTGTGTTTACCCTTTCATCTCTGCCCCGCAGCAGCTATCCCTCCATATTCTACTTGTCACGGTTTCTATCCTCTTGTGCATTCTTCTCCAAACCCCGGTTTTCCCCTTTCTCCTTTCCTGTTATATCTAATCCTTCGGTGTGTTGTTCTCCATGATCCTACTAAGCAACCGCTGGATTGTATTCAATGCGGATTCTGTCGCAGCTAGATTAATTCCATTTGGTTAAGGCTCAAATAACCATTTTTTATGATCGACATGTTCTTTTAGTTATGTTCTAAAGAAGTCCCACTAACCAAACACGGCGTAAATTCTGAATTGCTTTTCCTACTCTGGACTGCAGTAAAATACTTGAAGTAAAGTTTGCTCTTGCTTGCCTTCCATCTAAACCGCGATCTCATTTTCCATCTGGACAAAGACTCCCCGATCATAAGGTTTTTCAATTCATTGCACCAGATATATCCTCTAGGAGGTTTGACGATTGCAACAGAGCAAGTTCCGTGGTTGGCTTAAAGGACACTTAATGGTGTTTGTCTTAGATCTGAATAGAGAAAGCCGATGTCATGTGTGAACGCGATTTTTAGAGTATCAGTGATTTGTCAAGAAGGAGGTTCTTTGTTTTCTTGGGGTATATTGGATTGAGTTGAACACTTAAGCCAACACCAATTCCCATTCTGGGAGTCTGCGATTGCTCGATACCGGATTGAAGTTCGTGAAACCTGTTCGAGGTCTTTCTGGCCTTTCAGTTTTGCTGTGTGCACTTCAGCATTGCAAGTGGGGCTGAGATGACATGTTGGTTATTGAAGGAGATTATAAATATCGAAATGACTGCTCTCTATGGCCGCATAGGCATCTCACTCAAACATCTGGGTTCAGAGTAACAGAAACTGCTTTACCTGTTTGTGATGTTCAAACTTGTCAACAATATAGGCCGAAGGGGAAATATTCCATTGTGTTATAGATGAGCCTTTGAGTACTGAAGTGTGCACATACCTAGATCCTTTTCTATCCTGTTCGAGCTGCGTCGACTAAGTACATTTTTAGTTTGAGGCTGTCTTTACGCAGACACTCTAAATATTTCTTAAATCACATTATTCTCAATAAACTGAACAATTAATAATGGAATTTGATTATTTTTATTTTGATGCAGAAATGCTCCTGCAGAGCTCAAAGGTTTAACAGCCACTCAGGAGAAAACAGCATAAGAGAAAAGCCCTTGTGGCGAGCGCCTCTGGGCCTTTCTATATAGAAATATATATACATTTCAATTATGATTTAAACAAATCGAATATAACATTTCACTGAAATACCTTACTCGTTCCATATCAGTCTGAAGTTATATTTTCAAATGGTATAGTAAAGGCAAAAGTGTAAAAAGTCTTGGGAGAGGGGGGTGGGGGGTTGCTCACTACATCGTCTGTCCTACTTGATTATGATAAACAGTTTTTATTTGCTGGAAGCCAGATATCAGATTATCCTGAAGGAGATTCAGGAACACCTTATAATGTCATCACAGCATCTCTGTTATTGTAATAAATTGCTTGTGATATCATGAACGAGGCTGTGTGGACTGTGCCTACCCGTATCCTCCATAATGACTGTTACAATGCCTTTGTATCAGAATTGTTCCCTGTGGTGGAACAGGGGCGCATAATAAAGCGGAGCCCGGAGCCAATGCACCGATTTAGTAAGGATCAACTAGAACTTACGCGCAGTTGACCAGATCCTTCCTGGCCCCGCTAAGAGTTCCAACTCCCTTAGATCCCGCTGTGTGTTCTACTTTTAACGCATTCCCCCCCCCCCCCCCCGTTCTATCCTTTAATCGCAATGTTTTTTAATCGTTGGCCGACGACGAAGCGTTTCTGCATCGGAATAAAATGATAACAAGATGCTTGAGCCTTTGTTTATTCTCTTGAGTCTCTGCATTCATTTATGGGAAGTATTCATGATTTTTGTTCAAATAGTCTAGGCTTGTGTATTTTTCATAAAACTGGAAATGCATTGATATATATATATTCTTATCAAAGCAAGGCGATTACTTTTATCAATTAGAGAGGCACTCTGTCCTTCAATGCATTTTATTCCTGGGGTTCTCATCAGGTCTGAAGATGCCCACTCTCGCTGGGGCATAGTTCCGTGCGTGGCTGCTCTTGAAATAACGGCAACTAAGTGGTTACTTCCATATATAAACCTAGATTATGGATCATGTCACAGCCCAATCAAAGCCTGTTGTCAGTTGACTTCAGCATTTTCCCAGAAGGATCACTGGGTGGGTGATGAACGGTGTTGCTGATTTCCCATACCTGAATATAGCAGATTTGAATGCTTCAAAATACTTCATACAATTACATTACCTCTGAACTCATCTGACTGTTATTTGGTGGACAAACGTGGCAGCTATTTTACACCTGCAATATCTCACATAGTATTTTATTACGATAGATATATTAATTCACACCCATAAATTGGAGTTTTGGGTAGCTTTAGAACACGTACCAGGACAACAGCGGGCCGTTGTTCCTGACCCCATTCAATTTGTTTTCTCTTCCAGATTGTCGTAGGATTACAATCTGACAATTTCTGTCAGTTTCCTACCTGAAATCTGTACCTATATCCTAATAGACTCAGGAGCTCAATTGCATGTTCTGTGTATCTGACTGCAGTTTATGCTGTGTATCACGATTGATCTACCTGCAGCAATTGTGTGTGTCCGACTGCAGGAAACACAATACCGAGATTGATCTCCCGCAGCTCCTGTATAACTACAGTAAACTTCGCGTCAGGAATCAGTGATCAGTCGTTGGCAGCTTCAATATATCTGCAGTAAGCACTGATTAATAATTGATCGCCTGAAGTCTCCATGTATCTGACTGCACCAAGTATTGTAACACGCATCGACCACCTGCAGCTTTGTGTATCTAAGTACAGTGAACATTTTATCAGTGAACGATCAACCGGAAGTTCCCATGTATCTGACCACAATAAATATTGTATCAGGGATCGATCACTTGCATCTTCTATGTATCCCACTGCAGTAAGTACTCGGGATCGGTCACCTGCAGTACCCAGATATCTGATTGCAGTAAGCACTAATATTTTTTTTAAAAAAGCTGGACGGGTGTTACAACAGGTTACAACGGGTGTTAATTCCATTTGATAATTATTTGAAATATTACGGAGTCTGAAATTCCAAGAAGATTGAGATCTGACCTCAAATTTGTACTGAAATGACTGCTTTCAGCAGCATTTGGGAGTAATGCAATTGGCCTTACTACCCCTGGCATACAGTCATAGTGATGTTAGGGAGGGAGTCCAGAATTTTGACCTAGCAACAGTGAAGGAATATAGTTCCATGGCACGATGGTCTGTTGCCCTTGTCCAGCTAGACGGTGAGGGTCATGGGTTTGGAAGGAGGCTTGGTGAGATACCACAGTACATCTTGTAGATAGTACACACTCATGAAATGTCATCATGGTAGAGGGACTGAATGTTTGAGGTGGTTGATGGATTGCCAATCAAGTGGGCTGCTTTAACAAAAATAAAAATAGTTGGAAAAACTCAGCAGGTCTGACAGCATCTGCGGAGAGGAATACAGTTAACATTTCAAGTCCATGTGACTCTTCATCAATGGGCTGCTTTGTCCGGGAGGGTGTTGAGCTTCTTGAGTTGGAACTGTACACATCCAGGCAAGTGCAGAGTATTCCATCACATTTCTGACATGTCGACTAAATCTAGTAGATTCATTTGGTGAATCTCTGGTAGCGAATAGTAAGACATCTAATTCTTTGTCCCAATCCTTTGGGTATTCATGGGCAATACATTTTAATCATGGTTTTGAGAGTCTCATGGTATCTCTCTAAGGCTCCCTGTGTCTGTAGCTGATAGGCAGGAGACTTTAGTTGTTTTATATCCAAATTGCTGATTATGTCCTGGAAAATTTTAGACATGAAGTTAGAATCTTGGTGGGATTATATTTCAACTGGCAGGCCATAACAAAAAACTGAGTTAACTTTTCCATTACCACCTTAGCTGTAATTGTCCTCAAAGGAATAGCTTCTGGAAACTGCGATGTCATATCCATGATTATAAGGATATACAGATGTCCTGCTTTTGTTTTGGGTAATGGTCCTACACAATCTACTAATAGCCGACTGAACGGTTCTTCAAAAACTGGTATGGGTATTAAAGGTGCTGGTTTGATTACGTGTTGAGGTTTACCTACTACCTGACATGTATGACACATGTTACAAAATTGCACTACGTCCTTATGAAGCCTTGGCCAGGTAAAATGCCTGTTTATCAATGCTTGGTTTTCCATGTTCCTTTCATATCCTGCCATAGGAATTTCATGTGCTACCCGCAATATCTCTTTACAATATTTGGGCGTTACCACTATCTGATGAACAACAATCAATTCCTCATCCGCAGGTCTGTGAGGCTGTCTCCACTTCCTCATAAGAACTCCATTTTTAATGTAATAGCCCTCCGGAACCCCTTCAGCCTCAGCTTTAGTGTGAGCTGACTGTGCTAACTTCTTTAACTCTGGATCTGCTTTCTGAGCCTCAGTTAATGAAGCACTGCCAAACACTTCCTTTGAATTATCCTCATCCTTAAAAAAAGTTTTGGCTACTCTAACATCTGCTCATAGTATTACTTTGACCTCTGGTGATGGACTTTGTTTAGCCATTGCTCTGGTCACCACACACAATGGAAAATACCAGGAACTTGTTCTTGTAACTGTTCCATCTCTTTAGCCTCTCTCGAGCTTTCCATAATTAGGGGTGGAGCTATAACCTTCACTCCTGCCAAATTATTCTCCAGGAGTAAATCAACTCCATCCACAGGTAATTTCTTAACCACTACTACAACCGCTGATCCAGGCAACAAATCACACTCCAGTTGCTCTTTGTACAATGGAACTGGGATATACTCTCCACTCATCCTGTTTACCAATACATTAGCTTTCTTTGAACTTTCTAGAGAGAAAACTAGGTCCTTCACCAGCAGAAGAGTTTGAGTAGCTCCTGTGTCCTTTAATATAGTTATGGTTTAGCTGCATCATTTGATGAAAAAAGGATTATCTTTCCTTTGGACAAAACCCTTTATATCTCTCATCTACCTTATTCGCTTCACCTGCATTCACAACAGTGTTTACCTCCAGAACCTCATTTGTAGTTAAAGCCACAATTTGATCTGTGACAATTTCTTTTTGAGTTCCCTTTTCGGACTCACTCTTACAGACTCCAGTAAATCTAATGGGCATCCCTCACAAATTCCAGCATTCTGAATGAATGTATCCCACTTTATTACAATGGAAACACTTAGGCCTTCAAGTTTCACCTCCACTCTCTGTACCTTCCTTCCTGATCTGGGGATCTCAAGGTATTCCCAGCTACCCATTCTTTACCTTGGCTACTTGCTTTCCTTTCACCCTCCCATTTTCTATCCCTTTCAAATTTATGGGGGTGATGGAAAAAAGGTTTCATTTTATGAATCAGCTTATAATCGTCAGCCATTACTGCTGCCTGTCTAGCGGTTGCAATCCTTTGGTCTTCAATATGGGTCCTTATTACAGAAGGTAGGGAGTTTTTAAATTCTTCCAAGAGAACGATCTCTCTGAGAACTTCATAGGTAGTTTGAACTTCTAATGCTCTTATCGACCTGTCAAAACTCTTTCGCTTAATCCTTTCAAATTCAATGTAAGTTTGCCCAGGCTGTTTCCTTAAATCTTGAAACCTCAGGGACCAATGCATATGCACGCAAAGTGGCCTTTTTCGCCACATCGTAATCCCCAGAAACCTCATCTGACAGTGAAGCATACATTTCCTTTGCGCTACCTGTCAAGTTGCTCTGCATGGGCAATGTCCAGTTTTCCTTGGGCCAATTCATCAGTTTAGCTATCCTCTCAAATGAACTAAAGAAGGCTTCAATATCCCCTTCCTCAAATTTTGGAAAAGCTTGTACAAATTTAAACATCTCTCCACAGGGCTCTGATCTGGAAATAAGATCCTGCCTCACATGTTGGTGTCTCTTTTTTAACTGCCAGCATTTTAAGCTGGAATTCTCTGTCTTTCTCTTTTTCTCTTTCTGTTCTTTCCTGTTCAAGTTAATGTTTCTCATTTCCAGCTTCACCATTTCTAACTCCTTTTGAAATGTTCTCTCTCTCTTTACTTTTCCTTTTATGTCTCTGCCCTTTCTGCCTGTTCCCTTTGGAACACCCTCCCTCCTTCCTTTTCATTTTCTTCTACCTCTGGTTCATTTTTTTTTATTTGCAACTGAATTTGAGCCCATTCCAATGAACCACCTCTTGGAGAACTCGGTCTCTCGGGTATTCCTTCCAATTTCAAATGCTGAGCCATCTCTTCAATTATCTTTACCTTCCTGGCTTTGGTTGGCAACCCTACTTTTAATTTACTTGCCAATCCAATTAATCTGGCTCTTGGGATCCCTTGTAAAATCATCAGGGACATCTCTTCCATTTGCAGGAAAGCTTTAACAGTTTCCAGTGCCAGCTTATTTTTGACAATACAAACCTAGTGTTCCCTTTTAGCTTTCATTACTTAGTAAATCTACACCCAAATCATCATTGTCCTTTGTTCAAAAATATCTTGGTTGAGCCCCCAAACTTTGTCATGACTCATGGGGATAGTATGCTGTAATGTCAAGGCCCACTGCTCCCTGAGCCGCGACAAATGTGAAAAAGTTTGATCAACCCGCCTAAATGTTTAATTTAGGTGAACATAATATGACCACCAGGTTTGTAAATTTAATAAGTAAATAACTTGTTAATGAACAAATTGTCTTTAACTAGTGGCAAAAAAAAGAAATATGAACTGCTAATTTCTAACTCTATAACCTAAACTATACCCCTTCTTAAATCCCTATACAGCCACACACAAGACACATAAGATACACAAAAGTATGGATTTTAAGGGTGGGATAAAACAGTTCAATAGCACCAATTCTGGAGTACAGGATTCGATGGATTGATTTTGATCGATGCCTTCCAAATTCCTTTCAGTTCCTTGTTGATGACACGAGATGGTCTTCCAGCACTTTCAGTCTTCAGTTCACTGGTTGAGCACTTGCCTTTCAACGTCTCTAACAGTGATTTTCCCCTTTGCCTTTTGACAAGGGCTTTCAGAGAGAGAGAGCATGTTAAAGAGATATGAGGAGAAAAGGCCAGCTAGCTATTATTGTAGAATTACTGGAATCTTACACACACAGGAGAGAGAGGTTTTAGGTCATTGGCCTTTCAGGCTAAGAGCTATTCTGATGCACTGCTCTCACACAAACCTTGGTCACCTGGTCAGGAGCCAATTAAAACATTGTTGCCAGGCCTCATTAGACCAGACTCCTCCTCGGCACCATCCTGTCTTTCATGGCATGCCCTGTTCCAGGACAGCAACTTTATATATATCCCATGCACTGCTCCAGCAGACATGTCCTTCAAATTGCAGCCATTG
This sequence comes from Carcharodon carcharias, assembly GCF_017639515.1. Lineage (NCBI taxonomy): Eukaryota > Metazoa > Chordata > Chondrichthyes > Lamniformes > Lamnidae > Carcharodon > Carcharodon carcharias. The sequence goes on from NC_054475.1 coordinate 88,189,566, forward strand.
TAATTTCAATCCACAGTCCAACAAGAATGAAGAGATATGTTCTTTATAGTATTGACCATTGTATAATCAATCAGTGAACTTCCTCCCTTCTTACCTTTTGATGGAGGGAAAGTCATCACTGAAACAGTTGAAGATGGTTGGGCCTAATACACTGCCCAGAAGAACTCCAGCAGTGGTGCCTTAGGGCTAAGATGATTGGCTTTCAACAACTACAACCATTTTCATTTGTGTTAGCTATGACTCCAACCTGTGGAGAGTATTCCTATGATTCAATTTTTCTAGAGCTCCTTGAAGCCACACTTAGATGCTGCTTTTATGTCAAGGGCTGTTACTTTCACCTTACCTCTGGAATTCATTGTTTTGTCCATGTTTAGACCAAGGCTGTAACGAGGTCTGGGGCCAAGTGGCCCTGGCAGAACCCAGGGTAAGAACCTTGAAGGTAATTGATACTTGTAAACTCGTACTCCAGCAAGATGTTAGTGCAATCAAGAAAGGACAGAAAAATGATGGGAGAGTGACACACAATGTATGTGGAAAAATATGAGAAAAATTTAATTACTGTTGGATTCAAGATTCAGAAAGGACCTAATTAGATTCATTATAAATGGATTCTGATTCCTATGTGTGATTGTGGTCTTAGAATGGTAATGATAAAGTGGTTCTAACTGTGGTAGATAGATGAATGGATAGTGAGATCAGATAACTGAAAATAATTGGTGGGTAATTGGATAACCAATTGCAACTGCATTCCTATGGACTATTGACTAATGTTAGAACTTACCTGTAATATCAGGAACACTGAGAAGTGAAGACAGCTGTAGGTTTATCTTTAATAGGTGTTTCAATGAATTGGAATAATTATAAATTGAAGGTTAATTATTCTTAAAGTAAATCATTAGACCACTGGGAAATTGTAAGGTTTGTGCAATGGCAAAGAGAAAAGCAAAAAAAAAACCCCACAAAGTCAAGTGACTTGGCTGCACCACAGCTACAGTGCATGCTGCACTCTGCAGACTGTAATTAGACAGTGTTGGTCAGTGGAATCAGCTGCATCTGTAGTTATTACAATCAGGTACCATAGAACTGACCCACAGCCAGTGGTAACCAATTGACCACACCCAAGCACCTTCACAATCTCATATTTACTCACTCACATATTCACACTCTCTCACCTCCATTAACAAACACACACACACATGTACTCAACCACCCACTCATACAAACTGATCTGGCTTCTTTCCCGGCCATAAATTTCTATGATTCTATAATATATTCTTACCCAATTACTCCCAATAACAAGCACACATATTCATTCACCCATACATTCATGTACTCATTCATACCCAACCACACACTCACTGTCACAATCACACAAATTCATCTATTCACACAATTAGCCCCATTCACATGTACACTCACTTACCCACACTTTCTATCTCTTGCTCAGCACAATTTGTGGCTGGTACCACCAATATCAGTTGCCTGTCTGCTTTAAGCAATGTAGCAAAGATAGAAACAGAGTACTTTTTGCAAAACTAAAACAGAGAGGGTCTGATATTAAAAATGAAACTAGATTATTAAACATTTTATCTGTAGTAGAGGCTTATGATTTTTACTATGAATTGAATTAATAATTGAATTAATACATGTATTTATTGATGTCTATGAATAAAAGTTTAATTTGTATGTTCTTAATAATTTGGGCCACCCGATCAGTTTCTCTCTTTACTCACTTATCCCTTTTCCACTAGCCTGTAACTAATCTCTCTACAAACACTGAAACATTTTATAAATGGACATTCGCTCCAAAATATGTTGTTTGAAGGGCTCTTTGTGAATGATTACTGCTCCATTTTACTGATACAAGTGGACAGTGAATAGTCTGCCAGTCACGTTTTCCTACCAGATTCTTCTTTCTTACTACTCTCCTGGAAATACTGGTTTCTCAACAGGTTCCATGCACTGTCTTTGGACTCAGGTACCAAATCACAATTCTTCATATATGTGCTCAGACTTTGCATATCAGGAAGCTATTCTGTTTGGGTTAGAATCATAGAATCTTACAGAGCAGTAGGAGGCCATTTGGTCCATAGGGCATGTGCCAGATCTTTAAAAGCATTCAAAATTTTATTCCACACCCCAGCATTTCCTACAAACCAGTAATCTTTAAGTACATGACTAACTGCCTTTTGAAAGTTCCTATGGAATTTGATTCTTTCACACTTTCAGGTAGTGCATTCCAGGTATTATCAATCCCCTGTGTGAAGAAAGTTCCCTTCATTTTCCTCTAGTTCTGCTGCCAATTATATTAAATTTATGACCTCTGGTTACTGACCCACTTGCATGAGGAAACAGTTTTCCCCTACTGGCTCCATCAAAACTTTTCATTCTTTTGAATGTCTATTAGGTTCTCCCCTTAACGTTCTCTGCTGTAAGGAGAATAATCCCAGGGTCCTCATTCTCCACACATAACTAAAGTTCCTCATTCCTGGTATCATCCTGGTAAATCTCCTCCGTACCATCTCTAAAGACTTGATATCGTTCCTAAAATATGGTGCCCAGAATTGCACACAATTCTCTAGTTGAACTCTAACTAGAAATTTGTAAAGGTTTAGTGTGATTTCCTTGTTTTTTGATTCAATATCCCTATTTATGAAGCCAAGTATTCCATATGCTTTTTTAACTGCCTTACCATGAAACTACCATCAATTGTCATAAAAACCCATTTGGTTCATTAATGTCCTTCAAGGGAAGGTCATCCTTACCTAGACCAGGCTTGCTAGGCCACTTCAGAGGGCAGCTAAGAGTCAACCACATTGCCATAGGTCTGGAGTCACATGTAGGCCAGACCAGGTAAGGACAACAGATTTCCTTCCCTAAAGGAAATTTGTGAACCAGATAGATTTTTCAATAATCAATGATAGTTTCACTTTACTGGGACTAGCTTTTCATTCCAGGTTGGTTAACTGAAATCAAATTCCACTAGCTGCTGTGGTAGGATTTGAACCCATTGTTATGACACAGCAGTTGGTAAAGGCTGAGTTGTTTAAATCCCAGAGGGGAATTTGAACAACTGTTATAACCTATATATTCAATTGGTATGTTTGAGATGCAGCTCTGAATTCAGAAATGAGACCACCAAGCCTCAAGAGGGTTTTTATATAAAACTAAATTAAACATTTATTAGTTTATCAACAAATTAAAATATACATGTCAACAAATTACTGCCATAATAACCTTTAAACAAATCCACAAGTTAATCACTCCCAGGTAAATCTTCACCAATGCAACAATAACCCATAGACTTTAAACAGACAGCAGGCAAAGTGCATTTGACCTAATGAATTCAAGAGAGGTTCCTTGCAGTTTGGTTCCTTTGCAGACACAGTTGTAGGCTTAGAGGGTGGTTAGATCTTAAATGCCTCTACCTTACACACACAACTCCTTTCTGTTTATACCCAGTTTTTCCTTTGAATGTAAATTTTCCATTATATCCTAGGATTTTAATGTCACATCTTCTAACAATAACACTTTCATCCCACTAATCTTATTAGTAATATAAACACATTGCTTGGCATCTCCCAACTAGGTGCAAGATTTCACCCATTCTTTTGAATGGTTTATTTAAAAATGCAAATTGTCGCCTTTACACCTATATTTCTAAACTTCTCCATGTTTATCTAATTACCATTTCAAACCGACTTCTTTCTATACATCAAAGAATCCAGGCTAGCTGGCTTTAATCCAATTAAGCCACACACCGACACACACATAGACACAGACCCTACTACAATTCTATTTTAAAAATAATTTCCAGTAACATTATAGACATTAATATCTCTTCATGACATCCCCCTCCCTATCAAAAAACGAACCCTGTCATAATTTTAAAAGACAGCTTCATTTTTTAATAACCCATCTCACACTATCTCCTATACTTATTACACTGTTACATTACCAGATACATGCATTAACATAACTTTATATACACACAAGCCCTTGGTATCAATAGGAATCACTCCAATTCAGTGTCTAGGTTTTTTAAAATGTCCAATTTTCCCTTTAAGCTTCAAACTCTTGATAACGCTCTTTGAACCAGCACACATATAATCTGTAGATTAAATGGTTGTAATAATATACTCCAACTGAAAAGCCTTGCACTTTTGTCTTGAAATTTGTCCAAAAACTTCAAAAGATTGTGGTCTGTATAAAAAATTGTTTCTGATGAATTGTTTGCAACATAAATTTCAAAATGCTGCAATGCTGAAACCAAACACAAGATATTTTTTTCGATTGTTGAATAGCTTCTTTGTTGTACAATCAGCTTCCGTGAAAAGTACCCTATCAGTTTTTCAATTTCAGTGTCATCTTCTTGTAACAGTACGGCCTCAATGCCTATATCACTCACGTCAATGGCCAACTTAAATAGCTTGGCATAATTGGGTGCTGCCAATGTCATAGTTAATACAGTTTTCAAAATGTCAAATGACTTCTGACACTCCAATGTCCATTGAAATCTCTTGTCCTTTTTTAATAGTTCAGTCAGTGGAACAACCATACTACTAAAATTTTGGTACAAATTTCCGGTAAAACCCACTCATGCCCAGAAATCTCAAAACTTCTTGTTTTATAGTAGGCACTGGGAAATCCATGATAGCCTTGATTTTCACATCTCTTGGAGCCACCTTACTATGTCCCATGGTGTGGCCTAGATATATAACTTGCATTTTTGCAAATTCACTTTTAGCCAAGTTCATCACCAAATTAGCTTCTTGTAATCGAGAATATAATTCTTCTAGATGCTGTAACTGCTCCTTCCACACCTGACTGAAAACTATCAGCTCATCAATCTAAACAGCACATTCGCTTAGACCTGCAATTACTTTGTTTGTCAGTCTTTGAAATGTTGCAGGTGCATTCTTCATACCAAATTGCATGACTTTAAACTAATATAGTCCATTTGGTATTACTAAAGTTAATATCTCCTTTGCTCTTTCCAAGAATAGTACCTGCCAATATCCTTTTAGCAAGCCAATCTATGTGATAAATTTCGATTGTCCCACTTTCTCAATGCAATCTTCCAACCATGGCACAGGATAGGAATTCACTTTTGTCACTGCATTCACCTTTCGATTGTCCACACATAGTCTTTGTGTTTCATCCAGTTTCGATACCAGCACAATAGGCAAACTTCAGTTACTGCAACTCAATAATACCATTTTGAAGCATAAAGTCAATTTATTTTTGTACTTGTGATAACTTTGCCAGATTTAATCTATAAGGCTGTTGTCTTAATGAAGATGAAACTTGTACAGGCACATCATGCATAGTTAAATCTGTCTTTTCTAACTTGTTTCCACAAATAGGTTTCTGTGACTACAATAGCATGTCCAAATCAATTTGACACTTGTTTGGAAGGTAACTCAATATTTCATTTAAATTTTCAAGTACTCCCTCATTATCCAATTTGATAAGAGGAAAATCAATTTCAGAGTCCTGCACTTCTACCTCTTTCTCATCATCCGCCATCACTGATATCTCTTTTTGTTCCTCTTCCCTGTAAAAGTACTTTTTAAGCATATTTACATGACACACCCTCTTCTTCTTTCTTCTATCTGGAGTATTTATTAAATCATTTACTTCATTTAATTTACTTTCAATCCTGTAAGGTCCACTAAACCTGGTATTAAATTACTCACCTAGTAGTGGTAACAGAGCTAGCATTTTCTCTCCAGAAACAAAACTATGAGCTGTTACTTTCTTGTCTGCTTTCATTTTCATTACTTGCTGTGACATCTTTAAATGTTCCCTAGTCAACTCACATGCTCTGTCCAGTCTTTCCCTGATATTCTACACACAATCCAGGAGAATGGTTTCTGAATTTTGCCTCACCATTTTCTCATGAATCAATTTCAGTGGTCTCCTTACTTCATGACCATAAACTAGTTCAAGAGGGTTAAAACAAGTCAATGCATTAGGAATGTCTCTAATAGCAAATAACAAGAATGGAATTCCTCTATCCCAATCCTGTGGATAATCCAGACAGTATGCTCTTATCATAGTTTTTAAAGTTTGATGCCATCTTTACAAAGCTCCTTGTGACTCCAGATGGTAAAATGTTAAACTATTTTATCCCCAAACTGTTCATTACTTCCTTAAACAGCTGTGACATGAAATTTGACCCCGATCTGACTATATTTCCTTAAGTAAACCATATCTTGTAAAAAATTTAGTTAACTCCTCCGCAATTTTGTTAGTTAATGAAACTGCCTCAGGGAGATTGAAGCGCTTTTTAAAAAAATAAATAAATGCAATAAAAATTTAATGAAACATGTCCCCTCATGTGACTGTGTCACATGAGATGGGATGCATTTTTATTTTTCAGAAAAAGTTTTTATTTAATTCGTAAAAGCTTTAGGAAACCTCTTCCTGCTTCTGGATGAGGTTTCCTAAAAAACATAAAGGCTCCTTGGCCTTTTCACCTGCCCGCCAACCATAAGGTTGGATAGGCAGCGTGAAATTCAGGTTAATTATTTGGTTAATAGGCCTATCAATTATCGGTGGGCGCGCAGCCTTTCCTTGTGTGCGCCTGCTGAACAAAATATCGCGAGACAGCACGTTGACGTCGGGATGCACGCCCGATATCATCGCATGTCATATTACGTTCTGGCGTGTCGGGCCCACCTCTGCACACCAAACATAAAATCCTGGCCTAGGTTTCCTTTTTAAAATTTTTTTATTCATTCACAAGACCTGGGCTTCGCTGGCTGGGCCAGCTTTATTGCCCACCCCTAGTTGCCCTTGAGAAGGTGGTGGTCAGCTGCCTTCTTGAACCACTGCAGCTCATCTGGTGTAGGTACACCCACAGAACTGTGAGGAAGGCAGTTCCAGGATTTTGATCCAACGACAATGAAAGGATGGCGATATATTTCCAAGTCATGATAATGAATTACTTTGAGGGGATATTCCAGGTGATGATGTTCCCATCTATCTTCTGCCCTTGTCCTTCCAGGTGGTAGTGGTCGTGGGTTTGGAAGGTGCTGTCTAAGGAGCCTTGGTGAGTTCCTGCAGTGTATCTCATAGATGGTACACACTGCTGCTACTAAGCGTCGGTGGTGGAGGGAGTGAATATTTATGGATTTGGTGCCAATCATGCGGGCTGCTTTGTCCTGGACGGTGTCCAGCTTCTTCAGTATTGTGGGAGCTGCACTCATCCAGTGGGGAATATTCCATCACACTCTTGACTTGTGCCCTGTAGATGGTGGACAGGCTTTGGGGAGTCAGGAGCTGAGTTACTCATGGCACGATTCCTACCCTCTGACCTGCTTTTGTAGCCACAGTACTTATATGGCTAGTCCAGTTCAGTTTCTGGCCTATGGTAACCACCAGGATGTTGATAGTGGGGGATTCAGTGATGGTAATGCCATTGAACATCAAGGGACAATGGTTGGGTTCTCTCTTATTGGAGGTGGTCATTGCCTGACACTTGTGTGGCATGAATGTTACTTGCCACTTGTTAGCCCAAGCCTAGATATTGTTCAGGTCTTGCTGGGTTTGAATATAGACTGCTTCAGTATCTGAGGAGTTGTGAATGGTGCTGAATATTGTGCAATCATCAGCGAACATCCCCACTTCTGACCTTAAGATGGAAGGAAGGTCATTGATGAAGCAGCTGAAGATGGTTGAGCCTAGGATGATACCCTAAGGAATTCCTGCAGTGATGTCCTGGAGCTGAGATGACTGACCTCCAACAACCACAACCATCTTCCTTTGTGCTAGGTATAACTCCAACCAGTGGAAAGCTTTCCCCTGATTCCCATTGACTCAAGATTTGCTAGGGCTCCTCGTTGCCACACTCAGTTAAATGCTGTCTCAATGTCTAGGGCAGTCACTCTCGCCTTACCTCGGGAGTTCAGCTCTTTTGTGCATGTTGGAACTAATTCTGTAATGAGGTCAGGAGCTGAGTGGCCCTGGTGGAACCCAAACTGGGCATCAGTGAGCAGGTTATTGTAAGACAAGTGCCACTTGATAGCATTGTTGGTGACCCCTTCCATTACTTTACTGATGATTGAGAGTAGACTGATGGGGTGGTAATTGGCCAGGTTGGATATGTCCTGTTTTTTAGGCACAGGACATACCTGGATAATTTTCCACATAGCCGGGTAGACGCCGGTGTTGTAGCTGTACTAGAACAACTTGGCTAGGGACGCAGCAAGTTCTGGAGCACAAGTCTTCAGTACTATTTCCGGAATATTGTCAGGGCCCATAGCCTTTGCAGTATCCAGTGCCTTCAGCTGTTTCTTGATATCATGAGGAGTGAATCGAATTGGCTGAAGCCTGGCATCTGTGATGCTAGGGACCTCCAGAGGAGGCCGAAATGGATCATCCACTTGGCACTTCTGGCTGAAGGTTGTTGTGAATGCTTCAGCCTTATCTTTGCACTGCTGTGCTGGGTTCCACCATCATTGAGGATGGGGATTTTTGTGGAGCTTCCTTCTCCAATGAGTTGTTTAATTGTCCACCACTATTCACGACTGGATGTTGCAGGACTGCAGAGTTTAGGTCTGATCCATTGGTCATGGGATTGCTTAGCTCTGTCTATCACTTGCTGCTTATGCTGTTTGGCACACAAGTAGCTCTGTGATATAGCTTCACTAGGTTGACACCTTATTTTTAGCTATGCTTGGTGCTGCTCCTGGCATGCCCTCCTGCACTCTTCATTGAAGCAGGGTTGATCCCCTGGCAAGGTGGTAATGATAGAGTGGGGGATATTCCAGGCCATGAGGTTACAGTTTGTGTTTGAGTAAAATTCTGCTGTTGTTGATGGCCCACACCTGCCTCATGGATGCCCAGTCTTGAGTTGCTAGATCTGTTCGAAATCTATCCCATTTAGCACAGTGGTAGTGCCACACAACACGATGGAAGGTATCCTCAATGTGGAGGTGTGACTTTGTCTCCACAATGACTGTGTAGTGGTCACTCCTGTCGTTACTGTCATGGACAGATGCATCTGTGGCAGGCAGGTTGGTGAAGATGAGGCCACTTATGTTTTTCCCTTTTGTTGGTTCCTTCACCACCTGCCACAGACACAGTCTAGCAGCTATGCAATTTAGGACTCGGCCAGCTCGGTCAGTAGTGCTGCTACTGTGCCATTCTTGGTGATGAACTTTGAAGCCCCCCACCCAGGGTACCTTCTGTATCCTTGCCACCCTCAATGCTTCCTCCAAGTGGTGTTCAACATGGAGGAGCACTGATTCATTAGCTGAGGGAAGGTGGTACGTGGCAATCAGTAGGAGGTTTCCTTGCCAGTGTTTTACCTGATGTCATGAGACTTCATGGGGTCTGGGTCCGGAGTCAATGTTGAGAATTCCCAGAGCAACTCCCTCCTGACTGTATACTACTGTGCTGCCACCTCTGCTGGGCCTGTCCTGCCAATGTGAAAGGACATACCCAGAAATGGTGATGGTGGTGTCTGGGAATTATCTGTAAGGTATAATTCTGTGAGGGTAATTATGTCAGGCTGTTGCTTGACCAGTCTGTGAGACAACTTCCCCAATTTTGGCACTAGCTCCCAGATGTTAGTAAGGAGCACAGTGCAGGGTCGACAGGGCCGCGATTGCCATTTTCATTTCAGGTGCCTAGGTCGATGCCATGTGGTCCGTATGGTTTCATTCCTTTTTTGTGACTTTGTAGCAGTTTGTTACAACTGAGTGGCTTGTTAGGCCGTTTCAGAGGGCGCATAAGAGTCAACCACATTGCTGTGGGTCTGGAGTCACATGTAGGCCAGACCAAGTAAGGGTAACAGATTTCCTTCCCTAAAGGACATTAGTGAACCAGATGGGTTTTTACAACAATCAACAATGGTTTCATGGTTATCATCAGACTTTTAATTCCAGATTTTAATTGAATTCAAATTCCACCATTTGCCATGGTGGGATTCAAACTCGGGTCCTCAGGGTATTACCCTTGGTCTCTGGATTACTAGTCCAGTGATAATACCACTATGCTAAGCTAATACAAAGTAAATAAAAACTCTCTTTTGACCCTAAAAACATGTCCCATCTCATGTAACCCAGTCACATGAGGGGACATGTTTCATTAAATTTTTAATGTTTTCAGTTATTTTTGTGAAAAGTGCTTCAATCTCCCTGGGGCAGCTCTGTACCTCAGGGAGGTTGAAGCGCTCTTTCACGTGCATGCACAAAAGAGCGCTGGACCCAACTCTCCCTCCCCCCCCACCCGCACAGGTAGTGCAGCGCAACCACTTGTGATCCACGCTGGGCGGGCCTTAATTGGTCCAAACACGTGAAATTGCGGTGCCGAGCCGGTCGCGGGTGGCGGTTGGCTCCACAACTGCCCCTGCCCGCACCCGCCGAGCCTGCACGACCAATGTAAAATCCAGGCCCATGTGTTTCTATTTCCAAATAAGCCTATAATGTGGTACATCATCAAATTTCTCTTGATATTTCATTTATACAGTATCTACTGCATTACTTTCATCAGTCCTCTCTGCTTCTTCATCAAGTAACTCTAACAGCCAGAAAGGGAAGTGGCATAGCTTCTCCCCTTGTACTTGGGTGGGTGGGAGAGGAGAAGCTATTTGACTAAGCCATTCCACCTCGGTGCAGAGCTCACAGAACCACAGCATATGGAGCCAGGACAGAGACCAAGGGAGGTGGACAGGGACTGGGAAAGAGACCAGGAGAGGTGGACAGACAGCAGGAGAGAGACTGGCAGATTGGAACGAATGATGTGCCACAGCAGCCCCAGTGTTGTGTTTCCATGACTCCTCCTGCTTCTCATCCTGACCCCAGCCGAAAGATGTATCAAGGCTCTGGTAGAACAACAATACTTGAGTGCCATCAAAGCTTCCTTCTATTACTCATATTCCTACTCACCCAGCTATAGAAGACTGTGCACGATAGGGAGTTCGTCTCCCTGGGTTTCAGACTGGCTCCTGTGGTTGCAGATGAACTTGTCCCAGAGATTGAGGATCACTGCAATTGTCACACAAGGAGCTTACACTTCTTACAATTGGGTGATCAAGTACATCTTCCTGCATGGTGACCAATCAAACAACTGGAAATCCTTCTATCAACAGAGGCATAACTGGGTACATCTAGCACTTGCAAATAGGCCTCTTGCAGAGATTGAAAAATGCACAACATCTGGAATATATTTTCAAAGGCTTTTTCCTTGATGCTTCAATTCATGTAACAGTTTCATCAACTGAATAAGTTATATTGATCAAATGTCGTGCTGCACCATGAAGACATGGGCTTTTTGTTAATTTTTTCAATTTATTTTCTTCATTTTGTGATGGTGTTATTTTTCTTTATCATTTTTAATTATTCACGTAAATGTGCTTTTTAATGAACAAATAACATACCCACAATGAATTTCCAAATGCACAATGACATTTGAATTGAATTGAGGTTAGTCAGACGCAATTTCCCTTTGAGAAATAAAACAGAAAATGCAGGTGAGCAGGTCAGGCAGCGTCAATGGAGAGAGAAAAAAAGTTCATATTTCAGGTTGGTGGAAGTTGTGAGTGGAAGCCATCCACCTGCTATATTTGTGTCACTGACTGCATAACCAACTGGATATTGATATAGTTCATATAGGGCAGGGACATCTAACCTTTTTGCAACTGGAGGCTGAACACTCAAGTCAAACCAATGGGTCGGCCATGTGATTTCTTAGAAATACAAACCTTGATACACAAAGTTCAAAATAATTCCATTCATAAAAGTTGGAAACTCAACCTCAGCTCTTTAAACTTTCTAAGATGGTGGACAGGTTGGTATAAAACGATTACTCCCTGATTGGTCTGAATCCACCAGAGAGCAGTACTTTCTGGGCCTGAATTTTTCCCTCGTCGGGCGGGCTTGGCGGGAATGGGTGGGGATGGTCACTATGCCGACAGCCGCCCGTGATCGGCTCCATGCTGCTATTTTACACAGGCGGGCCAATTAAGGCCCACCCAGCGTAATACGTGAACGGTAGCTGAGGGGGAGGAGGGAGAGTCGGGTCCAGCACTCTCTGTTGCATGCGCAGAAAAGAGCGCTTCAATCTCCCTGATGCATGGAGTTGCCTCAGAGAGATTGATGTGCTTTTGAAATAAATAAATAAATGCAATAAAAATTTAATGAAACGTCCCCTCATGTGACTATGTCACGTGAGATGGGACATGTTTTTAGTTTTCAGAAAAAGTTCTTATCCAATTCATAAAAGCTTTAGGAAGCCTCATCCCGCTTGTGGATGAGTTTTCCTAAAAAGCATAAAGGCTGCTTGGCCTTTTCGCCTGCCTGCCAACTGTAAGGTTGGACCGGCAGCGTAAACTTGAAATTAAATACTTTGTTTATGGCCTTACTAGGCCTTTTAATTATTAGCGGGGCATGTAGCCAACTCCAGCGCGCGCCCGCCGAATGAAACGTCGCTAGATTGCGCAATGACGTTGGGACGCATGCCCGATGTCATCACGCGCTATTTTACGTTCCGGTATGTCAGGCCCACCCCCGCACACCAAATTTAAAATCCTGGCCCTAGACTTTGAAGGCCAGGAAATTTAGAGCTGCAGCTGTGCCATTTATCCAGCACTCACCTCTGCTCATATTTAAAGACACAAAGCTAATTTCAATTCAGTAACTATAGTTTAAAGCAATTTTGCATGTTTAATTTGAGAAGTACAGGCTGAATGAATAGCTTTGAAGGTTGGATTTGACTTGTGGATAACCTGTTAGGCACTTCCAGTACAGTATTCAGTAATGTGTACAGGGGCTACAATGACATTATGGGTGCAACCAATGTCCCCCTGGACCTTTAGAAAGCCAGAACATTTGTAAAATTGCTATATTATTCTGATAGTATTGATCAGTGACAAAAGTATTGAAATTACTGGCCCTACCAAATAATATAAACTGACTGGCACCCCAATGAAAAGTTACAGTGACTTTGATGGCTACTGATGGTACAGTATAGATGGCTATCATAACTAGAAGTCTATTAGATGGCATAATTCTGTCACAACCTCCTTGCCTAGCTTCCAAAAGCTCTGCTTTCAGTAATTCCCATGTACCTGTGCCTGGGATCATCCTCCATCTGACATTACAGGCAAACCATTTCCTTTCTTGTTTGTCCTTCTCAGCCAATTTCAGTACCAGTGGAGTATTGAATTTAATACTCATTTTATACAAAGGAATGCAGTATAGTTATGAAGCAGCTATGATGGTCAGCAAAGGGCCAGTTAAAAAAAAAGGTTGGCTTTAAAGATCTCTTATGCTGACCATCATTATCTGAACAAGTTAACCATTTGAGTATTGCTGAAAAAAGAGACGTCTAACCTTTTAATCTTGCAATCATATAGGTATTCTTGTGAGTGCCCTGATAAGGGAGAAAACAACAATTTGTGGTGTTGCCATGGAGAATGCATCACTGATAGTTAACTGCCAAGCATTGTTTGAAATTTAAACCAGGCAGTTTGACCCTGATTGGTCAAGGCATTGCCCTGAGGAATTAGTCAGTGAATGGCTGCCACTTATTTTGTTTAGCTGAAACAGGCACAATGCTGCGTGTACATGTTCTTTCTGTCTGCAAAGAACAGAGCCCTGTGCATTAATATATGTAGCTTCCAGTACACACAAATGCACCACATTGTGAGCCTGACTGACAATCTTAAATTGGTTGTCAGCATAATTCTTATCACATTGAGGATTGTTTAGCAAATGTTGTCCAAACACAGAATCACATTTAATGTTGGACACTGTGTTTTGTGTTTTGCAAGCACTGGCTGGTTGGGTACAGTCTGTACCTTGCCCGTTGTGAATAGAAGCTGGGACATGCTATTTGATATGATCCACCAGTCTTTGGGACATATAGCCAACATACCTAGCTACAACCAGCCCGTGCTTGCAAAACTCAAAACATAGTGCCCAACAGTGTCCAGATGTATTTCTGCAGTTGGACAACATTTGCACAAGACCAATAGCTTAAACATGTCTCTTTTTTCAGCAATACACAAGTTCTATGCTACCAAAGGACTATCAGTTAACCATTCATTAAGTAAATATATTTCCTAAATAATTGAATGCCACCAAGCCACCTCCTTCAAGAAGCAATTTGAAGCAAATAAGAGCTGGGAGCCCCTCTGCATTCCCAATATTATTGTTTTATAACACACAAACAGCACAGACATTAATTTTAACTCTAATTCACAGGCTAATATGTCAGATTTCAGTGAGGCACAACAAAACTGTTGATGTGCAGTCAATTAAATAAGGACAATGACAGTTCCATTAGAAAGGGAAGCAACCTGAACAACAACCATTTAAATAGCACACTTAAAATAAATTTAAAAATCCCAAGGCACTTCAAAAATAAGGATATGGAAAACAAATGCTGAGCTATTAAGGGAGAGATTATTAAGGTTGACTGAAAGTTTGGTCAAAGAAATGGGTGTTGAAATGTTTCTTAAAGGTGGAGAAAGAAGTGGATAAAGTGGGAGACTGAAAAATGTAGATTGAATTTCAAAGAGTGAAACTAAAGTGGCTAAATTAATTTAACATATTTTAAAGTGGTTAAGGCACCATCAAGTGAAAGGTTAGGCTAATTGGCTGCTGGGCCAGGATTATTAGGCTCGCTGGAGACGGGAATGGAGGCGGTTTGGCATTAGCCAGTGTGCCAGGTTCCCGTTGCTGTTCCCAGTGCTGGAAAGTTTCACCCAATCCAGCCGTAATAGTCATTAACTTGTTAAGAGCTCATTAAGGGCTATGTTCAGATTTTAGTGAAGGTGCACAGTCTGCATGCTGGGTCAGGGGAAGACCAGGTTCATGGAGGCAGATACACACGAAGGAGCCTGTCATGGCTGCCCCAACAAATTCCATGGGATCCATGAAAGGGTGAATGACAGAGAGAGACACTCAGCCATTGGCACACAGGTGCCATTGGGCCAGCGCAGGTTGCACAGAAAGTGGTCAGTGAGTGCTCAGGCAATACAAGAGGGTAGCACCCTCCTAGCAGAAGGGGCAACACAATTATGAGACCACCCAAGCACAAGGAAAGCAGCAACTGGCAATGGAAGTATGACTCTCTGATTTGAGGTCCAGTGACAATGAGGAGCAACATCCTCCTTGGAAAGAGCAGTGCCCTGGGCATTACAAGGGGAGAGGAGAGATGCGAAATGCAGGAAGATAATGGAGGTCATACAGTCAGCATAGGATCTACCACTGAAGATTAATCTAGCTGGAGATGACCAAGAATCAGTGCCGTAGGAGATGGACACTCCAGGCCGATGGTCACAAAGCTCTGTGCCCTGCTTGCCATGCCCTGCTAGTAGCTGTCAAAGTCATTGTGGTCTTGAACTTCTTTGCCTCTGGGTCCTTCCAAGGATCATCTGTGGCCCTTGGTGGCGTGCCTCAAACAGCATTGCATCATGAAGGTCATTGATACACTATTTGCCAGAGGCAGACAGCACATTCAATTTCAGACAGATAGTTCCCCACAGGGTTAGTGGGCAGTGGATTTTGTCTCCATTGTTGCATTCCCGCAGGTGCAGGACATCATCGATTGTTCCCATGCGGCCATTAAGGCACTGAGTGACTAGCCACTGAGCTCCATCAAGAGAAAAGGCTTCCAATCCCTCAACATTCAGCTGCTCTGTGACCACAACAAAGGCTTCCTGTATGTGTCTACTTGCTTTCCTGGCAGCTGCCATGACTTCTTCATCCTTCAGCAGTCCAGGCTACTGCAATTCTTCATTACACCACCCCCGCCACAAACTCCATATATGGATTCCAAGCGACAAGGGATATCCCTTGAAGAGATGGCTGCTCACCCTTCTCAGAGAACCCGACACAGAGGCACTATAGCTGAAGCCATCTACATATGAGGACAACAACTGGATTGAAAGAGTAAACTCATGCAGGGGTCTTGAGCATTGTGATGGTCTACTGTGTTCTCCATCAACATAGCCAACAAGGGAGGTGTCGACCTTGAAGAGGGGGTGGCGTTGGATGAACATAGCTCATCAGAGGAAGAGGAGGAGCAAAACATGGAAGGGTAGGAGGAAAAGGAGGGGGGGGGGGGAAGATGCAGAACACCGAGGTGGCCAACTGCACAGGGAGGGGGTCAGACTCAGCACAGGGCTCGAGGGTCTCATCAGAATGACATTAACATCAGGGATCATCTGATCCAGGTACCCTTCAACTGAGCCCCTCTGACCCAGGGGGAATGATATGTTTGAAACTTACTTTGCGATGACACCGCTACTGAGGACACAGCCTGGAACAGATCAATTCTTGCTCTCTGAAGGATGCACATCTGTCCAGAGGTTTCATTATCACAGTTTACAGACCCTTCCTACCCTTCACCACTTCATCATTCTTCTGATGTACCACCACAATTAAAAGAAAATTCACATATCTGGCTTCATCTGTCAATATTATATGATGCTCAAAAAGACAAGTGCACAGTTACATGTGATAGACACCTCAGTGACTGACTCAATGTGCTGACTAAAGTGGTTGATTCTGCTCTTGGCCACTTCCTTGTGGTGCTCCCTTTCTAGCCTCTGATGTGGTTCACTTGTCTTAGTTTATGGTTTAGGTGCATGCAGTGGTCATCCTCATTGTGGAAGTGCCAGTGAGAGTAACTCCTGAGGTAGCTGCACCAGTGTCATTGCAGGGGGCCCTGTTACATAGATGCTCAGAGGTACTAAGGATGCCATTGATGATGATGGCATCCCATGAGATGACAGCCTCAGCTCTTGGCTGGAGCTCCGGATGATTTGAGGGGGATCAGAGGCTGGGGCTCAACCAGCATCACTTTCAAACATGTCTGTGCCATGAACACCACTGATTGGTTAAGATCAAATAGTATGGCAAGCATCCCTTGAAGATCAGTGCACAGTAACTGCATGAACTCCAAGTTGTGCCACATATGGCTTTCCATGAGGTTGCCCCTCTCACTCGAAGGAGGAGCTCATGCCTCAGAGGCCTGAGTTATGGTGGCATGCAAACATATGAATTAAGAGCAGGAGTAGGCCTTTCACCGCCTCGAGCCTGCCCTGCCATTCAATAATATCATGGCTGATCTGATTGTAACCTCAACTCCACATTCCGCCCACCCCCGATAACCTTTCACTCTCTTGTTAGTCAAGAATATATCTACTTCTGCCTTAAAATTATTCATTGACCCTGTGTCCATCGGCCTCTTGGGAAGAGAGTTCCAAAGATCATGACCCTCTGAGAGCAAAAAACTTCTCCTCATCTCTGTCTTAAATAGGATCCCTGTTATGTCTAAACTGTGTCCCCTAGTTCTAGTCTCTCCCACAAGGGGAAAGATCCTTTTAGTACCCACCCTGTCAAGTACCCTCAGGATCTTATAAATTTCAATAAGATCACCTCTCATTCTTCTAAACTCCAATGGATACAGGCCCAGCCTGTTCAGCCTTTCCTCGCAAGATAACGCCCCCCCCACAACCTTCCCAGGTATCAATCAGGTGAACCTTCTTTGAACTGCTTCTAATGCATTTATATTCTTAATGGTAAACATGACCTGGATGGACTCCTTCATTCTTTGCCCATGACCTGCACTGCCTCTCGGAACTCTGGTATTTTGGAGGACATCTGATGATCTTAGTAAAGCCTCCCAAGGCATTGCCTCTATGACCAGCTGAGCAGGGATGTGTCTGTCCTCCATCCTCTGAAGGGGACTGCCCTCAGTTGCTTCTGCCTGTAACCTCCTCTTGTTCACTTATGATGTGCTCATCTCCCTGTGCCATACTATCCAATCACATGCAGGGACCCAACAAGATCAGACTGCATTTGCGCTGGTGGAAGATGCACTTCGAAGGAGTGATTTTTTAAAATTCATTCACGGGATGTGGGCTTCACTGGCTAGGCCAGCATTTATTGCCTGTCCCTAGTTGCCCTTGAGAAGGTGGGGGTGAGCTGCCTTCTTGAACCACTGCAGTCTGTGTGATGTAGATACACCCATAGTGCTGTTAAGAAGGGAGTTCCAGGATTTTGACCCAGTGACAGTGAAGGAATGGCAATATATTTCCAAGTCAGGATGGTGAGTGACTTGAAGAGGAAATTACAGATGGGAACACCATCACCTATCTGCTGCCCTTGTCCTTCTAAATGGTGGTGGTCATGAATTTGGAAGGTGCTGCCCAAGGAGCCTTGGTGAGTTCCTGGAGTGCATCTTGTAGATGGAACACACTGCTACTACTGTGTATCAGTGGTGAAGGGAATGAATGTTTGTGGATGTGGTGCCAATCAAGCAGGCTACTTTGTCCTGGATAGTGTCCACCTTCTTCAGTGTTGTGAGAACTGCACTCATCCAGGCAAGTGGGGAGTATTCCATCACTGTTGTAGATGGTGGACAGGTTTTGGGGAGTCAGGAGTCACTATTCCAAGCCCCGGACCTGCTCTTGTAGCCACAGTATTTATATGGCTAGTCCAGTTCAGTTTCTGGTCAAAGTAACCCTCAGGATGTTGATAGTTGGGGATTCAGTGATGGTAATGCCATTGAATGTCAAGGGGGCGATGGTTAGGTTCTATCTTGTTGGAGAAGGTCATTGCCTGGCACTTGTGTGACGCAAATGTTACCTGCCACTTGTCAGCCCAAGCCTGGATATTGTCCAGGTCTTGCTGCATTTGGATGTAGACTGCTCCAGGAGTCGCGAATTGGGCTGAACATGGTGCAATCATCAGTGAACGTCCACACTTCTGACCTTATGATAGAATGAAGGTCGTTGATGAAGCAGCTGAAGATAGTTGGGCCTAGGACACTACCCTGAGGAACTCCTGCAGTGATGACCTGGAGCTGAGATGACTGACTTCCAACAACCACAACCATCTTCCTTTGTGCTAGGTATGACTCCAACAATTGGAGAGCTTTCCCCTGATTCCCATTGACTGCAGATTTGCTAGAGTTCCTTGATGCTACACTCAGTCAAATGTTGCTTTGATGTCAAGGGCAGTCAGTCTTACTTCACTTCGAGAGTTCAGCTGTTCAGCTCTTTTGTCCATGTTTGAACCAAGGCTGTAATAAGGTCAGGAGCAAAGTGGCCTTGGCGGCACCCAAACTGGGCATCAGTGAGCAGGTAGGTGATTGCTAAGCAAGTGCTGCTTGATAGCACTGTTGATGACCCCTTCCATTACTTTACTGATGATCGAGAGTAGACTCGGGTTGGATTTCTCCTGCTTTTTTTGTACAGGACATACTTGGGCAATTTTCCACATACCTGGGTAGATGCCAGTGTTGTGACTGTACTGGAACAGCTTGGCTAGGGGCGTGGCAAGTTCTGGAGCACAAGTCTTCAGTGCTATTGCCGGAATATTGTCAGGGCCCATAGCCTTTGCAGTATCCAGTGCCTTCAGCAGGAGATGGTGCTTGGTCTGAGCTCTGCTCTGTCAGTGCTTGGCCCAGTGATGATGAAGAAGTCTGTCTTAATACTTGAACATCAACATCTGTGGGAAACACAAGAAGAGATCATGAGAACTAGCCTTAGAGAGTTAAAGCCTCTGCAGTGCCAAATGTTCCCAATGCACCTGGGTCTTTGGCATGCTGTCAGAAAGGCAGCAGTGCAATGCAGTCGGTATTCCACGTTTCCACCAGGAATGGTCACCTGACCTTTCCCGACTTGCTCCTCATCAGCAAATATGAAGATTTCCATGACTCTCTCTTCCATTGTGGTGATTACGTATAGGGAGGGAATCTTTTCTCCCATCTTGGCCCGCTCCTGAGAATCATGTGCCCGTTTCTCCTGCAATGACAAAAAAGAGAGAGATAAGGCACTGCTGGCCTATATGGCCAATATCAAGGGCTGATACATGTATATATGTGTGTGGCTCTGAGCTATTCTGAGGGGTCAGTAAGTACCCTGGGCACACACGGCTCCCATATTCAGAAGCAGCCTGCAGCCTCAGGCTCCTCAGCTGGACAGTTTTCCGGAGGTTGAATACCCAGAGGTCTGGCCTGAAGGTGCGGCATTGCACTAATCTTGCCAGAGTGAGTATGATCATTGAACTTCTTCCCGCACTGCGCCCAGTTCCTGTGGACCACATTCCATCTGCTCACAGTATTGATGACTTCGATCCATGCCTGTTGGTTTGAATAGGCGACCTCTTCCTGCTATCCTCTGGGAAGAGGATCTCCCTCTTCTCCCTCTCTGCCTCCAAGTGAATCCATGCCTGTGTACGTAAAATGAGGGGGAAGCCCTGCCCTCGGTTCCAGGCCTCTGCTTCTCCTGCTCCATCTTCAATCCAACAAATAATGCAGTGAAACAGTTGGGTAGAGCTGAAAACCAAAAAAGGAGCAATCACATTGCTGGGAGTGTACTATAGGCCCCCAAACAGTCAGAGAGAAATAGAAGAGCAGATAGGTAGGCAAATTTCAGAAGAGTGTAAAACTGATAGGTTAATAATAGTGGGGGATTTCAACTTCCCCAACATTAACTGGGTTAGTCATAGTGTGATTGGTTTAGAGGGAGCGGAATTCTTAAAATGCATCCAGGAGAGCTTTTTAAGCCAGTACGTAGATGGTCCTATAAGAGCGGGGGCGCTCCTGGACTTAATTTTAGAGAATAAAGCCGGGCAAGTGGTAGAGGTATCATTGGGAAAGCATTTTGCAGATAGTGATCATAACTCCATTAGATTCAAGGTTGTTATGGAAAAGGACGAGGATGGGCCAGAAATCAGAGTTCTAAATTGGGGAAAGGTTGATTTAATAAGATCAGGTATGATTTGGCCAGAGTGGACTGGGAGCAGCTACTTTTAGATAAATCTGCGTCAGAGCAGTGGAACTCATTCAAGAAGGAAATAGGGAGAGTACAGGGCCAACATATTCCAGTAGACAAAGGGTGGGACCAAAAAATCCCAGGAACCCTGGATGTTGAGGGATATACAGGATTGGATAAAGAAAAAATGAGACACCGAGGGCTCAAAACAGGGAAGCCCTGGCGAAGTATAGAATGTGTAGTGGGGGCCTTAAAAAGGAAATTAGGAGAGCAAAAAAACATTGGCAGGTAAAATAAAGGAAAATCTAAAGTTATTTTACAAGTACATTAAAAGTAGATAACTAGGGAAAGAGTAGGACCCGGTAAGGACCATGGTGGTAATTTGTGCGTGGAGCCAGAAGACGTAGGTAGGGTTCTAAATGAATACTTTGTGTCGTTGTTCACAAGTAACAGGGATGACATGGGTATAGAAATCAGGCAGAAAGACTGTGATATAATTAAAGAAATTAGCATAGAAATGGAGGAGGTTGTAAGTGCTCTCGCTGGCTTAAAAATAGATAAATCTCCAGGCCCGGATGAAATGTATCCCAGGCTGTTGAGTGAGGCAAGGGAGGAGATAGCAGGGGTGCTAGCAATAATTTTCAATACCACTCTGGCCACAGGAAAGGTGCCAGAGGACTGGAGGACAGCCAATGTGGTACCGTTATTCAAGAAGGGAGGAAAGGATAAACCAGGGAACTACAAGCCAGTCAGTCTAACCTCAGTGGTGGGGAAACTATTGGAAGCAATTCTGAGGGACAGAATTAATCGACACTTGGAGAGGCAGGGATTAATGAAGGGCAGTCAGCATGGTTTTATTAAGGGAATGTCATGTTTGACCAATTTGATTGAATTTTTTGAAGAAGTGACCAAGTGTGTAGATGAGGGCAATGCAATTGATGTAGTTGACTTGGACGTCAGCAAGGCTTTTGATAAGGTCCCACATGGGAGACTGATAATGAAGGTAAAAGCCCATGGGATCCAAGGCAATTTGGCAAATTGGATCCAGAATTGGCTGAGTGAGAGGAAGCAGAGGGTGATGGTCAAGGAGTGTTTTTGTGACTGGATGCCTGTGCCCAGTGGGGTTCCACAGGGATCGGTGTTGGGTCCCTTGCTGTTTGTGGTATATATAAACGATTTAGACTTGAATGTAGGAGGACCGATCAGTAAGTTCGCGGATGACACGACAGGCTGGTCAGATGGGCTGATCAGTGACAAATGGAATTTAATCCGGATAAGTGTGAGGTGATGCATTTGGGCAGGACAAACAAGGCACGGGAATACACGATGAATGGTAAGACCCTGGGAAGTTCCAAGGATCAGAGGGACCTTGGTGTGCATGTCCACTGGTCCCTTAAGGTAGCGGGACAGGTAGATAAGATGGTTCAGAAGGCATATTGGATATTTGCCTTTATTAGCCGAAGCATAGGATATAAGAGCAGAGAGATTATGCTGGAACTGTGTAAAATGCTAGTTAGGCCACAGCTAAAATATTGCATGCAGTTCTGAAATCCACATTATAGGAAGGATGCGATTGCAGTAGAGAGGATGCAGAGGAGATTTACCAGGATGTTTCCTAGGCTGGAGAGTTTTAGTTATGAGGAGAGATTGGATAGACTGGGGTTATTTTCCCTGGAGCAGAGGAGATTGAGGGAGACATGATTGAGGTGCATAAAATTATGAGGGGCATAGATAGGGTAGACAGGAAGGAACTTTTCCCCTTGGTGGAGGATCAAAAACCATGGTGCATAGATTTAAGATAAGGGGCAGGAGGTTTAGAGAGGACGAGAGGAAGAATTTTTTCACCCAGAGGGTGGTGGGAATCTGGAACTCACTGCCTGAAAGGGTGGTAGAGGCAGAAACCCACATAACATTTAAGAAGTGTTTGGATGTGCACTTGAGATGGCATGGCATACAAGGCTATGGGCCTAGTGTTGGAAAATGGGATTAGAATAGTTAGGTACTTGTTTCTCTAGCGTAGATTCGAAGAGCCAAAGGGCCTTTTTCTGTGCTGTAGACATCTATGACTCTCTGACTCTAATTTATAACTTCAGTGCAGGCAGCCAAGGGCACTTCCCTGTTGAAGCTCCCTCATCTGCCTGCCTTAGCAGCGCCCATCACTCCCAATGAAGCTTCTGTTCTGGCTTCGCTGTGACCCCTCTATTGGGTCTGTAGCACCGGGAGCCCACCCACCATTGTTAAAAGGATGATGAGAGCAGAGATGGCCAATGAGGATGCTACCTCCCACAAGGTTGCGCAGCAGGCTGCGCTGACAACATAGGTGAACTCGGGATCCTCATATGGACCTGGCGTCAAGACCCCAAAGTCCATGGAAAACTGAAGCCCATTTAAACCTGGTAACCAGCCAACGCATTTACTCTTGCCTCAGAGGAAACACTTCAAAGGAGCCACAGATTAGAGGTTAGAAACCTCAATTAATATACCAGCACTAAGAATTATCATGGGAAAAGATAGGATAGAGAGTAGGTAAATAGGTTAGTTACAACAGATTTGAATTTCCTCCTGTAGAATAAGGTAGCTTCTCAGCAAAGATGGGCACTAAAGGTTAGTTGAGACAGTGTAGAGGTGTGTTACAGAAGGTTGTTGGAGCTACTTTCTTAATGTCATCTGCAGAAAACAGTTACTTTAAGAGCAGTGCAGGCACTTAGCAGAATATCTCTTGTATTTGTGTCTCATGTACCAGTATGTACTGAAGCAACATTGGCAGCGACAGTGACATTCTTCTGGTCAGTGTCTATGTCCTCATCTAACCTTGATTGGCGGATAGCTCTCTAATGGTAAGGCAGATTTGCATCATAGTATTATAGAGCATGTAGCAGATGAAGCTAAGACTTAGCAAGAAGCTTTACTATAAAGTGTCTTTATTATGTCCAGACAATTAAAACATGTCAGCTACAAGATGTCAGTGATGATGCTCCCTTGGCTAACTTGGAACAAGCTGGGCATAAAAGATGAGAGTAATGTTAACTTTGACTGCCACAGATAATACACCTCCTTTGAGGATGACTGGCTGAAGGTTTTCTTGAAGAGGAGGACATACCCCTATAGCTGTTTCTCTGTTAAACCTTAGCCCCTGGAAGCAATTCCTGGATTGGTTCCTGAATCTGTATATACAACTATTAGCATATTGATAAGTATAGTCAGTCCTGCTCTCAAGCCATCTGATATTTTTCTCTGTTTCCCTTCATTTCTTTCATCAAACGAGGTGAAAGGAAAACACTGAAAACAATCCCAACTAGTTTATAACTGACGCAGAAACAAAAATCGAACAGTGCACCCCTAAGGCATCAGCTCCCAACAGGTGAGAACCTGGCTGACTTTTAACACCCATTTGAAATGGGCAAAATTTGCCCACTGCAAATACAGTTCATTGGAGCAAGATAATTGCAGGCTTCTCTTTAAGTAATGCATATTAGCAGATTTGCATTTGTAATAAAGTTAATACACATTCCATAGGAGGGCACACACCAACTGCAGGAATTGAAACCATGATATTCAACAAGCAGGAAGTGAACTAGTTCCAGAATTTGCAACTTTTCTATTCCTGTGATCAAACTCCACTCCATTGTACAGTAAACAATTATGTCAACATAAATTTCCAAACTCTAATTGTCTCTTGAACCCATTTGTAAATTCCACTTGGATAATTTGGTAGTTTACTCCGCAACTCAATTTACCCCTTGACTGGAAAAGTTCCAACTGACTTCCTTTCTTCCAGACATCAGGTAGCACTTTAGACAGAGTGTAATCAACAACTAAAATGGATTGACAGCAAGAGTGATTGAAGTCAGAAGCCTGGGGTCATTAAAGAAGCAGCCAGATACTGTGATAGAAAGATGTTAAAGTTAGTATTCTGGGACGATGAGATCAAATAAGCTGAACAACCTTTTTCATTCAAAGCTATCTTGTGATCTTACTCCTAACTTCCTCATTTTAACTTGTATCCCATGGCAGTTGAATTTCTTATCAAAGTGATGAATTTACCTGTATCAACTTGCCAATTCTCTTTATAACATTGAAAATTTAAATTAGGTCACCTTGAAGTCTCTTTCCAAAAAGAAATGTCTTAATCTTTTCTCAAAACTTAAATCCCTTATGCCCAGAATCATCTTTATTGCCTGCCTGGTACATATTAAAAAATTCTGGTGATATCATCAGGATGCCACTATATTCACATATAGTGCTCTCTGAATACACTCTTGCAAGGTTTGACTGATCTCTTGATTCTGTGATTCATTCATTTATTACCTTTTTATGGAAAAGAGGTATAAGACATTGTAAGCCAGCAAACAAAATGAAACACTGCCAAACATATTACATAAATGTTTGTTTTAAAAATATATGGAGACACTAAAACCTTCAAGACTACTACCTCGGGCAAGTGAAGAACTACGTTACAAAAACAAAAATAGCTGGAAAAACTCAGCAGGTCGGACAGCATGTGCAGAGAGGAACACAGTTAACGTTTCGAGTCTGGATGACTTCATCAGAAGCAATATTCAACCTTGCAACCCAGTTTTGTTTGTAGGTGGCAATTATACTTTTGTTTCACATTCCAAAAACGCTTTCACTGATTCAAGCAAGTGTTTAAAGTTTCACTGAGGGGAGTGTTTAGAGTTTTACTGCTAGGTGTTATGGTTAATGCTTCAGTGGTAAAAATGAGTGCTAGAGTCCCAGTGAAAGAACTTTGTGCTTAGAAATTCACTGAGAGGAGATAATATTTAGAGTTTCACTGAGGAGAGTGCTTAGAGTTCATTGCTCAAAGGGAATGTTTAGAGTTTTATTGTTACAAGGGAATGTTCAGATTTTTGCAGAAGATCATATGATTTGAACATAAATCTGAAGTAGATTTCCCCTGAAAAACAAAAGTAGTGAAAGATTCTGT
This sequence comes from Carcharodon carcharias, assembly GCF_017639515.1. Taxonomy (NCBI): domain Eukaryota; kingdom Metazoa; phylum Chordata; class Chondrichthyes; order Lamniformes; family Lamnidae; genus Carcharodon; species Carcharodon carcharias. The sequence continues at coordinate 88,215,254 of NC_054475.1, forward strand.
GAGAAAAGAAACCAGGCAAGAATATTTTATTAAAAGCAAAATACTGCGGATGCTGGAAATCTGAAACAAAATCAAAAATAGCTGGAAAAACTCAGCAGGTCTGACAGCATCTGTGGAGAGGAATACAATTAACATTTCGAGTCCATATGACTCTTCATCAGAACTAAGGAAAAATAGAAATTAGGTGAAATATAAGCTGGTTGAGGGATGTGGGACAGGTAGAGCTGGAAAGAGGGCCAGTGATAGGTGGAGGCAAAGAAGAGATTGCCAAAGATGTCATAGACAAAAGGACAAAGGGGTGTTGACTGTGGTGATATTAGCTAATATAAGAATATTTTATTCTCAAACATCAGGCGCAGGTCTCCAACATGTTGAGCGCTCTTTATCCTCAGTGGCCTTCATATTTTCTTGCTAACACAAAACTAAGCACTGACTATGGACCAAGGTAATAAATTAAATACCATTTCTTTAAAATAATATACATTGTGCCTTATAAATGACTACAGAATGAAAGGAAGGCTGACAATTCATCTTTGTCACTGACTCATATTCATTTTGAGACTAGGTGCTCGTTTGTAGTTGACCCCAACATCTGCTCATCTGGATATAAAAGCATTAGAAAGTTTTGCAGTCAAATGCTGGCTTCGAGGAATTTCTGATGACAAGGTGAGCAGTGAATCCCAAACTCCCCACCTCCTATATCATCACCTTATAGTGTTTTTCATAGAAAGATCGGAATTCCCTTATCCTTACCTTTGTTTATCATGTTGCTGAATGTTTAAGCAGTTATTTAAGAAAAGGATGATCATAACAATTGACTGATTTCGTTAAGAAGGAAAGAAGACTGATGATTAATGTTAAAACTGCAGCATTATGATAGCTGTAATTGTATGACCATTAGTAAAAGTAATGAGACTCATTCTTGTTCCAACACAGCTCTGATTAAAGAAGGTCAAAGTCTAAAACTTTCGAGAGAGTCGACTGAAAAGCAAGACTGATTAACCCCCAGGAAAGTAATATGAAAGCTAATGGAATTGGATCAGAAATGTAGTCAGCCTAAATTTTTCTTTGAATTATTTTCTCTGCACTAGGAACTGGTCAGGTTTGCAAAGGATACATTGCAGAAAATCTACAGCACAGGAACAGCCCATTTGGGCATTCTAGCCTATGTCAGTGTTTATGCTCCACATGAGCTTGCTTTCACCCCTCTTCATCTAACCATATTAGAGCATCCTTTGAAACAAGGAAGGGTAATCAAGGAAGCAGCAAAACACCTACAGAAAGAGCTAGATAAAATTTGTAAAGAGATAGAACTGTCATAGGTGAAGTTAATACAGACAAGCTATACATTCAATGGACATACCACCAGCTGCAAGTTCCCTTCCAAGCCACACACCATCCTGCCTTGGAATTATATCACTGTTCCTTCACGGTTGCAGGATCAAAATTATAGAACTCCCTTCTGAACAACAATGTGGATGTAACTGTACCACATGGACTGCAACAGTTCCGCAGCACCTTCTAAAAAGCAATCAGGGATGGACAATAAATGCTGGCCTAGTCAGTAACGTCCACATTCCACGAACGAATCAAAAAATATGAGTTTATCAATGTGTTAGAGATTGTGAAGAAATTGTTAAAGGTGATCTTGAGAGGGTTTTGAGTATAGCACATTCAGCACTTGCCAAGCTGGATTTTCCAGTTGGGTGCGGTGGGAGAGCACCTATGTTGAATCTTTGAGTTTCCCTCTGCCTTAACTCCAGCGGTGCTCTCAGAGGCTAATTACATTATTTAACATGGGCATGCAATGCCATGGAATTGCCAGTCTTTTTAGATTGACCATCTCTGACATTGCAATGTGGCCGGTAATGCCAGTCAAAGTTTGCATTTTATCTTGATGCTTTTCTTCATCTTTGATTGCTCTGAATCTAATCGGTGTTTTTCATGATACTAGGGTACTTTGTGGGACAATGTAGATGAGTTTCATTCCGCATCTAATCCATACTGTACCTGACCTGTGTGTATTCATGGACATAGAATTACATAGGATATTCAGCATAAAAGCTGGCTATTCAGTTCAACCAATCCATGCCAGTGTTTATGCTCCACTCAAGTCCTCATCTTTGGTCATCTAAATCTATTATCAGAAACCTCAATTTCCTTCTCCGTCATATGCTTGTGTATACGTATTAATTGCTTCAATCAATCCCTGTAATAGTTAGCTTATAATGATGGCCTCTAGTTATGCTTTTCCCCAAAAGTGAAAACCTTCACTCTGAATCTGCTCTATTTCATAATTTTAAATACCTTTACTAGGTCACCCCCTCAACCATTTTTTTCAAGAGAGAAGAGACCCAGCCTGTCAACCTTTTCCTGATATGTATACCCATATATTTCTGGTATCACCCCTGTAAGCCTTCCCTGCACCCTCTCCAATGCCTCTATATCCTTTTTACAATATGACAGCCAGGACTGCATGCAGTGTGGTTTAACCAAGGTTCAGTACAGGTTTAGCAACATTTCTCTACTTTCAATTCTATCCATTTAGAAATAAAGCTTCATGTTTGGTTTGTTTTATATGGCCTTGCTAAACTGTGGCACAAATTTTAGCGCTTGATGTACTTGGACTCTGAAATCCCTTTGTTCCTCTGCCCGACTTAGACTCCTACCTTCCAAGTATTAAGTGATCTCCCTATTCTTCCTACAAAAATACACCACCTCACATTTATCTGTGTTGAACTTCTTTTGCCAATTATTTACCCATTCTGCAAGTTTATTAATGGCTTCCTATAACTTGTTGCAGTCCTTGGTATTGAGGGGAAGTGGTAGCCTCACTCTGCATCTAATACATGTGTTGCACCTGAATTGCTAGTATTTAATATTGATCTTCTTGACTTCAGTAAAGGAAGCTGCATTAAAAATATGTACTGTTCAGCTGAGTACCTGCAGTATCCTCTAGTTCAATCCATCCATTCTTCAATACATTTCATTAACACACACTGGGACTAACATTATTCCTAAGTATTCTGCAAAATATCATTCCAAAATATTCCCAAAGCACATTAATTTACATTTTTGTTGCCTTGATCTTTGATAGAGCTCAAGATAATAGAGATAAATGCAAGCTGATGGCATTGGGGAGATATTTAGTTCAAGTGTAGTACAACTGAGAAAAGGTTAATGTGATGTGTTCCACTTTATGTAAGGAATTAAGCCTCATTAACCAAGTATTGAATTTGAATTGACATGTTGTCTTTTGACATATTCACTGACCTAATCTAGGATAAACATTTCACAATTAGCTCTTACTATTGCTAGCTGTATGTATGATACTGGGTCACCTGTGGTTATATTATTGAGAAGCTAATGTGTACCTCAGTAAATGCCCCCACTGTAATATTTATTGATGTACTGCACACCTCTCTCTACACTGCTTTATCCTGAAATTCCCACCCCACACTGTATTACTCTCAATATACACTGCTTTGATCACTCTGACACTTTCTGAATACACATCCTTCACTTTAACTCTCATTGATAATCACCGTACCTTTCATGATAACAATTTCCAATATGACCAATGCCTTCCTTTGTTATAATTTGGTCTCTCTTTCAACATTTTTTATTCATAAGCGAAGGAAATTTTCCACTGATAGACTTTGCCTCTATAACCCAAAACTTATATTGCTGTGCTTACAATGAATACTGGAGAGTGTTACAGTGCAAGGTGGGCATTTCTGGATATATTGATGAGTGTTTCAATGATGATTATAAGTTATATCATATAATGTTACAAAGTCAGGTGGGAGATATGTCAAAAAAGTGTCACAATGAGGTGTTTAGATCAGAGATCATTACCATAAGAAGCATGTTTTACATCAAAGAATGAGATGTTGTGGGATGACAATTAAAGTGGGGGGTGGGTACGAGTTATATCAAGAGGTGCTGCAGTGAGGGGTGTAGGTTTTATCACGAATATTGCGTTGAGGGGTATGAGCTGTTCAACAGAATGTTGCAGTGAGGAATGTAGGATATATTGCAAAGTATTACAGTGAGAGGTGTGAATGAATTATAATTACTTATGTACCACAAAAATTTAGATTGGAAGTTGCCTGTGGGTTGCCTGGGATGCACTCTTGATCACTTTGAAAGGCAGAAAACACCACACTGTTTCTGGAAGCAGGCAGAATCATTTTCCCATTGAACATTTGTGTTTCAGTATTTAGGGGGAGATGGTGGTTTAGTGGTAATATCACTGAACTAATAATCCAGAAGCCCAGGCTAATCCTCTGTGGGCAGGGGTTCCAGTCCTATCTGGCAGCTGGTGGAATTTAAATTCAATAAAATCTAGAATCGAAAGCTTGTGTCAGTAATGATGACCATGAAACTGTTACGATTGTCATAAAAACCTATCTGGTTCACTAATGTGCTTCAGGGAAGGAAATCTGCCATCCTTACCTGGTCTGGTCTACATGTGACTCCCGAGCCATGTTTTTGACTCTTAACTGTCCTCTGAAATGGCCTATCAAGCCACTCAATTCAAGGACAATTAGGGATGGACAATAAATGCTGGCCTTGCCAGTGACACCCACAATCCACAAAAGAATTTTAAAAAAGGATTCTGCAGGAATCACGGCAGAATCACAGAAATCAGGAAACCATAGCCTAATATCTGTCATTGGGAATGTTCTAGAATCTGTTATTAAAGAGGTTATAACAGGATGCTTAGAAAATCACAATGTGATCTGGCAGACCCAACATGGCTTCATGAGTTGTTTTTAACTAATCTATTAAAATGTTTAGATGAGGTAACATTCAAGGTGGATAAAGGGGAAAGGTTCCTACATAAGATAAGAGCACCTGGTGTAGGGTGCAGCATTTTAGCATGAATAAAAGATTGGTTAGCTAACAGAGAGTAGACATGAATGGTCTTTTTCAGAGGAACATAGGAACACAGGAGCAGGAGTAGGCCATTTGGCCATCAAGCTGGCTCCACATTCAATTAGATCATATGTCTCAACACCACTTTCTTTTGCTTTCCCCATATCCATTGATGTCATTAGTGCCCAGAAAACTATTGATTTCTGTCTTGAACATGCTCAGTGATTGAGCTTCCATAGCCCTCAATGGTAGAAAAATCCAAAGATTCACCACCCTCTGAGTGAAGAAATTCCTTCTCATCTCAGTCTTAAATGGCCTGTCCCTTATTCTGAGATTATTCTTTCTGGTTCTAGACTCACCAACCAGGGGAAACATCCTATCAATATCCACCCTGTCATGACCTGTAAAAGTTTTGTAAGTTTCAATGTGATCACTTCTCATTCTTCAAAACCCTAGAGAATAAAGATCTAGTTTCCTTAATGTCTCCTCATAAAACAATCCCACTATCCTAGGGATTGTGAACCTCCATTGCACTCCCACCATGGCAAGTATATCCTTCCATAGATAAGGAGACAAAAACCGTGTGCAATACTCCAGGTGTGGTCTCACAAGACTTTACATAATTTCAGCAAGACATCTTTACTCCTGTATTCAAATCCCCTTGTAATGAAGGCCAACATATAATTTACCTTCCTAATTGTTGGATTGGCAAGCTGTAACTAATAGAGTTGCCACAAAGATCAGTGCTGGGTCCTCAACTTTTACAATTCATATTTTTAAGGACAGGAGGGGGGGTTAAATTAAACAGCACTAATTTCTCCTCTCTCCACCTATCTCTAAATGGAAAGGTGTTTTTGATTTGCTTCCACCTTTATTAGTGATGGTGTATTTCGCAACCCCTCAGATTTAGTGTGATCTAATTTTCTATTAACAACCCCACATCAAACTCGAGATAGGTTGAACTCAAAAGGTTAGTTTATTTGCATATACACAAATCATGGGAGGAGGGTCGCTATGTTGCCTTCTTTGAATTCACACAGTAAAAGACGGATAGAGAAAAGAAAGATTTATAGTGTGGAGACCACAGGGAAAAGAAATATTGTTTTGCATGGTTACAGAGTTCAGAATGAAAGTCCAATTAGGTATTTGCTCTTGGAGGTCAGTGGCCTGAAAACCAATGCTGGATAATTCATTTTTCCGGTGGTGTTGACTTCACACAATGAGATAAGCATGCAGAGATGAATCATTCTTGTAAGCGATGGTATAGATTTCCTAGCAGAAGCAGTGTATATGGGTCCAACCTGGCCAGAGCTCCTTGTTTGTGATGCTGATAGTCAAATGGTTAAAAAGGAATACTGAGCTTTGCAGTTCAGCAAGGCAATATTACTGGTTCCAAAGCCAGAGGCCCATGTCACATGACTCCCACCTCTCTGTACTGTCTTTGACAAAGGGCATGTATGCCTTGTCTGGGTCCCCAAGACTGTTAGATGTCTCAACCATTAAGAATTGAAAGGAAGGTTGTAAGGACAGGAGGGGGGGGGTTTAAATTAAACAGCACTAATTTCTCCTCTCTCCACCTATCTCTAAATAGAAAGGTGTTTTTGATTTGCTTCCACCTTTATTAGTGATGGTGTATTTCCCAACCCCTCAGATTTAGTGTGATCTAATTTTCTTAGCAGATGAACACACTCCTGTTGGCCAGCCTAGGTTATGAAATGCAGATGGCCTTTGTATAGCTCTCTTTGAGTTTGGTCTGTGCAACCCAGAGGGGGTCATTAGTGGATCTTCAGGGACAACAATGTGTAAATTTCCCCAATATTGCTTCTTTTTTTCAAGGCCCCAGACAGACATAAATTCAACCATTTTAGGTCTTTGTCCAGTTTTAACTTTTTAGAGATACCAATAAGCCTATTTATACATATTTTCTAAAAAAAAAGATACGGGTTGAGGGCTTAGTCCCTCACAATATCAATGACTTGGATGGAGGAACCAAATGTACGGTAGCTAAATTTGTCTATGATACCAAGATGGGTAGGAAAGTAAATGGTTAAGAAGAGGTAGAGAGTCGGAAAAGGGATATAGATAGGTTAAGTGAGTGGGCAAAAATTTGGCAGATGAAGTGTAGTGTGAATAAATGTGAACTTCTCTACTTTGGCAGGAAGAATAGAAATGTAGTATACTATTCAAATGGAGAAAGGTTGCAGAATTACATTAGTATGCAGGTACAGTAAGTGATTAGGAAGGCAAATGGAATGTTGGCATTTATTGCAAGGGGAATTGAAATCAGAATCACAGAATCAGAATGAATCATAGGATCACAGTGCAGAAGAGGCCCTTCGGCCCATCGAGCCTGCACTGACACGTAAGAAACACCTGACCTACCTACCTAATCCCATTTACCAGCACTAGGCCCATAGCCTTGAATGTTATGATGTGCCAAGTGCTCATCCAGGTACTTTTTAAAGGATGTGAGGCAACCCGCTTCCACCACCCTCCCAGACAGTGCATTCCAGACCGTCACCACCCTCTGGGTAAAAATGTTTTTCCTCACATCCCCCCTAAATCTCCTGCCCCTCACCTTGAACTTATGCCCCCTTGTGACTGACCCTTCAACTAAGGGAACAGCTGCTCCCTATCCACCCTGTCCATGCTCCTCATAATCTTATACACCTCGATCAGGTTGCCCCTCAGTCTTCTCTGCTCCAACGAAAACAACCCAAGTCTATCCAACCTCTCTTCATAACTTAAATGTTTCATCCCAGGCAACATCCTGGTGAATCTCCTCTGCACCCCCTCCAGTGCAATCACATCCTTCCTATAATGTGGCAACCAGAACTGCACACAGTATTCCAGCTGTGGCCTCACTAAGATTCTATACAACTCCAACATGACCTCCTTACTTTTGTAATCTATGCCCCAATTGATAAAGGCAAATGTCTCATATGCCTTTTTCACCACCCCATTAACATGCCCCTCTGTCTTCAGAGATCTATGGACACAGAAGCCAAGGCCCCTTTGTTCCTCAGAACTTCCTAGTGTCATGCCGTTCATTGAATACTTCCTTGTCAAATTACTCCTTCCAAAGTGAATTGAAAGTAAGGGAGTTTTACTGCAGCTGTACAGTGCCTTGGTGAGAAAATATCTGAAGTCCTGCGTACAGTTTTGGTCTCATTATTTGGAAAAAGATATAATTGCTTTAAAAGCAGTTCAAAAAAGGTTCACTCGACTCATTCATGGGATGAAGAGCTTATCTTGTGAAGAAAGGTTGGGCCTATACCCTTTGGCATTTTAGAAGAATGAGAGGTGATCTTATTGAAACATATAAGATCTTGAGGGGACTTGATATGGTGGATACACTGTGGATGTTTCCTCTTATGGGGGAGACTAGAACTAGGGAACATAGTTTAAGAATAGGAGGTCTCCCTTTTAAGACAGAGATGAGGAGAACTTTTTTCTCTCAGAGGGTGGTTAGTCTGTAGAATTCTCTTCCCCAGAAAGCAGTGGAGGCTGGGTAATTGGATTTATTCAAGGCTAAGTTAGATAAATTTTTAATATATAAGAGAATCAAGAGTTATGGGGGGACGGGCAGGAAAGTGGAGCTGAGACCACAGCCAGACCAGCCTGGTCTTGTCCAAGGCCTAAATAGCCCACTCCTGCTCCAGAGTCCTATGTTCCTTTGTTCTTATTTTCCTATGCTATTCCAAATAACATTGTAGAGATGGCAGAAGCCAGATATATGAGGAGATGACTCAGAAGAAGCATCTACAAGGCTGACTTGTTGGGAAGATATATGACACATCATGCTACCTTTACAGGATGGTCTGTTGACTTCTTTCCAATTGTTGTTTGCGAGTAGTGACTACTGCCAACTCTCATTGAAAGCTTTATCATTCTTTTTGTCCTTGTAGTTTGCTAATCAGGATCCTGCCTTTATTTACTGACAGTAATTGAATAGTGACTCTGTGCCAAGCTTATGCTAAATATTTATGCTCAGCACAAGGCATAACTAGCATCAGATACACCAGCATTGGAAGCAGCCATCAATTGCATCAGATGCGAAATCTTTATATCCTGTTGGCTATACTCGCGGATTGCTTTTTGAATGAAGGATCAGCCCTTCAGGATGCAGCAGATGTGCCTCTATATGAAAGGGATGGGATGAGGAGCCAACAAAATATTTCATCTAGCAGACTGCTGAGTATGTGAATGACAAATGACAACCACTGGCTGCAAAAAGTGCTGGAGCTAGCTTGCCCTACACACACACATGCACATGCATACACAAGTACCCAGATCTATACACACAGGCATACATGTGCACATACATGCACACACACCCCCAACTTACATAGGCAGATACACATGCATACACACTAGGACACAATTGCACATATATGCACGTGGACAACATGAGAAACAGCAATAAAGCTTCTCTTCACATCAAGATAATAAGCTAATAAATCAAACCAGCTGAAGCTGTTTCCATCTTTGTTAAATATATTTTTATTTAGGTCAAATTTTCCTCCCTTCCACTAATCATTTTCTGTTATAATCCAGTGAGCTCCATGACTGTTCTATTATGTTTTTGAGTTAAGAAATAACATAAATCTGATTTCTGCGCGAGGGGGAGAGGGCTCCTGGGGTATGGGCAGATACCCAGTTCTGCCATTTTATCTGTCTCATTTGACTTTACCAGAAAAAAATATTGAACCTGCTATAAAACCAGCAGCCAGTATTTCAGGAGCCCATTACCAACATTTTTAAAATGAATTTACAGGATGTGGGCATCACTGCCTAGGCCCAGCATTTATTGCCCATCCCTAGTTGCCCTTGAGAAGGTGGTGGTGAGCTGTCTTCTTGAACCGCTGCAGTCCATATGGTGTAGGACAGAGTTCCAGGATTTTGACCCTGCAACAGTGAAGGAACGGTGATATATTTCCAACTCAGGATAAGGAGCGGCTTGGAGGGAAACTTCCAAGTGGTGCTGTTCCCATGTACCTGCTGCCCTTCTCCTTCTAGATGGTAGTGGTCGTGGGCTTGGAAGGTGCTGCCTAAGGAGCCCTGGTGAGTTTCTGTGGTGCATCTTGAAGATGGTACATACTGCTGTCAGTGATGGAGGGAGTGACTATTTGTGGATTGGATGCCAATTAAGTGGGCTGCTTTGTCCTGGATGGTGTCAAGCTTCGAGTGTTGTTGGAGCTATACTCATCCAAGTAAGTGGAGAGTATTCCATCCTGACTTGTGCTTTGTAAATGGTGGACAGGCTTTGGGGAGTCAGGAGGTGAGTTACTCGCTGCAGGATTCCTAGCCTCTGACCTGCTCTTGTAGCAACATTATTTATTTGGCTAGTCCAGTTCAGTTTATGGTCAATGGTAACCCCCAAGCTATTTTAGGGGCAGATTCAGCCATGGTAATGCCAAGGAGTGGTGGTTAGATTCTCTCTTGTTGGAGATGGTCATTGCCTGGCACTTGTTTGGCGTGGATGTCAGTCCAAGCCTGGATATTGTATAGGTCCTGCTGCATTTGGGATGGACTGCTTCAGTATCTGAAGAGTCGTGAATGGTGCTGAACATTGTGCAATCATCAGCGAACGTCCCCACTTCTGACCTTATGATGGAAGGAAGGTCATTGATGAAGCAGCTGAAGATGGTTTGGCCTAGGACGCTACCTGAGGAACTCCTGCAGTGATGTTCTGGAGCTGAGATGATTGACCTCCAACAACCGCAACTATCTTCCTTTGTGCTAGGTATGACTCCAACCAGCAGAGAGTTTCCCGATTTCCATTAACTCCAGTTTTACTAGGGCTCCTTGATGCCAGACTTGGTTAAACGCTGCCTTGATGTCAAGGGCAGTCACTCTCACCACCCCTCTGCAGTTCAGCTCTTTTGCCCATAGATCAGTTTGACCCCCAAAGGCAACAAATAGAATTTAGTTTCTTCAGCCTTGTTGGGATTTGGGAACCTATAAATGGGCAAACACTTAGTCAGGTGGGGTAGATATACCTAAGGTACACTTGCAACTGCTCGCAGCGCACCCTGTATATATAAATTACCCCTTCCTATGTGTTATGATGGATTCTCTGGCCTGCGAATAAGGCAGTCAGGAAATTTGCTGTAAAATCAGCAGAGCAGAGTCCCAGGAATTTGCTGGCTCCTGAGTTTGGAACCACTGTCCAGAATGTAATATTGTTTACTACCAGGATTCTTAAAACCATCTCAGATGAAGCCTATTACATGTGTAAAAGCCCTGCATCAATATAAGTCTGTCATAGACTTTAAAAATGATACACAGATTCAAAACAATTTAAAACCAAGAAAAATGAATTAAGTTATTTCATAATGGGTTTTTCCAATCCAGAGCCAAAAGTTTGCAAGCCATTATAATTACTCTCTGTTTGACCTAATGGGCCCAAAATTCCATCAAGCAGTAATGCCAGCAGAAAAGGATTCTGATGAATTGCATTACTGACTCTGCCATAATTCACGGGATCAGTACATTACCATGATGAATGGCAGGCTATAAGTGTTAGATTGTAGGGGAATAGCACATGTAACTGCCTTAAAAACCTGCAGAGACTAAGGTTGGCTGTGAGTTTCTAGAGGCATAACAGGCAAGTGATGTGTTTTCTCCTTTAAATATTGTCAGTATGTTTGACTGCAAGACTTCATCATGACTTCAACTTGTGTTTTTATTCATTCAGGGTTTTAATCATTTCCAGCAAGACCAGGATTTATTGCCCATCCCTAATTGACCTCAAGAAGTTGGCAGTTCGCCACCTTTTTGAACCATTGCAGTCTGTGTGCCCTATCAAGATTTTGACCATGCGATGATGTGACTTAGAGGGGAACTTGGTGGTTTTCCCATGTGCCTTCTCCCCTCATCTTCCTAGGCTTTAAAGATGATGGGTTTGGGATGCATTATCAAAGAAGCTTTTGTGAGTTCCTCTATGGTATGTTGTAAATGGTACATATGGCTGTCAGAGTGCACCAGTGGTGGAAGAAGTTAAAATTTGAAGAGTGGATGAGGTGCCAATCAAATGGGCTGCTTTGGATGGTGTTGAGCTTCTTGAGTGTTATTCAAGTTCTACACATCCAGGTAAGTGGAGAGTACTCCATCACACTCCTTACTTGTGTCATAAAGATGGTTGAAAGGCTCTGGGGAGTCAGGAGGTGAGTCATTCACTGCAGAATACCCATCCTTTGACCTGCTCTGGTAGTATTTATGTGGTTAGTCCAGTTAAATTTCAGGTCTAATGTGACTGACATGATATTGAAGATGGGGGTTTGATGATTGTAATGTATTGAATGTCAAGGGGAGGTGGTTACACTCTCTCTTGCTGGAGATGGTTATTGCTTAGCACTTGTATGATGCAAATATCACTTGCCACTTATCAGCCTAAGACAGAATGTTGTCCAGATCTTGCAGCACCACTTATCAGCCTAAGCCAGAAAGTTGTCCAGATTTCACAGCATGTGGTCTGCTTCATTATCTGAAGAGTTGTGGAATGGAACTGAACACTATGCAATCATCAGCCAGCATCCCCACTTCTAACATTATATAGAGGCAAGGTCATTGATGAAACAGCTGAAGATGGTTAGGCCTAGGACACTGTCTTGAGGAAATCATGCAGCAATGTCCTGGGGTTGAGATAATTGGTCAACAACCACCACAGCAATTTTCCTTTGTGCCAGTTATGGCTTAAGCCATGTGGAAGGATTCTTGTTGAGTCCCATTGGCTTCAATGTTCCTAAGGCTCCTTGATGCCACACTTGATCAAATGCTGTCTTGATGCCAAGGATAATCATTCTCACCTCATTTCTGGAATTCAGCCCTTTTTACACCAAGGCTTTGATCAGGTCTGGAGCCAAGTGGTCCTGACAGTTCAGCAGTGGTATGGTTATCGGTGGGTAAATGATACTCGATAGCATTGTTGACGATACCTTCCGCTACTTTGCTGATGGTTGAGAGAAGACTGATGGGGTAGTAATTGGCCAGATTGGATTTGTCTTGATTTTTGAGGACAAGACATACCTGGGCAATCTTCCACTTTTTCAGGTTTCCCTTTGCAGTGTTGTAACTGTACTGGAACAGCTTGACTAGAAGCACAGCTAGATCTAGAGCACAAGGCTTCGGCACTACAGTTGTCATGTGGTTGCAGCCTTTGCTGTATGAAGTTTGCTCACACTTTCTTGATGTTATGTGGAGTGAATCAAATACTGGCCTCTGTGATTGTGAGTACCTTAGGAGGAGCTTGAGAAGGTGGTGGTGAGCTGCCTTCTTGAACTGCAACAGTTCCTGTGGTTTAGGTATGCTTACAGTGCCTCTAGAGAGGGAGCTCCAGGATTTTGACCCAGCATATATTTCCAAGTCAGGATGATGGGTGGGTTGGAGAGGAACTTACAGGTTTACAGGTAGTAGTGTTCCCATGTACCTGCTGCCCTTGCCTTTCTAGGTGGTAGTGGTCGTGAGTTTGGAAGGTGCTGTCTAAGGAGTTTTGCTGAGTTTCTGCAGTGCATCTTATAAATGGTACATATTGCTGTAACTGTGCATTACTGGTGGAGAGAGTGAATATTTGTGAATGGGGTGCCAATCAAGCAGCTTGCTTTTTCCTGGATGGTGTCAAGCTTCTTGAGTGTTGTTGGAGTTGCTCTCATCTAGGCAAGTGGAGAGTATTCCATCACACTCCTGACCTGTGCCCTGTAGATAGTGGACAGGCTTTGGGGAGTCAGGAGGTGAGTTACTCACCACAGGATTCCTAGCCTCTGACCCGCTCTTGTAGCAACAGTATTTGTATGGCTAGTCCAGTTCAGTTTCTGGTCAATGACAACCCCCAGGATGTTGATAGTGGGGGATTCAGAGGCGGTAGTGCCATTGAATGTCAAGGGGGAATGGCTAAATTCTCTCTTGTTGGAGATCGTCATTGCCTGGTACTTGTGTAGTGCAAATGTTACTTGCCACTTGTCAGCCCAAGCCTGGATATTACCCAGGTCTTGCTGCATTTGAACATGGACTTGCTGCCTAAATTTTGAAGAGTATTCTTGCAACACATTGGAGATTTTCTGGGACACATTGCCAAGACTTCAGCAACACTCTATCAAAATTTATTTCAGAAATTCTCTGAGAACTTCACCTAAAAAGATTGAGTGCTGTGCTACTCTACGTTATTGGGTACTTTATAGTACTCATCAAGAGAAGGGGAGTGCCTGGTTATGGGCATTTTTCTAGGGGTCCTCTTTGGTCTGCAGGAGGAATGGGAGAAGGACATGAAGAGAGGTAGAGTAACACCAGGAGAGGGAGATAGCAGGGACAGGATAAAGATGAGACCAAGATGGACTCTTTTGGCCCCTGCATGTACATCCCACTTCCTCTGAACTTCCCTCACCAGGATCTTGAATGTTGCATCAGATAATCTGTGCATCTTCTGAACCAGCCCCTGAGCTATCCTCAATGAGAATGAGCAAGTTTGATAAAGAGAAAAAAGTCAAAGTGTCATGTCAGATGAAAGTGGTTAAGTGGTTGTTTGGTGACTATTTTTTTTATCTTTCTCTACTAGGGCACCAAGTTAAACGAGGAACTGGGAAATCAAAAAAATGTAATCAGAATTTTAAAGAGAGCTGAGATCCAGAGTGAGGATTTGAAAAGAACAGGAGCTGAGAGCCAGGGCTGTGCATATCAGACTATTGCAGAAGTAAAATCATGTCACAAGACAAGGAGTCATGTGGGGTGAGTTTTCTGGTAAGCTTTTCATTTAATCTAAAATAATCAAATATAAAGTAAGTTTATTAATTGATTAATTAATGCAAATGCTAAAAACTAAGCTAATACTATACCTGACCACATAATTACAAACAGTGCTCAGTCAATTAATCAGATCTGGAAGGTAACATTATAATTAAATACCAAAGGACAGTAACAATAAAGAGTTCTGAATGTTTCAGTAAATTAAAATCCAAGGGTCTGCAGTGAGTGCTGCTTTAAGTGCACGGAGTGTCAACTGGGAGCTTGGTGAGTGAGGGAGTTCAGTGAGGGAGACTCTCCTTTATTTTTTTACATTTTCAGCCTCCAGTAATTGGTTCTTATTTCTGTACAGGGGAATAAGCTGATTGGTGAGTGACTGGTAAGTTATTCTACTTATTCTAATTGTGAAAAATAGTCTTTTAAGATATGTATGGCAGGTCAGTTTGGCCAAGTGGAATAGACATCCTGAGGCATGTGGGAGGTATGGATGCACCATGTATCCTAGACAAACACAAGTGTAGGAAGCGTCACCAGCTGCAGAAGCTTGAGCTCTGGACTTCGGAACTCAAGCGGCAGTGGGAGTCACTGTGGTGCACTAGAGCACGACAAGGATAGCACAGTTAGGGACGTGGCCAAACCGCAGGTTAGGAGCGTACAGGCAGGGAGGAAATGGGGTGCCACCAGGTAGTTTAGGAGAACCAGGCAAGTAATGCAGGAGTTCCCTGAGTCTATCTTGCTTGCTAATCGGTTTTAAATTTTGAGTACTGATGAGGGCAATGGCTCCTCAGGGAAAGCAGCCACAGCCAACTCCGTGGTGCCACTGGTGACTTAGTTGCATATGAGGGGAGGAAGAAGAGTGGAAGAGCAATAGTAACAGGGGCTTTGATAGTCAGGGGATCAGACAGGTGTTTCTGTGGCTGTAAATGTGACTCCAGGTTGGTGTGTTGCCTCCCTGGTGCTAACAATGTACAGAGCAGCTGCAGGACATCCTTCTAGGGGAGGGTAAACAGCCAGAGGTCATGGTCCACATTGGTACCAATGACACAATTAGGAAGAGGAATGAGGTCCTGAAAGCAGATTTTCAGGAGTTAGGAAGGAAACTAAAATACAGAACCTCAAAAGTGTCATCTCAGAATTACTCCCCATGCCATGTACTAGTAAGCATGAGAATAGAGGATTAAGCAATTGAACACATGGCTGGAGAATTGGTGTAGGAAGAACACCATCAGATTCCTAAGACATTGGGACCAGCTCTGGGGCAGTTGGGATGTGTACAAGATGAACGGCTCATTCTGGCCCGGAACTAATATCCTCACAGGGAGATGCGCTTGTACTGATGGGGAGGGTTTATATTAGCTTGTCAGGGCAGCGGGAACCTGAGGGGTACTTCAAATTGTAAGGAAGTAAAGCTGATAGCAGGAAGTAGAAAAGAAGCAAGTGAAATTAGAAGGCAGGCGAAACTAAGGCGAACATCAACTAGGCTTAGAATGCAGAATACTGTTAAAAAGACAAACTTAAGGGTACTCTAGTTGAATGCATGCAGCATTTGCAACAAGGTAGATGATTTAAAGGCACAAATAGAGGTAAATGGGTATGATCTAATTGCCATGATGGAAACCTGGCTACAGGGTGACCAAGACTGGGAACTGGGAATATTCAAGGATATTCGACATTCAGTGAGGCCAGGCAAAAAAGAAAAGAAGGTGGTATTGCACTGGTAATAAGGGATGGGATCAGTAGATTAGTAAGGGAAGTTCTCAGATTGGAAGAACTACTTTTCTACTTCCTGCTATCAGCTTTACTTCCTTGCAATTTGAACTACCCCTCAGGTTCCCACCATCCTAACAAGCTAGTTTAAACCCTCCCCAACAGCACGAGCGCATCTCCCTGTGAGGAGCTAAGAAACAGCAAGGGCAGCAAACATTGGTTGGAGTTGTTTGTAGACCACCAAACAGTAATGGTTGCATTGTATTAATCAAGAGATTAGAGAAGCATGCAGCATGGGTAATACAGTAATCATGGGTGACTTCAATCTGCATATAGGCTGGGTAAACCTAATGAGCACTAATGCCGTGGAGGATGAGTTTATGGAGTGTGTTAGAGATGGTTTTCTAGAGCAGTATGTTGAGGAACCAACTAAAGAACAGGCTATTTTAGACGTAACATTATGTAAAGAGGAAGGACTAATTAATAAACCTAAGAACCTTTTGGGATGACTGACCATAATATGACAGAATTTTACATTCTGTTGGAAAGTGAGATAGTTCAATCTGAAGCTAGGCTGTTAAATTTGAACAAAGGAACTTATGAAGGTATGAGGGGCAAATTGTCTGAGGTGGATTAGGAAAATACATTAAAAGATATGACGGTACACAGGCAATGGATAGTCTTTAAAGAATTATTGCTTAGTTTACAGCAATTATACATTCCTTCAAGGCACAAAAACCCAAAAAGAAAAAGTCAGTCAAATGTGGCTAACAAAGGAAATTAAGGATTGTATAAGATTAAAAGAAAAGGCCTATAATGTTGCCAGAAATAGTAGTTAACCTGAGGATTGGGAGCATTTTAGAATACAGCAAAGAAGGACCAAGAAACTGATAAAGAAAGGGAGAATAGAGTATGAATATAAACTAGCAAAAAACATAAAAATGGACTGTAAAAGCTTCTATAAGTATGTGAAAAGGAAATGTTTAGCTAAGACAAATGTGGGTTCATTACAGGCAGAATCAGGAGAATTTATAATGGGGAATAGAGAAATAAGAGAAGCTAAATGGTTACTTTGTGCCTGTCTTCACTGAGGAAGTTACAAGAAATCTCCCAGAACTAGAGATCCAAGGGACTAGGGAGAATGAGGCACAGAAGCAAATTAGTATTAATAAGAAGGTTATATTGGAGAAATTAATGGGACTGGAGGTTGACGAATCTCTGGAACCTGATATTCTACATCCCAGAGTGTTGAAAGAGGTAGCTGCGGAGATAGTGGATGCATTGTTAATCATCTTGCAAAATTCTACATTTTCTGGAACAGTTCCTGAAGATTGGAAGGTAGCAAATATCATTCCACTATTTAAGAAGGGAGGGAGAAGAGAAAACAGGGAAGTAAAGACATGTTAGCCTTACATCAGTAGTAGGGAAAAAACTGGAACTTGTTATAAAGGATGTGATAAATGGACACTTAGATAATAATGATCTGATTAGGCATAGTCAACATAGATTTATGAATGGGAAATCATTTTTGACAAATCTGTTAGAGTTTTTGAAGATGTTACCAACAGAATTGATAAGGTGGGCGTAGCGTACTTGGATTTTCAGAAGGCTTTCGATTAAGACCCCCACGGGAGGTTGGTTAGCAAAATTAAAGCACATGGGATAGAAAGTAATATACTGGCATGGACTAAGGATTGGTTAACAGGCAGAAAACAAAGAGTAGGAATAAATGGGTCTTTCTTGCATTGGCAGGCTGTGGCTAGTTGGGTACCACAAGGATCAGTACATGTGCCCCAGCTGTTCAAAATATTTATCAATGATCTGGATTGGGGACCAAATGTAATATTTCCAAGTTCATGTATGACACAAAGCTAGGTGGGAATGTGTATTGTGAGGAAGATGCAAAGCAGCTTCAAGGGGATTTGAACAGACTTAATGAGTGGCAAGAACATGGCAGATTAAATATAATGGTGAAAAATGTGAGGTGATCCACTTTAGTAGGAGGAACAAATGTGTAGAGTATTTCTTAAATGGTCAGAGATTAGAAAGTGTAGATGTACAAAGGTATCTGGGTGAGACGGTCCTCAGTGGTGACGATGATGGGGATGAGGCTCTCGCATTGGCTAGATGAGGCAGGTGCATTCGGGAGGCCCTCATAGCTGCCAGTTTTGTGGAGAATAATGATGACATGCAGTGAGGTGTCCCAGTAGATCCTCACATCACAGTTGTTAACGTTTGACTCCGGCCTGTCTTATAGCAGCGCCAATACCCTCTGTGAGAATGCTCCTGTCATGGAAATGCATTGAAGGCCCTAATATTTGCTCGATCGCAGGAGGATGATGACAACATGCAGTGAGGACACTCCATAGATCTTCACATGGCCTCTGAGAATGTCTGACTCCTGTCTGGCTGAGGGCAGCTCGCTTGTGCTCCATGATCAGGGCCATCTCAGAGATGCAGCCATGAAACTTTAGACACATCTGATGCTGTGTCTGCCTTCAGCAACTCAGCCCTTCAGGAGCTGGTGCACTGGTTGCAGATGCTGGTGTGATGGGGGCCAGCCCCACCTTAAAGGTGCTGAGAGCGCGTAGAGAGAATGATGGAACTCTGTGGCACCTGCCCACTACATTCTGGCAGCAAATCCAGCACCGCTGAGGTGTAGGCATCAGTATTATTTCCAGGGAGTGTGAGGCTGGACCATCACTGGTCTGAAGGCTGCCCAGAGCAGGGGTAAGAGTGCTAGACTGAGACACCTGCCTTTTATCTTGTACAGAAAAGTTTCACATTGGAGTGACAAGAACACTGCTCATCAGAACAAGGAGCCACAGACAGGGAGACATTCTTAGGAGTTTATTGACAATAGTGAACAGTATGTTCAAGTGATCAGCATCCATGGCCAGGCTGTGCCACTACTTTTACCTAACTTACCTAACCCTGCCGCTACGTCTTGGTGCTCCCCGGACATCCACAGGAGAGGTGGAGGCAGCCTGCTGACTGTGATGCCCTGTCTGTGGTGACTTTGGTGGGCGTCCTCTGGAGGGCCGAGACTTGGTGGGCTCCGGCCTGCTTTTGGGGTCCTGCTGTGTGGCAGTGGCACCCTCCTCAGCCTGTGAAGCTGGAATTGCAGAGGTCACAGGAAGAGGAGATTCGGATGGGACGGTCACTCCCAGAGTCACCAAGGTGGATGGTCCCACTGTGTGCACCTGCTGATCCTCCTCCCTATGGGTGCCCGGACTGACTCTGTGAGTGGGAGGAGGTAGCTGGAATGAGTTTGAGCTGTCCAGCACCCCTCTTGCGTACACACTGTTGGAGGCCAACTAAGGCATCAGCGATGGATTTAAGCCCGTGCAGCAGTGCAGGAATGACATCCTGGACCAAGGTCTCTATGGCGGCTGCCATCCTGCCAGTGTTGACCTCAGTGCGTTGCAATGCCCACCTCAGCCTGAAGATGGACGGACTCCTCCATCATACCTTGCAATATGGGGAGTGCAGCGGACATCCCTTCCTGATGTTCCCAAGCTTGCCTTTGCAGCTCCAGCAACTGTGACATGACCGAGTCCAGGGGCTTGTCATCTGACTCAAACTCAGTAACGTTCTGGCTACCAGCAGCCCTCCAAGTGCCAGGGACCTGGGAAGTCCCTGCCTCCGCCTGCTGTGGATCAGAAAACGTGATGTGCTCACCAGATTGTGATCCTGAGGCTATTCTAGAGCTAGGTCCCACCGAGGTGTGTATCCCTGTGCTGGTGGAGGGTGTGGGTGAGTGCTGTGATGGGACTTCTGAGAGGGTGCCTCCAGATTCCTCTTCAGAGGTTTCTTCAGGGCTTGATTGAAGTCCCTGGGACATGGACTCTGTCGGCTGTTTGGCAGATGTGCCTGTGAAAGCAAGGAGAGTTAATTAGTGCTTGGCAGTGACCTGTGAAAAGGACACATCACTCATGGCGTGGTTGTCTGATGGATGTTGCACTGCTGGGATCCTCACTTGGTAGGGCAGCGCCGACCTCACCGTCAGCACAGGACCGGTTCCGGTCATCGCCGGCCAGCTGGATGGCTCTGTTTTCGAATTCTGCCAGAACTTTGATCTCTGGCACCTGTCTGCGACCTTTCCCTCCTGTTGTGAGCCAGTTTGTCCTGCATGGATAGAGATGGGGAATGTATCAGGATGCCTGCTAGTCCAGATGATAAGTATGCCTGGACTGTGTGAGTGGTGAGTGGCCCCAAGGACAGGAAGAGGGCAATGACGACATGTGTGAAAGAGTGAATGGTTATGTCCCTTGCACTAGCAGTGAGTGAGGGGCCCGTGGGTGTGTGATGGGTTTGTGAGTGTGTGAGTTGAGAGTGATGGAAAGAGTGACTTACCCTGGTGGAATGGAAGAGATCATTCATCCTTTTGTGGCACTGGGTGGCTGTCCTCCTCTGCAGGCATTTGTGCTGACCACTGCTGCCAACGCCTCCCAAGCCAGGTTGGTGACTTTGCTGACTATGCTGTGGACAGAGCGGGTTAGAGCACATCCCGGCAGGCCTCACCAGCCTCCAGCGGTCGCTCGAGGGACCCGTCATTGAAGCGGGGGCTGGAGTCTTTCTTGCTTCTTCAGGCCATGTCTCCCAGGCAGTGGTGGTGAGCTGGTGGCGATGAACGTTTTGCTGGTGGCTGCCTTTTAAAGATGGCAGCTGGCATGATGCAACATGGAATGGGGGTCAGGCGAATGAGAGCCCTCTTACCATGGAAACAGCATGGTTTATGGGAGTGCATAAATAATAAGGCGAGCTTGGGATGATATGGCGTGAAAACCTGCCATTTTCATTGATGGGTAGAACTCCATTTTACCCGCCCGCTACTGCACTTAGTGCAATTCTGGGAAAATTCCTCTCATGGTCTCACCAATGCCCTGTATAGCTGAAACATAACCTCTCTACTTTTCTATATAATCCCCCTCGCAATAAATGAAAGCATTCTGTTAGCTTTCCTAATTAATTGCTGGGCCTGCATACTAACCTTATGCAATTCATGCACTAGGACACCCAGATCCCTCTGAATCTCAGAGCTTTGCATCCTCTCTCCATTTATAGAGTATGCTTCCTTTTTTATTCTTTCTGCCAAAGTGGAAAATGTCACATTTTCTCACATTATACTGCATTTGCCAAGTCTTTGCCCACTCACTTAATCTATCTATATCCCTGTCTTCTCCATAACTTACTTTCCTACCTATCTTTGTATCATCTACAAATTTAGCAACCATACCTTTGGTCTCTTCATCCGAATCATTTGTATAAATTGTAAAAATGCTGAGGCCCCAGCACTGGTTCCTTTGGCACACCACTTGTTACATCTTGCCAACCAGAAAATGATCAATTTTTGCCTAGTCTCTATTTGTCCGATGTCAGGTGGTTTATACAATTGAGAATCAGGCTCACAAATCAAAGGCCCAGAGGGAAAACAAATAAGAGAAGCAAAGAGACTGGCAGCTAATATAAAAGGACACCCAGGAAGTCTTCTATAGGCATATAAATAGTAAATGGGTTGTGAAAGGAGGAGCAGAACTGATTAGGGCCCTAAAAGGGGATCATGCCCATGGTGGTATGGGGCATGGCTGAGGTACTAAATGAGTACTTTGAATCCATCTGTACCAAGAAAGTAGATGCTGCACAAGTCATGGTGATAGAGAAAGTTGCTTAGACACTTGATGGATTTAAAATTTACAAAGAGGAGCTGTTAGATAGGCTGGCTGTTCTTAAACTTGATAAGTCATCAGGTCCAGATCAGATGCATCCAGTGGGAAACAAGAGTGGAAATTGTGGAGGCACAGGCCATAATTTTCCAATCCTCTTTCGATACAGGGCTGGTGCCAGAGAACTGGAGAATTATAAATATTGCACCCCTGTTCAAAAAAGGGGCTAAAGATAAGCCCATTAACTGCAGGCCAATCAGTTTCACCTCAATGATAGGGAAGCTTTAAAAATGATAATTCTGGACAACATTTTTAAAAGTCAGTGGACAAATGCAGGTTCATTAAGGAAAGCCAACATGAACCTTTTGAGGGCAAATCATGTTTAACTAACTTGCTTCAGTTTTTTGACAGAGTCACAGAGAGGCTAGATGAAAGTAATATGGTTGAGGTGGTGTACATGGACTCCCAAAAGGCATTTGATAAAGTGCCATATAACAGACTTGTGAGCAAATTTAGAGCTCATGAATAAAAGGGACAGTGGCTGGGTGACAGGAAACAAAGCAGTGGTGAACAGTTGTTTTTAGAAGTGGAGGAACCTTTATAATGGAGTTCTCCGTCTGTGTTAAGGACATTGCTCTTCTTGATATATATTAATGACACAGACTTGGGTGTACAGGGCACAATTTCAAAATCTGCAGATGACACAAAGCTTGGAAATATCGTGAACTCTGAGAAGGATAGTGTTCAACTTCAAAAGGACAGATAGGTTGAATAGAATCCCCCATTGGAATGGAGGATGAATGAATGAGTGGAATGAATGGGCAAGTGGCATATGAAATTTAATGCAGAGAAGTGTGAACTGATTCATTTTGGTGGGAAGAACGAGGTGAGGCATTATAAAATAATAGATATTATTCTAAATGAAGTGCAAAAGCAGAGGGACCTGGGGATATATGTGCACAAGTCATTGCAAGTGACAGAGTGGCTGAGAGAGCAGTTAAAAAGCCTATGGGATTGTGGGCCTTATAAATACGGTGACAGAGTACAAAAGCAAGGAAGTTATCATAAACCTGCAGAAAACACTGGTTCGACCTCCACTGGAGTATTTCATCCAGTCTGGGCATCAGATTTTCAGGAGGATCTGAAGGCATTAGAGAGGCTTCAGAAAAGATTCATGAAAATGGTTCCAGGGTTGAGGAACTTCAGTTACATAGATTAGAGGAGCTGGTGCTCTTCCCCTTAAAGAGAAGGTTGAGAGGAGGTTTGATAGAGATATTCAAAATGATAAGATAGGGAGAAATTGTTCCCATTGGTGAAAGGATCAAGAACCAAAAGGCGTCAATTAAAGGTGATTGGCAAAAGAAGCAATGGTGACATGAGAAAAATCATTTTTACATAGTGAGTAGTTAGGATCTGGAATGCACTGCCTTAGAGTGCGGTAGAGGCAGATTCAATTGTGGTTTTTCAGAAGAGAATTGGATCATTACCTGAAAAGGAAAACTTTACAAGGTTATGGTGCAACGGCAGAGGGATGGGACTGGATGAAATAAGAACCGAAAATGCTGGAAAAACTCAGCAGGTCTAGCAGCATCTGTGGAGAGAGAAAGAGTTAATGTTTCGAGTCCGTTTGACTCTTTTTCAGAGGGACTAGAGGAGTTGCTCTTGCAGAGACATGGCGGGTCAAACGTTCTCCTTCTTGTTGGGATCTTTCTATGATTCTATAATGCTATGTTTCCTGAAACCCACCACTGTGTGTCAGTCAGCTCACTCCACCTTCAGTGGAAGTGGGTGCAAGGAGCACACATACTGCTGCACGAAAATTCTGAAAAATCAGTGCTGAGCTCGAAACCAGCAGGCATCTGAATTAATACTTCTAAGCAAGTTGAAGAATTCCCAAAGGGAAGTCACATTTCTACATTTTCACAGTGGAAAGTGTGGTCAGGAAGCAGCTAAACACTGACTATATTAAAGCTGTGATCCACTGACTAGATGCTTGACTGTTTAACCTTGCATGGTCATGCTGCTTGTGAAAGATTTATGAGTTTTAAGATGTAATTGACCCTCTCCCCCATGGATTGTCAGAATGAGTCAGTGGTGGCGAAATTCATCTCGGGTGGCAGTCCATAATGATCAATAGCAAATTGGCAGCCTGGATCCCAATCCACCCGATCCTCTATTCCATGGAAAACAAAATTAAGAGCAGCATAAAAAAGGCTGCTGATATGCTACAGTTCACTTTGCTGATATGCTACACCCCAAGCAAGCATCCAAGATGAATTTTACCCTCAGAATTTGTGTGATTATGTAGATGGCTACACATATGTGTGTGAGATCTGTGTCTGTATGTACAAAGTCCATCAATGCAATACCACATAGCTGGTGGCTATTATGAATAACACAGTAAGGGAGACAAGTGATGTAAATGGAATCCAGGTTAATATCAGCCAGGTGGCAGTTTCAATACTACATCTGGGAACCATTCATCATTATAAATAGTCAGTGCTGTCATTAGTATGAAGCTGAGACCAGCTGCTACCTCATTCTGCAAATGCTTCGTTAACTCTTCAACACTGTGGAAATGGGCATATTCAGAGTCAGAATCTGAGATCTGCTCAGTGATGATGAATAACAATGAGGCTCTCAAAATCGTTCTTAAAGAGGCAGAATCTGTTTGGATAGATGCTTATGTTCAGCAGAGAGGGTAATGACATGATGGACCAACTTACTGAGCTGATGATCAACAACTTCTACTGAACTATTTCTTTCACTGATTGAAGTCTGCAAATGGGATAACAGTATGAGGTGCTGGAGTACCGTCACTCTGTGCCACAGAATTGGGAGGTTTGGGAACATGCTCAGCTTCCTCGTAAGAATACAGTTTGTGATCTCCATAGAGGGATACTGGTTGAACAAAGATAATTCCACACAGGGAAATGGAGAGTTTTCTTTGGTTCCATGGTAGCCTCCCACATTTCTTGCTGGGCAGCTCAGAGCAGAGGCTTTACTACCAACAGTCATCTCATCATTGGGTAGAGAGGGCAGAGAGCTGAGGCCCCAAACAAGTGAGAGCCAAGTGGGCAGAAGTTTATGCTACAAATATAGTAGCTGCTGCAGATAAACATATGTACACCTCAAACCCAGGGTCAAAGATGAAGGCAGAACAGTTGTGAAACTGATCTTGTATAAAAGCTCCCAGCCTGGTGATTGCATATCTTGAATGGCTATTCAGTGATGAGGTTCTCTTGAATTCAACCTCACTGGAGATAGCACATCAAGCTTGTGTGAAACCATTGCATTCAGCATACTATGAAACATCAATAAACAACAATGAAGCCTGAACAATAGCTAAAATTTAGCCATACCAGTTAGCTTTGGCTGCAGATAATTAATTAACACACACCTTGGCCTCCCTGAGTATGCTAGAGCTCTGGAACTTGTTAAATTACAATGAACAGGCTGTGAATCGAATTTCTAACATGTCTAATTGGTTGTAAACAATAAAAGATCAGCAGGCGATGTGCTAATCTTCAAGCTAATGTGAATGTTAAAGAGTACCAACATCTGAATTAGAGCAGGAACTGAGCAATTTCGCATTAATGACTGAATTCTTAACACCAGGTAAATCTTTGGTGTGAGCTATATATCTCACAACAAAACTTAAACATGGGCCCAGATTTTCAACCTGGGGTCAGGATGCAGTTTTGAGAGTTTTCCCAGCTCAGCAAACCCAACCTTTAAAAATGTCCACCCGCAGCTCTGATTTTCGGCCAAGGGGGCTGAAATAGGAGTCAGGGTGGGCAACCGAATGAATGCGGAAGCTGCCAGGTGCAGCAGGAGGGCTGTGTGCAAGGCCAGTGTTTAAGTAAATTAAAAAAATACACCCCTCCAGCCCTCACCCCTCACTCCCCCTCACCCACCACACACTCCTTATGTCTCACCCATGCCTACCTATGCCAACCCATGTACCTCACCCACACCCCATGGCTCCTCATGCTCCCATCTCAACCTAGTGCCAACCCATGCTAACCCATGCCCCCATGCACCACCCTTTGCCCTTAACCCCTCAATACCAATTCACCTAGTATCCTTGGACACTTCCTGGACAGCTTTGATAGCTTTGATACTTCCTGGACGTCTTGACAGTTCCTTGACAGTTCTTTGACAGCAGGACAGTTCCAATGAGTTTGTGCATAATAAGTACATAATCATGTTTAATTTGAAAAATCTCAAAGGAAGCTTTACCTCTCCAACAGGGTGCCTTACCTCTCCCAAAGGTGTCTCAGAACCCCATCCAGAGGGGTACCCTACCTCTGGCTATCCAAAGAATCCAGCAAGTTCAGACCTCCTCTTACCTGGTCTGCTCTGTGCACTCCATGATTCACGCAACTAGGGTTCCAAAATCAGAAGACAGTGGAGCCAGCTGGTGATGTGAATGGCCAGCTGACTCTGTGATTTGTGTAAGCATGAACCCTGGCCTGACTCTAGTCCTGCCCCAGCAAATGTGGGAAATGCCAGCTACGGGGGTAGGGCTTAGAAAATTTAGCCATCATTCAGAGAGAGCCTTTCTGTCATGGCGAAAATCTGGGCCATGGTTAAAATGTACTATATCCATCAAATGGGTCATAGGTGATGGCCAAATCACATTAGTAGCTTTCATCTTCTCTTTCTTCACTTCATTCCCTCTTTTTCTTACAAACTTTTGCTATTTTTTTGCCTTCTCTATGTTAATAATCAGTTTTGCTCATCGGGCTGAATTTTGCCATTGGCAAGCAGAGGGCGGGGCCTGCTCACCGACGTGTAAAATGGTGCGGGATAATGTCGGCGGGAACCCCCGACATCATCCCGCCCCATTTAAATCTTCAGGAAGGTGGACCCAGAGCAAAATCAGCTGCGGGCCTGCTGACCTATCAATGGCCAATTGAGGCCATTGACAGGATCATTAAAACAATTAAAGGCCCAGCCCGTCCAACCTTAAGGTTGACGGGTAGGCCAGGAGCCCCAGTGGGGAACAGAAAAAACATGAAACCTCATCCACCAGCAGGATGAGGTTTCATGTAGGGATTTAAAAAGTTTAGAAAAGTTTTAGTATAAATTATGAACATGTCCCATCTCATGTGACATTGTCACATGAGGGGGACATGTTAAGGATTTTTTTTCTTCTATTTTTAATGTTTTTAGAACTGTCAGTGATCTCCCTGAGGCAGCACTTAGCCTCAGGGAGATGTGCGCTCTTTTGTGCATATGTGTGAAAAAGCGCACTCTCGCTTTTAGGGAATCCCCCCTGCCCACACAGGAAGTGCATAGCGCTTCCCGGCGGACATCACGCTGGGCAGGCCTTAATTGGCCCGCCCATGTAAAATGGTGTTGGGGCCCGCTTCTCCAGTGCGGATCGTCTCCCCGCCCGCCGGAGATTGGGTCAGGCCCACCCGCCCAGCATGCAGAAAATTCTGCCTGTCACCTAACTCTATTCCTCCTGATGATTTCCCTTGCAATACTCAACTTCCTTCAAATTACACAACCTCACCACTCCAATCCTCGCACAGTGCATGGGCTAAATTATAACATCTTGATCTCTGCTATGCCTTTAAATAGGAATGTGAAAATTTTATTTAGCTCAATTCTTCAAAGACACAACAGAGTGGGTTTTCCAGCTGGCAGGATTGCTTCCCCTCAATGTGGAAGTGGTGTGCAGGGACTGGAAAATCAGACTGCAATCCATTTTGACACATTACTGCTTAATTTGCAATGACATGATCAATTGGCATGATTTTTAAACTCGCTTAAAATGCTTCCCCACTTTTTGTGAAACAGCTTAATTATAATGTGTAACTGAATGAAAATATCTGCTCCATTTCCTATTTAGGATGGGAATACATTGTGGGCTCTGCTCTGGTGTAAAGGAAAGGCTGCATGTGATAAACAAACTTATATAATGGCAGTACCTTTTCATTTTATTTTATCTATGGCTTTTTAAGTTTTCAGATTTTTTTGGGTCATCAGAGCACGTAGAAACAAAACAGCCAAATATTGGAAAGCCAACTGTAACTGAAGCACTTACATTAATTTAGCAAGTTAGAATATCATAAAAGAAGGATGTGAAAATTAGCTGATAGAATGCATACTTTGACTGCAGTTCAGGGAACAACAAAGCTTCCAACTAAAAGCCCTATGTTCCCATGCTGATTGCCAAGTGAATATGAAATGAATGTTTGAGATTGCTTTTAAGGTATGGTTGAATGTAGAAGATGAAAGAAGCAGACAATCCGATAATACAGCAGCTAGACAATTAGAACCTGCCCTTATGCCATCAGAAGTAATTGCAAACAGATGAATGTAAGAGTGACCAAGGAGAAGTACCTGAGGCTCTAGGTTATCAGGGAAGCAGTTACAGAGCTGTGCTTTCTGCTGCTTGATAACCTGCAACTAGCATAGTGACAGCACTGTCAATAGCAGCCAAGGCCATAATCATCCTCAACTTTTCTGCTTCTGCTTTTTCCCAGATGAGGGAAGGATTAGACAATATGTTGCCTAAAGATATGTTAAACAGATGACTGACATATTGGTAAATCCAGCCAGCATTTTAATTTAATTTCCACTGTTTGCCAAAATCCAGAGGTTCATTGATAGTATCACAAGTAAAATGTATTTTTCTATCTTACTGTCCATACTCTGTAAGTTCTGTATGGATAGAAGTGTGTATTTGCTTACTCTTGAAGTATGCATTCCAATTAAATAATTCAGCAGCAAGCTTTTGTGAGGTTAAAATAAAGGCAGTTATTTATTTTCACACACTTGCCCCGAATTGATGCAATGCCACACATTCCGTCTCATGTATGCACACACATACAAAGGTTGGATACAATCAGATTACAGATTACAGTTAATTCAATCTCTGATTTAAAATTTCCAATGGCAAGCCCATGGTTTCTTGAATTGATTTGATTTGAGTTTAAAGTTGAGGGTCTTGTGAAGCGAATGGTT
The DNA here is from genome assembly GCF_017639515.1 of Carcharodon carcharias. Classification (NCBI taxonomy): domain Eukaryota; kingdom Metazoa; phylum Chordata; class Chondrichthyes; order Lamniformes; family Lamnidae; genus Carcharodon; species Carcharodon carcharias. The sequence goes on from NC_054475.1 coordinate 88,244,227, forward strand.
CACAGCAGGTTGCAGGGTTTCTTGTTGTTGAATATCTTGGAGGCTGGTTCTCAGGTGAACTTTGAAACTGGAACAGGTTAAGTACTTTGGCTGCTTGATAAATTGCAGCTAATTTCAAAGTCTGGTTCTCAAACTGGCTGCTGACGGGTGGCTTTGATGGGGTAATAAGGGTACAGTTCCTGAAATCACGACCACTGGGTTAACACTTCTAAGGCCCATCCTTTATAATTTGGATGGAGGAAGTGATATGCTGGAAAGTTGATAATGGCCATTGAGTTTTGATCTTTACTTTTGTCCAGTGTGAAACATGGAGATAGGCAGTCTGGAAACTCCATTGTCTTTAGGTGTTGGCCAATCCTTAAACAATGAAATGTGTGAATTCCACAAATGGCTGTGAGGCACCCCCACCTATGTCAATATTTAATTAGGTATTCACCAGAGACATGATAATGTCTGTATTCCAAATGCCAAATGTCACATGATTTGTAGCGGCCATCTTGACAGCTTATGTGTATCCAATTTTTAAAAGTATTGACTGAAAGCTCATAATATGATGAGCCTGTACTGGGAATGACAATACCTTCCAGGCAGGAGATCCTGCTCCCACTCTTGCATCAACACTTGCTTCTCTCTTACACACTGTAACTCAACTGTTGTACCTCTTCAAAGTGTAGCTGTGCTGATGCTGTCAAACATTTGTTGGAAATACAAGATGTTGTAAGGTGATGTCTTGCTCTGGGCTGTGCAAGTCTTCCAGATCTACACTGACAAAAAAAGAACATATGTTAGAATGCTGACTCAGAGATACTTTCAAACAAAGCTGTCTCCGTAAGATGCTGTCTATGCTTTTTTTTGGTAATGTGTATGTTTGTGAATAAGCAAAGAGGGGAACAAGACATTATAGTAGTAGCTGTTTCAAGCCCTCAGCTTGGAGGAGGCCATTGTTATCATCTTCCTTCTCTACTTCCTCAATGTTCCTAAAGGCAAGGCTATCCAAAATGGTCATCTAAAAGGGAGTCAATGACTTTTGATTTTTGGACCCTACTCCAGTTTGGCATTATTTGCCATCTTGCATGCCAGCAGATAAATATTCTGTAAATATTATAAGTGAAGGATCTTATACATTTCCCAACCTGCTTTCCATACTATGTAGTGGTGAGAGGCCATGCATTATGCAACCAGACTTTGATTCATAGTTTGCTCTGTGAAGGCATTGTAAGATATCAGTATGCCAAAGCTTTCAGTTATAGATGGCTTTCATGAATTACCTTTAATTGGAATTAAAACACACAGAAAATGGTGCACATCACAAGGTAATTACAAATTAAACAGCCATTCAGCCCATCTTAATCCATCCATTCATTCATGCATGCAAAATTTGTGCCACATAAGTGTCAGACAAGAGAGAATCTAACATCTCCCCTTGACATTCAACGGCGTTACCATCGCCGAATTCCCCACTATCAACATCCTGGGGGTTACCATTGACCACAAACTGGACTAGCCATATAGCATTTTGTGGCTACAAAAGCAGGTCAGAAGCTGGGAATTCCATGGTGAGTAACTCACCTCCTGACTCCCCAAAACCTGTCCACCATCTACAAGGCATAAGTCAGGAGTGTGATGGAATACTCTCTACCTGCCTGGATAAGTGTAGCTCCAACAACACTAAAGGAGCTCAACACTACCCAGGACAAAGCAGCCTGTTTATTTGGCACCCCATCCATTATCTACAGCATCCACTCTCTTCACCACCAACGACAATGGCTGCAATGTGTACTATCTACAAGATGCACTGCAGCAACTCACCAAAGCTGCTTCGACAGCACCTTCCACACCCGTGACCTCTATCACCTAGAAGGCAAAACACAGCAAATGTGTGGGAACACCACCATCTGAAAGTTCTCCAAGCCACACGCTATCCTTACTTGGTTAGTTCCTTCAATGTCACTGGGTTAAAAGCCTGGAACTCCCTCCCTTACAATACATACACCTCATGGACCGCAATGGTTCAAGAAGGCGGCTCACCACCACTTCCTGAAGGGCAATTAGGGATGGGCATTAAATACTGGGCCCACATCCCATGAATGAATAAAAAAGAATTCATAGTATCCAATGGTTTTGTGAATCCAGAGTTTTCACCTCCAAAATTCTCTCTAGGAGCCCTTTCCAAGTTTGGTAACCCTAGATGGAATAATTTTGATTGGTTTAATTTTCTGTTATTCAGTGGATTTGGCATGGTAGCAAAACTAATATCACAATAACTTCCCGACATGTTCTTACTGCCTTTGCACTCATTGTACTTTTGGAATGGCCCATAAAATGGGCAGCCAGGGCACTGTAGAAAACAAAAAGGAATGTTATCACTTTATACCTAGTAATGCAACCCCAATGCAATTTGGAACTGACAACAAGTAGCACTTAGACATTGCCAACCCTGCACACTGACGAATAGCACACATTGCCAATCCATTGTCCCAATGTCACTAGAGGCTACTCAGAAAATGCCAAAGTTCAGGTTGTTGATTTTTTTTTGTAGGAGAGCAGGATAATTGCACATCCACAAAAATCCTCCTGACCACTGCCCCTCCTCTCTAGATTAGCCTGGCTCGCCACTTTACAGATGTTCTGCTGGCCCTAAGCGCTAGGATTTCCCATCTCTCATTTTTGGCAGGCTGCTTACCAACATCATAAATGCATAGGCAATTTGCCAATCTTGGGAAAAATGAGGCTCGACTATCAAATTGTTTCAGGCTTCTTACAGGTAATGTTGGCTATGCATTGCAATTTCTCCAGCCACTGCCTGCCTGAAAAATGCTGAGAATAAAAATAACCTCCAATGTGGAAGAAAAATTCCTCACATCAGACCTAAAGTTTCCCTTTTGAACAAAAAAAACTTACCCTACTCTTGCAACTTAAATGGCCCTTGCTGTGATATTTACTATCTTAAGATTGTTAATTTTCTACTGAGTAAAGGAAATATGTAAACAAGACTGTTAATGCTTTGGCCTGATGTGGTGGTCAAGTGAAGACTTCCTATATTCGAGTGACCTGAATGCTTCTTTTTGCTAATGCGTTATTCACTATGTCATGTTATTATAATGATATAATACCTTGGGTGTATTTACTGTACCAAAGCACCAATCACTCATAAGGGATTGGGTAAACATGCTGTGATTTCATTTATTAAGGCACATGAGAACAGTTACACATAGGTATAACGCATGAAGGCATCAGAGCTGTGTGTATATGTATATGAGCGTGTGCTCTGCTCAAAGCCACAGTGAAACTAAGACTTGATCAGATGATACATTTCACTCCTACTGATGTCATGCTGATATCCCTTAAAGGCATTTAACAGCATCCCCTTTCTTTTCAAAGATACTTTCTCTCCTTCTAAATAAGTATGACTATTTACAATACACGTTCATGTTTAGTTGCCATTACATTAGACCATAAAACTGGTGAATCTATGAGTCTCTAAAGAGTAAAGGTCATCTGCTGGTATGCCCAGATCCTGTCTTGGTAACCTTGCCTGGAGGTTTCTTTAATTGCTTACAGTGATCTGTGGGATTGTCGTTCACGGATGTTGTTCCTGGTTGCATTTGAGCTCTTGTCCTTTATGCAATAGGACTATATGACGGTTGAGGAGCTGAATGGATCTGATTTGTCTTTGGTGATGCACTGTTGTGCTTTTGTGTGTAATGACTTCATAGGAACTTGGCCCTGAACAAATCCTTGTCACCTTACCTTCCTTGGGATCCTGGATGTGAACTTATTATCTTAACTGTAAACTTGGCAATGCTGTTCCTGCATTTTTATCATGCACGTCAGTCACTTTCTCTTGTAGTTTTAAAACTTGCTCTTTAGTTTCTGAGAGAGTAGAATAGGTAAGTGTAGGTAAATTGGTATGCACTGGTCTGCCAAATATGAGCTCAGCTAGTGCTGGAATAGTTACACCAGATAAACTGAAAATATCATTTGGAGTGTGTGCAACAGTTGTGCTTGACATATTGTGCAATTGTAGAATAATGGGTACGTGATAAAATAGTTGACGATGATAATGAAGTCGGTGCCATAGACATGAAAGAGGTTGAGTAAAGAACATATTTTTATTTATTTTTTGGACTGTAGCTTTAAGATTGGACAGTGGCTTTAAAAACTATTATGGCTGCAGTTTAAAAGAGATGTTCACTAGAGCAGGAAGAAGAAAATCTGCAATGTTGCTATCTCCTAGAACAGTGTGCATCAGGTTGGACACAATGGTGCCTGAATGGATACCTGGTTTAAGAGGGAACTGGCTCGCGATGATGTTTTGATTGGCTCTTGAACAAGTGGCCAGGTTCTGTGTGAGGATAGTGCGGTAGATCAGCTCCTTGCCTGAAAAGAGGAAAGACTTGAAACCTTTCTCTCCTGTGTTTTGTAAGTCTCCAGTAATCCTGTCATAGTATCTAGCTGGCTATTCCTCACATCGCTGTATCCTGCTTTCTTTGAGAAACCCTGTCAGGAGGAAAAGGGGAAAAATGACCAGTAGAGACATTAAAAGCAAGTTTCAACCAGAGAACCACAGACTTCAAGTGTGAGGAGACCACCTCATGTCAGCCACAACAACCTGCAAGAAAGTTGGAAGAAAGCAATCAAAGTCAACTCATCTAATCCTGAACTCTGGACTGGTGCTATTGAATTGTTTTATCTCACACTTAAAATCCATGTTTTATGTGTCTTAAGTTTGTGTGTGTGTGTGTGTGTATGTATAGGGATTTAAGAAGGGTTAGAATTTAAATTATAGAGTTAAAAGTTAGCAGTTCATGTTTCTTTCTTTTGCCATTGGTTATTGACAATTTGTTTAATAAGCAGTTATTTACTTGTTAAGCTAACAAAGCTGGTGCTCGTATTCTTTTAACCTAAATTAGACAATTTGGTAGAATTGGGGCAACCTGGTGGTCTGATTAAACTTCTCATATTTGTCACGGTTCGACGAGTAGTGGGGCTTGATATTACAGCGCACTATCCCCAGTGAGTGGTGACAGTTAGATACGATTTTGGACCAAGGATGGGTAGGAACTTCATGTGGAATTAATGGTGCTTTGTAATGACTTGGCATATTGCCCTTGACATGCCTCATACTTTGTGATGCCGACTTCAATGTCATTGTTCATAACCAGTGAATAAACAGTCTCTCTTGCGAATCTTCTCATCCAAACTATGCCCATGTGTGAGTGATGAAGCTGTTGAAGAATATCAGGTCTCAAAGATTCTGGTATGATGACCTGCCTGCCTTTAAAAATGACTCACCAGGGGATGCCTAGCCAGTCCCGATAAGGCCAAAGTGGTCCTCATGTGTTTGCGGACATATTGAATTGGATCAGACAGTTTTCCACAGTTTCTGTGGTGTAGAATCTCTCACCGTTTCTTCTTGTAGCTGCTGGAATTTTCATTGTGCAAAATGTTCCAGATCAATTTGGAGAATATTTTCAAGTTTGATGTCTATGAAGTTAACTTGTAGATCTAAGGATATATCTTCTGTTTTCACTGGGTTAGCAATCTGCTAAGTGCATCTGATGTGACCATCAAATTACCTGACTTGCATCTAATTTCACAGTCATATCCTTGAATTTTTATCAAGAGACATTGGGTAAAATTTTTCGCTTGGCGGATGGGCGCGCACCTGACCCGCTCAAGCATGAAATGAAGCGCAATGACATCGGCTGATGTCAACGCACAGTCACATGGTAGTTCGGTCGCCAGAGTTGGCACCATGCCTGCTGACAATTAAAAGGTCTGTCAAGGCCATTAAATTATCAATCAACTTAAATTTTTCACTGCCTGTCCAACCTTACAGTTGGCCTTTGCATTTTTTTGGAAACCTCATCAATGGGCAGGATGAGGTTTCCAAAAGCAAATAAAAATAAAATAAAAGTTTTAAAATTTAATTAATAACATGTCCCTGCTCATGTGACAGAGGGACATGAGGGGACATATTTTATTACATTTTTATTTTCTTTATTTTCTGTTTTAAAAACATTTCATCCAGCTTTGTGCCTCAGGGAGATTTTCAAGTGTTCACTGGCGTGCATGTGCGAAGTTCACACTTGCCTCGCTTGCACTCCCCCCCTCTCCACCCCCCCCCCACCATTCCCCTGTTACACCAGCAAAGGCAGCACTCAGCGCTGCCATTCACTTTCATGCTGGGCTGGCCTCAATTGGCCTGCCAACGTGAAATAGCAGTCTTGTCCCAGTCGCTGTGGCGGTTGGCTTCTTGACCACCCCCTCCGAGCCCGCCACTAAGGGCAAAGTTCTGCCCGTTGCAATTTCGATGGTGCACTGGAAAATGGTCTTTGTCAAATCCTCTCCAGTGGTTTGTGGTCATTCTCTACCACAAGTCTTTTGTCAAATAGATAGGTATGAAAACGCATGATTCCAAACACTAAAGCTAATATTTCCTGCTCAATGTTGGAGTAGTTGAATTGCATTATGGACAGAGATTTTGAAGCAACTGCAATCAGTTTGCCTTTATGTTGTATGCATGTTTACAGGTCTTTCCGTAAGGCATCGATCTCTAGGGTAGTTGTCTCCCTGGGATTGCAAAATTGCAATGTTGATGCTTTTGCTAATGATTGTTTCAGTGCTTCAAAGAGGTATTGGTGGCCTTTGTGTCACAGGAAAGGCACAACCTTTCTCAACAATTTGCTTAGCGATGAAGATTTTTGAGTGAAATTGGGAATTGTATGGGGTCAAGAAATTGAAGCGGCCTTCGAAGACTGCCCTGATCTTTAAGTGTTGGCATGACTGAATTATCCTCTAGTTTATTTGGATTGGGACATGTGCTAGCACTGGAATAAATAAAACTGAAGACATTGACCTGCTACACTTTGATGTCACTTTTCAGGATGTTGAACACCAATCCTTCATTAAATGCAGATTATGGTCATGTTCTTGCTTTGTTCTTCCCACAGCAGCTATGTCATCTATGATACAGGTGCATCCTGGTACTATGCATGTAACACGGTTTATGTGAGCTTGAAAGAGATCCTGGCTAACAAATAACTTGAAAGGAAGTCGTTGAAAGCAGTAACCAGTAACCAATTTCTGGTCCTGTTGGCATCAGGTGTCATGGTGGGCAGGGGGGGATAAAATGGCAAGATGCCCGAAAATTGGTTTCATGCTGTCGTGCAACCAGTTTGTGATCGTCTGCTCCACCCGTCAATAGATGGCCGCATTTCCCACCGCCGCATGTTGGGAACCTAATTTCAACACATTAGCATCTCAATGTAAGCCCAGCTTGCTGGAATCAACCCCCACAGTGGATCATCCGGGCATGTTGGCATGATTACATGTCGATGTGTTTCATGACTGTATATAATTGAGGTGCACTGTACTGCGAGCTGTACTTTACTCAGGACCTCGAGGTTTGTTTGCCTACCTTATTATACATATGAACATATGAATTAGGAGCAGGAGTAGGCCACTTGGCCCCTCGAGCTTGCTCCATTCAATAAGATTATGGCTGATCTGAATGTAACCTCCACCCCACGTTCCTGCCCACCCCGATAACATTTGACCCCTTGTTAATCAAGAATCTATCTAGCTCTGTCTTTAAAATATTCAAAGACCCTGCTTCCACTGCCTTTTGAGGAAGGGAGTTCCAAAGGTTCACAAACCTCAGAGAAAAACTTTCTCCTCATCTCTGTCTTAAATGAGCAACCCCTTATTTTTAAACAGTGACCCCTAGTTCTAGATTCCCCCACAAGAGGAAACACCCTATCCATATCCACCCTGTCAAGACCCCTCAGGATCTTAAAGGTTTGAATGAAGTCGCCTCTTACTCTTCTAAATTCCAGTGGATACAATCCTAACCTGTCCAGCCTTTCCTCATAAGACAATCCACCTATTCCTGGTATTAGTCTAGCAAATCTGCTCTGAACTGCTTCTAATGCATTTACATCTTTCTTTAAATAAGGAGACCAGTACTGTACACAATACTCCAGATGTGGTCTCAGCAATGCCCTGTACAACTGAAGCATAACCTCTCTACTTTTGTAATCAATTCCCCTCACAATAAATGATAACATTCTATTAGTTTTCCAAATTACCTGCTTTACCCGCATTCCAACCTTTTGTGATTCATGCACTAGGACACCCAGATTCCTCTGAATCTAAGAGCTCTGCAATCTCTCATCATTTATAGAATAAACTTCTTTTTTATTCTTCCTGCCAAAATGAATGATTTCACATTTGCCCACATTATACTCCATTTGCTAGATCTTTTCCCTCTCACTTAGCCTATTTATGTCACTTTGTAGCCTCCTTACATCCTCTTCACAATTTCATCAGCAAATTTAGCCACCATTCCTTCAATCCCTTCATCCAAGGCATTTATATAAATTATAAAAAGTTGAGGCACTAGTACTGATACCTGTGGCACACCACTCCTCATATCTAGAAAGAGACCCATTTATGCCAACCCTCCGCTTCCTGTTAGCTAGCCAATCTTCTATCCATGCCAATATTTTACCCCCTGCACCATGAGCTTTTATTCTCTGCAATAACCTTTGATGTGGCACTTTAGCAGATGCCTTTTGAAAATCTAAGGACAGTACATCCACCGGTTCCCCTTTATCCACAGCACATGTGAGACCTTCAAAGAACTCCAATAAATTGGTTAAACATGATTTCCCTTTTACAAAACCATGTTGACTCTGCCTGATTGCTTTGAATTTTTCCAAGTGCTCTTCTACAATATCGTTAATAATAGCTTCTAACGTTTTCCCTGTGACAGATGTTAGGCTAACTTCCCTGTGACAGATGTTAGGCTAACTTCTCTATAGTTTCCTGCTTTCTGTCTCCCTCCCTTCTTGAATAAAGGAGTGATATTTGCTATTTTTCAATCTAATGGAACCTTCCCCGAATCTAGGGAATTTTGGAAAATTAAAACTAATGCATCAACTATCTCACTAGCCATTTCTTTCAAGACTTTAGGGTGAAGTCCATCTGGATCTGGGGATTTGTCAGCCCCCAGCCCCAACAACTTGCCCAATACCACTTCCCTGGTGATTGTAATTTTCCCAAGTTCTTCCCTCACTTCCATTTCCTGATTTACAGTTACTTCTGGGATGTTACCTGTGCCCTCTATAGTGAAGACCAAAGCAAAACACCTGTTTAATTCATCTGCTATCTTCCCGCTTTCCATTACCAATTCCCCAGACACACTCTCTATGGGACCAAAGCTCACTTTGTTAATCCTTTTCTTATTTAAATACCTATAGAAGATCTTACTATCTGTCTTTATATTACTAGCTAGCTTTCCCTCATACTCTAATTTTTCCCTTCTTATTAATTTTTTTGTCATTCATTGCTGTTGTTTATATTCTTTCCAATCTTCTGACCTGCCACCCGTCTTTGCATACTTACATGCTTCGGTCAGCATTCACCGTCATCAGCACCAGGCTTAACAGGCAGCACCATATTACTTTAAGGGGGGGCTCACAGGTAGGTCTCTATGTACCATACCAGCCGTAAGGTGGGGGTGGCTATTCAACAGCTGCAGAACATGGGCCCGCTTGAAGAAGTGGCCTCAGACAAGGGAAGAGGCTGCAGAGCGAGGGCTGTACAGGGGAAGGGGGATATCCCAGGGTGGGTGTGGGGACACATGTTATTTGTGCAAGTGGCCTCAAGATGTTGAGAGCTAAGGAGGCAGTCTCTAGAGGAGATGAGGCCAGATGGAGATGCGAGGGTGTATGTGAAAGAGTGAGTGATGATGTCCCTTAAGCTGGCAGTAAGTGAAATGCCAGTGAATGTGTGATAGTCTTGTGTGTGAGAGAGTTTAGAGTGATGAAATGGTTGCCTCACCCTGGCACATGGATGAGATCATTTCTCCATTTTCTGCACTGGATGGCCGACCTCTAGTGTGCAGCGTGGGCACTGACTACCACTACTACCAAGCCGGAGTGGTGAGACTGATGGGCCTCCTGCGGCCAGAGCAGGGGTAGAGGACATCTTGGCAGGCCTCCATGGTGTCCAGAAGACATCTGAGGCGTGTGTCACTGAATCAGGAGCTGCACTCTTCTTGGCTTTTGGGGCCATGTCTTCACTGGAGCAGTCCTGGGCTGCAAGCAGTGAGCAGTGTGTGTGCAGCTGCAGTTTAAATATGGTGCCCTGCATGATGAAGCGGCGAGGTAACAGTGTGGCAGGCAAATCAGAGGCTGCCCGCTAGTGAGATAGCATGTTTCCTGTACCTGCATAATTAATAAGGTGTGAACGAATTGATGCATCACGAAAACCTGCCACTGCAGCCGGCAGGTAAAACGCCTTTTTTCTTGCCCACTGCTGCACTTTGTGCAAATCTGTGACGATTCCACTTAGTATCATCCAAATGGGGTACAAAATGTAGCAAGCTTTTGGGACTTCTTGGCATTAAGCCTCGAGAAGAATGTTGCATCTGAAAATCTAGAATGTAACTCTTCCAATGTGGGTATTTTGTAAAGACAACGTTTCAAAGCTGCATTTAAACATCATGGATTGAGGCATACTCTCAATGATCCGTCTTTCTTTAAGACACGTGATTGAACTGCACCAATCTGTGTGCTCTTGTAGTCTTCTAATGATTCTGTCTTACTCCATTTGTCTTGTATATGGATGCTGCACTTAGGTGATGGATCAATTGATGGACTTGCATTCTGACAGGATACTGGATGGTCATTCTTACTGTTTGAAGGTATCTATTGTGTACGATCTGTTTGGATCAGTGTATGGCTCTTTGTAGCTGCATCAGCCTTTGCTCTAGTGCACTGTCATTGCCAATGGCCTTTTTTGCTACATGCCTTGCAGAATTGATGAAAAACTGGGCATTTCCCTGGTGCGTTTTGAAGTTCACACCTTGCACATGTTTTGCTATGTTTGGGTGTTCTAGTGAGTGTGTCAACAATTGGGTTGTAATTAGGATCTGTAGGCTTTGTTGAACTACAAGGATCACTTCATACTTACACCCATCTCTGAGTAGCTCTTTGATGCAATATGTTTTGGGTTTGTCTAGCAGATCTTTCTGGAAAATTTCCATAGGAATAGATGCAATCACCAACTCAACAATTCTTTCTGCTAGCTCTGCATTTGAAAAATCACAATACATACCCTTTCCTCTATATCTGCTGATGAAGTGGTCTATGGATTCTGTAGGCTTTTGTCGAAATGACATGAACTCTAGTCAATGAACATGGAAGTTTAACTTTATTCTGAACCAGTCCTCCAATGTAGTCCATATCTTTTGGGGATCCTTTAACTCTTCTTCTGTTAATCCTGATATGTTCCGGCTGTGTCGACCTTCATTCCCAATTGCTAAGTGAATTTCTATGGATTGCTTGTCTGGTTCAGACATCCCTGAATCAAGAAACCATTGCTCTTCATGCTGTTTAAACATTTTAAATTTGGATCATAGGTAATTCCAATTCAAACTGGGAAATTTTGTGGACATTCAAGGAAAGTCAAATATCTCTTTGACTTTTCTTCATGATGTGAACTCTAGGAGGCTACAAAAGGATACAAGTAAGTTAGGTGAGTGGGCAAAGATCACATGGGAAAATGTGAGGTCCATTTTGGCAGGATGAATAAAAAAGAAGCATATTATCTAAATGGTGAGATTGCAGAGCTCAGAGATGTAGTGGCATCTGGGTGTCCACGTGCATGATTCACAAAAGGTTAGTATGCAGGTGCAGCAAGCAATTAGCAAAACTACTGGAATGTTATTATTTATCACGAGGGGAATTGAATGCAAGAGTAGGGATGTTATGCTTCAGTTATACAGGGCATTGATGAGACCACATCTGGAGTACTGTGTACAGTAATGGTCTCCTTCTTTAAGGAAAGATGCAAATGCATTAGAAGCAGTTCAGAAAAGATTTACTAGGCTAATACCTGGACTGGGTGAGTTGCCTTATGAGGAAAGGCTAGACAGGCTAGGTTTGTATCCGTTGGTGTTTAGAAGAGTGAGAGGTGATTTGATTGAAACGTATAAGATCCTGAGGGGACTTGACAGGGTCGATATCAAAAGGATGCATCCTCTTGTGAGAGAGTCTAGAACTAGGGGCCACTGTTTAAAAATAAGGGGTTGCCCATATAAGACAGAGATGAAAAAAAATCTTTCTCTTAGAGGGTTGTAAGACTTTGGAATTCCCTATGTCAAGAGGTGATTGAGGCAGATTCTTTGAATATCTTTAAGGCAGAAGTAGATAGATTCTTGATAAGCAAGGGTTATCAGGGATGAAGTGCAGTTGAGGTTAAAATTAGATTAGATTCAAATTAAATGAGCCATGATCTTATGGAATGGCAGAGCAGGCTGGAAGGGCTGAGTGGCCTACTCCTGCTCCTAATTTGTATATAGTATGTTGGTATGTTTTTCTCTAGTACCTGGGATGAGTGTCGGTGTAGCTGCTTTTGCACGCTTTTCTGAAGCTCCGCCAATGAAGACGAGTTGTGTTGAAACACCCATTGCAGTATTGGCGTCCTAGTTTTTTATTCAATTTATTGTTCAGCAACCCATTATAATTGCACCCTTCTCTAGCCTGATTTTTATGACCTTTTTTTTGTATGTTTGACTCTCCCTTGCTCACTATCTATCCAGCCCACACCCTGGTCACTCGCCTTTCCCGACTGAGCTAACCCGATGCTGGTTCTCTCGAAGTGTTGTCCCACTCACTGAACTGACAGGCTATGCGCTTCAACCTCACCGCGAGGGATCTGTTTGCTTACCACCTTTTTACTTGAGCACTAGCTCAGTGCTGTGTCCCCAGAGCATTTTCAACACTCTCCAATGCTGCGACTTCATTGCGGTCTGACCAAAACGTCAAGGATCCTCTCATGCCATATAGCACGATCTAAGGCTGTTCATCATGTCGTTCCTGTACTTAATCTTACTGCCACCTGTCTTACCACCGCTGATCAGCATGTCGTGTAATAATAATGATATAATACCTTTGGCTTATTTGCTGTACAGGACACAAGGCACTGATTGCTCTTAGGGGATTGTGTAAACACGTTATGGGTTCATTTATTATGACTAGGCACATGACAACAGATATACATAGGTATAAAGCTTGAAGGCATCAGAGGTGTGTATGTATTTGTGCTCTGCTCAAAGCAAAATTGAAACTAAGACTGGATTACACAGCACACTTCCCTTCTAGTCATGGTATGCTGATATCCCTTAAAAGCATATTACAACACTGTGTCCTCTCTAGGTTTTTTCATGACATCATCCATCATTAATGCCTCACTTAAACACCCCTGCCCATTTTAGCAGCAAGCAGGAGTGAGATCAAGAAATTAGATAGTAAAAGATGGGTGAGGATCTGAGAATATGGAATTTTGCATCATTTTCTGAATCATCAGGCCTGAGCATTACCTGAAACTTTGGAAATCATTGGAAAACCTGTCTAAAATATTGCTTCATAACTCTAAAAGGAGTTGTATGACTATCTGGTTAATAACAGGATTAAGGGCTGCAAGGATGAACTGAGACATCCATAATCAAATGTCCCATGGAACACCACGGTTTCTAGGTTGGAAACATCAGTGCAGACTTTCTGGAATAGTACCACTTGGTTGTGTGATGAACCAGGAAGCTGTTCACCTGGATTTCCAGCGTCAGCTGCTATTTATGGAATTTACCACTGCAAGTCACAGCGGGGTGTGAATGTGTACTGGCATATTGAAATCAGATGCTAAATTTGTGAATACACCATTAGTTTGATTTCCCTTCATAATTCTCTATTAATATGAGGCACCAAGAATGCTCATCTTTTCCTGATATCCTTCCTCCATTCTGAAATAATCTACCAGCCCTGTTGCACAACCAGTGAAAGTGGCTGTTTGTTTCTCCAGCTCATTGTAGCTTGCTATTTTTGTTTAATTTTCAGAGCTAATTTTGAGTTCATATTATTAGGAACAATGCACGGAACAACACCAGATCATGGCAATCTTAATGGCCCATGTAGAGGGTCAACAAGGGCAGGAACTCTTCACCTCAATCTGTTAACAGGGAGAAGTGACTTAGAGAGGGCAATCGAGCCATTTATCATTGGCTTGGACACCAGTGAGTTACGAGATTCCACTGCTTAAGAATACCTAATAGTGCCCACTGGAAAGTGCATGCATGGCTGAAGGCATTAATGTCTCCATGGAAACCACGGTCTAAAATAGACTAATGTTAATCTCAGTGGCCCAGATAGTTTAAATAGATTGGTGCTCTGCGGCAAATACTAACATTTCAATAACTCTGTCCCTCTGACCTGCATACAATTCTGCTGGCATTTATTTCATTCAAAAAGCTCAAGTTTTGAATTATGTTAAAAAAATAACTAGTTAGGAGCTATCTGTATTTTAATATTTGGCTCCTCCTTCAACTACAGTCTTTTATGACTCCTCCTGCCACTCACTGTCCACCCTTTGTAGGTTGCGCTGAGCTGAGCTCCATTTACATTGAGCCTCACAGTCTGCCAATAGGATCAGCACAACGATTTCTCTCAAGCAGTACCAAGTTTAAAAACAGTGGGATTTTGTTTGCATCATCTGTTTTTTCTGGCATTCCTTTCCCTGCTTCTGCACTGATCACAACCCCAGACACCATGGGCAGGATTTTTAGGTTCCACTGAGGACGGAATAAAGGCAGATGGGTACTGAAAATTGAGATGTTGGCTGTCATATTGGTTTCCCATCGCCGTTTCTGCCAAAAGTGAGTTTCACCAGGCCAGGGACAGGCTGGCCCCAGGAGCTTATATTAGAGCCATCTTGAGATTTTGGTGGGGGAAACATGAGCTGGGTCAGGGATGACCAGTTGTGTAGAGGTGGCAACACAGCAGGAAACCAGTCATGGCCACCCCAAAAATTTAAGTGGGCCCATGAAAGGGGAAATGGCTGAGAGGGCCACTGGGCCATTGGCACACAATTGCCATTGTGTGTGCACAAGCTGCGGGGAGAGTGTTGACTATGTGTTCGGTCATCACTCTCCTAATATTTTAAGAGCATAAGAGGAAGGGTAAGACTTTGAGATGTTGCCGGAGGTCACCGGTAACAGTTGTTGGCTTAGTACAAAGAGGAGAAGAGTCAATTCTCTCAACTTTAAATTCGCTTTATTCACGTTGTTAGATCATCTACATATAGCTTATTTGTCTGGTTAAATATAGACATGCAGTTTACAGCAGGTTTTATACCCAGAACTATGATCTAAACGCGCACCCACTAGGTTTCTCTGACACTCCCTGAGTGGTCACAGAATATAAAAGCTAATACCCGAAAAGGAGAGCTGATGCTGGTCAGGCATTCCGTTCTCTCTCTCTTGCGTCTCTACGTTGCTGACGTAGGTTCTTGCACTTCTGCGATGGTTGGTCTCCGGAGTTCTCGCTGCTCCATGCCCGAAATCCTCCAGTCTTATACTGAATCTTATCTCTTCAAGCTATGCTGTCTCTCTCCTGTTGGTTTAGGCCTGCTTTCCTGGTCTGTGGCATATTCTCATTGACTCTGTTTTAAGACTTAGGTAGCATTACCTCGTTCCTCCTTTCCTAAATATGGACTTGTGTCTTATCTCATTCCCTTTGTTCTTCAAGAAACTCAGCTACTTCAAAACCAGTTCCAGCCAGCTCAGGCCAGTGACTGGACTCAAGTAACTTCAGGTCAAAAGTTGCTTTTGCCTGTGTCAGCAGTTCGGCTGCAGCCCCTGGCCAACAGAGACATTATTGAGAGTCCAGCTGAAAGCAAGGAAGGCAGCAGCTGGCCATGCAAGCACAACTCTCAGATTTTAGGCCCAGTGGCAATGAGGAGCAACATCCCTCACTGGAAGGGTCGAAAACCAGGGATGAAGATGGCAGCAGAGAGGGACAAGTGGCAGCAAGGCCATGGAGGCCGTGCTCTCAGCAGAGGATATCACGGCAGAGAATGAATTACCTTGAGAAGACCAAGAACCAGTGCTATGGGAATCTGTGACTCTCTAGGCCGATGGTTGCAGTATTAGTGCCCTCATGCTGGAAGGACCCACACCTTGCAGCACTGGTTTCCATATAGCCAAAATGGCCATGAACCTCTTTGCCGCTGGCTTCTTCCAAGGCTCAGTTGCAGACCCTGGTGCCTCAGAAATAGCTGCACACCATGACCACTGATGCCTTTTTAGTGAGAACAGGACAGTTCATTCAATTCCAGTCAGATGCAGCCCCGCAGGCACAGAGGGCAGTGGGTTTCTCTTCCATTGCTAGATATCCCCCAGGTGCAAGACATAACTGACTGCACCCATGTGGTCATCAGGGCAGCCAGTGACCAGCCAATAAGATTCATCAACAGGAAGGGCTTCCGCTATCTCAACATGTTTTGCAACCACAACAAGAACTTCCTGCATGTGCGTGATCACTTTCCTGGAAGCTGCCATGATTCCTTTATCCTCCATCAATTTGAGGCTGCTATAGCACTTCATTTCACCCCTGAGACAATGGAACAGAGGCAATACAACCACAGACATCTGTTCACAAGGACAACCACTAAGCAGGCCATCAGACTTTTGAAAATGTGGTTCTGGTGTTCTAGTTGGCCACTCCTATGCGATGCTCCACTCAGTGGCTTCATTTGAGGTGGAGGCAGCCTGCTCACTTTTCTTGGCTTGCGGGTGACATGCCCGTTGCAGTTGCCCTTGTCATGGAGGTACCCGTGGAGGGCACCTCCAGAGGCTGCTGTATTGCCTATAATACATGTGCAGGCTCCGTCACTGCTGCACAGATCTTCCCACAGTCAGAGGGTCCAAATAGGCAAATGTGCTCAGTGCGGGGTGACACCCTCATCCTCCTTGATGACTGCTTCAGCCCTTGGCTGGCAACCCGAATGGCTGGAGGAGGCAAATATCAGACGTGGCACAACAACATCCTCTCCAGATACCCCTGAGCCAACAGCACACTGACCAGTCAAGGCTACATAATGTGGCATGGGATGTGTAAGGATGCATGGTATCATTCAAAGAAAAGTAAGGAGTTTTCTTGGTGTCCTGGCCAGCACTCCCCCATTAAACCACATTAGCAAAAATAGATTAATGAGTCATTCATCTCATTGCTGTTTGTGGGGTCTAGGTGTGTGAAAAATAGACTCAGCATTAGCCCATGAAAGTCCCTATGTAAGTGCACTAACAGCTTTAAGACAAAAGAAATAATGGATGCCATGGGTATCAAGACTAGGTCTGCCATTACATCACAACTATATGTGCTGAGGCACAGCTACTTGACAATGATGGAGGAGATTGGCCTTGCAGGCTCAGATTCAGCAATGAGGTAATTACAGAGCTGTACCATTGGCTTCATAGCGACTTGCATCTATCCTCTGCCATAGGGTAAAGCATTGTCAGAGCCCGTGAAGGAGACCATTCTCATCAAATTTTATACTTCAATTCCTTCCAGCCTAGCACATGTTATCTGTATCAGTTATAGGTGTATCCAAAGAAGGCTGATGCATTGTGCAGGAGAACAAACATTTCCATCTTTCCACTGAACAATAGAGCCATCACTGCACTGCCCAATTTTACTAGACTGCTAGATATCCCAAACTGAAGGGAATGATTGAGTTTTCCATATCTTGTCTTGAAATGTAGGCAATCCTGACAAGTTTGAATTTACTGCTCTTAAGACATTCTTCTCCATGAACTACTGGAGTTGTTATGATGATGGTTAGGTAAGGAATTTCAGGATTTTGATCCAGTGACAATAACCAAGTCAAGATGGCATGTGGCATGCAGGGGAACTTCTTTTTGTCCATTTATGGGATGTGGGCATCACTATCAAGGCCAACATTTGTTGCTAACACTAATTGCCCTTGACAGCAGTTAAGAATCAACCATGTTTCAGTGGATCTGGAGTCATATGTAGGCCAGGCCAGCTAAGAACAGCAGATTTCCCTCTCTAAAGGACGTTAGTGGACCAGATGAATTTTTTGCGACAATTGATGTTAGTTTTATAGGCCCACCCCGGGAAACCACATCTGATGGAGCAGACATGCTCCACGCCAACCTGTCCCGCAACTATAAAGTGCTGCGGGATAGACTAATGAAGGTCAGGTGGAACTTCTGCCCCTCACAGGGCAAGGAGTCCTGCCCGCTGGAGCTGCTGGCCAACCTGATTGGCTGGCAGCTCTACCAGCCCTGGCAGCACCAGGAAGATGTCAGTGGCAGCTGCAGGAACTGCAGGAGAAGAGGAGGATAAAGGCCCATGGATCCCTGAAGAATTTATGTCTGGGGTCTTGGGCGGAGAGGGCTTGGGTAGGTTAGGGAGAGGAACAAGGTTGGAGGGAGGGTGTGGATTTAAGGGAGAGTGTGGGTAGGAAGGAAGGGGGTGGGGGGTGTCGACCTAAGTGGGGCCGATACACTATAAGCAAAGGGCAGCCCCCGAAGATCGACCTCCCATTCCTTCCCAACCTTGAAGCATTTGATTTTAAAAAGAAATCGGGCTTTCCACTCACACCGGGCTGCTCAAGTCACATGTTTTAAGGTGTGGGCTGCATATTATCAGGGTCAATTGGCTTGATAACAAGCCTAACTGACCCTAGATTATACAATTAAATATGGCGGGCGGGCTGCCGATTTTGGCACCTGCCTGCCCCTCTGTATTATGGGAGAGACCTTCAAGTTTGGGGGAAGGTGGCGGGATGGGTGCCCACCCTATTTTACATGCCATCCCCGTGGGAAACGTGCCTGCTGGAGGCACATAAAATTCAGCCCATAGTCACCATTACTGAAACTGGCTTTCAATTCCATATTTGTTTAAAATTAAATTTGAATTCCACCAGCTGTGATGGTGGGGTTTAAACACATGACCCCACAGAATTAACCTGGGCCTCTGGATTACTAGTCCCTTACCACTAGACATTACCACTATGCTACAATTTGAGTAAAGGCTCTGTATTTAAAATGGAAAGTTGAGTCATTCATGGATCAGTCTGGGACCCCACTGTTGTTCACAATTTATAATGATGATTTCTAATTTTTTGGATTATTAGGGTGACCAGTCAATACTAAGGAGGACTGTAACATATTGCAAAAAGACATTAGTAAATTTTCAGAATGGGAATATGACTGGTAAATGAATTTCAACGCCAATAAGGAGGCATAAGGAGGTCACATATTGGAAAATAAGAATTTAAAAATGTGAAGAAGCAAAGGGGTCTGGGAGTACAAATAAACAAAACACTAGAAGTATCAACACAGGTTAATAAGGCCATAAAAAGGCAAACTAAACACCAGGGTTTATTTTTAGAGGGATAGAATTGAAAAGTAGAGAGATTATGCTAAATTTATATCCAACCTTGGTTAGGCCACAAGTATACTGTGTACACTTCTGGTTGTTATATTATAGAAAGAATATAGGCGTATTGGAGAGGGTGCAAAAAAGATTTACAATGTTGGTATCAGAAATGAGAGGTTATGCCTAGCAGTACAGGGTGACCAGGTTGGATCTCTTTTGTCTTGCAAAGAGAATGCTGGGCGGAGTTCAAAATTTTACGAAGTATAAAGTAGTCATATGCAGAGAGAGAGTATTTCCAATAGTGGGGAAGAACAAACCTAGAGGCCACTGATATAAGATAGTTACCAAGAAATCAAATAGGGAATTCAGAAGAACAGTCTTTACCCAGAAAGTGGTGAGAATATGGAACTTGTTACCAGATGGAGTGGTTGAGACAAATAGTATAGATGCATTTGAGGCTAGCTAAGCCTACGAGGGAGAAGAGAATAGAAAGTTAAGCTGCTAGAGCAGGATGAAGAAGGATGGGAGGAGGTTCAATGGAACATAAACACTGCTGTGGACTGGCTAGTTTGCATGGTCTGTTTCTAGGCTGTATATTCTGTATAATTCTATGTAAAAATGGAGTAGGAGGAAGAGCAGCAACTTTTGGCACCAAGGAGAATCAATCACCATGGCAGAAGATTGCAGTAGACTAGATTAAACTCCCTCCAAAATGAATCTACAGGAAGCATAGATATTATGAGGGCCTCTCTGATGAGCTCCGTATACTGTAATCTCCTTGAACAACAAAAAGCAGCGTTAAGTGCACATTCAACTTTAATATAATGAAGTATAAACAGCTACCCTATACTTTCCTAACACCATGGGTGCAATTCTAATAGTTCTTCTAAATGGTAATTGAGAGCCAAGATCACAGGTGTTCTCTTATGCTGTACAGAAGTGTCATGAGACTGAGGTGACCATAAATTTCTGGGAGCTAGCTCCTGTTGTGGAGCCACTCTTGGCTGCATCTTTAGACAGCTTAGTTTCACCTTTCTAGCGACTTGCTGCTCTGAGAGTGAAGGCCAGAGTTCTGGCATCTACTGCTGTCCTGAAAGAAGACAGTATTATGCTGTTGACCTCCATCCATCACCATTCCACTGGGCCTGCATCTGTAGCACCACTTATGAATGGGATGGCTGGTTTAACGGCATCCATTTGATCCAAAAAAGCCCTGAAATACTGCAGTTGTAAAGGTCTGGAAACAACACTCCAATCTGCCTTCTATTGTGTAAGGAAAGGATTAATGAGCTGGCTCGGAGCTCAGAGCAGTTATGTGGAACCAGGATGAGTGTGGTATAGTGACATCAGCTGCATTGAAGAGAAAAATTTACATTGAATAGAACAATTCACATTGAATAGGACAACATACATTGAAATAGAACAGTTAATTGCAGCAAACTGATTGAAACCAGACAAATCACAACAAGATGGGAAGTTCTTATATGGCTAAGCCAATCAGGACAACTTGGGCCAACCAATAGCTCATCATGCACCCAACTATCCAATCCCCAACCAGAAGAGGATTGTGCATGAGTTCCTTCATAAACTGTATTCTGCAAGTAAACCCCTGAAAATGTCCCACACAATAGCGCTTAAGAAGAAAGACAGAAAATACGTATCAATGGGCACTGGTCAAGAAAGAGACGTAAGATACATATTGACAGAGAGTGCTCAAAGAAGAAAAAAGAAATATATCAAGGGGAAAAGTCTCGGTGAACCAAGCAGGAAGATTTTGGTCAAGTATCACGCCTAAATGATCTACTGTCATCTCAGATTGACCACCTGAGGGGTAACTGTATGATTTAATTGAAACTGTTCTGTTTAAAATTCTCAATAAAGGTTTGGATTTAGTGTGAAATTGTATCAAATCATAATTCTGTTTCCGAATCTGAGGGGTGAAATCATCTTCAATTTTATCCAAAGCATCAATCTGTGTTTCAAGGAGGTAAAGGCACTGACTGGTCCCTCAGTACAACTTTTCTTCTTGCAGATTTCAATCCAGCCGCCGTTTGCTGCATTGGTGGCACAAGAGAGACAAAACCTCAGAGGTGTTACTACAAAAAAGGGCTAGAGACTCCACAGTCACACCTGTCAGGTGCCACAAATTCTGAGAAGTTGTTCTAAAAGCCTATTCGCACATATGGCATCTATGAATTCCTGGGCCCTTCAGCACCAAAGCCATTAGTAACATTCTCAGCCTCCACTTTGAATGTGGCACTTTCTTCCCTAATTCTTTGTATTAGCTTCCCCTGCGAATGAGGATGAAGCTGGAAGTTAAGGAAAAAAGGCAGGAGGCAGGAGGGAGGTGAGGATATTGCTTTGGAGGAAAGAGTCTTTGAGTTGTGCAAGACAATTGCTCTGTTTTGGCAGAATTATGTAGCCATAAAGGAAGATAAAGGCATAGAGATATCTTTAACTAGAGTGCAGTATGCAGGGGTAGCTATATGTGTTCCTTTGAGAAAGACTTTTTTAACATAAATCTTTTCACAATGATCAGTATGTCCCAAATAAAATGTAGTCACTGTTGTAATTTAGGAAATGCAGCAGCCAACTTGTGCACTATAAGCTTCCACAAATAGCAATGCGTATATATTTAGGGATAACTACTAGCTAGAACACTGGGGAGATCTGCATTGCTCTTCTTTGAAATAGTGCCACAAAATTCTTTACATCCACTTAAGAGGGCAAACAGTCCTTCAGTTTATTTTTTTTATTCATTCATGGGATGTGAGTGTCACTGGCTAGGCCAGTATTTATTGCCCAGGCCAGTATTTATTGCCCATCCCTAACTGCCCTTGAGTTTAACATTTCATCCAATTGACAGGACCTCTAACAGTGCAGCACACCCTCAGCACTGTACTGGAATGACAGCCTGGATTATGTGCTAATCTCTAAAGTGGATTTGAACTCACAGCATTCTGACTCAGGGGGTAAAAGTGATATCAGGCAATGGTGAAAGTGAATTTGCCACCTCGCTAGCCTTAGTCAAAACACTGAAATTTTTTGACACTGTTCTGCAGCCCTGGGAGTGAGGGAATTGCCAGTCTGTGTTATTTTTCAACAGACCTCCCTGAATAGCTATCAAAAGTGATTAAACCCCTCCTGAAGTGTTCCTCCCTAGCCCATTGTCACAAGGCAAGTTGTTATAGTGCATCTAAGGTCACCTAACTCAGCACAGGGATCATATTTGGAAGCTTCATGATCTGTATAGCTGTATTTTTTACTACGGCCTGAATTTGCGCTACAACGGAGAGCCTCCCTGTCATTGTGAAAATGGTGGACATGCCCAGAAACCGGAAGCCCCAGCCCCGAACACAGCATTTTGCAGGGGTGGGAATGGGCCTAGTTTGGGATTTGCACATGCATGTTTCACAGAGGTAGCTGCCCATATAAATCGGCAGCCGCCTCCACTCAAGTCGGATTATGGTCTTAAAGGTGTCTGAAGAATGGCGTACGCAGGCCTAATAGGAGCAGGTCTGAACTTTGTTCATTTCTTTGGTTAGCCTTTGGAGAGGTGCAGGTACCCTTGTGGAATTTGCTTTAAACTTGTGCTAATTGTCCCTGAATTGGAAAAAAACTCAATTCATACAGTATTGCTTTAACCCAAAGCTGTAGGTAGGAGGATCTGCTGGACTCGCAGGACAGTTTCTTTTGCCCCTACTGACTTGTGAACCCAGGTGCCAGGAAGAACTTTATGCTTTAGAAGGAGGCAGTGCACTTTCTGCAAAGGAAGCTACAAGATGGGCATGGCACCCTCGCCATAGAAACCAGTCAATACAAGGAGCTGGAAGCCAGAGGGAGGGCAGAGGGTGATGAGGAACAGGCAGCCCAAATGCACCAGGAAGGAGGAGGAGCAGAGACTATGCTGTGGGAAGGGGGAGTACACCTAGGATAACACACCACAATATGATGGTGAACCATTGCCGAAGGTGACTGAGGTTAACCCATGAGGCGGTGACAGATATATGCAGCATGGTCTAGCAACAACTCGAGCCACATTCTATTACCTCCCACACCCTGCCAGTGGTGGTAAAGGTTACTGTTACTCAATTTTTTTTGCCTCAGGCTCTTTCCAGGGGTCAGCAGGAGACCTGCTAGGTATATCCCTGTCAGCAGCACACAGCTGCATTAAGGTTGTAACTGATGCCTTAATTGCTCATGTAGAGGATTACATTAATTCCCTTGTAGATTTGGGGTCTTAGGTGCAGAGACCCACGACCTTTGCCCAGTTAACAAGCTTCCCTCAGGTGCAGGGTGTTAATAGTTGGCATAAAGGCCCCAATTCATAATTCAGACACTTTTGACACTTACTCAATGCACAGGTGGTTTGTCACCATGCAGTCTTCCTTTATGTGTGCAAGGTTCCCTTCATTCATACTAAAGAGTTCCCAACTCCTTCAATGATTTCAGTCACTTTTTCAGGTCCATGGTTGGCTTCTAGGGGACAAGGGCTACACCTTAAGAACCTGGATAATGACCCCTTTTAGAAGACCTCAAACTGAGGCAAAGTACAACTACAACAGCAGCCATGTCTCCGCAAGGAGTGCAATCAAGCAGGCAATCAGTATTTTAAAGATGTGCTTCAGGTACCTCGATCATTCAGGTAGAGCTCTGCAATATTCCCCAGCAAGGGTATCAAGAATAGTAATGATGTGCGGTATACTGCACAACATTGCACAGCGTAGTTTTATCATCCCAGCTGATGTTACTACTAGACAAGTCAGATCCCAGGGTCGAACCCAGTTTATAGATCCTAACTTTTAATTTTTGTTTAGAAACGTGGAGAGTGACTATTGAACAGAGGAGTCAGCTGATGAGCTTTAACAAAAAAAAACATTTATTAAACAAAAGATTAATTATATTCCAATATTTCTTCACCCACAACTATACCTTTATAGATATATACAGATTCGTAAGGAAAACACAAATTATGAAAGCTATCTTATATCCTCATGTTCACAGTAAGTACTTAGTCCATGTAAACCAATAGGCGAACTGTGGGCAGGCACACCACACTCTGAAACCAAGTGACAGATGCCACCCCAAACAGATGCTATGAATCTCTCATCAGGCACTTGTCACACCATGAGCCAACCACTCTCACTGAACTCCATCTTTCTCCTGAGGGTTTCCAATCGCCACCCTCGAAGAACCCGCTTTAGAATCTTCTCCAAAATAATGCTTTCTCTCGGACGCTTTCCACAAGAGTTCACCTCCAGGGTTTCAAAATCTCCTTCCGATGTTCCTCTCCCCTGGATTGCCATATGCATTCAAGCTTTGCCTTCCATGCACTCTCGCTCATATGTTCAGCTGTGCCAACAGAACACCACTGCTTAACATGCCCGTAGTAAAGAGGCGCCAACCTTTGGCTGTCTCCTTGTATCTTCTGTGGTGTGCCTGCCCACAGTTCGCCTATTGGTTTACATGGACTATGTACTTACTGTGAACATGAGGATATAAGATAGCTTTCGTAATTTGTGTTGTCCTTACAAATCTGTATATATCTGTAAAGGTATAGTTGTGGGTGAAGGAGTATTGGAATATAATTAATCTTTTCTTGTTTAATAAATGTTTTATTTTTTTGCATGCCTATTTTGCTTTAAGTCTGCATCCTGTAACTTTCTGCCTTTAAGCTTGGGGCCTTCCTCTGCTCCTCATTCTTAATTTCATGTAACAGGACCTTTTCCAGATTGCTGTTCTTCCTTTGACTAGAAGGTCCTCTTGGGACCTTTCTCCTGCTCCACTCCCTAGTTTTGGCTTCTCCTTTAATTTGGCACTAGATATCTGCCCCTCTCCTATGCTTCTTCTGCTGACAACTCCTTTCAACTGAACTGAAACTTACTTTTCTGTTTTTTTCTGGCTGTGTGGGTTCCTCTCTCTGGACCTCAGTTGCTAGGCAACAACACAGTTTTTTCTTACCTTGTGTTAGTTTTAACTTCCCTTCAAGAGTCATAAAAACCTAATTAGAATTCAGGCTTCTTTTAAAGTGAAACCAAAACTTCAGTCCTCCCCCCCCCCCACCCCCCCCAACCCCACCCCCCAGCCTTTCTTAGCACACAAATGCAGAAATACAAATTAAACTTAAACTTAAAGCTAAGACTAATTCCTAACACCCACAAGTATAAATAACTTACTTAAACTATCTCCAGTTCCTAACAATAGGGTCTAGAAATCAATAACAATTATGCCATTGGTGGATCTCCAACCTCTGAGAAGGAGGAAGATGAGGTGGAGGAGGAAGCCCCTGTCCCTTCTGATACTTCCCAAACAGAGGAGGATGAGGAGGCCACCAATGGTAGGGCAGCTGGGAGGCACGGCCATGTAGCCAAGTCTGACTCTGTGCAGTATGGGCTCATCACCAGATGTGCCCTTGAACAAAAGTGATCCACATAAGATCCTCCTATCTCACATTTGCCATCAGCCAGTCCATGGTGACCAACTTCCAGGTAAAGAACCTTTTACATTGATGCCCCATTTACTCAGGGGAATTCCCATCCCCGATAAGGGAGAGAATCAACATCAATGGGTTTGACCCAGTCACAATAAAATGGTTGAAACCCTCACCATTATAACTACAGGCCAACATATTACAAACAAACATGGTAAGAATGTTTAGGAATTTAATCAAGTCCAGTCCTCAACCCAACTAATGAAGAACTTGAATCTTGTCCGAGAGCAGGGCGAGTAAAGTGACAAACAATTAGACACAATGTAGAAAACAGCAAAAAAAACGTAGCTACCCTTGAGACTTGTTGCTGCGAGCCAGAAAACCATGAGACTGCATGTCACAAACTGGAAACCACTTGCAAGATGGAGTAATAGAACTCTTTTTGTCTCAGAGTCTTGAAGGTCAAAGAAGGGCTAAAAACCTGGTAACGTGTCAATGATGAGCTTGTTTCTAAGTCAATTAGTAATCATTATAAAAGTTATAAACTCACTCTTATGACCTCAGGACCCTAATTTTTCGATAATTCTTCGATGGGGAATTTTATGTACTGGGGCTTGTAAAGTCGGAGTTAATTCTACTATAATAAGTATGTATATTTTGTTCTGAGATATTTTTGTTTAGCCTATATACTCCTGAGAGGGAAGAAATTTTATTTCAAAACCAAGCCTATATGTAATATAAAAACAAAATACTGTGGGTGCTGGAAATCTGAAACAAAAACAGACAATTCTGGAAAAACTCAGCAGATCTGACAGCATCTGTGCAGAAAGAAACAGAGTTAACGCTTTGAGTCTGTATGACCTTTCTTCAGAGCTAAAGAGAAGTAGAAATGTGAGGAAATTTATACTGTTTAAGCGGGGTGGGGCAAGTGAAGCTGGATAGACCGGTGATGGGTGGGGGGCGAAGGAGAGATTGAGAAAGATGTCATGAACAAAAGGACAAAGGGAATGTTAATAGTTGTCGTAAGGGCTAAAAAAGGGGTTGGTGGTGGCATAAAGGTAAGAAAGCAGAACATGATAATGGCAGAACAAGGGTAAGCACTATGTGAAAGAACAACATGGAACAAATAACAGATGGCCCTTTTGAGATTGGGGCGGGGAGAGGGGGCGGTGGTGGGGAAAAGGATAGAAAATGGGATAAAAAGGGGGATAAAACAATGAATGAATAAAAATAAAAATGAATAAAAATAAAAATAAGTGGATAAAAAATAGAAAAGATTTTTTTAAAAAGTGATTAAAAAAGGGGTGAAGATAAAGGAGAGAGTTCATGGTCTGAAGTTGCTGAACTCAAATGTTAAGTCTGGAAGACTGTAAAGTGCCTAATCGGAAGGTGAGGTGCTGTTCCTCCAGTTTGCCTTGGGCTTCACTGGAACATTGCAGCAGGCCAAGGACAGACGTGGCCATGAGAGCAGGGTGGTGTGTTGAAATGGCAAGCAACAGGAAGGTCCGGGTCATGCTTGCGGACAGACCGAAGGTATTCCAAAAAGCAGCCAACCAGTCTGCGTTTGGTCTCCCCATTATAGAGGAGACCTCATTGGGAGCAGCGAATTTAGTAGACCAAATTGAAAGAGGTGCAAGTGAAGCACTGCTTCCCCTGAATGGAGTGTTTGGGCCCTTGGATGGTGAGGAGGGGGGAGCTAAAGTGGCAGGTGTTGCACATTCTGTGATTGCATGGGAAGGTGCCGTGGGAAGGGGATGAGGTGTTGGGTGTGATGAAGGAGTGGACCAGGGTGTCCCAGAGGGAATGGTCCCTATGGAATGCTGATGTGGGGGCGATGGGTGTGAGGGGAAGATGGGTTTGGTGGTGGCATCATGCTGGAGTTGGCAGAAATGGCGGAGGATGATCCTTTGAATGCGGAGGCCGGTGGGGTGAAAAGTGAGGACAAGGAGGGACCCTATCATGGTTCTGGGTGGGAGAGGAAGGTGTGAGGGCAGAGGCACAGGAGATGGGTCAGACATTGTTGTGGGCCCTGTCAACCACAGTGGGTGGGAAACCTCGGTTAAGGAAGAAGGAAGACATGTTAGAAGCATCACTTCGGAAAATGACATCATCAGAACAAATGCGACGGAGGCGAAAGAACTGAGAGAATGGGATAGAGTTCTTACAGGAAGCAGGGTGTGAGGAGCTGTAGTCGAGGTAGCTGTGGGAG
This sequence comes from Carcharodon carcharias, assembly GCF_017639515.1. Taxonomy (NCBI): domain Eukaryota; kingdom Metazoa; phylum Chordata; class Chondrichthyes; order Lamniformes; family Lamnidae; genus Carcharodon; species Carcharodon carcharias. The sequence goes on from NC_054475.1 coordinate 88,272,119, forward strand.
TCAGTGGGCCTGTAATGAATATTGGTGACAGCCTATCACCAGAAATGGAGACAGAGAGGTCAAGGAAGGGAAGTGAAGTGTCAGAGATGGACTATGTGAAGGCAATAGAGGGGTGGAATTTGGAAGCAAAATTGGTAAGTTTTTCCAGGTCCAGATGAGAGCATCAAGCGGCATCGAAACAGTCATCAATGTACCGAAAAACAGGGTTGTGGGAGGGGGCCTGGATAGGACTGGAACAAGGAATGTTCCACATACTTCATAAAGAGACAGGCATAACTGGGGCCCATGTGGATACCCAGAGCTACACCTTTTATTTGGAAGAAGTGAGACAAGCTTAAGGAGAAATTGTTCAGTGAGAACAAGTTCAACCAGATTGAGGAGAGTAGTGGTGAATAGGGATTGTTTGGGCCTCTGTTCAAGGAAGAAGCAGAGAGCCATCAGACAATCCTGTTGGGGGATGGAAGTGTAGAGGGTTTGGACATCCATGGTGAAGAGGAGGCAGTTAGGGCCAGGCAACTGGAAATTGTTGATATGACGGAGGGCATCAGAGGAATCGTGGATGTAGGTGGGAAGAGCCTGGACAAGGGGAGAGAGAATGGAGTCAAGACAGGAAGAAGTGAATTCTGTGGGGCAGGAACAGGCTGACATGATCGGTCAATCGGGGCAGTCCTGTTTGTGGATTTTGGGAAGGAGGTACAAACAGGCTGTGCGGGGTTGGAAGACCATGAGTTTGGATGCTGTAGAGAGAAGATCTCCAGAAGAAATGAGGTCAGTGACACTCCTGGAAACAATAGCTTGATGTTCAGTCACGGGGTCATGGTCCAGGGGAGGTGTCTGAGAGTTGGCGCTCAGCCTCTGTGAGGTAGAGGTCAATAACAACAGCACCTCCCTTGTCAGCAGGTTTGATAACAAAGTCAGGGTTGGACCTAAGGGAATGAAGTGCAGCAGGTTCAGAAGGAGACAGTTTAGAGTGGGTGAGAGGAGCAGGGAAATTAAGACAGCCGACATCACGTGGACAGTTCTCAATGAAAAGATCAAGAGCAGGCAAGAAGCCAGAGGGAGGGGTCCATGTGCAGGGACAATACTGGAGGTGGGTAAAAGGATCCATGGAACGGTGGGAGGACTCCTGCCGAAAGAAGTGAGCACGGAGATGAAGGCAGTAGAAGAGTTCAGCATCGTGCCGAGCCTGAAATTCATTGAGGTGAAGTTCTAAAGGTATGAAACTGAGTCTTTTGCTGAGTACTGAACATTCAGCATCAGAGAGTGGAAAGTCAGAGGGTATGATGAATACACAGGAAGGGCTGGGTTTAGAAGGAGGGATGAGTTCAGAGGGATGGGAAGGGGTGGAGGGTCATGGGTGGGCGTTGATATCAATAAGTTGTCCTTAGCACCTCAAAGAAAGAAAAAATGTTTCTTGTTAAGGTGTCGGATGAGATGAAGAATAAAATGAAACTAGGGACAAGGACAACTTTGAGATAGGATGAGTCAGTGCTGCTGGAACGAGAGGTCGAATGTATTCTACTGAAGCTGACTAAGCTTTTATAATGATTTAAGATCACTGCTAGGAGAGGATTAAAACTAACAAAAAGTTTGACTGAACAAATTTATCCTGCTGGGAGGGTAAAGATAGTGGAATCATCACAAGGAGTCCTGCACAACCTGGCCCCCTCACATAAACACCAGTGCCTGTAAATGAGGCACCAAAACCACCCTTGTCCATAATCAATCCATGCCCACAATGCTGAGAGTGATATGACTTAAGACTTTACACCATCTACGTGCTGATAGGATTGTATGTGCCAGCAAACATGCAGATAAGGCATATTGCACAGGGTAAGCCCATAGCCGTGCAACAACAGTTCTTTGAAAAACTTGTGCACAATGCATTCTACCAATGGTCCAGTTTCTGAGGTGGGTGCCACATGCAAAATTCCAGGCTTCCATAAACCTCTGCTTCCCTCACAAAGCACATCCCCTGCCACCTGCAGTTCAAATGCTGCTAAAGTAGTGGGGACAGCAATATTTTTCAGAAGTACACATGGCATGTTGAGCTGCAGTGCAGGTGAGTGCCTTGCATCTAGCACTCATGCTTGAGAGGCACCTGCTGCCCTGCATTTGTTCATGGACGCTGATCATTGAGCCTTTATTAAAGTCAAGTTTGGTTGGACAATGAAGGAAATAAGAAGCATCTTAGTGCCTGAGCCTTTGGACATTAGAATTTTATGTGATAAACTAAAAAAGGAAGAAACCCTCCAAAGTATCACAAATATGGTCACACCCTTGTTCCTGATGACTCCACCCCGAGATGAACCTCAGCGTGCTGCCTTCTTTATCACTGGTAAGAATGCCTTTCTTAATGTTATAATTGTTTGGCATTCTATAGTGTACTAACACACTAATTCATAAATGTATACTAATTTATCATTTAAATGTATCATAAATGTGTACTAATTCATCAATGAGTGTATGTAAATATTTTCAAGAAGTGCTCAAATGTGATATATACAATTTGAAAAGTGTATCCCTGGTGAACCCACTAGCGCTCTATGTGAGACGCACACTCCTACAAAGTTCCCCCACCACCCCCACCACCTTGTTGCCTTGGAAGAGGTGGAGGCAGGCTGCTCACTTCTCGGTATATATGGCAATGAGGTGTATGGTGGCTGGACCTGCCATGCAGACACCCATTGGGGACCTCCTTTAGAATGTAGCCTTTGGATCTCATGTTTGGGCAGCAGTGGTCATTGGCACATGTGGGGCAGATGAGGGCTCTGGCGGAGGGGCCAAGGAGGTCAAAGAAGATGAGGGGGCTAAGAAGCTTCTGGTATTTGCACCCTCGTCAACTACCCCCCACAGCTCTAGTTTAGCCTTCAGGTGGGGTTAGTGAGGCTGGCTGCTGGTGCACAGCAGTCATCCAGTCCAGCAACCGTTGTGCCAACAGTGCAAACATCTCATTAATGTTATGCAATTCCTCATGTATTCTATGGATGTCAGCGCTCATACTCTGAGCAGACTGAGCAGGCTTGTGCCCTTTCCTGGCCGGAATGTTGCTCTTGCATCCACTCCGAGTGTTGCTGCATGTGTCTCTCCGTGAGAATGGTTAATCTCTCAAGGTCAGGCTTCATGTGGTTGAGCCTCCAGGACAATGTGGAGCTTATGATGGCAATGGACTTCTCCATTCACAGTCCTAGAGCTCCCACTGCCTCAGGGAACTCCATCAGATGTCCACACAACTGCTGCTGATTGTCCAAATACTGTGCCCCAAAAGGTGATTCCTGAGGCTGCACATTGCTGCCCACTGGACGATCATTGTGACTTTTCTCCCTCCTTTGGGGGGTATGGTGCATAGATGGCTCTGAATCTGTCACCACCTCCTGCACTCTGGTGGGTACCTCTCACCCTGTGCAACTGACTCTAAACGTGTGCTGCATCTCTCTGAAGTGCTGGTATTTGTGTTGGCAGTGTACACTTGTCAGATTTGATGCTGCATCCTTGGACATCTCTTCCTGTCCTTGATGCTTAAGGGCTGATCTGGTCTAGGCAAGTGAGGGAACAGGGCTGGGAGTTGTGTGAGACTTTTTTCTTTTTTTTTATTCATTCAAGGGATGTGGGCTACGCTGGCTGGGTCAGCATTTATTGCCCATCCCTAGTTGCCCTTGAGAAGGTGGTGGTGAGCTGTCTTCTTGAACCACTGCAGTCCATGTGGTGTAGGTACACCCACAGTGCTGTTAGGGAGGGAGTTCCAGGATGTTGACCCAGCGACAGTGAAGGAACGGTGATATATTTCCAAGTCAGGATGATGAGTGACTTGGAGGGGAACCTCCAGGTGGTGGTGTTCCTATCTATCTACTGCCCTTTTCCTTCTAGGTGGTAGTGGTTGTGGGTTTGGAAGGTGCTGCCGAAGGAGCCTTGGTGAATTCCTGCAGTGCATCTTGTAGATGGTGCACACTGCTGCTACTGTGCTTAGGTGGTAGAGGGAGTGAATGTTTGTGGATGTACTGCCAATCAAGCAGGCTGCCTTGTCCAGGACCAAGTTTCTTGAGTGTTCTAGGAGCTGCACTCATCCAGGCAAGCATTCCATCACACTGCTGACTTGTGCCTTGTAGATGATGGACAGGCTTTGGGGAGGCAGGAGGTGAGTTACTCGTTGCATGATTCCTAGCCTCCGACCTGCTCTTTTAGCCACAGTATTTATATGGCTAGTCCAGTTCAGTTTCTGGTCAATGGTAACCCCCAGGATGTTGATAGTGAGGGATTTCAGTGGTGGTAATATCATTGAACATCAAGGGGCGATGGTTGGATTCTCTCTTGTTGGAGATGGTCATCGCACGGCACTTGTGTTGCGCGAATGTTACTTAAAAGGAGTTATTTCGGTATTGTCCTTCTCATTGTGAAAGCACACTCCAATGCATAGAATTGCATTTAACCATGCTTATGGTGCCCGTGTGATGCAGCCTAATCTTTGTTTTCCCCCTCGTGCCACTGCCTCTTGTGCTCAATGAAGTGAATAACATGACCTCCACCATTACCACCATGTTCCAATGTTATTTTAGCACTGCCTATGTCACCTGCTACTGGCGATTCATGAACACAAAATAACAGCTGCTCAAGCAGCCTGGCTATCTCCATGGCCATCTGTTCAACAAGGAAAATTGTTCTAAGCCAGAGTGACCCACTCCCAGTCCAGCGCATCTCCTCAGTGCTCTTTGCCCTCTTTGACTGCAATGGCAACATGATTTCATGTTAGTCTCACATGTATGACAACATAATTTCATGTTAGTCTCACATATATAGCACATGCAGCAATATTTCTCTATAGTGCTCATTCATATCTGATCTGTGCGCACCTACATGAGCAGTTTACACATGCTGAAGCAGAGATATGTGCCAGGTCTTGCACCTTAATTGCAGCATGCAGATGTGACTGTTCCCTGCGACCTCTGAGTGAACGAGCCAAGCTACTTACCTTGTCGGAATGCAGTAGCTCATTGAACCTTTTCCGCATTAAAGCCATGAGCGTTGATGGTCACCTACTGTGCTCACTGCAGCGACAATTTGAATCCAGGCCTTATTGGTCGTTGCAGATGGATTATGGGGGCCAGCATGGAGAGGACTGCCCTCCTTTTCTCTTCCTCTTCCACTAATATGAACGTCCTGATCAGTGAAGTATGGGGCAGCTGGACATATCCCTTCCCCATGTGTCTCCTCTGCATGATGTTCTATTAAAAAAAGTGTAAGGCAAAAGGGCTGTGAGCCATTCGGATTACAATGCTTTCATTCACTTTTGTGTACTTACATCCACTAACAATTATCACCATATCATCAATAATTACTGGTAAGGTTTGGTGCAGAAAATGCTTGGTGGCATATATGTTGTAGCTGTGACTCCGAGGTAGCATGTTGTGCTCTATGGCCACTGACAGCCCGACTGGTTTGCTCCCTCTTAGCCACTCTGTTGTGCCATAACAGTGTGCAGATGTGATGGACCTAGTCAAGGCTCAGCTGTGTGGATGCATCATGGTAGATGGGTGGCAAGGGGGAAAGTGGATGGGATAATGAGGATGGCACTGTTCATCCTTCATCCACTGAGTCTTGGCAGCTAACTACATGATTGCATAATATCTGTACCAGGCCGTGGTGGCAAGATGATGCCATCTCCATGGCTGTGTCTTGTGAATCCACTCCATGCTTTCAGTGCTTCCATACAGTACACTGTGGATAGGCAGCAACAATTACATTTTTTCCTAGGGAAAGCCCATGAAGGGCTGGTCCAGGGTTAGCTAACAGTTGGACAACATTTATAGACTTCCCACTTACCTGACAAGTAAATGACATCTCCTCCAAGGCACAGGGACTTCACCATGGATGACCAACCTCTCAAATGAGCCTTTTTCAAGGCCTGCTTTTTATCTGTGCCCAAGTTGCCCAATCCGCCCAGCCCCTCACAACTTTTGGGGTTGCCCACTCTGACTCCTGTAGGCCTGAAGCCTGCAGGCCTGCAGCCATTAATCTTTGCAATTTTGTAGTTTTGCATCTTATTTCTGCTTTGCTCTTGAATTTAAGCTTATAGTGAATATTTAAAGTTATTTTTTATTAAATCTTAACCCAGCTGTGATTGTGCTTTGATTAATTAATCAATAATAATCAGTCGTGACCTGTTTTCCCAGACCTTGTTCGGTTTTCATACTGGCCGTGCACAGCAAGTCTTTGGGCTACACCTTTGTTTTCCATTTTTCAAACTGGAATACTAAAATAAGTTGCCTTTTGTTTATCAGAAGTCCTTTTTCTTACTGCATTCAGTCACGCTTGGACTACAGGCCAGGACAATGTGTAACCTTATGTGGGATGGTCACCTAGTATGGTCGTCAGAAGATGAAGTTTGATTGATGGACATAATACTTGAAGGATGACAGCTGGGAAGACACCATCAAAACATACGTAAACAACTTAAGTGTTGCAAAGCCTGCACAGCCTTGCAGTGCCTGTGAGGAGAATTGATAAAAACTGAGACTTGTTTTGGGAAAGGGCTGTACCAGGCCTCAGAAGGCTGGACTGCAGCCAGAAATTTGGCTTAAAGGGATGCTGCTTCGAGGACTCACTGCTGCAGCTGTAGTGGAATAGTCACCACTGAAGATGGGAAGAAGGACCAGAAACTGAGTGACTGACTGTAGTAACCGTCCGTAGGTTACTCAGTGACTTGGTAATGTATGTATTGAGGAGATGGTAACTTATTTACCAATTTAGGGTGCAGTCGTGGAACAGACTAAGTTCAGGTTATCCATTTTGGGAGCTGTCGTGGAACAGACCAAATTGGGGTTATTTTTTGTGCTTTATAAAAAAATGTCTTTCTTCTTTGCTACGATATATATGTAAAGCGCTTTCTCCTTTCAATAAAGTTATCTTTTCTCTTTTTACTTGTTTTTCTTTTTTAATAAATTATCAATTACAATTGTCATATCCTTATTATATTCATCATTTAATATTCAATAAAATTGTTGTTTTAACACATTACTTGTCATGGTTGCTCATTCCTGTTACATCCAGAGTATGGTTCTGAACCAAAGTGAGACTCCGAAAGGGACTCTCAGGCCCCTCCCTACACTCCTAATATAGCCCACGCCGCCTGACCGAAATTCCAAAGTTTGGCCAGACATTTATAGAAATTGGGATCATACAGCTGGGAATTCTCCTGTCTCTGTGCACCTGGCACATGGAAAAAAATCTAGGCCTATGTGTACAATCACCCTTACCAACTCTTTTGAGGTTATGGAAACATGTACCATCATCCTTTGAATTCTCTGGTTAATTTTCTAAACAATTTTATTCCAGGCATTTGATACCCAGAAGCCATAGGTAACTGACTTTCCTCAGCTGTGATTTACTTTTTAGTGAATTATTTCAATAACGCATTGAATCCTGTGCCCTGATACATAGTTCATGGATTTCATTACCATTATCCTACATTCACTGTCAGAATGTATTAATAAAACCTAACAGCATAAAAACATAAGAAAAGTCAAAGATGATAAAAGATCCTCCCGTCTGTTAAAGCTCATTCCTTTAGAACCCTTAAATAGTTCATTAGTGGATAAGTGTTGCAATTTATGATCTTCTATCTTACATTGCATTGGCTCAATCAACCTGTCTTCAGCAGTAAATTAGCTTAGTGGTTACTAACAAAAGTTTGTCATTGCTCTTGAAAAGGTGCTGATAATAACCAAGATTATTTCATGAATCAGAAATTTACATTATGAGGGTTGGTCAAAGAAATTGTGCTTGTTCTCTGTAAAGATTAGACTTTAAAGTGACATTACTACAATTTTTAAGACTAGGAAGCAAATAGTCAAAGATGATTCAGGTCCACTGCCCACTGAGCTAAGAGACTCATATACTTTGGAATCCAAGTTAAAAATTGGGATGATAGGAGTAAGAAGGAAAATTGGATGGATTGTTTTGTCCAAAGAGTAACAGAGCTGTGAAATAAGCAATCAGCACAAGTGAATTCTAAATACATGTATGTTTATTTGTTGAGAGGGAAGGAATTGAGTTGAAAATGGGTGGGATACAGATCTAAAAATTAAAAGTCTTGTTTTGCCTAATGGTCTTTTTCGGTTGCTAAGTATTATGCAATTGTATTACAGAGAGTAGATGAAAGATTGGTGATCCGATGGCTGCACAGTAGGTACTTGAAAGTAGAATGAATCTGGCTGCTATTTCCTTTGCTATAAATATAATTTGCCAAGATCTAATAAATATCTTCACTCATGAGAGATTGAAAAACACTCACAGCTTCACCGCTCAGCCATTATTCAACCAGGGACTCGTGGAGATAATTATGCAAGTCTCACTGCTGGTTATAACCAGCCTTCTATTTTGACCTGGATTGTTCTGTGAATTCAAAGAACAAAACATTTTAAAACTTCAAATTAGTGTGGGGTGGCTTCAAATAAAAGTAAACATTGAAATGTTCCTGCAGAAGCACATGGCATAACACCAGGCAACACGCAACAGGAAACTCAGGTAGAAGGCAATAAAAAGATTCAAGGTCACCATGACAACTCAAAAACCATCAAGAGACCCTTATTTGAAAATAATCAAAATTACCAGGATAACAGGTAGAAGGCTTCAGGGTCCAATCACAAAGCGGTTCATTCTGCGTGACAATCTGAATGAAAATAGAAACAGCAGTGACAGATTAATTCCGACCTTGTAATCCTGCCAACCCTGCCCATGGTTATGACCAGTGCAACAATGCAGATGATGCACTGTAAAATATATATACATTTTTTGGGTAGCAAAGCAGCTGTTGTACTGTGAGCATGCACTGTAACAGCTGATTTACTGTCCCAAGGGTTATAACCGGGAAATAGTGGTCACTCTGCTCCCTCTTACTTCCAGTCCCAGCTTCAGTTCTGACTTAGTGCTGTTACTCTGGTTCAGAAGTAAACATTGCAGCCCATGCTGTGGGTAGGAGTGTCTGATCTAGTTTTGTAGCAAATAAATTCTCACCAGCCGTCTGGGACATAGATCTCTCCAGATTGAAGCAGAATTGTCAGATAGAAGTTGAAGCATCAATGGGGGAGAATAATTCTATATTAATTACTGGGGCAGGAGGGTAATTCAATCAACAGGGAAAGGGTTTGAATTGATGTGAAACAACTGTGGGTAAGGTTAAGAAAGTGCTGTCTGACATTTAACGCAGTAGTTAAAGTGAGCTGGAATGTCCTGTGTTCTCAGTTCTTGCATTTTAACAGCTACACACATATTTCAGTACAGAAAAAGGCAACAAAAGTAAAAGCAAAGACTGCAGATTTGGACGAATGTGAACTCAGCTACGTGGGATTGTGGCATATATTTTAGTACATTAGAGCTATGGAGATCAAGAGCATGGAAATCATTACAACTAAAAGGAGCAGCTGCAAGGTAGAATGCAGAGGACAACAAGGAGAGTCCAGGACAGTGTGTTGGAAATGCGAAGCTAATGGCCTTTAAGAACTCTGGATCTGTTATGGTCTACTATGTGGTTGATTTGTTTGCGAACACATTGCTTGCTTATCTGTCGGCAGGTGAGTCGATTACAATATACTGTAGATGCACAGACCAAAATAAAATGAAGCACATGCTATTTATTTACACAGGCAACAGAGAGCTAACATAATATGTGCTTCTCCAACCAGACCCAACACTGGACTAACATTAACGTGGTAGCCCACACTACACAGCCATTGGGTCTTACAGTCACGTGGTTAAACTGCTCACACTCTCTTAAAGCTGTATTACACCTCAGATTATAACATCCCTCTCCCTAAACTTGAAAGTACACTTTACAATGTATTAACTATTTGCATTCAGAAACTATTTTCAAATTCAGTCTCTTAGGAGGCTTCTTCAAATGTGTCGACTGTCATAGTTCTACAACTTCAGATGGTTTACCTGAGGCCTGCCTCTCAGATCTGTCCACTAGTCTGCCCAGTAGGAACCTGTAAGTTTGCCTCTTCAACTCTCTCAGGCTCAATAGATCCTAAGGTACTTCCAAAGCAAGAGGTGTTCCTTCTACCTGTGGTGTAGACTCCACTTTTCTTGTGGATCTGATTCCCTTTTCCGGAGGTGAACTACATCATTAACATGGTAGCCTGCAGCTACACAGCTATTGGGTCTTACAGTCACGTGGTCAATCTGCTCACATTCTCTTAAAGGTGTATTGCACCTCAGAATACAACAGGATCTAAGGAAGGGAATGAGGCAAGGATGCCAAAGTGCCAAGAACCCAATCCCCTCAGTGTAGAAGAAGTGTAGAGAAGCCCAGAGAAGTACGAAAGCTCCTGCAAAGAGCTTTGAATGTCTAGCAATGTATTTTACAGAAATGGAGAGAACTGTAAAGAAACTAAAGTCAATGTGAACAGCATTTCAGTCCCATAAAAACATTTGCAGAGTGAAGCAGGAAAAAGAAATTACAAAGAAGTATCTTTGTGAACTGACAGAGGTTAGAGGGTAATTGTACCTCTGTAAACTTGAGGTAGAGGTGAAAATGTCTCTTGAATGGAAGTATAGAAAGGTGTTTTGTGTGTGGGGGGGTGTTGGGAGGGGGTGGCAGCAAATGGGAGGGTGGCGGGGGACTGAACTGAAGAATGACTCTTTTAACAATGAGCTAGGAATATAGGAGTACTTACATTTGCATGCAATCTGCAAATGTTCAATTTGCTCACAGGTTTTGTGGGATCAGGATTCACTGAGTTAATTAAGGAGGCACTGCAAAGATTTAACGTTAACAATTCTTTGGTAAGAAAAATTACATCCAGCCTTTAAGGTCCTGACATCTCTATGAGGTACCACTTGGCCACAAACTTCCACCATCTTCTTTGTCTCCTCAATCCTAAAGGGATGATGTTCACTCGTTCTTGACTCCTACATCCTTTTCTGCTGATCTACCACTATAATGGGTGGCACAAAGAGAAGTTGATCAGATGATGAAGAAAATAATGAGAACCAAACTGCTGCATGATACTGTTATCTTGTAAGACAACTCTAGAAGCAGGAGGAAACTTGAGGAGACATTATTTAAACTTGTACAAATTTCAGAAATGGTTTCCACGTGTGTTTCGACACTGAAATTATTTCCTATATCATTCCATCAGAGTGTGAATTTGCAGTAGAAAACACAAAGAATGAATTCTTTGAATTCTAATGAATTTTTAATACAACTAATGAAGTTATCATGAATGAATGCACCTGGTAATGACATGGGTAAGTGATGCTGGTACTTGATATGTTGATTCTAATAATGGTCCTGTGGATTTCCTGATTCTGACATTGACTCTGTAGGTTGGTGGCTCTGAAAAGCTGTTCTTGGATGCATAGGTGCTGATGTTTACTCTTTGCCTTGCTGGTTCTGTTGCTAGCTTTTTGGGTGGGTAGATCATCATTTTGCATCCTTGTGCTGGATGTTGTAATGATGGCTCTTTGGATTGGTGGTACTGATACTGGCTCATTACAATAGTGACTCTGATTTTTGTCTGGCTTTTTATCTCTCTGAACTGCAGTAATGGTTAGAAATTCATGCACAGACTGTATATCCTGCACTTAAATGTTTGCATTTCAGTCCATGACTTGGCTTTTTTCCCTTTTTCTGGCATCTGCTGCTGCATTCAAGTACCTCGGGAGTTTAATGTGATTATTTAACATTCAAAGTCATGAGAGCTCTCATTTACAGAGTGAACAGGGCCTGCCTTTGATGATGTGCATTGCTCAATCATAGTACTTACACAAGAGACATTCATTTCCCCCTGTGCCTTCTTTTGTTGCCATAGTGCTCTCTTGTGAGCATGAGATTCTGTATTATATATTTTCCAAGACAGAATCTAACTCATACATTATTCGTACTGTTGCTAGGGTTCTGTGCAGGAGTTCTCTCGTCAATCTCTGAGTGGGAGAAGTACAGCCCAATGACATCCAAACAGAATCAGCAACTCACAATACTGCATTGAAAAGAGTCATAATATTCAGCCAAATTGACTCCTGTTCAGAAGTAGTTTTCCTCCTTTTCAGTTAAATTCTCAGTAGTGATCTGATGAGGGAAGTATTATGAATCAAATTAGTTGCAATTCTAATCTAAAGCCACAATTCTGCACATTTGGTTGGAGTCATACTAGCACACAGGAAGATGGTTGTGATTGTTGGATGTCAATTATCTCAGTCCCGGGACATCACTGCACAATTCCTCAGGGTAGTGTCCTCGGCCCAACCATCTTCAGCTGCTTCTTCAATGCCCTTCCCTCCATCATAAGGTTAGAAGTGGTGGTGTTTGCAGACGATTGCACAATGTTCAGCACTGTTCGCGGCTCCTCAGATACTGAAGCAGTTGTGTGTATATGCAGCAAGATATGGACAATATTCAAGCTTGGGCTGATAAGTGGCAAACAAGATTCACACCTCACAAGTGCCAGGTAATGATTGTCTCCAACAAGAGGGAGTCTAACCATCGCCTCTTGATGTTCATTGGCATTATAATCGCTGAATCCCCAACTATCAACATCCTGGGGGTTACCATTGACCAGAAACTGATTGGACCAGCCATATAAATACTGTGACTATAAGTGCAGGTCAGAGGCTGGGAATTCTGTGGAGATTAACTCACCTCCTGACTCCCAAAAGCCTGTCCACCATTTACAAGGCACAAGTCAGGACAGTGATGGAATACTCTCCATCTCTCCATTTGCCTGGATGTGTGCAGCTCCCACAACATTCAAGAAGCTTGACACCAACCAGGACAAAGCTTGATCGGCACCACAAGCAAAACCTTCAACATTCACTCTCTCCAGCACTAATGCACAGTGGCAGCAGTATGTACTGTCTACAAGAAATGCTGCAGCAAAACGTCAAGGCCACTTCGACAGCGCTTTCCAAACCTGTGATCTCTACCACCTAGAAGGGTGAGGGCAGCAGATACATGGGAAAACCACCACCTGCGAGTTCCCTTCCAAGTCACTCACCATCCTGACTTGGAAAAATATCGTCGTTCCTTCACTGTCGCTGGGTCAAAATCCTGGAACTCCCTTCCTAGCAGCAATGTGGGTGTTCCTACAGTGCATGGACTGCAGTGGTTCAAGAAGGCAACACACCACCACCTACTCAAGGGCAATTAGGGATGGGCTATAAATGTTAGCCTAGCCAATGAAGCCCACATCACATAAACGAATATAAAAAAAGACACCACCAGGAAATCAACATTTTATTGCTTTTATTGAAGGATCAAATTGCTGCCTCACTTGTTCTCTTCTCATTTGTCCTCAGATCTTGTGAAGCAATGCAACAAATATAGCTGAAAGGATAGGCTCCTGAATCAGTGTTACATCTTGTGTTGTTGTAAATCAGTGTTCCAATCTGCCATACCACCACAGTGCCTACAGTGATTTGTGATGCACATTCATTCCAAAGTTTTTAGAGATAATGGCATGTTCATGTTGGGAAACGTGGAATATGTAAATAGGCAGACGTAGTTTTAAAGCATTAATTTCTTGTTTCAGTGTAGCATAAATGCACCTTATGGTCAGCAATGGTTATCCTAAATAACCTTTTTAGGATACTACCTCTGCTGTACAGGTAAATGCAGATATTCTCTGGTAGGTACTGATGGACATGCTGATGTAATGCATCTCTGGGGCTGCCCCACTTACCTGGCCTCCTTTAGATCCTCATCATCTATTTCCAGGAAGCAAAGATGGATGGGAAACCCTATTGGGTAATTAATTGTTTCCTGCCTGAACAGGGATGTAGCCCCACAGCAAATGATTGAAAGGCAGGCGCTAAAGGCAAGAGGTAAAAAAGATGGAAAATAGGAGAAAGATAAGGATTCTGCAAATCTTTGAAGTTTAGGCATGATTTCCTTACCTGGTTGATTATTCCAATGTTTATCGTCCTTTCAGTAAGAAATATTTTTTCTAATATTTGAATCTGAATTCAGTTTTTGCTCATTTAAATGTTAGATTGTTTGACCTCTTGGCTTGGTGCCCAGTTTAAAAAGGCTATTCCCCTACGCACACAGGAAGAGTAAAAGTAGTCAGTCATTTTGTAGTACAGAACTTGAGTATTACTGAAAGAAAGACATGTTGTCAAAGCTTTTCATCTTGCACTCATCAGGATATTTTGTAACAATACCAAATGCAAAGAGTACAACAATTTATACTTCATGAAAGATAGTGCTGATTCATTGGCAATTAGACTCTGATTGGTAGAGGCATTTCCATGGATAATGCACCAGTTAACTGATTACTGACTGTTAACTGCTAAGCTTTGTTCCAGGAAGAAAAAACAGTAGAAACTGGGAAATAAGAAAACTGGCCTGAACAGGTCTTATACATCTATAATGGAACACCAGTAAAAACTGGGAAATAGGAGTACTGGTCCAAACTGTTCTTTCTTTCCTTGAGGCAGGTTCATTATGATTGGTCAAGGCATTGCCTGGGGAATGACCAGAGAATGGCTGTTGCCTATTTTGATTACAGATATTCATTTGGTAGTACAGAACTTGAGTATTGCTGAAAAAAGACATTTTGTCAAAGCTTTTCATCTTGCACTCATCAGGACAATCACAACAATACAAATGTCAGGGGAAGCAACAATTTTATACACGGTGGGAAGAGAGTGCTGATTGTTTGACAAATGGATTTTGATTGGTAGAAGTGTTCCCATGGAGAATGCACCATTGGAGACTGATCACCAATGTTCCACTTAAGGGAGCTATAGATATTTGCACTGCAGCATCATATCATGGCGATCTAGACCCACCAACATTGCGTGTATCAATATTCATTGAGCTTATGAACTCAGCAATTCATGTAGTTGATTTCATCTTTAATGATACCATGTATGCCCAAATAGATGGTATTGCCATGGGATCCCCTCTAGGCCCAGCTGTAACAAACTTTTTTGTTGGGTTCCATGAGAAACTTGTCTTGAATGGAAGGACACCTAACCTCCTGCCCCTTGCATAATTTCAATATGTGAGCCATACGTTTGCAATATTTAAATTCGTAGGAGCATATAATAATTTCCTTGCATGTCTTAATGGGCTCCATCCTGTGCTCAAATTCATCTTTGAAATGGAACAGTCAAATAAACTTCCTTTCCTTGATGTACTAGTTGAGAAATCTGCCAGGGATTTCTCTACAACAGTCTACCGCAAGCCTACCTTCATAGGTCAATATACGCGTTGCGATTCTTAGAGATCCACACGCTATAAAATTGGCCTTATCGGCAACCTTGTTAATTGGGCCTGAGCCATTTGCAACACCGTGCAAGCTTGATGTTGAAATAGGGTGCATCAAAGACATCCTGAAGGATAATGGCCACCCTGATCAGATCATGTCGCACTGTATATCGTGCAAACTCATGAACGGGCCTAAGGCTGTCAATTTTAGCCCTGAAAAGTGCCCAGTCTACCTCAGATTACCCTGGAGGTATCTCAAAAATTTGAGCAACAGGTGAAGCTAGCAAGATAACTATGCAGTAGCAACACAAGTGATATTCAGCACTAACACGATGCTGCCGTCAAGCCAAAAAGACATTCGTCCTATCACATAAATGAATAATATAGTATATGAATTTCAGTGCTATTGTGATGCTAGGCATGTAGGCCATATCCTAAAGACTGGTGGATTGTATCAAATAGCATGTCACTTCCACTGTTCGCAACGGGCAAGGTTCAGACCATATCTAAGCAGCCCGTGCTTGCAAAATTCAAAACACAGCATCCAACATTAGATATGATTCTTGATTGGACAACATTTGCTAAATAATCCTTAACGTGCTAAAAGTTACACTGACAACCAATTTAAGATTGTCAGTTGGGCTCATAGTATGGCACATTTGTGTGTATTGGAAGCTGCATATGTTAATACACAGGGCTCTGTTGTTTGCAGACAGAAAGAACATGTACACACATTGAACCTGTTTCAGCTAAACAAAATTTCAGACAATGCTTGGTGGTTAACTGTCAGCCACCATTAACTGGTGCATTCTCCATGGCAAAGCATCTACCAATCAGACTCCACTTGCCAATCATCACTCTCTTCTCATACAGTATATACTGACACTGGTATTCTTACGAGTGTCCTGATGAGTGCAAGATGAAAAGCTTCAACAAAATGTTTTTTCTCAGCAATACTATTTTGTTTAGTTGAAACAGGGGCAATGTGTGCACATGTTCATCCTATTTACAAAGAACAGGGCCCTGTGTATTAATATATGTAGCTTCTGGCACACGTAAGCCGCACTGCGAGTCTGAGTGATAGGGCAGAATTTTTCACTCCGGAGATTAAGTGCGGTGATGGGTGAAAAAGTCAATACGGCACCCGTTGGACAGCGGTGAGTGCTCCTATGCCAGTTCGTCTGCTCATCAGCTCATTATGTACGCATAAATGAGCAGCTTGTTCTATCTCGTGGCAGGGCAGGCTGGGATTTGCCCGCCCCACCGTTATCTCATCTAGTCGAAGTTCCAGCCACCATATTTAAACGGTATCTACAAACACATTCACTCTCTGCAGTCCAGACTTGTGGTGGCAAGTGAAAGCCCCAGAAGAGACAAGTGGCCTGCACCAAAGTTCAGCCACGAGTGCCTGAAGAGACTCCGCCAGACAGTCAAGGACCAGCAGTGACAGACCACAGCGTCCTAAAGAATGATCTCATCCTGGGGACTCAGTCTGAAGATGAGGCCAGAACATTATTCTTGCATGAGAGATGGCCTTTGGAGAGCTGCAGTAGTCTGGTTTCAGATCAGTCCTCAGTCAAGTCAGAACCAGTGATTGATGATTGTCCTCCTTTAGGCGCCTTGCAATGATCCAGGCATACTGCCATGAGTGTAATGTTGTTTGCAATACAGTTCCTGCCTCTTGAAGGCTGTTGCAGGCAGTGAAGTGTTGGCACTGATTGAAAGATCTGCACCATGTCTGCTTGCTTCACAATGAGTGCTGGCCATGTTCTTATCCCATTGCAGAACAGCCACACGATCCATAGGCTGCCTAGCCTTCCAAGGGTGAGGCCATCACACTCAAGCTTATGACGACTCATTCTGAGATTGATGCCCTTCATTGAGATGTTGAGGATAGCAAAGAAGGTGTTAATGCCAAGCCTGCTGGAGGGGACAGGTGAAATGGGCTGGTGTGAGCTAGTCATCTTCATCGTCTTGGAACCTTGGCTTGAATTTTTCCCTCGTCGGGCGCATGCAATAGGTGGGCCCGGGAGCAGTCAGGAAATGGGCTGCTGGCTGTGATTGGCCCCCGACTGCAATTTCACACTGCCTGGCCAATTAACGGCTAGCCAGTGTGAAACACGTACTGAAAAGCTCAGCACTGCTGGGTGGGGGCAGGGAGAGGGCGGGTGACGATGTCACCGTGGGCACGGGTGAGGACTTCGACAAAGCTTCCTGAAGGCAGACCTGCAAATAATAAAATAAAGCACAAAAAAGCTGCAAAAAAATGTCCATGCAGCACAATCAAGCACCTGAAAACATACCTCATAAAAATGCTGTCTCCAGATATTTCTTTTTATTTTATTTCCTAATGGAGATTTCATTCCGCCTTTGGATGAGGTTTCATGAAATATGCAAAGGCCGCCTGGCCGACTGGCCCATCCGCCAACCTAAGGTTGGACAGGCCATGAAAAATTGCATTCAATTGTGCCATTAATGGGCTTAATTGTTGGCAGGAACAACTGGTGAGCGAAATACTACGCAAGTGCACAATGATGTCAGGACGCTCGCCCAACATCATCTCACACGATTTTACACCAGATCGGGTCAGGCGAGCACTAATGAAAAACTCTGCCCCTTGTCATTATAAGGGTCTCACAGGCATGTCTGCTGCTTCTGGCCTGTGCTATGGCCTCTTCCTGCGGGGCGTCAACATCATCACCCTCTTCAAGGTCATCCCTTTTGATATTCTTCTCATCAGAGGAGACATGCAGCTCCTCCATCTCTCCATCTGGCAGCTCATTCCCCCACTTTGGAGCACCAGTTTGTGTATAGCACAGCAAACTATGATGATGCGAGACACCCTCTGGGGAGAGTATGAGAGAGCACTGCCTGACTGATCCAAACAATCGAAATTTATCTTCAGCATACCAATGTTCTGCTCAATCAAGGAGCGTGTTGCAGAATGTGCCACATTGTACCTTTTCTCTGAAGCACTTTGTGGTCGACAAATGGGCGTCATTAGCCAGGTCTTTTGGGGATAGCCTTTCTCACCGATGAGCCAACCCTGAATGTGTTGAGGGCCCTTAAAGACCTGTGACATCTGCGAGTGGCTCAAGATATAAGAGTCATGTGAGCTCCCAGGGTTTGCTTTTGGTGATCATAAAGCAGCTGTATGTTGAGAGAGTGGAAGCCTTTTCTACTGATGAATCTTTATGCTGCTGCCAGGGAGCTCTTAAAGCCACATGTATGCATTCAATGGCACTCTGCACCTGTGGGAAGCCAGGGATCACTACAAACCTCACTGCTCTGGCAGCCTGGCTGGCTTCATCCAGAGAGAACTGGGCGTAATTGTGCACCTTACTGGTTAGGGTGTCAGAGACCTCTCAGATGCATTTATGAGTGGAGGATTCTGATATTCCAAGAGCTCCCCAGTGGAGCCCTGGAATAAACCACTTGCAAAAAAATTGAGTGCGACGGTCACCTTTAGAGCCACCGGCAATGGATGGCTTCCCAGTCTGTGCAGCATCAGATCCTCCTGAAGAATGTGAGCCACCTTGACAAGTGTCTTTGGCTCATCTGCAAGTATGAAAGGTGTCTTTGGTACACCCTGGGTCACATCAAATGTCTCCATGGAATTGGGGTCTCCTCCTCAGCTTCTGGGTCTTCATGGTGCCCCACTGGCCCATGTTGCTCAGGGTGAGGCTCTTCTCTTTGTCCTGCAATGGGCCCTTTTGCTCTTCCTCAGTTGCATGAGAGCCATGAAAATGCAACATTTCCTGCTGTCTTCATTCTGCACTCCCTCTCGCATCTGTGATAAAATTGTTCAGAATCATGATTAAACTTACCCTGCAATGATCACCTTCCATCTCCAAGCTAGGGAGTCACTCTGAAGACCTTAGGCTGCCCTCATTCCATGCATTCCATCCTCAGATCCCCTCTTGCATCTGTAGCAAAATCTTAAGGATTACTGGTGACTGAGTTTCCACCATCCCACTACACCCCAACCAAAACCCATCCCCCTACACCCCTACAGCACATTCACAAAGTGGGTTGGATCTGGATGAGTACAGCCTTAGTCAAGGCACTGTCAGACAGCCTCCTTTGGCGTAGACTAGAGCCCAGCTTTGCACTAATTTATTGACTGTAATCATTGAGCTGTATAAAGCCTGAACCTCTCAGCTGCAACATGCAGGGTGGTTTGGAGCATTTTGCATATGTACCTTAGCCAAGGCCCCTTTATGACTGGATACTTCTGAACTTTGCGCATTCCTATGAGAGGGAACAATGGTCATTCAAACCCAATCTACATTTGGACCAAGCTGCAATGGATTCTCGCAAGAAGGTGTACCTTGAGTTAATGTGCCCAAATCCTTCAATTGGCATTTAAGTCTTCCTAACGTGTCCCTGCTATGCAGTGATCTCCATGTCCTGAAGTGGAAATTATTAGGGTGCCACTTCAATCAGCCCAAAAGTACAGTAGTCAACTACTCCTATAAGCTCTCCTGGTAATTTTTCAACTGCATCATTACGTTGGCAGTCAAAATAGTGCTGCTCTGCCTCTATTATGAGATCAGCTTCCAACCCCACTCTTTCCCGTCACCATCCAAGTCTCTCCTATCATCCTGGAAGACCATCATGTTCAACTTTCCCTCCCTCTGATCACTTTCATGTCTCCTCCTTTAACCCAGGAGCCCATCATTATTCTTGTAGATATCCCTGTCCTCCCCCCGAACCATTTTCTGATGATGTCCCCATGCCAGTTTGCCAGGTGCATGTCATGCCACTCCTAGTCAGGTCATTGAATTTCTTCCAACTTTATATGCATATTTCCTACACATTTCCATTGGCATTTAGGAGCTTGCTACCTCCTGAAAAGCTTGTTACCCCACTTTTTAACTGACTTGACACCCATTTCAGAGGATATCAGAGTGGCACCAAGGGCCATGGTAATACTTAGCATGATGCTTGGAATAGATTGTGGAAACAGAATGTTCACAAGATTAAGTAGGAGACATCAATTAAAATACTTGGCTCTAACCTTATATTTGAGAGATGAATGAGCATTGTTTGCAATGCCATCCCATTGGAGTACTATCCCCCATTGAATGCTTTCATTTATAAACATTTCTGAGTTTACAATGTAACATTTCTACTCAAGTATGTGTGAAATGGGAAGACGGTGGTATAGTGGTATTGTCACTGGACTAGTATTCCAGAGACCCAGGGTAATTCTCTGGGGACCTGGGTTCAAATCACATCATGGCAGATAGTAACATTTGAATCTAATAAAAATCTGAAATTAAAAGTCTGATGATGGCCATGAAACCATTTCTGATTGTTATAAAAACTCATCTGGTTTGTTAATGTCCTTTAGAGAAGGAAATCTGTAGTCCTTACCTGGTCTAACTTACATGTGACTCCAGATCATGTTGACTCTTAAAAGTGCTCTGAACAAGTGCAATTAGGGATGGGCAATAAATGCTGGCCAAGCCAGTGATGTTCACATCCCATAAACAAATATAAAAAAATGTGCTTGGCAGCAAAGGGTTAATGACCTAGATTACTATGCCTCTACAGAAGACAGACAAAAGAGCTGTGAATCTGAAGCTGAAAGGCCTGGGTCTGATTTATTACAGGAGTAAATGGTATGAGTGCCATGCAACAAAGCTCATAAGTCCTTGGGGAATGGCAGCACTGAGGAGAGTCTGATTGCTGGATATGTTATTGCTTTTATCGCCATAAATAATACAGATGAATAAAAATGATAATCAGCCCTGTGGTAAACCCTTAACATTTTTATAAATGTTTGACCTTTAGTGGAGTTTGAAAGTCACTCAGAGTTTCTCCAAGGACGACTGACCAAAACTTGATTAATGGTGCCTGGTTTAGGAAGATATGGAGCATTCTCGTTTATCAATTACTTTTGCCTGAGACATAGGGAACATGAGAGACTGGATACACCAGGCAGGCATTGCACATCTGTATGCTTGACACAATTCCCAGCTGTGATCCTAGCTCTGGCTTTGTTTCACAAGTACTCAAACAAGAAATTTTCCTGTGCTGTCACACTTAGCTGGCTTCTCGGGGCTCAAGATTTTCTCGCTTGTAAATTTAAATTTATACTGTTTTAACTCACACAGTATGAGCTAGAAGAATGAGCTAACCTATGAAAGGTTTTAAAAAAAATCAAATAACAGCTCATTACAAAACTTAGGTTACCAAGCTATTACCAGGTCAAACAAACCAACAGGTGAGGCACCAAGTAAATGTGTTCAAATAGTCAGGGTGCAATGGTGGTCATAATGGTACTAGCACTGAATTTATGAGAGCTAGGTTAATGATCTAGGGATGAGGGTTCAAATTTCATCATAACAGCTGGTGGAATTTAAATTTAATTAATTAATAAATCTGGAATTGAAAGCTGGTCTCAGTAATGGGGAACGCATCTGGTCCTCTACTGTGAAATCTCTGTCCCTTCCTGGTCTGGCTGATATGTGGCTCCAGATCCACAACTGTCTGTTTTGCCCTGCTCCTCCACAAGCTTTGCTTCACTACTACCTCACCAATAGGTCTGTCATTGAAATCCCATATAAGATCACAGTACTTAACCAGTGTTTACCCATTAAATGTACCTGAAAAAGTTTGGGCTGGTGCGTTCACATGTAAGTACATGTACACCACATCAACAGCATTGCCCTCATCAATCCTCTCCGTTACCTCTTCAAAAAACTTTAGCAAGTTAGTTAAATATGATTTTCCCTTAAGAAATCCATGCTGGCTTTCCTTATTAACCCTCATTTGTCCATGTGACTATTAACTTCGGGCAGAATTTTCTGCCGGTCGATTGGGCAGGGCCGACCCAATCTCCGGTGGACGGGGAGCTGATCCCCACTGGAGAAGTGGACCCGCATCCATTTTATGTGGGTGGGCCAATTAAGGCCCACCCAGCGTGATGTCCGGCGGGAAGTGCTCTGCACTTCCTGTGCGGGCGGAGGCGATTCCCCAAAAGCGCGAGTACGCTCTTTTGCGCATGCGCACGACAGAGCACACATCTCCCTGAGGCTAAGTACTGCCTCAGGGAGATTGCTTACACTTTTAAAAAGATTAAAAATAGAAAAAAAAAAATTCCCTAAAATGTCCCCCTCATGTGACAATGTCCATAAATTACAGTAAAACTTTATTAAACTTTTTAGAACCCTGCATGAAACCTCATCCTGCCGGTGGATGAGGTTTCATGTTTTCTCTATTTGCCACCGGGGCTCCTGGCCTACGTGCCAACCTTAAGGTTGGACGGGCAGGTCCTTTAATTGCTTAAATGATCCTGTCAATGGCCTCAATTGGCCATTGATAGGTCGGCGGGCGCACAGCTGATTTTGCTGTCCGCCCGCCTTCCTGAAAATTTAAGTGGGGCGGGGTGACATTGGGGGTTCTGCCCAAGGTCATCCCGCGTCATTTAACGCATCGGCAAGCGGGCCCCGCCCTCTGCTCACCGACGGCAAAATTCTGCCCTTAGTCTCAAATTTTTGTTTGTACAAGTTTCCCTACCACTGAAGTTGAACTGACTGGCATGTAGTTGCTGGGCTTATCCTTACACCCTTTTTTGAACAATGGTTTAACTTTTGCAATTCTTTAGTCCTCTGGCACCAACCCTGAGTCTGAGGAAGACTGGAAAATTATGGCTAGTGCCTCTGCAATTTCCACTCACCTATTGCACTATTCCTGGGCACATCTCATTCAGTCCCAGTGCATTATTTAAGTTCAGATAACCTATCCTATACCTCCTTTAATTTTAAAACCTTCTTGTGTCTGAATTACCTCTTCTTTTACCATGGCCTGGGTAGCTTCTTCTTCCTTGGTAAAGATAGGTGCAAGGTATTCATTTAATAACTCAGCTATGCCCCTTGCCTCCATGTGTAAATTCCCTTTTTAGTCTCTCAATGTCCCTACTCCTCCTTTTACCACCCCTTTACTATAGAAAACTTTAGGATTCCCTTTTATGTCAGCTACCAGTCTCTTTTCATGCTTCCTCTTTGCTTCTGTCACTTGCTTCTTCACCTCCCCTCTGTACTCAGCCTGGTTCTCAATTGCAGTTTCTACCTGATGCCTGTCATAAACACCTTTTCTTCTTTATCTTAATTTTTATCTCCTTTGTCATCCAGGGAATTCTGGATTTGTTTGCCCTACCTTTCCCTTTCGAGGGAATATACCTTGACCGTGCCTGAAACATATCTTCTTTGAAGGTAGTCCATTGATCAGTTGTAATTTTTCCTGCCAACCTTTGACTCAGCCCAAATCTGTTCTTATCCCATTGAAGTTGCCTTTCCCCCAGTTAATTTTTCTTACTCTGGACTGTTCTTTGTCCTTTTCCATAGTCAGCTGAAACCTTATGATACAATTATTGCTGTGCCCTAAATGTTCTCCTACTGATGCTTGATCCACTTTGCCCACCTCATTTCCAAGAATCTGGTCGAGCATTGCCTCCTTCCTCTTTGGACTGGAAACATATTGCTGAAGAAAGTTTTCTTGAACACACTCTAGGAACTCTTGACCCTCTCTGTCCTTTACACTAACACTATCCCAGTGAATATTTGGATAATTTAAGCCCCCCATTATAACTACTCTACAATTTTTTCACCTCTCTGTAATTTCTTTGTAAATTTGTTGCTCTACATCCTTCTCGCTAGTTGGTGGCCTATAGACCACACCAAACAATGTAATTGCATCATTTTTGTTCCTTAGTTCTAATCAAACAGGCTCTGTCTTTGACCCATCTGGGTTATCCTTTTCCTCCAGTGCTGCAATGCTTTCCTTAATCAATACTGCCACCCCTCCTTCTTTCCTTTCTTCCCTATCCTTCCTGAATACATTGTATCCAGGAATATTTAACACCCAGTCCTGCCTTTCTTTGAGCCAGCTCTCTGTTGTAGCCACAACGTTATACTTCCACTGGCAATTTGCACCCGTAATTTATTTGACACACTGCATGCATTCTCATACATGTACAGTAACCCTTATTTAGACTATTATTTTCTCCTTTACTCTGACCCCATCTATTAACTTACTATTCTTTATTCTAGTGCTACCAATCTTTCCCAATGTTCTGTGCACCTTGGTATTTTTCTCTGATATTATTTCCTGGTTCCCACACCCCCGCTGAGTTAATTTAAAAACTCCTGTGGGAAGGGGAGGGGCTGTTTCAGGTGACTGAAGAATGAACAATAGAATCACAGAGGGAACAATGCCTTTGGAATGCTGAAAGTTGGGGGGGGGGAGGTGGAGAAGATATGTTTGATGGGTGGCATCACACTGGAGATGGCGGAAATGGTGGAAAATAATGCTTTGAATGTGGAGCTGGTGGAGTGGGAGCTGAGGACATGGGGAATCCGATTGTGGTTTTGAGAACGAGGGGAAGAAGTAAGAGCAAATCTGCTGGAAATGGAATGAGCAGTCAAGGGTCCTGTTAACCATGGTGGGAGGGATCCTCAGTTGAGGAAAATGGAAGACATATTGGAAGCACCCGTTTGAAAGGTTACATCAAAAGAACAGATGCAATGGAGATGGAGAAACTGGGAGAATGGAATAGAGTCCTTACAGGAAGCGAGGTGGGAGGAAGTGGATTGGTGGGAGGAAGTGAATTGGATTTTCACCTTTGTGGCAGGAAGATTGAGTTGGGAAAATTCTCCGACTTGGCACATTCGGCTCTATAGAAAATGCTCCTGCACACAGTAGTTTCACTCCGGGGAGGCGGGAGTGGGAATGAATTAGGCCTGCCAACTCAGAAAGCAGTTCGGATGTGGCCATGAATGCGAGCGAGTGCCAAGGTAGGCTGGTTAGAGCGCCCCCCACTGTTCTCTGGGACTTTGTCCCAGTTGTATTAAAGGTTATTAGGCCCTGTAGCTCTCACCCCTCACACACCATTACCCACTCCCCATGGCACTTCCATGCCCACCCATGTCACTTGCATGGCTCCCATGCCCTTTCCATAGCATCTTGCATCGTCCATGCCCATTCACCCGATATGCAATATAGAAGCAATAAGTCAGATGATAACAACGACAAATCTTGAAATGTACTAAAAAACACCCATTCACATTTTAGATTTGAAAAAAAAAACTGTTGCTGTCACTTTATAATCTGAAAGTATATTCACTTTCACTGAACAATGTGTAATGTTGTCTTTCAGCTTCATTGACAGGCTTCATGAGTCCACTCCCTGCATCCCCCCGACTAGCAGATCAGCTGCACGCTACCAGACCAGGAGTGAACCTGGAGGGAGAAGTGTGTGTGTATGTGTGGCAGGTCCTTTCGGAGCTTGGTGCAAACACTGTCCCATGCACTTGTAGCCTTCAACAATCACACTGTCCCAAGCGTTTTCAATGCTGCTGCTGGGGTTCTCTTTTGGTCGTCTATCTGAGCTGACCTGCACCTCCATCCACCATTGATTGCACTTCCTGTGCCCCTCCAACATGAGGCTCTGCTCATTTTTGATTTGTGTGAAATGGTAGTTGTCAAGTTTGAGATAAGATCCCCTGTCCTTTTCCCTCCCCCAGTCACCCATGTCCTTTCCCCATCATAGTCCACCCTCCTGGCATCACCATCGACCTCCCCACCATCACCTACCAATACAAGCCCTTGTCATTCCAGGATGTCCAGGTGAACATGCACGTTCCCCATCTTCATGAAAATCCCACCCCTTTCCACACTGACCTCTGTGACCTCCTCCTTTCCACCCCCATGGTCCGTGACCGCCTCCATGCCCCCAGTGGCAATGCGAGGAGGAAACGGGGCACTGCAATGTCCCTCCAGTTGCTCCTTCCTCTCAAGGAGTCAGGCCCCCTCCCACCGGTACCGACCTACCCTCACCCTCACCCTTCCACCCTACCAGCTCCCTCTGCCCCCTCTCACAATCAGCATTCCCTCTTACCATGCTCACCCTGAGTTTGCTCCCCAAGAGGCAGCCGTTGACTCCACAGACCTCTCCCTTGCACGTTCACCTGGACATTACATATCCCCCCCAACACTTTACTCCGCCCTTACTCCCTCCTCCCCCGGACGCCCTCCTTCCCCCTCCCACCCTCACCCCCCCCAACACCTTCGTTCCCCCACAAGCTCACCCCACCTATCACCTTTGCCACCGCCCCCAACCTCACACCCTGACACCTTCGCCCCTTCTCCCAACCTCGCCACCCCGACATCTATGCCTCCCCTCCTCAACCTCATCCACCCGACTCATCTGCTGCCCAACCCCCCCCCCCCCCCACCCCCCCCACAACCACCCCACCCCACCCACTCCAATCTCACTCCCCCCGGTACACCTTCCTCTCCCACTCACACTTAGACCTTCCTCTCCTCCCTCCACCCTTTCACCAATCATCCGTGCTACACATGGTGAAGTCTGTGAACTGCTCAAGCAGGCCCAAAGCAGATCCAATGCATCAACGGAGACCATGGAAGATGATGTGAGCCCATGGCAAAGTCCGTGAAGTTCTGAAGCCTCAGTGAAGTCAAAGCTGTTTTGTGGAGACCTCCCGCCTTCTGAGAGCTGCTTTATGGCAGGGCCACGTGCATGAGGATCCACCCAGTATGCAATACACGTGTTCTTCCAGGGTCAGTAGCTGTAGGCCTCCACTATATTCTCCTCCTTAGATGTCCATGGTCTGAGCAAGGCCCTAAAGGTACATGCTGACTTCTGCATGTCACGCTTGTCTGGACATGTTTTGGGCCGATGTGTTTTCCTGCCGACATAACGGTAAATTGGGCATGGCGAAATAATTTTGGTTGGATCTTACTTTGCATCCCATTAGCAAATCAGGTTGACGCTGGCTTCCAGATGGATTCGCTATTCACCAAAGTGGACACCATCAGATGATCCCACTGTGAATTCACGTCAGCATGAAACTGATTTCTACCCCTCCTGCTGAATTCTCCACCACCCACTCGCCACAAACAGGAGCGGATGATTCCACTCTTAGGGTCATCTCATTGTGGACATAGAAGCAGCATCATTATTGGCAGATTGTAAACACCTGACACCTCCCTCTCAGTGAAACCATTTTGAGTCCCTGTCATGAAGGTATAATCATTTTTAGAATATTTTTCGGGTTTATTGTAAAGTAGGTTTATGGGGGTAATAGTTGAGTCTGTCTGTGTGTGATTTAATTATGTTTGGATTTGAGTAGACTGCAAGTTTAAATCATCAAAAGAAGCTAGGTGCTTGACATGCTAATGAGTGAACATAAATGCTGGCTTAGCATGTAAGGCATGAAGGGAATTAGCATTTTTAGATAAATGAAGGGAGATTTGGATTTCAAAGAGATCTCAGTCTGTTTAAAAATAGCCAGACATGCAAGCTAAGGAATGTGTTTATTTTTCCCAAGGGTTATTGACAATATATAGTGACAACATGAACATTTTTATGTGATGAAGGAGATACAGTTTCAAGGACTTATGAAACAATAGCATTTACATATGAAGAAGAGAAAAACATATATAAAGGAGAATGATGTTATGTGTCAGGAGAAGGTATTGTGAGATCAAACAGAAGTGTGTGAAGTTGCCTTAATGAAGCCCCAGTATTTGTGCATAAGCCTGCTGTCTACAGAAACTGAAGCTGGAGAAAGCCATTTGGAATTCCACTGTCCAGGGTATTGTGTTAATTTGCTGGATCTGCTTAAAATCTAAAATCTATTTTGGGACCATTGCCTTAAAGGGAATATAACTGGGAGTCAGGTTAATTAGGGGTTTTATGAGTTATTATAGTAGTAATTTGTTGATCTATGTATGTGCTCGAAATCTTCTCCTTTGTTAATAAATATTTTAATTTAAATTTTTTTTTTAAAAATCTCTAAAAGTCTTGGTAGTCTTATTACTTCTGAATACAAATTGTAAAACCACTGTGATAGCATGGTCAAGTTTCCCTCAAGGATTTGATCCACCTGGCACACATCATCTGCCATGTCATAACAGTCCTTTGATCAATCAATTAAACCACCCAGGCTTATTGTCAGAAAGACTCCAGCATAGGCCACATCACCCTTTCAGTTAACCTACATTTAAAGATACAGTCCCAAACTATAATGCTTTTACAAACCTCACACTTGTAACAAGTAGCAGAAACTTTATCCCACTTCATACCTCTTAATCTTTTCCAAATAAATACAGATATTGAAAGAAACATTTCAACAAAGAATAACTTATTATAACCCCATAAAAGTGTTAATCAATCAAAGCAAACACCCGACTTCCATCTATGAAAACAGATCCACTACTAAGCTAATCCATTATTGAGACTTGGAACTCAGCCAAGCATTCATAACAAGACTGTGAACTGTATCACCAGAAATATATGGCCAGCCATGTTTCTCTAGGTGATCTTATTATGAATGCTTGGGAAAAATCGTTGGCATCAGGAATGAGAGTGGGAATCCTGGAATTGGGTCCTGCCTGCCATTTTAAAGGCCTCTGGAGTTGGCCCGACTCTACAAAAATCTTTTTTAAAAATTCATTTATGAAATGTGGCTATTTCTCGCTAGGCCAGCATTTATTGGCCATGCCCGTGAGAAGGTGATGGTGAGCTGCCTTCTTGAACCGCTGCAGTCCATGTGGCGTAGGTACACCCATAGTGCTGTTAGGGAGGGAGTTCCATGATTTTGACACAATGACAGTGAAGGAACAGTGATATATTTCCAAGTCAGGATGGTGAATGGTTTGGAGGGGAACATCCAAGTGGTGGTGTTTCCATGTATCTGTTGCCCTTGCCCTTCTAGATGGTAGTGGTCATGGATTTGTTGAGTTTCTGCAGTGCATCTTATCGCTGGTACACATTGCTGCCACTGTTTGTCGGTGATGGAGGGAGTGAATGTTTGTGGAAGGAGTGCCAATCAAATGGGCTGCTTTGTCTTAGATTGTGTCAAGATCCTTGAATGGTGTTGGAGCTGCACTCATCCAGGCAAGTGGAGAGTATTCTATCACCATCCTGATTTATGCATTGTAGATAGCGGACAAGCTTAGGGGAGTCAGGAGGTGAGTTACTCGCTGCAGGATTCCTAGCCTCTGACCTGCTCTTGTAGCCATAGTATTTAAATGGCTAGTGTTATGACTGATGCAATTGGTAAAGTGGAATTATTTAAAAATCCCAGAAGGAAACTTTAAACAACTGTCATAACCTATAATTTTAAGTGTTATGTTTGAGATGCAACTCTAAATTCAGGAATCAGATCTCCAGTTCTCGAGGTTTTACATTAAACTAAATGAAACATTTTTATTAAGCTACACCAGTTAAAATATATATATACCCATGGCTAAAAATTACTACAATCATAACTTTTAACAAATTCCCAAATTAATCTCCATTAAGGCAACAGCAACCCATAGACTTAACCAAACACCAGGCAAAGTATTTTCATCTTATGAATTCAAAATGAGGTTCTTTTCACTTTGGTTCCTTGCAGACACAGTGGTAGGCTTACAGACTTTGATCTCACATTATCTGTGTTCTGTACACCGAAAAACTACTGAAGTTATACCTACCACCACTGATTGAATGCAAATTCTCATTGTATCAACAACCTCTGAACTAAACCACTCTAACAATAAAACCCCTTTCATAGTACCAATTTCATTTGTAATATAAACATATTGCTTGGTAGCTGCTAGATAGGCATCAAACTTTCACCCCACTTCTTGAATGCTCTATTCAAAAAATGCAAATGCACATTATCTCTCTTATGTATCAAAACTAGTACACATCAATGCACCCAGACTAGCTGGATTTAACCCAATTAAGACACACCCACAGACTAAACCTCTTATTTTAAAAGGAAAGTATTTTCCAATAATACTATATACATTAATAGCTTCATGACACTAGTCCAGTTCTGAACAATGGTAACCCTCAGTTCATAATCTCAGCTAACACTACAGTAGGGTACTAAGAGTTACATTTTAAATAGAGGACCTGTCTGTTCTATCAGGTTTATGTAAATGATTCCATGGCACTATTCGAAAAAAAGTAGAGAAGTTGGCTCTATGTGCTAGTTTAATGGAGATGATGGGGTTCTCACATGCTGATCGGAGAGCCGCTGGGAGCCCCATTTGGCCTCTTTTTGGGAAGGTCCGCCAAATTAAGTGCCACTCAGTCACTGAACTGGGCAGTAGTAGGACTATCCCAGTATCAAGGACCTCAGGGGGTGAAAGCCCTGGAAGCTGAGTGCTGCTGGCCAATCAGAGGTCAGCAACCCTATTCTATGTCAGCAGTGTTTAAGCAGTGGCTGTTGCTGGTATGACACCCACCCAAGGCATGGTATTGTCACTGGATCCCAGGCCACAGTTGAGTTTTTGTGGAGGGCACATTGTGGGCTAAGAGTGGTGGGGGAGAGGAGGGCAGAGTTGGCAGTGCAGTGGCTCTTAGTGGGCCTCCCCTTCTCAATGCCAGGTCCCTCAATCAGGCACTGAGTGCCTTTGAGGAGGGCACCACCTCCCATGGAATTCCACAAGCAATGGCTTGCTTGTTGTGCTCCATTTATGGGGAGCTCCCTGCCTGCCGCTGGGTTAATACCAGTGGCAGAGGGACGAGGCCCTTAACTGGGCATTAAATAGCCACTTAAGAGCCTCAATTAGCAGAAGAACAGAAAGGCCTTCTATGGGCCTTCCCATCACAGACTAAATCGAGGTGGCGAAGGGAAGGCAAGGTCCCCAACACCCTCCAGCGTGATTAAATGCACCCCTTGCCACCAAACTCGCCATGTAGCAGAGTATTAAATTTCACTTATGGCTTGGCAACTATTTATCCCTCAAGCAACAGCACAACAGATTAAGTGATCATTTACTTCATTGCTAATGGTGGTGTCTTGTGTTTCCTCACACTATACAATGACACACATCAAAAGTACTTATTACTTTGGAAGCGATGTGGAGCATCCTTAGGCCATGAATGCTGCTATATAAATATAACTTCTTTCTTTCTATACTTGCCCTGACAAGGTCTCTTCTTAAGCTGCTTGAGTAATGATGATAATGGTACCATGGCGTTATTTCGGAAATGTTAAGGTATTAACTCAGTATAGATAAAAGAATATTGATATATGTCCATGTCAGGATAGTATGTGCTTTGGCAGGAGGGAGGCTGGGCCAAGCTAACCATTCCAGAAAGAGCTTTACTTTGTGTCAGACGTGTCAGTTATAGCACTCCCACCTCCGAATCAAAAGGTTGTGGGTTCAAGCCCTACTCAGGGACTTGAGTATTAAATCTGACACACCAACAGGTACTGAAAGAGTGCTGCACTCTCAGTGGTGCCATCTTTCAGAGGAGGTCTTAACCTGAGGCCTCTGGCTGCCCTCTCAGGGGGATATAAATTAGCCTCTGGTACTACTTAAAGAAGAGCGGGAGAATTCTCCCCAGTATCCTAGCCAACATTTATCCCTCTACCAACATTATTAAAACAAATTATCTGGTTATTATCACATTGGTGTTTGATGAATGAACTTTGCTGTTCACAAATTGGCTGCCCCATGTCCTATATTAGAGCAGTGACATGACTTAAATGTACACTACACTTTATTTGTAAAGTACTTTGGGATGTCCTTATATTGTGAATTGTGCTATAAAAATACAAGTCCTTTCTTTTACTTTTATACCCTTGTTTTTCATTTTCATCCTCCATGACTGAGACATTTCTTGAAGGTTAGCACTTCTGAGGACAATTGGGGCTGCTTCCTCTTTTTTAGTTATAGGAATATAGAAACAGAGGAATATAGGGCAGAATTTTGCCCTAGGTTGGCGGGCGGGCCCAATGGCTTGGCAGCAGGCGGGCAGCCGAACTCCACCGCCAAAGCAGGCCCCCCTACCATTTTAAGTGGGCGGGCCAATTAAGGCCTGCCCCGTGAGCTGCCCAACGGGAAGCACTCTGCGATTCCTGTGCAGAGGTGAGAGGGATTCCCCAACTGTCAACGTACGCTCTTTCACGTATGCGCACAAAAGGGGGCACATCTCCCTAAGACTAAGTGCTGTCTCAGGGAGATCAGTGACAGTGCTTCAAAGTGTCAAAATAGAAAAATAAAAAAAATATTAACGTGTCCCCCTCATGTGACAATGTCACATGAGATGGGACATGTTAATAAATCTCACATAATGTTTATTTAAGAGTTTTAAAATGGACATGAAACCTTGCCCCGCCAGTGGATGAGGTTTCATGTTTTATCAGAAACCCGTTGGGGCTCCTGGCCTGCCCACCAGCCTTAAGGTTGGACGGGCAGGTCTTTACTTACCTTAATTATCCTGTCAATGGTCTCAATTGGCCATTGACAGGTCGGCAGGCGGACAGCTGATTTCACTGTCCGCCTGCCTTCCTGAATATTTAAATGGGGCGGGATGATGTCGGGGGTTCCTCCCGTGTCATTTTCACGTTGGCTAGAGGGCCCTGCTCCCAAATCACCAACGGGAAAATTCAGGCCATAAGATTTAGGAGCCCTTCGATCTTGCACTGACATTCAATAAGATCATGGCTGATCTGGTTGTGGTCTCAGCTCCACTTTCCTGTCTGCCCCCCTCATCACCCTTGACTCCTTTGACTATCAAAAATCTATCAAATTCAGCCTTGAATAAATTCAATGACCCAGCACCCGCACCTTTCTAGGGAAGAGAATTCTACAAACTAACAAACCTGAGAGAAATTTTTTTGCCTCATCTCTATCTTATAAAGGAGATCTCTTATTCTTAAACTGTGCCCCTTAGCTCTAGTCTCCCCATAAGAGGAAATGGCCTCCCAATTTTGACCCTATCAAGTCCCCTCATGATCTTACACGTTTCAATAAGATCACCTTTCATTCTTCCAAACCTTGGATATAGGCCCAACTTATTCAACCTTTCTTCATAAGAAGTCATTTATCCCAGGAATGAGTTGGGTGAACCTTCTCTGAACTGCTTCAAACACAGTTATATCCTCTTTCAAATAAGGCGTACTGTACACAGTATTCCAAATGTCGTCTTTCTGGCAACAGTCTGAGATTTAGCCAGTCGGTTCTCACCCCCAAGGTAAACGTCTGGCTTCAAATTTGTGCTATTACCAAGACTAGCTATTTCCACCTCCATAACTTTGCCCCTGTCTCAGTTCATCTGCTGCTGAAAGCCTCATTCATGCCTTTTTTATCTCTATACCTGATTATTCCAATGCACTCCTGGCTGGTCTCCTACAGTCTACCTTCCATAAACTTAAGGACACCCAAAACTCTACTTCTCATACCTTAACTCGTACTATGTCTCATTCTCCTATTGCTCTGTGTTCACTGACCTGCATTGGGTTCAAATCAAGCAATGCCTTGATTTTAAAATTTTCATCGTTTTCAAATCGTTCCATGGATTCACCCCTCACTATCTGTGTAATCTCCTCCAGCCCAATAGCTTGTCAAAATGTCTGTGCTCATCTAAATCTGGCCTCTTGTGCATCGCTGATTTTAGTTGCTCCACAATTGGTGACTGCATCGTGAGTTGCCTACAACCCAAGTTCTGGAATAGCCACTCTAACCTCTCTTTCCTCCTTTAAAACCTACCTCTTTGACCAAGTTTTTGGTCATGTGACCTAATATCGCCTAATGCGGCTTGATGTCATACTTTGTTTTATAGTGTACCTGTAAAGCTCCATAGGTGTTTAATTATGTTAAAGGAGCTATATAGATATAAGTTGTTGTTGTGGTACTGTTCAATAATACTCCCATAACCCAGTGGCCATATGAGCAAAAGGGAAAATACAGAATTAACATTCCAGGTGAAATCCATCAAGTCATGACATTTTTAAACAATCTGCATTAAATCCGTTAACCCTCAACAATAGTGCATGCTGCAGCCACAGTACACCAGTGATGGAGAGATAGGTATTAATTGCAGTGACACTGATCAAGAGGATTGAAATGGAATCAGGCTTTTTGTGTGTGCTGTAGCTACACCCATCCAGGTGCGTGGCATTTCATCACAATCAAGACTCAAAGCCTGTAGATGATAGGAATGAGATGCTTATCAAATTACCCAGCTTCATTGTTGCTCTATTGGTCACAGTATTGATATTACTTCCCCATGCAGCTAAGCCTCTGGTCAATGTTAGTGTTGATGGGAGAGCCATCAGAGCTCATGCCAGTGACAGACTTGTTGGAGATACCTGCTACTTACAAGGCATGGATGTTACAAGCTACTTGTCAGCCCAAAACTGCATATTATCCAAGTCCTGCCCTGATCTCATTATTGGAGGACTCGTGAATGAAGCAAAGTTTCAGTGAACAGCTCCACCTAGTGCTGATCATTAATGAAGCAGCTAGACCAAGAACCCTTGATCAACAGGAGGCTTCCTAGACTGACCTAAAGCAATGGGGCTTGCAGAGGATCTGGAATCAATTTTCAGTACTCCCAGGGCCACTCCAGCCTAATTGTATACTACTGTGCCCTCATCGCTAGTGGGCCTAATGACATGTCCAGAGATGGTGATGGAGGAGTTCTGGGATGTGTTGGCTGTTACATGTGATTCTGTGACTATGATGTCAACTCTCTCAGCTTGGTCTCCAATCCCCAGATATTGGTGAAAAGATCTTTGCAAAGTTGACTTGCCTAAGATTTTTTACTGTTGAGTAGTTGGTTAGGTGTTAAGTCAACCTCATAGGATGATACCAGGGTCATGTGTGGGTATACTTCTTTCCCTGTAGGACAATCTCGTAGCTTTCATAGTTACTTTTTTGATATCAATCCACAATTTACCAGATTTATTGCTGTGGTAGAATTTGAATTCATAGACTTTGTCATGATCACCATACTGGTATCGTTTGAAGGCTAGAGAGTGATTGCAATATTTCCATTTACTGACTCCTTTTTAAATTTATAATACTTTTTAACATACTATGACGTTTTACTTTGATTATACACTACTCTCTTCTTTTTTATACAGCTTCTTCAGATATCATTTACTGTTCTTATCTGAACTCCAGTAATATAAAAATGGTTAAGGAGTGAATGCTTTCCAGGTGAAAGCCTATTGGTATCTCTTGTGAGGGCAGTAGAGTAATAGACTTTAATAGCAATTTGTGGTCGAGACCTGTGAGACTATCCAACCCAGAACATCTATAGTTTAAATTAAATACAGAAAGCTATGCTGTATGCAGAGTGTAACAGTTCCAGATAGCTTTCTCCATTACTGATTACAAAGGCAGTGGTCTATTACACAGAAAGGCAATGGGATGTTTAGCAAGAAGCATAAGAAGTCGCAAAATGAATCAAAACCAATAGATAAATATGTTTAAAAGCTGTGCTTCACTTTGATGTCAAGTCAGAACTGCGGAGAAGTTTTAGGTATAAAGAAAACCTAGAGACAACGGGTAGAATCTTTTGAAGGCAGCAGGGGTTTCATTTGCAGGCTGGAGATCCAGCAAGAGCCCAGCATTGCCTTTTTTCAGGAAGGCCCATCGCATCTTGTGCCATTCAGGTATTTGACAGGCCAGCAGCAGGTCTTTTCGCAGGATCAAGGACCCTGGGGGGTAGAAGTCCCATTGGCTGAGAGCTGCTGGCCAGCCAGAGACTGACAGCTGTTTTGTAATCAGCTGTGCCACTGGGGAGGCAGTGGCTGCTGTCAATATTACATCCAGCTGAGGCATCGGATTGAGGAGGTAAGGGAACCAGGCATAGGTGAGCAATGGCGGGAAGGGAGTCATGTGGGTTGGGGGGGGGAGCAGGGGGTTTGGCAGCAAGGATTGAGGGTGGCTCTGAGCAGCCCCCCCACCTCCCAATGCTGGATCCATCCTTCAGGCACTAAGCACCTTTGAATGAGGGACCCCTCCTGGGAGCCCGCAAGCAAACATGTCAGGGTTTGCGTGTCATGTTCCCACATGGCGATTTCTCCATCCGTCATTGGGTTAATACCAGTGGCAGTGGGATGATGCTCTGAGTGGGCATTCATTGCCCACCTGAGGGCCTCAATTGGCGGCAGGGTGGGATGGCTCTCTGTACTAATCTGATGTGTAATATACCTTTAAGACGAATGTTGTAATGGAAGATCACATGACCTTAGTACCCAACAGCAGAGTAGCGTGGGCTACCTCTATAGTCAGTCGTCCTGAGTTAGAGTCTGAAGTGTAAAAACAGAGTTTTGAGTTGTAAGCGCACAAGTGTAGCTGCTGAGTTCCTTTTGTAAATAAACAGAATGTGTTTCTTCCACGAACAATCTACTGAACTTCCCTGTCTTTGGTACCCACTCGGTCACCCTGAAACAAGTGTGCAACCCGGACCCCTAAGTCCCAACAAACCAGGGCACAGGATCCAACACCGTCTGTGGGCTTTCCCATCCCAGACTTAATTGGAATGGAGGCTGGAAGATGGCAGTGTCCCCGCCTGCCATCCTCATGATCAAATTGTCCTCCAACCACCAACCTCGCTATAGGGGAGGGCACAAAATTCCACCAATCATGTCTGGGATTCAAATGTAAGGGATTGATCTGTTTTTTTAAAAATGCTAATTCACTTGGTCTAAGTGGTCTTAAATGTCTTGAATGCTGTGAGAGAGAGATTGACAATCTGCTTTTGAAATACAGAAAAATGAGCAGGCGTGCTTAGCTTATATGCTTTGTCAGATGGACCTGTCTTAAATTCTCCAAACAAAATCTTGTAAAAAGTCAGAAACTTAAGAGACTTGAATTGTACTATTGTCCTACGATCATTAACTATGGCCGGGACTTTCTGGCCCCGTCATGGTGGGACCCACCGCGGGAGATTTGGCGGCCCTGCCAAATGTCCATTGATTTCCGGCAGGACTGGATGATGCTGGCAACGAGAAAATCCCTCCCTACTGTGTGTGTCCAGGAAAGAAGGACTGATAAAGATCTTGCAAAAACCGCAAGGAATGAAAATTTCTGAAGGAGGTTTAAATCATGCTCATTGTCAAGGAATGTCGAATATCATGATTTGAACAAAAAGGACACGTCATTGGGCAATTGTAGCATAAGCTCGATTTTTATAGGATAATACTATCTTATCAATAAAGCATTCTGCCACTCTGGAAAGGAGAATATAAATATCATTGCAAGGTGATTCAGTGCTGAGCCAAGGTAGCGTGGTGAGCTGCTAAAAAGAACAATCAGTAATGGGGTGACTGCTCACTGTTGATCATACATATGATCCCTTGAAACATATTTGTGACTAACAGGTGTATTGCTAACAGGTATATTATAATGGGTTTATTGCTAAAGATATATTGTAAAGGGTGTTTGTATTGTTAACTAGTCTTCCTACCAAATATAGTAAAGATGTTTGAGTTTATTTTGAGCTTTGAGTGTTGTCTCTTTATTTCTTGTAATTCTTGTACTTAAACTGTAGAGTAATTTGCCAGAGGTAAAAGGTTACTTCTTAGAGCAGAAACAAGTGAGTGTGTGTTTTGAATGAAGAGAGTTGGTGTAGTGTCCCGCTGTGATTGATGGATAACTATGTGGAGGAGGAATGGGGATTTTTATTGTGATAGGGGTGAGGGGATGAAGTTCTGTGAACAGGTCTAATGTGAAGAAATAGAGATAGAAAGATATCATTCTCACCCTTGTTATTGTATTAGGTCATTTAAATACTTGAAGAAATGAATCCTTGTCCTGGGGCGATACCACAGGCATTAACATTGTCTGCCAGCTCCTGCCCAGTCTGCTACAACTCAGCTTGGGCACCTTCCTGTCAGTTGAGGGGAACAGGGTCTACCTACCTGTGTAACCTCGTCTACTCCACAGGCATGTTTACCGCTGCATCAGAGAATCTAAGGTACTTGGTGAGTTGAGTCATTTCTACCTAGTTGGACTCTGTAACTAGATTAGGACCTAAAGTTCAGCAAGTGCTCGAAATAAATAAGCTTGAGAAGTCAGAACTAGTCATCTGGGAAGCCCTCAAGAACATAGGCAGCTCTTCACTGTATTAATTCTGTAGCTGTAAACAGTACCATTCTCCATGGCAACGCCTCTACCAATCAGAGACCACTTTCCAAGCAATGAGCACTCTCTTCTCATACAGTATAAATATGTTGTTTCCCCTGACATTGGGATTTTCTTGTGAATTGTCCTGACGGGTGCAAGACGAGAAGATTCAACAAAAAAAAATCCATTTTTTCAGCAATACTCAATTCTGTCCTACCAAACGACTATTTGTGCACCAGAATCACTTGTTGCACAAGTACCATACTTTTGAATTCCATTGTGATTAACAGTTGTACTTTGTAATGATTGTAAGTTAAACCATTTCTTACTGTTATGGGGATCATGTGACTGTATGGATGAATCAGTCCTAAATGTGGGGTATCTTAAGGTGGAGCTTTTTAGCTTTGGTCTTGGAACAAACATGGGCAGGATTTTTCAGTTGGCGTGTGGGGGCAAGCCCGTTATGCCAACACGTAAAATGATGCGTGATGACATAGGGCATGTGTCCTGACATCATTGCACAGTTCCGCGTTATTTCGTTTGGTGGGCATGTGTCAGAGTTGGCTGCACGACCTCTGATATGTAAACGGCCTGTTAAAAATGTTTTCCTATATATAAAAACATGTCCCATCTCATGTGACACAGTCACATGAGGGGACATGTTTAACTAAATTTTTGAATCATTTATTTAATAACTTAAATAGCGATTCAATCTCCCTGAAGCAGCTCTGTGCCTCAGGGAGTTTGAAGCACTCTTCCTCATGCATGCACGAAAGAGTGCTGGCCCCGACTCTCCCTCCTTCCCCCGCCTGCACAGGTAGCACTGAGCGCTATGGCTTGCACCTTACACTGGGCAGGCCTTAACTGGCCCGCCCACATAAAATGGTGGTGCTGGGCTCATCGTGGGCGCCGAGTTGCTCCGTGACCGTCCCTGCCTGCTCCCTCCGAGCCTACCCGCTGCCTGAAAAATTCAGGCCTATTGTCTCATCTGGAGTCTGTAAATAAAGTTGACTGTTTCTTACAAGAAACTAGTCCTGCATTCCAAATTTATTACAGTTGGCAATGAGGATAAATAGCGCCGACTCAGCATCTCACCTCGCAACTGTGAGTATTCCAATATTTTAAAGGAAGAAGGAAAAGAAGTATATTCACCAACAATGCCTCTCTTTGGCAGAATTGACCTGTATGACTCATTCGTCAAGGACTGGAGTCAATACATTGAGTGACTAGCTTTCTACTTTATAGCTAACGAAATAACGGCAGAGGAGAAACAGAAGGCAATTCTCTGATGTGTCTGCAGCAGTAAAACATTTAACCTAATCTGTAGTCTGATGGCCCTGAACGCACCAAATTCCAGATCCTTCACCGAGCTAGTTGACCTCATGAAAGGACATTTTCAGCCTAAGCATGCAGTGATCATGCAAAGGTTCAAATTTAACTCTTGAGTAAGGGCCCCCAGTGAGTTGATCGCAATGTGCATCACGAAGTTAAAACAGTTAACAGAACCCTGTGACTTTGGTGATACTTTAAACAACATGTTGTGAGATCGTTTGGTTTGCAGCATAAACAACAATGCCATTCAGCACCGTTTGCTTGCAAAAGTTGAGATAGACCTGAAATGCTCCATGGAGATAGCGCTAGCAATGGAGAGTACTGAGAGGGATATGCAGGCTTTGCAGAGTGTGCATCATGACGCCATGTTTCAGCTAGAGCGGGAACCTGCTGTTGGGCATGGTGTGGAGACCAGGGAGGGCTACCATGAAGCAGGACACGGTCCCTACTGCTAGAAAAAGAAAATGAAAGGCTGGAAACAGCTCACCAGTAATCCAGAAGTTAAAGTGTTACCATTGTGGGAGGGAAATCATGCACCCAAAGATTGTCGATTTAAAGTGGCAGAATGCCACTACTGCCACAAAAAAGGGCTTGTTGTTAAACAGTGCAGGATTAGATCAAGACAGCCATTCAGACAGCAGGTCAAGTTAAATGAAGTGCACAATATAGATGAGCCAGAAGTTGCTGAGGTTGACGTTTATTCCCGACACAATCTGAAGGCCAGGAAAACTGAACCAATCCCTGTTACACTTCAAGTAAATGGAAAGCATCTGCTCATGGATGCTGGCACAGGACCATCGACCACAATGTTGGGAGGACACATTTTTAAATACCTCAGAGAAAGTACTCAGTACTCAGTTTGGAGAAAACTGCTGCTCAGTTAAAAACATATACAGCAGAAGCATCACCTCTGTACTTGTATCATACAAACAACAGACAACTCAGCTGCCAATAATTGTTGTAACAGGAGAAGGACCTAGCCTTCTGAGCCGTGACTGGTTGAAAGAAATCAAACTAAACTGGTCAGAAATTTTTCAGGTCAGGACAGGAGGAATTCCAGAATTGCTAAAAAATATGGCAGAGTATTCCAAGATGACTTGGGGAAAATCAAAGGTCTACTAGCTAAAATATACATGCTGCTGAATCATATCTATGTCGGGCAGGCTGGGCGGGAACGGGCAGGGATAGCCGTGGAGCCAATCGCCGCCTGCGATTGGCTGTGCGCCGCCATTTTATGCAGGCAAGCCAATTGAGGCCCACCCAACGTAATATGCATTCTGTAGTGCTAAATGCTAGCTGTGCGGGTGGGGAGAGGAGGGAGAGTCGGGGCCTATGCTCTTTCGCTCATGCGCACAAAAGAGCACAACAATCTCCCTGAGGTGCGCAGCTGCCTCAGGGAGATTAAGTACATAATAAAAGTTTTTAAATAATAAAGTTAAAGATGATTTAAATATGCCCCCTCATGTCACATGAGCTGGGAAATGTTTGTGAAGTCATGAAAATTTATTCATTCACTTCATACAAACTTCAGGAAACCTCATTCCGCCCGTGGATGAGGTTTCTTGAAAAACGAGAGGGCCGCTTGGGCTCTTCGCCTGCTCTCCAATCTTAAGGTTGGACGGGCAGTGTTGGTAATGATTTTAATTGCTTTTTTAATGGTCATAATAAGCCGTTGACAGTTTGGTGGGCGCGCAGCCGCCTCCAGCGTGTGCCCACTGAAAGAAATATCGAAATGATGCGCAATGATGTGCACCCCAACATGATCGCGCATCAATTTACGTGTCGGCGTGTCGGGCCCGCCCACGCACGCCTTTGGCAATATTCTGCCCATGGACTCTGAAGCAACACCCCAGCTTTTTAAGGCAAGACCTGTACCTTACACTCTAATGGAAAAGATAGGTACGGCATTTTGTCATTTGGAAAAGTTAGGAATATTCCAGCCAGCCCAATTTTCAGAATGGGCAGCACCATTGTCCCTGTGCTAAAACCAGACAAAACCATTCACATTTGCGGGGATTATAAGTTAACGGTAAACAAAGCTGCGGAATTAGACAAATGCCCAATACCAAAGATTGAAGATCTGCATGCTAAACTCGCAGGAGGAGGATCCCACACTAAATTGGACTTAAGTCATGCGTATCAACAGCTCAAGCTGGACAACACATCAAGAGGTTATGTCACCATAAACAAGCGCAAGGGCCTGTACCACTATACATGCCTACCAATCGGTGTGTCATCTGCTTGTGTGATTTTCCAAAGAATCATGGAAATCTTATTACAAGGACTTCCCCGAGTTATAGCTTGCCTGGGCGACGTCTTAATCACAGGGTCCACAGAAGCAGATCATGTGGCAAACATGGTAGATGTTCTGCAGGGATTTTTAGAGGCTCGCGTTTGTTTAAAAAAAGGGAAGTGCACCTTCCAAGCAAAGGAAATTACGTATCTGGGTCATTGAGTGGATGCCCAAGGGTTGCATCCATTAGAAGAGAAAGTCAGGCAAACAAGGAAGCACCCTCTCCTACTAACGTCACTGAGCTTCAGTCTTTTTTGGGCATGGTAAACTATTATGGTTGATTCTTGCCTAATCCATCTACAATGTTAGCCCCTTTACACATATTATTGAAGAAGAACCACAGATGGTCCTGGAAGGCACAGCTTTTATGCTTGTTGTGTCTGCTGGTGCAGTATGACCCTTCTAAGGAATTGATACTCAATTGTGATGCATCTCCCCACGGAGTGGGAGCAGTATCAGCACACAAGATGGAGGATGGATCTGAAAGACCGATAGGATATGTATCCAGAACCCTGTTTACAGCGGAGAAAGGTTACTCACAAATTGAAAACATGGACCCATCTATTGTATTTGGAGTAAAAAAGTTCCATCAATATTTGCACGGT
Source organism: Carcharodon carcharias (assembly GCF_017639515.1). Classification (NCBI taxonomy): domain Eukaryota; kingdom Metazoa; phylum Chordata; class Chondrichthyes; order Lamniformes; family Lamnidae; genus Carcharodon; species Carcharodon carcharias. The sequence goes on from NC_054475.1 coordinate 88,314,453, forward strand.
TGACACTTCACCATAATGTCAGATCACAAACCACTGTTAAGATCGTTTAGTGAAGATAAGGCAAATGCAGACGCCCTCAGCCATCTCCCTTTGGTTTTAATTCTTCAGGGACTTGACCCTCCTTGTAATACTTGTTCACAGACTTGCTAAAATTGCATCCTGATTTGTCCAATTCTTTGTTTGTCTTGAAGATTGGTGAGGAGTCCAGGAAATTCAACACAAGTACTACCTCTTGAGACACTGGAACATGTGTAATACTATCTGGCAAAGTGAGACGGCTGAGGGTGTCTGCATTTGCTATATGTACACCTGGACAGTGCATAAAAGTGTACTCGTATGCCAACAAAATTAAAGCCCATCTTTGAATTCTAGCGGAGGCATTTGGGGTCCATACCGCAAGTGCCATTAGGCCCTCAATTTGCATATCCAATGAACTTAATGCCTGTTTCAGGATCCTTTGTGACTGACCACAGCATGTGCATGCTGTGTACATAAGTGATCAGTTTTATTAGGTGTTTAGCAGCCAAACCAGAAGCCCTTAAAGGAACTGTTAAAAGCTTCCAGCAACAGCAACTTATATTCATATAGTGCTTTTAATGTAATGAAACATCCCAAAGTGCATCACAGAAGCATTATAAAATGAAGTATGATAATGAGGCACATGAATTTTTAGGTCAGATGTCTATAAGTTTGAGTAAAGAGGTTTTAAGATGTGTCTTAAAGTAAGAAAGTGAGGTAGAGAGTTGGAGAGGTATAGGGAGAGAATTCCAGAGCTTGGGGCCTATGCAACTGAAAGCTTGCCACCAATGGTGGAGCAATTAAAACCAGGGATGCACAAGAGGGCAGATTTAGAGGAGAGCAGATATTTCAGAGGGTTACAGGGCTGGAGGACATTACAGAGATAGGAGGGCAGGGCCCTGGAGGGATTTGAAATCAAGAATGAGAATGTTAATATGTAGGTCAGAGAGCACAGGGGAATGAGTAAGTTTGTGTAGGGACACGGGCAGCAGGGTTCTGAATGACCTCAAGCTTATGGAAGGTAGAATGTGCATTGAAATAGTCAAGTCTAAATATAACACAGACATGGATGAGGGATTCAACAGTAGATGATCTGAGACAGAAGCAGAGTTGGACAATGTTATGGAGATGGTCGCAGATATGTGGCTGGAAGTTCATCTTAGGCGGTTAAATGTGACACCAAGCTTGCAAACAGTCTGGTTCAGCCTCAGACAGTTGCCAAGAGCGTAGGATGGAATTGATGGCTAGGGCATGGAATTTGTGGTGGGTGCTAAAGACAATGGCTTCGGTCTTCCCAAAATTTAATTGGAGGAAATTTTTATTAATCCAGTGTTTTTCAAGAAGTCCGGTCCTGGATTTTGTAAAATGCCCTAATGGCGGGACAAGGATGAGGAGTCGATCTGGCAGCTCTCCTAGGTTTTACCAATGCTCCCGCCACAACCTCCCCCCTCTCCGCTGTGGTCCCACCTCATGAGGGCAGGCAAAATAATTCCTGAGTAGTCTGACAATTTAGAGACAGTGGAAGGTTCAAGAGAGGTAGTGCTGAAATAGAGAAGGGTGTTGTTAGCTTACATGTGGAAACTAAAGCTGTGTATTCAGATGATGTTGCTGAGGGGCACCATGTGCATGAGAAACAGAAGGGGCCAGAGTTAGATCATTGGGGAAAACCAGAGATAGCAATGCAGGAGTGGGAAGAAAAGCCTTTTTCGATGATTCTCTGCTTACAATTAGATAAATTAGAATGGAACCAGTTGAGTGCAGTCCCACCTGGCTGGACAATGGTGGAGATGCAATGAAGAAGGATGCTGTGGTGTGGTGAATATATTATTGCATTTAAAGGTCGCAAACAGGTCAAGAAGGACGAGGAGGGAAAGCTTATAATTTGTCACAATCAAATGGGATGTTATTTGTGACTTTGATAAGAACCATTTTGGCACTGCGGCAGGGCTGGAAACCTAATTGGAGTGATTCAAACATGGTTGTTCTGGGAAAGATGGGTATGGATTTGAGAGGCAATAAAATGTTCAAGGACGTTGGAGCGGAAAAGGAGGTTGGTGGTTAGGTAGCAGAATGCAAGGGAACTTGCACTATTTCCAGCACCTTACAAGTATCATAAAGTTTTTTTTTGTTTAGCTTACATGACACTACACTATACATTGTGCATAAGATCACACCAGCTTTTAGGAAGTGAGAGCCAGGATGGACACATTACACTATTACTTACATTGCTCATAAGGTCACACCTCAGTTCGGTAGAAATGAGAATTGGTCTGGAAAAGCAATCCTTTGCACCGGGCATGTGAAAATGTGTAAAAAAGGTTTGTGAAGATTTATGGAAAAGGAACGCAGTGTTGTTCACACCATTATATATTGTGCTCATGTTTAAGAATAAGCATCATAGAAAAGCAAATTTAAAAGACCAAGTAAGAATTTAATTATCAAGTTTTAGAACCATTATTTGCATTTTTAAAAAATGTACTGTAGTTTAATTTGTTGGGACCCTTTTATAGTCATTGTTCTGTGCTGCCTTAATTTATACATCTACATTTGTGTCACAATGGGTTTCTCGACAGAAATCCTCCTAGTCTGAGCTTTGTGAATGAAAAGGCATTAACCAAGAGAAGCTAGATCATGGGTATTCTTTGTCCATCTACTAGTCCTAGTCTCCTTACATTACAAATAGAGGCACACACACCTCACTTTAACAGAGAATCAGTATGTATGAAAGCTTCAATTCTCATGTTAGATTATAATACCAGATATAATAATGGCACAGACAGTTAATGCAAGTTAAATTTAAACTTATTGTTGGATGTTTCTTCAGAAAGCACAACAATCAAGTGGTTCATGCTTTAATTAATATTTCATGAAATGTATAATGCCAGAGTAATCATTAGCGTGTGAATTAAGAATCACACCTAAATCATTGGTTTCTCTCCACAGATGCTGCATGACCTGCTGAGTAGTTCCAGAAACTTCTGTTCAGATTTCCAGCATCTGGAGTATTTTGCTTTTATAATCATTAGCCTAATTAGCTGTACCCACTAAGATGTCACCAACTGTGTTTGCAGGCCATGTTACACAATGATCATGGGGAACTGTCTTCACAGACTGCAGATCAGCAGAGAGTAAGGCAAAGAGCTGTGCTACATGCTGCAAGGCCCCGTAAAGCTAACATGCAGCAGATGCCTGGCACAGTCAGTAGCAGAAACTGTCAGTTGCAGTATCTGATGTGCCTCCCTCTCTTTCCATGTAATTCAGCAATACTTCAAGCACAGCCAACTTTCAAACACCTCCTCTTTATAGGTTTTTGGCCCACCCAGAGTCTCAACTACCTTCTCTTTTACTATAACTTGGGCAGCATTTCCTGGTAAGCACAAGTGTAAAGTATTCATTTATTACCTGTGCCATGCCCCCATCCCCATGCATAAACACCTTAATCATCCGTAATCATCCCCACTCCTCCCTTCACAACTCTTTTACTATTTATATGCCTTTAGGAGACTTTTGGTTTCCCTTTCATGTTAGCTACCTGTCTCTTCTCATGCACTCTTTGCTTTCCTTATTTGTTTTTTCACTTTCCCTCTAAACTTCCAATTGAGAATCAGGCTGAATGTAGAATTATCAACCTAACATCTGTCAAAAGCCTAAATTTTCTGTTTCATCATATTCTCCATCTCTCTGGGCAGAATTTTATATCCCGCAGGTGGGTGGGCACACACCCAACCTGATCGGGTGTAAAAAAGCTCATGATGATGTCGGGTGACTGTCCTGACATCATCGCGCATTCACGCGATAATTCGATTGGTGGGTACTGGAGCTGCACCCGCCATTAATAAAGAGGCCACTGAAGGCCATTAAAAAGCCAATTGACACAGATTTTTCATTGCCAGTGTGATTTCGCTCTAGTTGTACAGGTAAAATGGGCAGGCGGCCAGCTGACATTTTTAAAAACCTCATCCATGGGTGGAATAAAAGGGGTGAACAGCATTGTCAATGTCAGTAGTGGGGAGTTTGGTACATAGTTTGCTGCTGCTGACTTATTGGTACTTGGCAGTTTCACCTCAGTTTGGGGCTTCATTCTTAGCATTTCCAGGCTTCATTTCTGAACTCCCAGAGGATTCAGACCATGTGAACCCTTCCAGGTGTCAGACAGATTTCCTTTACTCTGGCAATGTGGATTGTGGTCTCTGCTGGTGGCACCCCCTCTGAGGAGGAACAGAGCGGCAGAAGGGAGAGGAGGCCATGTGTCCCTATGCAGCTTCAAGGGGAGTGACTGGTGGGATGTAGGGCGCAGGCACAAGGTGCGCAGGGCCAGCAGGAAGTCCAAGCCAGAAGGGGCTGCAGGAGATGCCACTATCCTGCTGCCAGGGTTTACTGGCGGCGATGCAGCTACCTTATTATGTCAGGTACAATGCCAAAGGGGGCTCCACCTCTCAAGGGAGACAGTGACCTCCATTTGCCAAATGATTGGGCCTGAGATCAGGTCTGACTGTGTGGGGGAACAAGCTATGCCAGTGGCTCTGAAGGTCACAGTGGCTCTCAACTTCTATGCCTCCGGCTCTTTCCAGGGGTCAGTGGGGAATCTGTGTGAAGTCTCCCAATCAGCTGTCCACAGTTGCATCAAGCTCTGTTCAGGCAGACACTGACCTTTACTTTATACTGTACGGACGGGGCCAGCCAGGCTGAGCGAACCAGAGGCTTTGCAGCGATTGCTGGATTACCCCGTGTCCAGGATGCAATTGACTGTACACATGCAGCCACCAAGGTGCCGGCCAGGTGCCTTCATCAACAGGAAGTGATTCCACTCCATGAATATGCAGATAGTGTGTGACCACAGGATGCAGATTCTGCAAGTCTGTGCAAGGTACCCTGGCAGGTCCATGATGTTTATACCCTGACACACCCCAGGTACTGAGGCTTTTTAATGCTCCAGCCCGACTGGATGGATGGCTGCTGGGTGACAAGGGCCATCCATTGAAGAGGTGGCTCATGATCTGCTCTGCCACCCAAGAACAGAAGCAGAGAAGTGTTACAGTATGAGTCATGCCTCCAGGAGAACGGTGATAGAGAGAACCGTAGATCTTCTCAAGATGCACTTCCGATGCCGGGACCATTCAGGGGCACATTACAATACCCACCCCCCCACCCCCCCTCCCAGAGTGGGTGTCACTGGTTGGAGATCGCAGCATGCAAACACTATCTGTCACTGGCAAAGGGGGGCCCATGGGCCAAGGGATCTTGACACACCTGCAGAGGCCACAGATTTTGGGTCCAGTAGTGATTCAGAAGAGGAGCACGGTGAGGAGAATGCTGAGGGTGTGAAGGCAGACCTTTGTAACCTCCAGGGAGGCAGGGATGCCTTTATCCATTGCTCCTTCAGCTAGGCTACCAAAGGTCAGCTTCAACCGCACGCTAGGGCTGCCGCCTCCATCCTGGGTGTCTGAAGTGACCCCTTCATTTAAACCCAAAGTCCACTCAGTGCCTGTACAATAAAGTTTAGAGTCACCCATGTCCAGCATTACATACTGGCGTACCCGGCATGAAAAAATGAAAAGTTGAAGCATACTCAGGCATTACAACAAAAAATAAAGTTTATTTCATTTTGACAATCCAAAAAAATTTACATAACCTTCTGTGATTTTCTTTTCCAGACCAAGCATAAATGAACAGAAAGCCACCAGTGAACTGTCCCTCTTGTGCACTTGGTGCGTTTAACCTATGTTTCTGGGTGCTATGTCTTGGTACACCCACCTCGCTGGCATCGGCATTGGAGACAACTTGCTGACCCTGTTGTCTTGTTGGCCCTGATGACCTTGGTGGTCGTCCTCTGGCCACTGGAGCCTGTGCTGGCCCCGCCTGGGAGACAGTGGTCAGTGCCATGGCTGGCATCTCCCCAGTCATTGCGGCCTCATCAGATGTGACAGTCACTGGCAGAGGGGTGGAGTAGCTGTTGCCATCATCCAGAGCACCCTGAGAGGAGCCCACAAAGATGACAAGCAGCTCGTGCACCAATGTGAAGTTGCTCTGGACCTCCCTGCTAACCATTGATGGACAAGAACCTAGCTGGGATATTGGGTACCTCATCCACCTATCACACTGGCACTAACCACCTAAGGTCAGTACCTGAGTGAGGGCTTGCAGGTCCAAGCGCAATCCCAGGAACCCCTCATTCTGTTCCTGGAGCTGCCTCTCCATGAGAGTCGCCACTCTCTCAATGGAGGAGGCAGTGCGCTCAGCCACGAGGTTCCATGCAGCGCTCATGCTCCGCAGGAACTCCTCCACAATGGAGACCATGGCACACCCTCATGGATCTCCTCCAGATCCTCCCACACATCTTGCTGGACATCCAGCCTCTGCTGCCTAATGGACAACTCCAGAGGCTCATCAGCTGCCTTCAACTGAGCATTGCCCTGGTCCCCAGCAGTCCTCCAACTGCCGGCGCCCTGGGCACTCTCTGACCCGCCTGCACCTCAAGCGAATGTGAAGTGCCCTCACCATTGTGCACCGACTTTCTAGCCACTGATCTAATGCCCACTGAGGTGCTGGTATCTGTGCTAGTGCCTGGTTCAGAGATTGGATGTGAAGCAGGTGCAAGTGAAGCCCAGTGGTCCTCCGGTGTCAGGGGTGGCCCTTCGGGGTCAACAGAGCGTTTGCGTGCAGGCAAATCTTGAAGGAAGAACAACGACATATCAATAGTTAAAGTCATCACACTGTCACTGTGCATGCCAGGCATCCTGGTGAGACAGTGGATATCTGCATCATGATTCCATCGTCTTTCAATGATCTATGTGGACTCCAGGTTCGAGACTCCCATCAATGATGAGATTGCACAAGAATGTTTGCACAGTCTGAAACTTTCACCTCTGTGGACTGCACACTTACCTTCATCTGACACCCCCGCCTCTCCACGTCCAGTTGTACGGGGAGCGTGCTGGCTCTCCAGCTCGAGGGCATCTTGCTTGAACTGGGAGAGCAGCAGCAGCTTGGGTGGGCCTCCGCCTGTATGTGACCTCTCTGATTGGTTATAGCTTGTCATCTCCTGAAAGGACAGGGGAGCATTGATTAGTCTGCTCTCTACCTACAGCACCATTGCAACCTGGCCAACCCCGCCTGAGGAACACCTGGCAGGACACATCCGAATCGTGGCCCTTGAACCACAAGACACTGAGTCCAAGAACCAGGGGTTAACCTCCTTGGCCAGCTCCGGCGTCATTGACAGTTGGCACTCAGATTCCAGCCCCACTGAGGTCCAGGGCCACACCTTAACACTTCTGCACACTGACCCATGCCATCACACTACTCACCTTCCCTGAGCGCAGCAGGTCATTGAACTGCTTTGAGCACTGCACCCACGTGAGACGCAACACATCATGGCTGCTCACCGGCACTGCCACCTCCTCCCATGCCCTCTTGGTGAGGTGCGGTGGCCTCCTCCTCCCATCTCAAGGGGCAAGGATGTCTCTCCTGGCAGACACTTCCTCTTGGAGGGCAACGAGGCACTTATCCAAAAAGCTGGGAAGCCAAGTGCCCACTCGACCTGCCTTCTCGCCTGCCTTGTCCAGCCGCACTCAACTCCATAACTTGAATGTTGAAGACGTAGAAGATACATTCTTCTGTGGCAGCCTTCCAGGAGCTGCCTGGGCCATTTTTAAACTAGCTGCCGGGTCGTCATTGGACCCAGCGGCTGACAGGCACCTGCCCCTGCTCGGGTCTTTCTGATCAGATACAAGTGGTCGGGGCCAAATGTGAATGGCGGACCATTTCCTGGCTGCGCCCAGGTCCACCCACCACACGCTGCCTGATGACCTCAAAATCCTGCCCTCTCTCTTTTTCTTCATCCAGTGAGCTCTGGATTTCTTTGCCCTACCTTTCTCCTTTGTGCGAGCGTACCTTGACTCTCCCAAACTATCCTCTATTTAAACACAGCCTATTGCTCCATTTATAGTTTTGCTTGTCAATCTTTGATTCCAATTTACCTGGTTTAGATCCACTCTCATCCCATTGAAGTTGGCCCTCCCTCTGGTTTGCTCCTTGTCCTTTTCCATAGCCAACATAAACCTTATACTATAGTCACTGTATGCTTAATGTTTTCCTATTGATAGTCAATCCACTTAACCCATCTCATTCCCCAGCACCAGATCCAATATTGCCTCCTTTCAACCCCTCTAGGATATCATCTCTCTCCAACAGTATAATGTTCTCCTTAATCAATACTGCTATTCCTCCTTTCTTTCCTTTCCTATTTTTCCTGAATACCTCGTATCCAGGAATATTTAGTACCCAGTCCTGCCATTCTTTTTGAGCCAGGTCTCCGTTATCACAATGACATCATAACCCCATGGCTTTCTGTGCTGCAGTTCATCAACCTTATTTACCAAACTTCTGACCATTCACATACTTGCATAGTAAACCTAACTTAGAACTTATTACATTCCCTCTAACCCCACCTAATACCTTACTATTTCCTACTCTAATGATCTGTGATTCTCCCTAGATTCTGTGCACTTCAGTTTTCTTCTCTAGTATTATCTATTGGTTCCCACACCTCTGCCAAGTTAGTTTAAACCCTCCCCAATAGCACTAACAACACTAGGAGCAGAAGTAGGCTATTCGGCCCTTCGAGCCTGCTCCGCCATTCAATAATATCATAGCTGATCTGATTGCAACCTCAACTCCATATTCTCGCCTACTTCTGATAATCTTTCACCCCCTTGCTTATCAAAAGTTTATCTACATCTACCTTAAATGTCTAAAGACTTACTATCACTGCCTTTTGAGGAAGAGAGTTCCAAAGACCCTCAACCCTCAGAGAAAAAAATCCCCTTCATCTGTCTTAAATGGACAACCCCTTATTTTTAAACAGTGACCCCTAGTTCTTGATTCTCCCACAAGGGGAAACATCCTTCCCACATCCACCATGTCAAGACCCCTCGGGATCATTTATGTTTCGATCAAGTAATTATACACTGATGTAAATTATCAAATTGGCCTTAGTTGTATGCTAACCAGTTGACCTAGTCTTACTTTAAAATTGATTAATTTAAATACAATTATATTAAAATAAAAGTTAAATTCTTACCAGTATAATTACCCTACATGGCTCCTTGACCTGTGATATCAATTTGCAATACATCCCTGCCTTGTGCCGCTGCTCTGTTCTCTCACTGTGCTCTGCTGCTCTGTTACTGCCAGTGTTTTCTGCACTGTTTTTAAAGGCTCCTGGCTCCTGATGTGTTTTGCTGCTCTGTTGCTGCTGGTGTTTCCTGTGCTGTAGTTAAGGGATCCTCCCTACCATTGTGCTCTGCTGCACTATACCACTGCCAATGTTTTTAAAAGCTCCTCTCTCCCACTGTTCTTTGCTGCTCAGCAGGCCTGATGAAAGGTCTTAGACATGAAACGTTAGCTTAGTTTTGCTGTCCACAGATGCTGCCTGACCTGTTGAGCTTTTGCAGCATTTTCTATTTTTATTACCATGATTAATTACTCTGAATTGGTCAGAGTAAATTTTATGCTATTAGCACAATTAATTCTTGGCCAGATTTGCACCAGTTCTCAGTCATTCAAGAGCACAATTTGCCAAAATGCAAACATCTACGCTACTGGCATTTATTGATGTGCATGGCCATGCTTTGAGCTGTAGAATATGCCAGAATGACCATGGAATATGACCATGCATTATTCACAGAACCTTGACGTAGCTGATGTCATTGTTGGACAGTAAATGTGTGATTGTCTGATGATCATGATCTGAAATTACTGATTTAGGTGACATCATACCTTTTATTAGTGGTGCCCCCTTGTTAAGCAGCTTCGCCCAGTCCCATCAGTTACTGATCTGTACAAAGCAGGATACTTACTAAAGTCAATGAATAGCTTATAAATGCTTAAACTGTATCATTACAAATTGCTTTATTCCCTTTTTATCCCCATTGCTGTGCTGAAGCTGCACTCCCTTGTTAGGGAAACAGAAGCTATTACAAATAAAGATATACTTACATAACTCTTTTGGGTCATCCTCTCTAATTAATGAAAGGTTGCCAAATGATTTGCCTGAAGAGAATACTATTTTAAAATCTAAAGCATAATTCTTGTTCTTATAGTTTCCAGCACCAGTGACTGCAAGGAGTTGGACACAAACAAGGCTTCTGCAAAGGTGATCTTCATGCCTATCAACAGTTATGGTTTAGGTGGGAAACACAAACACATCTAGTCTTATGCCCATTAATAAAATAATTGCTGACATTAAATTTGTTGTACCAGTGCTACTAGTCAGAGTGATGTCTCTGTGATGGTTCAATGTTGCTGTAAGGTTCATCTATTCATTTGTGATCTGTTCTAATCTCCCTGAATATTGTGATGGATGGAGCTTGCAGCAGAAATACTTTATCACCTAGCTGGGCTGGCAGATATTAGCAAAGAAGCATATCTGTGTGATTCAATCTCTAACAACCACAGAGCCAACTCAATCTGTGCTGTAGACAAAACAAAAGGCAGTTAATAGAGACCTTGAGTGAGTCGATGAAGACCTGAATTAGGATCCAGTAATTTGTTCAGATAAATGACAAGTTACCCCTCCCCTACTATCTACATTTAGGCATTAGTGTTTTTCATCATTACTTTTGGTGTTTTGTGCAGAAATTGTGAACCTTTCTAGAAATGTACTCAAAAATCTATCTGCAACACCAATTTACATAGTGCCTTTAATGTAAAAAAAAATCCAGGGAGCTTCATAGGAGCATCATAAAGCAAAGTATGATACTAAACCACATAAGGAGATATTAGGTCAGATGCACAAGAGCTTGGTTAAACAGCAGGCAATTAGGCTTAAGATGCCAGGATGGTTGGGTGACACCTTGCAGTACGTTCTTGCAAGGGTCTTGCTCACATTGGTGGTCTGCTTTGCTCTTCATATCACAACCCTCCAGAGAGGTGTACACCTTGAGGACAGTGAGACCTTAGGTGGACATTGAAGGAAGAGGAGGACATGGAAGAGGAAGCAGAGGGTGCAGTGCTCCAAAATGCTGCAAATGATGGAGAGGTGGCTGGGCATGTTAAAGGGCTCAAAGGTCTCAACATGATATCACGAATGTCAGGGATCATCTTACCCTATAATGTTTCAATGGAACCCCTATGATCCAGGAGGGATAGCATGGTATGAGACTTATACCGAGCTGCCTGTGCTCACACACACATTGAGGATACAGCCTGGAACATGTAAATTCTTACCACCAATGACGGATGCACATCGGTCCAGAGATTTTGTTCGCATTTTTGAGGAAACCTTCACCTCATGCCTTTTGTCTTGTCCCATCATCAATAAAAGGAGTCACACATGTTCCAAGCTATATCCTCAAAGGGTGTGTGAGCACAGGCAGCTTGGAGTAAGTTCTATACCATACAGTCCCTCCTGGATCATAGGGGTTCCATTGAAACATTACAGGATAATATGATCCCTGACATTCATGGCATCATGTTGACACCTTTGAGCCCTCTAACATGTCCAGCAACCTCTTCATGCATTTGCAGCACTTTGGTCATTATTTACAAAGTGCCCATTTAGGAAAACAATAGTTTTCAGACAGGGACAGGGATGCCAACACTGCAGGATTGACCTGGAATCCCCAGGAATTGAAGAATAATCTCCAATAGATTGCTGAGGGAAGCCCCAGAGAAAAATCACAGCACTTTAAAAAAAATGATGTTCTTTCGAGACTTTTGTTTATTAGCTATAGAAATATTGGTGAAAAATAGAGGGCCGCTTCACTGGCAGTCAAGTAGGCAATTAGTTTGCTTTCCAATTGACATAGGAATGTGGCTCTCCTCTAAAAATGAACAAGGCCATGTGGTGAATCCTCCAGGATTATATCCAACAAGAGTTGGCAACTCTACCCAGTGCAGAAGACACCCCAGCCACCCCCTCAATGCTCCATGCAACAGGGTGTCCTGTGCATTTGGCCACTTCCACATGGCACTTCCCTTGTGGCCCTGGAGGAGGTGGAGGCAGCCTGCTCACATGTTTCTGTCTGAGGCTGAGATGCACGTGGCGGTCATCCTCATTGTGGAAGTGCGCATCCGGGTATTCCCAGAGGGTGCTGCACCTGCAACATTTCCGGGGCAGTCCCTGTCGGTGGGCCCTGGTCATGAGGTTTCCTCAGAGGGCCAAGAAGATCTCAGATGATGATGCTGTCCTGTGAGGAGTGGCACCCTTACCTTCCTCAGTGACATCTTGGCTGGTGCTCCAGGTGTCTGGAAGGGGCCACCAGATGGGCAAACTGACACCCACTTCAAATATTGCTGAACCACCAGTGCCACTGACCAGTGCAGGCTACACAGTGTGACATGCATTCTGTCTACACAGAGTGCAGTCCTGCACACGCCCCAAATGCTGCTGCATATGGCTCTCCTTGGGATTAGCAACTCTCTTTCCATGGAGGAGCTCATGTGCTTGTAGCCCTGAGCCATTGTGGCATAGATGGGCTTGATAGATTCCTCCGTTCTTTGCCCACGAGCGCACACTGCTTCTGGGAACTCTGACATGTGGGGGCACATCTGTTGCTGCTGGTCTATAGGTAAAGCCTCCTTTCCTGTGACTCTGTGTCCAGCTGAGCAGGGTTGTGCCTGTCCTTCAGCCTCCAAGGGGGGCTGCACACAATTGCATTTGCCTTTGGTATCCCCTCCTGCACATTTGTGCTATGTTCCTTTCACCCTTTCTAAACATGTGCAAGCACATCTGTACTGATGAACAGTGCACTTGTAAGGTGTGACAGTGTTTCTTCAGACCTTAGCTGATCATCATGGCCCAGTGTTGGAGCAAAAGAAGGTCTTCTTAGCTGGACGCTTGTACCTGAGGGAGACATGAGATCATGAAAGCCAGTTATGGAGAACAGAAGCCCCTCCAGTGCTGAGGTTTTCCGATGCAACTCAGTGTTTGGCATGCTGTCAGATGGGGTGGAGTGCGAGGCTTCCTCTTAATGAGTTCATTGCCCTCTGTGATCACAATCACCACAACCATGGGTGCCTATTTTGCCAGGGCCAACTTCCTCATGATTGGCAATCCTGGCTATCTGTATCGTTCGGTCGTGCATTGGTGTGGTGTTCTGCAGGTATGGAAACCTTCCACTATTCTGAGCCCTCTCTAGGGCATTATGAGCCTATTTCTCCTGCAAGGACAAAAAATAGATCTGTCCTCTATGTCCAATGAAAGCTGCTTCTATTCATCAGAAGCTGCAAGTTTCAGTGGTGACAGGTCCTCAGCAGCACTATGGCTGTGAGCCATTATGAGGTGTCAGTAGTGCCCTGTGCATATACCTGTCCCATGTTCAGAAGCAGCATGCCCTCTGAGACTCCTAAGCTGGTTTGTCTGCTGGAAGGACAGAGGCCTGTCCTGAGGGCTGGGGTTGCACTCTCCTTGCCAAAGTCTGAGTTATTGAACCTTTTCCTGCACTGGATCCAAGTTGTTCTCCATATACTTATTCTGCTAACAGTGGCAACAATGCCCATCCACCCCTGCTTGGTCTGTGTGGGTGGTCACCTCCAGCCACCCTCTGGGAAGAGGACCTCCCATCTCTCCCTCACAGTCTCCAAGTCTGCACCTGAAAATTGAAGCTCTTGGGACAATGTGGAGATGCCGTATTTTCTGATCCTTTACTGTGTCCAGTCACAGCTGAGAAGCAACAGCCACAGTAATGGTTGCTGTGGTGAATTTATATTGGGCCTGCACTTGAGTTGTCCTGTCTCTGTTTTCTGCTCCCAACCCACTTCCTAACAATTACGGGGTCATCTCTGTGAAACTCATGGGGCCTAGCACTATTTCTACCCCCACCGCTCGCCGGTCCCAACTTCAGTTTCCCACACCTGCAGCGAAAATCCGGCCTCTTGTATGAATTAACTGCCTGTAGAAGACTTTGGTTGAAGATTGAAATTTTATTTTGAACTTTTTAAATTCCAGCTTTTTTGTATAATTGATCCATGATGTCACTCTGTCCTCTGTTTGTTATATTTTAAGATTTTTCCCTAGTTCACCTGGAGGGTTAATTTGATTTAAGGTAATATGCTTTTGATATAAACTCTGCCTGAGGAAATGATAGATTGATTCCCAGAGAGGCAGCATACTTTTCTGGATTGAAAGCAAAATGCCTGGAGCCACCAAAATAAAGGGTGATTCAGAATTTTGATGAACTCTCCCGAAGCAAATGGGTTGGCCATTAAAATTTATCCATCTCGGTTGCGACAAGCCAGGATTGTTAACACATTCGAATACCTCAGATCCGCACGAATTCAGCACCTGCACTATCGTATTGGTTTCATTCATGGAGTCCAGAAAGTAGCTTATCTGAGCAGACAATATAGATGTCATGATAAGGAGGTTCCTCAATTCAGTTGGCAGTTTTGATTAATGATTGACTCAGAGTTGGAGAAGGGATTAAACAGGTGGACCTTTGCATTCCCCCGTGAAAACTGAACCTGAAGCAGTTTTGGTGGGAGGAAGAAAGTTTGTGTTTTTCTCTCCGTTCAGAAAAAAGTTGTAAGAGATTAAGACTTGAATTCATGCAGGCTATAATAAGAAAGGCTTGTGCTGAGGTTGGCTTTGGGGTCGCTAGCCTGTAAAAGTTAACCTATTAATAAATGAGTAGAATGTGATGCTTTAATTAATTACATTGTCTCTAACTATTTGTTAATATATTTGTGTCAGTTTTTCTTTGTATTAGTGGATTATGGCAGCATGCAACACCCAGATCTGTGCTTTAAACTTATATTTATGGAAAGAATAATTGTCTTTGGCTGACTGATGGTTTCACTGACAAAATCTCAGCAGATTTGCAGATAATAAAAACTGAAAATGTTGGAAATACTCAACAGGTCTGGCAGCATCTGTGAAACAGAATTAACGTTTCAGGATAACTCATTTCCAGCATCCACAGTATTTTTGCTTTTGAGATTTTGTTAGCCCTGGATCACCTAGCTGTGTATGCAAATTAAATATTGTGAATGCTGAAAACCTGAAATAAAAACAGAAAATGCTGGAAATGCTCAGCAGGTCTGGCAGCATCTATGGAGAGAAAAACAGAATTAACAGGCAGAACTTTAACCTGCTAAGGTCGGCATGTGGCTGTGTGAACTGCAGGATAAAAGACCAAAAAAATGCTGGAGCCCACCAACATCCGCATTTAACAGGAGCCTGTTCATTAGAGCAAAGGAAACCCTGTGGCACAGGCAGGTCTGCTACTTGCTTAAGTTCAAAGGCACTTAGGTGCAGCTTTAGCCCTGGATTCTGTTTTTGACTCTCATTGTATGGGTTTTCAGGGCTTCATGAAACTGGCCAGGTAAAACAAAGCAGGCAGACAATGGGGATGGACAGGGCTGAGCAACTAACAAGCTGGAAAGCCTTTAAGCACTGAAATATGACAGATGCTTCTTTGCCTAAGTGAAAGGCTTTTGCTCGCAGGACTTGTTCTTTCACTACTTTGGAGGTAATTTCCAAGACTTTCAAGGTAATTTCTGCTACTTTGGAGTTCTTTGCCTTTAATCTGCATTTCTCAGCAGCATTGGAGCAGCTTATTCAGCTTGGACTTCATAAGAGGAACGAGTGGAGCATCATCAGCAACATCGCCACCTGCAGCAGCACCAGCCTTCTCAACTTTCTGCCATTCTACAGGATGGAGAGGATGAACACAGAGCTCCAGCTCACAGGAGGCAATACCTCCAGCATATGTTAGGGTTAGCTTTCTGAATGTGACTGTGCATCTATGCCTCACACATCATTACTGACATTTGCAGTCCCCTAGAAGAAGATTTCCTGCCAAGTGGGCCAGTGAGCTTGCATTATCAGTGGTGATAATATAACCCTTAATTTCTTCCAGGGATCTGTTGGTGATAACAAGCGTATCTCGCATGTGACAGATGTCATGTTTGCCAGGGCCACGAGTTACATCCACTTTGACACTGATAAGCCCAGTTAAAAGGAGAGGGCCCTCAGCTTTCCTACCCTGCCTGGATTCCCACAGGTATAGGCAGTCATAGACAAGGCATCCTCAGAGCAACCAGCAGTATTCATCAATCGAAAAGGATTTCACTCCATTAATGCTCAGCTGGTCATCAACCATCCAAAGATCATCATGCATGCCTGTGCAAGATACCCAGAAAGCTGTCATGATGCCATCATCCTGTTCCAGTCAGATGTCCCAAAGATATTCACATCTCCAAGCAGAATCAGTGAATGACTGACTCCTTGGGGACAAGAGTTGGGAAGGACATGGCTGATGATGTGAGGAGCCCTATCACTGACAACCAAAAAAAGTACAACCAAAGCCATGTGAGCAACAGGGTGGTCTTTGAGCAAGCTGTTGGGATGTTGAAGATATGATTCAGGTGCTTAGGCTGATCTAGGGTGCTGTTTTATTATGCACCAGCAAGGGTGTTCCAAATGATCATGTGCTCCATCTTATATAATGTAGCATAGAGGACTCAAGTAATGGGGAGGAGGAAGAGGGGCTATGGCGAGGACACATTCAGCCACTAACTTAGCTGCCAAGGATGCTAAACTAAGACAATGCAGCCATCTGTCACACCAATCCTGAACCCACTGAACCCACTTACCTCCCACAAGCCTCCAGGACAAAGCAAGCCCACAGTCAACAACCCATTTCTCACTGACATCCATTGCTTGTCTTCTACTTGATCGTACAATTTTCCTCAGGGCTGATGGCCATTTGGCAGGCAGCAGGCAACAACAGGGAGGACGGAACAATGGATCTTTGAAATAAAATTTATGGTTCGTAAGCCTTGAACAGAAAAGTGACAATTTAACAGTGAAAACCCCAAGAGATTTTCCATGTGCAGCTATAAATTCTTTGTTTGTTTTCCTATTATTTCTACATGTTGGTTTCCTGTGCCTTTAGCAGAGCTAGAGGCAGGTTGCAATTCCCCTGCTTTTATTGCTCAGATGCTCAAGGCTGAGGCGTTTGGTCTCCTCAATGTAGAGGAGACCATGTCATGAGCTGGGAATACAGTACACTAAATTGAAAGAAGTACAAGTAAATCATTTTCACCTGAATTGTCTATATCTGAACTTCAAGCATGCTGAAGCTGACAATAGAATGGGTATTTAAGATTTGAATTTACACCCAGTCTTCGCACTACTACTGTGCTAAATGGGATAGATTTAGAACAGATCTAGCAAGTCAAGACTGGGCATCCATGAGGCTCTGTGGGCCAACAGCAGCAGCAGAATTGTACTTGAACACAATCTGTAACCTCATGGCTCATCATATCCCTCGCTCTACCATAACTGCTAAGCTAGGGAACAATCCTGGTTCAATGAAGAGTGCAGGAGGGCATGCCAGGAGCAGCACCATGCATACCTAAAAGAGGTGTCAACCTGGAGAAGCTACAACACAGGACTATACAGAGCATAAACAGCAAGTGATAGAGTTAAGCGATTTCACAACCAACAGATCAGATCTAAGCTTTGCAGTTCTGCCACATCCAGTCGTAAATGGTAGTGGGCAATTAAACAGCCCACTGGAGGGGGAGGCTCCACAAATATCCCCATCTTTAATGATGGAGGAGCCCAGCACATCTGTGCAAAAGATAAGGTTGAAGGATTGGCTAAAATCTTCAGCCAGAAGGGCTGAGTGGTTGATCCATCTTGAGGTCCTCCAGAGGTCCACAGCATTACAGATGCCAGTCTTCAGCCAATTTGATTCATTTCACATGATACCAAGAAAAGGCTGAAGGCACTGGATACTGCAAAGGCTATGGGCCCTGACAATATTCCAGCAATAGTATTGGAGACTTGTGTCCCAGAACTTACTGTGCTCCTAGCCAAGCCGTTCCAATACAGCTACCACACTGACATCTACCCATCAATGTGGAAAATTGCCCAGGTATGTCCTGTACACACAAAGCAGGACAAATCCAACTCGGCCAATTACCGCCCCATCAGTCTACTCTCGATCATCAGTAAAGTGATGGAAGACGTCATCAACAATTCTTCAAGTGGCACTTGCTTAGCAATAACCTGCTCACTGATGCTCAGTTTGGGTTCTGCTAGGGTCACTCAGCTTCTGACCTCATTACAGCCTTGGTTCGAACATGGACAAAAGAGCTAAACTCCAGAAGTGTGGTGAGAGTGACTGACCTTGACATCAAGGCAGCATTTAACCAAGGGCGGCATCAAGGAGCCCAGCAAAACTGAAGTCAATGTGAATTGGGGAAAATTCTCTAGCTGAAGTCATACCTAGCACAGAGGAAGATGGTTGTGGTTGTTGGAGTTCAATCATCTCAATTCCAGGACATCACTGCAGGAGTTTCTTAGGATAGTGTCCTAGGCCCAATGCTACTTCATCAATGACCTTCCTTCTATCATAAGGTCAAAAGTGGGGATATTTGTTGATGTTCGTATAATGCTCAGTACCATTTGTGACTCTTCAGATACTTAAACAGTCAGTGTCCAAATGCAGCAAGACCTGGACAATATCCAGGCTTGGGCTGACAAACAGTGAGTAACATTCATGCCACAAGTGCCAGGCAATGACCATATCCAACAAGAGAGAATCTAGCCATCACCCCTTGACATTCAATGATGTTACAATCACTGAATCCCCCACTATCAACATCTTGGGGCTACCATTGACCAGAAACTGTATTGTATTAGCCATATAAAAACTATGGCTACAAGAGCAGGTCAGAGGCTAGGAATCTTGCGACAAATAACTTACCTGGCTCCCTGAAGCCTGTCCACCATCTCCAGGGCACAAGTCAAGAGTGTGATGGAGTACTCTCCACTTGCCTAGATGAGTGCAGCTCCCACAATGCTTGAGAAGCTTGACACTATCCAGGACAAAGCAGCCCGCTTGGTTGGCACCCAATCCACAAACATTCATTCCCTCCACCATCGACGAACAGTGGCAGCAGTGTGTACCATCTATAAGATGCACTGCAGGAATTCACCAAAGCTCCTTAGACAGCACCTTCCAAACCTAAGACTGCTACCACCTTGAAGGACAAGGGCAGCAGATAAATGGGAACACTGCCACCTGGAGGTTCCTCTCCAAGCCATTCACCGTTCTGACTTGGAGATATATTGCCGTGCCTTCACTGTCACTGGGTCAAAATCCTGGAACTCCCTCCCTAACATCACTGTGGGTGTACCTACACCCCAAGGGCTTCAGCGGTTCAAGAAGGCAGCTCACCACCGTCCTCTCAAGGGTAAGTAGGTGTGGGCAATAAATGTTGGCCTAGACAGCGAAGCCCACATCCTATAAAATAAATAAAAACAACAATGTGAGCATTAATGGAACATAAAAAGAACTAGCAATTATCAAGTGCCTTTCATTATACTCAAAACCTAAAGTCTCACCCACCAAAGTTGCCACCCTGAAATCAGCAGATGGTGAATTACTCACCAACAGTTAACAAATGTCACACTGGATTGAATATTACTGACAAGTACTCCCTTAAGATGGACATCTCCCAGCCTGTATTTGATGCTCTGTTGCAGCTTATGTCATAATTGAGTTACCTGAATTCGAAGTCCATTGATTGCTTTGCAAGCAAAAAGGCACCTGGTAAGGATGGAATTCCAGTTTAACTGCTTAAGTACAAAGTCCCATCTACTGCCACACCATCATGATCTTCTCTGTTATAGAATTGATCTTCAGACAACTTTTCTTAGTAGAAACATTTAACTTTATTTACATGACAGCAGCAGCAACTACACTTGTGCATCAAACTCCATAACTAAAGAAGAGCTCTCTCCTAGAGGTTCCCTGCACTGTTAACACATTGAGTTACATAGGTCAAGTGGTCTTTCACCATGGGATTATTCTTAAAACTGCAGTCCTACATTTCCCAAAACTATAATTACTACACTCCTCCCCCTTTAACTTTTCTATACATTTTGTACTTACAAGGATATTTATCTCATGACATTACAGTATTTACACAGGTCATGAAATTACAAGTTCAGTCTTTCAGGTGGTTTCCTGATCTATGTGGGATGTCTCAGCTCCGTGACTTCAGATTCTTTTATAGGAAATACATTCTCTGGAATTGAATTAACATCAGGTACTTCATTAGGCACATGCAGTTCAGTGTCTTCCACTCCGACAGAGACATCGGGCATGTCTGTCCTTGGTTGAGCAACTTCAGCATAAACCATTGGTTCAGTAATGTGTACAGATGGAACATTTTGTTGGAGTATCTCTCTTTTTCTTAAATGATTCACATGCTTACGTGTGATCTGGCCCTTCATTTCTGCATGGTATGACAATGGTCCAGTTACAGAACTCACTTTACCAGGTAATTACTTCGGTCCTCCACCAAAATTCTTTACAAATACTGCTTCTCCAGCAGTAAATTGTCACTCACGACTATGCAAATCATGAATCGCTTTCTGGTTCCCTTGACTTTTCTCCACCTTCCCCTTCAAATTGGGAAGTATTAGGATTAGTCTTGTCCAAAGATGGTGCCTCATCAGTAATTCCACAGGTGTTGCCCCTATTGTAGTGTGGGGGGTTGTTCTGTAGTGAAATAGAAAACAAGCAAGTTTTGGTCTCCAACAACTCACCTGTTAACTTTTTCATTCACGCCTTAAAAGTTTGTACTGCTTTTTCCCCCAGTCCATTTAATGATGGATGGTACGGTGCAGTCTTCACGTGGTTGATACCATTGAGGCTGATGAATCGTTGGAACTCAGCGCTCATAAATGCCATCCCATTATCTGAGAAGATTACTTCTGGCAATCCGTGGATGGCGAAACTATGGCGTAGTTTTTCTATAGTAGTGCCTGACATTGACGACTTTACCTCATAAATGACTATCCACTTGGAATGAGCATCTATAATCAGTAGAAACATGGTTCCACACAAGGGACTGATGTAGTCAATGTGCAATGGCACTCAGGTTCTACCAGGCCATTTGCATGGGCGTAATGGGGCTGCCACTTGCAACTTTTGCAGCTGTTGACATTGCACACAATGTTTTACCACATTTTCAATACTGCCGTCCATCCCCGGCCCCATAGATAACTTTGTGCTATTGTCTTCATTCAGGAGGTCCCCGGATAGGCACTGTGTAGCTCCACTAAAAGTGGTTCCTTTCCTTGTGCAGGAACTACTACCCATGCACCCCATAATAGAATACCACCATGACTGTTCATCTCATGTCTTCCATTCATCAGATATTGATTCCTTGGAGTTGATCTTCAGACAACTTTTCTTAGTGGAAACATTTATCTTTATTTACAAGACAGCAGTGGCAACTACACTTGTGCATCAAACTCCATAACCAAAGAGGTTCTGCAGTGGTAGAAGCACCCGTATCTACTTCCATTTTTAATGGTTTACAATTCACTTGCACTGTAACAAATATTGGCTGTCTTCCAAGCTTTCAAGTTGAATAATGAATAAATGTCAGAATTGGTTGTTTCTGGCTGGTCTACAGTAGAGACTTCATTGGGCTTTGTTTGCTGTTTGGAGGCCTGTTTAAATCTCACTTTAAATCTCTACCTCTGTAGAGGTTCCCCACGCTGTTCACACATTGGTTTACACAGATCATGTGATCTTACACCACAGGACATTCTTAAAGCTACAGTCCCACATTTCCCAAAACTATAATTACTACATTCTCCTTTTTAGTCGGAAGGGATGACCCATTTCTCAGGACATGCAGAATGAAAAACTCATATTATGCAAAAACAAAGGTGACAGAGGAGAGTGCAACAACTACAAAAGCATCTCATTCCTTAATGTCATTGGGAAGGCCTTCACTATGGCCATTGTTAAAACGCTCCATACTTGGAGACTCAGTATATGCAGAAGCACAGTACGTTTTCTTTGCTGGCAGATCTACAATGGATATGATCTTTTCCATACAGCAGTAACAAGAGAAATATCAGGAACAGGTTATATTTCTCGACTACAGCTCCTCACACCCCGCTTCCTGTAAGGACTCCATCCCATTCTCTCAGTTCCTTTGCCTCCGCATCATCTGTTCCGATGATGCTACCTTCAAAAACAGTTCCTCTGACATGTCCTCCTTCTTCCTTAACCGAGGTTTTCCACCCACGGTCGTTGACAGGGCCCTCAACCATGTCCGGCCCATCTCCCGCGCATCCGCCCTCACGCCTTCTCCTTCCTCCCAGAAACATGATAGGGTCCCCCTTGTCCTCACTTATCACCCCACCAGCCTCCGCATTCAAAGGATCATCCTCCGCCATTTCCGCCAACTCCAGCATGATGCCACTACCAAACACATCTTCCCTTCACCCCCACTGTCGGCATTCCGTAGGGATCGTTCCCTCCGGGACACCCTGGTCCACTCCTCCATCACCCCCTACTCCTCAACACCGTCCTATGGCACCACCCCATGCCCACGCAAAAGATGCAACACCTGCCCCTTCACTTCCTCTCTCCTCACCGTCCAAGGACCCAAACACTCCTTTCAAGTGAAGCAGCATTTCACTTGCATTTCCCCCAACTTAGTCGACTGCATTCGTTGCTCCCAATGTGGTCTCCTCTACATTGGAGAGACCAAATGTAAACTGGGCGACTGCTTTGCAGAACACCTGCGGTCTGTCCGCAAGAATGACCCAAACCTCCCTGTCGCTTGCCATTTTAACACTCCACCCTGCTCTCTTGCCCACATGTCTGTCCTTGGCTTGCTGCATTGTTCCAGTGAAGCCCAACGCAAACTGGAGGAACAACACCTCATCTTCCGACTAGGCACTTTACAGCCTTCCGGACTGAATATTGAATTCAACAACTTTAGGTCGTCCAAGGACCCAAACACTCCTTTCAAGTGAAGCAGCATTTCACTTGCATTTCCCCCAACTTAGTCGACTGCATTCGTTGCTCCCAATGTGGTCTCCTCTACATTGGAGAGACCAAATGTAAACTGGGCGACTGCTTTGCAGAACACCTGCGGTCTGTCCGCAAGAATGACCCAAACCTCCCTGTCGCTTGCCATTTTAACACTCCACCCTGCTCTCTTGCCCACATGTCTGTCCTTGGCTTGCTGCATTGTTCCAGTGAAGCCCAACGCAAACTGGAGGAACAACACCTCATCTTCCGACTAGGCACTTTACAGCCTTCCGGACTGAATATTGAATTCAACAACTTTAGGTCGTGAGCTCCCTCCCCCATCCCCACCCACTTTCTGTTTCCCCCTTACTTTTTTTTCCAATAAATTATAAAGATTTTCCTTTTCCCACCTATTTCCATTATTTTTTAAAAAAAAGCACCCCCACTAGAGCTATAACCTGAGTGCCCTACCATCCATTCTTAATTAGCACATTCGTTTAGATAATATCACCAACTTTAACTTTAAAACCTATGTGTTCTTTTGCACTATTGTTGTTGACATCTTTTGATGATCTGCTTCTATCACTGCTTGTTTGTCCCTACAACCACACCCCCACCCCCTCCACCTCTCTCTCTCTCTCACTCTCTCTCCGCCCCCCACACACACACCTTATACCAGCTTATATTTCAACTCTTTCTTGGACTCGAACTCAAGTTCTGTCGAAGGGTCATGAGGACTCGAAACGTCAACTCTTTTCTTCTCCACCGATGCTGCCAGACCTGCTGAGTTTTTCCAGGTAATTCTGTTTTTGTTTTTGTTTTGGATTTCCAGCATCCGCAGTTTTTTTGTTTTTATCTCTGTGTTTAATTGACTGCCACTGCTCTTCAAGAAATGCCTACCTCCTTGAAGAAGTTCTGTTCTTTTCTGCGACAAGATTTCCGTTCCTCTCTTTTGCCCTGCTCACCTTCCTTGCTTTCCATTTCCCTCCTGGTGTTTGACAAGGTGTTTACTAAAACCCGCTTTCACAGCCATATCTCCTTTCTCAGTGACTGTCTCCATCTCCGACTTGCCCCACGTGGATTTCAACTGAAATTCCAACCCTCATGTTTCGAACCCACCCAGGATTACAGGTATCTCCGGGACATAAAACGTTTCTCCGACTGCTGTTCCCGTCACATTCTGAAATCCACACTCAGTGCCATGCGCCGCCATATGAACACAAGCGACCTCTCCCTCCAGCAGCACCGCCGTACCCTTTTTCAAAGCTGCGCGTGCCCCCAGTTTCATTTTATCCTTCCGCTCATCCGACGCCTCAACAAGAAACTTTTTCTCTTTCTCTCAAGTGCTAAGGAACGCAAACTCCAACAACTCATCGACACCAACACCCATCTAGGACCCTCCACCCCTGCCTGTCCCTCCGTCCCCACCCTTTCTTCCAATCCCAACCCCAGCCGTGTATTCACTATACCCCCTGACCTTCCCCTCTCCGATGCTGAACGTTCAGTGCTCAGCAAAGGACTTCGTTTCATACCCTTACGCCCTCACCTCAATGAATTTCGTGCTCGGCACGATGCTGAACTCTTCTTCCGCCGTCTTCGTCTCCGGGCTCACTTCTTTGGGCAGGAGTCCTCTCACAGTTCAACGGATCCTTTTACCCATCTCCAATATTCTCCCTCCACCTGGACTCCTACCTCTGGATTCTTACCTTCTCTCGATCTTTTCATTGAGAACTGTCGGCGCGACATTAGTCGTCTCAATTTTTCTGCTCCTCTCACCCATTCTAACCTGTCTCTCTCTGAACTTACTGAGCTCCATTCTCTCAGGTCCAACCCTGACATTGTCATCAAACCCGCTGACAAGGGTGGTGCTGTTGTTGTCTGGCGCACTGACCTCTACCTCGCGGTGGCTGAGCGTCAACTCGCAGACACTTCCTCCTACCTCTCCCTGGACCATGACCCCACCACTGAACATCAAGCCATTGTTTCCAGGACTGTCACTGACCTCATCTCCTCTGGGGATCTCCCTCCCACAGCTTCCAACCTGATAGTCGCCCAACCTCGGACAGCCCGCTTCTATCTCCTACCCAAAATCCACAAACAGAACTGCACCGGTAGACCGATCGTGTCAGCTTGCTCATGCCCCACAGAACACATTTCTCGTTATCTTGACTCCCTTCTCTCTCCCCTTGTCCAGTCCCTTCCCACCTACATCCGTGATTCCTCTGACACCTTACGTCACATCAACAATTTCCAGTTCCCTGGCGCCAACCGCTTCCTCTTCACCATGGATGTCCAATCCCTCTACACCTCCATCCCCCACCAGGATGGTCTGAAGGCCCTTAGCTTCTTCCTCGAACAGAGGCCCGAACAATCCCCATCCACCACTACTCTCCCCCGTCTGGCTGAACCTGTTCTCACGCTGAACAATTTCTCCTTCAACTCCTCTCACTTCCTCCAAATAAAAGGTGTGGCTATGGGTACCCGCATGGGCTCCTGCTATGCCTGTCTCTTTATGGGGTATGTGGAACATTCCTTGTTTCAGTCCTACTCCGGCCCCCTTCCACAACTCTTTCTCCGCTACATCGATGATTACTTCGGTGCCGCTTCATGCTCTCGTTGGGACTTGGAAAAATTTATTAATTTTGCTTCCAATCTCCACCCCTCCATCATTTTCACGTGGTCCATCTCTGACACTTCCCTTCCCTTCCTTGACCTCTCTGTCTCAATCTCTGGTGATAGACTGTCCACCAATATCCATTACAAACCCACCGACTCCCACAGCTATCTCGACTACAGCTCCTCACACCCCGCTTCCTGTAAGGACTCCATCCCATTCTCTCAGTTCCTTCGCCTCCGTCGCATCTGTTCCGATGATGCTACCTTCACAAACAGTTCCTCTGACATGTCCTCCTTCTTCCTTAACTGAGGTTTTCCACCCACGGTCGTTGACAGGGCCCTCAACCATGTCCGGCCCATCTCCCGCGCATCCGCCCTCACGCCTTCTCCTCCCTCCCAGAAACATGATAGGGTCCCCCTTGTCCTCACTTATCACCCCACCAGCCTCCGCACTCAAAGGATCATCCTCCGCCATTTCCGCCAACTCCAGCATGATGCCACCACCAAACACATCTTCTCTTCAACCCCCTATCGGCATTCCGTAGGGATCGCTCCCTCCGTGACACCCTGGTCCACTCCTCCATCACCCCCTACTCCTCAACCCCGTCCTATGGCACCACCCCATGCCCACGCAAAAGATGCAACACCTGCCCCTTCACTTCCTCTCTCCTCACCGTCCAAGGACCCAAACACTCCTTTCAAGTGAAGCAGCATTTCACTTGCATTTCCCCCAACTTAGTCTACTGCATTCGTTGCTCCCAATGTGGTCTCCTTTACATTGGAGAGACCAAAAGTAAACTGGGCGACCGCTTTGCAGAACACCTGCGGTCTGTCCGCAAGAATGACCCAAACCTCCCTGTCGCTTGCCATTTTAACACTCCACCCTGCTCTCTTGCCCACATGTCTGTCCTTGGCTTGCTGCATTGTTCCAGTGAAGCCCCACGCAAACTGGAGGAACAACACCTCATCTTCCGACTAGGCACTTTACAGCCTTCCGGACTGAATATTGAATTCAACAACTTTAGGTCGTGAGCTCCCTCCCCCATCCCCACCCCCTTTCTGTTTCCCCCTTACTTTTTTTTCCAATAAATTATAAAGATTTTCCTTTTCCCACCTATTTCCATTATTTAAAAAAAAAACACCCCCACTAGAGCTATACCTTGAGTGCCCTACCATCCATTCTTAATTAGCACATTCGTTTAGATAATATCACCAACTTTAAATTTAACACCTAGGTGTTCTTTTGTACTATTGTTGTTGACATCTTTTGATGATCTGCTTCTATCACTGCTTGTTTGTCCCTACAACCACACCCCACCCCCCCTCCACCTCTCTCCCTCTCTCACTCTCTCTCCGCCCCCAACACACGCATCTTAAACCAGCTTATATTTCAACTCTTTCTTAGACTCGAACTCAAGTTCTGTCGAAGGGTCATGAGGACTCGAAACGTCAACTCTTTTCTTCTCCACCGATGCTGCCAGACCTGCTGAGTTTTTCCAGGTAATTCTGTTTTTGTTTTTGTTTTATATTTCTTTACCTTACTTTTGTACATCTCATTATTGCATTCAACATCATCAACAGGGCAGCACTCTACAAGATTTTGGGGAAGATTGGCTGTTCACGGAATTTCCTCAGCCTCAGCCGCTCCTTTCATAATAACATACACTGTGCTGTACAGTTTGGTGGCACCATCAATGATAGTTTGAGTGAAGGATGGAGTGAAACAGGACTGTATCCGAGCCCCCGCTCTACTTGGTATTTTTCCCTCCATGTTCCTGACCATTGCCTTCCCTGCAGATATGGAAGGAGTTTACCTGCATACTAGGGACGATGGCAGATTCTACCATCTGCCTGAACTGAAAACGATGACAAAAATAGACCATGTCTGGATCTGAGAAATTCTCTCTGCTAATGATGCAACACTAGTCGCTCACACACAAACTCAGTTCTTGGATTTTCTCTCCCTTACCTGTAACCTGTTCTTCCTTACTACAAATGTCAAGAAAATTGTGGTTGTGGGACAGTGTCACATCTTCACCCTTGATCACTCTAAACAATACCCCACTGGAAGTGGTTAGCAAATTCTGCAATCTTGTAGACAAGCTATCTATTGATGCAGAACTTGAGACACAAATAGGGCACCTTTTGGCTGCCTCCTGAAGTGTGCAAAGAATAACATCAAGCTCTCTCTTAGGCCTAAGGTGCTGGTTTGAGGCTTGTGTTCTCTGCACCTCGTTTGTGGCTGTGAAACACAGATCACCTACGACTATCAACCAAAGAAGCTCAACAACTTTTATTTTCGTTATTTGCAGTGCATTCTGGCATCTCACGGAAGGACCAAGCATGAATGTGGCAGTCCTCTCAAAGACAAATCCTCCAAGTAGGTTGACATCAAGCATAGGTGAATTTGCTGGCTTGTTGGCAGGATCGAAGACAGACATATAGCCAAGGACTTTCTGTATGGAGAATTAGCTGGAAACCTCCAGCCTGATTATCCATCACTTTCTTAATACTATCTTGCCCAACAATGTCAAAGGTAGCTTATGGAAATGGAGTCAGGACTGTCACCTGTACATACCTGTCACCTGCTGAATATATGTTATCTGATATCTGAAAACGACAGGTGAGATTTTGCATGTTGATGAAGAAAGGACAATGTCATGCAGCTGGATAGCTTCAATGTCATTCTGCTTGATATAGTGAGGGCAATGGTCAATCTGGAAGTGTCTCTGCAACCATAATGTTCCTGTCAAGCAGTCTTGTCCTGCTAGGTTGTCTTAGGATTCATATAAAATAGACTAAGAATTTTTATTGTCCATATGGCTCGACATACACATTTGTTCATTATATCTGTCCCATACAGAACCAGCCCCATTTATCACTATATTCATTGTCCTGATTCTCAGACTAATACTGCTCTGTTTAACCTCCTTTTAATGGTTAGTATGGTTCAACAGGAAATGATTTGTAGCATGCCAGTGCAAAATGCCAAAGCTTATTGTGTCAGGTGCTCATCATGGATAAGAGTATTGCTGGTGACCTTAGAAAATTGCTTCAGGCTTGACATTTTTCTTCAGCTGTTCCAGGTCTTGCTGGTCCTATATATAGCTTTTTGTCTTTCTGCTACTCCCTCCCATTCTGGATAACCGTACATTCCAAAAATTTTCTTCTTTCTTCTCTTGCTTGCTTTTCTACCAGTACTACTTTCAATGCCAGGAAACCTTTCTTTTACAGGAAAGTTAGGAACATTGCTGAGAAGACAAGTGCCCTGAGTTCCCCAGTGCTATCTCTGTACTTTAAATAATCACTTAGGATAGTTAAGTGAGCATTATAAAGCATACATGGCTATTATACAACACTGTTCTGCTGCAGAAAACAGTAATAACCTGCACAATAGCAATTAGATTTTTAGCAATGTTTAGTTAACCACTCATAGCTCTGAAGTAGTAATTTATAAGCATTGTATAAGCGGTTATAAATGTAAACGTGCCAATGTTTTGTCAGTTTGACATACTTAGGTCAGAGATCTTTTCTTAACAATCAGTACCTGACAATGTATCAATTAAAGAACAAATTCAAATCAAACTGTTCCAGCCAGATCAATGAAAATGGATTTCTTTTTGAAAAAGCAGAAATGCTGTCAAATGTAATGTTTTTAAATTCTAATATAATTATCCCTTTTTCATTCAAACTTCAGTTATTAAGAAGCCTAAAGCAAGGATATTACTGCCCATAAAAGGAAGCTCATTACTCCTTTGGCAGAAAACAATAAGGGTTATTTATGTTCCTTGGAGCATTTAAAGACAGCAGCAATTGTCAGTGATTCCAGTGTTTGTACTCAATAGACAGTGACCTGCTGTGATTATTCTACCACAAGCAATGCCAATCGCAGATACCAATTTCTGTCTCTAATTAACCTCATTCTGTGCACTGCAGCTTCTCACAGGTACAAAAACACAGCCGGGTCCATTCAATTTGGAAATGGAAGCCTTAATCAAGCCTTTTATAAGCAATATTATGCA
Organism: Carcharodon carcharias; assembly: GCF_017639515.1. Classification (NCBI taxonomy): domain Eukaryota; kingdom Metazoa; phylum Chordata; class Chondrichthyes; order Lamniformes; family Lamnidae; genus Carcharodon; species Carcharodon carcharias. The sequence continues at coordinate 88,343,914 of NC_054475.1, forward strand.
CTAAGAATTAATATTATGCACTGCTTGGGCATCAACAGAATTCATGTCAGCTGAGAGCTGATGCAAGTCCTATGAAGGCCCTCAAAAGGACCTATATCTTTACCAGAAGGATTGAATACATTCATGTATAGACCAATTTGCCCCATTGAAAGAAAAGAAAGACTAGCATCTATAAGGCACGTTGCATGACCGCCAGAGGTCTCAAAGCACTTTTATAGTCAGTGCTGTGTGATCAATGTTATAAAGTAGGAAATGTGGCAACCAATTTGTGCACAGCAAACTCTAACATTGCAAAGAGAAAATCTGAAGAAAAGGAGTTTTGAGACTGCTGGACCTACCTCTGTTATTAGATGACATGGAGCTGTTCTGATATTGCTGTCGGCTGTTTGCAGTGGCTGACACAGATTAATCCTTGCAAACACCACACGAAACATAGAAATAACTCTGTCTGTGGGACCTGGGCAGGGCTCTGACTTGAAGCTAGGGAAGGTCAAAGTCTCATTCTTCCAGACTTGGACCAGCATGATAAACTCTCAATATCTCGCTGAGTCTAAACACATTCAGAGCTTGTTTCAGAGCCACCATTAAAATTGTTTGTGGCTTTGTTCTCAGTTGCAATTCAAGCTATATATCTATTCAAAAAAACCTGTATTCATGAATGGTTTGAGTGAGTCCTGCCAGCAAATGATGAGATATGCCTGGATGGCTTGGAAAATATTCGGGAGGAGGAGGGAAGAAGAATTAAATTAAATACATTTGAGGATCCAGCCCAACAAGTCCATAGACGCAATTGGTCCTGGGTCAAGTTGACTGACAAAGTGAGATTCCAAAATACTTACAGCACAGAAACCAGCCACTGGCCCAACAGGCCTATGCCTGTGTTTATGCATGCCTCCTCCCACCCTCTTTGTCTAATTCCATCAATATATCCTTTTATTCTTTTCTCCCTCATTTTCTTATCTAACCTCCCCTTAAAATTAATACATACTATTCGTCTGAAGTACTTCCTGTGGTAGTAAGTTTCACATTCTAACCACTCTCTGGAAAAAAAGTTCCTCCTGATTTCTCAGTTGGTTTTATTAGTGATAGCCTTATATTTATGGCCCCTAGTTTTGGTTTTGGAAGCCTCTTCTTTACAACTACTCAATCGAACCTTTTCATAATCTTAAAGATCTCTATCAGGTCACCCTTCATTCTTCTCTTTTCTGGAGAAAAGAGACCCAGCTTGTTCAAGCTTTCCTGATTGGCATAAACTCTCAGTGTTTGGTATCATTCAAGTACATCTTTTTTGCATTTCCTGCAGTGCCTCTATATTTTTTATAATGTGGAGACCAGAACTGTTCTCAGTTTTAAAGTTCCAGATGCCGCCATTTATTTTTGTCAGAACTATTGTTCTGATGTTCATAATTTCTATATTAAATATATAAACTTCTACTGGGACTGAAAAAAGGTGTTTGTGAATTTGGGATCTGAATTGAGCTGTGCTTTTCATGATGAAGTGTTCTGAAGGACTGTACATTTAGATTAAGTAGATCTTCATATTTATTACAGATGTTATACTTTATAATAATATAATGACCACTCAAGAGGTTATTACACACAATTGGGGCTCATGGAATTGGGGATAACATGTTGGCATGGATTGAGTATTGGTTAATAGACAGAAATGTGGGTATAGGTTTAAATGGGTTATTTTGGGTTGGCAAATTGTAACTAGTGGGGTAAAGCAAAGATCAGTGCTTGAGCCTCAGCTATTCACAATCTATGTCAATGATTTAGATGAAGGAACCAAGTGTAATATATCCATGTTTGTTGATAACACAAAATTAGATAGGAAAGTAAGTTGTGAGGAGGACACATAGAGGTTGCAAAGGGACATAGACAGGTTAAGTGAGTGGCTAAGAACATGGCAGATGGAATCTAATTTGAAGAAGTGCAAAGCTATCCATGTTGGAAAGAAAAATTGGAAAATCAGACTTTTTTTAAAATGGTAAGAGGCTGGGAACTCTTGGTGTTCAGGGGGTGTCCTTGTACATGAATCACAGAAAGTTAACATGTAGGTACAACAAGCAATTAGGAAAGCAAATAGCATGTTACCCTCCTCCATCAGCACACAGAGGAATCAAATATGCACCATATCCAAGATGCATTAGAGCAACACACTGAACCTCCTTCAACAACACCTTTTAAAGCAGGGAACTCTACTACTTAGAAGGAAGTGGGTAACAACTGCATAAGAATACCTGATGATGGAATCTGTCCATCTCAAGATGATTGACTGTACCCAGGATGTATGTCACGTCTTTATTGAATATCATCTGTTGTCATTGTCGAGGTCAATTTGTAAGTAGCAGTCCCTTCTGCAGTTGGCACAGTTGAATAGTGTTGACCTGAGGTCAACTGATGGCTTTTTCCTTCTGGTAATTTCTCTCTTTTGCCATCTGGTCATTTCTTTTGTCCTCTGCTTTCTCCACACACTCACTGAGTGCTTGTTTCCATGCACTCTGGTCAGCAGTGAGGGCTTCCAATGCATTGACTCTGATTCAAGTCAACTTGAAGTTTTGTTTTCAGATATCCTTGTATCTCAAGCGCAGATGACCTGTTGGTCTCGTGACAATAGGAAGCTGCCATACAGCATGTCATTGGGGATACAGCTATCATCCATTCAGCTCACATGATCCAGTCAATGGCGTTTCTGCTGACTCGAGGGCAAACATGCTGAGGATCCCTGCACATTGGTGTACTTCCATATTCGGCACTTTGTATTGCCAGGGGATGCAAATATTCATCTGAGGCAGTGGAGGTGGAAGTGGTTCAGCTGCTTTTCTTGGCTTGTATAAGTTGTTCATGCCTCACTACTGTGAAGGAGAGTGCTGAGAATGTTTGGTACACATGGAGCTTTGTATTTTTGGTTAGTTTGCTATTGGCCCACACTTGACTTCTCAACTTTGACATGACAGCCACAGCCTTGGCAATCCTGGTGCTGATTTCGGCATCAAGGGACAGATTGGTGGTAATTGTTGACCCAAAGTATGTGAAGCTGTTGATGATAACCTCACTCTGGAGATCAATGTTGATGGGAGGTGGAGTCTCTACATGGTGGCCCATAACTTTGGTATAAGCAAAATACTGTGGATGCTGGAAATCTGAAACACTCGGAAAACCTCAGCATCCGTGGAGAGTAAAACAGAGTTAATGTTTCGAGTCCACATGACTGGGCTCTGTAGAAGAATCATAAGGACTCAAAAAGTTAGCTCTGAATTTCTCTCCACAGATGCTGTTAGATCTGCTGAGTTTTTCCGGCATTTTCTGTTTTTGTTTCAGAACTTTGGTATTCCTGACGCTGATTGTCAGTCTAAACTCTTTGCAGGCCCGGAAGAACAAATCTACAAACTGTTGCAAGTGAACTTCTGTATGGGATGCCAGCGCAGTGTTATCAGCAAACTGCAACTCAGGGAAGGACATTATGCACTTTGGTCTTGGTGCGCAGTCTCGCCAAGCTGAACAGCTTACCATCAGCTCTGACATGCAGGCAGACACACTCATTTGAATTGAGGAAAACATTCAATAGCAGCATGGAGAAAAATATGCCAGTGGGCATTGGTACCAGGCCGCAGCTCTGCTTTACCCCACTGCTGATCTTGATAGACTCCGATGTACCTTCATTGTAATTGAAGAAACTGCTTCCATCATGGAAAGAAAAAATGACATCCGAGAGCCTGGGCGGCCAGCTTATTTTCCAGAGCAGTTTAAAGAGTCCATTTTTGCCAATGAAGTCAAAGGCTTTGATGAGACCTATGAAGGCAATGTGGAGCGGTCTGCGCTGTTCGGCACTTCCCCTGTAACTGCTGAAGTGAGAAAATCATGTCGGCTAACAATCTGTCAGCTCTGTAAGCACATTGGGACTCAGGCTAGATGGGTGATGCCAGGTTCTGCAATCTGGTCAGAGCAACACAACCAAAAGCCTTCCCCACAATACTTAATGAGGAGGTACCTTGGTAATTGTTGCAGTGACTGTGATCCCCTTTGTTTTTGTACAGAGTGACTGTTGTTGCATCATGCATGTCTTGAGGCACAAATCCTTCCTTTCAGCAGAGACACAAAAATTCATGGAGATACCATAGCAGTGCCAGTTTTTCACATTGGATGATTTCAGGTGGTATGCTATCATTTCCTGGGGCTATACCACTGGTATGACAGTCAATGGCCTTATTGAGCTCTACTATGGTGGGTTCATTGTCCAGCTTCTCCATGACAGGGAAGTCTGAGAGCTTCTTTAGTGACAATGGTCTCCATTGTATAAAGTTCAAGGTAGTGCTTCATCCACCTTGCTAGGTTCAGTGATGATCATCCCTGTCTTTTGTCTTTGAGGTGGCTGATTTGGTTGCTGCTGGTTCTGTTGCTTTCTTGATTCCTTCCTGCATCCCTCTGGCATGCTCAAATTCAGCAGCAGATTGTGTGCTGTTGCAGAGTTTCAATATTGATTGCCGCAGTGCCAAACAGTCTGCTGAGACTCTATTCTGGCAGCTCTAAGAGTGTCTAGATTTTGTTTGCTGGGAACTAGCTAGTAGCTCCTGAGGGCCCTCCTCTTGGTTGTAGTAACTGGTTCCATTTCAGTTCAATAAGCCTCAAATCAGTCAGCATTCCTTTGATCTCTCTTCCTGCACAGTCAGTGTAGAGTTATAGATGGTGTTGCACAGGTGATCCCACATTGACACCACACTCTGGCCTCAGGCGTTGTTGTCCCAAAGAGCTTGATGGAGGATGTTGAGAAACTCCCGGGCCCTTTGATTGAAGTATACAGGATCCTGAACGGTCTTGACCAGGTGGACACGGAAATGATGTCTCCTCTTGTGGGTGAGTCGAGGACTAGGGGGCACTGTTTTAAAATGAGGGGTCAACCTTATAGGATAGATGAGGAGAATTTTTTTCTCTCAGAGGGTTATGCAACTTTGGTACTCTCTGCCTCAGAAGGCAGTGGAGGCAGGGTTATTGAATATTTTTAAGGCAGAGATAGATAGATTTTTATAAGGCAAGGGAATCAAAAATTATTGGGGGTAGATGGGAAGGTGGAATTCGAAACATAAGCAGATCAGCCATGATCTTATTGAATGGCTGAGAAGGCTCAAGGGGCTGATTGGTCTACTCCTGTTCCTATTTTTTATGTTTCTGGGTCAGTGATACAGTAAGTGTTGATCCAAGGACACCCTTTCTTCTTGGAATGGTATAGCTTCCTTGGCTGAAGTCTGACCTTGCTGCACACTAGGGAGTGGTCAGTGTCACAGTCAGCGCTGTGCTGGCTATGAGAGATGAGGACACTGATTATGGTACATCTGGCAATGATGAGACCTAGCTGGTGTCAATGGTGTGAACTCAGATGTCTCCAGCAAACCTTGTGGCAAGGTTTGTTTTGGAAGTAGCTATTCATCAGAGTCTATGGTAATAGCATAGCTCCAGCAATCTCTTTTCATTTTTCCCTGGTGCCCCTATGCATGTTGGCCAAACTCTGTGGTCGGTACCCACCTGTGCACCACCTGCAATTTCTCCTCCAAGCCACAGATCATCCTGATTTGGAACTATATTGCCATTCCTTCACTGCTTCTCAGTCAAAAACTGGAATTTGCTTCTTGTGGGTGTACCTATAAAAGATGAACTGCAATTCTTAAATGCATCAATACTAATCACTTCAACCCCTCCCTGTGGTAGCAAGTTCCATATTCTTACCACTCGTTGTGTCAAGAATTTCTTCTGAATTCCCTTTTGGATTTCTTGGTGACTATCTTATATTGATGGCCTCTGGTTATCCTCTTCCCCTCAAGTGGAATCATTCTCTCTGTATCCGTTCTATCAAAACTTTTTTTCACTGCACCCTCTCCAGTGCCTCTAAATCCTTTTTATAATATGGTAACAAGAATTACATGCAGTTCTCTTAAGTTTGGTTTAACCAAGGTTCGATATAGGTTAGCATAGCTTTCCTGCTTTTCATTTCTATCGCTCTAGAAATAGAACCTAGTGATTGGTTTGTTTTTTTATGGCCTTAACCTGTGGTGCAACTTTTAGTGATTGATGTATTTGTACTGTGAGATCCCTTTATTCCTCTACCTCAACTAGACTTGCACCTTCTAAGTACTAAGTGACCGACCTATTTTTCCTAACAAAATGTACTACATCACATCTAACTTTGTTGGACAAATGATTGGCAAATAAAGTTCATTCTGCAAGTTTATTGATGTCCTCCTATAACTTGTCGTAGTTATCCTCAGTGTTGATTAACCTCCCCGGTTTGGTGCCATCCATAAATTTAGAAATTGTTATGGAATCAAAAATCCAAATCATTAATATAAATTGTGAACAGCAACTGTCCCAACACTGATCCTTGTGGAACACCACTCTCCAATTTCTTCCATTCTGAATGACTACCCTTTATTCCCACTCTCTGCTTCCTGTCTTGAAGACAGCTAACAATCCATTCTCACTTTTCCCCTAATCCCACTGTTGGGTCCTGGTCACTAGTTTAGTTGAACCGATGGATCCAGGTTGCATGCTTGTCTCAGGATAGCCAAGTTAGTACCACAGACAAAGTAGATCAGCAGACAGTTCTGATATGGAACACATTCTATTTATTTACAAAGGAACTCAGCAGCTACACTTGTATGCCTAGAACTCAAATCCTGTCTCTACATTACTAACTCTAACTGACTACTCACTACTAACTACCAAGGTAGCCCACGCTACTCTGCTATTGGATACTAAGATCATGTAACCTTCCATTATAATATACTTCTTAAAGGGATATTACACATCAGTTTACCACACCCACATTCTCTGTTCTCATTCATTACTCTGTTATGGGGCACCTTATTAAAGGCCTTTTGAAAATCTAGATAAATTGCATCTACTGCATCACCATTGTCTGCTATTTCTGTTACCTCCAAACAATCTGGTCAAACAAGATTTTCCCTTACGAGTTCCACGCTGGCTATTCATTATTATCTTTCTCAATTCTAGATGTTCTTCTATTTTTTTCCAAGGAGTTTTGAGCATCGCTGGCTAGGCCAGCATTTATTGACTATTCCTAATTTCCATTGAGAAGGTGGAGGTGAGCTGTCTTCTTGAAATACTTTAGTAAAGATTCCATTATTTTTCTGACTAATGATATTAAGATGACAGGTCTATAATTCCCTGGACATGTTCTGCCCCCTTCTTAAATACAGAAATTACATTAGCTATCCACCTGTCCTCTGGTACAACACCTTTTCCTAATGAATTGTTAAATATTCAGTAATGCCTCTGCGACCTCTTCCCTAGATTCTTTTAAAATATGTGGATGTAATCCATCCAGACAAGTGACTTCATTCTCCTTAAGTTTGTTTAGTTTATTCAATACATTACCCTTTTTTATTTTAAATGTATCTATCTCATTGCTCATCTCATCATTTAGTGCCATGTTTAGCTTTTCTATCTCCCTGGTAAATATCAAGTCAAACAATTATTTAATAATTCTGCCATCTCTCTATCATTACCTGGTGGTATTATCCTGCCTATCCCTTAATGGTCACATTCCTATCTCAGCCTTCCTTTTTTATATTGATGTGCCTGTAAAATATTTTTATTTTGTTTTATGTTCCTTGATAATTTAATTTTAGTTCTTCTATGCCTTCATAATTGCTTTTTTGACTTCTCGCCTAATGTATTATTCTCTGTCACCCTGCACTCCTCTGCTGTATATGTCCTTAATGTATGCCTCTTTCCTAACCCTCAATTGTTCCCTTTTGTCTTTATTCATGCATGGAGATTCAAATCCTGTTTAGTTTGTTCTTTTCAGTGGAATATATTTTCCCTGCACTCTACTGAGCACCATTTTAAGTGTCATTCTACATCATTGTTTGTCAATAAAGGTCCCTATTTTATTTCCCCCAAGTTCTATTCGCAGCCCCTCAAAAATCAGCTTTTCTCCAATCTATTAACTTGATTTCATCATATTGATGTCCCTCTCTATAATCATCTTTAAAACATGTTATTTTCTGGTCACTATTGCTTAAATGTTCCCCTACTTTTACCTCTCTTGTTTTATCCTGAGATGAGGAGATTGTCAAGGGAGAAACGTGAATAAACTAGACCTATATTCCCTGGAATTTCAAGGAATTAAAGGTCATCTCATTGAAATACATAAAATTCTTAAAGGAGCTTGACAGAATAGATGCTGGGAGGTGTTTTCCCTGGCTGGAGAGTTTCAAACTATGGTGGCTTGGTGTCATAGCCTTAGAATAGGGTTGTCTATTTAGGACTGAGATGATGAGAAATTTCTTTAGTCAAAAGGTTGTGGATCTTTGGAATTTTCTATTCCACAGGTCTATAGATGCTTAGTTGCTGAATATACCCAAGACATTAATCAATAGACCTTTTGGATACTGAGGAAATTAATGGATATGTGGATATCATAGGAAGGTGGAATTAAAGTAGGTCAGCTATGAATTGAATTGGAGAGCAGACTCAAAGTGTTGAATGATGTATTCCTGTTCCAATTTCTTATGTTCTTAATATGGTCAGGCATCACTGAAAGAATCTGTTCATCGCACAACCCTCTTGCAGCAGCTGTCACCCTGGTGTCTCTCCTTGTGTATGAGTTCCTTTGTTTCAGAGGGTTTAGTTTCTGATTTGTATCCTTCTCTAGAATCTTAACTTTCAGACATTTCTGATGAGAGAATTTTTGGAGGACTGCAAGATATCACAATTTGTAAGGTAACATTGGGAACATACAGGAGTAAGGGAAACCTTGACCTTATCGAGGCACCTGAATCTTCCCTTTCTCATGCATGTCAATGGTCTGTTCAATTTTAATTAAACTGTGGAATTGAGCCTCATTGTACCATTTCTCCATTTTATTCAGAATCTTTCTTATAGTATTGGACACCCTTTATCTCCAAAAAGGGAGCCAGGGACTGGAGCAGGATAAATGAATCTTGACAGTTCCTTAAATTTTTTTAATACTTGTTTGTGGGACATGGGTGTCACTGGCTGGGCCAGCATTTATTGCCCATCCATAACTGCTTTTGAAAACTGTGTGGCTTGTTAGGTGGTTTAAGAGTCAGCCACATGTCAAGAGTCACATGCAGGCCAGATGATTTCTGACAATGGTTTCATGGTTGCTATTAGACTTTTAATTCTAGATTTTTCATTGAACTCAAATTTCACCATCTGCCATGGTGGGATTTGAAACCGGGTTCCTAGAGAATTACCCTGGGTATTTGGAGTACTAGTCCAGTGGTAATACCAGTAAAAACCCACCCAGATAAGGATAATAAAAATATTTAAAAATGTAGATCCACATCCAGACATTCGGAACACCCATGCACATGAACATGTGCACGCACACATGCAGAATTACAAGTTATACAGTAGGAGGTTACTTTTTGTCCCAAATTAAAATTCTATGATATAAGGCAAAAATGGTTCACTGTTTGAGTCCTTTACTGGTGTCCATGGCTGGGGCAGATCTTTTCCATGGAGGTCTTAAAATTCCAGTGGAATTGAAGCCAATGTAAACTGCAATTTCTGGAGACAGATTACATTTGAAAAAGAGGTTGTTCTTTCCAAAAGTCGATGATTTTGCACCTGATTTCCTTGCAATGGAAATTCTCTATCTCCGTGATGGAATCTAAACTGTAATAGAGATAGGGTCTTGAACGTGAGAGAGAAGGGAAAGAGAGATTATGTTACTGCTCCACTAGCAGATTCCTTCCAGACTGTCCTTAAACAACCAGAGTGCTGTGATAAAACACATTTAAAAATGGTTATTCTGGTCACATGATCTCTCTCCCCACAATGATTTCAGAAGGTAATTGATTAGCTCATGTTTGGACAGATCATGGCTATTATTTTGTGCGCTAGATGATTGGTCCATTCAGAAGTGGTAAAGAAACTATTCTTCCTTATGATGAGCTAGGAAGAATACCTTTTTAGCCATTGACCCGGTGGACTTTCTGTCTCTGCCTGAAAGATGGCTTTGCAGAAAAGCAAATGATGAGGACCAGTATAGTTTCAGTACATCTTTGAAGTAATTCTTGATAGCAGCAGGTATGAAATTCCATAGAAGGTTGCCTTGGCATGTCCCAAATTTAATCCACATTGGAAATTTCCAGAATCTGGCCCATTTGTAGTACCAGACATGTCAGGCAGCCATCTTAAGTCAGTGTCTTTGCTTGCTTTTTAAAAAATCCTTTTAAAGCAGTTTAATATATATTTGGCCAGCTGATAAAACTTAATATTAATATCACACATCACTCCATCATGACAATAGAGATAAAGGCCACAAATATTGCACTCCCTGTATGGAGGTCACTAGACTCTACAAACATTCCTAAACCAACGGTGGAAATCCTTCTGGCACCTGTATACCCCAGTGACCTCAAGCCAAGGTGAAGAACAGGGGAGGAGAGGAGGTGACCACCCAGACATCTTCGGTGCCTGTCCTGTATCCATTAGTCAGAGGGATTTGAACAGGTAATTGATACTGAGTAATCTACTGGACCCTAGAAATAAAGTACATTAATGAATGCTCATGAGGCTATTTCCACTTAGATTAGGAGAAATAAACACGAGAGGACATGGCTTTAGGGTGAAAGGGGAAAGGTTTAGGGGGAACATTAGGGGGAACTTCTTCACTCAGAGAGCGGTGAGAGTGTGGAACGAGCTACCATCTGACGTGGTAAATGCGGGCTCACTCTTAAATTTTAAGAATAAATTAGATAGATACATGGATGGGAGAGGTCTGGAGGGTTATGGACTAGGTGCAGGTCAATGGGACTAGCGGAATAATATTTCGGCACAGACTAGAAGGGCCAAATGGCCTATTTTCTGTACTGTAGTGTTCTTTGGTTCTATGGTGGCAGTCTTCGTCTGGTGGCAGTTTTTTTAAGGCAGCTTCCCTATTGAGCTGAAAGATGGACCAGGAAAGAGTGAGGAAGACGGGGGAAGAAGTCCTATAACACTTCAACTATAGAGCAGAATGCTGCTATCACAAGCTACTGCGATCAACACACTGTACCAACCATCTGCTCAACCTCTGGGATCAGAAAGATGCCCTCAACTATCAAGGGTTGTCTGCTTTCCCTGTCTATTTAGTTAAAGCATCATATCTAAACTGTTACTGCTTAATAAACTTAATAAATGACCTTAAAATTACTTATAAATGCTTGACTCTATCTTAGGTATCTGTGTGTAACAGACCCAAAATCTTACACCTGTGTCACACACAAATTGGACATTACAGGGATGAAATCCATTTATTTACATATTGTTGGTTACCAGTAGGGGCTTGTAAAGCTATATGAGTGTTATCAATAATTCCCAGCTCTGATTGAAATACTGTGGTCCAATAAAAACTAGTGGACTGCGCATTCAAACGTCTTGCTTTGTTATACATTCCTGGGATGTGGGCTTCACTGGCTTTGCCAGCATTTATTGCTCATCCCTAGTTGCCTTTGGTCTTCTTGAACTGCTGCAGTCCATGTGGTGTAGGTACACCCACAGTGCTATTTGGAAGGGAGTTCCAGGATTTTGACCCAGTGACAGTGAAAGAACGGTGATATATTTCCAAGTCAGGATGGCGGGTCACTTGGTGGAGAACTTCCAGGTGGTGGTGTTCCCATCTATCTGCTGCCCTTGACCTTCTAGATGGTAGTGGTCATGGGTTTGGAAGGTACTGCCTAAGGAGGCCTGGTGAATTCCTGTAGTGCATCTTGTAGATGGTGCACACTGCTGCTACTGTGCATTGGTAGTGGAGGGAGGAATGATTGTAGATGTAGTGCCAATCATGCATGCTGCTTTGTCCTGGATGGTGTCAAGCTTCTTGAGTGTAGTGGGAGCTGCACTCATCCAGGCAAGTGGGGAGTATTCCATTACACTCCTGACTTGTGCCTTGTAGATGGTGGACAGCCTTCAGGGAGTCAGGAGGTGAGTTACTCGTTGCACGATTCCTAGCCTCTGACCTGCTCTTGTAGCCATGGTATTTATATGGCTGGTCCAGTTCATTTTCTGGTCAATGGTTACCCCCAGGATGTTGATAGCAGGGAATTCAGTGATGGTAATGCGATTGAACATCAAGGGGCAATGATTAGATTCTCTCTTGTTGGAGATGGTCATTGCTTGGCATTTGTGTGGCATGAATGTTACTTGCCACTTGTCAGCCCAAGCTGGATATTGTCCAGGTCTTGCTGCATTTGAACATGGACTGCTTCAGTATCTGAGGAGTCACAAATGGTGCCGAATATTGTGTAATTATCAGCGATGATCCCCATTTCTGACCTTATGATGGAAGGAAGATCATTGATGAAGCAGCTGAGGATGGTTGGGCTGAGGACACTACCCTGAGGAACTCCTGCAGTGATGTCCTGGAGCTGAGATGACTGACCTCCAAAAACCATAACTATCTTCCTTTGTGCTATGTATGATTCCAACCAGAGCTTTCCCCCTGATTCCCATTGACTCCAATTTTGCTAGGGTTCCTTGATGCCACACTCAGTCAAATGCAGCCTTGATGTCAAGGGAAGTCACTCTTGTGTTGTAGCTGTACTGGAACAGCTTGGCTAGGAGCATTGCAAGTTCTGGAGCTCCTGTATCAAAATGTGATGAACAAGGTTGCTGTTGAAAAGAGAGCATTAATTACTTGCCTTATGAAAGAATTAACAGCTCACCTACTGTCATGGAAGGTGTGACCCGTTGCCCATTGGAATGAGCCACTGGCTAAGAAAACTGAACACAGTAGTGACTTCCTGCATAACAACAAGTGTGATTTTACTGTGAAAGTTTGTAGATCTCCCTGTTGCTTGATCTCCCTGGCTTCTGAGATGAACCACAATCTCCTTAAATCCTGAAGCCTAGCTACCTGTGGGAGAGTTTGGACCTCTTGGGGTGCTGACTAGCCACGTCCTCCGACTTCTCCTCCTGAAATACATACATCACAAAGCAGGAAAGCCCGATCAGAAAACTCGGCGCGAAATTTGAGGGAAATTTCCCTCCTGAGAAACAGGAACTTCTGAATGGAGTTAGAAGCCTCAAAAATAAACACATTTTTTGACAAAGGATCAATACAAAGTAAATTCAGAGACACTATGTAACAGCACAATGAAACAGAGCACTCACCTTTAAAATTCCATAAGCTTGCCTCGACCACTGTTACTAAGATTGTAAAACACCATACTTTCCTTAGCGTCACAGTTAAATGTGCAGATCTTGTGGTAGGAATTACAGAATTTAGGATTGATGATGTCATCCTGGCTGAAGCCCATTATTTTCATGACTGCACTCTTGCTAGGGGTAGGCATAAATTATACCTTCCTTCGCATCTGGCAAAATTTAGAGCTGAACTTAAGTGAAGCGTAAAACTGGCAAATATTTTCCTCTCTCCAAAATTCCTCCCTCTCCACAGAGGTCCATCAGGTTTAAGAGTTGCCAAATCATTGGGATGCACAGTGCATTAGAACAATTCCAAAAAAAATTAGAATTAATTTAAAAGGGTAAATGCAATAGAACTCAAAATGTTGGAAAATGCACCATATCAAAGATCAAAATTTTCTGGGGCATTGAAGCAGCATTCCCTCTAATTATCTTTGGAGTGCATGGATGATTTATTAAAGTGCGCAACCCCTGTAAATTGTTTTGCATGACCACGCATACATGCTAACTCAAACTTATGCATGACCTGCTCGAAGGCTGCCAGGTTGTTGCCAAGTGGTGCAACTGCACAGCTTAGAAGGACCATTGTATGGAATGTACATTTTCAGACACCCCTACAAAATACATTTTCTTCCTTCAAAAATGTCTAGCTCCAACAATGCAAAAATTGTACTTTTGAGTGCCTTAAATGATCATTTTAACTCACTCCATCTGCCAAAAACTAGAAGATACAGGAATTAAAATCAAAAGGGTCAATTTCCTGCTCTTTTTCCGTCCCATGATTTTCTTAAAACCAGGCAGCTGAGACACCTGTCCGTCTCTTCTGGGAGTCTCATGAATTTATCCTAATCAAGGTCCCATAATGTATGACCCTCAAAGTTATTTTTACACAAGCTGGGTGTAGTACCCATCATCAGCTTTCTACTCAGTAAAACTGTTGCATCAGAATCCAAAGTGCTCCAAAGTAAGGCCGCCATATTCTTCCTGACTCCACTACAATTAGACAGGTTGTTGCTGCCCCAGGCTCCCCTCCTGTATTCCTAAAATCCTCCAAAACACAATGATTTCCCTTTCTGCTGTTCTGATAGCGCAGAGGCTGCCCACTTTTGTATTGTGTCAGACCTGGTGAGCTGCGCCAGGACCCAATCGCCAGGCAGGCAGCTCACCAGCTCCATTATAGGAGGCCAGGCTGTTAACATAGACCGGGGGCAGAATTTTACCCCTTGTTGGGCGTGCTCGGCAAGGGTAGGTGGCGGTGGTCGGGAAGCCAACTGCCACCCGCGATCAGGACTGGAAGGCGATTTAATACTGGCGGACCAATTGAGGCCCACCCAGCATGAAAGGCAGCTAGGGAACCTCTGAGAAGGGGCAGGTAGGGGTGGGGTTCTGTTGTCTGCCGGGTCCAATGGCGATTCAAAAGTGGCACAGGCAGCTCCAGGGAGGCTGCCTGTGTCGGGGTTGCAGCAGGGACATGACTCTGACCCAGGAAGAAGAATCCATGTGGGAGGTGAGGTCGGCGGGACAGCTGGACCTGTGTTTCTCTGACAAGTGCCTCGCTGCCCTTCTGAAGGAAGGGGCTCCCAGAAGGGGCACCCTTGTCCCCAGAAAGAAGAGGAGGAGGCCACCGCACCTTACCAAGAAGGCATGGGAGGAGATGGCATCCTGGGTGAGCAGCCACGACATGGTGCGGCGCACATGGGTGCACTGCTGGAAGCTGCTGATCTCAGGAAGGGTGAGTACCGTGTTGGCATGGGTCAATGTGGAGAAAAGTTAAAGGCTGGCCACCGCCCCGTGAGCCTCAGGGGTGTTAGAGCCTGAGTGGCACCTGTCAATGACGCTGGTGAGCCCTGGCTGCTTGGACTGAGTGCCTCGCGGGTTGAGGGCCACAAATTGGATGTGGCATGCGATGTGTTCCACAAGTGGGATTGGCCAGACCGCAATGGGGCTGCAGGTAGAAAGTGGACTAATCAATTCTCTTCTGTCTCTTCAGGAGAAGACAGCCCATACCAGCATTGTGAGGTCACAGGCTGGTGGGGTTCACCACACCTCCTCATCCTCACCTGCTATGAGCAGGAGGCCTTGGAGCTCGAGAGGCGGCATGCACCTTGATCAACCAGCCACGGTGAGGTAGGGTGTCCGACGAAGGTAAGAGCGCAGTGCACTGAGTTGAGAATTTCGGCTTGTGCAATCATTCTAGTGTAGTCTTCATTGATGGGAGCCTCAAATCCATTGATAATCGAAAGGCAAGGGCACCATGATGCAGATCTCTGTTGTCTCACCAGGCTGCCTGGCATGCACAGTAACAGTGTGATGACTTTCAATAATGATATGTTCTTCTTCTCCCTTTTAGGTTGACCAGCAGGCTTTTGCACTGAGGATCCTGAAGGGCCACTCCTGACCCCAGACGACCACCATGCTCAGCATATATCTGCGTCACACCCGCTCTGTCAAACAAGCAGATACCAGCACCTTGGTGGACATTAGATCACCGTCTAGTATCTCTGTGCACTGCAGTGAGGGCACTTCACACTCATTTGAGGTGTAGGCAGAGGCAGAGAGTGCCCAGGGTTCCGGCAGTCAGAGGACTGCTGGAGACCAGGACAACGCTCAGTCAAAAGCTGACGATAGGCCTCCAGAGTCATCCATCAAGCAGCAGATGCTGGAAGTCCAGTAGGGTATGCGGATGGATCTGGCAGAGATCCATTAGGGTATGCGTGCCATGGTCACTGTTTTGGAGGAGTCCCTGTGGAGCATGAGCACTGGGCTGACCCTCATGGCTGAGTGCAATGCCTCATCCATGGAGAGAATGGTGACTCTCATGGAGAGGCTGCTCCAGGGACAGAATTAGGGGTCCCTGGGGATGCACTTGGTCCTGCA
Organism: Carcharodon carcharias; assembly: GCF_017639515.1. Classification (NCBI taxonomy): domain Eukaryota; kingdom Metazoa; phylum Chordata; class Chondrichthyes; order Lamniformes; family Lamnidae; genus Carcharodon; species Carcharodon carcharias. The sequence continues at coordinate 88,359,967 of NC_054475.1, forward strand.
AGCCCATTCACAGGCAATGACCTCAGCGGTCAGTGTCCATTTATGAGATGGATGGGGCACCCAGCATCCCAGCTAAGTGCCATCCATCAATGGTGAGCAGGGAGGTCTAGAGTAACCTCACGTTGGTGCACGAGCTGCCTGTCATTTCTGCGGGCTCCTCTCAGGGTGTTCCGGATGATGGCAGCAGATCCTCCGTCCCTTTGCCAGTTACCGTGGCATCTGATGAGGCTGTGGCGACTGGGGAAATGCCAGCTGGCGGGGCCAGCACAGGCTCCACAGGCTCCACAGGCCAGAGGATAACTGCCAAGGTCATCAAGGCCAACAAGATAGCAGAGTGAGCAGGCTGTCTCCAAGGCTGGTGCCAACAAGGGGGGAGCACCTAGACGTAGCACCTGCAAATATAAATGTAAAGCACCTTAAGCGCAAGATGGGCTTGTCACGGGTGATATTTTGTTCCCCCATTTCGTTTTGAGTTTTTTAATGGTGTGACAAGCAACACCAGTTAATGTTTAGTTCAGCAACCTGTCACATGCAACATTAAATGAAATTGATTTTGTGTTATTGGCCTGAGTATTGCTTCATTGTTCTGTAGGTGCAGTGTAGGCTTTCATTTAATGATGCATATGTGACTCTTGAAACTTTATTGCACAAGCACTGATTGTAAGATGGTGGACAAGGAAATGTTCCTGTCAAGGATCGAGTATGGTGCCTGCAGCCCTGGCATGTGGTAGTTGTTCTTATTTGGCATCCTAGCTGAAGGAGCATAGGAACAAAGTGTCCCAGTGTCCCTGCCTTCCTGGAGGTTACTCAGGTTTGCCTCCACACCCTCAGCATTCTCCTCACCGTGCTCATCCTCGGACTCACTACTAGGCTCATCATCTGTGGCCTGTGCAGCTGTGTCAACATCCTCTTCCTCACTGCGTCCCCCCCTTGCTACTGCCAGATTGTGGAGAGCGCAGCATGCAACCACTAATAGTGACACCTCTGGGGGGTATTGTAATGCTCCCCCTGAATGGTCTGGGTATCGGAAGCGCATCTTGAGAAGACCAATGGTCCTCTTTACCACTGCCCTTATGGAGGCATGACTCCTGTTGTACTGCTGCTTGACCTCTGTTCTTGGGTGGTGAAGAGACTTCATTAGCCACCTTTTCAGGGGATAGCCCTTGTCACCCAGCAGCCATCCATCCAGTTGGACTGGAGCACTGAACAACCTCAGCGCCTGGGAGTGTCTCAGGATGTACATGTCATGGGAGCTGCCAGGGTACCTTGCACAGACTTGCTGAATCTTCATCTTGTGATCACATAGTATCTGCAAGTTCATGGAGTGGAATCCTTTCCTGTAAACAAAGGCTCACTTGCTGGCGCTTTGATGGCCACATGTGCGTAGTCAATGGTACCCTGGACACGGGGGAACCCAGCAATCGTTGCAAAGCCTCTGGCTCGCTCAGCCTGGCTGGCCTCATCCGTATGGTAAAGAATAATGGTCAGTACCCACTTGAACAGGGCTTCTGTCACCAGCTTGATGCAACTGTGGACAGCTGATTGGGAGACTCCACACAAATCTCCCATTGACCCCTGGAAAGAGCTGGAGCATAGAAGTTGAGGGCCACTGTGACCTTCAGAGCCACTGGCATGGGGTGTCCACCCACACAGTCAGAGCTGATCTCAGGCCCGATCATCTGACAAATGGAGTTAACGGTTTTTCTGGAGAGGCGGAGAGTCCTTCGGCATTGCACCTGACATATTGAGGCAGCTGCATTGCTGCCTGTAAACCCTGGCAGCAGGATAGTGCCATCTTCTGCGGCTCCTTCTGCTTTGGCTTTCCTGCTGGCCCTGCGCCCCTTGTGCCTGTGCTTCTCCCACAGGTCTGTCCCTTGGAAGCTGAATAGGGACAACTGGCCTCCTCTCCCTTCTGCCCCTCTCTTCCTCCACAGAGGAGGTGCCTCCAGCAGAGACCACAATCCCCATTACCAGGGTTATGGAAGTCTGTCTGATACCTGGAAGTGCCCAGACTGTTTGAATCCTCCGAGGACCTGGGAGACAACAATGAGTCCTGAAATGAGGGCTAGAAACACTCAGAATGAAGCTCTGAAGCGAAATGAAGCTGTCCAGTTCGCATAAGCAACCAGCAGCACATGATCTCCAAAACTCCTCACAACTCATATTGACAATGCTGCTGAGCTTTTTTATCCTGCCTGTGAATGAACTTTTGCAAATTATGGCCTACCCATTTTGCCTGTGTGACAGCTGAAAAATCGCATAAGCTACGTAAAGTTGCTGACAATTGGTGTGTCAAGGGCCTTAACTGGCCTCTTAATTAATGGCGGGTGCGCTTCTGTCTCCCGTGCATGCCCACTGACCGAAATATCACGAGAGTGTGTGTTGGTGTTGGCACGCTCCGCCGACGTCAAATATGCGTTATTTCAAATTCTGCTCTGGTCTCTCCTGGACAATCTGTCATATGATCCGCTGACCTGCCACCCAGGACTTAAATTCATTCTTTAGTTTTTTTCCATGTAATACAACTGAGTGGAGTATAGGCTAAGCCAAACTCTGTCATTACAAGTTCATGTTCCACTGCTATTGTAACTGCTTCTTTTCATATGACACACATAAAGCCATTTGATTTCAGTTTTCACAGAGAAACAAACTGAATTGCAGAATGCCTCTGCAAAACATAATTTCAAGATAAAAACCCTGAAATACAAAGTAATGAAAATGATTTTACTTACTCAGCCACCTCAAAGCTGCGGTCATGGTCATTGGCCTTTATTCAAGGTTGGTTTTCAGTTGCCCGTTTTTCCAGTTTTGTAGTTTGGCACTTATGTAATTCTGAGGCTTAAAATGTCAATTTCAGTTAAGAAGACCACAGGATAACTGATATAGAAAATGATAGGTGCTACATTTTAACCCACTCTGCTTAATGGGAATGAATAAATTAGCAGTAGAATACTTAGTGCTCCACTCTGCTGCCAATGTGTGTCAGCTGTGGCTCAGCTGGTGGTACTCTTACCTCTAAATGGCAAGATTCTAAGCTCAAGTCCCACGTTCCAGGGCTTGAGCATAAAAATCAAAGTTCACACTGCAATGCAGTCCTGAGGGAGTTCAATACTGTCAGAGGTGTTGTATTTTGGATGAGATGTTAAAGTGAGGCCCCATCTGCCTGTTTAGCTGGATGTGCAAGATCCCCTGACCTATTTTCAAGATCAGGTGAGTTATCCTTCAAGGTTTCTCCTTAAACTTGTCTCATCTCCTCCAAATAAATGGTGTGGCTATGAGCACCCGCATGAGTGCCAGTTATGCCTCTCTCTTTATGGGATAAGTGAAACATTCCTTGTTCCAGTCCTGCTCAGGTCCCCTCCCACAACTCTTTTCATCAATGACTGTTTTGGTGCTGCTTCATGCTCTCGTCTGGATCTGGAAAAATTTATCAATTTTGCTTCCAATTTCCATCCCTTTATCACCTTCACATGGTCCATCTCCAACACTTGCCTTCCCTTCCTTGAACTCTCTGTCTCCATTTCTGGTGATAGACTGTCCACCAATATTCGTTACAGGCCCAACAACTCCCACAGCTACTTCAACTACAGCTCCTCACACTCTGCTTCCTGTAAGGACTCTATCCCATTCTTTCAGTTTCTTCACCTCCGTCGCATCTGTTCTGATGATGCCACTTTTAAAAACAGTTCCTCTGACATGTCTTCCTTCTTCCTTAACTGAGGATCCCCTCCCCCCACTGTGGTTGACAGGGCCCCTTTATCTCCTCCCTCCTCATTGCCCAAGGGCCCAAACACTCCTTTCAGGTGAAGCAGTGCTTCATTGGAACCTTCTTTAATTTGGTCTACTGCATCCGCTACTTCCAATGTGGTCTCCTCTACATCAGGGAGACTAAGTGCAGACTGGGTGGCTGCTTTGCGCAACACCTTCGGTCTGTCCACAAGCATGACCCAGACCTTTCTGTCGCTTGCCATTTCAACACACCACCCTGCTCTCATGCCCACATGTCTGTCTTTAGCCTGCTGCGATGTTCCAGTGAAGCTCAACGCAAACTGGAGGAACAACACCTCATCTTCCAACTAGGCACGTTACAGCCTTCTGGACTTAACATTGAGTTCAACAACTTCAGACCATGAACTCATTCCTCCATCCTCACCCATTTTTTCTAATTTCCTTTTTTCTACATTCGTTTTTATTTTTTATCCACTTATTTTTATTTTTATTAATTTATCCGAGGTTTTATCCCCCTTTTTATCCCCCCTTCTATCCCATTTTCTATCATTGTTTCCCCCAGCACTGCCCCCTCCCCCCACGCAGGGCCCTACAGGGCCATCTGTTACTTGTTCCATGTTGTTCTTTCACACAATGATACCCTTGTTCTGCTGTTATCACATTCTGCTTCCTTACCTTTATGCCACTATCAGCACCCTTTTTAGCACAAACCACTTACATTTACACTCCCTTTGTCCTTTAGTTCATTATATATTTGTCAATCCCTTTTTGCCCTGCCTATCACTGGCCTTCTATCCAGCTCCACCTGCCCTACCCTCCTTAAACTGTATAAGTTTCATCACATTTCCATTTCCCTTCAGCTCTGAAGATGGGGTCATACGGACTCGGAACATTAACTCTGTTTCTCTCTCCACAGACACTGCTAGACCTGCTGAGTTTTTCCAGCATTTTCTGTTTTCGTTTGAGATTTCCAGCATCTGCAGTATTTTGCTTTTACCTGAGTTATCTCCAGTGTCCTAACCAATATTTATCCCTCAATCAATATCACAAAATTACATTATATGGTCATTATCACATTATGTTTGTGGGGACTTGCTGTATGCAAATTGGCTGCCATGTTCGCTGCATTACAGCAGTGACTACACCTCAGAAGTATTTCATGGCTGTAAAGTATTTTGCGATCATGAAAAGCACCATATAAGTGCAAGTCTTTCTTTCCTGCACGCTGTTATCTTAACCATGTTGTTTTATAAGTCAACGAAGGCACCTAACAGAAGGCAATAGGGGTCTTTTAAATTCACTTCCTATGATGCAATCATGATTCTGGCATAATTTTTGAGCAAAAATGTGGAATCTCACCTCACACTCATCTTGCACTAAGATCTATTTCGATTGGTCTTTTAGCATCACTGAAGCAGCATTTAAAGAGGCAATCAGCTGCAAATAAATAATGATGGGATTTTTGTGTTATTCGGATTGCTGCGAGAGTGTCTGACTTCTCGATTGCTTCTCTCTGATAATTTTTTTTGTACCTATCTTCAGTATTGATTTATGGGTGTTATTATTGCCAGTTTCATTTGAATGGAGAAAGCAGCTGCAGCCTCAGCAATTAACAATCAGTTGGACCGATTAGAAGCAAGCAGGTGAGGGGAGCTACTCGTATGTGGTGATATCCAGCACACGAGGCGTATTGGCCAAGAATCACTTTCCTGTAATTTATCCAAAGGAGCCGCATCAGGAAGTTATGCTGCCAAACAGGTTGTTGCAGACCTCAGTGCATAGAAAATTAAGGCTCATGCAATTGAGGTGGTTTAAGATGATTAAAGAAATTAATAAGGTGGAAAGCACTTCTTTACACTAAGGCTACTAGAAATCTGGAACTTTCTCCACCAAAAGGCTGTTGAGGCTAAGTCAATTGAAAATATCTAAAGCTTGATAGATTTTTGTTAGGCAAGAATATTAAGGGCGACAAAACCAAGGTGGGTAGGTGGTGGAGTTAAGATAAAGATCAGCCTTGATCTAACTGAATAACTGAACTTACTCGGGGGGCTGAATGATCTATTCCTGTTTGTATATTCCTTTGTTCTATGACCTCCTGCACCAGTACGTGCTGCCTTCTGGATCAGATGCCAATACATTGTCAGTGGCTGAAGTTACCACATTTTTTTGCCCCTGGCTCCTTCCAATGCTACAGGGGGCATTATTTGTTGTACACAGCTACATTAAACAGGACACCAATGCTCTATTTGCTAGGATTAACAAGTATACCACCTTGCCAATCGACTTCAACTGACAACAAGAAAGAGGGAATCTGCAGCAGTGATTGGATTTTCTTGTGTCAAGAGCCTCATTGACATCAGGGTCCCAAAACACCAGCCTTTACCACTCACGAATAGAAAAGGCTTTCACTCCATTTATGTCCAGGTAATATCTAATCACAGAAACAGGATCATACAATGTATTTGTAAGGTACCCAGGCAGCTGTCACCATCCAACCCCAAATATTTGATCTTTTTTGGAATATGGCAGGGTGATTGTTGAGTGTTAAGGTATGTCCTCGAAACACATGGCTCATGCAGCCCTTATACAACTCCATCATGCCTGAGTAACACAGGTCTAATCAAAGCCAGAAGACCACCAAGATCATTACTCAGCACACTGGCAGGCTGCTGAATTAAAGATTCAAGTGTGTTAACTGGTCTGGAGAGGTATCTTATCCTATATGCACCACAAAGAGCCTTCCACATCATAGTGGCCTGCAGTATACTGCACAAGCTAATGGGATGATTTCTCTTCTAAAACAGTGGACAATGTAATTTCATATTAATGCTTTGCACAGCATCATTCCAGGCTAATGTTATTAATGGAAAATATCACTTTATCTTGAAGAAAATCAATGATAAAAGTTGATTGATGATTGGTTGAGTTTTAAAATGTAAATCTATGTAATTTGAATTGTTTCCTCTAGCTTTCTTCCTTAGGTATGACACCAATGCACAGTACAGCAATACTGCAAGATGTCAAGTTTCAGTTCTTAGTAGACCATTCATGGACCTTGCACCCAGAATCCAAACATAACAGCAGACTTGTCAAATCCATTTCAACTCAATCTATCTGCATTGCTTGGATTGTACTGGAACTGAACTCCATGAGAAATATGTAGTTGTAACCATGGGTCATGTTTTGTGTTGCATGCTTGAAGGAGTTGATTACGTGAGTCAGGGCATGCAGATAGGAATTTAGTGTACAAAGATCAGATGACACTTTATGGAAGGAATTCCAGACAACGGCACTTGCCTTAGTTGTGAAAGAAGCAATGTTTCACATGAGTCCCCCAAATCCTGCACAGTTATTTCTGCATCACCAACATATCAGGAATTGGAGATTTCAGTTGAATTAGGGAATGGATATGACAGAATTACAGATGAGATAATTATTGATTTACATTGCAGGCAAGGCACTTATTGCAATAGCTTTTCTCTCACACACATAAGCAAAGATTGAGGAATGACAGAATCATAGAACAGTACAACACAGAAGGAAGCCATTTGTCTCATTGAGTATACACTGGCTCTATTGAAGAGCAATTCAGTTGCCCCGACCCCACTCTTCCCCCAAATCCCTGCAATTTTTTCTCCCTCAATTATTTATTTACCTCTTTCTTGAAGGCTACTATTGAATCTATATCCTCCATCATACCAGGCAATGTATTTCAAATCCTAAGTGCTCACTACATAAAAAAGCTTTTCCCCATGTTGTCTCTGATACTTTTCTCCATCATCTTAAATCTGAATCCCCTTGTTATCTACTCTTCAGCCATTGAAATGATTCTCATCATTCACTCGGTGGGAGGGGGGCAGGGGTGACTAGTCAGCTCTTGGGGGCAGTCAGGTCTGGGAGGGCAGTTGGGGGTGCTGAGGCCAGTCAGGCTGCGGGGCTGGTTAGCTCTGTGGGAACACAGTTGGGACTGGGAGGGTAGTCATGCCCAGGAATGATAATCAGGTCTGGGATTATCAGGTCGAGGGGGATGATAAGTGATGGGAAATATTTTAAATGCAGTTAAGTAATTCCTTGGGATTCAGGCTCGAGTGTGTTGTCCAAAGGTAAGTTATTACTCAGGCACCAATAGTACAATAACTATTACAGTTATACAATACATTCATACAATTTGGTTTCTTGCAGACACAGGATGTTCAAAATTGGCCTTTGTGGATGTTGTCCCTCTGACCTTAGGCTGGCTGCTGCCTGATATTTTGTGTACCGTTTCCTTGTGTGTTACATCACAATATCCAGAATGTACGTTGAAGTGAGCTCCTCCTTGCACAAACCCCAGACTTAAACCATCAAGACAGCCATGATGTTCATTGTTAAGCAATTAATGTTACAAAAGGAACAATCTCAAATAGGTAATTGATACTTCTCAGTATTTATTGTTCTGGCCAATACCTGATACTCACGCCTGATGTGGTTTGTAGCCAATATATCTGCTACATTGTTTTGGCCAACAAACATGTCAACATAATTTCAACTTCTGATAATCACATCAAAATTTCCTGCCTGTCGGGCGGGCCGTGCGGGTGCGGACCTGATTGCCGCCTGTGATAGGGTCCGCGCCTCCATTTTACGCAGGCGCGCCAAATGGCAACCCGATGGCCTGTTTAACAGAGCTCCTGCAGCCTTGCAAAAGCTGTCAAACATGGCCAGCAGAGGGGCTCCCCAGAGCGCTGCTGGTGAGCAGGTCAGGCAGGACTGTAGGGAAGGGGGGCCACTGTGCCCCTTGTTTCTCAGGTGGTTGCCTTGCTGCCCTCCTTGAGGAGCTGGCAGCACAGCGGGAGGCCCTTGTTCCCACGGACGGGAGGAGGAGGTCCCCTTGCATGATCTAATGTGCCTGGGAGGAGGTGGCGGGGATAGTGAGCTCCTGTGATGTGTCCTTCACTGGGTGGGCCAGCAGATATTGCCCATGCTGAGGTCACCCTGAGAGGGTGGTGAAGAGATGGGTTCTGCCCCCACAGCATGTGGTACAGTGACACCCAGAGTACTGTTTTGGGGGCTATCTCAAGGATCTGCACCTAGGCGCAATGCTGGAACTGCAAAACATGTCAAAGTCAGGGCACTAACATGCAGGAGGCAAGTTTCCAGATGGTGGGGCACTGATCCATCTGCTGCCCTCTGCGTTCCATGTGCTTGTGCCTCCTTGCTTTGCAAGGTTAGAACATGAGGTGCCAAATGTGATGTAAACTGCATTTGGCCAAGTAATCTGTACTCTGTGCCTTCGAGCACATTCGATTTTCCACATTTTAGAAATGATTTTTGACAATATTGGGATAAATTTGATTTCATACAACTATGCCCCATTGACACAATGTTGCTAGTGAGGGTGCTTATGTATTTCTGCTCTTAGTGAGTTTTTTTTTGCCTTCCAATATCCAATTATTCCACATTATTCAGATACTGTCATAGATAGGTACATTTATACATATAACTAAAGGCTGAACAACAATCGTAAGATCACCAGGAAAAGCTGCCACGTTAGTGTTGATTGATTTCACATCACAGACTACAGTGTCAACAAATGGGATTTGAACATGTCCCAATCCCCCAGTCTCAAATTCCACACTTCTTTGATCAATTTCTTGCAACAGCCTTCATCCACCCAGCCTTTCTGATGAAAATGGATGACAAACACCTTTCTGGGTTTTCTGTCTGCAAAGAGATTTGCACTTTATTATCTGCATCAGCCATCAGCCAAATGAGATGGAAGCACTGTGAACCATGTCTTCTAGTAGCCATTATTTTTACAAGGGCAGTTTTCTCATCAATCTTGGTAACGGTCTTGGTTACTGATATGTCAAAGTTCATCTGTGCTTCAAGCATATTTCCAATGCAGTCCAATCGATACACGTTTTACTGTTCAATATCTGATGACAAAATGGTGAAATTTGAGGATGTTATCATCAAATTCAGCTGGTAGAGGCCACAAAACTTTTGCTTCTGATGGAATACTAAATCGTGCCTTTTCATGAATCTTGTGCAGCACCTGGCAATGGCTTTAAATTCTGGAATACCAATTTTCTTCACTTCTCTGATGGCTCCACGGATGATAATTGACCCTTTTGCCTATGCTTGTTGTTTGGGGTTTTGAAAATGCAATCTCACTAACTCTGCCATGAGGCAAGTTGACTGTAGGCTGCAATTTCTAACTAGTTCAATAAAGCCTCTCACAGATACACATACTGATGAAGACTGCTGTCCTTGTACTTGAAACATGGGGCAGAATTTCCTGCCTGTTAGGCAGGTGGAACCGATCCAATCTCAGGTGGGTGGGGAGCTGATCCCTGCCAGAGAAGTGGGTCCCGCTTCCATTGTATGTGGGGGGGGCAAATTAAGGCCCGCCCAGTGTGACGTCCGGCGGGAAGTGCTATGCACTTCCTATGCGGTCAGGTAGGATTCCCCAAAAACTAGAGTGCACTCTTTCACTCATGCGCACGAAAGAGCACACATCTCCCTGAGGCTAAGTGCTGCCTCAGGGAGATTGCTTCCACATTGAAAAATATTAAAAATAGAAAAAAAAATTCCCTAACATGTGGGACATGTTCATAATTTACATAATAACTTATTAAAAATGTTAAAACCTTGCATGAAACCTCACCCCGCCCATGGATGAGGTTTCATGTTTTCTCTATTTGCCACCAGGGCTCCTGACTTGCTCGCCAACCTTAAGGTTGGACAGGCAGGTCCTTTAATTGTATAAATGATCCTGTCAATGGCCTCAATTGGCCATTAAGGTTGGAGGGCCTGCAGCTGATTTTCCTGTGCCCCTGCCTTCCTGAAAATTAAATGGGGCACGGTGATGTTGGGGATTCTACCCGACGTCATCCCGCATCAGTTTACGCTTCGGCGAGCGGGCCCCGCCCCCTGCTCACCGATGGCAAAATTCTACCCTATGGTGTCGGGAAGTAAAGAAAAAATAGATTTTTGAGCCCTGGAAATTATTCAGAGAAGACACTGAGAACACAGGAAAGCAGAAAGTTTCAAATCTGCAAAAAACCTGCTGGAAAAAGGACAAAAAGAAAAGCTGCAAGTAAAATACTGGCTACAGAGAAGACACAGCTAAGAAAGGCACACAGAAAGGTTCAAATCTGGAGAAGCTACTAAAAAAAGGACAAAAGAAAAGCACTGAGCTGCAGAAAGAGGACAAAGGAAACACAAAGATAGGCGGCAAGTAAATTCCTGAGTGAGTAAAATGGCTACAGTAAATTTTCCAATCCTATCTCCAGTCAAATTGAAAAGTGATGCATGGAAAAACTGGCAGTTTTTCCACTTACAATGGCAAAACCATGAGATTGCAATAAACTTAATTAACAAGCCTGAATCAATAAGGGGGGCCACACTTTTAGCACAACTGGAGAGGGACTGCTACACAGTGTATACAACTCTAAACCTAACTGACAAGCAAAGAAAACAGATGGGAGAGATTTTGAATGCCTTGAATGCACATTTTGAACCTCAAGTGAATGTTACATATGAATAATATGTATTTAACACTAGAGTTCAGAGTGAAAATGAGACCATTGAACAGTATGTGACTGCCGTAATGCAGCTGGCAGAATCATATGAATTCAGACAGATAAAAGGTGATCTCATTAAAGATGGAATAATCTTAGACATGGGAGACTCCTTGGTGAGAGCAAGTCTACTGAAAGATGAGAAACTGACACTAAAGAAAGCAAAGGACATGTGTCGAAATGCAGAAGTTGTGGAATATCAGCTAGACCAGGAAATACATTTGCTGAGAGACAGTACACGCTGAAAGAGTGGAGCAATCACAGAAAAAGGGCAGGATGCTATTCTGTGGAGGACAGCATGCACAGGAAAAGATTATCCTGCATGGGGAAAGCATTGTTTTAACTGCAAGAAGTAGAATCATTTCACACACAAGTGTTTGGCTATAAGGAAGCAAAGCATTCTTGTACAGATGGCCATGGGAGAGACAACATAAGGCAAACTTGTTGGAGAACTATATACCATGCAACAAATTGGTTCAGTCAGGTCTATAGATGACAAACGGTTTGTAACTGTTACCATGATGACCGCAGATGGAGAGTATCAGGCAAACAAGAAATGCCAAATAGACACTGGTGCACCATGCAACATAATGACTTCACAGACCTGTGTGAAGTGGTTCAAAATGTCAATGCAAAAGTTAAGCTCTCAAAAGTAAGGTTGAGGCTATATGGTGGAATGATACTCAGAGTGAGAGGACAAATTAGTCTGACTACCCAATACAATGGTAAGAAGGAGTTCCATTTCATAAATGGGACTCATCTCAGCTAAAGCAAGCCTAAAGCTTGGACAGATAACTCTAAACATGCCAACAGAGAAACAAAAGATTCTAAAGCGAGGGAGACAATAAGTAAATAAACCACAAGATGTTTGCCGGCCATGTCAGTACAAAGAGATGCATGAACAGAAGGTAATGAAGCAGTCTTCCAGGAAAATGTGCACTTTAGAGCTGAACTGGAAGATTTGAAAGGCAAGATTCCAGCTGAGTATATACTGTTGAAAATGTACGATAAACTGAAATTCTCAATGAACCAAGCTATACAAGAATAGAACAAACAAATTTTAGAGACAACACAAAGGAAATAATGAGCCACAATCCCACAATTGGCAACTCAAAGCGTGAGTTGAAAAAACTCAACCAGATGTACAACCAGGCAAAATGGCATGCAGAAAAGGCACACAAAGAAGTTGAGACCCTGAGAGACTCCTTGAAGAGTCAATATGTAACCATGGAAAAACACGAGGAGCCAGTCAAGGTACAAACCCTCAATGCACCCAACAGGAGTTAGCCCACGTGTAAACTTGGGAGTGAAGCTGTTCTTTCATTGCAATCGGCCGGTCAGGGAACAGGGATCTCATGAACAGTACTGGGTACAGAACTACCATTAATACTGGAGGTCCAATGGAAAATCAACAGTCACTAATACAACAAGGGCCACAGGGATGACACTCTCCAGACAAAGAACATCAGCCAGGCAAACAGCCAATGTCATCATGCATGCACAACAGTAAGGGATATACACAACTTAAAGACTATGGGTAAATTTTATGACCACTCCTGATCGGATTTTACAGTCCCACCAAAGTCAATGTACTCTTGAATGGCTCGCCACATTTTATGGCCTTGCCCCTGCTGCAGTGGGGCTGTAAAACCCTTCCCTATGTGTGTAATGGAGGTGCCGTGTCTGACTAGGAGAACAAACAGTTGTTAATGCATGAGAACAGTGAGTGTATAATTTTACCCAAGTGTAACTAGGGTAACTCACAGTCACACAGGATCGAGCATGCAAATGTGTTTGTGTTTGCTAAGGAAAGGGAGATGTTTGTATCTTTTATTTGATATGAAAAGGGGGATGCTTTGGGTTTTGAAAATGCAATCTTACTAAGTGTGCTACCTAGCTTGCCATATTCATGTGATTCTGCCATGAGGCAAGCTGACTATAGGTTGCAATTTTTAACCAGTTCAATAAAGCCTCTCATAGAGGCAGATATTGATAATGACTGCCGTCCTTATATATGAAACATTTAGTAACCCATTCTGCCATTTTTTTTCTCCAGGTGAGGCCATTTGCTCAGTCTTCCTCTGCTAGAGCATTCATTCTTCAGCATCTTTTCCAGTTTACTGGATATCTTTCTCTAGTCTCTAATTATTCTCTCAGAAATATTAAACTCTCATGTTGCTACATAATTATTGCCCTTCTCAGCGAATGCTACAACTTCCATTTTAAATTGAGCTGCATATTTGTTATTCTTTCTCAAAGGCCTTGTAAAAGATCATGTGGTACAAAGTAGTCTTGTTGATTGTTTGGGGGTTACTGCCATGAGGACTTTAAGAATAAGAAGTTAAAAAGGAGAATGAGAAAAGAAAAGAAAAGAAGTTGAGAGAGATCTGAAAAGCTAAGAGAAAGTAGAGGAGAGAAATTCTAAAAACATGAAAAGGATGAGTGAAGATTTTAGAAGTGGTTTAGGAAAAATGAATTGTTAATAGTGAGGTTGGGCCTGAGAGGAGAGCACTTGTCAATTTGTAGATATTGGTAAAATAAAGGCAGCGATTTTTAATGAATTTGTTGCATTGTTCTTCACTCATCCTTTTCATGTTTTTAGAATTTCTCTCCTCTACTTTCTCTTAGCTTTTCAGATCTCTCCCAACTTCTTTTCTTTTCTCATTCTCCTTTTTAACTTTTTGCATTGTTGCATTGTTCTTTACTAAGGAGGGTATTGGGAAAAAGATAACTTGAAGTGGTTGAGAAATGAGTTATATTAAGGTAGATAATTGGAAAATTTCAGTTAAATTAGAGGGGCGGTGATGGCATAGTGGTATTGTAGCAAGACTAGTAATCCAGAGGCCCAGGGTAATACTCTTGGGACCTGGGTTTGAGTCCCGCAATAGAAATCTGCAACTAAAAGTCTAATGATGACCATGCAACCATTGTTGATTGCTGTAAAAACCCATCTGGCTCACTAATGTCCTTTAGAGAAGGTCCATACCTGGTCTGGCCTACAGGTGACTCTGAAATGCCCTCTGAAATGGCAAGCCATTTATCAAGTATCAAACCACTACAAAGTCTCAAAAAGGGAATTAAAAGGGACAGACATCCCGGCATCAGAAATGACAATGGCAGACCCAGCCCTGTTGACCCTGCAAAGTCCACTTTATTAACGTATGGGGGGTGGGGGGTGGGGGGGTGGGGGGGTGGGTGGGCTAGTGCCAAAATTGGGAGAACTGCCTCGCAGACTAGTCAAGCCTGAACATAATCATCCTTCTGGAATCATATCTTACAAATAATGTCCCAGACATCACCATCAACATCCCTGAGTATGGCCTGACTCAGCAGAGGTGGCGGCACAGTGGTATACAGTTGGGAGGGAGTTGTACTGTGAGTCCTCAACATTGACTTCAGGTCCCATGAAGTCTCATGGCATCAGATCGAACATGGGCAAGGAAACCTCCTGCTGACCATCACATACTGCCCTTCCTCAGTTGATGAATCAGTGCAGCTCCATGTTGAACACTGCTTGGAGGAAGCACTGAGGGTGGCAATAGCGTAGAATGTACTCTGGGTGGGGGTCTTCAATGTCCACCACCAAGAGTGGCTCAGTAGCACAACTACTGACTGCTGGCCCAGGCCTAAAGGGCATAGCTGCTTGACTGGGTCTGCAGCAGGTGGTGAGGGAACCAAGAAGAGGGAAGAACATACATCATCCTCACCAGCCTCCTTGCCGCATCTGCATCTGTCCATGACAGTATCTGTAAGAGTGACCACCGCACAGTCATTGCGGAGATGAAGTCCCGTCATCACATTGAGGGTACTCTCCTTGTGTTGTGTGGCATTTTACCACTGTGCTAAATGGGATAGATTTTGAACAGATCTAACTACACAAGACTGGGCATCCATGACATGACATGGGCCATCAGCAGCAGCAGCAGAATCATACTTGAATACACTATGTAATCTCATGGCCTGGCATACCCCCCACTCTACCATTACCATCAAGCCAGGGGATCAGCTGTGGTTCAATGAAGAGTGCAGGAGGGCATGCCAGGAGGAGCACCAGGCATACTTAAAAATGAGTTGTCAACCTGGTGAAATTATAACAAAAGGCTACTTGTGTGCCAAACTGCATAAGCAGCAAGCGATAGACAGAGCTAAGCGATTCCACAACCAACAGATCAGATCTAAGCTCTGCAGTCCTACCACATCCAGTCGCAAACGGTGGTGGACAATTAAACAACTCATTGGAAGGGAAGGCTTCACAAATATCCCCATCCTCAACGATGGAGGAGTCCAGAATATCAGTGCAAAAGATAAGGCTGAAGCATTTGCTACAATCTTCAGCCAGAAGTGCCGAGTGGATGATCCATCTCAGCCTCCTCCGGAAGTCCCCAGCATCACAGTGCCAGTCTTCGGCCAATTTGATTCACTCCACTTGATATCAAGAAATGGCTGAAGGAATTGGATAGTGCAAGGGCTATGGGCCCTGACAATATTCCAGCAATAGTACTGAAGACTTGTGCTCCAGAATTTGCCACGCCCTCACCCAAGATGTTCCAGTACAGCTACAACACTGGCATCTACCCGCCTATGTGGAAAATTGCCCAGATATGCCCTGTACACAAAAAGCAGGACAAATCCAACCCGGCAAATTACCGCCCCACCAGTCTGCCCTTCATCATCAGTAAAGTAACAGAAGGGGTCATCAACAGTGCTATCAAGTGGCACTTCCTTAGCAATAACCTGCTCACTGATGCTCAGTTGGGTTCTGCCAGGGCCACTCAGCTTCTGACCTCATTACAGCATTGGTTCAAACTTGGACAAAAGAATTGAACTCCTGAGGTGAGGTGAGAGTGACTGTCCTTGACATCAAGGCCGCATTTGACTGAGTGTGGCATCAAAAGCCCTAACAAAACTGGAGCCAATGAGAATCAGGAGGAAAACTCTCCGCTGGTTGGAGTCATACCTAGCACAAAGGAAGATGGTTATGGTTGTTGGAGGTCAGTCAGTTAATCATCTCAGCTCCAGGACATCACTGCAGGAGTTCCTCAGGGTAGTGTCCTCAGCCCAACTATCTTCAGCTGCTTCATCAATCACCTTCCTCCTATCACAAGGTCAAAAGTGGAAATGTTCGCTGCTGATTGTACAATGTTCAGCAACATTCGTGACTCCTCAGATACTGAAGCAGTCCATGTCCAAATGCCACAAGGCTTGGACAATGTCCAAGCTTGGGCTGACAAGTGGCAAGTAACATTTAAACCACACAAGTGCCTTGCAATGACCATTTCCAACAAGAGAGAATCTAACCATCACCCCTTGACATTCAATGGCATTAGCAACACTGAATCCTCCACTATCAACATCCTGGGGGTTACCTTTGAATAAAAATTGAACTGGACTAGCCATATAAATACTGTGCCTACAAGAGTAGGTCAGAGGCTAGGAATCCTGTGATGAGTAACTCACCTCTTGACTCCCCAAAGCCTGTCCACCAGTCAGGAGTGTGATGGAATACTTCCCACTTGCCTGGATGAGTGCAGCTCCCACAACACTCAAGAAGCTTGATACCAACCAGGACATTGTTGATTGGCACCACATCCACAAACATTCACTCCCTCCACCACCGATGCACAGTAGCAATAGTGTGTACCAACAACAAGATGCACTGCAGGAATTCACCAAGGCTTCTTAGACAGCACCTTCAAAACCCACGACCACCACCATCTAGAAGGACAAGGGCAGCAGATAGGTGGGAACACCACCACCATCACCTGCAAGTTCCCCTCCAAGTCAATCACCATCCTGACTTGGAAATATATTACCATTCCTTCACTGTCGCTGGGTCAGAATCCTGGAAATCCCTCCATAAAAGCACTCTGGGTGTACCTACACCACATGGACTGCAGCAGTTCAAGAAGGCAGCTCACCACCTTCTCAAGGGCAACTAGGAATCGGCAATAAATGCTGGCCCTGGCATCCCATGAATGAATTAAAAAAACGTAGTCAAGGTAGACAGAGGCAATATCTGATGGAATACAAAGAACAAAGGTTTCACAGCAGACTTTTGTAGCTTCTTATTATAGAGTTGTTCAGATGACTGGAGTGACAAAATGCAAGTCAATAAGAATGAACCTGATTATAAAAAATGAAATACAGTCCCAATTAGTCAATTCAATTTGCAATATGACAGCAGCTACAACTAATCAACAACAGCATGAACAAGATTCTCTCACAGCGCTCATAGACACATGAGTATACAGATACAGAAGGCAAAATTTTTACTAACCTGTTCCATAGGCACTGGATACATTCCGGCAATAGTACTGAAGACTGGTACTCCTCCACTAACTGTACCCCTAGTCGAGCTGTTCCAGTGTAGCTACAACACTGGCATTTACTTGGCATCTACCCAGCAATGTAGAAAATTGCCCAACCATGTCCTGTCCACAAAAAGCAGGACAAATACAAACTGGCCAACTATTGTCCAATACCCTACTCACAATCATCTGCAAAGTGATGCAAAGTACTGTTGACTGTGCTATCAAGTGGCTCTTAATCAGCAATAACCTGCTCACTGACACTCAGGATTCCACCAAAGCCACTCAGCTCCTGATCTCGTTACAGCTTTGGTACAAATATGGACAAAAGCTGAACTCCCGAGGTGAAGTGGGAGTGACTGCCCTTGACATCAAAGCAGCATTTGACCCAGGGCGGCATCAAGGAGGCCTAGCAAAACTGAAGTCAATGAGAATCAGGGGGAAACCTCTACATTTGTTGGAGACATATCTAGTGCTAAGGAAGGTGGTTGTTGGAGGTAAATCATCTCAGTCCCGGGATATCGCTGCAGGAATTCCTCAGGATAGTGTCCTATGCTCAACCATCTTCAGCTGTTTCAACAATGACCTTCTCTCCATCATAAGGTCAGAAGTGGGGATGTCTGCTGCTGCTTGCACAACATTCAGCACCAATCGTTACACCTCAGGTACTGAGCAACCCCCTGTACATAAGCAGCAATATTCAGGCTTAGGCTGACAAGTGGCAAATAACATTCATGCCACACAATTGACAGGCAATGAACATCTCCAACAGGAAAGAATCCCCCCACCCCCCTGACATTCAATGTCATTGCCATCACTGAATCCCCACTACCAACATCCTGGGGTTACCATTGACCAGAAAGTGAACTGGACCAGTCATATAAATACGGTTGCTACAAGAGCAAGTCAGAGGCTGAGAATTCTGTGGAGAGTAGCTCACTTTCTGACTCCCCATAGCCTACAAGGCACAAAGCAGGAGTATGATGGAATGCTCTCTACTTACATAGATGAGTGCAGCTCCAACAACACTCAAGAAGCTCAACACCATCTAGGACAAAGAAGACCATTTGAATGGCATCCCATCTACCAAAATGAACATTTACTCCTTTCACCACAGATGCACAGTGGTAGCAGTGTGTACCATCTACAAGATGCACTGCAGCAACTCATGAAAATTCCTTCAACACCACTTTAGAAACCCTTGACTTCTACCATCTAGAAGGACAAGGGCAGCAGATGCATGGGAAAACCACCACCTGGAAGTCCCCCTCCAAATCACACACCATCCTCACTTGGAATATAGCGCCGTTCCTTCACGGTTGCTGGTTCAAAACCCTGGAACTTCTTTCCTAACAGCATTGGAGGTGTTCCTACCCCACATGAACTGCAGTTATTCAAGGAGGTGGGGTACCATCACCAAGGGTAATTGGGGATGAGCTATCAATGTGGCCTAGCCAGTGATGCCCACATCCCATGAAAGAAAGTTTAAAAAATGGACGCACCATTTTAACCCAAGCTATACACTGTCATAGCCAAGAAAGGAAACAGTGTGACTGTGCAGTTGTCAGAAGGAGTACTGTATGACAAAAAATCTTCATGTGTCAAAAAGTATCATGGTGGCAAATCACAGCAGCAGATTAACCAGATGTAGTGGCTGAGGCAAAGCTGACATCCAGTAATCCAGGGGTCCAAGCCAGTGCTGCTGATGGCAGGCAGACAGCTTGTTATCCAAAGGGAAAACCACTGGTTCCAGAGGGGATGATGACACAGCCTAACACGATGGCCAAGGTTCCTGAGACAGCAGGCAGGCTATAGTGCAAGAGGAGGCCACCAAAATGAAATGAAGATTTTGGGTAATTTAGTGACAGATCTTGAAACTGGAAATCAGGCAGGAGCAACTGTCAGTGAGTTAAAACAATGTGATTTTAAGTTGAAAAACAGCAAACCTTGATGTAAAGCATATGCCTAGCTGTAAAGTTTTATGTATTGTAATTGTGTTCAAAACAAAACAGGGTGTACACTGAACGCTGCCTTTGAAACTTTGACGTTCCTGTTTGTGATATTTGCAAGTACACAGGAAAGCAATTGGATTGGATCAATAAGAAGCGTCAAATTACATACTGCTGATTATCACAAGGGATGCCACAGTTAAATAATGAAAGAGAAATAACTGTTCCAGAAAATGAAATACTGAACAAATGACTGAAACCTTTTGGACTGTAATGCATTGAACTTATTTGAAATTCGTAGTTGAAGAAATTCATTTACTCAGTGAGTTAGGGAAATTATGATAGTTTGCTTGCAAGACTCATTGCAGTATGTTTAATAATGGATGGAGTTTAAACTACATAAGCCAAACAGAAAAATCATGGATATGGTTTGGTCGAATAGAGAGATATGTCATGATGATAGCTGATTGTGTGTGTGTGAACTTGAGCATCAGATACCATACTGTTCATCGGATAGGATACTGTACACATTTGGCATCACCTGACCTGAGGGGGAGTTGAAGGACAGATAGCATATGTTGGGAAGTTAGCCAGTATGGCAGATTTAATGATATTGTTCTTATAGTTAAATCTGTGACGTCGAGTGTTGTTCTCTCAGTCTGGCATATCACAGGTTTGGGCCACAAAACCTATTTCTCACACTTTAATCCCCACATGACCCAAACCCATCTGTTTTTTCAGTTATAATTCAGCCCAGGGTTTGTTGCAGTAAGAACCATGCTCGGTAAGCCAGATAAACACATGCTGCATGCACTTACAGTGGTTAGTGCAGCAGATACAGAACTCTGTGCTGCAGGGACATGTCCTGGTGCAGCAAATACACCGATTAGCACAGCAGATACAAACCACCACAAGAGCGATGACTTATATTTATGTAATGCCTTTAACATAAAGTCGTTCCCCAACATGCTTCAGAGGTAAAGGTAATGAAAGTATACACAGGAGAAAGGAGACTAAAAGCTTGGGCTTTTGGGTTTTGAAAAGGCTATAAAGGATGGTGAGATAAAAAAGAATGGTCTTCTAGAAAGCAGGACAGAGGCTGGATCTGTCACTAAAAATAGGGAAATAGAATGAGGTACAAAGGAGACTGGATATATTGGAATGGGGCATTTGTAAGCAGATGTAGAAGTGACGGAGATTAAAGAAATAGGGTGATGCAAAGTCATCAAAAATATTATAGGCAAAGATAAGGATTTCAAATTTGAAACATTCACATATGGGGACCTAGCATAGGGGAACAAGGGTGGAGTGATGAGTGAGCAGGACTTACTGTAGGACAGAATATAAATAGTGGGGTTTTGGACAAATTGGAGTTTATGGATGGTGCTTTTCTTTAAGCATGGTGCCTCCCACCATCTAGTATCACTAACACAGGATGTAACAACAAAATTCTTTTATGATCTGGATCGGACCTCTATTTTTTAACCATATGTACACTTTCAATCTCTCCAATGGTGGGCTAAGTTAACACCGGCTGAAGCAGATTTTAGTTCAGGTGAGATCAAGTGGAATGCCAGCCTTTATTTCCAATCTTTGGTTATGTTACAGGGTGTAACTCTGCATTCAACCTCTGCTCCCTTCCATCTGAAATATGTATCAATATTCATTTCTTACAGAATTGTTACTTAAGTCTGACTGGAACAACAACAGTTTACCAGCAATCTTATTACTTCTGCATTATTCCCAGACCACTCGTGCAGAATTTTTCTCTATAACCCTGTAACATAATTAAAACAGAAAGTAAATGCACCCATTCATACTCAGTGACAAAGCACAAACTATTTAAGTGCAAGGTAAATCCTAAAACAGTTGACTCGTGCTCCTGAGCTATTGGAAACTGAGACAGTTTTTACAAGAAGCTATCAGTGACCTTATTCTGGAGCAAAAAGGTTCTTTGAATATTGTGAACATAGGAGGGATGATTTACACCACCTTGGCCCAATCTTGGCATCTTTAAAAACTTCGTTAATTTTCTCACTGTTTGGGTTGGTGCAGGTGAATAACTAGTGACACATAAGTCCAGAATGTAATTTATTACCACTTAAGTAATTAAAATATTGACTAGCAATGTACAGCTAAACAGTTCTGATGAAAAGTCACGACCTGAAACATAACTCTGTGGCCTGAATTTTCGTGGAGACTATAGGGCTCTGCACTTTAGCCAAACTGGCACTGGAACCCCGAATCCAGAAGTCCCGCACCTGTATCCAGCACATACCCATCATTTTCTCTGAAGTGGGGAGCAGGGCTGGGAAGTATTTTGCACATATGTGGTTCACGGAGGTAGCGGAACATTTAAAAGTGCAGATGTCTTCGAACAGAAGCAATTTTCATCATCGAAGTTTGTGAAACATGACTCTAACATATGAACATATGAACATATGAATTAGGAGCAGGAGTAGGCCATTCAGCCCCCTCAAGCCTGCTCTGACATTCAATAAGATCATGGTTGTTCTGATTTTAACCTCAACTCCATATTCTCGCTCACCCCCGGTAACCTCTACCCCCTTGTTTATCAAGAACCTATCTAACTCTGCCTTAAAAATATTCAAAGACTCTGCTTCCATCACCTTTTGAGGAAGAGAGTTCCAAAGACTCACAGCCCTCTAAGAGAAAAAAATTTCTCCTCATTTCTGTCGTAAATAAGCGACCCCTTATTTTTAAACATAACCCCTAGTTCTAAATTCTCCCACAAGAGGAAACATCCTTTCCGCATCCACCCTCTCAAAGCCCTTCAGGACCTTATATGTTTCAATCAAGATCCCCCTTACTCTTCTAAACTCTAGCGGATCCAAGCCTAGCTTGTCTAACCTTTACTGATAAGACAACCCTCCCATTCCAGGTATTAGTCTAGTTATCCAAACTGTTTCCTTTTGTATTCAGATAGCAGGCTTCCCTCAAGTATGTTCCTATTCCTAAGTACAAGAGGCTACTGACTGCACCCATATTGCCATTAGGGCACCAACTCATTAACCTGACACCTTCATTAACAGGAAATACTTTTGCTCCCTGAATGCGACCAGATCAAGGTGTTCCTGCACATATGTGCATGGCATCCCGGAAGCTGCCATGATTCATTTATCCTGAGAAATTCACAACTGCCTCAGTTTTCTCAGATGCTGACACCAGGTCCATGATTGATTTCTAGGGCGCAAGGGGGCATCTCTTAAGGAGGTAGCTAATGACCCCCTTTAGGCTGCTGCTAAAGGGACTGAAAGGTACTACAACAGCCATGTGCTGAGCTGCAACACAATAGAGCAGGCGATTGACATTTGGAAGATGCACTTTAGATCTCTTGACTGTTCTGGAGGGGCTCTGCAGTATTCCCCTGCAAGGGTCTCCAGAATAGTCATCATGTGCTATATGGTACACAATATGGTGCAGCAGAGGGTCCTACAACCAGAGTAGGAGTAAGCTGGGCCTACAGCTATAACATCCGAGGAGGAGGACAATGAGGAAGATTAGTGCAGGAGGAGGAGGCTCCTGCTCAAGCTAATGGATCTGAAATGGAGTAGGGGGAAGAGAGTGGCAGTGGGAGACTGGCTGAAGAGCAGGCCCATGCCCAGGCTGAGTCTTTTCAGGAGGGTGTTATCATCGGAAGCCTGCTAATTCAGAGTAGATCCTCCTAGGCTCTTGAAAGGTCACAAATTACATCACCCAGTCCCTGGTAAGCAGCTTCCACATAATAAACATTTACCATGGCAGCCATATTTCCTCAGGGAAATGCCCATCTCCAGCAAGAGAGAAAACCAACAGTACATACTGAAAGTCAGTGTGATAAAAATGGCCAAAACCATGAACATCATAGCTCTTACCCTCAACATAAAGCACAAATAAACCTTGTTCTTTACGTTGTTATGTATAATTTTTAAGTTGAATATATATATATTTATAATATATTTTTGTGTTAAGAAAGGTAAAATGGTTTCAGTTTCATTTAAATTGTTTGTGAGCCTTGATGCCTTTAAGTCTGGATAAACCCCTGACTGAAGATCAGGCCTTTGGGGTTTGTTTGCATATATACATTTTTAGTGAGGTTTTACAACCCTTAAGTTAAAGAGATGTGTTAAAAGCACTTAAAAGTTTACTGATTATGGAAAAAAACAAACAAAAGAGGAAAAAATTTACTGTTGCCTAGTGATAGTGGTCCAGGGAAAGTGACACAGAAAAATATAGGAGTTGGGAAAGGGAGAGTTCAGTTTGTGTCAAAGAGAGAGGACAGGAATTTTAAGCTCCCTGACAAGAAAGATTACGAGGCTATTGGGAACAATAGTTGACAGAATAGTCAGTTATAGAACTCAGTAAAGTAATCAATTTAGCAGAAGTGCCACTAGAAGACTGAGTTTAGGGAACTGATTTTTTTGCTCTGCAGTTGAAGAAACAATGAGTTTGAGTGTCGTTTTTGGGTGTCTCAGGAAGAGATACGAGTTGGACGAAAAGCACTGAGCGATTGCCCAGGAATTCACTAGAAGAAAACCGTTTGCCACTGTGCCAGTCTCAGGCAAGAAGTCTTTGTGTCAAGCTGGCGGTAACTCTTCACTGGTTTATGTGTCTGAAAATACTGCTGGGGTAAAGGAATAGTGTGAATTTGAAGCATCTTCTTGTATTTGTATTGGGATCTTTCCAACCTTTTTGTCTGGTGTAACATACCTCATTTTTCTTTTTAATAAATATTTTATTCTTTGTGTTAAAAGCTCAGCAACAGACTCCTGTGAATTTCTTCGGTAACTTTCCTCCACAGTTTCTAAAAAAAGCTAGGATCTATCAAGCCAGGTCTCACTCTGGGAACTGACTTGTCTAGTACTAATATCAGCTGGGATTGTAACATCATATATTTTAGAGACTGTCAATCAGTCAGTGAAAATACCACCCTGTGCCTACTCAAACCATGCCCACAATGCCAAGAGTGCCAGTAGGAAGCAGGACTTAGTACCAACCACCTTCAGAAAAGATTATATGTGCTATCAGTCCTGCACCCACTACACATTGTGAAGGGCGATGCCACATGTGCGTTAGAACAATCCTTCACCTGCATTCCACATTATCCATCCACCACCAACATTGAGTGTGAGGAGTGTGTGACATTTGCAACTTGCAATGCCAACAAAGACCTTCGCTTCCTGTGGGACCACAGCCTCTACCACCTAGAAGACAAGGCTTCCAATGAAATGGGGAAACCACACAAGCATGCTTCCCTGACATGACAGCCTTTCACTGCTAGACATGCACGGACACACCCTTGTTCTTGATGGCATAAATGAGAGATAGACTTCAGCATGCAGTGTTCACTGCCACTAGTAAAGACTGCCTCCATTTGATTAACATTCTCATTGAGGATTTTAGTATACAAAAGCAGACTGAAAAATCTTTGGCAACAGTGATTTGTATTTACAATGTGCTTAATTGTGATAACTAGAAAGTTTATGAAGTGGAACCATGGTGAACCCATTAGTGATTGAGTCGACACATTGCCTTAGGTGTGCAGACAGTACTATGAAGTGCTGTTGTTTTATTTTAAGTGTGTGTTGCCTCGGTGGAGGTGGAGGCAGACTGCTCAACTCTTGTGCTATATGGCACTGAAGAACCTGGTGGCCTTCTTCATCATGCAGAGACCCGTGAGGGATCTACTTCAGACTGCAGTGTCAGCATTTCTGCAGGGGCAGCCATTGTCACCAGGACAAATAGAGCAGATAGGGCTCTGGCAGAGAAGCTTGTGAGTTATAAGATGATGAAGGTGCTGAGATGCTCTCAGAGCCTTCACCCTCCTCGCTAATGTCCACAACCATAGGATGGCCTTAAATGGATTAGCTGGGGCTAGCTGCTGGGTGCAGCAATCATCCATTCCATCAACTGCTGTGCCACTAGTGCGAATGTCCTCTTAAGGGGGACTGCAGCTCCTGTTGTATTCCATGGATGTCAGCATTCACACTCTGAGCAGACTACTCCAGGCCACTGAGTGAGCCTTGTACACTTTGCAGGGAGTTATGATGCTCTTGCATCCACACTGAGCAATGCTTCATGTGCCTTTCCATGAGATTGGCAATTGCCTCATGCTCAGAGCTCATGCAGTCGAGTCCCTTATTCAAGGTGGAGCCTATCACTGCTCTGGACTCCTCCACTTGCAGTGTATAAGGTTGCATTGCCTCAGGGAACTCTGCCAGATGTCCACACATCTACTGCTCATTCTCCAAATACTATGTCCCATAAGATGACTCCTGAGGCCCGACATCCTTGCCCACTGGAGCATCATTGTGATTTTCCTCCCTCTTCCAAGGTGGACTGTGCACAGATATCTCTGACTCAGACATGTGCTCTGGTATGGGGCCCTTCACAGCGTGCCACTGATTCTCAATGTGCGCTACATCCCTCCAATATGCCAGTACCATGTTGGCAGAGAGAAGCAAGTCAGATGTGACGCTGCTTCCTCGGACATCTTTTCCTCCACTTGGTTCTGGAGGGTGAGGTGGCTCGGTTGGGAGGCTTAGCAAGCGATACTGGGACCTGTGTGAGACACAAAAGGAAGTAATGAGATTTAGCCCTTTACATTTTGGGAGCATGCTCTGACATATGCAATCGCCTTTAGCTTCTAACCATAAATGCAGTGCCCTTGTTATGCAACCCAACCTTCATACTCCCTCTCATACCAATGTCGCCTTATGCTCAATTGAGTAACAAGATCACCTCCACCATTAACGCCATGTTCCACAGTACCTCTACCACCACCTTTCACACTTTCTACAGGCAATTCTCCATCCCTGACAGCTAGTTGGGCTGCACCCTGGCTACCTCTATGGCTGTTCCCTCCATGTTCTTGTCGCCCTTAGCCTCATGTCTCATAACCTCAGTCTGGCCATCTCCCTGGCATTATGGGGCATCTTGGCCTGCAATTACAACATGAAGAGTGATGTTGGTGTATATAGTGTTGATGGTATATAGTGCTGCCGGGGCAAATCGCTTGTATCTGTCAATGCATCACAGCAGACATCCACATTACTAATGTGCACACCTACAGGGGTGGCTTGGACATGCAAGCTTCCATTCCAAAGGAGAGCTAGGTGCCAGGTCTCCCACGGTAGTACAACATCAGATGTGAACCATCACTTGGACCTCTGTGTGTTTGTACAGAACAACTTACTGTGCCAGAGCGCAGCGGGTCACAGAACCTCTTCCTATATTGAATCCACAATCGGTCATGGTCTTCTGCTGCGCTTAGGGCGGAGGATATCTCCTGCCTCTTGGTCGCCGTGGGTGGGTTCTGCTGGGATATAAAATGCTGCACCATCTCGGCCTCCTTGACCAGCATCTGGAGACCCTGGTCACTGAAGTGTGGCACAGCCTCTCCTGATCCTTCTCCACTTGCCCTTCTTTGCGACCTCCTGGCATGAGAAATGGAAAAAGAAAAAGTACGTGAGGCTTCCGTGCAACTTCAAATGGTCTCACACACACATGTCTGCTTATGTACGCAAACCATGTTCTCCATCTCATCAATGCCTGATGTTGTGGGGGGTTGTGGGGGGAGGGGGCAGTTGGTGAAAGGGGGCTGGATGAACACAGGGTAACCTGGCTTTTGTTCCTTTCGCTCCCTGATGGAATATTGTGCTCCCAAGCACAAACTACCCTGACGGCCTGCTCCCCTGGAGCTACATTGTTCCACCATGACAATGTGCACCTGTAAGGGTCCTGGTCAATGCTCAATTGCACAGCAGTATCCTGAAAGTTGGGTGTAATGACAAAGACTTGTGGCAAATGTGGTGTGTATCAGTCATGCTCTGGGGCATTATAGTAACATAGAAACATAGAAAAATAGAAACAGGAGTAGGTCATTCAGCCCTTCAAGCCTGCTCCGCCATTTAATGTGATCATGGCTATCCTCTGTCTCAATGCCATACTCCCCTTTCTCTCGATACCCCTTGATGCCTTTAAAGTATAGAAATCTATCTATTTCCTTCTTAAATATATTCAGTGACTTGGCCTTCACAGCCCTTTGTGGTAGAGAATTCCACAGGTTTACCACCCACTGAGTGAAGATGTTTCTCCTCATCTCAGTCTTAAATGGCCTACCCCTTATCCTGAGATTGTGACCCCTTGTTCTAGACACTCCAGCCAGAGGAAACATCAACCTGACTGTCAAGCTCTGTCAGAATTTTATATGTTTCAATGAGATCACTTCTCATTCTTCTAAACTCCATTGAATACAGGCCTAGTTGACCCAATCTCTCTTCATGCGACAATCCTGCCATCCTAGAAATCAGTCTGGTGAACCTTCACTGCGCTCCCTCTTTCACAAGTATATCCTTCCTTAGGTGAGGAGACCAAAACTGCACTCAATACTCCAGATATGGCCTCCACAAAGGACCTGTACAGCTGCAGTAAGACATCCTTGCTCCTGTACTCAGGTCCTCTCGCAATGAAGGTCAACATACCATTTGCCTTCGAACTGCTTGCTGCACCAGCATGCTTGCTTTCAGCAATTGGTATACAAGGACAACTAGGTCCCTTTTTACAACAACATTTCCCAATCTATCACCATTTTAATAATACTCTGCCATTCTGTTTTTCCTACCAAAGTGGGTAACTTCACACTTAGCCACATTATATTGCATCAGCCATGTATTTGCCCACTCACTCAACTTATCCAAATAGCTGACACTGTCTTTGATAAGATTGTTCAGGAAGAAAGAATGGAAGATAATGCAGCTGAGGTATTTAGCTCAAGGCAGTTGATAGAATTGCAGAAAAAGGATCCATAAATAAAACAGTTATATCATACAGCTTACTCAGAAACAGAGGCAGAATGT
This sequence comes from Carcharodon carcharias, assembly GCF_017639515.1. Lineage (NCBI taxonomy): Eukaryota > Metazoa > Chordata > Chondrichthyes > Lamniformes > Lamnidae > Carcharodon > Carcharodon carcharias. The sequence goes on from NC_054475.1 coordinate 88,388,376, forward strand.
ATTCCATAATGTTATTACCTTAAGGATAATGTGCTAATGGGAAAGTGGCGGCTGTATCAGATTTCAGCAGATGAAAACAAGATTGAAGTACATCTGGTTGTTATTCCATTTGGATATAGAAATGAGATCCTGGGAATAGCTCATGAAATTCCAATGGGGGGACATTTAGCAATTAGAAAGACACAGGCGAAAATTCAAAAATATTTTTATTTGCCTGGGTTGCATATGGATGTAGTTAAATTCTGTAGAACATGTCACACATGTCAGGTGACAGGGAAACCACAAGCAGTGATTAAGCCAACACCTTTAATTCCAATTCAAGCATTTGAAGCACCCTTCACTAGGGTTATGTTTGATTGTGTAGGACCCCTTCTTAAGACTAAAAGTGGAAATCAGTACTTACTAACTATAATGGATGTGCACACAAGGTTTCCTGAAGTGATACCTTTGAGAAATATTATAACAAAGACGATTGTGGAAAAGTTGACTAAATTGTTTACAATATATGGCTTACCAAAAGAAATAGAATCAGATCAGGGTTCAAATTTCATGTCATAGCTGTTTAAGGAAGTCACAATCACAGAATCACAGAATCACACAGTGAAAAAGAGGCCCTTTGGCATATCAAGTCTGCACCAACATGAGAAACACTTGACCTATCCACTTAATCCCATTTACCAGCACTTGGCCCATAGCATTGTATGTTATGATGTGCCAAGTGCACATCTAGGCACTTTTTAAAGGGTGTGAGGCAACCCGGCTTCATCACCCTCCCAGACAGTGCATTCCAGACCGTCACAACCCTCTGGGTAAAAAGGTTTTTCCTCACACCGCCCCCCCCTTAAACCTCCTGCCCCTCACCTTGAACTTATGTCCCCTTGTGACTGACCCTTCAACTAAGGGGAACAACTGCTCCCTATCCACCCTCTCCATGCCCCTCATAATCTTGTATACCTCGATCAGGTTGCCCCTCAGTCTTCTCAGCTCCAACGAAAACAACCCAAGTCTATCCAGCCTCTCTTCATAGCTTAAATGTTTCATCCCAGGCAACATCCTGGTGAACCTCCTCTGCACCCCCTTCAGTGCAATCACATCCTTCCTATAATGTGATGACCAGAACTGCACACAGTGCTCTAGCTGTGGCCTAACCAAGGTTCTATACAACTCCAACATGATCTCCATACTTTCGTAATCTATGTCTCGGATTGATAAAGGCAAGTGTCCCATGTGCCTTCTTCACCACCCCACAAACATGCCGCTCTGCCCTCAGAGAACTATGGACACACACGCCAAGGTCCCTTTGTTCCTCAGAACTTCCTAGTAGCATGCCATTCATTGAATAATTCTTTGTCAAATTACTCCTTCCAAAGTGTATCACCTCACACTTTTCAGGGTTAAATTCCATCTGCCACTTATCTGCCCATTTGACCATCCCATCTATATCTTCCTGAAGCCCAAGACATTCAACCTCACTGTTAACCACCCGGCCAATCTTTGTGTCATCCGCAAACTTACTAATCCTCCCACCGACCTCCCCCCCCACCCCCCACCCCCGCCACATAGTCATCTATATCGTTTATATAAATGACGAATAATAGGGGACCCTAATGAACAGTTCGAGGATAAAATCGTTTAAGTCAACAGTTTACTATTCTGAAACACAAGGGGCTTTGGAATGATGGCATCAAACTTTAAAAATGATGATGAGAGCATATAGCCAAGACTATCCATAGGATTGGGGTAGGGGAATTCTATTCTTGTTATTTGCTATTAGGGATGCTCCTAATGCATCGTCTGGAGTTAGCCTTTTCAAATTAGTCTATGGTCATGATGTAAGGGGACCACTGAAATTGATTCATGAGAAATTGGTGAGTCAAAATTCAGGAACTACTCTCCTGGATTATGTATCAAAATTCAGAGAAAGATTGGACGGAGCATGTGAGTTAGCTAAGGAACATTTAAAGATATCACAGCAAGTGATGAGAGTGAAGGCAGATAGGAACGCTACAGCTCATAGTTTTGCTGAGGAAAAAGTGTTAGTTCCAGTAGTGGGTGAATTGTTAATGAAACAGTTTGTAAAGATGATTGTAAAGAAACTGAATGAAATAAATTATTTAATAAATACTCCAGATAGAAGAAGGTGTGTCATGTAAATATGCTTAAAAAGTACTTTGACAGGGAGGAGGACCAAAAGGAGGTATTAGTGGTGGTAGGTAAGGAAAAAGTGGTAGAAATGAAGGATTCTGAAATTGCTTTTCCTCTAATCAAATTGGTTAATGAGGGAGTACTTGAAAATTTAACTGTAATGTTGAGTTACCTTCCAGACAAATGTCAAGGGGATTTGGAGAAGCTATTGCAGTCACACAGAGCTATTTGTGGGAATAAGCTGGGGAGGACAAATTTAGCTACACATGATGTGAGTGTAGAAGTTTAACCTTCGATAAGGCAACATCCTTAAAGATTAAATCAAGCAAAATTATCACAAGTACAGAAAGAAATTGACGTCATGCTTCAAAATGACATCATTGAGTCTAGTTGCAGTAACTGGAGTTCACCTATGTTGTGTTGGTACTGAAACCAGATGGTGTGTGGACTATCAAAAAGTGAATGCAGTGACAAAAGTGGATTCATATCTTAGGCCATGATTGAAAGATTGCATTGAGAAAGTGGGACAATCAAAGTTTATCACAAAGATTAACTCGCTGAGAGGATATTGGCAAGTACCGTTATTGGAGACAGCAAAAGAGATGTTGGCTTTTGTGGTGCCAGATGGACTATATCAGTTAAAGTCATACCATTTGGTATGAAAAGTGCACCTGTAACATTTCAAAGACTGACAAACAAAGTAATTGCAGGACTGAGCAATTGTGCTGTTTATATTGATGTCTTGATAGTTTTCAGTCAAATGTGGAAGAAACATTTACAACACCTGGGAGAATTATTTAGTCAACTACAAGGAGCTAACTTGGTGATGAACTTGGCTAAAAGTGAATTTGCAAAAGCGTAAGTTACGTGTCTAGACCCTACCATTGGACATGGTAAGGTGACTCCAAGAGATGTTAAAGTGCAGCTATCATGGATTTCCCTGTGAATATAAGGAAATGAGTAGTTTTGAGATTTCTGGGCATTAGTGGTTTTACCAGAAATTAGCACCAAATTTTAGCAGTGTTGTTGCCCCGCTGACTGAATTGTTAAAAAAAGAACAAGAAGTTTCAATGGACACTGGAGGGTCAGAAGGCATTTGACAGTTTGAAAACTGTATTGACTACAACACCAGTTTTGGCAGTACCCAATTATGCCAAACAATTTAAGTTGGCCATTAATGCAAGCAATATAAGCATTGGGGTTGTACTGTTACAAGAAGATGAAACTGGAGTTGAGAAACCGATAAGGTGTTTTTCACGGAAGTTGAATGTACAACAGAGAAGATATTCAATGATTGAAAAGGAAACTGTGGGTCTGGATTTAGCGTTACAGCATTTTGAGGTTTACCTTGCAAACAATTCATCAGAAACAATTGTTTATACAGACCACAGTCCTTTAAAGTTCCTGGGCAAAGTTCGAGATCCAAGTGCAAGGCTATTCAGATGGGGTTTATTATGGCAACCATTTAATTTACGGATTATACCTGTGGCTGGATGAGAAAACCTATTTGCAGATACATTTTCGAGAGTTTAAATCTCAAAGGAAAATTGAACATCTAAAACCTGGACATGGGACAGGAATGATTTCTGTTGATACCAAGGATTTGTTATATATAGTTATGTTAATGCATGCATCTGGTAATATAATAATGTGAGCATATAGACAAGTATAGGAGGTAGTGTAAGATGTTCTAAGAAAATGAAGCCATCTTTTTAAATTATGACAGTTATTTTGCTCGTAAGGAGTGGGTGTCACAAATGCATAATAATTCTAATAATATTGTTCTGAGTTATTGTAAAAGCAGGTTTATATTGGGGTTTGGATAGTTTCTTTGTGTGTGTGTGTTGGGGGGGATTAATTGAGTTGGAGGCGGATGGAGTGGAGGCTTTGACTCATCAAAAGGAAGCTGGGTTTGAAATGCTAAATACATAAACATGGCTGAAGTTTTAGAATGTGAAGTGAGGAGAATTTGCATTTTTAGATAAATCCGGGTAGTTTGAATTTCAAAGAGATGGTAGGATATTACACTTAGCCAGAGAAGCTAGGCCAAGCAGTGTGATTATTTTTCCCAAAGGTTACTGAAAATATTAGCACCATGAATAGATTTATACTATGGGAAAAGTAAAGGTTCAAAGACATATGGAAACAATGGAATTTGCATTAAAAGGGAGAAGCATGTTTAAAGGAGATTGAAGCTATGTGTTAGGAGTGGCATTGTAAGTTCTCCCAGAAGTGTAAAAAGCCTCCAGTATATGTACATTAAGCTGCTGCCTACAGAAACCATAGCTGGGAAAAGGCATTTTAATTTCCATTGCCCAGGGCCTGTTCTGTTGAAGGGTCATGAGGACTCGAAACGTCAACTCTTTTCTTCTCCACCGATGCTGCCAGACATGCTGAGTTTTTCCAGGTAATTTTGTTTTTGTATTGTGTTAACTGTCTGGAATCTATTTAAAATCTATTTTTTTGTTCAGTGTTGCCTTAAGAGGGGTGTAACTGGAAGCCAGATTAATTAGGGGGTTTAGGAGTTATTTTAGTAGTAATTTGTAGACCAATGTAAGTGTTTGAAATCTTTTTCTTTTGTTAATAAATGTTTAATTTAGCTTTCTAAAAAAATCCCTACAGTCTTGGTGCACTTATTACTGCTGAATTCAGGACATGCATCTCGAAGTAAAATACAAATTGCAAAATCGTTGTGACCGCGTAATCAAGTTTCCCCTGTGAATTTGATCCACCTTGTACACATCATCTGCCACATCACTACAGTTGCATAAACATTGATTGCATTCCCTTGAGCTTAGAAGGTCAAGGGGTAAGCTACTTGAGGTACTTACATTGATAAAGGGATTTGATAGAGTAGATAGAAACTATTGCCTCTGGTAAGAGAATCAAATACAAGGGGCTAGCATAATAAAATTAGAGCTGGAACATTTAGGGGTGAAACCAGGAAGCACTTTCTTACTCAAAGGTTAGTCAGAAGCTGGATCTTCCCTTGCACCCCTCCTGCCCCAGCAAAAGACTGTGGATTTTAAATTAATTACAAATTTCAACACTGGTATTGATAGATTTTTAATATGTTATTACCAGAGACCTGATAGTGGGAAAAGCCTCCAAAGAAATCTTCAGCAAGGTCAGGAACCAAATTTGGGCACTTCCTGTTCCATATGGCTTAGAGGCAATCCTTGAAAAGATACTGCTATAGCATCAGCCTTTTATCTGGCAATCTGTTCTATATATTTCACCAATCTGTAGGGAAAATTGTCATTCTAATTGCTCACCTTTTTTGAAGTTTGTTAATTATATCCTCGTACTCCTAGCTGTACATTAATGATTAATCAGTGGTAATATCACTGTACAGGATGTCACAAGACACACAAAAATTGGGGCTGGATGATTGCTTAGGAACAGGTAATCACTCCAAATAATTGATCAATCCAGGCGGGAGCAGGCAGTTAAAGACTACATGGGAATTTGAGTTCACAATTCTATTCCTATTTCCTTTTCCAGCACATTGCCTTCGATTTAAACCACCATGATGAGTAGGACAGGGTCGCGGAAGGGATTAAAAGCTTACCTATGGGGAATGCACCCCCAACACGTATGTTCATCATCATTTTTAATGTGGCAGATCTCGTGGCATCTGAGTGGAGGAGAGGTGGAGAGGTAGGACACATCATTAACAGATTTAAATTGGATTTTCACGGTGCAATATCGAACCTGATTTAAAATTCACTGCTTCTGCACATGTTTCCCAGGGGCCAGGAAACCTGTCAGGCAAAGGGAGGCGGGAGCTGTTGGCTCCAAAACATAAGTGTACCTTGCAACAATCTTTGTGGGCCCAGAGGAACAGGAGTGCTCTCCCTAGCCACTCAAGGAAGCATTTAACCTCACCCCTTCCCTCAAGATCACAACCTTTCTTTTCCTATCCGCCATCTTTGTTGACCTCCTTACAACCCAGCCCAAATTGCCACTCCCTCCACCGTGAAACTATTCCTCTCTCTCCTCGCCATCCCAGATAGCATCTTTTTGTCCTGCTGCCCTGTGGTCTCTCTTCTCCCTTCCCCCAGCACCGATGAACTTTCTCTACTTCTCTCCCCAGGCACAAAGGGTGACAATTTCTGACCCCGCCCACCACCGCTGAATGTCAATGGACTATTGGCTGGGACGCCATATCCCTGCAGCAGGTCCCACCATGATGGGGCTGGAAAATCCCAGCCAAAGACTTCTCTCTTCCCTCCCCCAACACTGATGCCCTCTCTGTCCTCTGGCCTGATGATCTCCCTCTCCATCACAACACAATTACCAATCTGCTGCTCCTGGTTGTTGAGGTCCACCTAACCACATCCTGAGCAATGTACCTATGTAGATGCATCTGTCTGTGACAGTATGGTAGGAATCATTACTGCACTGTCCTTGTGGAGAAAAAATCCCATCTTCACATTGAGGATACCTTCCATCTTGTGTGGCACTATCACTGTGCTAAATGGGATAGATTTCGAACAGCAGCTGAAAACTGAGAATTCATGAAACGCTGTGGGCCATCAGCAACAGCAGAATTGTACGCGAACACAACCTGTAACCTCATGGTCTGGCAGGTCCCCCACCCTGCCATTACCATCAAGCCGGGGGATCAATCCTAGTTCAATGAAGATTACAGGTGGGCATACCAGGAGCAGCGCCAAGCATACCTGAAAATTAGGTGTCAACCTGGTGAAGCTAAAATGTAGGACCACTTGCATGCCAAACAGGGGAAGAAGCATGCGATAGACAGAGTTAAGCAATCCCACAGCCAATGGATCAGATCTAAGATCTGCAGTCCTGCCACCTCCAGTCGTGAATGGTGTTGGACAATTTAACAATTACCTGGAGGAGGGAGCTCCACAAATATCTCCATCCTCAAAGATCGGGGAGCCCAGCACCTCAGTGCAAAAGGCAAGGCTGAAACATTGGTAACCATCTTCAGCCAGTAGTGCCGAGTGGATGATCCATCTCGGCTTCCTCTTGAGGTTCCCAGCATCACAGATGCCAGTCTTCAGCCAATTCGATTAATTCCATGTGTAATCAAGAAGCGGCTGAAGGCATTGGACCCTGATAACATTCTGGCAATAGTACTGAAGATTTGTGCATCAGAACTAACCGCAGCCCTAGCCAAACTGTTCCAGTACAGCTACCACACTGGCATCTATGCGGCAATGTAGAAAATTGCCCAGCATATTCTATCCACAAAGAGCAGTATAAATTCAACCCAGTGAATTACTGCCCCATCAACCTACTCTCAATCATTAGCAAACTGATGGAAGGTGTTGCAGACTGCACACTGATGTTCAGTTTGTGTCACTCAGCTCCTGACCTCATTACAGCCTTGGTACAAACAAGGACAAAAGAGCTGAACTCAAGAGGTGAGGTGAGAGTGACCTCCCCCAAGGCAGCATTGGGCCAAAGATGGCATTAAGGAGCCCAGACAAAACTGAAGTCGTTTGAAATCAGGGGGAAAACTCTCCACTGGTTGGTGTCATACCTGACACAAAGGGAGATGGTTGTCGTTGTTGGAGGTCAATCATCTCAGTAGCAGGACATCATTGCTGGAGTTCCTCAGGGTAGTGTCCTGGGCACAACCATCTTCAGCTGCTTCATCAATGACCTTCCTTCCATCATAGGGTCAGCAGGGGGATGTTCGCTGATGATTGCACAATGATCAGCACCATTCATGACTCCTCAGATATTGAAGCAGCCCGTGCCCATAAGCAGCAAGACGTGGACAACGTTTAGGCTTGGACAGATAATTGGCAAGTGATATTTTTGCTATGCAAGTTGTAAGCAATGATCATCTACAACAAGAGAAAATCTAACCACCTGCCCTTGATATTCAATGGCATTAGCATCACTGAATCTACAAGTCAGGAGTGTGATGCAATACTCGCTATTTGCATGAATGAGCACAGCTACAACAACACTAAGTAGCTTGATACCATCCCAGACAAAGCAGCCGACTTGATTAGCTCTCCGTCCACCACCTTAAACATTCACTCACTCCACCATCAATGCACAGTGGCAGCAGTGTGTCCCATCTACAAGATGCATTACAGAAAACTCATCAAGACTCCTTCGACAGCACCTTCCAAACACAACCTATAACACTGAGGACAAGGGCGGCATATGCATGTGAACACCATCATCTGCAAGTTCCTCTTCAAGCCTCACAACATCCTGGCTTGGAACTATGCCACTGTCTTTCATTGTTCCTGGGTCAAAATCCTGGAACTCGCTTCCTATCAGCATCATAGTGTACCAACATCACATGGACTGCAACAGTTGAAGAAGGCGACTCACAACTACCTTTTCAAAGGCAATTAAGGATAGGCAATAAGTGCTGGCCTTTTTGTTTTAACTTTTGAAACTGCAGCAATTTTTTCCCTTTTTGAATTAACTCTACAGGTTTTTTTCTTCTTCTTTTAAACTCTGTCGTTTTCGTTTGAACATCCCACACTTTGGGAGCCTCAGCAGGCACACGTTTTTTTTAAAAATTGCGAGCTGTTGACTCTGTAGTCCTTTCTTCTTTTAAACTCTGCAGGGTTTCTTTTAAACTCTGCAGGTTCTGCTTAAACATTTGGCTCTGCCAGCTGATTTTTACTGGTTTGGGGTTCTTTTGAACCATTGTTTTTTACTTGCTGCTCTCTTTCAGATGCCCTCTGGATGCTGAGTCCATGGAGCCACCACGTATTCTAAAATGTAAGTATAGATACTTTTTTTGTATTTTTGCTCACCATCTCGTGATCTGTGTCACTCAGGTTCTTATAATTTTCTGTAATGGACTTCCGCTTACTCTGGTGGATTCCTCACTTCCAAGCCTGTAATAATGTTTCTTCAACTTTTTCTTCAAGTTTTCTTCTTAGGTGCACATCCCTCTAATTAGGCTTCAGATGCTTCTAGTGTTTCATGCTTTAGGATGCTGTTCAGAATTCATGCATTTAGCTACCACCTTTCATATCACTCTGGATCACCATGTCGGTACTTGCCAACCATTTTGTACAATGGTTGCGCGGTGGTGTCTCAATGATGAGATCCTGAAACTGGTATATTTAAACATGAACCCTTTATTGTTAACCTTTAATTATTTACAGATCTCAGGTATTGTAATGCCTGGTGCTGTAACCTCCATGCAGGCTGGCTCTGGAATGTTCTCTCTAGACTGTTCTCTCAATCTATTACCATGTGACTTTATGCATCATACTGTGGGCAGTGCTATTCTCCAGTCCCACATTAATCCTTGCCCTGCCGAGCACCTTTGCATTACAGTGGCATATAACATAACCCTAGCAGAAAAACAGAAAATGCTGGATATTATCAGCAGGTCAGGCAGCATCTGTGGAGAGAAAAAACAGACTTTAACATTTCAGGCTTATAACCTTTCATTAGGACCGTGACATTTGGGTATGTCTAACCATTGCCCTGATTAGTTTTGTTCCCTAGCCCTCCTGTGCCTGTTGTGTTCAGAAGGAAGAGGATCTGAGATATATGATAAGATACTGTATAAATTTAAATTAAGGTTAACTCGGTGAATTATGTTCCAGGTTGAAATTAGGATACCTTTAGGCTTTGAGCTAGGATTAGTGTCGGAGTTAATGCTTCGGATCAGGTCAGAGGTAGAGAAAAAATTGTAATTTGAGTTAAGGTTGAGGTGAATGTTAGCATTATGGCTAATGGCAGGATTAGGATTTGAGTTAAGGTTAGGATTGGGCTCAATATTAGCATCAGGGTAAGAGTTGATGCAAATGTTAGGATTTGGATACATGCCAGATTTAGGGTTTGAGTTGCAACTAGGTACAGGGCTCTGGTATCAGATGCACAAATGTTTTAAATCAGAATATAAAAAGAGAAATTGTAACCACAATGTGCATTCTCTGCCTCACATATTATTTCTGAATCAAAGATTATACAGAGTAATATTTTAACCCGAATTCTCTGCACTGCAACTGATGATTCCACAGACGTGAACGACGGAGCAGTAAAAGCTTGCTAATGTAATAGGATTAGTGCACAATGATAATTGTATTCCTATTGTACAATATACCATGGGGGCTTGACCAGTCAGCAAAAGCAGGGCAGAGCCATGCAGAATAATTCATGAATCAGACTGGTGAGATGTGGAGCATTGTGTATTGTGATTAATGGTTTGCTCAATTATAGCGATTACAATTAATTATACCATTTAGAGATAATCCTTTGTACATTATGTAGAACAGCATCATTACTATTAATGAATTCATACCAGTTTTACTGCAGCTCCTGGAATCAGGAGATAAGTTGCAGCAAGCATCAGGATTATGCAATATTGCCGATTATCTGTGAGTTCACAGCAGGCAACTCTCTCAGGAAATTTCACCTTGCACTGATCTACTTAAATATTAGTAAAGCAAACCATTGGAGTTTGAGCACAAAGATTAACATCAGAAAATAGTGGGATAAAGGGAAAGGGGGTAGAGAGGAAATAAGAAATTAAGCTTTTGTTCATTATGTAAAAGGAGCACCAGACACAACTTTGTATGCCATGTTCCATTTATGCATGCATATAGGTATTAATGGGTTACGCTGGGTTTGAATTAGACAGACAGGGCACTAATTAAGTCCCTTAGCTTAACTAGATATATGATTTGTGTCATCACAATATATTAATTGGGTTCAAAAAGCATTAGGTGATGGAATATGAATTTAAAAAGAAACAAAGAAAAAAAAGATAGAAAAAAACTCTAGCATCCCTCACAATCTCACGACATCTCAACCCACTTGACATTTGAAGTGTAACCACCATTGTAAGGTAGGAAACAACACAGCTCATTTTCACTCACGATAAACAATGAGCAGATAATAGCATAGAAATTCAGCTCTGTAGCATTCATTTTCTGGGTGGTAAATAGACTCCTAAGCCTCCAATATGGTGGACAGACAGGGTCTTAATATCTTCCTTTTTTGGAGTAACTAATGTGTTATTTATGTGGGTAAGTGTGTAAGTGGGACCCAGTATTGCCAGGCGTATGCACCATTTGACATGCAGAAGCATTTCTACCAGAAGTGGAACTTGTGCTCTTTGTATCCAAGTCCTTCAGTAATGATGGCAGGATGAGATCATCCACCAGAAATTCCAACAATTCCACCTCCATTGCCACCTCCATTGCAATGACACAAATCATATATCTAATTAAGCTAAAGGATGTAAATCTGCATGAAGCAAGCATTCATTAAGTACTAGGGCTGCATCTGAGCAGAAGTGGGGACTGCAACAAGCGGGGTTTTATTAAGCTATTCCATTGGAACCTGTTGTAAAAGTAAATCCAGAACAGTACTGTAAATCAAGTTGCAAAATTAGAACATGGGCAAGTTTAGGAATTGTATTAAAAATCTTGCCTTCACTAAAAAGAACAGGGTTCCAGATAAAGTAAAGAAGGTAAATATGGGATGCAGCAATGAGGGGAAAGTAGGATCGTTGTAGGGAGATGAATTAGGTGTTGTCAAATGACCTTATTCGTGGGTAATTTTTTTGTGATCAAATGATACATAAGAACATGAGAAATAGGAACATGAGTAGACCATATACAAATAAGTAGATAGAAGTAATGAAAGAGGTCATCAACTGTGCTATCAAGCAGCCCTTGCTTAACAATAACCTGCTCACTAACGCCCAGTTTGGATTTTACCAGGGCCACTCAGCTCCTGACCTCATTGCAGCCTTGGTTCAAGCATGGATAAAAGAGCTGAACTCCCAAGGTGAGGTTAGAGTGACTGCCCTTGACATGAAGGCAGCATTTGATTGAGTGTGGCATCAAGGAGCCCTAGCAAAACTGGAGTCAATGGGAAGCAGGGGGAAAATTCTATTGTTGAAGGTCAATTATCTCAGTTCCAGGATATCAATGCAGGAGTTCCTCAGTGTAGTGTCCTTGGCCCAACCATCTTCAGCTGCTTCATCAATGACCTTCCTTCCATCATAAGGTCAGAAGTGGAGATGTTCGCTGACCATTGCACAATGTACAGCACCATTGGCGACTCCTCAGATACTGAAGCAGTCCATGTGCAAATGCAGCAAGACCTGGACAGTATCCAGGCTTGGGCTGACAAGTGGCAAGTAACATTCGTGCCACACAAGTGTCAAGCAATGACCATCTCCAACAAGAGAGAATCCAACCATTTCCCCTTGACATTCAATGGCATTACTATCACTGAATCCTCCACTATCAACATACTTGGGGTTACCATTGATCACACACTGAACTGAACTAGCCATATAAATATTGTGGCTACAAGAGCAGGTCAGAAGCTAGGAATCCTGCAGTGAGTAACTCACTTCCTGACTTCCCAAACACTCAAGAAGCTTGGCACTTTCCAGGACAAAGCAGCCTGCTTGATTGGCACCCCTTGCACAAACATTCACTCTCTCCAAAACCGACGAATATTGGCAGCAGTGTCTACCAATTACAAGATGCAGTGCAGGAACTCACCAAGCCTCCTTAGGTGGCACCTTCCAAACCCATGACTGCTACCTTCTAGAAGGACAAGGGCAGCAGATACATGGGAACACCACAACCTGGAAGTTTCCCTTTCAACCTCTCACCATCCTGACTTGGAAATATATCGCTGTTCCTTCACTGTTGTTGGGTCAATATCCTGGAACTCCCTCCCTAATAGCATGGGTGCACCTATGTTACTGGGACTGCAGCGGTTCAAGAAGGCAGCACACACCACCCTCTCAAGGACAATTAGGGATGGGCAATAAATGCTGGCCTAGCCAGCAATGCCCACATCCCATAAAATGAATAAAAAAGAGACCCATTTATGCATACTCTCTGCTTTCTGCCAGCCAGCCAACCTTCTACCCATGATAATATGTTACCCCTTACACTATGAGCTTTTATTTTCTGCAATAGCGTTTGATGTGGCACCTTATCAAATGCCTTCTGGAAATCCAAGTACAGCACATCTCTAGGGGTTATAAATCATTTTAAAGGGGCTGGTTAACTCTGTCTGGTCCTCTGGCAATTCTGCATGATGGTGGGTGATCATAGGGTCCAGTATGGCCGGGATCCCTCTGCTGGTTAGTTCCGTGATAGGTTCAGTGTTTTTTGGGATACTACTGCCCTCTGGGGAATGATCAGTTCTTGCAATACCTCCAGGTGGCTTATCAACTCATGAGGAATCATCCTCATGCTTTCTGGGCCAATTTGGGAACTTATCTGCTCCCCATTTAAATTCACCATAAAAATGGTCAGCGAAATCAATCACTGGTTTCCTAACTGGGGCCCTTGGCTTTGGAGGGGACGCTCTCCTAATATGTTCCATGTCCTCTGGAACACCACTGCCCTCGAGTGAAGATGCAGCTCCCTAGTGGCATTTGTACTGGGGTAGGCATCTCTCTCCCTATCTGCTTCTTGGTTTGGAACTCCCTTTGTCCCTATTTAATGCCAGAAAGAAGGTTCCTGCCAGCCATACTTCAGGCAAGTTCTTAACCTTTTCCTTTCTTGGCTTAAGAACCTGTCTTCTTTCAGGCTTCTCGGACTGTAGGGGCCTCATCTGGACCCTGTTTAATTTTATTGGCCTGGCTTTGGCCTTGCTACATTCAAGCAGCTCTTGCTGGAGGGCTACGGGTGTTATTCCACCCCTTTGGGCCTCTGCACCTTCTCCAGCTTTCAGCCCTTCTGCAGATTTTTGCTGCTTGGCATTGGTCTCTTTTCTTTCGCTGGCTAGCACCTAGCTGCCAGCCACATCATTGCCAAGGAGGAAATCAATTTCTGGTACTGGTAGTGTAGGGACAATTCCTACTATAACAGAGCCTGGAACAAGGTTACACTCTAGGTGGATCTTGTGGAGGGGTGCAAACACAGATCCTTCTCCCACTGAAGGACTTTGGCCTTCAGGGAGAACTCAGGAGGTAGGTTAAGGTTTCCCTTTAACTTTAAGGACTGAGTGTCCCCTGTGTCCCAGAACAGTACCACGGACTTGCTCACATTTTGCGATTAGAGGGACACTGTTCCTGAATGGACAAAACTCTGGAAACTCTCTGGGAGTTTGCCTGCCTCAGACACACAGAATACCATGATCTTGGAAGGGTAAGTCTCTTTAGCGAGAGGGTCTGCCTGCTCTGCTGCACTACCCATTGGACGTTCTTCAGGAGACTACTTGTGGGAAGCCCTATTAGGCCAATTGGTTTACCTTGCAATCCCCAGCATTTGGGTCTGGAATGGCATATTTTGTTGCAATCAGAACACATTGGCCTATGGAAATTCTCCTTTCGGGCTGTAAGGGGTCTTCTGACACCTTTTGTATTTTCTTTTCTGGTTGGGGGCCCTCTCCTAGCTAGATCACCCTGCTTATCTTTCCAGTACTCTTGGGTGTGGCTTGGAAAAGGTCCGACTGAGTTTACAGTTCTTTGGGTGAGGTCATGTCTACTGTAATTGCTGTACCCCTGGCTCTGAGGATTCTCTATTCCTCTAGATGTATTCATAGGTTGGAGGGTAGGCAATTTTTGAATCTAGCTCACACAACCCCTCATAGGTTTGTTGGACTTTTAGGGATCTTACCCATCAGTCGAACATGATTTCAGCCATTCAAATTGATGTACATTTGGGTTGGTTTCTTACGAGCATTCCAGGATTGCTGGCAGTTTGCCCCTAGGACTCACTTGTAGGCACTTAGAATGGCAGCCTTAGTCTGCTCATAATTTAGGGACACCTCAGAAGGCAGCATGGGGTAGACCTCCTGGGCTCTCCCTGACAGCTGCCTTTGAATTAAAAATGTCCAGGTATCTGAGTGCAATTTCAGCTCCCCTGCTATTTTCTCTCAAAGGCGATAAAAAATGACTGCACATCACTCCCTTTAAATTTGAGAAGGAATCTAGGAATCTTGCATACTTGAGGGCTTCAAAGAGTGGCTTTGGATTAGGAGGATAGGGGATGCTGCTGGGTAGAGAGCGATTTTCTCTTCTGCAATTAATTGCCTGCTCTCTCTCTCTCCCTTTGCTGAAAGCTCAATTTCCAATTTTTGGAGCTGGAATTCTCTTTCTTTGTTCCCTTGTTCTCCCTTCCCTCTCTTTCCCTCTCCTGAGCTTCCCTCTCTTTCTCTCTTTCCTTAAATTCTAGCTACAATTTAAGCTTTTCCAGCTCGAAATTGGCTGGGCAGGGAATTTGGGTCATGATTGATCTCTTCATCTGACTGCTCTACTGGTAACCTCAGATTCAGACGTTCTACCAACACCAGGATTAGTTCCTTTCTTTTGATTTTACTGGGCAATTTGAATTGTATCTCACTAGCTTACAGCTTTCAATTGATCTGTGCTAAGGGTCTCCAAACTTTCCCTGCTTAGATTCTTGTTGAACTAACATTTGGGCATCAAATGTTGCCATTTTCGTAGTATTAGGACAAGGAATTTTCTGTGGTAAGTTAAATTAGATCCATCCGCTGAATTTTCCCTCTTTGACTTCCAATTATTTTCTTTCAGAATCCAATTCAGGCTCGTTTTAAAATTTTGGACTCTAGCCACATTCAAGTTCGGTTTTCCAGGACTTGAGCTCACAATTTCTATTACGCACTGGAAGGGGATTAATTTGAACAGCACTGATTTCTCCTCTCACTACCCATCCATAAACAGAAAAGTGTTTTTGATTTTTGATTTCCCCCTTTATAACTGGGCGGCTTATTTTCCCCAACCTTTCAGTTTTGGAATTTTCCAATCCTTTATTAATAACCCACAGCAAACTCGAGTAAGGTAAAATAAGAGGGTTGGTTTATTTTACACATACGCACAATGCAGAAAAATGGGTTTTGCAACATCTGCCCCTTTTTGCACTCATGCAATAAAAGAGGGACAAGGGAAAGAATGGGGAACAGGGCAAAACCACTATAAAAATAAGTGATATGGCTTCATGTGAGTCCAGAGTCCAGAATCAAAAGCCCAGTGGCATCTTCCTTCTGAGGTTAGCAACCTGAAACTGTTGCAGGTGATCTGCCTTTCCAAAAGCATGAACTTCCATGATGGGGGAAGGCATGTAGCTGAATTAGTCTTGAAGGCACAAATACAGAAGTTCCGATGTTCCAGTAGTTCACAGTGTAGATGAGGGCCAAGCACTTCACCTGGACAGAGCTCTTTCTGCTGCTACCTGTTAGATGATAAAATAGTAGACTGCCTGGGTTCAGTTCCACAAAGCAATATTACAGCTTCCAGCAGCTTAGGGCAGGTCATGCGACAGACCTTTCACTTCTTCTCCTGGGCCTTGGTCAAAGGATGTATTTCCTAGGTCCAGAATCTTGAGGTGTTTAATAGAGGAGTCAGGGTCCCTTTTGTCCTTTGCAGAAATAACATCTCTGGTAACTAGAATTCTTCTTTAGGAATGTGAAGAGGCTTTGTGTAATTCTGGGGGTGGGTGGGGGTGGTGGGGGAAGGGGAAGGTGGGGGAAGGTGGGGGGAGGTGTTACACCTTTTTAAAGATAACGAGTCTCTGCTGCTTGTCTGAAGGTTAGAAATTCCTCTGGTATGAGTCATGGCTAGTCAGGGTAAAGCCTTGTCCATTTTAAAAATAAAAATAACAATTTTACCAAGTAGCCAGGTTGATATATTTTCCTTCCTGTCTTTTGGTTGGGATAGACCTCATGTATGCATTTGTGCATTGATGCTTGAGAGACCCTGCAGAGGTCTCCAGTGAGGCCCTGGAAGAAGCCACTGGCATAGAAGTTCAGAGCAGCCATTACTTTCAGAGCCACAGGCAATGGATGTCCTCCCAGTCCCTGTGGCACGAGTTCCTGCAGAATGTGCAAATGTGAGTCACCAGATTCCTGCACATGCAGAGGCATCACCGATTGTTATGACACAGCAGTTGTCAAAAGCTGAGTTATTTAAAATCCCAAAGAGAAAATTTAAACAACTGTCATAACCTATATTTTCGATCGGTATGTTTTGAGTTGCAGCTCTAAGTTCAGGAATCAGGCCACCAGTTCTTGAGGGGTTTTTATATCAAACTACATGAGACGTTTATTAATTTACACAAGTTAAACATATTCACATGGCTACAAATTATTACTATCATAAATTTTAACAAATTCCCAAACTAATCTCCACTAAGGCAACAACAGCCTATAGACTTTAACCAGACACCAGGCAAAACATTTTCACCTTACAAATTCAAAATGATGTTCCTTTCACTTTGGTCCCTATGCAGAAAGCTGTAGGCTTACAGTTGCTTTGATCTGACATGCCTGTGCCCTGCATACACAAAACTGCCCTCTGTTATACCCAGCATTTCTCTTTGAATGTAAATTCTCATTGTATCATCAGACCCTTTGAACTCCACCTCTTCTAACAATAAAACCCCCTTCATGGTACCAATTTTATTAGTAATATAAACATTGATTGGTGTCTCCTAGCTAGGTACAAGATTTCACCCCCAGTCTTTGAATACTCTACTCAACAAAATGCAAATGTACCCTCTACCTCTGTGTTTATATCTCAAAACTTCTATATATCAAAGCACCCAGACTAGCTGGCTTTAATCCAATTAAAACACACACAGGCACACCCACAGACTAAACCTCTATTTTAAGAAAAATAATTCCAATAACATTATATACATTAATGGCTTCATGACACCAACACTTTCTTTCTCTCCTTTGCAGATAAGAAATGCGAATTCTGCACACTCTCAGTTTTGCGAGCCACCTATGCATGATGTTCCTGTGAGTCTCATTCTCTGCGCCTGGAGGGGGCCCTGCTGCCCCTTGGTCTTGAGGATTTTGCTTCTCCCTTTAGTAAGCCAGGCATCTCTGTCACAATCTTCTCCTTCTTCTCTCCTGCCTGTAAGCGATTATGCAGGCAGCAATAAATCCAGGCCCCCATCTTCCTGATTGTCTCTCTGCAGTATCAATGAGAAACAGACAAGAGCCAGCATTACTCTCAAAGGTCTGCTTTCTATCAATGACTCATCACTGCATTCTAATGCTGCAGTCTTTGGAATAAACACGAAGGTGAATGTTTAGTCAGGAAATGAGATTATTTTTTGGGGACCTGAGGCTTAGCTTCTGTGAAACTGCCAGCGTTACGATTCTAACTCACATCTGAAGCTTGTCCAGTTGCCCAATTGCTCTGGAATTCATTATTGCTCTGGGGAATTTTCACACTGCAAACAAGGGGTTGGTTAGTGCCATTTTGCGGGATTAGTTTCGCATGAATGCACATCATTTATTCACTTTCCTGATTCCGTGCGTTGTCATTGAAAGGCTCCTAACATGTCTCAGCTCTGCATGACTCCTTATTTGGGAATGTACAGTTCAGTTTGGTGCCCCTTTAATCAGCCACCCAAGTGCCTGCACCTGCCTTCAACCCACCCTCAGAGCCCTCACCAGCAAAGGTCCTCCTCATTTTAATTTTGTACTGCACCATTGCTGCAGGTTGGAAGATGGTGATGCTGAGTTCTCACTGCCAGACCAGCTTGGACTCTCCCTGTGTGAGTGCGGAAACCCCTTCAGTCATCCCGGTGGAGCTTAATGTTCATGTTTTCCTTCCTCCAAAACCTCTCGATCCTCCCCCTGTATTCCTTAATCTCATCATGATTGTTGTGGGTATCCATTTGTTAGCCCCTGAACATTTTAAGGTGGATGTGCCTTTGCCCCATGTGGACCTCACCCCTCCCCAGCTTGAGGCCACTTGCACAATTAGACATATACCAGCCCCCGCCCCCAATACCTTCGGAGACTCCCATGTGCCTTTTCCCCATCTGTAGGCTGCAAATGCCTCCCCTGACTGAGTCTGCCATCTCCAGCCCAGTATGATGCCAGAAACCACAGGGACCAAGGTGCATCATTTTGCGTCAATACCCTGCACACAACATGCTGGAAATGACTGAGACTTGACTGACATGCCCTTCCCCTCCCTGGACTGGGACAAGGACAGCCTTTGCACACTCAACAATATAAACTGAGGCGCTTCTTCACTCAGCAATCCTCCCATTCTGGCCCCAAGTGGCTTCTGTCATTCTGCAATGTGCTCTCTCCCCATCCAGTTGCTGAGGACCCTCCACACAGTCATGTGCCTAAGTGCAGCTTTCTCTACTCTTACCTTCCAGTGGAGCCTTTTCCCTGCAGCCCCTTCCCATGCCTCAGGCCAGTTTCTTCCCTTCTCCAGTGCAGCCCTAATCCTGCAGTCCGTTAAAAGCCTTACTGCTAGTCAAGTAGGTAGGGACTTGCCTGTGACAGCCCCCTGAAAGCAATGTGGTGCTGCCTTCAAATCCTAGCGCTGATTACTGCAAACACTGTGCAATGTAAAGTAGGTGAATAAATCTCAAATCATGAGTGAAGTGCAGGTCGGCAGCGCATGTTGTTTATATACCATTGTGAAACACATTGTTCCAACTGCATGCCGATGTGCCCAGCATGGAACGATTCCGGTGAGCAGTATAATGAGATGCAAATTTATTGAAATGACGTTCTCAGGGTGCAGCTGTTGGAAATGCAGCCGCCATTGAAGGTTGCAGCACACAATCATGAACTGGTTTCATGATGATGTGATATTTTCCACTCCCACCCGCCACGATGCCCGCTGCAAGCAGGAGCGGAAAATCCCTGCCTATGATTCAGTTTCATGTCTCTTTGTTACTTTGGTGACTAGAACTTGACATGGCACTTGAAGGTGTGTTCTGACCACAGCATGGTATGGTTTAACCATGACTTCCTCTGACTTTTATACTACACTTCTGGTATGTAGTTCTACATTATATTGCCTTGGTCAAATTCATCCCTAGTTATTTCAAAACCTTTCATGAAGTGCACATTTTTACTAGTTTTCTTTATCCTTTCACAGGATGTGAGTGTCGTTGGCAAGGCCAGCATTTGTTGCCCATCCCTACTTGCCCTTGAGCTGAGTGGCATGCTAGGCCATATCAGAGGGTACCCAAGAATCAACCACATTGTTGTGGATCTGGAGTCACATGTAGGCCAGACCAGGTAAGGATGGTGGATTTCTATCTCTAAAATATATTAGAGAACCAGATGGGTCTTTACCAAAATCGATGAGTTTCATGGTCACTATTACTGAGCCAAGTTTATACTCCAGATTTGTTAATTGAATTTATATTTCATCAGCTACCATGGTGGGATTTGGACCCTTGTCCCCAGAGGGCCCTTACTCTGGATTACCAGTCGAGTGACATTACCACTACGCCACCATCTTTCCATTAGGCAGTACCATCCACTGGTTAACACTAATTTTTATTTGCCATTGTTTTGTCCACTTGCACATCTTTTCCAACTGATTCTGTTACTTTTGAGCTACTTCCTCTGATTTCATATAATCCCACAGTTTCATATGACCTATAAACCTCAACAAATTGTATTGTGTTTCTGAGTCAAAGTTGTTGATATAAAAAAACTGTACTTGGCTCACCACTGATTCTTGGAGCACCCTGGTTAGTACCTCTACCTTTCCATAAATCCTATAGTGGGTACTCACTATTCATCCATCAACATCGACTAATGCTCTGCGGACATGGGTTCAAATCCCACCACAGCAGCTGGGGAAATTTGAATTCAATTAATACATCTGGAATATAAAACTGGCCTCAATGCTAATGACCATGACATCTACCATTGACTGTTGTAAAAGCCCATCTGGTTCAAACATGGACAAAAGAGCTGAACTCCCAAGGTGAGGTGAGAGTGACTGTCCTTGACATCAAGGCCACATTTGACCGATGTGGCATCAAGGAGCCCTAGCAAAACTGGAGTCAGTGGGAATCGGGGGAAAGCTGTCCACTGGTTGGAGTCATACCTAGCACAAAGGAAGATAGTTGTGGTTGTTGGAGGTCAGTCATCTCAGCTCCAGGACATCAATGCAGGATGTCCTCGGCCCAAACATCTTCAGCTGCTTTATCAATGACCTTCCTTCCATCATAAAGTCAGAAGTGGGGATGTTCGCTAATGTTTGCACAATGTTCAGCACCCTTGATGACTCCTCAGATACTGAAGCAGTCCATATTCAAATGCAGAAAGACCTAGACAATATCCAGGCTTGGGCTGATAAGTAGCAAGTTCATGCCACACAAGTGCCAGCCAATCACCATTTCCAACAAGAGTGAATCTAACCATCACCACTTGACATTCAGTGGCATTACCATCACTGAATTCCCCACTATTAACATCCTGAGGGTTGTCATTGACCAGAAAATGAACAGGATTTGCCATATAAATATTGTGGCTACAAGAGCAGGTCAGAGTCTAGGAATCCTGTGATGACTCACCTCCTGACTCCCCAAAGCCTGTCCACCATCTACAAGTCACAAGTCAGGAGTGTGATGAATACTCCCCACTTGCCTGGATGAATGCAGCTCCCACAACACTGATTTGGCACCATCCAGGACAAAGCAGCCACTTGATTGGCACCACATCCACAAACATTCACTTCCTCCACCACCCAAGAACAGTATCAGCAGTGTGTGCCATCTACAAGGTGCACTGCAGGAATTCGCCAAGTCTCTTTAGACAGCCCTTCCAAACCCATGACCACTACCATCTAGAAGGGCAAGGGCAGCAGATAGATGGGAATACCACCACCTGGAAGTTCCCCTCCAAGTCACTTACCATCCTGACTTGGAAATATATCGCCCTTCCTTCACTGTCGCTGGGTCAAAATCCTGGAAGGCCCTTCCTAACAGCACTGTGGACTGCCGCAGTTCAAGAAGTTAGCTCACCACCACCTTCTCAAGGGCAACTAGAGATGGGCAATAAATGCTGGCCCAGCCGGTAAAGCCCACATCCCATGAATGAATAAAAACAAATTGTCCTTTAGGGAAGGAAATCTGTCATTCTTACCTTGTCCGGTCTACATGTGACTCCAGATCCACACAACGTGGCTGAGTCTTAACAAATTCTGGCCTTGCCACCAATGACCACATCCCATGAAAGAATGAAAAAAAGCCAAATTTTTAAACATACCCAGGGTTAGCCCTGAATTCTCACAGATTTGAGTTTAGCAAATAACCTTTCATGTGGAACTTTATCAAATGTCTTTGGAAATCTAAAGAAACCACATCATATGGCCTAGCACAATACCAAAGAAGTCAAGAAGATTGGTCAGGTGGGAGTCCATGTTAATTGCTGTTAACTAAATTACTATTATATGAATAATCTTCAAGTTTACAGCTGATAATTTATTCCAGTATTTTACACAAATTGAAATGGATCTGTAGATTCTCCTACAACAACAAAAACAGAAGATGCTGGAAAAGCTCAGCAGGTCTAACAGTATCTGTGGAGAGAAAAAAAAACAGAGGTTAACGTTTCGAATCCTTATGACTCTTCTTCAGAGCTAAAGAAAAGTGAAAATGTGAGGAAATTTATACTGTTTAAGTGTGATGGAGCAAGTGAAGCTGAATAGCAGGCCAGTGATAGTCAGAGGCAAAGGAGAGATTGCCAGAGTTGTCATGGACAAAAGGATATTAATGATAGTGGTACTGGCTAAAGAAGGTGTGGATTAAGGTCAGAAAGCAGAATGTGATAATGGCAGGACAAGAGTAAACACTCTGGAAAGAACAACATGAGCAAGTGATAGATGGTCCTTGTGGGGGTGGGGTGGGGGGAGGGGATGGTAGTGGGATAAAAGATTGAAAATAGGATAAAAGGTGAGGATAAAACAATGAGTAAAAATGAAAATAAATAAAAATAAAAATAAGTGGATAAAAAATAAAAATTTAAAAATGAAAAAATAAAAATTAAGAAATGAGAATGAAAATCGAAAAAGGGGAATAAAAAGGGGGTGAGGATGGAGGAGAGAGTTTGATCTTTTCATTGAGAACTGTCAGCGTGACATCAGCCGTCTCAATTTACTGCTTTTCTTACCCACTCTAATCTGTCTCCTTCTGAACTTGCCGCACACCGTTCTCTCAGGCCCAACCCTGACTTTGTTATCAAACCTGCTGACAAGGGTTGTTGTCTGGAGTACTGACCTCTACCTCGCAGAGGCTAAGCACCAACTCTCAGACACTTCCTCCTATCTCCCCCGGAACATAACCCCACCACCAAATATCAAGCCATTGTTTCCAGGACTGTCACTGACCTCATCTCCTCTGGAGATCTTTGCAGCTTCCAACTTCATAGTCTCTCCACCTCAGAAGGCCCACTTCTACCTTCTACCCAAAATCGACGGACAGGACTGTCCCAGTAGTCCGATCATGTCAGCCTGTTCCTGCCCCATGGAACTCATTTCTTCTTATCTCTCCTCTTGTCCGGTCTCTTCCCACCAACATATGCAATTCCTCTGATGCCGTACGTCATAGCAACAATTTCCAGTTCCCTGACCCTAACTGCCTCCTCTTCACCATGGATGTCCAATCCCTCTACACCTCCATCCCCCACCAGGATGGTCTGAGGGCTCTCCGCTTCTTCCTTGAACAGAGGCCTGAATAATCCCCATCCACCACTACTCTCCTCCATCTGGCTGAACCTGTTCTCTCACTGAACAATTTTTCCTTAAACTTGTCTCACTTCCTCTAAATAAAAGGTGTGGCTATGGGTATCTGCATGGGTCCCAGTTATGCCTGTCTCTTTATGGAGTATGTGGAATATTCCTTGTTCCAGTCCTACTCAGGCACCCCCCCTTAACTCTTTCTCCGGTACATCGATGATTGTTGCTGCTTCATGCTCTTGTCTGGACTTGGAAAAATTTATCAATTTTGCTTCCAATTTCCATCCCTTCTTCACCTTCACATGGTCCATCTCCAAAACTTCCCTTCCCTTTCTTGACCTCTCTGTCTCAATTTCTGGTGATAGACTGTCCACCAATATTCATTACAAGCCTACCGACTCCCACAGCTACCTCGACTACAGCTCCTCCCACCCCGCTTCCTGTAAGGGCTCCATCCCATTTTTTTCAGTTCCTTCACCTCCAACGCATCTATTCCAATGATGCCACTTTCCCAAACGGCGCATCTGACATGTCTTCCTTCTTCCTTAACCAAGGTTTCACACCCACAGTGGTTGATAGGGCCCTCAACCATGACTGACCCATCTCCTGCGCCTCCGACCTCACACCTTCCTCTCCCTCCTAGAGCCATGATAGGGTCCTCCTTCTCCTCACTTTTCACCCCATCAGCCTCTGCATTCAAAAGATCATCCTCCAGCATTTCCGCTAACTCCAGCATGACGCACACTAAATACATCTCCCCTTCATCCTACCTGTCAGCATTCCGTAAGGACTGTTCCCTCCAGGGCACACTGGCCCAGTCCTCCATCACCCCCACACCTCATCTCCCTCCCACGGCACCTTCCCATGTAATCACAGAAGTTGTAACACCTGTCCCTTTACCTCCTCGCTCCTCACCGTCCAAGGGCCCAAACACTCCTTTCAGGTGAAGCAGCACTTCAATTGCACCTTCTTCAATTTGGTCTATTGCATTCGCTGCTCCCAATGAGGTCTAGTCTACATTGGAGAGACCAAACGCAGACTGGGTGACTGCTTTGTGGAACACCTTCGTTCTGTCTGCCTTCCTGTCACTTGCCATTTCAACACACCACCCTGCTGTCATGCCCACATATCCAATCTTGGCCTGCTGCAATGTTCCAGTGAAACCCAACACAAACTGGAGGAACAGCACCTCATCTTCTGACTAGGCACTTTACAGCCTTCCGGACTTAACATTGAGTTCAACAACTTCAGATCATGAACTCACTCCTCCATCCTCATCCCCTTTTTATCCCCTTTTTTCAATATTAATTCTCAATTCTTAATTTTTTTTTTCAGTTTTTAAATTTTATTTTTTATCCACTTTTTTTTATTTTTATTTATTTTCATTTGTATTTATTGTTTTATCCCCACCTTTTATCCTATTTTCAAACTTTTTTCCCACCACCGTCCCCTCCCCCCACCCCATCCCCACAAGGACCATCTGTCACTTGTTCACGTTGTTCTTTCCAGAGTGTTTACCCTCGTCCAGCCATTATCACATTCCGCTTTCTGACCTTCTTGCCACCATCAGCACCAGGGGATGTGGTAGTGTAGTGGTATTGTCACTGGACTAGTGTTTCAGAGACCCAGGGTAATGCTCTGGGGATCTGGGTTTGAATCCGACCATGGCGGATGGTGGGATTTGAATTCAATAAATATCTAGAGTTAAAAGTCTAATTGTGACCATGAAACCCTTGTTGTGAAAACCATCTGGTTCACTAATGTCCTTTAGGGAAGGAATTCTGATGTCCTTACCTGGTCTGGCCTACACGTGACTCCAGACCCACTGAAAAAGGACAATAAATGCAGAATAAAAAAAAATCATTATCATTAACACCCTTTCGTCCATGACATCTCTGGCAATCTCTCCTTTGCTTCCACCTATCACTGGCCTTCGATCCACCAACTCCCCTTCACCCCCCCCACCCCAAACAGTACATTACATGCTTACTGCTCTTTAGCTCTGAAGAAGAGTCATAAGGACTCAAAATGTTAACTCTGTTTTTTTCTCTGAGTTTTTCCAGCATTTTCTGTTTTTGTTTCAGATTTCCAGCATCCACAATATTTAGCTTTTATCTGCAGATTCCCCTGTCTGTTATGTGTTTTGAAAATGAACATCATGTGTTCCTGTTTTCAATCTACCTCTGTAGTGAGGTTATTTCAGTTATTTCCTCATAATATTGTCAATACATTGCAAATTTCCTCCTCTAAAAGAATGAGATAAAAGCTTCCTATCAATGGGAATTAATTGTTTTAAAGCTCTTTTAAGTTGTCTCTGGCTTCCATCTTATTTATGTTTATAGTCCTTAATTTTGCTTGGATTACCTAAACCATTTGCAATCTAGATACAGTCTGAGTTAGATGCATAATAAATCTTTCTGCACAGTGCCTTATCGAGCAGTCTCAGATTAGGTACATTATGGTTAAAAGGAACGTAAACTCCTTCTACCCCAATCTAATTATATCTTCGGTGTCAATCTAACTGTATGGGTGAGACAATTCTCCAAATCCTACTGCATCCTATCGTCTGAGCAAGATTCCTAGCCTATATCGTTCCAAGTTCTCATTTGTTTATTGATGGCTCTAGGTTGGAGGCCACACATAGAAAACAACATTCTGGAAACCTGCTTGTGTTTAATAGTAAAAGCTGTTTTATTTGCACAGAGAGCATGTTGTCACTTAATCAATGGTCACAGCTCTCTGTTACTCACTGACGCAAAAAAGGGGCTATTCAAACACCTGCTTTAAGCTCAGAACAGAAACTTGTGAAATTTTTATCTTAACATTATAGACAGGTTGTCAGGTCGCAAAGGGTTATGTACTTACTACTATTGGAAACTGGCTCAACAGGACAAATTTTCTTCTGCTTTGCACTCCAATTGCACCACATTGACTCAACCACATTGCTGTGGATTGGGTCAAAATCCTGGAACTCTCTCCCAAACAACACTGTGGGTGTACCTATACCACAGGGACTGCAGCGGTTCAAGAAGGCAGCTCACCACCACCTTCTCAAGGGCAATTAGGGATGGGCAATAAATGTTGGCCTAGCCAGTGATGCCCACATCCTGTAAATGAATTTTTTTTAAAATTGGGACACAACATGGTTGTGTCAAACTTTGATACCATTCTCTTATGTCTATATGCCATCATTGACATAAACAACCAACAAATGAGTGCAAATTCTAGGAATACATCCAATAAATACGGAAAAAACTTAACTTGTTCTCTATTTTCTGTTATTATTTCTCTGTCTGTGCAGCTGCCTTGCTTTCATTACAATTTGCAATCATTTTCAGAACGTCTTTTATATAACACCTTAACAAATTTCCCCTGAAAAGTTATTCATGCAATACACTTTGCTTTCCATTCGTTCATACACTTTAGGTTTCCTCAGAATATTCAATTAAATTTACTTTGCAAATCCATTCTGACTGTCCCTGATTAGCCCACTCCTCTTTAAGTATTCACTAATTTCAGTTAATATTATGGATGCTAAAAGTTTATCTCAACTAATGTGAGACTAACTGGCCTATAATTTGTGCCTTGTCCTTTCACTTTTCTTCAACATAGCTGCGGCTCTTGCCATTTTCCAGACCCTTGCTTTTAAAACCGACCCCTTTGATCAGGTTTTTTATCACCTATCCTTATATCTTTTTACATGGCTTTGCATCAAATTTTGTTTGGTAATGCTCTTGTGAAGCACCTTTCGACATTTCACTATGTTAAAGGCACTATGTAAATTAAAATTATTATTATTTTAATTGCCAATTGCAAGGATTCTGAGTAACTTATTGCAGTGCCTCTGTTATCTTCTCCTCAACCTTCTTCGAAATTCTGGAATTTTAGCTTTGGCTATGCTAACTTGTCTATTTTTAACCCTTTTAAAAATCCAATGTCCTTTTGAATACATAAAGCAAGCTCTTGGGTTTGGCAACAATGTTGCCATGGAGCTGGGTGACCCAAATCACTTTCCCAACTCCTTCTCTTACATAAAACCCTTGATATTTCCCTTAATGTTGATTGTCATTCTCCTTTCATGTTTCCTCTTAGCCCTCCTGTTCGCCCTTTTTAATCCATTCTGTACTTCAGTTAAGTTTGTTTTTTCAGCTTTATCATCTGTATTTAGCAAGTGCCTCTTTTTAAACACTATTTCTGTTCTAATTTCTCTTTCAATCCGGGGAACCTTGATGCATTCTCTTTATTTAGATTTGGAATGCATTCAACCTGGACCTTACAGGTTTCTTGTTCATTCCACTGATGCTCCATTGTTTAATCTGCCAAATTTCAAGTTAATTAACTGAGGCTATGACCCATTTCAGCCTACTAAAATTAGCTACCTTGAAGTCCAACATTTTTATCTTCAACACAAAAACAAAATACTGCAGCTGCTGGAAATTTGAAATAACAAGAAAAAAATCTGGAAACATTCAGCAGGTCAGGCAGCAAATGTGGAGAGAAACAGAATTTTCACCTGTTTCACCATAAATCTGATTTGGTTTTGGCCACTATTTCCTGAAAGGCCTACCATCTTTCCAACTCTCATTTCCCTGAGATAAAAGCAAAATACTGCGGATGCTGGAAATCTAGAACAAAAACAAAAATACCTGGAAAAATTCAGCAGGTCGGACAGCATTTGCAGAGAGGAATACAGTTAAAGTTTCGAGTCCAAATGACTCTTCATCAGAACTAAGGAAAAATAGAAAAGAGGTGAAATATAAACTGGTTTAAAGGGGGTTGGGACAGGTAGAGCTGGATAGAGCGCCAGTGATAGGTGGAGATTGCCAAAAGATATCATAGACAAAAGGACAAAGAGGTGTTGACGGTGGTGATATTAGCTAAGAAATGCGCTCAGCAGGAGAGGTAGTATGTATGGAGAGAGAAACAGAATATCTGTCCCTTGCTCGTCCTGCTTTCCACCCTTAATGTCCCCATTAGCACATTTCTTAGTGAATATCACCACTGTCAACACCTCTTTGTCCTTTTGTCTATGACATCTTTTGGCAATCTCCACCTATCACTGGCCCTCTATCCAGCTCTACCTGTCCCACCATTAAACCAGCTTATATATCACATCTTTTCTATTTTTCCTTAGTTCTGATGAAGAGTCATTTGGACTCGAAATGTTAACTGTATTCCTCTCTGCAGATGCTGCCAGACCAGCTGAGTTTTTCCAGGTATTTTTGTTTTTGTTCTCATTTTCCTGATTTGTTTTCTGGAGCTAGATAAAATGTGCAGACTTGCTGATTATAAAATGAAATATATTGAAGGAAGCACTGTTCAGTGAACTCTAAGTGAATTCTAAGAAACCTTCAGCATTTTAAGCATGAGCTTCTGACTTATCCTAAGCTATTTTAGGGTAGTTAAAGTCACCTAGAAGGAATCTGAGACCTAAAATGGGGCTGAATTGGAAAGGGTTAAGATCTGGCTTTTAAAGCAAGCGATAACGTTTTGAAGAAAAATTAAAAACATCTGTGGAACAAAAGCCATTTGCATCATCAGCAAACAGAGATCAAGAAATAAAAACAGAAGATGCTGGAAATGCTCGGCAGGAGAGGTAGTATGTATGGAGAGAGAAACAGAATTAATATTTCATTAGAATTGAAAGATCTTACCGATGTAACAGATTTTAAGCAGACACAGCTGGGAAAAGAGGGGGAGAGAGAAAAGAACATAAGGGAAGATCAGTAACAGGACAAAAGGCTGGAGTGATTAAATAATAAAATTCTATGTTCTACTCTCACTCCAACCTCCCTGAATTCAGCCTCCTACAGTGTCAATAGAATCATCGGATCATGGAACAATGCAGCACATAAGGGGGCATTTGCTCTATCAAGTCTGTGCTGATCCTTTCAAAAAGCAATCCATTAGGCCCACTTCCCTGCTCTTTCTTCATATCCCTAAAATTGTTTTCACTTCAAAAATTTATTCAGTTTCCTTTTGATGTCTACTTTTAAATCTGTATCAATCACCCTGTCAGCAATTGCATTCCAAACCTAGCCACTCGTTGTGTAAAAACATTTTCCCTTACTTTGCCTCTTGTTAAAAACATGGAAAACATTAAAAATTCACAACACAGAAGATGACCATTTGGTCCATTGTGTTTATGCCAGCTGAAAAGGTCTACCCAACTTAATATAATTTTTCAGCTCTTGATCTATAGCTGTGTAGATTACAGAACTTCCAAGTGCCTATCCAAATGCTTTTTAAATGCAATGGGCATTGCTGTTTCTACCACCCGGTCAGGCAGATTCCCACTACACTCTGTATGAAACATTTCTTGCCAATTCCCCTCTAATCATTCTGCCAATTACCTTAAATCTATACCCCCTGGTTATTGGCCCCTCTGTGAACAGAAATAGGTCCTTCCTACCCACTCTATCTAAACCCATCATAATTTTATCCAAATCAATTAAATCTCCCCTCAACCTCCTGCATTACAAAGAAAGCAACCTCAATATATCCAATCTTTCCTCATAGCTAAATTTCTCCAGTTCTAGAAGCATTCTCCCAAATTTCCTCTGCACCCTCTCTAGTGCGATTCTACCTTTCCTGTAATGCAGTGACCAGAACTTCAAGGGCTAATCTAACTGTCCTCTAAGTAATGTTTTATACAGTTCAGCATAACCTTCCTGCTTTAATGTTCTATGCCTAATTGTGAAAAGTATTCTGAATGCTTTTTCAGCCAATTTATCTACCTGCCCTGCTACCTTCAGAAATCTGTGGAATATACTCCAAGGTCCCTCTGTTTATCTAATCTGCTCAGTATCCTACTGTTCATTGTGTATTCCTTGCCTTCTTTGCCTTCCCCAAGTGCATTACCTCATAATACTTCAGATTGAATTCCTTTTGCCACTTTTCTGGACACCTGTCCAGTCTTTTGATATCTTCCTGCAGTCTATTGCTTTTTTTCCTCACCATAAGCCACATGGCCAATTTTCATATCATCTGCAACCTTCTCAGTCTTCCCCCAATATTTAATTCTAAAACATTGAGAAATTTCATGAAAAGCACAGGACCTAGTACTGAGCCCTGCAAAACCCCACTGGAAATGCCTTTTAGTCATAAAAACATCCATCAACCATTATCCGTTTCTTCCTGCCACTGAACCAAATTTGGGCCCAACTTGCCACTTGCCCTTGGACCTCACAGGCTCTGACATTTTTGACCAGTGTGTCATGCAGGGCCTGCTCAACAGCCTTGCTAAAATCCATGTCGACTACAAAAATCCTGCACCCTCATTGACCTTCATTGTTATCCCCTCAAAAGGTTCAATCAAGTTAGTCAGGCATGACCTTCCCTTAAATCCATGATAACTTCCCTTTATCTGTGTCTTTCTACATGATGATTAAGAGTGTCCCTCAGAAATTTTTTTCCAATAATTTTCCAGTCTCAGAGATTAGGCTGAATGACCTGTAACTGCTTTGTCTATTCCTTCCTCCTTTTTTAAACAACAGTGCAATGTTAGCAGTCCTCTGGCATCATACCTGTAGCCAGAGAGGATTGGGAAATGATGGTCAGCATCTCTGCTGTCTCCTAACTTGCTTCTCCTAACTTAGGATACATTTCATCCAGGACTGATGATTTATACACTTTCAAAGAAGCTAAACCTCATACTCCTTCCTCTCTCACTATATCACATCCAATGTTTCACACTCCTCCTCCTTAACTACATTATCCAGATCATCACATTCATTTACGAATGCAAGTGCAAAATATTGATTAAGAACCATGCCCACATCTTCCACAGGATGAGGTTTCATGTAGGGATTTAAAAAGTTTAATAAAGTTTTAGTGTCATTTATGAACATGTCCCATCTCATGTGACATTGACACATTAAGGAATTTTATTTTTCTATTTTTAACATTTTAAAACCGTCAGAGATCTCCCTGAGGCAGCATTTAGCCTCAGGGAGATGTGAGCTCTTTCATGCACATGCATGAAAGAGCATACTCTCATCAGGGTCAGCAGCACTGCCCGTGTGAGTAGTGAGGGGTTTTGAAGATAGTTTGCTGCTGGTTACTTATTGGTGCTTGGCAGCTTCATCTCTGCCCAGGGCTTCATTGTTAGCATTTCCAGGCTTCATTTCAGGACTTTTTGGTGTCTCCAAGGCCCCTGGAGGACTCAGACAGTGTGGACCCTTCCAAGTATCAGACAGCCGTCCGTTACACTAGTAATGGGGATTGCGATCTCCACTGGTGGTACCTCCTCTGAGGAGGAAGAGAGGGGCAGAAGGAAGAGGAGGCCAGATGTCCCAATGCAGCTTCCAGGGGAGGGACCTGTGGGGGGAGAGGAGCAGGCACAAAGGGCACAGGTACAGCAGGAAGTCCAAGATATAACAGGCTACGGAAGATGTTACTATCCTGCTGCCAGGGTTTACAGGCGGCGATGCAGCTACCTCAACATGTCCGAGGTGCAATGCCGAAGGAGGCTCCACTTCTCAAGGAAGACTGTCACCTCTATTTGTCAGATGATTGGGCCTGAGATCAGCTCCGACTGTGTGGATGGACACCCCATGCCAGTGGATCTGAAGGTCACAGTGGCCCTCAACTTCAATGCCTTTGGCTCTTTCCAGCGGTCATTGAGGGATCTGTGTGGAGTGTCCCAGTTGGGTCAAGCTGGTGACAGAAGCTTTGTTCAGGCAGGTACTGACTATTATTCTTTACCATACGGACGAGGCCAGCCAGGCTGAGCGAGCCAGAAGGTTTGCAATGATTGCTGGGTTTCCCCTCGTCCAGGGTGCAATTGACTGCACACATGTGCCTATCAAGGTGTCAGTTGGTCAGTCGAGTGCCTTCGTCAATAGGAAGGGATTCCACTCCATGAATGTGCAGATAGTGTGTGACCACAAGATGCAGATTCTGCGAGTCTGTGCAAGGTACCCTGGCAGCTCCCATGATGCGTACATCCTGAGTCACTCCCAAGTTCCGAGGCTCTTCAGTACTCCAGCCTGACTGGATGGATGACTGTTGGGTGACAGGGGCTATCCCTTGAAAAGGTCGCTTATGATGCCTCTCCACCACTGAAGAACAGAGGCAAAGTGGTGTTACAATAGGAGTCATGCCTCCACAAGGTCAGTGGTAGAGAGGTCCATAGGCCTTCTCAAGATGCACTTCTGATGCCAGAACTGTTCAGGGGGTGAACTACAATAACCCCCAGTATAGGTGTCACTGATAGTGGTTGCATGCTGCACTCTCCACAATCTGACACTGGCAAGGGGGGACCCACTGGAGGAAGAGGATATTGACGCAGCTGCACAGGCCACAGATGATGAGTCCAGTAGTGAGTCAGAAGGGGAGCATGGGGAGTAGTGTGTTAAGGACATGGAGGCAGATCTCAGTAACCTCCAGGGAAGTAGAGACACCAGGGATGCCTTGATCCAATGCTCCTTCAGCTAGGTTACCAAAGACCTGCTCGTACCTCATTCCAGGGCTGCAGCCTCCATCCCGGATGTCTGAAATTACCCTTCCATTTGCACCCGAAGTCCACTCAATGCCTGTGCAATAAAGTATCCAGGCACTCACATCCAGCATTACATACTGGTGTATCCTGCACTGGAAAGAAAATGATGAAGCATACTCAGGCCATCAGAACCAAAGGAAATTTAATGTCATTATCACATTGAATGCATAATGACATTACCATTACTGGTGTTGATGTCCACACCAGCAGACATATAAACCAAACATAAATAAACAGAAAATCACCTGTGAACTGTCCCTGCTGTGCTCATGGTGCCTTTAACTTATATTTATGTGTGCTATGTCTTGGTGCCCAACCCCCACTCGCACCCCACCCTGCTCCAGCTGGTACCAGCATTGGAAACAGCCTCCTGACTCAGCTGTCTTGTTGGCCTTTATGTCCTTGGCGGTTGTCCTCTGGCCAGTGGAGCCTGTGTTGGCCCTGCCTGGGATCATGGCTGGCATCTCCCCAGTCGTCGCAGCCTCAT
This sequence comes from Carcharodon carcharias, assembly GCF_017639515.1. Lineage (NCBI taxonomy): Eukaryota > Metazoa > Chordata > Chondrichthyes > Lamniformes > Lamnidae > Carcharodon > Carcharodon carcharias. The sequence continues at coordinate 88,421,934 of NC_054475.1, forward strand.
CTAGATGCCACGGTCACTGGCAGAGGGGCGGAGAAGCTGCTGCTGTCATCCAGAGTGCCCTGAGAGGAGCCTGCAGAGACAAAAAGCAGCTAGTGCGCCAACGTGAGGTCACTCTGGACCTCCCTCACCATTGATGGACGGGCACATAGCTGGGATACTGGTTGCTTCATCCACCTCCATCACTGACAAAGACCACTTGAGGTCATTGCCTGTATGAGGACTTGCAGGTCTGAGCAGAACCCCAGGAACCCCGATTCTGTCCCTGGAGCTGCCTTTCCATAAGAGTCACCACTCTCTCAATGGAGGAGGCAGTGCGCTCGGCCATAAGGGTCAACACAGTGCTCACGCTCCGCATGGACTCTTTCACAATGGAGACCATGTCACATAGACCCTGATGGATCTTTGTCAGATCCTCCCATACATCTTGCTGGACATCCAGCATCTGCCACCTAATGGATGACTCCAGAGGCTCATCACCTGCCTTCAACTGAGCATTTTCCTGGTCATCAGCAGTCCTCAGACTGTTGGCACCCTGGGCACACTCTGCCTCAGCCTGCACCTATGAAATGCCCTTACCAATGTGCAGTGACAATCTAGTCGCTGATCTAATGTCCACCAAGGTGCTGGTATCTGCGCTGGTACCAGGTTCAGAGAGTGCTTGTGATGCAGGTGAAAATGAAGCCCAGTGGTTCTCCGGCGTCAGGGGTCAAGAGAGCGAGTGCGTGCTGGTGAATCTAAAAGGGAGAAGAAGGACATGTCATTAGTTTAAGTCATCACACTGTCATTATGCATGCCAAGTACCCTGGTGAGACAATGGAGATCTGGATCATGGTGCCATTGTCTCCCAATGATCAATGGGGACTCCAGGTTTGAGGCTCCCATCAATGAAGAGACTACACTAGAATGGTTGCACAATCCAAAACTCTCACCTCTGTGCACTGCGCTCTTACCTTCATCCGGCACCCTCACCTCGCCACACCCAGTCACACGGGGAGAGTGCTGGCTCTTGAGTTTGAGGACGTCCTACTTGAACCTGGTGTGCAGCAGCAGTTTGGGCGGGCCTCCATCTGTACATGATCTCTCTGATTGGTTATGACTCATCTTCTCCTAAAAGGACAGCAGAGCATTGAGTAGCCCACTCTCTTCCTGCAGTGCCATTGCAGCCTGGCAAACCCCACCTGAGGAACACCTCACAGGGCACAGCAAGTCGTAGCCCTCGAGCCACAGGGCACTCAGTCCAAGCAGCTAAGGCTCTACCCCTTGGCCAGCTCCGGCAACATTGACAGTTGGCACTCACACTCTAACACCCTGAGGTCCACAGGGGAAACAGCTATACCTTAACACTTCTGCACACTGACCCATACCAACACGGTACTCTTGAGCACAGCAGGTCATTGAACCTCTTCTGGCACTGCACCCATATGCGCCGCACCATGTCATGGCTGCTGACCAATGCTGCCACCTCCTCCCATGCCCTCATTGTGAGGTGCAGTGACCTCCTCCTCCCATCTCTGGGGACAGGGGTGTTCCTCCTGGCAGCCACCTCCTGCTGCAGGACAGCGAGTCACTCATCCGAAAAGCACAGACTAAGTGTCCACCTGACCTGCCCTCCCGTCTGCTGTGGTCAGCCGCACTTGATTCCATTACTTGAATTTTGACAATGCAGAGAGATGTTCTTCCATGGCAGCCTTCAGGGGGCTGCCTGTGCTGTTTTTAAACCGGCCGCCAGGTCGCCATTGGGCCAGCGTGAAGTCACAGTCGGGAGCCGATTGAGGGCGATGGCCTGTTTCCTGGCTGATGCCAGGTCTGCCAACTGTGCCCGCCCACCATACTCAAAATCCTGCCCTTAAAAGTCTTGAAGACTTGACATGATTGAAAGTAGGAGCTGTTTCCCCTGGCTGGAAAGACTAAATCTAAGATCATAGTCTCAGGATAAGGTGTCAGCCATTTAGAATTGAGGTAAGGAGAAATTCCTTCACTTAGAGAATTGTGAATCTTTGGCATTCTCCAGCACAGAGGGCTGTTGATGCTCAGGCGTTGAGTACATTCAACACCCGAGACTGATAAATTTCTGGACACTATGGGAATCACAGGGTATAGGAACAGGGTGGGAAAGTGGAAGTGAGGCAAAAGATCAGCCCCAATCTTATTAAATGGCAGAGCAGTCTTGAGGGACCATATGGCCTAACCGTCTTATTTCATATTTCTTAATTTCTTTTGTTCTTACTAACCAGTACAAGGAGTAATTTACTGTGATATGGAGTGGGTTGCTGGTGTAAAGTGACTCATCAGTGTAGAAAGTAATTTAACAATTTAGGGATAGATTTACCAGGTCAAGGAGTGATTCACCAAGCAAAGGAGTGTTATATGGTTCAAGGAGGGAACCAGTAGTGTAAAGAGAGATTCACCAGTGTAAAGAGTAAATTACTCATATTAAGTAAAACAATGCCAGCTTGAGGGCACACTAATTAAACCACAGGACTTCGATCCAGTAGATTTGATACCTGCATTAAGAGATTTACAGTTTGATTGTCTGCATTTATCAAAAAAGCAATTTTGTGCCATATAGTAAATGAGTTGTTAGCTTGTGTCCACATTCACAAAATCTATTATTATGCTTCAGTGTCAAAGGAGATTATAGATAGTGACTGCACTATAGCGTCTGAAATTGGCTTGTTAAGCATTGTGAAAATCAATGTAATGTAAAACAGACCTTAATTTATAGCAGCCCATGAAATGAAGCAAACTTCACAGTTAACACAAGAATTCTGGGAACCATGGGAACACCATAATCTCCAAGTTCCCCTCAAAGTCACACAGTATCCTGAGTGGGAAATACTTCTTTGTTCCTTCATCATCACTGGGTCAAATTCCTGGAACTTCCCACCAAACAGGATTGTGGGAATACATTCACCACACGAACGGCAGTGATTCAAGGAGGTTGCCCACCATCACCTTGAAAAGGGCAATTAAGAATGGCCTTGCCAGTGTGCTCATACCCTGTGAATGAATAAATATTTTTTAAAATTCAAAATCCACAATACAGTCTCTAAGCAACAACTCAGGAAATCAATTAGGCAGTCTAAGCCAGTGTTGCAGTCCATTCTGTGTCTAGACTGGTTAAGCAAATCTAGACCACAAATCTTCAGCCAACAAAGGAAATATTGTATTTCTTTAAAATATAGAAAGAATATTCAGTGAGATTTTCAATATCTATACTTTGGTAGTACACATGAAAGCAGGGTGCAAATGAGGTGGAAAATCATCGGCAAAGGTAAGTGCCTGAAATATACCAGTAATACATTGCTAAGTATTTCTAACAATATTGAAGCAGAAGGGGTTAGCACTGCTTCAGAGCATCAGTCTTATGAGAGGTGTGAACATATTTCATTGGATAAGTCCACGTGGATTTAGCATTCTGTAATGACAATCATATGTCAGCTGCATAGGATTGACATGTGTAAAGCCAGGTTTATGGACTTATCCTCAAACCTAGGTACTCTCCTATCTGCTGACCCAAAAGCCAGCACAGCAGTGGCAAGTGTGCCTGGAAACGGGCTTGGAATCATGCTTTATTCTGCCTTTGCACTCTGCAGTCATCCAAAGGATTTTTCAATATTCCCATTTAAAGCGCTACCATGATTTGTCAGAAAGGAAGAAGTGAATGGGGAGAGGTACACGAACCAGAAAGGGGTCCAAGACATTATCATGGAACCATAAGCCAGGATTTCCCAGTGGTCAGGTGGGTGCGGCGGGCGGGCTTGGGAGCGGTTGGGAGGTTGGCCGCTGCCTGCGATTGGACCCCGACATGGATTTCACGCTGGCCAGCCATTGAACAGCCAGCCAGCACTCAGCACTGCCGGGGCGGGGGAGGGGGTTGCAGCAGGAGCGCAAGCGCTGAAGTGTGTGCATGCGCTCGTGTGCACACAGTAAAAGCTCCCTGAGGCACAGAGCTGCCTCAGGGAGCTGAAGAGTTTTAACAATAAAAACAAAGATTTTAAAAATAATGAAATCATAGAGTTAGATATAGCTCTTGGGGCGAAATGGATCAAGGGAAATGGGGAGAAAGCAGGAGCAGGCTATTGAGTTGGATGATCAGCCATGCTCATAATGAATGGCGGATCAGGCTCGAAGGGCCGAATGGCCTACTCCTGCTCCTAGTTTCTATGTTTCTATGTTTCTATGCCCCCTCATGTGACTTTGTCACATGAGCAGGGACATGTTAAATATGAGTGTTAAAAGTTTTGACTTTAAAAAAAAATCACTGGTTGAAACCTTAACACTCCCGTAGATTTCGCCAAAAATGAAAAGGCTTTTCGCCCAACCACCAACCGAACAGTTGGACGAGCGGTGAAAAATTTGAGTCAATTGGGTTCTTAAGGGCCTTAATAGGCCACTTAATTAATGGCAGGTGCGGCTCTGACTCCTGTGCGTGGCCGCCAACCAAAATGTCGCAAGAGTGCGCGATGACAAGAGGACGCTCACCTGATGTCATCATGCATCATTTTACGCTCGTTCAGGTCAGACGCAAGCCTGCCCGACGAGTGCAATATTCTGCCCATAGAATCATAGATTTGTTACAGCACAGAAAGAAGATATTTGGTCCAGTCAGTCTGTATCAGTTCTCTGCAATAGCAACTCAGCTAGTCCCACTAACACACCAGACCCCACCCCCTCCTTTTTCCCCATAGCCCTGCAAATATTCTTATGTCAAAAAATTATTCAATTTCCTTTTGAAAGCCTTGATTGAATCTACCTTTATCACACTTGCAGGCAGTGCATTCCCTAACCACCTGCTCTGTAATAAAGCTTTCCCCATGTCGCTTTTGGTTCTTTAACCTTAAAGCTTTGTACTCTGCCTCTTGACCCTTCTGCCAATAGCTACAGCTTCTCCTGACCTACTCTTTCCAGATCCCTCATGATTTTGAACACCTCTATCAAATCTCCTCTGAAACTTTTCTTCTCTAAAGAGAACAGCCCAACCTTCTCCATGACCCTTATCCCTCGAACTATCCTTAGAAATCTTTTCTGCACCCCCTCTAAGTGCCTTCATATTCTTCATATGAAGGTTCAATATAATTTTCTTGCTTTTGTACTCTATGCCTTCATTTATATAGCTTACAGTCCCAAATTGCTTCTTAACCACTTTCTCAACCTTCTTAATAATTTGTGTAAATATGCCCAAAGGTTCCTCAGTTCCTGCACCTCCTTTAGAATTGTATCCTTTATTTTATATTGCCTTCCCTCATCCTTCCTACCAAAATGTAGCACACTTATTTACAGTAAATTTCATCTGCCACATGTCCACCCATTCCACCAGTCTGTCTATGTCCACTTGAAGTCTAACACATTTGTTATTTGTTATATAGACTGATAGTCTTTAAAAAATTAATTTACCAGTGTCCGACTGAGCAAAAGGACTAAAGGACAAGATTTCATGTTTTAAGACTTTCACTGTAACAAGCAAACTAAAATCAACATAAATCAAATGCTACTTAACAGGCAACTAATACATTGAACTAAAGAAAAGGTACTTTCACATTTTCTAACTAACACAATCTAGATATGTCTTACAACTCCTTTTGCTGTGTACCGTACTTCTCACAGAAATGTAGCATTGCAAGATTCAGTCCCAAGATACTCCCAGCTTTCCAGCAGTCTCACTTTTCCCTGCCATGCCAAGTTGAATTTTCCAGTGTTCTTCGAAAATTGTCCCACTCTGCCTGAGTAAACTTTCACCAGCAAGCCCACCTCGACAACTCCTTGTTCCTTAAATCTCCAAAAGTCCTGCCTGTGCTGTCTTCATTTTCTCAATCAGAGAAACAACTCTCACCAACATCCTTCTTGGCTGCTACCCCAAATATAGTCTTTCATTGCTCTTCACAGCAGCTGCATTCTCTCTCTCTCTCTCTCTCTTGCTCTCTCTCAATGTCTCTATTTCCTTTATCCAGAACATTCTGTTTCACCTTCAGTTAAAGGAGACATTTTGCAAAGTCTCACATTCATAACACTACCCACATCACAGTTCTCAATACTTCTAAATTTTGTGTCATCTGAAAATTTTGAAATTGTTCCCTGCAGAACGAAGTCTAGGGGCAGAATTTCACCCTTGTCAGGAAGGCTGGGCAGAGGCGGGTGGGAAAGTCAGGAAACTGACCGCTGCCTGCGATTGAGACCGGAAGGCGATTTCATGCTAGTGGGCCAATTAAGGCCCGCCCAGCATGAAGCGCGAGTGACAGCGCTCAGTGCTGCCTGTGCGGGCGGGGGGAAGGATGTCAAGTGAGAACTTTGTGCATGCGCACTAGTGCATGCTTCAAAGGGGATAATTTTCTCCCCATCAGGGGGAGTTGTGTGGGAGCAGGTTTGAGTGTGCGGGCAGCTGGGCGCCGCCCGTGATCGGCTGGGCGCCGCCATTTTACATGGGCGGGCCAATTAAGGCCCACCCAACGTGACATACACCCGGAAGCGCTGAGTGCTACCTGTGCGGGGTAGGGGGGGGGTGGTGAAGGTTGCCTGAGTCAGGGCCTGCACTCTTTCGTGTGTACAGAAATCCCCCTGAGGCACAGAGTTGACTCAGGGAGATTAGTTTAAGTTTAAAAAATTTTAATAAAGGGAAAAAAAATTTTAGGACATCTCCCCTCATGTAAAACTCATATGAGCCAGGACATGTCTATGAGCTTTATTTTAAAAAAAATTCAAGCCTTTAAAAACCTTTATGAAGACTCACCCCGCCTGTGGATGAGGTTCCATGAAAAATGCGAAGGCCGCCTGGAATCTTCGCCAGCCCGCCAACCTTAAGGTTGGAAGAGCAGCTCGGTTTATTGTTTTAATTGATAGTTTACTGGCCTCAAAGGCCTTTGACAGTTCAGCGGGCATGCAGCCAACTTGGGTGCACCTGACTCGGCTGCGCGCCCGCTGAACTGAAAATCTGAATGATGCGCGGTTACGTTGGGACGCACGCCCAACATCACCGCATGTCATTTTACACCTCGGCGAGCAGGGGCAGGGCCTCCGCTCACCAAGTCAAAGATTCTGCCCATAATCTCCCTGAGGCACAGAGTTGCCTCAGGGAGATGGGGAGTTTAAAGAAAAATAAAGAAATTAAAAATGTTCTAAAAAATGTCCCTTCATGTGACTCTGTCACCTGGGCGGGAACATGTTATTAATTACATTTTAAATTTTATTTTTATTTGCTCTAGGAAACCTCATCCCACCCATGGATGAGGTTTCCTAAAAGTGCAAAGGCCACTTGGCCTATTCGCCTCCCCGTCAACCGTAAGGCTGGAGGGCAGCGAAAAATTCCATTTAATTGATCCTTTAATGGCCTTAACAAGCCTTTTAATTGTCGGCGGGAATGCTGCCAACTCCAGCGTGTGCCCACTGAATGAAATATTGCGCGACTGCACATTGACGCTTGCCCGGTGTCAACACGTGTCATTTTATGCGCGAGCGGGTCAGGTCTGCACCCACCCGCTGAGCTAAGAATTTTGCCCTAGGTCATTACTATAGATCAAAAAAGCAGTGGATATTGATCTCAGGGAAACCCCACTCTATTACTTCCTCCAGTTTGAAAAACAACAGTTCACCATTACCCTCTGTTTTCTGTCACTGAGCCAACTTCATTTCCATGCTACCACTGTTCTTTTTATTCCATGGGCTTTAACTTTCTGACAAGCCTTTTATATAGAATTTTATCAAATGCCTTTAGGAAGCCCATGCACACCATGTCAACTGCATTAGCTTTATCATCCCTCTCTGTTATTTCATTTATAAAAATGCATTGACATGCAGCTAATGTGTGACCATGTGCAAACCATCATGCCAGTGATTTTCCGCTATCCTAGCAGCAGCTATGATGATGCCTTCATCCTGAGGCAGTCTGCCAATCCCACCATGAAGAACCAGAGGTTGACTGTTTGGAGACGAGGGATACCCTCTTGTAAGTTTTAGGGGGCTTTGGAGGTATAAAACTCTTTTACTTAAGATATTAAGTTCCAAATACTTAATTTATAACAATGGGGTCCTCAGTTATACTTAACATAACAAGGTATGAATAGTTAGTATTTATGAATCAGGTAGAATTTATTAAGCAAGATGTTACATGTACTTAATAAAACAGTGAAGCCAACATGGAAGTTTTTTATCCCTCAAGGCCCTAGGATTCCTTGAGAGCTGCCAGCACAGGCGCTGCCTTTCTTCCTCTGTCTCTGAAGTGATGTTACATTGAATGTGTCTCAGAAGAATTATACTACAGAAGCTGCAGTGAAAATGTGCCAAAAATACCCTGAGATTTTCCAACTTTTGTCCCTAATTCTCACTGTCCCTCTTCCTTATTTAGAAATAGCCCAAATTAACCTCTTCCATTGCTTTAGGGTGAGGACCATTTGGCGCCATCCCACCTCCCTAACTAGAGTCATGTAGACTGAAGAAAAATGTCCCTCCCTTATTCTTGGGCCCTCAGAGGTCAGTTCCACTGTAAACAAATGGCACATCCTTGGAGATACAGATCAGTTGTACAAACAATATTATATCCCCTTATCAATAATATAACATTCACATCAAGATATTTAAAGCCATTATTACAAATACTAAAGCCAATTAAGAGTAATAATCCCTACCATAATGTCAGGAAAGAAATTACTTTATTTTAAAATACAGGCATTATGTCCTACAGATAATAGGTCTTGGTTTTGTTTAAAATAAGGTGTCATCTAAGTTCAAGCTGTTGAGCTCGCTCCTTTTGTTTATTCCTTCAAGGCTGACAAAGAAACCCTTGATTACAGTGTAATTAAAACAAATACAATTCCTTGAATCCAGACTTTTCGGTACCTTTAAAATAAATAAGTCATCAAGACCAAATTCTCGCAAATGACTGCTATCCTATTCCCAACATGCCTTAGCTGTAAATTGTACCACTAGCAGAAATTCAAATTGAACTGCTTAAAAGGTGGCCAAGATAAAATCCATAAATGCAACTTCAAACCAACAAAGAACCCTAAAAATTAATAGTATTATCAAAATCTTACATTCTGTACAACTGTCCGATGGCTCCCCTCCACCACCCAAATATGCAGGGACAACAGGAGCCATGCTGCCACCAGATACATCATTGAGAAGACCATCAGCATTATCAGCAACACATCTGCTAAAGGACTTCGCTGTCTGGTGACAGCTGGCACATGAACTGTCCTTTCTCCTGGCTTGGCTGCAGCCCACTTATGTCCAGTAATTCACCATGTGCAGATCCCAACTCTACATTGTGCTTTAAGGTAAATGTAGTGCCAATATCTGAGCTGGTGACTGAAAATGTCAGGTCAAGTGATTGTACTCCACAGAGTTCTGTAGAAGCTCTCGTCCCTCCTCATGAGGCTGTACTTGAGGGTCAGGGGATAATTCTTGGCATCTGAAAGCAAAAATGTGGAAGTGGAGGGTTAGGGTGAGGGGAATAGGTGGAATGGAAAGCAAGAGGTCCATGCTATAACATCTGCAGCTTGCACTTCAAGCTATCAGGATGAAGGTGTGGTGGTGTGTGAGAAGGACCATAACGCAGGAACATAGCATCATCCCGAATGTTCTCTGTGCATGCAAGGCCACCAGCTCAGGTAGGTCTCTATGACAAAAACAAAAAACTGCGGATGCTGGAAATCCAAAACAAAAACAGAATTACCTGGAAAAACTCAGCAGGTCTGGCAGCATCGGCAGAGAAGAAAAGAGTTCACGTTTCGAGTCCTCATGACCCTTCAACAGAACTGATCTTTCTTTACAAGGAGAGGGAAATATAAGCTGGTTTAAGGTGGGGTGGGGGGCTGGTGGAGAAGTGGAGGGGGAGGGATGTTAGGATAGGAGCAGATCATCAAAAGATGTCACAGACAAAAGAACAAAAGAACACAGAGGTGTTGAAGTTGGTGATATTATCTAAACGAATGTGCTAATTAAGAATGGATGGTAGGGCACTCAAGGTATAGCTCTAATGGGGTGGGGGAGCATAAAAGATTTAAAAATAATGGAAACAGGTGGGAAAAGAAAAATCTATATAAATTATTGGAAAAGGAAAAAAAAGGAAGGGGGAAGAAACAGAAAAGGGGTGGGGATCGAGGAGAGAACTCAAGACCTAAAGTTGTTGAATTCAATATTCAATCCGGAAGGCTGTAAAGTGCCTAGTCAGAAGATGAGGTGCTGTTTGCGTTGGGCTTCACTGGAACAATGCAGCAGGCCAAGGAGAGACATGTGGGCAGGAGAGCAGGGTGGAGTGTTAAAATGGCAAGGGACAGGGAGGTTTGGGTCTTTCTTGCAGACAGACCGCAGGTGTTCTGCAAAGCGGTTGCCCAGTTTACGTTTGGTCTCTCCAATGTAGAGGAGACCGCATTGGGAGCAACAAATACAGTAGACTAAGTTGGGGGAAATGCAAGTGAAATGCTGCTTCACTTGAAAGGAGTGTTTGGGCCCTTGGACGGTGAGGAGAGAGGAAGTGAAGGGGCAGGTGTTACACCTTTTGTGTGGGCATGGGGAGGTGCCATAGGTGGGGGTTGAAGAGTAGGGGGTGATGGAGGAGTGGACCAGGGTGTCCTGGAGGGAACGATCCCTGCGGAATGCCGACAGGGGGGGTGAAGGGAAGATGTGTTTGGTGGTGGCATCATGCTGGAGTTGGCGGAAATGGCGGAGGATGATCCTTTGAATGCGGAGGCTGGTGGGGTGATAAGTGAGGACAAGGGGGACCCTATCATGTTTCTGGGAGGGAGGAGAAGGCGTGAGGGCGGATGCGCGGGTGATGGGCCGGACACGGTTGAGGGCCCTGTCAACGACCGTGGGTGGAAAACCTCGGTTAAGGAAGAAGGAGGACATGTCAGAGGAACTGTTTTTGAAGGTAGCATCATCGGAACAGATGCGACGGAGGCGAAGGAACTGAGAGAATGGGATGGAGTCGTTACAGGAAGTGGGGTGTGAGGAGCTGTAGTCAGGGTAGCTGTGGGAGTCGGTAGGCTTGTAATGGATATTGGTGGACAGTCTATCACCAGGGATTGAGACAGAGAGGTCAAGGAAGGGAAGGGAAGTGTCAGAGATGGACCATGTGAAAATGATGGAGGGGTGGAGATTGGAAGCAAAATTAATAAATTTTTCCAAGTCCCGACGAGAGCATGAAGCAGCATCGAAGTAATCATCGATGTACCGGAGAAAGAGTTGTGGGCCGGAGTAGGACTGGAACAAGGAATGTTCCACATACCCCAAAAAGAGACAGGCATAGCTGGAGCCCATGTGGGTACCCACAGCCACACCTTTTATTTGGAGGAAGTGAGAGGAGTTGAAGGAGAAATTGTTCAGTGTGAGAACAAGTTCAGCCAGACGGAGGAGAGTAGTGGTAGATGGGGATTGTTCGGGCCTCTGTTCGAGGAAGATGCTAAGGGCTCTCAGACCATCCTGGTGGGGGATGGAGGTGTAGAGGGATTGGACGTCCATGGTGAAGAGGAAGCAGTTGGGACCAGGGAACTGCAAATTGTTGATGTGACGTAAGGTGTCAGAGGAATCACGGATGTAGGTGGGAAGGGACTAGACAAGGGGAGGGAGAAGGGAGCCAAGATAACGAGAAATGAGTTCTGTAGGGCAGGAGCAAGCTGAGATGATCAGTCTACCAGGACAGTCCTGTTTGTGGATTTTGGTTAGGAGGTAGAAGCGGGCCGTCCGAGGTTGGGCGACTATCAGGTTGGAAGCTGTGGGAGGAAGATCCCCAGAGGAGGTGAGGTCAGTGACAGTCCTGGAAACAATGGCTTGATGTTCAGTGGTGGGGTCATGGTCCAGGGAGAGGTAGGAGGAAGTGTCTGCGAGTTGACGCTCAGCCTCCGTGAGGTAGAGGCCAGTGCGCCAGACAACAACAGCACCACCCTTGTCAGCGGGTTTGATGACAATGTCAGGGTTGGACCTGAGAGAACGGAGTGCAGTAAGTTCAGAGAGAGAGAGATTAGAATGGGTGAGAGGAGCAGAGAAATTGAGACGACTAATGTCACGCCGACAGTTCTCAATGAAAAGATCAAGAGAAGGTAAGAATCCAAAGGGAGGGGTCCAGGTGGAGGGAGAATATTGGAGGTGGGTGAAAGGATCTGTTGAATGGGGAGGGGATTCCTGCCCAAAGATATGAGCCTGGAGACGAAGATGGCGGAAGAAGAGTTCAGCATTGTGCAGAGCCTGGAATTCATTGAGATGAGGGCGTAAGGGTATGAAACTAAGTCCTTTGCTAAGCACTGAACGTTCAGCTTCGGAGAGGGGAAGGTCAGGGGGTATAGTGAATACACGGCTGGGGCTGGGACTGGAAGAAAGGGTGGGGACGGAGGGACAGGCAGGGGTGGAGGGTCCTAGATGAGTGTTGGTGTCTATGAGTTGCTGGAGCTTGCGCTCCTTAGCACTTGAGAGAAAGAGAAAAAGTTTCTTGTTGAGGCGTCGGATGAGACGAAGAATAAAATGAAACTGGGGGCACGCGCAGCTTTGAAAAAGGGTACGGCGGTGCTGCTGGAGGGAGAGTTCGAGTGTGTTCATATGGCGGTGCATGGCACTGAGTGTGGATCTCAGAATGTGACGGGAACAGCAGTCTGAGAAACGTTTTATGTCCTGGAGACACCCAGCGCCCCCACTCCACTTCTGGCCCCCCACCTTAAACCATCTTATATTTCCCTCTCCTTGTAAAGAAAGATCAGTTTTGTTGAAGGGTCATGAGGACTCGAAACGTCAACTCTTTTCTTCTCTGCTGATGCTGCCAGACCTGCTGAGTTTTTCCAGGTAATTCTGTTTTTGTTTTAGGTCTCTATGACAGCTGGCCCATGATGCAGAGTACTGCCTCATCCAGAGGGCTCAGTGGATGCAGACATTCCATTCTCCCTCCGGTTCTGCTCTGCTCCTTACAGTTAATGGCTACCTTGTCCTGCAAGAGAAAAGAAAGAATTTCAGTGAGTTTGTTGCATTGTGTTTAGGTGATGTGCCTATCATAGTTGAATGGCTGGAGGTATATGAAAGCAGTGAGAGGTGGGCATGCGGCTGGTAGTATTGATGAGAGCAACGGTGACATGGAGCATGTGAATGTTAGGCCTGAGAGCTGACTACCCGGGACTACTGATGGCTGAGTGATGGGAGTGTGATGCATTAAATAGCATGAGGGGTTGCTGGTGTGGCAGATAGGAGGTGTCACCATCTTGACCACCTGTGTGATGTCAATGAACTTCTTGTGGGATTGCTGCCAGATTCCTAGGCGAGATTCAGGGAATTGACCTTGCTGGTCAACTTCTCCCAATCCATTCTTCTGGTGTTCCTCAAGAGGCTTCTGGCCCATGCAGAGACATGGCCTGTCTTCCCTTATCCTGGTCTAATGCTTCCAGCACCACATCAAAGAACCTAGGAACCCTCTCTCTTCTCTGTTGCTCCAAGCAGGTGCAACCAATTCCTATGGTGACAGCCAGCAGCAGCTTCCTTATAATCTGGAGATTAAAATCAGCAGGCCAGTCCAGCCATGCAAAATATCAGGGCCTTTATCACTAATCATAGAATCACAAAATTATTACAGCACTGAAGGAAGCCATTCGGCCCATCGTGTCTTCACTGGCTCTCCAAATGAACATCGTGACTTAGTGCCATTCTCCTGCTTTTTCTCCATACCTTTGCATATTGTTTCTATTCAAATAATCATCTAATGCCGTCTTGAATGCCTCAATTGAACTTGCCTCTACCACACTTCGAGGCAATGTTTGCCAGGCTCAAACCACTCACTGAGTGAAAAAGTTTTTTCTCACATCATATTTCCTTCTTTTGCAGATCACTTTAAATCTGTGCCTTCTCATTCTCGACCCTTATATGAACTGGAGCAGTTTCTCCCTATCTATTCAATCCAGCCTCCTCTTGATTTTGAACACCTCTATCAAATCTCTTAGCCTTCTGCTCTGCAAGGAGAACAGTCCCAATCTATCCAATCTAACTTCGTATCTCAAATTCCTCATTCTTGTAAACCTCTTCTTCATTCCCTCCAATGCGTTCACATCCTTCCTATAGTGTGGCGGCCAGAACTGTACACAATACACCAGCTGAGGTCTGACTAGTGTCTTATACCAGATCAGCATACCCTCCCTGCTCTTGTATTCCACGCCCCTATTAATGAAGCTTAGAATACTGTATGCTTTAGAAACAGTTCTCTCTACCTGTCCTGCCACCTATAAAAACTTATGTACATATACACCCAGGTCTCTCTGCTCCTGCGCACCCTTTAGAATAGTATCCTTTATTTTATACTCCATGTTCTTTGTACCAAAGTGTATCACTTCACACTTCTCCACATTGAACTTCATCTGCCACCTATCTGCCCACTCAACCAATGTGTCAATATCCTTTTGAAGTTTTACACTGCCCTCCTCATAGTTTATAATTCTCCCAAGTTTTGTGTCATACGCAAACTCTGAAATTGTCGCCTGCACACCTAGATCTAGATCATTTATATATATCAGGAAGATCAAGGATCCCAATACCAACCCCTGGGGAACTCCACTACAAACCGTTTTCCAGCCCGAAAAATACCCATTAACCATTAGTCTCTGTTTCCTATCCTGTTGCGTTCTACAGGGTAACACTTTGTTCAGGTCTGACCAATATTAGTGGAATCGAAGGAGACAACTGACTACTAAATGTTACTTTATTGTATTTACACAGCTATAAGCAATAATCGCACGTCCTTCTGCCCATCAGGGACCCCATGGCGACTGTTGATCGAGAAATATCCTCAAGTTCCTTGGCATTGGTTGCGAACCCAGTCCATAGCTGAAGTTCGAATTCGACTGGAAGGTCCCCACCTTTAAAGGACTTATCTTGTTTTCTACATTGTTTCCCGAGTTAGTCATGGCCATCTGTTGTTTGCAAGCATTAGACAGATCATGCTATATTTACCTATGAGTATCATGCTAAGACCATCGCAATCCACAAATTCCTACATATCCCTCAGCCAATTTTGTATCCATGTTGCTACTGTCCCTTTTATTCCATGACCTATAACTTTCCTCACAAGCCTGCTGTGTGGCACTGCATCGAACGCTTTTTGGAAGTCCATATACGCCACATCAACAACCTTGCTCTCATCAACCATCTCTGTTACCTCTTCAAAAAACTCCAGAAAATTAGTTAGGCACAATTTTCCTTTCATGCTGACTTTTCTAAAACAATCCAAATTTTTCCATGTGACTATTAATTCTATCCCAAATAATTGTTTCTAAAAGTTTCCCCACACTGAAGTTAAACTGACTGGTCTGTAATTGCAGGATAGATCTTTACGACCTTTTTTGGACAAGGGGGTAATGTTTACATTTCTCTAGTCCTCCAGCACCTCCCCCAAATTTAGGGAACATTGAAAGATTATTGCCAATACCTCTGCAATTTCCACTTTCACTTCCTTCAATAGTCTTGGGTGCATCTCATCCGGTCTGGGTGCCTTATCAACTTTAAGCACTGACAGCTTATCCAATATCTCCTCCTTATCAATTCTAAACCCCTCCTGTGACTGAGTTTCCTCCTCTGTCACCATGGCCTGGGCAGCATCTACCTCATAGGTAAAGACAGATGCAAATTATTCATTTAACACCTCAGACATGCCTCTTGCCTCTATGTGTAAATCGCCTTTTTGGTCCCTAATCGGCCCTACTCCTTTCACCACCCTTTTTACTATTGATGTGCTTATAGAATACTTCGGGATTTCTTTTAATGTTAGCTGCCAGTCTTTTTCATAATCCCTTTTTGCTTCTTGTATTTGATTTTTCACATCCCCTCTGATCCTTCTGTATTCAGCTTGGTTCTGGAATTGTGTTTGCTTGCTGATACCTGTCGCAAGCACACGTTTTCTTCTTTAACTTAATTTCTATCCACTTTGTCATCCAGGGAGCTCAGGATTTGTTTGTCCTACCCTTCCCTTTCAAGGGAACATGCCTTGACTGTGCCCAAACCATCTCCTCTTTGAAGGTAGCCCATTGTTCAGCTACTGTTTTCCCCACCAACCTTTGGTTCCAATCTATCTGGCCCAGTTTCATTCTTGCCCCATTGAAGTCCGCTCTGTGCCAGTTGATTATTCCTACTCTGGATTGACCGATATCCTTTTCCGCCATCATCCTAAACCTAATGATACAATGATCACTGTCCCCAAAATGTTCCCCTACTGTCACTTGATCTCCTTGACCTACCTCATTCCCAAGAACCAGGTCTAGCACCCCCTCCTTTCATGTTGGACTAGACACATTCTGCTGTAGGAAATTCTCCTGAACATAACCTCAGAACGCTTGTCCCTCACTGCCCCTTACACTACCACTTTCCCAGTCTGTATACGGGTAATTAAAGTCTCCCATTATAACTACCCTATGATGTTTACACCTCTTGGTAATTTCCTTGCAGATTTGTTCCTCTATATCCTTTCCACTAGCTGGTGGTCTATGCATTACACCGAGCAATTTAATTGCATCCTTCTTATTCCTTAGCTCCAGCCAAATCAATTCTGCCCTTGAATCCTCTGACACATCCATTTTCTCCAGTGCTGCAATACTTTCCTTAACCAAAAATGCCACCCTCCTCTTTTTTTCCCTTTCCTATCTTTTCTGAACACTTTGTAACCAGGAATATTTAGCACCCAGATCTGCCCTTTCTTAAGCTACGTCTCCATTACTGCCACAACATCATAATCCCACAAGACAATCTATAGCTCCTCAATTTTATTAACTATACTCCATGCATTCACATACATGCAGTGTAACCCTGAATTAGACTTCATTACTTGCTCATAAAATAATAAAAACAAAAAAACTGCGGATGCTGGAAATCCAAAACAAAAACAGAATTACCTGAAAAACTCAGCAAGTCTGGCAGCATCGGCGGAGAAGAAAAGAGTTGACGTTTCGAGTCCTCATGACCCTTCGACAGAACTTGAGTGAATCCAAGAAAGGGGTGAAATATAAGCTGGTTTAAGGTGTGTGTGTGTGGGGGGGGGTTGGGGGGGGGGTGGGGGTGGTGGTTGGGTGGGGGGAGAGAAGTGGAGGGGGTTGGTGTGGTTGTAGGGACAAACAAGTAGTGATAGAAGCAGATCATCAAAAGATGTCACAGACAACAGAACACATAGGTGTTAAAGTTGGTGATATTATCTAAACAAATGTGCTAATTAAGAATGGATGGTAGGGCACTCAAGGTATAGCTCTAGTGGGGGTGGGGGGAGCATAAAAGATTTAAAAATATTTAAAAATAATGGAAATAGGTGGGAAAAGAAAAATCTATATAATTTATTGGAAAAAACAAAAGGAAGGGGGAAGAAACAGAAAGGGGGTGGGGATGGAGGAGGGAGCTCAAGACCTAAAGTTGTTGAATTCAATATTCAGTCCGGAAGGCTGTAAAGTGCCTAGTCGGAAGATGAGGTGTTGTTCCTCCAGTTTGCGTTGGGCTTCACTGGCTCCCTTACTCATTACTTGCTCCCTTACTCCGACTCCATCTATTTACTTACTATTCTCTATTTTAGTGCTATCTGCCTCTCCCAACATTCCATGCACCCTGGTATTACTTGCTGATATTCTCTCCTGTTAGTTAGTTTAAACCCTTCCCAACAATACTAGCAAAATAATCCGAATGGAACTCTGTCCCGGCTCTGTTCAGATGCAGCCCGTCCAGATTGTATAGGTGCCATCTCTGCCAGAGCCAGTCCCAGTGTCCCAGGAATCTAAAGCCCTCCCTCCTGCACCATCTTTGCAGCCATCCATTCATCTGTCTTATCTTCCTATTTCTGTACTCAAAGGTTCCAATTGTATTGGAGGTTACTGATGAAACTCAGCTGTAACTCAGTTACTAGACTGTACTGAACATGCAACTCTTACTTTCAACTGTCTGAGGATCAATGCTTGAGAATACCTAGGGAGTTAATTTCCACACTATTTCCAGCATGTCACCATTTCCTCAGCCATTGATGCAATTTTCAGAACCAATAAAATCAGGTGAAAATATCTGTGTGTTGGCATTGCCTGTTCTGTTCATTTCAGGTGGATATTCAAGGTCCCTTGACATTGTACTGACCTAATTCTAATGATAGATCATCGACTTGAAATATTAACTCAGTTTATCTCTCCATAGATGTTGCATGACATGCTGAATGTTTCCAATGTTTTCTCTTTTTATTTCATTAATACTGACCATTTGCTATGTGAAAATTGACTGGCATGTTTCCCTACAATACAGCAGTAACAACAGTTCAAAAAATACTTTATTGGCTTTGAAGCACTTTCCAATGTTCAGGTGTGCTATATAAATGCATGTTCTTTCTTTGCAGTGAAGCCAATGTAAATGGAACAAATGTCCTCTATTGCATTGGAGATTCCCTAATCTAGTGCAGAAATGTCCACTGACACGGATCAAGAGTTCATATAATCAGGCCCTACTTTGGCTTACACTATCTGTAAATGCACTTATTCACCTCTTTACTGAAGGCACTGGGTTAGGAAACTACCCAACATTTCATCCAAAAGATAGTATCTCCAACAGCACAACATTCCCTTGGCACTGCACTGAGGAACTCCACAAGGGGACTGCAGAAAATACTTTAATTGGGATGACTGAGAGAAATGTGCTGTGGTCAGTGACATGATTCCAAAACAGGTGGAATTCCTGATCCATTATATTGATAGCAGCATAGCAGCCGAGGAGGAAAATGTTGACCTTTCTTTCTCTTGTAAGCTTCTTTGATACTTCTATGTGAAGGGTGTTATAAAATTTATAATTGGGTGTGTGATGTTGCCAGCCACTGAATCAATTTATTCTGAATGATGGTGACATCCAATTTCAGCAGTAGTGCAAAATAAGTAATAAGAAGTCAGCTGCACATTTTACAGCCGTCCTGATTCACTTTTCATTGAAGTCAATGGGAAGAAGATTGAACCGTGTGCAGAAGAATCGGCTGACTCCCTTATGCCTTTTTTGCCCTCCTTTTTTGCACTCTTATTGAAGTCAGATTTTACCCCATATGCATCATTTTGAGCTCTGAACTGATCAGGACTGAAGCTGTGTAAAACAGAAGTGTCAATCTGATCTGACTGGAGACTGATTTCAGTTTAGGTACATTGGTTGCTGCTATATAAAGCTCCATAAAATGTTCAATTTTATAGAACTGTCATCTCTCATATTGAAGAACATCACAGAAAATATCAATATCAATTGAACATGCAGCAAATGATGACAAGTTCTGCATATCTTGGCCTCTCCTGCCAATACTAACTGTCACCATAGATCAATCATAATATATATTCTAGGAGCCTGGCTAGGTTTCCATCAGGTAGCCAGAGAAAGAATCTTGGAATAGACAATTTTTCCTCAAAGTGTCTCTGTATGACAATATATTTTAACAAGCAGCTTGTGAGAAACCTGTTAAACTGACACCCAGCTTTACTTTGCCACCTACGCTGTTTCCAAGGCTGTCACTATACTCTCTTGCTGTCTGCCCGGCGATATGTGGGTGAGACAAAATTCTGTTAAAATTTGGCTTTGTGAAACAGCACCCATGGACTCAAACTTTGACTGATAAGAGGTCGCAGACCTGAAATGCCAACTCTTTTTCTCTGTCCTCAGATGCTTGCCTGAGCTGTTGAGTATTTCCAACAGATTTCTTCATTGTTTGACTTGACTTTGGTTGCCACACCTGCTTAATTCAGGAACTTTACTGCTTCTGAGTACTGCTTGAATCTTAGCTACAATTCTCACCAACCCCACATGTGCTCTATTTCCAAATATAGCTTTCTTTAACATTTGCAACACCTTTCTGTAACCCTGCACCCTACTAGCACCAAAATCTTAATTGATGTATTTATCATCTTGAGATTTGTTTTCTCCTATAATCCCCTATTCCACAAATAACAATTTGTTTAGGATCCTGCAGAAAATGGTCTCATCAGGTCAAATTCCTGCACTCCCATTGCCCTTATCTTTGCCAAACCATCACTGCTATCTCATACTGACCACCACTGTCCCATCATAGAGACTTTTACTGCTGTCTTGTAGTATATTAGCCATCAAATTAATCTAATATTGACCACTGCATAAATCTCTTATCTTACCATGATCTCTTTACAATTGCATTATGCTAGTCTTGTCCATTCTGATACCATTTGCCAATAATGCCATATGCTGACTTGTCCACTATTATTACATATATTATTCTATCCACCATCATCCATGCTGACCATGTACCATGAATGCATCCTCAATCTATTCACTGTGGGAAAATTAGAAGTCCACTTAAAAGAGAAAAGTAAAACACCATTCCATTTGGTATGAGGTTTTTTTTTAAGAAAAAGCAACTAAAGAATGTGTTTTCCCTCTTTGGAAAATTAACGGAAGGAGAACGACAACCTGGAATATTTCATTTCCTGATGTCACTCCTGGAATAAGTGAAAAATCTTCCTTCAATTCCATGGTTCTAATATAGTTGAGAAACTAAATGGAATGCTACCAGGCAGTTAGTCATTGTTTTCTTGTCTCTACACACTGCCCTTTTGGTGAATAGTATGAAATAATGGAAGGATTTGCTGGCTGATTAACAGTCTGACTCATCGCTATGTAACCATATTTATATCTGTTGATAGGGTAATTTGTCCTTTATGATGGGAGGGTTTTATGGGTTCCCAATAAAGAAAATGAAGGAAGCCACAAACCTCTGCTGGAGGTTATGTAGCCTGTTGGACATCAGCCCAGAATTCAAAGCCTTTCTCCAACTTCCACTCACCAGGATTGTCTAGAGCAGAGTTTCAATTCTGCACTTTCTGACTGATGTCGGAATGCTACTGTTATGTTCCTCCTGCCAGGTCACTTTGCTCAGTGAACACGGTTTCATGCCTATCTACTGGTGAGTGGGTTGGTAAACAGGACACTGCAGGCGCAGAGACCAATGCAAGATGAAGCACATGCTGTTTATTAACACAAGTAACAGCGCACAAGAATGTGTGCTTCTCCAACCAGACCGCCAACTCCAGCACCTTGCTGGTCTAAATTCGTTTCTGACAACCTTTTTTGAATGGCGTCTTCATTAATCCCACATACTAATCAGTCTCTTAGCATGTTGTTAACTGACATCCCAAACTCAGTGCTCTGTCAGTTGTTTTAAGGCTGCTACATAGCAAGCGACTGTCTGTCCAGGGGCACGACACCTCAAATTAACTTTAAAATGCTGCATTGTCACCAAGGGTTTTGGCTGATAATGGCTTTTCACAAGCTTTTCCAACTTATCAAAGCTCTTGTAATCTAAGGCTCTGGGTGCTGTACGAATTAGGCCATTTATTTTACTGCCACTTGTCAATAAGAGGATTACTTGCCTTTCCTTGTCCCCCGATATGTCGTTGGCCAAAAAGAACAATGTGAGGCAATCAGTATAATGTGACCAACCATCGGTGGTCTGATTAAAATGGTTCAATATGGTCAAACTGTGGCATACTGAAGGGAGTTAACTTCAATGTCTATGATGAAGGCTGTACTTAACAATTGCCTGGTATGGCTGATTTACTCCTGTTTAATTTCCGTTGCTTTCTTTGGAGTCATCGAATGGTCGTACTTTGCCTCGTTGCCAGTTGTTATGTTCCTTCAGGTCACTTTACTCAGCGAGCATGGTTGCATGCCTATCTACTGGTGAGAGAGTTGATAAACAAGATACTACAAATGCAGAGACCAATGTAAGATGAAGCACATCCTGTTTATTAACACAAGTAACAGAGCGCTAACAGTGTGCTTCGCCAATCAGATCCTATTTTAAACTATTGATTAACATTGTAGCCCGTGCTACACAGCAATTGAATAACACATGGTCAATCTGCTCACATTCTCTTAAAGGTGTATTGCACCAGAGATTACCACAGCTCCCATTAACTCAGAGGCTTACTCCACAGCCAGGCAGGTGACAATATGCCAGTAGAAGCCTCTGACCACTGGCATTCACATCTGGGCCACCACTTCTACAAGCAAAGATGGAAATGTCCAAGGAAAGGCCTATGCATGGGTTAACAATATCCATTGAGGTGATGACAGACAACAATGACAGCAATTTGTGACACTGTGTAGACAGTGCTCGTGTTTTTAAATTCTGATTCTGCTTTCTTCCAGTTTAACATACATGAACTATCAAAGTACTGCTTAAAGACATTTGAACAATTGACTGACACATCGGCTAGCATAACCAGCTATTTCATCTTTCCGACAGACTACAACAAGTTTAGCACTTTGGCCCAAAGTTGATACACTTCTGCATCTTGCAAAGTACAGGTCATCTGTGATGGAGGCTAGCATTTCTGTTCCTCCTCCACTTGTAACTCTTTCGAGTAAGAACATGTTTCCATCTGTTCCTATTCAGATGAAGTTACATTGTTTCATAGTTTGCCATTGTGAGATTTGAACTCTTGATAATCTTTTAAATGAAAACCAAATCAACAAAATTGGGATAAATCAGGCACAGCCCCTAATTCAGGTCAGCTGTAAAACCAAGAACAAAGTTTAAAGGAAACTTACAAACTTTAAATCAAAATGTGATTAAAGGGGTCAACAAAACACCCCAAAATAGAAAGTGATCACACACAACGAATATTAATTCCCTGACCTGAAATCGAACCCAGGCCGCGGCGGTGAAAGCGCCGAATCCTAACCACTAGACCACCAGGGAACCTAAAATGAACTCTTGATTCATAGTTTGCCATTGTGAGATTTGAACTCTTGATCTTGGGGTTACAAACCCAGTACCATAACCACTTGGCTATTTAGGCCAAGCCTCCGCCACTTGTAAACTGCAGATAAATGTTCAGATTTTTTAATTAATTAATTGACTTTAAATTCCATCAGCTGCTATTGTGGGATCTGAACCCATATCCCTAGGGAATTATTTGTTTGGATTATTAGTGCAGTGACATGACCACTATGATATTGTCATCCTACAGATAAATATAAATGGGTGTTTCCCAATTATCTGTAGTAATTTTCTATGATAGATCTTTGGATACCTCAAAAAAAAAACAGGCATGATGTAAAGCACAGGGCTGATCGCTTTCCAGTGGACAACATGAAAATTATCGCTATTGCCAATTAAGGTAGCACATATGTAGAGTCAGATTTATGCCAATGGTGCAATCCATCATTGGTGTTTGTAAAGGATCATGCATCATATAGCTATGCTGTGTTAGTGATTTTGTGTGTGAATTATTTGAAAAATGTGTGCATCAAGAATTACAATTGAAAGTTATAGTCATGGTACATGCTGTATATGCAAGCATGATCAGCCATGCAAGACCTGAAGCATGCACCCAGTCCTAAGTCTTCTGGGTACTGCACACGATCTTTAGTCCAACATTGTCTTCTTGCAGGCATCTTTTCCTGTTGCTTTTTGTATAATGGTTCCTTGGAGGGAAACCTTTTTTTGCCTGGACCTCATCCAGCAGCACCTCCAATTTGTTAGCTATTAAAAAAGGGTTTCAACAATTGCACATTTCTCACTATCCCGAGACCCTGTGAACTAAATTTTCATGTATCTGTCATGTTATTATAAGGATATATCATCTTGGGCTTATTAACTGCACAAGACACTAATTGCTGAAAAGGGATTCGGTAAGCACGTTGTGGGTTCATTTATTAAGGCTAGGCCCATGAGAACAGATATACATAGATATAAAGCTTGAAGACATCAGGGCTGTCAACTCCAGTCCTCCTGAAGTGCTCGAAAACACTGGTCACTTGGGTTCAATCTTCACGCACCACAGGGGCTTGAAGTCTATCAAATCATCCAACCATCAGCAATGACAGAGACAGGGTCATGGACAGCCCCATGGCTTAATGATGACTCCCTATGTTCCCTCCTCCAGGCTGTCATCAAATGGCTGGAGGTTCTCCTCTCATGGAATGGCAAGAGGAGACATCTCCATCTGACAAAGAAAGCCTAGAAAAGAGGTGGCAGCGGAGATCAGTAGTCATGGGGTCCATCCGCTTGCCCTGACTGCATTGCAGAAAAAGCATGAATAACCTGTATTCTACAAGGATAAGTGAGGACCCTAACTCTCAATGTGTGCAGCTATGGGAGGATATGCATGTGCTGAGCATGGGAGTTGTCTGTCAGCAGAGTGGATGAATGGTCTCTGCACACTTATGTGCCAACTGAAGGAAACTGTGTACCCTGCAAGGCTCTTGGGGACTGGGATGTGATGGCTGGGAAAGTTAACTGCAATGGAAGGTGTGCCATGCTGCTCAGTACAGAAGCACCAGTGATTCTGGGTACCTACCTGAGGGGTCTGATGCATTCAGATATGGAACTCTTCATTCTGCCATTGTCTTCACAGGAGAAGAGGTCTACAATGCTCACAAGAAAGTGATATCAGGTGGGGAAGTGCCAAATTTGCCAGTGCTTTCAAGGATGGAGGAGAACATCCTGGATCTGACCAGTTAAGTGGGGGCAGATATGTTGGAAAGGGAGAGGCCATAGTTAGTGCTGAGGATAGTGAGTATCCCAGAGAACCTCTTTCAGCAATGGGGGTAAGGGAATGTGGATGGGGTGGGGGATGGAATGGGTGTATGTGTTGCAATGGGTGCAAATGACCATCTCTGTGACAAGTCTGACATGTTGTTGGTTTCTAAGATGCAACTATTTCTGTTCAGTCTTCACCCTTCATTGTTGAGTTGTGCTCATCCATGTTATTTCTTCAGCAGATCAGTCATCAGCCTCAGCATTCCCAAAAGACTGGTGTTAATCTCAGAGGAAGAGAAGGGAACTCAGAGGGTGCACTGTCCAAGCCTTGCTCCATGCCCAGCACCAGCTCAGGTACTATCACCTGAGTCAGCCAGGCCGGTAACACCAACTGGATGGTGCACCACACAATTGCCAGGCCAGTTGTCAGAAGCTGCAACAGTCCAGGCCTCTAATCTCAGATTAGTGTGGAGTCCAGGAAGATGCTGAGCCCCAGGCAGATGATGAGCCTCTGGAGTCATTCATGAAATGACCAATGTTGGATTTTCGAAGGGAGGTGTGCAAAGATTTGCCAGAGCTTCCAGAGGTTTGCATGCCCTGCCAAGGACAATGGAGGAATCCATCCAGGCCATGAGTGCTACAACCTCCCTCTAAGTGACTTAACATTGAGTCATACTGGACAGCTTTTCTCCAATTAACTACCCATCTGGTTGAGCTGGCAGTGCAAACAGCTGTGGCACCTGGGAGTTCCTGAGGATACAGGCATCATGGCTACTCCCAAGATACCACGCACTGTTCTGCAGGATCCACAGACAGTGATCACATACATGCCAAAAAGATAAGGCCTGAAGCATTTGCTACAACCTTCAGCCAGAAGTGCCGAGTGGATGATCCATCTTGGCCTCCTCCAGAGGTCACCTGCATCAAAGATGCCAGTCTTCAACCAATTTGATGCACTCCACATGATATCAAGAAGTGGCTGAAGGCACTGGAGCACTGGATACTGCAAAGGCTATGGGCCCTGACAACATTCCGGCAATAGTACTGAAGACTTGTTCTCCAGAACTTGCCGTGACCCTAGTCAAGCTATTCCAGTACAGCTACAACACTGGCATCTACCCAGGTACATGAAAAATTGCCCAGGTATGTCCTGTACACAAAATGCAGGACAAATCCGACCCAGCCAATTACTGCCCCATCAGTCTAATCTTCATCATCAGTAAAGCAATGGAAGGGGTCATCAACAGTGCTATCGAGCGGCACTGACGCCCAGTTTGGGTTCCACCAGGGCCACTCAGCTCCTGACTTCATTACAGCCTTGGTTCAAACATGAACAAAAGAGCTGAACTCCAGAGGCGAGGTGAGAGTGACTGCCCTGGACATCAAAGCAGCATTTGACCGAACGTGGCATCAAGAAGCCGTAGCAAAACTGGAGTCAATGGGAATCAGGGGGAAACTCTCTACTGGTTGGATTCATACTTAGCACCAAGGAAGATGTTTGTGGTTGTTGGAGGTCAGTCATCTCAGCTCCAGGGCATCACTGCAGGAGTTCTTCGGGGTAGTGTCCTTAGCCCAACCATCTTCAGCTGCTTCATCAATGACCTTCCTTCCATCATAAGATCAGAAGTGGAGATGTTCACTGATAATTGCACAATGCTCAGCACCATTCATGACTCGTCAGATACTGAAGCATTCCATGTCCAAATGCAGCAAGACCTGGACAATATCCTAACATTTGTGCCACACAGGTGCCAGGCAATGGCCATCTCCAACAAGAGAGAATCTAACTATTGTTCCTTGACATTCAATGGCATTACCATCACTGAATCCCCCACTATCAACATCCTGGGGGTTACCATTGACTAGAAAATGAATTGGACTACTGTGGCTACAAGAGCAGGTCAGAGGCTAGGAATCCTGTGGTGAGTGACTCACCTCCTGGCTCCCCGAAGCCTGTCCACCATCTACAAGGCACAAGTCAAGAAAATGATGGAATTCCCCCCACTTGCCTGGATGAGTGCAGCTCCCACAACATTCAAGAAGCTTGGCACCATCCAAGACAAAGCAGACACTTGATTGGCACCACATTCACAAACATTCACTCCCTCCACCACCAACACACAGTAGCAACAGTGTCTACGTACTACAAGATGCACTGCAGGGATTCACCAAGGCTCCATAGACAGCACCTTCCAAACCTACAACCACTACCATCTAGAAGGACAAGGGCAGCAGATAGATGGGAACACCACCACACGGAAGCTCCCCTCCAAGTTGTCCACAATCCTGAGTTAGAAATATATTGCCATTCCTTCACTGTCATTGGGTCAAAATCCTGAAACTCCATTCCTAACGGCACTGTGGGTGTACCTACACCACATGGACTACAGCGGTTCAAGAAGGAAGCTCACCATCACCTTCTCAAGATCAACTAGGGATGGGCAACAAATGCTGGCCCAGCCAGCAAAACCCACATCCCGTGAATGAATGGAACAAAAAAAGAAAATTTGCACATTCAGGGAATGAAATCCTTTCTGATTCACAAACTCCCCTGGTTGGCACATGGATGCCTTGATAGCCACATTAAAGCAGTTAATGTCCCCTTGCACTTTAGGGAATATCATGATGTCCTCAAATTCTTGTGTACGCTCGGCCTTGCTGTCATTATCGGTGGTAAATTTTATGAAATTGTCCATTCTCCTGAACAATGCATCAGGTCCAACTTTGATACACTGATAGCCTGATGATTACAATATGCTGATCATTGAAACGATCCCAAGGCATAGAAATTTATTACCACTATGACCTTCAATGCCACAGGCATCAGATGGCCACCCGCATAGTTGGAGCATACTTCCCCTGCAAGCAACTTGCAGATGGGTGAACTGCCTCCGTGGATAAGCCCAGCCTTTGACAATAGTGATGCGCTGTCACCTGAAGTTAATTTAAATGCTGCCTGTACACTGTTCCTTCAGGACAGCATGTTCTCCTTGGACAGCCCCAACCCCTCTGCTCTCCAAAGGATTCTGAAACAGCAGCACCATGCTGTGCGTGTGCCTGGCAAGCAGATTGCTGCTGTCCTTGGTCAGCTGCCCTGTCCCCCTCCTTCTCCTTCCCTCATCCTCATCTGAGGAGCCTCCACCAGAGTGCATTTTTCCCATGGCCCATGTGCTTTTTTTGTTTTAGCCTATCCTGTGGTGGTGCCTCATTGTCTGAAGTCCCTCTTCCAAATGACTCACAGCTGA
The DNA here is from genome assembly GCF_017639515.1 of Carcharodon carcharias. NCBI lineage: Eukaryota > Metazoa > Chordata > Chondrichthyes > Lamniformes > Lamnidae > Carcharodon > Carcharodon carcharias. The sequence goes on from NC_054475.1 coordinate 88,449,636, forward strand.
ACCCTTCGCTGACTCAACATCAGACATTTGCTCAGGGTGTTTAGAAAATAATTTCTCTCACATTTCATGCAGTCTTACACTCAATCTCCAATTCCTCATTGTGTTCCTCTAATTATCTCTGTTATCCTGCCCTTGTGCTCCTTGGACAACTCTAGCACGATTCCCTCCCATTTGTGCAGCTCATGTGACCATTGTTAGATCACACGAAGAGTAAAAAAATCATTGTGCATTAACAATTTATTGACACAATGACCTCTTAATTGGCCTGTTTTGGGAGGGTGGGCTTCTGGCTTTTTGCCCCACTTGTCTTCTGTGATAGTTTTCCATTATATTGAGATATCACTACGCCTGATTTTACAGCAGATCGGAAGGGACATGCGCCTGCACAGCAGCCATAAAATTTTGCCCCAGGAATCAGTTGCAAAGTCAATTTTTTTTTTTGCATGAGAATGAATCCTGATATGATTCCATTTATACTGTAAGGTTAATCACTAAGTAGAAACTACTTCTGTTTCTGTCCAATGGATTTGACCAGTGGCAATCAAAGTATTGATAGGTCACATTTAATTTTGTGCAGACAGATGGATCAAACCTGGTTTTAACTCTGGTACAAGAATATTTGTCGATCTGCATTAACTTCAAAGGCTTCATTATTGGATTCAAGTTCCACAATGTTTGTGTTCATGCATGAACTGGACGGGAGATGTTAATGATAAGATGAAACATCACCGAATAGATAAGAGTTGATCCAGCATGGGCAGCATGATTCAGTCTCATTTTAATAAAGGGGGCCATCTCCCAGCCCATAACGGGCTGCTTCCAGATGCTAATGAGAAACTTGAAGGTAAGGGACTGAAATGCTTGTAAAAGTTGTATTCGCATTTTTAAAAAGCTGTCTGTGCTTTTAAAGCACACAAAGGCCTGAATTTTCAACTCGGCAGGTGGACATGATCGGCCAATCCGGGACCGGTTGGGAAATGGACTATTTACTGCGATTGGTCCCTGTGAAAAGCTCAGCGCTGCTGGGGTGGGGGCGGGAGGAGGGCAGGCAATGACATTTCCGCGGGTGCAGGTGAGCTCTGAAAGTTCCCTGAAGGCAAAGAGCTGTCTCAGGGGGCTGCAGACCTGAAAACCATGAAATAAAGTTTTGAAAATCAGGAAAAAAAATCCAAGCATCACAATCAGCAGCCTGAACATATAGATGATAAAAATATAAATCTATGGACAGCATTTTTATTTTATTTAATAATGGAAACCTCATCCCGCCCTTGGATGGGGTTTGATGAAAAGTGCAAAGTCCACCTGGCCGACTCGCCCATCTGCCAACCGTAAGGTTGGACATACCCCAATAAATCGGAGGCAATTCACAGAATCACACAGTGCAGAAGAGGCCCTTCAGCCCATCGTGGGTGTGAATTGCACCATTGATATATAAAAATTACGATATGGAAACAGGCCATTCAGGCCAACCAGTGCAGTTCACACACAAAAATATTACTAATCACATTTATCTATCTATTCCCATGTCCCTTCAACCTTTTACCCTCATCCATCTGTCCAATCAATCTTGCCTGTTGGTACAATTACTGCACAAGTAGCCTTTTCATTAAAGTGTCAGGCAATGACCATCTTCAACAAGTTTAATCACCTCCTTTTGACACGCAGCAGCATTATCGTCAAATCCCCTACTTTCAACATTCTCAGGTTACTATTGAAAAGAAGTTTAACTTGACCAGCCACATAAATGCTGTGGCTACAAGAACAGGTCAGAACTGGGAATTCTGTGATGAGTGACTCACCTCCTGAATCCCCAAAGCATTTCCACATAAAACACAAGTCAGGAGTATGATGGGCTACTCTCCACTTGCCTGCATGAGTGCAGCTCCAACAACACTCAAGAAACTTAACGCCATCCAGGACAAAAAAGCCCACCTGATTGACACCTTATCAACCACCTTAAATATTCACTCCCTCCACCATAGGTGCAGCATGTCTGTAGCATGCACCACCTACTTAATGCATTGCAGCAACTCACCAAGACTTCTTCAACAGCACCTTCCAAACCCACAACCACAAGTGCCTAGAAGAACAAGGGCAGCAGTTTCATGGAAACAACACCACCAGTAAGTTCTGCTCCAAGTTAGACACCATCCTAACTTGGAAATGTACCAATGCTGTTCCTTCACTTCAATGAGCCAAAATCCTGGAACTACCTTCCTATAACAGCACTGTGGGTGTACCATCACCACATGGACTGCTGCAGTTCAAGAATGTGCCACACCACCACCTTCTCAAGAGCAATTAGGGATGGGCAATAAATGCTAACCTTGCTATTGATGCATACATTGCTTGAATGAATTTGAAAAATATAACTTACATCCTTCCTCTGCCCCTAAACAACGCTTTGGCCATGTGCTGATCCCTCCCCGACTTGAGACAAGAACCACAGTAACATGGCCCAAGCATCTGCCCACAGTTTTTAAAACAATCTAGCCCTCAGAAATGGAACCTTGGCCAGGGCACAAGCAAGATATAGATGGATGTGCTGTATTTCCATCTCTTCCAATGGCATTAAGGCAATGAAAATGTCCTACATGGTTAATGAGGGCTGAGGAAGGAAATTGTGATCAGCTAACAGCAGTTTTAACGATGGCTGGAGTTAGGGTAGTCTGCTGCAAATACACCACTTAGTGCAGAGACCCAGTCATTTAGAATTGGAGAGGAAGGGTTAAATGAGAGCCCAAAAGAAAAAAGGCAGAAATCTGAAGAAATTGTCAGTAGTTAAAAAAAAACACCACAAATCACTTGGGAAATAAGCTTTTAGTGAGTCCTTATAAAGTACTGTTCAGTCCTTTCTGCAATGCCTTGCAATGCTGACAGCCTGATTTATATTGGCATGATTGCTGCATATACAGCAGAAATGACAGAAAAATTGGGATGTAAGATGTCACAGCTTTATTATCTATATTGCCTCATTTAAGTATGTTCATCAGTTTAGAGTTGGTGCTTTGCTGCCCCCAGGATGTAATGGCAATAGACCAGCTCCCCATCCCATTTCCTGTTTCAGTTCTCCAGAATAATTCCCAAAAATCATGTAATATTTATTGAGAAAGCTTGCGTGCTGAATCTGCTCTCCCTTCCAGCTCTTTCAGCCCTCACTTTTAACTATTCCTGCACCATTGATAGATGATGCATTTTTTTGCCACTGTACCTTCTTTTGCATTTATACCTGTATTAAATTCAATCTCCCACATTACTGCCAATTTATGGATTTTATAGAATAGAATAGAATGTTAACAGCACAGAATGTGGCCATTCAGCCAGTATGTCCACGATGGCTCTGCAAAAGCAACTTTGCTAGTCCAACTCAGCCACCATTTCTCCATAGCCCACCATTTCTATTTTCTCTTAAGTTAATTAGCCAATTTCCATTTGAAAACCACAATTGAATCTGTCTCCACCACACTCTTAGGCAATGTAATCCAAATCCTAACTACTTGGTGTTTAACAAACTTATTCTTTATGTCATGATTGCCTCTTTTGCCAATCAGTTTAAATCGGTGCCCTCTGGTTCTCAACCCTTTCACCAATAGGAACAATTTCTTCCTGTCTATTCTGTTTAGACCCCTGATGATTTTGAGCAACTCTGTCAAATCTTCTGTCAACCCAGCTTTTCTCTAAGGGGAACCAACCCAGCTTTTCTGAACTATCCTCATATCTGAAATCCCTAATTTTTTATTCATTTGTGGGATGTGCGCGTTGCTGGTTAGGCCAATATTTATTACCCATCCCTAATTGCTTGAGAAGGTGGTGTTGAGCTGCCTTCTTGTATAGCTGCAGTCCTGTGGTGTTGGTACACCCACAGTGCTGTTAGGGAGGGAGTTCCAGGATTTTTACCCAGCTGCAGTGAAAGAGTGGCGGTATATTTCCAAGTCAGGATGGTGAGTGGCTTGGAAGGGAATTTCCAAGTGGTGGTGTTCCCATGTATCTGCTGCCCTTGTCCTTCTAGATGGTTGTGGTCTTGGGTTCAGAAAATGCTGCCTAAGGAGCCTTGGTGAGTTTCTGCAATGCCTCTTGTAGATGGTACACACTGCTGCCACTGTTCGTCAGTGATGGAGGGAGTGAATGTATGTGGAAGGGATTCCAATCAAGCGAGCTGCTTTGTCCTGGATGGTGTCAAGCTCCTTCAGTGTTGTTGGAGCTGGACTCAGCCAGACAAGTAGAAAGTATTCCATCTGACTTGTGACGTGTGCTTTGTAGAAGGTGGACAGGTTTTGGGGAGTCAGGAGGTGAGTAACTCGCTGCAGGATTCCTAGCCTCTGATCTGCTCTTGTAGGCGTAGTACTTATATGGCTAGTCCAGTTCAATTTCTGGTCAATGGTAACCCCAAAGATGTTGATAGTAAATCTTTTCTGTATTTAAGCCATCACATCTTTCCTAAAGTATGGGTCCCAGAACTGGACACAATACTCCAGTTGAAGCCAAACCAGTGTTTTATAAAGATTCATCATAACTTCTTGGCTTTTGTACTCAAAGCCTCCAATTTATAAAGTCTAGGATTCTATATGCCTATTTTGATCACTTTCTCAATCTGCCATGTCACCTTCAATAATTTGCGTACATATATCTTCCAGGTCCCTCTGCTCCTGAACCCTCTTTAGGATTGTACCTTTTAGATTATATTGCCTCTCCACATTTTTCCAACCAAAGTGTTTCTCTTCACAGTTCTCAGCATTAAATTTAATCTGCCATTTGCCTGCCCATTCCACTCAGACACAGAAGAGGGGCAGGCAAACAGGGTGAATGACCCCCTCAACTGCTGCCTGGAATTGTTAATGGCCACCTTGGCCAGGACTAGGAGCAGGCTAACAGAAAGGAGAGGCTCTCTTTACATACTTTTGAGTACAACAGTGAAATGAATAAACTAATTAACTAATTCACAGCCTCTTAAAAGGGCACTGTAACAAAAATCAAAACTTTAAAGGAATCTTATCAAACTTAAATAACATTCCCAGGACTGAATGCACTCAAGCCCCTGTGGCACCTACCAGTCATGGAAGAGAAGATCTCTTTATAGACTTTTTTTTGTAAACCAATAAAACCAATAAATAGAAACTAATTAACAAATTAGCAAAGGGGCACTATAACAAAGGCAATATTGGACCTTGGCATACCCCTCCTGTTGTGTGCTGCCTTTTCCTAAAAGGCAATTTTTGGATTGGGGAGGTGGTGGGAGCTCCCTAAAAAAAAAACAAAGGCAATATTTTCAAAGTAAACTTAGCTAATTGAATTAAAATATCCTTCCTGACAATGCATTCCAGCCCCTGCAGCGTGCACCAGTCCTGGGAGAAAGGCTTTCTTTGTACTTTGAGTACCGGTAAAACAAATTTAACAAATAACCCAATAACCAATTTTAAAGAAGCCAACTAAACCAATTGATAGCCCCAGAGGTGCACTGTAACTAAACAAAAAATTTTAAGGAGCCGAACTGAATTAAATTAAAATGCCATTTTGAGGGTCAATGAAGCACTCCAGTCCCCATGGGTCCCACCAGCTGTGGACAAGAGGCTCTCTTTATACTGTTTTGAAAAACAAAATCAATAAATTAAACTAGAAATCAAGAAATCAGAGTGGGGGGATGGTGGTGACAGCCCCTAGCAGGGCACTGTAACTAAAACAAAAACGTGAAAGGAAAGTTGCAAAATTAAATCAAAATATTATTTCCGGGGGTGATGATGCACCCCAGCCCCCATGGTGTCCACCGATCGTGGAATGCTTCTAGCGCACTGATGGACACCACATGCTCCCTCTCCAAGGCCACCCGGCCACGAACATAGCTTTGGTAGAGGGGCAGACAGTTGGACCGAAGGCTGTCTTTATACCATAATAAAAATAAAAGCATAAAACTGCGGATGCTGGAAATCCAAAACAAAAACAAAAATACCTGGAAAAACTCAGCAGGTCTGGCAACATCTGCGGAGAGGAACACAGTTAACGGTTCAAGTCTGAATGATCCTTCAACAAAAGGGTCATTCGGACTCGAAACGTTAACTGTGTTCCTCTCTGCAGGTGCTGCCAGACCTGCTCTCGTAATACTCTTTTAAGAACCAGTAAAAATGAACTAATTGACAAATTAATTAGCTAATTGACAGCCCCGTAAAAAGGGCAATATCCTTTATTTACACTCTTTTGAGAATACCTTTAACAAATTGGCAAATTAACAAACAATTCAACTGATAGCCCTTAAAAGGGGCAATCCCCTATTTATAGGCATTTTTAAGCAAAACAAAACTCAATAAATTAAACTAAAAATCAATAATTTGTTGGGGGGGGGTGGAGGTGACAGTCCCTGGTGGGGCACTGTAACTAAAACAAAAATATGAAAGGAAGCTTACAAAATGAAATCAAAATATCATTTCTAGGGGGTGATGATGTACCCAGGCCCCACAGTGCCCACCTATCACAGAAGGCCTCTAGAGCACTGATGGACACCATGTGCACCCTTTCCAGGGCCACCCAGCCATGAACATAGCTGCAGTAACTCTTTCAAGTTCAAACCCGTTTCAATCTGTTTCAGATGACGTTACATTGTTTCATAGTTTGCCATTGTGAGATTTGAACTCTTGATCTTGGGGTTACAAGCCCAGTACCATAACCACTTGGCAATTTAGGCCAAGCCAAACATAGCTGCAGTAGTGTGCTCTATGTATTTATTAAACAATGCCCTTCACCCGTGTATTTTTAACAACATAATTAACCTACCATTAACACTTATGATACTATAATTACTGTTCCCTAAATGTTCCATTACTGACATTTGATCATTTTGTTAATTTAGTTTATTTGGTTGGCTTTAAAAGAGCTACTGACATTTGATCCACTTGACCCATCTCATTCCCCAGCACCAGATCCAGTTGAACTGGAAACATACACATCAATAAAATTCTCCTGAATGCATTTCAAAAACTCTTCCCCCATTCTGCGTTTTACATTATCATTATCCCAGTCTATATTAGGATAATTAAAGTCTGCCATTATCACTACTCTAAAGTTTTCACACTTCTCTTTAATTTCCTTGCAGCTTGGCTCCTCTATATCTTTCCCACGATTTGGTGACTTATAGAATATACACAATAATGTATTAGTGCTTCTATTGTCTCTGAACTCTAACCAAATAGATTTTGCATTGGATTGGAACTGAGGGTGGGCTTTTCACTGGGCTGGCTTGCCCTGCTTTAATTTTTCAGCTAATTGGCATTTGATTATTATGAGGTGAGACTCAAGTCCTGCTTCAGGAGGTCTTCCACCTCATAGATCTGCTGGCCATTCAGAGGTCGCTAGCTTTGCGGGACCAAGATATATGCCGATAGGAGACTTCTGGATTCCATTGTATGTTAGTTGACAGTCTCTTCTCATCCACCCTCTTTGGCTCCCAGGAGCAGTAGTTGTTAATCAGATTCAAGCCAGGTGGTGAAGCATGAAACAAGACATAGATCTTTTGCTTGAGAGTAGGTTTATTTTCACAGAATGCAGCATTACAGATCTCTACCTCCTAACCAACAACTCAGTGTCTCAGAACACTCTCTTTATATGTGGTCTCAGTCCTTACTCAAACAATGCCCATCGTCTGTTTATCTTAAACAACATAATCAACCAACCATTAACAGTAGCCACTGCCACTACCACAGCAAGGCCAAGGAGAAGGTGCTCTGTGATATACCAGGATCCCCAGGTAAGTCTGAGATCATACCAGAGCCAGGCTGGCAGGCCCCAGTGAGAGGACTAAGGGAGGCATACTAGAGAGGGCATGGAGGGAGTGTGGGAGCAGGGAGGGAAAACTTTGGGGTGGCTTCCTTTTGGCACTGGGGACCCAGAGATGGGGCACTCAGCCCCTTTCACTGGCCACCAGCCCACAATGTCAAGCCTGCCTGGCTTAACATTTGGAGCAAGCCATTCCAGCTGTATATTAAATCTGAGCACCAGCGGAATGAATCCCTTAAGTAGATATTACTTGCCCACTAAGGATTTCAATTGGGCCATGAGCAGGCAGCCCACTTGGGGCCTCTCCTGCTGCTCATAAAATTGGTAGTGAACATGCCACGGAAGACATTTTACAGTCTACCCGCTTGCTTTCCCACCCATGGGTGGCCTGTAAAATTCAACCTTCTTCTTGAATCTCCAGGACATCTTCTCTCTCCAGAACCATAATATTCTCCTTCATCAATACTGCCACCTCTCCTTTCTTTACTTTCCTGAAAACCTTGGGCTTAATTTTATCAGTTGAGTGAAGGACTCCAATATTGAGGTGAAAAGTGGGTCCCAAGGCCACACTCGCTGGCAGCGTGACCCACTTGGCAATTTTACCACAGCTGGCTCCCTCATTGGTTGCCTGTGGACCTGCTTTAAATTAAGGATGGGTGGGGTGGGGGGGGGTGGGGGGAGAGGCGAGTTCTGCATGCCACCAGTCCAATCACAGGGCCAGCCTCAGGAACACCACCAAGAGATGTGGTCGCTGTTGAGTGCAGTAGATCATGGACCTACAGCAGGTGAGTTAAGAAAAGGTTTTAAAATTTCAGAGAGCTGGAGGCCAGAGGGGAAACTCCCCTGGGGAGGTCTTTGGGGCTACCTTCCCTGCCTGCTGCCTTTTTTTGCCCCATGAGGCCTTCCCCCACAGTCTGCCTCTGGAAAGCTAGCTCCATTTAGCAGATGGCTTCTCCATGCGGTGGAAATTCACCCTAACATTGGCAAAATGCCGATAGCAATGTAAAATGATACTTTGATTGAGCCATTACATATGTAAATTGTCTGCCCACCTCCTTGGGCAGGCAGCCTGTCCGCTTCTGGTCCTGCCATCGGTAAAATGCCCCAATTGCTGTGCAAAGCTGATCCAACCTGGCTCCCATGATTTTCCATTCCCCTGCATCCTGGGCCAGAGATGGTTGTGATTATAATGGGCAGAGCTTTGGAAAAGCGCACAAAAGCATATACAGCAACATTCATCTGAGGTACTAAAGGAGAAGGAATGTCAAAGGGATATTGTCAAAATTCACCAGTTTGAATTGGGATGTAGCTGACCTACTGTCTGAATTCAAAATGTTTAAACAATGTACAGAGCTAAGGTTTCTTGATTCAGGTTTGTCTGAACCAGACAAGCAAAGCATAAAAATTCTCCTAGCAATTGGGAATGAAGGTCTACATAAGCTGAACGCATTAGGATTAACAGAAGAAGAGCTAAAGGATCCTCAAAAGATATTAACTATTTTGGAAGATCGGCTCAGAATCAGGTTAAACTTCCATTTTCATCGTTTAGAGTTCATGTCATTTTGACAGCAGTGTACAGAATCCATAGACCACTTCATCAACAGATGCAGAGAAAAGGGTACATGCTGTGAATTTTCAAACGCAGAGCAAGCAGATAGAATTGTTGCGTTGATGATCGCATCCACTTCCATTGAAGCATTCAAAAAAGATGTCAGACAAGATCAAAGTGTATAGCATCCAAAAACCACTCAGGATGTAGGCAGGTCAACAAAGCTTACAGGTCCTAAGTACAACCCCAATTGTTGACACACTTACTAGAATACCCAAACCTAGCAAGACGTGTGGAAGATGGTGGCCTTTTGCATGCACCGTGGAAATGCCTAACTGTTATGACACAGCAGTTGGTGAAGGCTGTTATTCAAAGTCCTAGAGGGAAACTTTAAACAACTGTCATAACCTATATTTTCAATTGGTATGTTTTGAGTTGTAGCACTAAATTCAGGAATAAAATCGCCAATTCTCGAGAAGTTTTTATATCAAACTAAATGAAACATTTATTAATTTACAACAAATTAAACACATACACATGGCACAAATTACTTTTTAACAAATTCCAAAAGTAATCTCTATTAAGGCAACAATAACCAATAGACTTAAACAGACACCAGACAAAGCATTTTCACCTAATGAATTCAAAATGAGGTTCCTTTCAATTTTGTTCCTCTGCAGACACAGTGGTAGGCTTACAGGCTTAGATATTACATGCCTCTGACCTGCACACATAAACTCCTTTCTGTTATACCCAGCTTTCCCCTTTGAATATAAATTTTCATTGTATCATCAGGCCGTTTGAACCCCTTTCATAGTACCAATTTTAATAGTAATATAAACATTGCTTAGTGTCACCTAGCTAGGTGCAAGATTTCACCCCCATTCTTTGAATGGTTTATTTAACAAAATACAAATGCACCCTTTGCCTCACTGTTTACATCTCAAAACTACTATACATCAAAGCACCAGACTAGTTGGCTTTAACCCAATTAACACATGCACAGGCTAAACCTCTATTTAAAAAAATAATTTCCAAAACATTATATACATTAATATCTCTTCATGACACTAATCTGGTGAAAAAAGGAGATATATCCTTGGCTCTATTAGTTGACTCCATTGACATTGAACTTGAAGATGTTCTCCAAATTGATTTGGTACATTTTGCACAATGAAAATGCCAGCAGCTACAAGAAGAAATGGTGAAAGATTCTACATGACAGAAACAGTGGAAAACCATCACTGATGGATGGCCTGATTCAATGCAGCATGTCCACAAATACATGAGGCCATTTCGACCTACTTGACATCAGATAGACATTTCTCGGGGAGTCATTTTTAAAGGTAGATGGGTGCTCATACTGGAACCTTTGTGATCTTATATTCTTTAACAGCTTCATTGCTCACACATGAGGATAGATCAGATGAGAAAACTCACAAGAGAGATATTAGTCTGTTGGCCAGTTGTGAACAGTGACATTGGAGTTGTCATCAAGAAGTGTGAGGCATGTCAAGAGCATTTGCCAAGTCAACACAAAAAATCACTGATTCCTCAAGAGTATTGCTGGAGAAAGGCATTTTGTCAAAGCTTTTCATCTTGTACTCATCAGGACAATCGTAAGCACACCAATGTCAAAGGAAACAATAACTTTATACTGTATGAGAAGTGAGTGCTGATTGGTTGGCAAGTGGACTCTGATTTGTAGAAGTGTTGCCATGGAGAATGAATCAGTTAATGGTGGCCCTGTTCATTTCAGACAGAAAAGATATGTACACACACTGTGCCTGCTGCAGTTAAACAAAATAAGTGACAGCCATTCACTGGTTCATTCCTCAAGGCAATGCCTTGACCGAACAGAGAGAAGCTGCCTGGTTTAAATTTCAAACAATGCTTGGTAGTTAACTTCAGTTGCTGTTAGCTGATGCATTCTCCATCTCAATGCTTCTACCAATCAGAGTCCACTTGCCAACCAATGAAATTCTCTTCTCATACAGTATTAAAATGTTGTTTCCCCTGACATTGGTATTCTTGTGATTGTCCTGATGAGTGCAAGACAAAAAGCTTTGAAAAAATGTATTTTTTCAGCAGTGCTCAAGCTCTGTACTACCAAACGATGATTCCAAATGAAGTTGCTACCCATTCTTGGTCCTAAATCGCATCTGACTTCTTTCATGTCCATGGCACTGACTTCATCATCATTGTCGATTACTTTACCATGTACCTCATTATTTGACAATTGCGCAATATGTCAAACATAACTTTTGCGTACACTCTTAAGTGCTATTTTCAGTTTATTTGGTGTGCCTAGGGAGATCATTACAGATAAAGGTCTGCAATTTATTGGTAAGCCATTTCAGCATATGTGTGAGAAGTGAAATATCAAACACACTACTTCTTCTCCTCATTACCTTAGATCTAACAACCTGGCTGAACGAATGACATAAATGTAGACAGAACAAGCTAGATCTGCACATTGCAATGTTACATCTGATAGCAACACATTTAATTGCAAATATTCCATCACCAGCAGAGCTCATGTTTGGCAGACCAGTACATACTAATTTACCTACTCTTACCCATTCTTCTCTCTCAGAAGCTAGAGAACAACTTTTAAAACTACAACAGAAGACCAACTTGCATGATACAAATGCAGGTACAGAATTGCCAAATTTACAGTTAGGAGAACAATTTTGCATCCATGATCCCACAGAAGGTATGTGATAACCAGCCGAAGTGACAAGGGTTTGCTCAGGATTTAGGTGTTATGAAGTCATTACACACAAAAGCACAACAGTAAGGTATAACCGAGGACAAATCAGATCCATTCCAGCTCCTTAACCACCAGCACAGTCCTATTGCATCAAAGATAAGATCCTAAATGCAACCAGGAACAACATCCAAGAATGGAAATCCCACAGTTCACTGTGAGCAATTAAAAACACCTCCAGACAAGGTTACCATTACAAGACCTGGACATCTATGTTTTAGACACTCATAGATTCATCAGTTATATACACTTATATAATGGTAACTAAACATGAACATGCATTGTAAACAGTTATACTTCTTTGGAAGGGGGGAAAATATCTTTCAAAAGAAAGAGAGATTTTGAAATATCTCTTTAAGGGATAGGAGCAAGATATTACTACAAAGGTTATGCATCATGCAATCTAGTCTTTGCCTCACTTCTGCTTTTGAGCAGAGCACTGCACACAGCTCTGCTGCTGATGCCTTCAAGCTTTCTATCTTTGTATAAATGTTCCCATGTGCCTTGTCTAAATAAATGAATCCACAATGTATTTACCCAATTCCTTATGACTGATTGGTGCCTATATCATTATAATGACATGACAGTGCCTATCCTTCTGGTAAGTGAGTTTAAATCCTCACTAACAGCACTAACAAAATGCCCTGTGAGAACATTACCTGGTTCTACCTAGGTGCAACCTGTCCAGCCTTTACATGTCCCACTTCCCCCCCAAACCATTCCAGTGTCTCAGGAATCTAAAGCCCACCCTTTCTCTTGCCGCACATTCACCTAATCTTTTCCTCTAATTTCTATACTCAGTAGGATGTGAAACTGGGTATAATTCCAAGATTGCTACCTTTTGTGGTCCTGCTTGCTAATCGCTTTCCTTGCTCCCTAATAACTGTCTGCAGGACCTTTTCCCTTTTTATACCTATGTATTTGACACCAATATGAACCCATGGCCTCTGGTTGTTCCCCCCCCCCCACCCCCGCCACCCCAGAGTGGTCTGCAGCTCATTGACACGCTTGACCCTAGCACCAGGGTGGCAACAGATATGCCTGTCTGTTCCACTCACCGTAGAATCCCCTATCAATATTGCTTTTCCAGTCTTCCTCATCACCCGCATATGTGGGCTCCCATGGTGCCATGTATTTGGCTCTGGTTGCATATCCCAGAGGAAGCATCACTCTGACCAGTATTCAGAACTGAATAATAGTTGGAGAACTAGTAATGCATGGGACTCCTGCACTACCTTCTGGTCCTCCTTGATTGTCTGGCTGTCACTTATTTCCTCTTTGCCTACATATTCTTAAGGTATGGGGTGACCACATCCATAAACACACTATCTACATAGCCCTCAATATCACAGCTGCACAGCAGTGACACCATCTGCTGCTCATGCTCTGAACCCTGGTGTTTGAGTTAGTTCAGTAGCTGACACGAACTGACAACAGAGTAGTCCATGACAAGAGAAGAGTCCTTGAGTTCCCACATGGTGCAGGATGTGCACCCTATGGAACTGATGCACCCTGCCAAGCCTCCATTCCTTAGACTAAACTTTAAAAAGTAATCTAAACACTTCTATTTTACACCACTTGCAAGATCGTAGGCTGTTTCCTCTGACTTCAATTTCGCCACTTCATTTGTGCCAATTCATTTTGAGTTTCTGTATGGAAGTCATGAATATGGATTAAGAACCATACAAGTTTAGAGTACATCCACCACAACACTTCTCTAACAAATATGCTGTGTGCTTACTTTCAGCCAGTTTATATACTTTGTTTTGAATTCCACCATGTTAAGCTGATTTAACAGTCTTTTGCAATGAACTTTGTCAAATACTTTCTGGAAAACCAGGTAATCCCAATTATAAAGGTTTCAGAGTCCATTTAGAATTCACTTGTCCTAAAACTTGGTTGGGAATGATCTTGACTATCGGAAGCCATGCTGATTGTTATCTACTAGATTATTATACAGATATAATCCAAAAGTTTAAATGATTGGTTCCATGATGTAACCAGTTATTGATGTAAGACAAATTGTCTATACTTTCTTGATGTATCACTATTTTTGAGTACAGATAATGTACTGATTTGGCTCCAATCTGGCAAGATCCATGTTACCAAGCTCAGCCTGTTCAGCATTGAATATTCCCAGGATTTACTGTTAATATTTCTATGCGCCTGAAGTCGTAAATGTATTCAGTGTAAAGTGATAAACATCTCGCTGTGTGATACTTTAATAACATGCTTGATTCCCTCTGATTGATGTCTTAATAAGCAGCCAATGGTGAAACACAGCACGATATATTTTAATGCAAAGAAATGGCCAATCAATTCTTTCTGTTATATTCCTTGCAATTGTGCCTCACATTATTATTGTCCCTTTTTGTCTGATATATATACACATGCCTGATGTAGTGGGATAGTGAATGAATTGCAGATAGTGTGAATGTTAACAGCAGCCAGTGTTCACCCTCTGTAAGACCAATCACTTAATTACTTACTAAAAACTGTGCTGCTTGATTGATTTTTCACATTTGCTGACAGCATACCATATCTTGCCAGGCAGAACTTAAAGCTTTTAAAGGACTTTAAAGCTAGGAGTCAACTTTAAAAGTTTCGACAATACCAAATAGAGAGGGGAAGACAGAGGAAGAGAAACAAAAGCAAAGCGGAAGAAACAAAGGGCTGAATTCAAAAAGAAGGCAGAAGTCCCACTGCTAGGTCCAAAAGCAAGGGTGACGCCACTCCAATGGGCAGTGGGACCTGGCTCTGCATTGTGCTTGTGGCAGCCAACTAAATGACTGCCACCAGGGATACCCAGGAGGGCTGCCCACCCCAAGAGCTGCCAGCCCAATCAGAGAGCTAGTAGCTTAGAAGCCTCAGCAGTGCCAACTTTAATAATGTTCAAAGCTGGGGCTGCACCTGAAGGATGAAGGCACATCAATGATTGGCATCTTTGAAGACAGGTAAGTAGGTTTGGTGCTCCCGAGAGGGAGAGGCGGGATCGAGTCACTGAAGGTGGGCAATGCCGCTGCTATGGGGCAGTCATTGCTGTTAGGGCTCCCTACATGTGGCATGGAGTGCCCAAGAGCGCCCCCCCGACCCCTTGGAGCCCACTGGGAGGCTGCCAGTTTCATTGGTTGATCTCCCCATGTGGAGAAGGTCCCCCCTAACTGCTGAAAAAATCCCCATGGAGGTAGGAAGCTACCCTTAATTGGCTCAATTGGGCTCCGGGTGGGTGGCTTGTTTGCCATCTTTCCAGCTGCTGGCAAAATGGCAGGGTAACCGAAAGCCATCGAGCATGCCATCAAATGCCTTCCGCAACATTTTGCCAGCCTCCCCATCCCTCAGCCTGTCCACAAAGGATTTATATAATTCAGTCTGAAGAGACAGAAGTGGCAACCTGTTAAAACAATAATGACCAAATGGCATTATAAAAATGCTTAGCAGTCTGGATTTAGCAAGATTTTCATCCACTGATGCCATCGGGTGGATCTCACACTTCTACTGATTTATTTAATTGTGTCAAGTCCACGCAGATTCTAATTGAACTATTAGGATTTGGTACTGTGACCATTCCAGTACACCACTTCATTGATATGGTTACTGGAGAAATAACCCGCTGGTGTAACATGTGCTCAATCTGAAGGGTTTTCCTCAGCGTAAAGAGACAAATTGACTCAGCATCAGCTCTTAGAGTTACATGATATTCTGTCTTCAGCTTTCCTAAGCCTGAAAATAATGTTGAAAATTCATTCCTGAATACATTATTGGACTGTTCATCAGCAGTTTCATCAACTTTGTAAACCAACCTCAATTGTAAGCATACTTCCCTGCTTAATAATGATGATTCTTGGTTCTGTATAACATACGGTGGTTCAATGACTTCTTTATCCTTATATTTTAATTTTGCCAAGTGCTGACCTATGACTTTCAGTGTAGTCCATCTTAGACCTTGTAACTGGATGGAAGATGGCTGTAATGTGACATTTTTAAACCATGTTACTTCATCAGATAAGACTGAAACACCTGTGTCTGTGTCTAATTTAAACCCTGTGGGGTGTCCATCTACTTCTAGTTTAATATTCCGTGTTTAATTTTCTCTTTCACTACCTTTTCCTAGGAAAGTTATTTGTTTTTTCTGTGGCTCTTCCACTTTTTCTGTTTGATTTGGCCTTGTTATTTTCTGTTGCTTCTTGTGGGCCATATGTATTTTAGATCAGCAGACAATTTTAAAATAGATTAACTTTCCACAGTTGTGGCATTCTGCTCCCCCTGCTTGGCATTATTCTCACTTGTGCAGGGTTTTCCCATCAGATCGATAGCATTTCAAGATGGCGGTTGACATGCTTTTCCCCAATTTCGCAGGCTTTTGCTTCAATGTATTTCTCTTTTCCATCTGAAAAATTGAATTACCTCACTCATTCTTTTCCCCATGATCAACCTCCCTTTTTTGCCTCCTATGCTCTGTCTATCACACTATTTGCACTGCCTTTGTGATAGTTAAATCTTCCCTCATTTGCAAGAGTTTTTATACAATTTCATCGAGGACCCCAGCTACTATGCGATCGTGTATTAACTCATCTCTGAGGATCCCATAGTCACAATTTTCTATTAGTCTGTATAGGTAATTTATGAATGAATCCATACATTCACCTGGTTATTGTTTCCTTTTATTACATTTTGCCTGATCAATTTTTTTTCTAATGCTGAAGTATGCCTCGAAGGCCTGGAAGACTTCATCATAAGAGCTTGAAGCCTCATCACCCCCACCCACCGTCTCGCTATTACATCATTTGAAAAAGCTCCTACTGCATAAAGTACTGGCTTGATCCTTTTGTTAAATTATGTGCAAACCTGAAGCTGTTCTGTACCTGGAAAATCTCTTTTTCCAGTTGGCTCAGTGTTGAGCCTGCTGAGAGCCTTCAGTGTTTCAGAAAGGTTCCCAGAATGGCAAAGTAGACCCCATGCTTGCCTTAAACTCTGGATTTGTTGGTGCTTCAGTGGCTTCACTTGTAGATTATGATCTGTGCTCACTGCTGTCTGGACTCCAAGCCTGTGTTTCAGCTTGCACCTGCTACACCCACAATGCTCCAGGTCCTCAGGTGAACCTTCAGTCACTTTTATCCTTTTTCCAAGGATCTGCAGGTCTGTCAGGTCTGCAGTCTTCACTTGGAGTTTTTTCTGGGTCTTCTACTTTCTGTCTGGTGGCACCATGTTTCATCTTGTGTTCAGGGATTAGATGGTGTTCTTCAAGGTTTTCTGTTTTCTAAGAAAGCTACTATAAGTTTGTAAAAAACATTCTAGTTTATTTACAAATCTATGTACATCTTTTTTTAAATTAATTCATGGTATGTGGGCTTCACTGGCTGGGCCAGCATTTATTGCCCATCCCTAATTATCCTTGAGAAGGTGGTGGTGAGCTGTCTTCTTGAACCACTGCAGTCCATGTGGTATAAGTACATGCACAGTGCTGTCAGGAAGGGAGCTCCAGAATTTTGATACAGCAACAGTGAAGGAGCAGCGATATATTTCCAAGTCAGCATGGTGGGTGACTCGGAGGGGAACCTCCAGGTGGTGGTTTTCCCATCTATCTGTTGCCCTTGTCCTTCTGGATGGTAGTGGTCTCAGTAACTCTACACAAGTTTGCACTTCTCCTTCCCTCCAGATCTCAGTTACTTAATCATGTAACATTGCATCATCATTATATCAACATCATGTGCTTCCCTTATGACCAGGTACAAAGGAGATAACCTCTATTAAACTTCCTCAGCTGGTCACAACAAAGGTTCATGTTTCTTTTTCACGAGGGAATGCCTTTTCCAAATCAGAATGCATTTAACTATATAAGGTGTGATCAGTAAGGGGCCAATCAAACAAGGTTTTCTTGAGTCAGAGAAAGAGCAAACATATTAACCACTAAACCCAAGATAAACAATAAAAATGTGATGTCAAGCATTCGGCTCTCATGCATTCAAGCCCACACGTGTGCACACGCATAGGTAACAGAAACAAGGGGGTTAGTGTCCAACAAAAAATAGTATAAGAATATACAGTTACACGTCCTTTAATTGTCCTTGAGGCATAGATTTTAAACGCTGCAGCTGATTTCGGTTACTTGATTTTTTTGGATGCGAGCAGATGCAGAAGATGTTGCAATTATTACGAGATCTCGGTTCATTCGTAGGTTTCTGGTAGAGTTGGCTTCATGAACCGGGCGACATTCTTATTCCAAAAGAGAGGAAGACAGAGGGAGCAGCCTTTAGCCTGTTTCCCCTGCTGAAAAATTTAGTTAAAGATGAAATTAATTAGTTAATTAATTTAGTTAAGGATGAAATCAGTGCATTGGTGAGAGGGAATATTGGCTTGAAAGACCTAAATGTAAATCAGTCTGGGTGGAACTAAGAAGCAACGAAGGGCAGAAAACATTAGTGGGAGTTGTCTAAAGGCCTATAGGAACCAACTAGGGAACAGGCTATCCTAGATTTCATATTGTGCAATGAGAAGAGTTTAATTAATAATCTTGTTATGCAGGGCCCTTTAGGGAACAGTGTCCATAACATGATAGAATTATTCATTAGGATGGAAAGTGAAAGAGTCCTCTTGAAACTAGGGTCCTAAATCTTAACAAAGGAAACTATGAAGGTATGATGCATAAGTTGGCTAATATAGACTGGGGAACTTGATTAAAAGGCATGATGGTGGATAGACAATGGTTAATATTTAGGGAATGTGTGTATGTATTGCAACTGTTATAGATTCCTTTCTGGTGCAAAAATACAACAGGAAAAGCAGCCCAACCATGGCTAACAAAATAAATTAAGGATATTATTAGATCCAAAGAGGGGTCATATAAAGTTGCTAGAAACAGTAGCAAGCCTGAGGATTGTGGGAAGTTCAGAATTCAGCGAAGGAGGGCCAAGAAATTGATTAAGAAGTGAAAAATAGAGTATGAGAATAAACTTGCAAAGAAGATAAAAACAGACTGCAACATTTTCTATAAGCATTTATGAAGCAAATGTAGATTACAATTCTTACAATGTTATACAGTTATAACCCTGTTATAACCCTTACAATCTGAACTGGGAGAATTTATAATAGAGAACAAGGAAATGGCAGAGCAATTAAACAACTACTTTAGTTCTGTCTTCACAGAGGAAGACACAAATAACTTCCCAGAAATGCGAGGGAACCAAGGGTCTAGTGAGAAGGAGAAATTGAAGGAAATTAGTATTACTAAAACAAAAGTGCTGGAGAAATTAATGGGACTGAAGGCCGATAAATCCCCAGGGTTTGATCATCTACATCCAGGGTACTAGTGGAAATAGTGGATGTGTTGGTTGTCATCTTTCAAAATTCTGTAGATAAATCCCAGCAGATTGGAAGCTGGCAAATGTAACCCCACTATTTAAGAAAGGAAGGAGGAAGAAAACAGTGAATTACAAAGCGGTTAGCTTAACCTCAGTAGTAGGGAAAATGCTAAAGTCTATTATAAAGAACATGATAACAGGACTTTTAGAAAATATCAACGGGAACAGACAAAGTCAACATGGGCTCATTTAAGAGAAATCATGTTTGGCAAACCTAGTGAAGTTCATTCAGGATATAACTAGCAAAATAGATAAGGGAGGACCAACAGATTATAATGTATTTGGATTTTCAGAAAGCTTTTGATAAAGTTCCACAAAAGAGGTTAATGTGTGAAATTAAAGCACATGGGATTGAAGGTAATATATTGGCGTGGATTAAAAATTGACTAGCAGACAGAAAACAGACAGTAGGAGTAAATGGGTAATTTTTTGGAGTGGCAGGCAGTGACTAGTGGAGTGCTGCAGAGATCAGTGCCTGGGCCCCAGCTATTCACAATATATCAATGATTTGGATAAGGGAACCAAATGTAATATTTCCAAGTATGCCGATGGCATGAAACTTGGTGGGAATTTGAGTGATGAGGAGGGTGTTAAGAGGCTTCAAGGCAACTCAGACAGGTTGAGTGAGTGGGAAAATATATGGCAGATGCTGTCTAACATGGATAAATGTGAAGTTATCCACTTTGGTAGGAAAAACTGATTGGCAGAGTATTATTTAAATGGTGATAGATTGGGAAAGGTTGGTGTACAAAGGGACCTGGGTGTCATTGTACACCAATCACTGAAAGCAAGCATACAGGTGCAGCAAGCAGTTAAGAAGGCAGAATGCAGGAGTATGGCATTGAGATAGAGGATCAGCCATGATAATATTGAATGGTGGAGCAGGCCCGAAAGGTCAAATGATCTATTCCTGCTCCTATTTTCTATGTTTCTATGGACACAGCCCATATCACTTGCAATCACTCTCTAATGGCTGGGCAGCCTTGCCTTGAAATACTTGATCCATTGTGTATTTCCAAAAGGTTTTGGGTGTGTCTGTCTGTAGCAGCCATTGTTTCAATATCCTGTCCTTTGTATTTTTAACATCTCTTCCTTAGACAGTTACGAGTTTCAGTAGATTTTAGGAAATGTCTCTCTCTGCTTTTGTTTCTCACCTTCACCTTAGAATGTAGACTTGCATTTCTAAGCAGCTTGCTCTGTCTCAGTTCAAATTGCAAAATTTCCAGTCAGTTGAAAGTTGAAAAACCATATTTTAAAAAATAAAGGGGCATAGCCTCTTGATTCTTCTGATATTAACCTTTTACAATATATCTCCCCCAGGTCTTTTCCAAACCATATACCTCCTCCTATAGTCAAGACCAAGGGGTCAACAGAGGCAGAGATGCAAAGTAATAAGAATAAAGGAAGTGAAAGAGAAGAGGGGACAGAGAGAGGGTAGGACAGAAAGAGAACAAACAATAACTGAGTCAGAGAGGAGAGCGACACAGACTCTGGACCATACAGAAACATTGAAGTCCAGCACATAGGAAAAGACTGAGAGGTGTTCAAAAGGAGAAAGCTCCAGTGAGAGACATATACACCAAGATCACAAGAAACGCAAAGGAGAGGGGAAAGGAAGAGAAAAACACTGCTGTCAAGACAGGGAACAAAAAAAAAACACAAAGGCAGAGAGGCAGGGGAAGAAATATAATAAAAGAGTGAGTCAGAAAGACAGTAAATTATTAGGAATGTGAAAGAAAGCAAGGAAAGAGAGATTGGACTTAATGAAACACACAAAAAACAAGCTACAATCCCATATAGACCAGAAGAAAAAGAGACAGAGATAGAAGAAAAAACATGCGGAAATCTGTACAACAATAAAGAGTGAACATACTTAACAGAGGTAGATAGATAGTGAGCAAAAGGAAACCTACCTAACAGATATGTGGACTGTAATGTGAGTAAGGAATGGTAACAGAGCTTCTTGTGTATATGGCTAGGTCAGTGGTTTCAACCGTCCTCTGATCTTGACCAGATTTGTAATCAAAATGGTCCTATGTACTTGTTGGGCCTGTGCCTTGACCTCTTTTATGCCTCAGCTAGGTCAGAGTCCCAGACTGTCCTGTGACCCTGGCTAGGTTATTGAATTGAGATGCCTCATGTTGGATTGATGTCTTGGACAGTCCTGTATTCATGGTTGGATTCATATCTTGCACAGCCTTCCATTGGCTGAAGTTGTTGAACTAGGGCCAGTTAACACAGAAGCATACATGAGTAAGAGGTGGTGAGTAAAAAGAGTTGCAAACACTCAGAAACACCGTCTCTATGAACATAGTGCTATTTTGATACTGGTAGGAGATACCCCATTTTTCTTTAGTTCTTAATGGGTCCTCAATGTATTTTTAATGACACTAGAACACAATTGCAAAAGCCATAAAATATTCACAAGAAAATCCTGTTTCTTACTAAAATAGTTCTTTAAAAAGCACGTTAAGCATTTCTGGAAGCAGCCGTCCACCCTCATCTCTGCCCCTCATAATCATGTTAACTCTTTGAGGCCTCTTCAACTACTTTACTTCGAGACATAAGACAACGGCTGTGTATAATCCTGGAGCTTAGTTGATGTACCAACAAAAAAGCATATTCAAAGAGGTAGTCACTCCAGATACCCACACATCAGAGCCAAACTATCATCCGCATCATTCAAACAACACAATCTAAGCCCCACTCCAAGGAAAGGAGGCAGGTGGATAATTTAAAATTAACAGCCAGATTGGTATTACATTGAAAGAAATCTGGGCATGGGCCAGAACAAGCAGCAATAAGGCCATCAAGGTTGGTCCATGCCATCAGCCAGTCAACTGAAAAAATCTCTGGTACAAAGTTCATACCTTAATTATCTGCAGAAATACTTCAAACCTTAATTTCAACTTATTCTATTAATGTAATCACCCCAAGTACATAATGCATTATCCTTGTGACTCCAGTAGAACCCTTGCACTCACTCTTGCAGACCATATTAACATTTGCATGTGATTGGACAAGATCAAATAGATCATATTACAATTCTGTTGTAGGAGTGCAGATTCATATTTGTGAATATTCCAGCTCTTTTGAGAGCAAAAACCTAACTGGAAATGTCCACCTAATAACTGCAATAACTATGATCTCTTCAGAGTAGCTGAGTCACTGAAGAAATCTGTCAGGGAGTGAAGGAGGGTCTGAGCAGCACTGTCACAGAGAAGAGCCTCCCATCAGGCTGCATTTTGATGGCTCTGGACTGTTCTGGCTACAAAGCACTTAGATTTAGGAAAAAAAATATGAATTATTCAGTTATATACTTTCCATCTGTCACTCAGGAAATATATTAGAGCTCCCAGTGCTATCATTTATAAGTCCAGTCCACTGACAGCCTTCAGTATAACAGGCAGAGGGAAATTACACATGTTGTAAATGAAAGAATAGCTTATGAGAGTGTGATGTGTTCACTGTGCCATACACTCACCTCCCTGTGACTTCAATTGTTTCACTTTTCCCTGTGATCACTGAAGGCCCTGAGTGAGCACGGTCTTCCCCAAGTCAATAATGCCCACTCTCTATGGGGTTTACAACAGGCCATATACAACTGAAGTAGTTCACTCCCATTATTTTGTACCTAGTACTACATTCATATTCCTCATGGCTCATGAAGACGCTTGTTTTTGCATGGTAGGAGAAAATGCTCACTGCTCAGTCCTGTAACCAGCTCTCACTGCTTTTGAGTTCATCTTTTTCTGACTTGCAACTGGCAGAAGAAATCGCATATAAAAGTAAAAAAACACCAAAGTAATTTAAAATTTACTTATATTTTTAAACTAATTTTCAGTTTAAAAAAGACCATAAGAAATTGGAGTAGGAATAGACCTTGAGTCTGCTCTTCCATTCAATACAATCTGGCTGATCTTCTGTCTGAACTTGACTTTCCCGCCCATTTCCTTTATCCCTTGATTATCTGAATGACCAACATCTGTCTATCTCAGTTTTAAATATAATCAATGATGGGGTATCCACAAAACTCTGGGGTAGAGAATTCGGAAGATTCACAACCTTCTGAGTGAAAAAAATTATCATCTTAGTCCTAAATGATTGGCCCCTTATTCTGCGACTGTGCCTGGTATACTAAATTCCTCACCCGGGGCAACAAACTTTCAGTGCACACCCTGTCAAACCCCTTCAGAATCGTTTATGTTACAATGAGATCACATCTCATTCTTCTAAACTCCAAAGAGCATTGGTTCAATTTACTCAGCCTCTTATCATAGGACAACCCTCTCATGCCAGGAGCCAATCGAGTGAACTTTCACTGTACTACCTCTAAGATAAGTACATTCTTCTTTAAATATGGAGAGCAAAACTGTGTACGGTATTCCAGGTGTGTTCTCACCAAAGCCCGACACAATTATAACAAGCCTTCCTAGTTCTTGTACTCAGATTCCCTTGCAATAAAGGCCAACATGCCATTCACCTTCCTAATTGTTTGCTGTATCTGCATGCTAACTGTCTCTGTTCTTTTTAGGAGTACTCCCAAGTTTTTCTGAACATCAACATTAAGTTTCTCACGTTTAAAGAAATATTCTACTTTTTTGCTCTACTGACCAAAGTGAATAACCGCACACTCCCACATTATACACCATCCGCCACTTTGTTGCCCATTCGCCTAACTTGTCTTGATCTCTTTGAAGATTCTGTGCCCTCTTCACAGTTTACATTCTCACATAGCTTTGTACTATCACCAAACTTAGGTACATTACTCTCATTCTCCTTACCTAAGTAATTAATATAGATTGTAAATAGCTGAGGCCATAGCACTGATCCTTGTGGTACTTCACTAGTTACAATCTACCAACTTTAAATTGCCCTGTTTAGCCCTACTCTTTGCTTCCTGTCCTTTAACCAATCCTCCATCCTTGCTAATATTTTACCCTCAATTCTATAAGTCCTTATCTTGCTCATTAATCTTTTTGTGTGGCACCTTATCGAATGCCTTTTGGAAATCCCAGGATATTACATCTACTGGCTCCACCTTAGTCTATCCTACTAGGTACATCCTCAAAAAAATAAATTAGTCAAAAATGATTATTCTTTTGTAAAAACAATATCGACTTTGTCTGATCATACTATGATTTTCTAACTGCATTGTTAAGACATCCTTAATGGAAGCCTCCAACATTCTCCCAATGACTTCTTAAAAATTAATTTATTGGATGTGGCCGTCACTTGCTAGGCCAGCATTTATTGCCCATCCATAATTGCTCTTGAGAAGGTGATGGTGAGCTGGTGAGCTGCCTTCTTGAAATGCTGGAGGCCATGTGGTGAAGGTATATCCACAGTGTTGTTAGGGAGGGAGTTCCAGGATTTTTACCCAGCAACAGTGAAGGAATGACAATATATTTCCAAGTCAGGTTGGTGCGTGGATTGGAGGGGAACCTCCAGGTGATGGTGTTCCCAAGTACCTGCATCCCTTGTCCTTCTAGATGGTAGTGGTCGTGGGTTTGGAAGGTGCTGCCTAAGGAGTCTTGTTGGGTTTCTGCAATGTATTTTGTAGATAGTACACACTGCTGTTACTGTTTGTCAGTGGTGGAGGGAGCAAATGTTTGTGGAAGGGATGCCAAGCAAGTGGGCTGCTTTGTACTGGAGATCTCAGGAGCTGGCATAGGCATGCATGCATTTTTTTTTATTCATTCATGGGATGTGGGCTTTATGGCTGGGCCAGCATTTATTGCCCATCCCTAGATGCCCTTGAGAAGGTGGTGGTGAGCTGCCTTCTTGAACTGCTGCAGTCCATGTGGTGTAGGTACACCCACAGTACTGTTAGGGAGAGAGTTCCAGGATTTTGACCCAGCAACAGTGAAGGAATGTTGATATATTTCCAAGTCAGGATGGTGAGTGACTTGGAGGGGAACTTCTAAGTGATGGCGTGCCCATCTATCTGCTGCTCTTGTCCTTCTAGATGGTAATGGTCATGGGTTTGGAAGGTGCTGACAAAGGACCCTTGGTGAATTCCTGCAGTGCATCTTGTAGATGGTACTCACTGCAGCTACTGTACGTTGGTGGTGGAGGGAGTGAATATTTGTAGATGTGGTGTCAATCAAGTGAGTGGCTTTGTCCTGGACGGTGTCAAACTTATTGAGTGTTGGAGCTGCACTCATCCAGACAAACGGAAAGTATTCCATCACACACCTGACTTATGCCTTGTAGATGGTGGACAGGTTTTGGGGAGGCAAGTTACTCACCACTGGATTCCTAGCCTCTGACATGTTCTTGTAGCTACAGTATTTATATGGCTAGTCTAGTTCAATTTCTGGTCAATGGTAACCCCCAGGATGTTGATAGTGGGAGATTCATCAATGGTAGTGCCATTGAATGTCAAGGGGCGATGGTTAGATTCTCTCTTGTTGGAGATTTTCATTGCCTGGCACTTGTATGGCATGAATGCTACTTGCCACTTGTCAGCCCAAGTCCACATATTGTCCAGATCTTGCTGCATTTGGACATGGATTGATGTCACGCTAACTGGTGATGGTTCCCTGATTCCTCTCTCCCTCCTTTCTTGAATAGAGGTATTGCATTTGCTAATTTCCAATCTGCTGGGGCCATTTAGAACCTAGAGAACTTTAGAAAATCATAACAATACATCCACTATCTCTCCAGCTATCTCTTTTAGACCCCTAGGCTGTAGACTATCAGCCTAGGGATTTGTTAGCTTTTAGCCCCTTAAGTTTCACCAATGCTTTTTTGTGCTGATTTTATTACCCTACGTTCCTCATTCTTATTAGCTCTTTAGGCACCCTTTATTTCTAATATGTAATTTGTGTTTTTCTCTAAGAAGACAGACATCAAGGGCAGAATTTTACAGTCCCTCCCACCAGCTGGACCGGAGTCACTAGAGTTTTGAATGGCTCGTCATATTTTCTGGCTCTGCCCCTACTGTGCTGGGGCCGTAATATTCTGCTCCAAAATATTTGTTCAATGTCTCTGCCAGATCCTCATTCCCCATAATAATTTCTCCTGTCTCTCCCTCTAAGGAAGTAGCATTCATTTTAGCAACTCTCTTCCTTTTTATGTACTGTAAAAGCTCTTAAAATCTGTTTTTATATTCCTGATAGTTTATTATCAAATTCTATTTTGTCCCCTTTAATCAACTTGTTGGTCATTGTTAGCTGGTTTGTAAAACTCTTCTAATCCTCAGATTTCTAATATTCTTTACAACATTATGAGCCCCTTCTTGAATCTAATACCATCCTTAATTTGCCTTGTAAGCCATGGATTGATCTTTCCTGTTAAATTGGATGTGAAATATTGATGGAAAACTGAGGCCACATGACAGAAATGTGGGAACCCGGTTTAAATAGATTATGCATATTTGGTTCCATGCTGGATTTCACTTCCCTTGCCTTTATGTAAAATAGGAGCATGTGGACGCTTGGGAACTGATATATTCAAGTATGCTTTTGTAAGGGAGATCACAGATTGAGGGGCTTTAGAAGTGTTTTTGCATAGAATTACATTCTTTTGCAATTTTCTTTATACAGTACTGTCTTTTTTTAGTTTCTTCCAATTTTTTTCTAAGGTTTCTGATGGGTGGGGGTGGGGGTGCAGGGTCCTCAGGTGCAGAGGGATCTGTACACAGATCATTGAAGGTGATTGGACAAATTGAGGAAGTGATTGAAAAGAAATAGGGAATCCTGGGTTACTTAAATAGAGGCATATATTCAAGAACAAGAAAGGTCGAATGAACTTTTATAAAACACTGGTTTGACATCAACTGGTATATTGTGCCCATCCTGTGCACTGCACTTTAGGAAAAATGTGAAGACTTTAGAGAAGGCACAGAAGGGATATATAAGGATGGTTCCAGTGTTAAGGAACATCAGTTACATGGATTGATTGGAGAAGCGAGGGTTGTTTTCCTTAGAGGAGAGACTTCCCACATCTAGAAATGCATGTGGCAGACAAAGCATGTGCTTACGTCTGTTTGTCCACACTTGTTTATCCTGGACCAGGTTGCTAGCCTGAAGTCAGAGGTTAGGGCGTGGATGACCAGATGTCCCTCCCAATCTTACTACCTGCCACGCCTGTTGGAAGGATTGGAGGCTGACAATCAATCTATTTGGCCATGTTATGAACACACCTTCCAAGGCCATCAAGTTCTGTAGTGGAACTCAAACCCAGAGCTTCTGGCTCAGAGGCAGGAACGCTACCCGTTGTGCCACAATACCTCCTTGAGATTAGAAGGTTGAGAGGAAATTTGATAAAGTTATTCAAGATCATGAGAAGAGTAGAATTAGGTAGAATTGGAACCAGGTCAGATGCATTTGTATAAATTGGGCTATTTTTAATATAGCTGGGATGCCCAGTAAACTACCTGAGAACCATGTGGCTGTGCCAGTTGAAGTAACAAAAAATGTAAAACAAGGGGTTGGCTTCTCGATAGCAACTAATCTTTCCAAGACTGATAGCCACACAGAAACCAGCCTTTTAATTTTTGTTGTGCTATTTTCCACCAGAATGAGATCCTGACAGGCAGTTACGCAGGTGTATATTGCTTCAAGCAAATGAGATAGAACTAGCAGGAATTTGGTTAGATCAGGGTTGTCCAACATACAGCCTGTGGGCCAGAGTCTGGCCTGCCAAAGGTTTCTACCTGGCCAGCAAACCAGGCTCAATCCAAACACTCAATTGAAAGTGGCCAGGAATTCGGTGGACCAGCCAGCCACCAGGATGCATCCTAGCATTGCTCCTGATAAATGCCAAGGCAACCATGGAACATTGTGATGTCACTGTCTGACATGTCGTGCTTGGCAATGGCGCATGTGCTAAGCATTAAGATGAGCTGTGCCAGTAATGGTGGCCTGTTGATTGCAGGGATCTGTGATGAAGTTCCTGCAATGACCAGCAAGCACAATCGAGTGTGTGGACAGACATTGCCTGTCTGTGCAAGCTAAACAATGCCAGATATCTCACTAAATCAGCATTGAATATAGTGACAAGTTCCCAACCCCATTCCTGGGCTGTCTGATTTTCAGGAGTACCTTTAAAGGGTGCAGGCTTGTTCCTATCAAAAGACCGCATTCAGCACTCCTGACCTGGCCAGCTCCATTGTGGAGATAGGCATATCCTACTCCTCTGCAATTTTCATGGATCAGGCCAGGCTTTTAAAGAGTCCCCTCAGAGGAGCCGTAAACCTTTGTCTGCATGAGGGGACCTTTTAAAAGGTAAGTTCAAAAGGCCCTCCTCATGCCTCCTATGTCAAGGTACACTTCCCAATTACCCTCTATCACCCCTCATCCAATTGTAGATACAATGTCAACTAATGGACTGTTTTTACTGTAGAAATAAAGGTGAGGATTGCATTGACATTTACACTTCTAGATCCTGCTATGGGCTATAGTGGTTGTGACTTAGTATGCTCTCCATTATGGTGTCAGGGAACTTGTAAAAACTTTATTTTGTGACACAGCAGCCTCCTTGTCCAATTCACCAAAGATTGTTAGCAGCAATGTGAAAGACAAGCTTAAATGGAAGACAATTCAGTTTCCCCAGAGCATACGCACAATAGACAACAAAAAATGTAATAATTTCAGTCCCCAATGCACTTCTTCGCTGTCAAACCTCAATAGAAAGGACTTATACCATATGACCACATCTCAGGAATCATATTACCACATCTCAGAAACATACACATGGATGTATGCATTGCTAGCAATGTTTGAATCAAAGCCACATGCCTTTAACTTGCTTTGTGAGTGGGAGATGCCGAGGCCACAACATCGGTAGCTCATGTGCAGCCTGCAGAGTGCCTTTCTGGGCTGGGCCGTCTTCACAGTTCTTTCTCCTACTTATGATGCTGCATTTGGTGGCAAAGTTGGGCTTGCATTCGAAAATTCCTAACATCTTTTTCAGTTTGAAATGGTTGCAGTGAGAGCCACGGGCAAGTAACAACTGTTTGATTGTTTATTGAGTCTGAGCATGACAGGGTCACTGACTAAATGGGGAGGGAATGACCCTGATAAACAGCTAATTGGGACTGACAGGGTCGCGCGCTGAAAATGGCCAAGGATAGGGGTGCACTGCTTGTGCGGCCCTGGAACCCAGCTCAAGCTGTGTCTGAACTTACTGCACACCTCAGTACATAAAGGAAAACTGGAGATAAGTAGGAAAAATGGTCAGAAAAATAAGAATAGTTGCCTTTGCATGTAGAAATGATTGACCAGAGATACTTGTCTAACTATGAGCCAATTTGGGGATTTAGCTTAGTTTGATGATCTGAAGCTGAGCTGCAGGGAAGAAGGAGGAGGAGGGAGGGGTGAGAAGAATCCCAGCTCTTGATTTATGACCACGCCACTTTGGCAGGTTATTGAGCTAGGTTAGTTGGTCAAATCACCCACACTGCAGGATTGACTCATTCGGACATCTGAATTGCCGCTGGGAAAGACCGTGGGTCCGAAGCCTGGAGGAGAAAGTGGGCCAGGGGCAGAAGGCAGGTCTGGGTAGAGAGCTGGACCGCTGTCTGAGGTGGAGTGCGAGGTCAGGGGGCTGCTATTTGGTGCCTGGAGTGGAAGTAGAATTGCAGGGATGAAGGGGCGGGAGCTCTCCCAAGTCTAGGCAAGGTAAAAAAATCCCAGTGGGGAGAGGGTAAGAAGGAGGAGGGTATGATTGAGTGAGTCGGGGCTAAGTGGGGAGGGAGGGTGAGAGTGAGTGAGTGGGGACTGAGGGAGAGGGAATGGAGGTGTGAGTGACTGAGCAGACGCTGAGGGGAGAGGAAATGTGTAAGATTGGGACTGGGGGGCTGAAGGTGGATAAAAGGTGTGAGTGAGTGTGTGGGAGTTGAGTGGAGATAGAAGATGTAAGCAAGTTATTCGGAGTTGAGTGGGGAGGCGAAGTGTGCATGAGTGAGTTTGGTTTGAGTGGGGAGGAATGGAGGGCATGGGTGAGTGCGGCGGGTGGGGGGGGTCAGTGGCCTATCAATCGTTTTTGATGCCAATGATTGCTTTTGATACCTCCATTGCATTTGATGTCAAAAGGTGATTAGGAGAGCTGCTTGTGACAATTTGGGGTCTTTAAATAAACTGGTATTTTCTGCATTGTATAGACCTTTTATGAGATTACCTAAACAGCATCAATTCTCTCTCTGGAAAGGCAATTTCTTAACACTCCAATGTCCAAACAGTCCCTGAAAACATCAGGGTCACTTGGCTCAGGCTGCCATGTTGACATTTCTAAGTTGGTAGGTTGGCATCTTGTGTACCCCTTATCTATGCAAGTGTTTAGAAAGGCCAGGAAACAACCCTCAGCTTTATGTAAACTAAAAAGCTGACCTCGAGCAGGGTGATGAACAGTGGAGGAGGTAACCACCCTGACATTTTGGGTAGCTGTCCTGTATCCATTGGTCAGAAGGGTTTGAGTAGATGATTGACACTGGGTAAGCTACCAGCCCCCAGAAAAAGGGTATATTAGTAAGCTCTTAGGAACAGGGGCCAGGTCCTGGTGAGGTGGCAGTGCTCATCAGGCAGCTGCCTTCTTCAGATGGAAGAGGAAGAAGAGGAAAACCAAGGGATGAGTTCCCTGATACTTCAACTAGAGAGAAGAGTGCGGCTATTACAAGCAATTGAGATCAACACACTCTGTGCCAACTGTCCATTCATCCTGTGAAACTGAATCCAAAAATCTTACAGGTGACTGATGAAAAACTCGTTCCAAATTACACACTTGATGTCAAATGATTACAGATCATTTTTGAATGCATTTGAGCACTTTGTAATGCAACATGATATCAGAATTTTCTGGGAGGATTATCCTTCTGAAATTTGCTTCACCAGCCTCATGAGTGAGAAAATATTGAATCGTGGACTCTCATGTGAAAAGGTTGGACACCCCTGGGGGTGATGATGTCACCTTGTCAATCCTAATTCTTATAGCGATGCCCACGTGGAAAGGAGAGGGTATAGGTGGAAGACGTAAGTTTCCCTACTTCTGACTCAAATGCTGAAAAAGGAGGCAGATGCTCTGTGTAAACCAGTCTCCTTCCTAATTCTGCTCCCACCCATCTAGCTGGCAGCTCATATGTATCTGAGGCATCATAGATGTTCGGGGTCTATGTCTACAATTGGCAACATCAACACTTTTCCAATGGAAAGAAGAAAACAGCTAAACAAGGCAAAGAGCCTTCAGTCAGTGACAATATTTCCTTGACTGCAAGGTGCCAAAGATGTCACCTTTGTGGACCTCTGTGTCCTCATGCCAATTCCATGGCTAACATGGACAGAAAGAATTTGCTCAGAACATCTGCTGACCCAGCTATGAAACTCCCTGTCAGAAGAGTTTCACTGACTTTGTCCTTCATGCAAAATCAGAGCCTATACAACAAATTGTGAGATCTAAAAATAAAAACAAACAACTGTGGATGTTGGAAATCCAAAACAAAAACAGAATTACCTGGAAAAACTCAGCAGGTCTGGCAGCATCAGCGGAGAAGAAAAGAGTTGACGTTTCGAGTCCTCGTGACCCTTCAACAGAACTGACTGAATATTAGAAGAAGGGTGAAATATAAGCTGGTTTAAAGTGGAGTGGTGGGGGGATTGAAGTGGGGGGGGTGTGTGGTTGCAGTGGCAAGCAAGCAGTGATAGGAGCAGATAATCAAAAGATGTCACAGATAAAGGAACAAAGAAGTGTTGAAGGTGGTGACATTATCTAAACAAATGTGCTAATTAAGAATGGATAGCAGGGCACTCAAGGTACAGCTCCAGTGGGGGTGGGGTGGAAAGACTAGAAGGGCATACAAGATTTAAAAATAATGGAAATAGGTGGGAAAAGAATAATCTATATAAATTATTGGAAAAAACAAAAGGAAGGGGGAAGAAATGGAAAGGGGGTGGGGATGCAGGAGGGAGTTCAAGATCTAAAGTTGTTGAATTCAATATTCAGTCCGGAAAGCTGTAAAGTGCCTAGTCAAAAGATGAGGTGCTGTTCCTCCAGTTTGCGCTGGGCTTCACTGGAACAATGCAGCAAGCCAAGGACAGACATGTGGGCAAGAGAGCAGGGTGGAGTGTTAAAATGGCAAGCGACAGGGAGGTTTGGGTCTTTCTTGTGGACAGACCGCAGGTCTTCTGCAAAGCGATCGCCCAGTTTACGTTTGGTCTCTCCAATGTAGAGGAAACCGCATAGGGAGCAATGAATGCAGTAGACTAAGTTGGGGGAAATGCAAGTGAAATGCTGCTTCACTTGAAAGGAGTGTTTGAGCCCTTGGACGGTGAGGAGAGAGGAAGTGAAGGGGCAGGTGTTGCATCTTTTGCGTGGGCATGGGGAGGTGCCATAGGTAGGGGTTGAGGAATAGGGGGTGATGGAGGAGTGGACCAGGGTGTCCTGGAGGGAACGATCCCTGCGGAATGCCGCCGGGGGGGGTGAAGGGAAGATGTGTTTGGTGGTGGCATTATGCTGGAATTGGCGGAAATGGCAGAGGATGATCCTTTGAATGCGGAGGCTGGTGGGGTGATAAGTGAGGACAAGGGGGACCCTATCATGTTTCTGGGAGGGAGGAGAACGCGTGAGGGCGGATGCACGGGAGATGGGCCGGACACGGTTGAGGGCCCTGTCAACGATCGTGGGTGGAAAACCTTGGTTAAGCTAGAAGCAAGACATGTCAGAGGAACTGTTTTTGAGGGTAGCAACATCAGAACAGATGCGACGGAGGCGAAGGAACCGAGAGAATGGGATGGAGTCCTTACAGGAAGCCGGGTGTGAGGAGCTGTAGTTGAGGTAGCTGTGGGAGTCGGTAGGCTTGTAATGGATATTGATGGACAGTCTATCACCAGGGATTGAGACAGAGAGGTCAAGGAAGGGAAGGGAAGTGTCAGAGATGGACCATGTGAAAATTATGGAGGCGTGGAGATTGGAAGCAAAATTAATACGTTTTTCCAAGCCCCAACGAGAGCATGAAGTAGCACCAAAGTAATCATCGATGTACCGGAGAAAGAGTTGTGGGAGGGGGCCGGAGTAGGACTGGAACAAGGAATGTTCCACATATCCCGTAAAGAGACAGGCATAGCTGGGGCCCATGCTGGTACCCATAGCCACACCTTTTATTTGGAAGAAGTGAGAGGAGTTAAAGGAGAAATTATTCATTGTGAGAAGAAGCCAAACTGAGGAGAGTAGTTCGGGCCTCTGTTCAAGGAAGAAGCTAAGGGCCCTCAGACCATCCTGGTGGGGGATGGAGGTGTAGAGGGATTGGACGTCCATGGTGAAGAGGAAGCGGCCAGGGAACTGGAAATTGTTGATGTGACTTAAGGTGTCAGAGGAATCACGGATGTAGGTGGGAAGGGACTGGACAAGGGGAGAGAGAAGGGAGTCAAGATAACGAGAAATGAGTTCCGTGAGGCAGGAACAGGCTGATACGATCGGTCTACCAGGACAGTTCTGTTTGTGGATTTTGGGTAGGAGATAGAAGCGGGCCGTCCGAGGTGGGCGACTATCAGGTTGGAAGCTGTGGGAGGAAGATCTCCAGAGGAGATGAGGTCAGTGACAGTCCTGGAAACAATGGCTTGGTGTTCAGTGGTGGGGTCATGGTCCAGGGAGAGGTAGGAGGAAGTGTCTGCGAGTTGACGAATTGTGAGATCTACTAATTATTTCCTCAATGACAATAATTCCCAATATCTTCTTCTTCTGCCCATCCACTCCTTTGCCTGCTCTTCATTAGTGACAGTGTCTTCATATCCCACTCACCAGTGTGGGCAAGGAGTCAGGGTTCATTTCCTGATGAAAAATAATGATCACAATGGAGGAAAGCACAGTGGTAGAACTAGATTCAACCAGCTTTGGTAATTGTATTTTAAAATTTCTTTATTTCTTCTTATCCCCAGGGTCCTTCAAAAGACCCAGTCCACTGGGGTGAATGTTTTTCTGTAGCCCATCAGATATCCAGGTGTTTCATGCCATCTCACTTACTTGCAAATAAACTTCTTCCCTCACCTGCTAGTTCAGATTCTCCACCCATACATAACCGTTTTCCAATCTACTGCCTGGCTGATGCAAGAACATAGTTTAAAAAAGGGGCTTCATCTTTGAGCATTGCTTTACTAATGATTTCTCAAAGACCAACAACATTTCACAAAACTGTGCTACCATCAAAAGAGAAAATTGTAGGCATGGTCTCCATAATTTCTTGTCCAGTCTAAAAATTGTGTGGACTGCAACTGCACTATCTCACTACGGGGCCGAATTTTATGACCAAGGAAGAAGTCTTGGCACTGGGAATGAAGGAGGGAGCCAACCCCATGTTGGTGGGTGGTGGGAACCCGGGATGAAATTTTACCAGAACCGGCCAATTAAGAGGCCACTGCCAGCATCGCTGTCCAATTGAGGATGGCAGCCCACCTTCCAGAGCTGCCAGCTCAATCAAAGAGGCAATAGCTCAGCAGCCTTGGCAGTGCCATTGCCAGAGGTAGCCACTGCTGAGTCTGCAGGACAAAGGAGAGGGTTCCTCCATGCCCAGGTGCCCTCAAAGACAAGGCAAGATTTTTTTAAGAAGCCAGGCCCAGGCATGCATGCAGTGGTAATCTGGGGGTCAGGCTCACTTTCCAGCGGTGACACTATAGCCACAAGGATGGCCACTGCTGCCAGCAGGCCCCTCCGGATGCCATGGAACACCCATATAAGAGGCGTTCCGCCCACCTCCCCCTCCTCCCCAGTGACCCATAGTTAGGTCACAGTGCTCAGGTTTCTGCTGACGGTGGGGACAGTGTCATGATAATAATTGATTGTGGTGGTGGACTCCAGTATTGGATACTATATTGTACACTGTACTAAATAGGGGGTCACCTGACCTGGGGATTGAAGGTTAGATAGCACATGTTGGAACCTGTCTAGATAGAATTCAGTTACTGCAGATATGTGTTTATGTTAGGAAAATGTGTTAACAATAAAGTTAGCTCAGCTACAATGTCGATGGCCTGTGTGCATCATTGAAACAAAAAGCAAGACAGACAGGAAGACTTTGGTCTCCCCTCTTGATACATTCCGTTGCTATTTTACTAGCCCTGCCTTTCAGCCTGTCTCCATAGGACTGGTAAAACCAGCCTCCATATTCCTGAATGGTAATGCTCTCTGCAGGGAGCACGATTTAGCAAAATCAGTGCACAGAGCCTACAATCATAAATGGCATAAGTTTGCACACTGATTCGGAAAGCCAGCACAGACACGACAAACCAAATGGTCTCCTTCTGTGCTGTGATTCTGTGATACCCTTCAAGGGATATAGACCTAATAACAAAACTCTTCCTTTTCCCTTTGTTAGATTTTGAACTTACGTTGCTAGAAATAGCATGCAACACACAGGGCCACACAGACTGTTTGTCAATAAAAAATAACCCATCAGCTAGAGCAGACATGTTGGCTGCAGGAGCTTTCAGAAAGTGAAAAGCTAGAGGAATGCACAATGTGGAGTTCGATGTATTAATGGATCACATGGCCATGCCATCGAATTTAGTGACATATTTCTTTGCTCTTGATAGATTGCTGTGGCTCTAATTCAATAAAGAATGATGTCATTTTATTTATTTCCTTTATCTTCTGTATAAATTTTCTATGGTTTAGATCATGTTTTAGTTGGCGAACTTCCCAAAATAAAGCAGTCTACAGTTAGTTTCAGTTTTGCAGATAGCAGCCAAAGTGCTTCTGTGTTTAAGCTTTGTGCCAACCAGTGGAAGTACTGAACTACTTTTTTTTCGTAGAAGCCCTTTCCATAGCAAGAGAAGCATGTTTTAAGGCCTTTATATTCTACTGAGAATTTCTGCCACAAACAAAAGCTCCAATTTAAATGAGCGTGAGATTGTCAGGGTGAGTATAAAATCAGGGCCTTGGTTTCTGGCAGAAATTCTCAATAGTAAAAATCCTTTAACTCAGAACATCTAGTCAAGGAACATAGCTCATTGCATTTGTAGTGGATTCAGACTTCTAACACAATCCAATAGCTCTATTGATTCCATCTCCATGGTAACACTGGTTCCTGAAATATTGCAGTCCCTTTCCACTTTGTATTCCCATAGCAACAGCAACACTTGGATTGGTCTTGTGAAGCTGAATAATCACAAAATATCTGATAAAGCTACTTACAAAGAGATCAGTTAATGTGGCCACATCAAAGGCAAGCAGCAGGGACAAAAGACACAGATTGTCAATGAAGGAGTCACTGCTCCAGCATCAGATACACATCTGAACTCGAGACATCCCAAGACTCCTCATTATTTTAATCTATCAGTGTGGGAGTTCCTGATTCTCACAATTGATTGAGAGTGGGAAAATCTTCCTCTGCTTGCTCTGCAAAATAAATATATCAATAACTATTATCAAGACATGCCATGAATTATTTGTTATATGTATATGTTTTTCAAATAACTGTAACATTCTCTTAACTTCTATCTTGAAAAAATTGACGTCCTGTTAAGTGTTATGGCACAGCAGATGGTAAATGCTGAGCTGCTCAAATCCCAGAGGAAACTTGAAACAGCTGCCACAACTGTTTTACAATTTGTATTTTATTTTGAGATGCTTGCCTTGAATTCAGTAGTAATAAGTCCACCAAGGCTTAAAGTTTTTTTTTTTACAAAACTAAATTAAATATTTATTAATAGAAGAAAAGATTTTAAGCACTTACATAGATCTACAAATTACTACCAAAATAACTCCTAAATCCCGAATTAATCTGGCTCCCAGTTACACCTCTCTTAAGGCAATAGGAAAAACAAATACATTTCAACAGACCCAAGCAAAGTACACAATACCCTGGACAGTGGTATTCACAGTGAGTTTTCTTAGCTTCGGTTCCTGTAGACACAAATTGATGCATAGAGAGTGGAGGCTTTTCACATTTTTATTAGATCTTAGAATGCCTTTCCCTTTACACAAAACCTAATCTCCTTTATACATGTCTCTCCCTTTTCAGTGTAAATTCCATTGTTTCAATATGTCTTTGCAACTTTACTTTTCTTATAATATAAATCTTTCATAGTACTCATATTATCAGTAACCTTGGGGAAAATTAAACACACTGTTTGGCTTAGCTTCTTATGACTAGGTGTAATATCTTACCATCTCTTTGAAATTCAAACTAACCTAATTTATCTAAAAAATGTAAATGTTCCTCACACCTCACATTCTAAAACTTCAGCCATGTTTACGTATTTAGCATTTCAAACCTAGCTTCCTTTTTGTTAACTCAAATGCTCCAGACCAGCTGCTTCCAATTCAATTAAAACCACCACCACACACATCCACACAGGGAAACTAATCCAAGCCCCAGTATTAACCCACCTTTAAAATAAATCACAATAATATTATGAAGATTATTATATTTTCATTATATTAAGTATGATCTTCTTCTTCTTCTTCTTCTTTAGATAATCCCTTTGGATTGACGTTGACTTGCTCCCACTCTGGTTCAATGGGCTCTGAGATTGCTGATATATCCAATTATCAATTTTCAGACTTTGCCACATGCGGGGCAGGTGGTGCTTGGAGATGAATTGTTTTCAGGTTTGTCAGACCTTGCCTCAGCATGCATTTTTTATTTGTTCATAGGATGTGGGCGTTGCTGCCGAGTCCAGAATTTATTGCCCATCCCAAATGCCCTTGAGAAGGTGGTGGTGATCTGCCTTCTTGAACCGCTGTAGTTCTCTGGTTTGTTTGGTGCCTTCCTGAATAACCCTTCTCTATTTTGGTTGGTCACAAGCCAGGGACTCCCAAGAACGATGGGGATGTTTGACCTCTTCAATGATGCTTTGAAGACACCCCTAAAGTATTTCCAATGTCCTCCTGGGAGTATCCTACCCTACCCAAGTTCCAAGTAGAGCAGTTGCTTCAGCAGTTTAGCATTAGGCATATGAACAACATGTCTCACCCAACAGAGCTGGTTTTGAGTGATTAGTGCCTGGATGCTGGGCATGTTGGCTTAGGAGAGAATGCTGCTTTTGGACCAGCTTTCTTGCCACCAGATTTGGAGGATCTTGCAAAGACATCACTGTTGGTTCTTCTCCAGTGCTTTGAGGTACCTGCTGTAGTTTATCCAAGTATGTTGTATAATTATGATACCACTTGCACTGCTCACTCTCTTATCAAAATGATGCCTTAGTAATTGGTGTCAGTAGCAGAAAGCAGTAAATCAAACCTGAGTCTGCTTCACACGAGCACACTGCAAATTTAGGTACTATGATACACATGTGCAGGTAATAGAAGAGTACAGGTACAGTATCTCAAAACCAGCAATCTCGGGATAGAGTCCATGCCAGGTTTTGGATTTTGCTGGTTTACGGTTCAGGGAGTTCGGGTGTGGTTGGGTCAGTTGGTTTGAGCCAGGTCAGGTCAGGCAGATCAGGCTGATCTGCATTAGGAGTCAAAGGTTGCTCAGACCACTCTGAGTATGGGGAACGACTGGTACGTGAAGCTGATAACTAGTCTGCATCAATGCAGCACCTTGTCAAACAAGCCAGTAACTTATTTTACTCATCTAATAAGAATTAAAATTCCTGCATGTCAGCTTATAAAAATGTCTTGTTTTCAGACATCTCCAGTTTTCAGATAACCAGGTTGGAGACACTCTACCTTACTGAATGACTGAAAAGATTAAAAAAAGGGTATAACCTGTGGTAGGGCGGTGTGTAGTTGCAGCACTTTCATGGCCTAGCTGATAGCTAGAAAGCTTCCAGAAACTATATGAATAAATTATATCCTGCCAAGTTCTTGCATTTGATGCTGTTCATTACGGAACCATAATGCATCATGATTGTTCTTTGTTAAAGGAGTCATCTGGAAATGATGATAAACAGAGAACAAATTTACCAGTGATCAGACTGGAGATTTTAAAAAGAGGCAAACCATAAAGAGGTAGAAAAGGGATTTTACAAGCTCAGAGACAATGGTTTTTTTAAATACACCAAGCAAGTTTAATCTCAATAAGCTACCAGACTGGCAACCTGGGTACAATGATCTGAAAGATTTGGAATTGTTTCTGGATGAGATAAGGGAGAAGAACTAAATCAGATTAGCACACTGAAATATTCAATAGGAGAGGAAGCAAAAGATATACTGTGCTGTTTACATCTTTCTGAGAATGAAAGAGTGTTTATATAAGTCTTAGATTGATATGAAATTCATGTTGTAGTCTGCAGAAATGCGATTTTTGAAGGAGCTAGAATCAAAACAGACAAAAAGAATTTGAATCAAAGAGCATTATAGCAGTCTCATACTGTGTGATTAAACACTGCACCTGTGATAATCAGTATGATAAAATCATTAATGATTGTATTGTAGTGAGACAGAAAGATGGGGGACTGTCTGAAAGATTCCATTTAGGACCCCTATTAACCTTTTTGATAAAGTAATGATTGAAATGAGTTAGAATGAAGCTAATAACTGACTCCTGCCGTTGACCAGAAAGGACACTGTCCAAGTGCACATGTGCACTTGGCCCGATAGAATAAATACATAAGTCAGCGACAGAAAGCAGAGATCTCACTTTAAACAGCCTGACAATGACACCACAACTATGCATGTGCATGAAGCTCTCCCCCTAGTGTTGCGGCACAAAAAAACACAGCTGAAGCTAATATGGGACAGGATGCTGATAATGCAAGCTCAAACGGTTTCCAACGCTTGGCCTAAATAGCCAAGTGGTTATGGTACTGGGTTTGTAACCCTGAGATCAAGAGTTCAAATCTTACA
This sequence comes from Carcharodon carcharias, assembly GCF_017639515.1. Taxonomy (NCBI): domain Eukaryota; kingdom Metazoa; phylum Chordata; class Chondrichthyes; order Lamniformes; family Lamnidae; genus Carcharodon; species Carcharodon carcharias. The sequence continues at coordinate 88,489,801 of NC_054475.1, forward strand.
ATGGCAAACTGTGAAACATGTAACTTCATCTGAAACAGATGGAAACAGGTTTGTACTCGAAAGAGTATCAAGAGTTCAAATCTCACAATGGCAAACTATGAAACAATGTAACTTCATCTGAATAGGAACAGATGGAAACGTGTTAGTTTGTAAGTTTCCTTTAAGCCTACGGCCATGCTAGTCTGAAAATGCACGATCTCGTCTGATCTCGGAAGCTAAGCAGACTCAGGCCTGTTTAATACTTGGATGGGAGACTGCCTGGGAATACCAGGTGCAGTAGGCTTTTGGGCACCCGGTGCGGAAGGGGGTCGGGAAGGAGGAGGACCTCCTCGTGAACCTGCTCCTGGGCCTGGCCAAGTTGGCCATTAACAGGTCCAGGCAGCGGGCGATCGACGGGGGAGTCCCGCCCGATTGTTTGTCCCTCTTCCGCGGCTACGTTCGCTGTCGGATGTCCCTGGAGAAGGAGCACGCGGTGTCTGCTGGCACTCTCGAGGCCTTCCGTGCTCGGTGGGCACCGCGGGGACTGGGGTGTTTTGTTGACCCCTTTAATCACATTTTGATTTAAAGTTTGTAAGTTTCCTTTAAACTTTGTTCTTGGTTTTACAGCTGACCTGAATTAGGGGCTGTGCCTGATTTATCCCAATTTTGTTGATTTGGTTTTCATTTAAAAGATTATCAAGAGTTCAAATCTCACAGTGGGAAACAATGTAACTTCATCTGAAACAGATGGAAACGTGTTTGTACTCAAAAGAGTTACATCTTGAAAGGCCCCAGCTGTATGGCAGCATCAGCTGTGCGTCTGATCAAGTTTCACACGGATTCCTTATCCCTTTAAGCTTGGCCTAAATAGCCAAGTGGTTATGGAACTGGGTTTATAACCCCAAGATCAAGAGTTCAAATCTCCAATGGCAAACTATGAAACAATGTAACTTCATCTCAAACTGTTTCCCGCATGGCTGTAGACAACAATGTTCATAGAAGTATGTAGGGTGTCACGGCAACCCAGCAATCTGTCCTCCAACAGATTAAGATTGCTGAAGCGCCAGCTGGGGGAGTGACAGTGGCTCTATGGAGCACAAACCTACTATTTCATTGTATGGTTGGGATCAAAAGCATCCACTTTATGGATTCATTTCAATTTTAGACATACCTTCCTGCTTAGTGGAGAGCACTCTTGATTTTGAATGACATAGAGAGGTTTGAGGATTTCTCAGTCTTTATATTTCAGCTTTATCACGAGTTGACCATTCACTTTTAAAGTTGTCCAATCAGGGTTGCAATTTAATAAATTATGGTTGCAATGTAATCTCTTTGAGCCATTTGACTAAATCTGATAAAACAGAAACCCTTGCTCCTGTATCTAGTTTAAATTCTATGGGGAATCCATCCACTTCAAGTATAATATTCCAATATTTGTTTTCGGTATCATTTACCTCACCCAGGAAGGTTAGTTCCTTTGCTTGTAATTCTTCCACTTCTTGTATGTGTCTCTGTTTTAAAATTTTCTCCATCTTTTTACAGGTTGTCAGTGTTCTCAAGTGACAAACAGGTTTGAAGTGGCCTATTTTTCCATATTTGTGGCACACTACGTCCCGCTGGACATTCTTTTCGCTTATGCAGTTTATGCCCACCATACCGAAGACATTTCAAAATGGTGGTTGGTGGGCTTTGCCTCATTTTGAATGGGCTTAGGCTTTGGTGTGCTTCTTCTGTTGTGGCCTATAACCTGAATGGTCTCATTCAATCTTCTTCAAGGGACCTCTCTTTCCCTGCGAGCAAGTACCCGATTCTATTTCCTGAGTTCTGTTTTCCTTGCAATCTGCATTGCTTTTACTCATGTTAAATCCTCTCTTGTCTGTAAGAGGTAAGATAATGCTTTGTCTGGTACCCCAACTATAATTCTGTCATCGATCAGCTCATCCCTTAAGATGACATAATCACAGTTCCCTGCCAGCCTATACAGATCGTTGGTGAATGAATCTATACTTTTGCCTGGGGTCTTTGCTTTCATTTATTAAAGTTAGCCCTCTCTATTATTAAATTCCTACAGGGGCTGAAAAATGAGCCAATTACTTGCAGGACTTCTTCATAAGAAGTTGAAGTCTCCTCAGCGCCCTGCTTTGCTATCACATCGTCAGTAATTGATCCTATTGTATAATGTAGTGTACTGACCTGGTCTTTTTGTGTAATACTAAAGCATTTCTGTACCTTGTGAACCTTTTACTCCAGTTGTCCCAGCTCTGGCCCTGTTGCAAACATTCTGCACTCCGAAATGGTGCTGGGAGTGGTAGTGTGTGTTCCATGCTTCTTCTGAGCCCTAGAATTGTTCCTGTGCTGTTGATTGCTGCTTCAGGCCTGTCCTCACTGCTGTCCAGTCTCCAAGTCTGTGTCTCAGTTTTTATCTGCTGTTTCCACGATGTTCTTATGTCTTGGTGTGTCTTAATTATTTTTCTTTTGTCCTTCCTTCGAGGATTTATTTTCTTGCCAGCCCTGTATCTTCTTTTTAATGTTTGCTGGGTCTTTTACATACTGCCATCTTGTTTCGTTGTGTGGTCGGTGTATAGATGGGTGTTTTGGAGATTGTCTATTCTACCAAAGTATGCTGCTCGAGTCTGTAGTTTCTTAAAACTATTACTCTTTATTTACAGCAAGTGTTTACGCATTTGGACTCCTAGGCGAGGTTGGGCTTCTGCTCGTCCCAGATCTCGCTCACTTCTCAGTCATGTGATCTGACATCATTATTACATCAGCATCATGTATGCTTCTGATGTTAATCCTTTGCACCTACTGTCATCTCTCAGGAAGACAGGATTCATCCTCCCACCACTGCCACTTCGCCAGTGCTCTTGCTGTTGCCAGCCAGCCAGCCAGCCAGCCCAGACTGCTGCTGCCGATACCGAGATGGTGCAGTTTGCAGCCGGGCCTTCTAGAACCAGAAATGCTCCAGGCTGTCCTCCGAGACCATCTGTAGCCTCCCCTCACTGAAAACTAGTAGCCTTCCACCAACCATGCTACAAGTAGCGGGGTAATGCTGCACAGAGCACTAGGACAGGAAAAGGCATACAAACAACACTAAAGGAATACACAGGGTTATATCTGACTTTTGTAATGCAATATGGAATCATTTGACTTAAACATGTGGTTTAGAATGTTTAATGTTTGAGTGCTTTTATTTTCAAATTGTGGCCAAGGAAATGCTGTGATAGGCAGTGAAAAAGGGAAGGTAAGGTGTGGGACAATTGGTGAATGGGGAATTGTGATTGCAGGTAGCACATTTGCTGAGGTTCAGGCTCTCCAAGACATGCTATATTCTAAAGGAAATGAGTGTGCACCCATACCTGGGAACAATTTGTTTGGGCAGAAGCCTCACTTCAGCAAAGGTTCTTTCAGTACTGTCATACCACTCCCTATAGACCCTTGTAACTTTAAACAACTATAGAAAGCACCAAATGTTGACAGAATTGTAGCAACAGCCAAAATCAACAACAACTTATATTTGTACAACACCTTTAATGTAATAAAACATCCCAAGGTGCTTCACGGGAGAATTAATAAGGCAAATTTGACAACACACCCCAAAAGAGATATGAGAGTGGTTGGCCAAAATGTTGGCCAAACATATAGGTTTTAAGGAGCATCTTGAGGGAGGAAAGAGAGGCAGATGGTTTTCAGAAGGGAATTTCTGAGCCCGGGGATGAGGCAGCTAAATGCAAGTCTGTTACATTCTTCTTCTGGATGTAGACCAGGATTTTCTGTGCCTGCCAGCATTGGCCGTGTTCGGTGGCGTGAGCGGACAAGCTGGCACGATCGGTTTCATGACAGCGTGAAACCACTTTGCGATCATCCGCTCAGCCCACCGTCAGACGCCGGGAACCTCACTGTGTTACATCTGCATATAATTATTAGGCCAGGCCAGGAATTGTTCCCCCAAATTGGCAGGAAAACATGCTGATGTGTTTCACAATAGCACATGAGCGACATGCACCTGGGGGACTGCACTTCGCTCAGGACTTCAAGGTTAGTTTGCCTCTTTCTTCAGTCAGCACTCACAGTCATCAGCGCCAGGCTTCACAGATAGCACCACATCACTTTTAGGGGACTCACGGGTAGGTGTCTACCTACCAGATCAGCCGTATGTGGGTGGCTTTTCAATGGCTGCAGGGCAAGGTCTTGCTTGGGGAAAGGGGAGAAGTGACCTCAGGCAAGGGAAGAGGCTGCAGGACAAGGGCTCTACTGGGGAAGGAAGGTAACCCAGGATGTGTGTGGGGGCACATGTTGATCTCTGCAAGAGGCCTCAAGATGGTGGAGCTGAGGAGGTAGTCTCCAGAGGAGATAAGGCCAGATGGAGATGTGAGGGCATGTGTGAGAATGGGTGGTGATGTCCCTTGAGCTGACAGTGAGTGAGATGCCAATGAATGTGTGATGGGCTTGAATGTGTGAGTTTAGAGTGATGAGTTGGTTGCCAAACCCTGGCTGCATGGATGAGATCATTCATCTTCTATCTGCTTTGGATAACCAACCTGTTCTGTGCAACATTGGCACTGATCACCACTGTCACCACCTCCCAAGCCTGATTGGCCACGCCACTGCCCATCCTGCGGCCAGAGCTGGGGTAGACGACATCGCGGCAGGCCACCACAGAGTCCAAAAGGCATCCAGTAATGGGTTACTAAACCTGGGGACTGCAGTCTTTTCGCCTTTCGTGGACATCTTCCCTGCAGTAGTCCTGGGCTGAAAGCACTGAGATAATGTGGGCACATCTGGAGTTTAAATATGGTGCCTGGCGTGATGAAGCGACAAGGAGTGTTTCCTGGGAATGCACAACTAATGCAGCGGGTTTGGGGTGATATGGTGTAAAAACCCACCATAGCAACCAGCAAGTAAAATATTGTTTACCCACCCACTACCACACTTAGTGCAAATCTAGGATGATTCCACCCGTAGACGAACCAATCATACACAAGGATTGGTGAAACAATAATTCATATTCTTTATTTGAAAATAAGACTATTTACAGATAATGTTCACTGGGAGCTAAGTATAGTAAATCTGACTCCTATCACTGCTGCTTGTAGACTGCTTAACAGGTCATGGGACTGATACATCATAACTTGTCAAGGTATGTAGTGATTGACAGTAGTTTAAAATATGCCCCCTTATGGCACCTAACATCATTACGTCTGCTTTTTTCTGACTAGAACTTTACCCTTAAAGGATCAAACTGTTTACATGACAGGAAAACAAAATAACTCTGTGTCTGAACATACTTTAACACTGAACAATAAATTTACAAGTCTCTGAAAAGTATTAGCTGTTTGCTTATCCATCCAGCTTTAGTTTTGATGGAGGCTGCTGTACGCTTCAGAACATTGGTTAGGGGTGCTTTATTTGTGTTGTGTCTTAGACCATGTTCTAGTCACAATCGGATTGTTTGGTGTTTCTGGATGTAGTATTGTTCTGATTTAGCATCTGGTGTGTCGCGCTGTCATGACATTGGCGTTCGAACTTGAAGCAACATTGGTTCTGGGCGTACGCTGACAATTTCTGCTGAATTCCACATGCCATAAGTTGGCGTTGTACTTGAACTTTCTGTCCAATGTTCAAGTTGGGTAATTCATCACCCGCATGCCAGTTGTGGCCATCTTTCATCTTCTCCTGTTTTTCAGTCATGGCATCATATCGATGTGTGATGACTGGGGAGGTTTCTCTGCACATGTCTGCTGAATAGTTATTCACATCCTGGGAGTTGCCATTGACCAGAAACTGAACTGGACTAGCCATATAAATACTGTGGCTACAAGAGCAGATCAAAGGCTAGAAGCCCCACGGCGAGTAACTCACCTCCTGACTCCCCCAAGCCTGTCCGCCACTTACAAGGCTCACGTCAGGAGTGTGATGGAATACACTTCACTTGTGTGAATGACTCCAACATTCCTCAAGAAGCTTGACACCATCCAGGCCAAAGCACCCTGCTTGATTGGCACCCATCCACAAACATTCACTCACTCCACCACCAACACACAGTGGCAGCAGTGAGTACCATCTACAATATGCACTGTGGGAACTCACCAAGGCACCTTAGACAGCACCTTCCAAACTCACAATTGCTGCCATCTAGAAGGGCAAGGGCAGCAGACACATGGGAACACCATCACTTGGAAGTTCCCCTCCAAGCCACTCACCATCCTGACTTGGAAATATATCACTGTTCCTTCACTGTCGCTGGGCCAAAATCCCAGAACTCCCTCCCTAACAGCACTGTGAGTGTACATACACCACAAGAACTGCAGCAGTTCAAGAAGGCAGCTCACCAGGGCAATTAGGGATGGGCAATAAATGCTGGCCTAGCCAGAAATGCCACACCTATGAATGGATTTTTAAAAAATCCTCACTGATTCCGCATTATGAAGTTTGCAAGTTCAGAATGTGTGTACATATTCGGGTCAAATTGTGCCGCTCAGCCTATTGGCTGATGATCTGCATTGCCAAGCTAGTCCATCTTCCCCCAGTGTAAGCAAGGTGTTTCCGAAGATGTTAATTGTGACCCGTGGTCTTTATCCAAGGACAGGTCCTTGTCTCACTGGAGACAGCATAAAATATCTAGGGTGGCCATGGTAAGTTTTTGTAGTGGCACTTGAATGTAATGGATCCTAAGGATGGAATTTCCACATCATTGTATGCAGTGAGCTTTGCATTGGTTGGTCGAATCAATGCTTGCCACTTCTGTGGCATATATATTCTGTGGTTTGTGCATTTCTGTGTACAAAGTGAGAGGATGTTTGCCCCTGCATTGGTATCAAGTTTTTGCATACAGATTATGCTGACCCTTCATGTGCGGGTATATAACCTGGGTGGTGATAAAAGCTTTTGTTGGTACCACTGTGCCAATACATTCTTTGATGTTCACTGTACTGAATGCCAGCTCATTTTCTGTGTAGATAGTCTGGTCATTCTCAACATCTGACCATGTAGCTTGGCTAGATATTTCATGGATCTTATCTTGACGCTGCTTGGTATGTGTTCTTCGTTGGTTAGAATACTGCATGTGTCTGGTCTCTGCTTGTGGATCCCCATGACATTGAACCACTTTCAGCATTGGCATTGCCAGTGTTGTCTGGTGCCAAATGCTTTGCAGTTTCTGGGTGCATATATGAAGCCACACCACCTGCATTGCTATCATGCCAATGGTGGACGAATTATGCATAGCTTGTAGACTTTTGTCATTAGTATGGCTTAACGCTTGCATCTGCTTTGTAGTAGTACATCCATAGTGTAAACTTTGGGTTGTTCCAAGACGTATTTTTGGAATGCTTCTATTGGGATAGATGCTATCATGAACTCAATTATTCTGTCGGCTAGCTTGCCTACAATGAAATTGCAATCACACCTCTTGTTTTTGCATCTACCTAAGAATTGGTAAATGGTCTCTTTTTGTTGCTGCCTAAAGGACATGAATTCCAGTCTGTGTACGTGGAAGTTGAGCTTCAGTCGTGACTGATTTTTGAATGTTGACCATATTTTATCTGGATTTTTAAGATGGTTGTCGGATGGACCTGACATGCTCAGTCTATGGAGGTCTTCATTGCCCATAATAATTTTAATTTTAATGGCTTATTTGTTTATTCAGAAAACATAGCTTGATGCATTGTCAAACTAAATTCAAATAGGAGATCCATTGCCTTTCAATTGAGAGTTAGATATTTTGTGGTCATCTTATAGCTTTTTGTAGGAATTTTAATGCTATGTGGAACTTACAGTTATGCAAGTTTCCTCCAGTTTTTTAAAGGGTTAATTTAACTCTGAGTTACAGTACCTTTAGTGGCCACTGCTTTCGTGCTCATAGGTTACTGAAATGGTGGTGCTGTTGAGTTCCTTGTTTTTCCAAGTCCAACTCTAAGCTCCATCCACAAAACAGTGAGTTTAGGTGGGAAAATGGCTGCAGGATTTCCAAAGTTAAGCAAACAGTGAATAAGTACTTTTTACAGGCATCTTCTAACTGTTAGGAACTTTTACTGAATAGGTTCACTTTCCCAGTCCAGACTGTAGTATTTAGCTTCAGCAATAATGAATCCTCCAGTTTGTGAAGTTCTACTGAAAATGAGACCACCTACTGTTTAATATCTGTTCTTGCTTAAACTTTGCAGCAGTTAAATTTTTATTAATTAAGATCTCTCAGATTTTAACAATCTTGCCGGGACCCAATGCCTGCTGGCTAGAGGGAGTCCTGCCTGAAAGATCTGCCATCAATTCAGCATTGATAAAAGCTCGTAAGTGATCAGTCGTGATGTAATATCAAATGGTATGATTTGGAATGAGTATTGATGGCATATTATTGAAGTGTTCATAGCTTTCTTGTTAAATTTGTGTAGCAATGGTTTGTGTTCAGAAGTGATCATTAGGCATTAAGTGCAATCATTAGGTGTCAAAGCGACCCAGGAGAATATCAGTGCAGGTTCCTACAGGTTATGATGGGCAAAATAAACAAATCTTTCTGCTTATTTTCAAAATGTTTCCCAAAAACTTCCCTCACCTGTCCCATTTCAGCTGGTGTAATATCCTTTCCCTCTGATCATTTTCTGTGCCTCTGCTGTGCCAGCTCCATCAAGTTTGGGGAAAAACAAGGGGTGCTTCACCGGGGTGTAAAGAAATAACCAACAATGTAAGTAATAAAGTAAATGTGGCACCATTGAGAAGTAACAGTGCAGTGGAATTAAATTTAAAAGTATATAATGAAATAAGAAAGCTAGCAACTCACCAAGGCTCCTTGACAGCACCTTCCAAGCCTGCGACTTCAACCCTCTAGGACAGGACAACAGTCACATGGGAACACCACAACCTGCAAGTTCCTCTCCAAGTCACTCACCATCCTGACTTGCAACTATATCGCCATTGCTTCACTGTCACTGAGTCAAAATCCTGGAACCCCCTTCTTAACAGCTCCCACGTACTTGGCCACTGTTCTTAAGGACCTGATTTGCCGAGGTCCAGAAGCTGGTAGGCAATGTAGCACAGGACAACAAGACGACCCACATCATCCTCCACTGCCTGCAGCTCAACATCAGCAATGATGAGAAATTCAACAAGCTGCCAAGAGAAGTCACCATAGCCCAGGGCAGGGTCGTCTCCAACATCCAGGCTGACCTATTGCCTAAGAAAACTGGACATTCCAGCAAGACTTACGCCTGAAGGGGAAAGATCAGGAAAAGGTAAAAACATAATGTAAATAAAGAAAAAACTTTAGCGACCAATGCATGGCTAAAAATACCACAATCTTGCGGTACACCTTCCCCCCTCCCCTGCTTCAGTTTTTCCCAGACCTCATTTTCCCTCTCACAAATCAGCAATGCCCAGTACCAAGCTCTGACGGCCCTGGTATTCACAACTCCTTCAGATATGCTGGAAATGTACCTACATGGAACTATGTGCCAGCCCACCCCAGTCTCGGGGCCTAATCCTGACAACACCTGAAGCCTCAGGCCTATACACCCCACCATCAAGCCTTGGCCCTCTTCCTCACCTCAAGCCCCTTCCCCCACCAGCCCCTCCTACTTCCCTCCTGACTTGCTCTCCTTCCCCCTTCCCCAACTCCCCTCTCTGTCTCTGTGTTTCCTCTCTGTCGCTCCCTTCCAGTCCTTCCGTCTCTCTCCTGCTCTATCTCTCTCCCCTTCTGTCTCCCTCTCCCTCCATCTCTCCCTCTGTCTCTCCTTCTGTCTCTCATCCTATGTTGCTCTCTACCTCTCCTTCTCCCTCTGTCCCTCTCTCTCTGTTCCTCTGTCCCTCTCCCATGTTCCTTTCCTTTATCTCCCCACCTCTGCCTCTCCCCACCTCTGTCTTTCTACCCCTCTGTCTCTCCACTCCTCTGTCCCTCTCCCCACCCCATCTCTCTTCTCACCCCACCCCACCCCCCTCTGTCCCTCTCCCCCGTCCCTCTCCCTCTGTCCCTCTCCCTCTCCCTCTTGTTCACTTTGTCAGGAAGAATAAAAAAGCAGAGTGTTACTTAAATGGAGAACGGTTGCATAATTCTGAGGTGCAGAGGGATCTAGGTGTTCTCATACATGAGTGACAAAAAATTAGTATGCAGGTACTGCAAATAATTAAGAAAGCTAATGGAATGCAATCCTTTATTACGTGAGGGATTGAACATAAAAGTAAGTATGTTATGCTTCAGTTATACAAGGCATTGGTGAGACTGCATCTCGAATACTGTGTGCAGTTTTGGTCTTCTTATTTAAGGAAGCATGTAAATGCGTTGGATGTTTACTAGATTGATACTTGGAATGAGTGGGCTGCCTTATGAGGAAAGGTTGGATAGGCTGGGCTTGTTTCCACTGGAGTTTAGAAGAGTGAGGAGTGGTTTGATTGTATTATACAAGATCCTGAACAGCCTTGACAAGATGGACGTCGAAAGAATGTTTCCTCTTGTGGGAGGGTCCAGAACTAGGGGACACTGTTTTAAAATTAGGGGTCGCCCTTTTAGGACAGAAATGAGGAGAATTTTTTTCTCTCAGAGGGTTGTGCGATTTTGGAATTCTCTGCCTCAGGTGGTGGTGGAGGCAGGGCCATTGAACATTTTTAAGGCAGAGGTAGATAGGTGCTTGTTAGGCAAGGGAATCAAAGGTTATCGGGATTAGGTGGAAATGTGGAAATCGAAACACAAGAAGATCAGGCATGATTGTATTGAATGGCAGAGCAGGCTCGAGGGGCTAGATTATTTCTTATGTTCTTATGTTCTCTGTCTCTGTCCCTCTGTCACTCACCCCTTTCTCTCCCTTCTGTCTGCCCACACTGTCTCTCCCCCGCTCTGTTCACCTCCTCTCTGTCTCTCCCTCCCTCTGTCTCTCTCCCTCTGTCACTCACCCTCCTTCCCCCCGCCGTCTCTCTCCCTCCCCCCATCTGTCATTTTTAAAATTCATTCATGGGATATGAGCATTGCTGCCTAGACCATCATTTATTGCCCATCACCAACTGCCCTTGAGAAGGTGGTGGTGAGCTGCCTTCTTGAACCACTGCAATCCATGTGGTGTAGGTACACCCACAGTGTTGTTAGGAAGGGAGTTCCAGGATTTTTACCCAGCAACAGTGAAGGAACGGCAATATATTTCCAAGTCAGGATGATGTGTGGCTTGGAGGCGAATATCAAGGTGGTGGTGTTCCCACGTATCTGCTGCCCTTGTCCTTCTAGATTGTAGCAGTCATAAGTTTGGAAGGTGCTCTCTAAGGAGGTTTAGCGAGTTCCTGTGGTGCACTTGTAGATGGTACACACTGCTGCCATTGTGCTTTGGTGGTGGAGGGAGTGAATGTTTGTGGATGGGATGCCAATCAAGTGGGCTGCTTTGACTTGGATGATGTCAAGCTTGAGTGTTGTTGAATCTACACTCATGCAGGCAAATGGAAAATATTCCATCACACTCCCGACTTGTGCCTTGTAAATTGTGGACAGGCTTTGGGGAGTCAGGAGGTGAATTAATTGTCATAGGATTCCTAGCCTCTCACCTGTTCTTCTAGCCACAGTATTTATATAGCTAGTACAGTTCATCGTCTGGTCAATGGTAACCCCCAGGATGTCGATAGTGGGGGACGGTAATGTCATTAAATGGTTAGATTCTCTCTTGTTGGAGATGGTCATTGCCTGGCACTTGTGTGGCGTGAATGTTGTTTGCTAATTGTCAGCCCTAGCCTGGATATTGTCCAGGTCTTGCTGCATTTGGATATGTCTGCTGCAGTATCTGAGGATTCGTGGATAGTGCTGAACTTTGTGTAATCATCAGCGAACATCCCCCCTTCTGACCTTATGGTGAAAAGAAGGGCATTGATGAAGCAGCTGAAGATGGTTGGGCTGAGGACACTACCCTGAGGAACTCCTGCAGTGATGTCCTGAAACTGAAATGATTGACCTCCAACAACCACAACCATCTTCCTTTGTGCTAGGTATGAGTCCAATCACTGGAGAGCTTTCCCACTGATTCCCATTGACCTAGGTTTTGCTAGGGCTCCTTGATGCCACATTCAGTCAAATGCTGCTTTGATATCAAGAGCAGTCATTCTAACCTCACCTCTTGAGTTCAGCTCTTTTGTCATATTTGAACCTTGGCTGTACTGAGGACAGAAGCTGAGTGACCCTGGCAGAACCCAAACTGAGCATCAGTGAGCAGGTTATCGCTAAGCAAGTGCTGCTTGATAGCACTGTTGATGACTCCTTTCATTACTTTACTGATGATCAAGAGTAGACTGATGGGGCGGTAATTGGCTGGGTTGGATTTGTCCTTTTTGTGTACAGGACATACCTGAGCAATTTTTCACATAGCCGGGTAGATGCCAGTGTTGCAGTTGTACTGGAACAGCTTGGCTAGGGGTGTGGCAAGTTCTGGAGCCCAAGATTCCAGTACTATTGCCAGAATATTGTCAGGGCCCAAAGCCTTTGCAGTATCCAGTGCCTTCAGCCATCAAGTGGTATGAATCCAATTGGCTGAAGACTGGCATTGTCATTCTAGGGACATCCGGAAGAGGCCGAGTTGGATCATCCACTCGACACTTCTGGCTGAAGATTGTTGCAAATGCTTCAATCTTATCTTTTGTGCTGGGCTCCTCCATCATTGAGGATTGGGATATTTACGTGGCCTCCTCCCCCAGTGAGTTGTTTAAGCATCCATCATTCAAGACTGGATGTGGCAGGACTGCAGAGCTTGGATCTGATTCTGATCTGTTGGTTGTGGAATCGTTTAGCTCTGTCTACCACTTGCTGCTTATACTATTTGGCACCCAAGTAGTTCTGTGTTGTAGCTTCACCAGGCTGACATCTTATTTTAGGTATGCCTCATGCTGCTCCTGGCATGCCCTCCTGCACTCTTCATGTATGCTTTTCCCCCTTGTTGGTTCTCTCACCGGCTACCGCAGACCCATTCTAACAGCTATGTCCTTTAGGACTCGGCTAGCTTGGCCTGTGGTGGTGCTACTGGGCCACTCTTGGTGTTGGACATTGAAGTCCCCACCCATAGTATATTCTGCATCCTTGCCATCCTCAGTGCTTCCTCCAAATGGTGTTCAACATGCAGGAGTACTGATTCATCTGCTGGGCAGGGAGTTGGATTGTACTTGGTAATCAGCAGGAGGTTTCCTTGCCCACATTTGTGCTGATGCCATGAGACTTCATGGGGTCCAGGATAGATGTTCAGGACTCACAGGGCAACTCTCTCCTGACTTTATGCCACTGTACCACCATCTCTGCTGGGTCTGCCCTGTCGGTGGGACTGGATGTACCCAGGGATGGTGATGGAGGTGTGTGGGACATTATCTGTAAGACATGATTTCATGACTATGACTATGTCAGGCTGTTACTTGACTAGCCTGTGAGACAGCTCTCCCAATTTTGGCCCAAGTCCCCAGATATTAGTAAGCAGGACTTTGTAGGGTCAACAGGGTTGAGTTTGCCATTGTGGTTCCCGGTGACTAGGTCAATGCCAGGTGGTCCACCTGGTTCATTCATTTTTTTAGACTTTGTAGCAGTTTGGTACAACTGAGTAGCTTGCTAGGCCATTTCAGAGGGCATGTAAGAGTCAACCACATTGCTGTGGGTCTGGAGTCACATGTAGGCCAGACAAGGTAAGGACAGCAGATTTCCTTCCCTAAAGGACATTAGTGAACCAGATAGGTTTTTACAGCAATCAACATTGGTTTCATGGTCATCATCAGACTTTTAATTCCAGATTTTTATTGAATTCAAATTTCACCATCTACCAAGGTGGGATTCAAACTCAAGTCCCCAGAGCATTACCCCTGGGTCTTTGGTTTACTAGCCCAGTGACAATACCACTACATGACCGTCACTGCTTCTATCTGTCTCTCTCCCTCCATCTTCTCTTCCACTCTCCTCAGTCTCAGTTCAAAATTCAGTTTTTCCTGACAATCAACAATGGTTTTTTATGGATATCATTTGACTTTTAATTCCAGATTTTTATTGAATTTGAATTCCACCATCTGCTATCACCCAGGCCCCCAGAACATTACCCTGAGTCTCTGGCTTACCAGTCCAGTGACAATACCACTACACCACTGCCTCCCTGTAGGGACTTTTACATCTTTATCTGTGGGTGGTTAAACAACCCTATGATACTTGCTGTGTGCACAGTTGAAGATAGCTGAGAGATGATTCAGCATCATTCAATGTCATTTAATCATCAGTGATATCAGCTAAATGCTTACACGCAAATAAGTATGTGCAATTGTTGTGGTTTGAGTGTTGTGTGAATCCATTTCAGGTCGATTACTCCATTTCATCACTTTCAGGTGTGCAATGATCACTGAAAGATCGCTTCCAAATGCAGATTATCACATCCAAGTCCAAGTTAACACTCTTGCGCGCAGAATTCTGTCAAAGTTTTCAGGTAGGGGAGGTACGATCCTAAAACGAAGGTATGGTGTGTGCAGAGTCCCTATACAAATGTAGTATCCTTAAAGGCACAGTGCGTATTGATATTTGTTTCAATTTCACACCAGCTCTTTCCTTACGCTGTGTGTGAGGGATTAGGCTTGTATATTTTGCAGTCAAATCTTCAAAAACTTGCTTCCAATACTGCCACCGTGTTACGTTCTTCTTTTAGATGTAAACATACTAATCGTACTCAAAGATTGGTGAAACGATAATGTGGAGTCTTTATTTGAAGATAAGACTATATACAGAGAATGTTCACTGGGAGCAAAGTATAGTCCGTCTGTTTTCTACCATTGCTGCTCATACCAGCCTTGGGACTAATACATTGTATCCTGTCGAGGTATGTAATGATTGACAGTAGTTTAAGATACACCCCTTAAAGGTGAAAGCATCTCATATCATTACAATGGCCATCAGTGGTGGAATGATGAAAATCGTGGTGCTCAAAAGGCCAGGATTAGAGAAGCACAAATATCTCGGAGGGTTGTGGGACTGGATGAGATTGCAGAAAAAGGGAGTCAGAGCCATGGAGGGATTTGAAAACAAGGATCAGAATTTTAAAGTTGAGATGTTGCTTAACTGGGAGCCAATGTGGTCAGCAAGGATAAGGGTGAAAGGATACGGGACTTGGTGAAAGTTAAATCATGGGCATTAGGATTTTGGATGACCTTAAGTTTACTGAGGATAGAATATGGGAGGTCAGCCAGGAATACATTGGAATAGTCAAGTTGAGAGGTAAGAAAAAACATGGATGAGTGTTTCAGCAGTAGATGAGCCAGAAGAAATCAACCAGCTACTATCCTGTATGTAGTTGATGATCCCTATAGTTGCGTAGGTGCAGGTTCTTGCCACTGCTGAAGTGGAGCTCCAGAGTGGCAGTGCTGTCATCAGATCAGTGTTACAGGCTGATTGACATCATGATCTGCCTATTCTACTTAAGTCCGGCAAGCATTCACTGCACACATTAATTCTGTTGCCAATCTGGCTTTTGGCTTGACTCACCCCAAAAGGGTACACATCCATCGGTTGCCATTTCGGACAACTGACAGCACCTGTTGTGCAGGGAATGAAAACTCCGGAAGAACTGGAAACCTGTAATAAATGTGGGAGATTTCCAGTACACCCCAAACATTGAAAGAACTTGGGTGCTGCAATTGTCACTGACTGCTGGGAAATATACTAGAAAGTGAAAGCAGTTTATAACATTTCTGAGGGAAACCAGAAAGCACGATAGGAAAAAGGGAGAAAGCTGACTGTGACAACAGCAATTGCCCAAAATTTCGGGGCTTGTTATCTACCGAAGTGAGTGCAGTGGGCCAGGACACCTCCATTTCCAAGCCAAGCTTGGCCCTGTCTTAAATCTTAGGTCACTGTTTTTAAATATTGCTAGAAAAAAATAAAAATGCATGTCCCACTCTTGACTGCCCTAAGCTCAATGTCAGTCAGGGATGAGTAACAAATGCTGGCCTTGCCAGTGAAGCCCACCTCCCATGAAAGAATAAAGAAAAAAATGCACACTTATACAAGGAGATCCAGAAAAGTTGTGGAGAACAGTGTGGGCAGAGGAAGTCCTACTAAGGATTTTGTTGCCGTTTTTAAAGCCAGATTGCTCTTAAATCAAAGCCACCATGCAGTAATTTCAATCCATCAATTAAACAAAAACCTGCTGGATGACCACATCCTGAAATTCCTTGGAGAGTGGCAGAAATAAAGTTTTGTCTGAGACTAGTCATGAGGGTGCAAATACAATAGTGGAATGAGATGGCAAGAGACAATCAATACAGCAGCCAGGACCAAAATGGCACAGTGACAGAAATATGTAGTTGAGACAGAAGATCAGCTGTAATCACATTGAATCGTGGAACAGGCTCAAAGAGTCATATTCTCTATGTCAGCTCCTATTTCTTATGTTCTTATGTTAATTCCCTGGATAAATCTGCTACAAAGGATTAAGATTAATGATCTCACACAATCAACAAAGGTACCCAACGTGGATTCCAATTGAAATTCCATCCTTCATGTTTCGAATACACCCAGGATTACAGGTATCTCTGGGACATACAACGCTTCTCGGACTGCTGCTCTTACCACATCCTGAGATCCACACTCAGTGCCATGTGCGATATGAACACACTCGACCTCTCCCTGCAGCAGCACTGACTCACCCTATCTCAAAGCTGTCCATGCCCCCAGTTTCATTTTATTCTTTGTCTCATCCAACGTCCTAACAAGAAACTTAGTCTCTTTCTTTCAGATGCTAAGGAATGCAAGCTCCAACAACTCGTTGATACCAACACCCATCTAGGATTCTCCACCCCATCCCTTCCCTCTGACCTCATCCCATCTTCTGATCCCAGCCCCGGCTGTGTATTCACCATACCCCCGGACCTTCCCCTTTCTGATGCTAAACATTCAGTACTCAGCAAAGGACTCAGTTTCATACCCTTACTCCCTCACATCAATAAATTCCAGGCTCGGCACTATGCTGATCTCTTCTATTGCCGCCTTCGTCACCGTGCTCACTCTGGGCAGGAGTCCTCCCCCCATTCCCCCAATCCTTTTACCTGCCTCCAGTATTCTCCCTCCACCTGGACACCTCCCTCTGGCCTCTTACCTGCTCTTGATCTTTTCATTGAGAACTGTCAGTGTGACATCGGCTATCTCAATTTCTCTGCTCCTCTCACCCACTCTAACATGTCTCCTTCTGAACTTGCTGCACTCCGTTCTCTCAGGTCCAACCCTGACTTTGTTATCAAACCCTCTGACAAGGGTGGTGCTGTTGTTGTCTGGCATACTGACCTCTACCTTGCAGAGGCTGAGCACCAACTCTCAGACACTTCCTCCTACCTCCCCCAGACCATGACCCCACCACCGAACATCAAGCCACTGTTTCCAGGACTATCACTGACCTCATCTCCTCTGGAGATCTTCCCTCCATAGCTTCCAACCTCAGTCTCCCAACCTCAGACAGCCCGCTTCTACCTCCTCCCCAAAATCCACAAACAGGACTGTCCAGGAGACAGATCGTGTCAGCCTGTTCCTGCCCCACAGAACTCATTTCTTCCTATCTTGACTCCGTACTCTCTCCCCTTGTCCAGTCTCTTCCCACCTACATCCAAGATTCCTCTAATGCCCTATATCATATAAACAATTTCCTCTTCACCATGGACGTCCAATCCCTCCACACCTCCATCCCCCATCAGTATGTTATGAGGGCTCTCTGCTTTTTCCTTGAACAGAGGCCTGAACAATACCCATCCACCACTACTCTCCTCCGCCTGGCTGAACTTGTTCTCTCACTGAACAATTTCTCCTTAAACTTGTCTCACTTCCTCCAAATAAAAGGTGTGGCTATGGGTACCTGCATGGGCCCTAGTTATGCCTGTCTCTTTATGGGGTATGTGGAACATTCCCTGTTCCAGTCCTACTCAGGCCCCCTCCCACAACTCTTTCTCCGGTGCATCGATGACTGTTTCAGTGCCACTTCATGCTCTCGTCTGCACCTGGAAAGATTTATTAATTTAGCTTCTAATTTCCATCCTTCCATCACTTTTACATGGTCCATCACTGACATTTCCCTTCCCTTCCTTGACCTTTCTATCTCCATTTCTGGTGATAGACTGTCCACCAATATTCATTACAAGCCCACCAACTCCCACAGCTACCTCGACTACAGCTCCTCACACCCCGCTTACTGGAAGGACTCCATCCCATTCTCTCAGTTCCTTCACCTCTGTCGGATCTGTTCCGATGATGCCACTTTCCTAAGCAGTTCCTCTGACATGTCTTGCTTCTTCCTTAACCAAGGTGGTTGACAGGGCCCTCAACTGTGTCCGACCCATCTCCCATGCTTCTGCCCTCGCACATTCCTCTCCTTCCCAGAACCATGATAGGGTCCCCCTTGTCCTCACTTTTCACCCCACCAGCCTTCGTATGCAAAGGATCATCCTCTGCCATTTCTGCCAACTCCAGCATGATGCCAGTACCAAACACATCTTCCCATAAGCCGCTTGTTGGCATTCCGTAGGGACCGTTCCCTCCCAGATGCCCTGGTCTACTCCTCCATTACTCCCTACATCTCAACCCACTCCCACGGCACCTTTCCATCCAATCACAGAAGGTGCAACACCTGCCCCTTTACTTCCCCCCTCCTCGTCCAAGGGCCTTTCAAGTGATTTATTGCTTCACTTGCATTTCCCTCAATTTAGTCTACTGCATTCGTTGCTCCCAATGCGGTCTCCTCAACATTGGAGACACCAAACGCAGACTGGGTGACAGTTTTGTGGAACACCTTTGGTCTGTCCACAAGCATGACCAAGACCTTCCTGTCGCTTCCCAATTCAACACCCCATCCTGCTGTCATGCTCACATGTCCATCCTTGGCCTGCTGCAATGTTCCAATGAAGCTCAACGCAAACTGGAGGAACAGCACCTCATCTTCCAACTAGGCACTTAACAGCCTTCCGGACTCAACATTGAGTTCAACAACTTCAGGTCATGAACTCTCTCCTCCATCCTCACCCCTTTTTGATCCCCTCTTTTCTAATAGTTATTTTTAAATTTTTTATATACACATTTTTTCCCCCCCATCTATTTTTATTATTTTTAAAATTTATTTCCATTCATTGTTTTTTCCCCCACCTTTAGCCTATTTTGATCCTTGTTCCCACATCGTCCCCTCCCCCACTCAGGCCATCAGTCACTGGCTCATCCTGCTTTTTGCTCTTAATGTCACCATTAGAACCTCCTTTAGCCAGTATCACCCACCATCAACACCCCTTTGACCTTTTGTTTATGACATCTTTTGCAATCTCTCCTTTGCCTCCACCTATCATTGGCCTTCTATCCAGCTTCACCTGTCTCACCCCCTTATACAGTATATATTTCACCACATTTCTACTTCTCTTTAGTTCTGAAAAAGAGTCATCTCGACTCGAAACGTTAACTCTTTCTCTCCACAGATGCTGTCAGACCTGCCGAGTTGTTCCAGCAATTTTTGTTTTTGTTACAGATTTCCAGCATCCGCAGTATTTTGCTTTAATTTTAAGATAAATGTATTGTGGCCTCACTTAGATGCTGTTTGTGGTTATCACAATCATGTCATGAACTAAGGCTGAAGAAAGCAATCTCAATTTCTTCAGCTCTACCTTGCTGTCTACCTTCTCCTTCCAATAGCCTAGGCAGAGAATCATCGAGATGTAGCCATTATGACTGCTATCTGGGAAGCAGATAGTGAAATAGATGATCATGTGTTGCCTACCACTGATCACTGGATCATAGGGACATATGATTGTGTGCAGGGTCCAGATGGCCACATGTGTTCCATCAATAACACCCAGGACTTTGGGGAGTCCTATAATATCAAAATTCAGTTATCAGATTTTGAGGGGAAGACGATAAAGTTATTTGCATTGGTGAAGAATTTGCCAGTGACTCACTTGATATATTTTGCAGGCTGCAGGTTGTCTGATATTGCTGACATTCTATGGCAACTAGAGATAGCCTGAGGCATAAAAGTGCATGACTGTGTTGACCACAGTTGTTATTAGCAGTGCATCTCCTGTGTGGATTGTTGGCAGCAGAAGAGATTAGAGCATACAACAGCTTTCTTATGGCGTCCCTGCTGAAGCAGAATCTTTGAGGCAGTTTTCCTCAGGCCTACTTGTATGGACATAGTTATGTTAGTAAGGACAGTGAGGTGCGGCCCACTCCTGGGGCAATAAAATCTACCGAATATCTCTCCAAAATCCCACACTATGAGGTGACTACCTAAATAGCAATGTGAATGGCATACATTCCAGTACTTTGGACAGGGCCAGGATAGGTGGATGGAAACCTAGCCTTACTGCACTTACAGTAGTCTAGTGGGGCAAATAAAATTTCTTGATTGTGCTAACCTGATACTAAATGAACACACATCAGGCAGCTAGATTGATTCATAGGTATTTCCTGTGTATAGTCCCTTAAAAATTCCCTAGTTGTCTTTTCCTATTTTTTGTATGCTGTAATATGGACATTGATGGTATAGAATTGTCTCATGACAGTACTGCAAGACTAAGCTGTTATTAGTTATTAGGGTAGTTCAGCATGAAATGATTTACAGGTTATGATGGTATTAGTTAGAACATATGCTTGGTATTCCACTTTTAAAGACTTGAGTATCTATATCCCCAAGTCTTTCTGCTCCTTTATACTTTATGAATTTTTACTGTTTAATCTATATTTACTCTCATTCTTCTATCAAAAATATATCACCTCACATTTCCCTCCATTAAATTATATCTAACATCCACCTATCCATGCTAATAACCTGTTTCTACCTTCTTATAGTCGCTTACTGCCTTCTTCACAAATAGACACAACACTTACTTTTGTGTCCTCTGCAAAATGTGATATTGTACCTATTATACCCAAATCCAGATAATTTTTATATTGAGAAGAGCAATGATGCCAGCACCTACTCTGATAG
The DNA here is from genome assembly GCF_017639515.1 of Carcharodon carcharias. Classification (NCBI taxonomy): domain Eukaryota; kingdom Metazoa; phylum Chordata; class Chondrichthyes; order Lamniformes; family Lamnidae; genus Carcharodon; species Carcharodon carcharias. The sequence continues at coordinate 88,510,698 of NC_054475.1, forward strand.
GAAGCCAGAATTCACTTCACCCCGTCCAAAAATGTCCATTAATTACTCTCATTGTTTTGTGTTCTGTAACCAATACCTGTCCATGATGCATTGCTGTGTCTTAATTTTATCAATAAACCTCCTAAGCAACATCTTAGCAAATGCCATTTTAAAATCCATACAAACAACATACACTGCATTTCCTTTACGAATAAAATCTCTTAATTCCCTAAAGATCTGTCAGCTTTATCATTTAGCCCATCTCGCTAGCTGATTATTAATTGTGTCCTAAATTATGGTCATGTTTTTTGTCCCACTACTAATGTTAGGCCAACTAGTCTGGCATTATTTGTCCTCTTTTCTTGGCAAACTTCCAATCCTATTGCATTTCATCCATTTCTAAGGATATTTGAAAGATTTAAAATGTTCCGATAAAGAAAGCAGTTCTAACACGTTGTGCAAACTTCTTCACCTTGCCATTTATTTTGGTCTCACATAGCTTATCTCTAGATAATTAGTTACATATTATTATAAGCCCTTTTTCCTGCATTTTGCTTAATTTGTTCACACATCTTGTCCTCCATCTGCTTTCCATTATACGGTTGTCTAAATCTCCGAATAAAGTAACAATTCTTATTCTTTAATTCTAACAAAATAAATTCAGCTGTCCATTATCCTTTATATCCCCCTCATTTTCCAGCACAACATCACAATTGGCAGCCCTGCTTTTTCCCCTTATTTTATCCCTCCTGAATATCTTTTAACCAAGCACGTTTAGCTGACCCTAACCTAAGCCATACCTTTGTCCATAGTAGCTTAGGCCCCTGACGCACCAATTTTATACACAATACTTTGTGCCTTGACTTTCAAACAGCTCAAACCCTGTCTGTTTTGTAACCTTACTCTGTTCTCCTCCTGATCTGTTTTCCTTCTTGTCTTCCTTGCTTTCTCGAGGTGCCTGAAAGACGGGATCCCAAGGTCCAAATTAATTTTGTGGGGCCCAGCAGACAAAAGAATTTAAAACTTTTCTCTCTAGAGTCTCTTCAGCTTTACCACCAGTTTGGCAGTTCTATCCTAAAACATATATCATAAGACCCTGATTTCCATATTAATAAGGGCCTGTCCCCTGAAGAAAGCAGGTGGTTCAGCCACCCAGCGGTAGTCCACTGTAATTGTGACAGCAGGCCGATCATCTTTAATGGTTTGAAGCCATTATTGCTCAGGTGGCACTGATTTTGGTAGGTTAAAATCATCCCAGTATATGTTAAAGTATTGGAGTGGTTTTCCAAGTGATCTGGTCAATATTCTCACCACAGCCAACAGTGCAGAAAATAGATGACCTGGTCCTTGTTGTGCTATTTTGGGACCTTTCTGTACACAAGGTGGCTGCGATGGTTGCCTATATAGCAATAATAACCATGCTTCAAAAGTCAATTCATTGACAATGAAGCACTTAGGAAATCCGGAATATATGAAATGCACTGTATAGTTAAAAGTTATTTTTGATTATTTTCATGTTGTGTGATCATATATTTGAGGATGTATATATAATTATGTGAAACAGCCATTACTGCTGTTGAAATTAATTAATATTATTGTTTCCACATCAATAGACTCAACCACAAAGGAAATTGACTTTTAGTATGAATATATGCTTTTTTAAAGAAAGATAGAATTTCTAATTTTTCTTTTTCTAGCCATATTTTTAAAATAAATTGAAATCTTCTTCAGAAAATGGCGGACTGCGAGATGGCTACAATATAGAAGCGTGCATTCCACCAAGTGGGATGAAGCAGAACAAATACCTAACTCCCTGGGGAATGTGAAAGACCGCATCTCCCGTTGGCTTTGCACTATCTGGAAACTTTGCAGAAGACTTCAGCAAAGCCTTTGACAAGGCCCTACATGGGAGACTTATAAAGAAGGCAAATGCACATGGGATACAGGGTAATTTGATAAGGTGGATTCAAAATTGGCTTAGTTGTAGGAGACAGAGGATGATGATAGAAGGCTGCTTTAGTGACTGGAAGCCAGTGTCCAGTGGCGTACCACAGGGATCTGCGCTGGGTCCCCTATTATTCGTCATTTATATAAACGACATAGATGACTATGTGGGGGTTAGGATTAGTAAGTTTGTGGATGACACAAAGATTGGCTGGATGGTTAACAGTGAGGTTGAGTATCTTGGGCTACAGGAAGATATAGACGGGATGGTCAAATGGGCAGATAAGTGGCAGATGGAATTTAACCCTGAAAAGTGTGAGGTAATACACTTTGGAAGGAGTAATTTGACAAAGAAGTATTCCATAAGACCATAAGACACTGGAGCAGAAATTAGGCCATTCGGCCCATCGAGTCTGCTCCGCCATTCAATCATGGCTGATAATCATTCTCAACCCCATTCTCCCGCCTTCTCCCCGTAACCTTTGATCCCCTACCAATCAAGAACCTTTCTATCTCAGTCTTAAATACACTCAATGACCTGGCCTCCACAGCCTTCTGTGGCAATGGATTCCATAGATTCACCACTCTCTGGCTAAAGAAGTTTCTCCTCATCTCTGTTCTAAAAAGGTCTTCCCTTTACTGAGGCTGTGCCCTTGGGTCCTAGTCTCTCCTACTAATGGAAACATCTTCCCCATGTCCACTCTATCCAGGCCTTTCAGTATTCTGTAAGTTTCATTCAGATCCCCCCTCACCCTTCTAAACTCTATCGGGTATAAACCCAGAATCCTCAAACGTTCCTCATATGTTAAGCCTTTCGTTCCTGGGATCGTTCTCGTGAACCTCCTCTGGACCCTCTCCAGGGCCAGCACATCCTTCCTGAGATGCAGGGCCCAAAATTGCTCACAATATTCTAAGTGTGGTCTGATCAGAGCCTTATAAAGCCTCAGCAGCACATCCCTGCTTTTATATTCTAGTCCTCTCAAAATAAATGCATTTGTCTTCCTAACTACCGACTCAACCTGCATGTTAACCTTAAGAGAATCCAAGTCCCTTTGCACTCCGGATTTCTGAATTCTCTCCCCATTTAAACAATAGTCTATGCCTCTATTCTTCCTACCAATGTGCATGACATCACACTTCCTCACGTGGTATTCCATCTGCCACTTCTTTGCCCATTCTCCTAACCTGTCCAAATCCTTCTGCAGCCTCCCCGCCTCCTCAATACTACCTGTCCCTCCACCTATCTTTGTATCATCTGCAAACTCAGCTAGGATGCCCTCAGTTCCTTCATCTAGATCATTAATGTATAAAGTGAAAAGTTGTGGTCACAACACTGATCCCTGTGGAATTCCACTAGTCACCGGCCACCATCCTGAGAAGGACACCCTTATCCCCACTCTCTGCCTCCTGCCAGACAGCCAATCTTCGATCCATGCTAGTACCTTGCCTCTAGCACCATGGGCTCTTATCTTACTGAGCAGCCTCCTGTGCGGCACCTTGTCAAAGGCCTTCTGGAAGTCCAAGTAGATAACATCCATTGGCTCTCCTTTGTCTAACCTACTCGTTACCTCCTCAAAGAATTCTAACAGATTTGTCAGGCATGACCTGCCCTTGATGAAACCATGCTGACTTTGCCCTATTTTACCATGAACTTCCAAGTATTCTGAAATCTCATCCTTAATAATGGACTCTAAAATCTTACCAACGACCAAGGTCAGGCTAATCGTCCTGTAATTTCCCATCTTTTGCCTCACTCCCTTCTTAAACAGGGGGGTTACATTAGCGATTTTCCAGTCCTCTGGGACCCTCCCTGACTCGAGTGATTCCTGAAAGATCACCACTAATGCCTCCACTATCTCTTCAGCTATCTCCTTCAGAACTCTGGAGTGTAATCCTTCTGATCCAGGTGATTTATCTACCTTCAGACCTTTCAGTTTTCCTAGCACCTTCTCCTTGGTAATGGCCACCATACTCACCAACTCTCTTGAACTTTGGGGTTGTTACTTGTGTCTTCCATCGTGAAGACTGACGCAAAGTACCAATTCAGTTCCTCTGCCATTTCTTTGTTGCCCAATACTACTTCTCCAGCGTCATTTTCCAGTGGCTCAATATCCACTTTGCCTCTCTCTTACCCTTTATATATCTAAAAAAAAACTCTTGCAATCTTCTTTTATATTACTGGCTAGTTTACCCTCATATTTAATCTTCTCCCTGCTTATTTCTTTTTTAGTTGTCCTTTGTTGGTCTTTGTAGGCTTTCCAATCCCCTGGTTTCCCACTGCTTTTCACCACATTATATGCTTTCTCTTTAGCTTTTATGCTGTCCCTGACTTCCCTTGTCAGCCATGGTTGCCTTGTCCTCCCTTTAGTATGCTTCTTCTTCCTAGGGATGAATTTTTGCTATGTCTCCCAAATTACTCCCAGAAACTCCTGCCTTTGCTGTTCCAGTGTCTTTCCTGCTAGGCTCATCTCCCAGTCAATTCTGGCCAGCTCCTTCCTCATGCCTCTGTAGTTGCCTTTATTCAACTCTAATACCGTTACTTCTGATTCCAGCTTTTTCCTCTCAAATTGCAGGGTAAATTCTATCATATTATGGTCACTTCCTCCTAAGGGTTCCTTCACCTTAAGCTCCCTTAACAAATCTGCCTCATTACACATCACTAAATCTAGAATTGCCTGTTCCCTAGTGGGCTCCACCACAAGCTGCTCCAAAAAGCCATCTCGTAGACATTCAGCAAATTCCTTTTCTTGGGATCCAGTACCAACCTGATTTTCCCAGTGTACCTGCATATTGAAATCCCCCATGCTCACTGTAACCTTGCCTTTCTTACACGCCTTTTCTAGTTCTCGGTGTATCTTGTGCCCCACATCCTAACTAATGTTCAGAGGCCTGTACATAACTCCCATTATGGTTTTTTTTTTAACCTTTGTGGTTCCTCAACTCTACCCACACAGATTCAACATCATCTGACCCTACGTCATTCTTGCTATCAATTTAATTTCGTTTCTTACTAACAAAGCAACCCACCCCCTCTGCCAACCTGCCTATTTTTTCGATAGGATGTATATCCGTGGATATTTAGCTCCCAGTCCTGATCCCCTTGCAGCCATGTCTCCGTGATGCCCACCACATCATACCTGCCAATTTCAATCTGCGCCACAAGTGCATTTACCTTATTTCGTATACTGCGTGCATTCAGATACAACACCTGTATTTCCCGTCCCCTTTCTCCTTGTCGTCCCTTTATCTGATGTGCCTGAAGTTAGATTCCTAGCCCTTTCCAAACACTCTATCCTATTTTGTGTTCTGGAGACTTGAATATCCTCTCCTGGGCTCTCCTTTCTTTTCAGTTTTTTCATAATTTTCCATGAAGTTGAATCCACCCTGCCACAGCAACCCCGCCCCCCCCACCCCCCCCGCCCAGGCTGCTTTGTTTCCCATTAGTTATACTTCTTGGCTTTTTACCCTTCCCTCCACCCCCCCACCCCCCATTTTCTAGTTTAAAGTCCTGTTGACCATCCTATTTACCCTTTTCGCTAGAACATTGGTCCCAGATCGGTTCAGGTGGAGATAGTCCCAATGGTCCTTTTCCCTCCTGTTCTAATACTGATGCCAGTGCCCCACAAAATGGAACCCCTCTTTCCCATACCACTCCTTTAGCCATGTGTTTACTTCCCTTATTCTCGCTTCCCTATGCCAATATGCATGTGGCTCGGGTGGTAATCCGGAGATTATAACACTTGAGGACCTGTTCTTTAATTTAGTTTCTAGTTCCTGATAATCCCCAAACAAGTCCTCTTTCCTAGTCTTACCTACGTTATTTGTCCCTCTCCAATATCTTTTCAAGCCGGTCAGAGATGTCCCTCACCCTGGCACCGGGTAGGCAATATACCATGCGGGACTCTCGATCCTGCTTGCAAAGGAAGCTATCAAATTCCCCTAATTATAGAATCCCCTACAACTACCACTTGTCTTTTTGCTCCCCCCTCTTGAATGGCCTTCATTCAATGAATGGCATGCCACCAGGAAGTTCTGAGGAACAAAGGGACCTTGGTATGTTTGTCCAAAGATCTCTGAAGGCAGAGCGGCATGTTAGTGGGGTGGTAAAAAAGGCATATGGGACACTTGCCTTTATCAATCAAGGCATAGATTACAAAAGTAGGGAAGTCATGTTGAAATTGTATATAACCTTGGTGAGACCACAGCTGGAGTACTGTGTGCAGTTCTGGTCGCCACATTATGGGAAGGATGTGATTGCACTGGAGGGGTGCAGAGGAGATACACCAGGATGTTGCCTGGGATGAAACATTTAAGTTATGAAGAGAGATTAGATAAACTTGGGTTGTTTTCGTTGGAGCAGAGCAGACTGAGTGGCGACCTGATCGAGGTGTACAAGATTATGAGGAGCATGGACAGGGTGGATAGGGAGCAGCTGTTCCCCTTAGTTGAAGGCTCAGTCACAAGGGGACATAAGTTCAAGGTGAGGGGCAGGAGGTTTAGGGGGGATGTGAGGAAAAGCTCTTTTACCCAGAGGGTGGTCTTGGTCTGGAATGCGCTGCCTGGGAGGGTGGTGGAGGCAGGTTGTCTCACATCCTTTAAAAAGTACCTGGATGAGCACTTGGCACGTCATAACATTCAAGGCTATGGGCCAAGTTCTGGTAAATGGGATTAGGTATGTAGGTCAGGTGTTTCTCACATGTCGGTGCAGACCCGATGGGCCGAAGGGCCTCTTCTGCACTCTGTGATTCTGTGATTCCTGAGATGAGACATAAAAATGCAATGGCCTGTTCTAAAAACAATGACTGCAGCAGGGATTAATAGAATTTCCTTGGAATATACAGCCAGCAGGAGAGAGATCAGAGATCAGAATGCTAAACTGAAACAGGCTACAAAAAGTTGTTTGCTCTCTCTCTCAAAAGCATTGTGCCAGGATTTGCAAAGTAACCATCCTGTGAAGAGAAATCTACTGCAAACCGAGATCTTCTAAGAATAAAATGTGGAAATCTGCTCCATACAACTACACCCAGGAAGACAGCTGAACAAAACAGCCGCAAAGTGGAACCACTGCATCGAGACCAGTCAAAGGACAGCTAACTGTATACTCCTTTGTTTATCCTCTTAATGAACTGTAAAAAAAATCCTTTTACTATCTGTTCTAATGTGTGTGTGAGCTCAGGGGATGTGCGTGATATATGAATGTGGTTGTGATTTACTTTGCCTTTTTTTTTAAAATTTGGAAATTAGCTTCAATAAACTTATCTTGTTCTTTGTTTAACCTAAGAAAACCTGTCTGATGAATTCTTTACAATCTGAAAGCTTAAATAGTGGGACTCCTGCAGTATTGGCAAAGCACTTCATCTCTAAATTCACAGAAAAAACCCTGCTACACTCAGACCAGGATTGTTAGAATAGGGGATTCCTTTTACCCCTCCTCACATGGCCATAAAACTTTCAGGGGATTATAAGGATTTATTACACAGACAAGCTGTCCTTGAAAACACTCAAGGGGAAACACTCAGATAGGGGATGCTCCCACTGGAGGGCATTACAAAGAAACTATTTGAGAATCTACTGCTGGATGGCTTTAACAAGGAGTTATCACATGGAGGGGCTGTGCCTCGAGTTACTGAGAGGAAACTTTCACAAAGAGGGGCTTCTCTCCAAGAAGTTTTAGGATGGAACCAAAGCATGTAAAAGGTATTGCTTGGGTCTCTGGGAGGGTTTTACTACCATCTAATACTTGGGTAACATTTACCGTTGATTGGGATTTTGTTATATATCGTTGTAGCTCAGGTTTCCTGATGCTTCAGTTTTTGTGACAAAATGAACAATTTCTCCTTAGTTATGGTAACTAAGGGGTGAAATTAGTGCACACCAGCAGGATGAATTGAAATTACTGAATTGACAACCAGTTTTTCACGATGACAGTTTTGTATTTTTATTGGCTTTTGTCAAGATTTTTAATTTCAAACCAAGTAAAAGTAGCAGCGAACCTGGAAATTGAGTATCCATTAAGAGTTTCAACAATCGTTTCCGTGAAGTTCAGTGGAAAAAATATCATGCACAGTGAAAAATTGGCTGCCAACTCGCTACTCATCTATTTCAAGTTGCTGCGCGTTGACCCAATTTCTCCTCATATGACAATCCTGCCATCCCAGGAATCAGTCTGGTGAACATTCGCTGCACTCTCTCAATGGCAAGTATATACTTTCTTAGGTAAGGAGACCAAAGCTGCACACAATACTCCAGGCATGGTCTCACCAAGGCCCTGTACAGCTGCAGTAAGACATCCTTGCTCCTTTACTCAAGTCCTCTCACAATGAAGGCCAACATACTATTTGACTTCTTCATTACTTGCTGCACCTGCATGCTTGCTTTCAGTGACCGGTGTACAAGGACACCAAGGTCCCTTTGCACATCAACATTTCCCAATTTATCACTATTTAAATAATACTCTGCCATTCTGTTTTTCCTACCGAAGTGGATAACTTCACACTTATCCACATTATAATGCTTCTGCCATGTATTTGCCTGCTCACTCAACTTGTCTAAATTGCCTTGAAACCTCTGAACATCCTCCTCATCGCTCACATTCCCATCAAGCTTCAAGTCATCAGCAAACTTGGAAATATTACATTTGGATCCCTCATCCAAATCATTGATATATATTGTGAAATAGCTGGGGCCCAAGCACTGATCCCTGCAGTACCCCACTAGTCACCATCTGCCACTCTGAAAAAGCCCCATTTATTCCTACTGTTTCTTGTCTGCTAACCAATTCTCAATCCATGCCAATATATTACCTCCAATCCCATGTGCTTTAATTTTGCACAATAACTTCTTTTGTGGGCCATTATCAAAAGCTTTCTGAAAATCCAAATACACCACATCCACTGGTTTCCCCTTATCTGCTCTGCTAGTTACCTCCTCAAAAAACTCCAGCAGGTTTGTCAAACATGATTCCCCTTTCATAAATCCATGTTGACTTTGTCTAATCCCGTTGATATTTTCTAAGTGTCCTATTATCACATCCTTTATAATAGACTGTAGAATTTTCCCTACTACTGATGTTAGGCTAAGCAGTTTGTGATTCGCTGTTTTCTCTCTCTCTCTCCTTTTTTAAATAGTGGGGTTGCATTTGCCACCCTCCAATCTGCTAGGACTGTTCCAGAATCTATGGACTTTTGGAAGGTGACAACCAACACATGAATTATTTCCATGGCCACCTCCTTTATTACCCCAGGATGTAGATTATCAGGCCTTGGGGATTTATCGCTTTTAGTCCCATTAATTTCTCCAGCACTATTGTTTTAGTAATACCAATTTCCTTCAATTTCTCCTTGTCTCTAGGCCCTTGGTTTGCTAGTATTTCTGGGAAGTTATCTGTGTCTTCCTCCGTGAAGACAGAACCAAAGTAGTTGTTTAATTGCTGTGCCATTTCCTTGTTCTCTATTATAAATTCTCCTGTTTCAGACTATAAGAGACCAACATTTGACTTCACTAATGTCTTTCTTTATACATACTTATAGAATATTTTACAGCCCGCTTTTATGTTCCTTGCAAGATTACTCTCATACTCGACTTTTCCGCTCTAAATCAATCACTTGGTCCTCCTTTGCTGAATTCTAAACTGCTCCCAATCCTCAAGTTTGCTACTTTTTCTAGTATATTTATATGACTCCTCTTTGGATCCAATACTACCCTTAATTTCTTTTATTAGACATAGTTGGGCCGCTTTTCCTGTTGTGTTTTTGTGCCAGAAAGGAATGTGTAACTTTTGTGATGCATACATTCGTTACTTAAACATTAGCCAATGTCTATCCACCATCATGCCTTTTAATCTATTTTAGCCAACTCATGCCTCAAACCTTGGTAGTTTCCTTTGTTAAGACTTAGGGCCTTTGTTTCAGATCGGACTACTTCACTTTCCATCATAATGAAAAACTATATCATGTTATGGTCACTGTTCCCTTAAGGGCCCTGCACAACAAGATTATTAATTAAACTCTACTCATTGCACAATACCATATCTAGGATAGCCAATTCCCTAGTGGGTTCCTCGACATACTGGTATAAAAAAAATTTCATACACACTACAGGAATTCATCCACTACTGTATTATTGCTAATTTGGTTTGCCCAGTCTATACTTTAGATTAAAGTCACCTATGATTACCGTGGCACCTTGTTACATGCACCTCTTATTTCCTGTTGAATGCCTTCCCCTACCTGATCCATTACTGTTTAGAGGCCTATAGACAACTCCCACTAATGCTTTCCACCCTTTGTTGCTTCTTAGCCGCACAGACTGATTCTACATCAAGATTTTCTGAGCCATTATCCACTGATTTCATCCTTAACTAACAATGCTGCACCACCTCCTTTCCCTTTTTGCCTGTCCATCCTAAATATCAAGTACCCTTGGATATTCAGTTCCCAGCTTCAGATGAATCACAAAAGGTTAGTATGCAGGTATAGCAGGTAATTCGGAAAGCTAATAGAATGTTCTCATTTATTGTGAGGGGAATTGATTACAAAAGCAGGGAAGTTATACAGGGATAAAAACAAAAAACTGCAGATGCTGGAAATCCAAAACAAAAACAGAAATACCTGGAGAAACTCAGCAGGTCTGGCAGCATCGGCAGCGAAGAGCAAAGTTGACGTTTTGAATCCTAATGACCCTTCAACAGAACTAAGTAGAAATGGATGAATTTCTGCTTAGTTCTGTTGAAGGGTCATGAGGACTCGAAACATCAACTTTGCTCTTCTCTGCCGATGCTGCCAGAACTGGAGTTTTTCCAGGTATTTCAGTTTTTGTTGAGGTTATACAGGGCACGGGTGAGACCACATCTGGAGTATTGTGTACAGTACTGGTCTCCTTATTTAAAGAAAGATGTAAATTCATTAGAAGCAGTTCAGAGAATGTTTACTAGACTAATACCAGGAATGGGCGGGTTGCCTTATGAGGAAAGGCTGAACAGGTTAGGCTTGTATTCACTGGAATTTAGTAGAGTAAGAGGCAACTTAACTGAAAACTTTAAGGTCCTGAGGGGTCTTGACAGGGTGGATTTGGTGAGGATGTTTCCTCTTATGGGAGAATCTAGAACTAGGGGTCACTGTTTAAAAATAAGGGGTCGCTCTTTTAAGACAGAGATTAGGAGAATTTTTTACTCTTAGAAGGTTGTGAGTCTTTGGAGCTCTCTTTCTCAAAAAACAGTGGAGGCAGAGTCTTTGAATATTTTTAAGACAGAGCTAGATAGGTTCTTGATTAACACGGTGGTGAAAGGCTATAGTGGATAGGCAGGAATGTGGGGTTGAGGTTACATTCAGATCAGCCATGATCTTATTGAGTGGCGGAGCAAGCTCGAGGGGCCGAGTGGCCTACTCCTGTTTCTAGTTCGCATGTTCGTATGTCACCCTGCAGCCATGTCTCCATAATCACAATCATATCATACCCATTTACACCTATTTACGCTGTTAATTCATTTACCTTATTACGAATGGTCTGTGCATTCAGATACAGTGCCTTTAGACTTATCTTTTTAACATTTTTACACATCTGTTTTTGTACTATGGCCCTATTTGCTGCTAGCCCTTGTTTCCACTGCCTTCCACTTTTGCTTTCTACTTTTCTGTCTTTCATTCCTATCTTTGGCTTCCCTCTCTTGTGTCTCCCCACTCAGGTTCCCACCCCCCTGCCAATCTAGTTTAAACCTTCCCCCACAGTACGAGCAAATATCCCTGTGAGGATATTGGTCTCAGTCCTGCTGGGGTGCAGCCTGTCCAGCTTGTACAAGTCCCATCTTTCCCAGAATCGGTCCCAATGCCTCAGGAATCTAAATCAGTCCCTCCTACACCACCTCTCCAGTCATCTGGTCTATTCTCCTATTCCTGATCTTGTTAGCACTTAGCACTGGGAGTAATCCTGAGATTACTATCTTTGAGGTCCTGCTTTTTAATTTATTTTCTTGCTCCCTATATTCTGCTTTCAGGACCTCATCCCTCTTTTCGCCTAGGTCATTGGTACTGATATGGACTACAGCCTCTGCCTGTTCAACCTCCCCCTTCAGAATGTCCTGCAGCCCCTCAGTGACATCCATGACCCTGGCACCAGGGAGGCAACATACCATCCTGGTGTCACGTCTGCAGTTGCAGAAACATCTATCTGTTCCTATTACAATAGAATCCCCTTTCACTATTTCTCTCCAATTCTTTCTGCCCCCCAACCCCCTCCCCTGTGCAGCTGAGTTACTCATGGTGCCATGGAGTTGTGTCTTGCTGCATTCCCCTGAGAAACCATCACCCCAACAGTGCCCAAAATGGAAAATCTGTTGGAGAGGGAGATGAACCCAGGGGACTCCTGCAATACCTGTCCTATGCTATGCTTTTGCTCTGTCTGACAGTCACCCATTCCCTTTCTGCCTGTGCACGCTTTACCTGTGGTGTGACCACGTCACTGTATGTGCTATCCATAAAGATCTCATCCTTGCAGATGCTCTACAGTGACTCCAGATGTAGCTCCAGCTCCAAAACACAGATTTCGAGTAGCTGCAGCTGGAGACACTTCCTGCACACATGGTCACCCTGGACACTGGAAGTGTCTCGGACTTGCTACATCGCACAGGAGGTGCATTCCACTTGGCCGAGCTGCCCTGCCATGATCTACCCTTAAATTGATCCCTTTACTTTTACTTCCTCTAGTTTAGAGAACACTAAGGGCAGAATATATACCCACCAGCAATGTCACCACTTTTCTTACTGAGCAAAGGTAGAAAATGAAAAAATCACCTTCCCTCTTTAGCCAACTCCCTCTCTTGCCAAGCTCCAACTGAAGTACTCTAATGCAGCCCAATGCAGCCCTCCAGTGCAGACAGAAGCAGCAGTGTAACTCTTTTGAGTACAAACATGTTTCCATCTGTTCCTATTCAGATGAAGTTACATTGTTTCACAGTTTGCTATTGTGAGATTTGAACTCTTGATAGTTTTGCCATTGTGAGATTTGAACTCTTGATCTTGGGGTTACAAACCCAGTACCATAACCACTTGGCTATTTAGGCCAAGCCCAGAAGCAGCAGTGTAACTCTTTCGAGTCAAACACATTTCCATCTGTTTCAGATGAAGTTACATTGTTTCATAGCTTGCCATTGAGAGATTTGAACTCTTGATACTCTTTCGAGTACAAACCTGTTTCCATCTGTTTCAGATGAAGTTACATGTTTCATAGTTTGCCATTGTGAGATTTGAACTTTTGATCTTGGGGTTACAAGCCCAGTACCATAACCACTTGGCTATTTAGGCCAAGCCCAGAAGCAGCAGTGTAACTCTTTCGAGTCAAACACATTTCCATCTGTTTCAGATGAAGTTACATTGTTTCATAGCTTGCCATTGAGAGATTTGAACTCTTGATACTCTTTTGAGTAAACCTGTTTCCATCTGTTTCAGATGAAGTTACATTGTTTCATAGTTTGCCATTGTGAGATTTGAACTCTTGATCTTGGGGTTACAAACCCAGTACCATAACCACTTGGCTATTCAGGCCAAGCCTAAACATGTTTCCATATGAGGTTACATTGTTTCATAGTTTGCCATTGTGAGATTTGAACTTTTAGATCTTGGGGTTACAAGCCCAGTACCATAACCACTTGGCTATTTAGGCCAAGCTAGAAGCAGCAGTGTAGTTGGCTTGCTTTTGTGCTTTTTAAATCTATATTCTGAAAAAAAACCTGTTTAAGCCAGTTAACTAATTTATTAGTTGCAGCTGCAAGCAGAGCCTATATAACCCCTGTTTTAAAGCTGGACTAAAATTCACCTTCTCCCAACCAAAAGAGCAACTTTTAATTAGTTCCTAAATTAAAGAAAGATTAGACTTTAGATATAAGTTAACCCTTAAAAGCCCCTGCCTCACCAAACTCCAACTGAAGCACTCTAACTCAGCCAAAAGCAGCACTCCAGTGCAGACCATAAGCAGAAGTATGGTGGGACAGGACTCCCTTCGGTTTGATTCCCACCTCTGATTCCAAAATAAAACATCCTGGCTTTCAGCTCATTTAATTTTTTAGTGGATTCCCAGTAGTATTCTTGGTGGAAGCTTTCCACATGTGGGCTATAGAGAATGGTTGCTTCTGCAGGAGGCTGAAATCTGCAGCAGCTTATAGGGGTTTAAAAAGAAAATAAATTGCAAGTTCCAACTGAGTGCACAAAATCGCATGGACCTATTAGTCTACCTTCCTTTCATCAATTGCCAATCCCTCTCTGGCCTTTGAATATTTGCCAGAATTGTTTCTCTCTTAGCAGCACTCAACACGTGATCAGTACCTTCATTCTAAGCCTAGTGAGGTAATAACAATGGGAAATGTGATATATGACGCTACTCCATCAGTGTCACTTCTATTTAAATGGCATAGGTGATGTTAGAAAACCGGAACAGGTAGAAAAGGAGTTTTGATTCCTGTTTATTCCAGTTGTGCCACCAAGACAGAAGAAAGACAAAGGAAAACCCTGTCAATGAAGTATGTTATGTATTAAAGTGTAAATTTAGAATCAGTCTTCAACAAGAACAATACGTTATATTTATACAATCCCACTAACATAATGAAACATCTCAAGGCTCTTCAAAGAAGCATTATACAAGAAAATATGACACAATGCCATATAAGGAAATATTAGGCCAATGATCAAAAGCTTGGTCAAAGAGATAGATTTTATGGTGCATCCTAAAGGAGGAAAATGAGGTAGAGAGGTGGCAACGTGCAGGAAGGGTATTCTGGAGCTTAAGGCCTAGACAATTAATGGCATGCCCACCAAATGTGGATCAATTAAAATCAGGGATGCACAAGAGGCCAAACTTAGAGGAGTGAAGATAGTTCAGAGTTGTGGGACTGGAGGAGGTTACAGGGATAGGGAAAAGCTAGGCCACAGAGGGATTTGAAAACAAGGATGAGAATTTTTTAAAGATTTTGCTTGACTGGGAACCAATGTATGTCAGCAAGCACAGCAGTGGTAGGTAAATGGGACTTGTTGAGAGTTAAAACACACGCAGTAGAGTTTTGGATGACTTCAAGTTTAAAGAGAGTGGGATGTGAGACACCAGCAAGGAGTGCATTGAAATAGTTGAGTCTCGCAGGTAATGACGGCATGAATGAATGTTCCAGCAGCAGCTGAGCTGAGACTGGGGCGAAGTCAGACAAGGTTACGGAGGTGGAAATAGGTGGTCTTAGTGATGGCACAATTTCATTTTTATATTATTTCATGGGATGTGAGCATCTCAGGCAAGGGCAGCATTTGTTGCTCATCCCCAATTGTCCTTGAGAAGGTGGTGGTGAGCCGCCTTCTTGAACCGCTGCAGTCTATCTGGTGTAAGTACACCTACATTGCTGCTAGGAAGAGAGTTCCAAGATTTTAACCCAGCAACAGTGAAGGAATGGGAATATAATCCCAAGTCAGGAGGGTGTATGAATAGGAGGGAAAATCGCAAGTGGTCATGTTCCCATGTATCTGCCCTTGTATTTCTAGGTGGTAGAGGTCACAAGTTTTGAAGATGCTGTCAAAGGAGCCTTGATGAGTTGCTACAGTGCATCTTGTATATAGTACACACTACTGTCACTGTGCGTTGGTAGTGGAAGGTGTTAATGTTTAAGTTGGTGGTTGGGGGTACCAATAAAGCGGCCTCCTTTGTCCTCTATAGTGTTGAGCTTCTTGAGTGATGTTGGAGCCACACTCATCCAATTGAAGAGCAATCCATCATACTCCTAACTTGTGGCTTGCAGGTGGTGGACAAGTTTTGTTGAGTCAGGAGGTTAGTTACTCACATCATAATTCCAAGCCTCTGGCCCTCTTTTGTAGTCACAGCATGTATGTGACTAGTCCAGTTTGGTTTCTGGTCAATGATAACCCCCTACCAGAATATTGATCGTGAGGGATTCAGTGATGGTTATACTATTGAATATAAATGGGAAGTGGTTAGAATATTTCTTGGTGGAGCTGGCCATTGCTGACTGACACGTGTGCCACTTATCAGCCCAAGCCTGAATATTGTCCAGGTCTCGCTGCATATGGATACAGACTGCTTCCGTGTTCTGAGGAGTTGCAAATGATACTGGACACAGTGCAATAATCAGTAAACATCACTACTTTTGACCTTATGAATATGATGTCAGAAGTTCTTCTTAAATGTGACATCATGGTCATGAACAGACTGGTCTAACCTCAGGCTGTTGCCAGGAAGAAGGGTGGAGACAGTAGCTCGGGAACAGGGAGCCAAAAACAATGGCTTCAGTCTTCCCAATATTTAATTGGAGGAAATTTCTACTTATCCAGCACTGAATGTCAGATAAGCAGTCTGATAGTTTAGCAACAGTGAAGGAGTCGAAAGAAGGTTAAAATGCCTTTGTTAGAATTAACGTTTTACACAACCTAATAATCCAAAGGCTGGGAAGTTTAATCAAACTCATTGCAATCAATCAAATCCTCTTGGGGAATTTAAAATAAACTGTCCCCCTGTACCACCCATATTGATGCTGAATGCCTGGGATACAGTAACACCCCTTGTACAATTGACAGGATATAAGTTCCATGATGTTCGTAGGTGAAGGATAAAAATTATTTATCACTCAATTCTGGTTGAATTAATTTTATAAAATTTCATTTAATTCCAGCTTTTAAGAACAACAATTTATTTGAGCTTTTGAATTATTAACAAACCACCATAAGAAGTAGGGAAGTATCTGAGCTGAGTTGCTCATATTTTCACTTAGTAGTAAAGCACTTGATGCTTTTTTCCCCAAAGGTCTCAAACTCTTTCAAACAGCAACATATATTGTTAGGGTCTTGATAATTTCCTGAGTTGGAAATGACTCAGAATTCCATGAAAATCGCATGCCTAAAATCCAATGATAGTTCACCCTGGCAACAGCACCAAAGGACAAAAGTCATATAGTGTGGCCAAAAAAAGAAAGACTTGCTTTTATTTAGTGCTTTTCACAACCACAGAATGCTCCAAAGTGCTATACAGCCGTTTTTGAAGTGTAGTCATGGTTGTAATGTTGAAAATACTGGAGCCAATTTGTACACAGCAAGCTCCCACAAACAAGAATGTGATAAAGACTAGATAATCTGTTTTAATGATGTTGATTGAGAGATAAATATTGGCTGGGACATTGGGAGAATGCCCATGCTCTTCTTTGCAATAGTAACAAGGGAGTATATTTAACATCCACCTGAGAAGACAGATGGGGTCTCGGTTTAACGCCACATCTCAAAGGTGGCATCTTCTGACAGTGCAACACTGGAGAGACAGCCTTAACTTTCATTGTCAAGTTTTGGAATGGGACTTGCACCCACACTGTTGCGATGCAGAGTCAAAAGTGCTATCCATTGAACCACAGATGACACTAAGAAGTGATGTATCAGGAACAGGGTGGCTCTACACGGTAATAAGAACAATGATAATGGTGCCAGGTGAAAGCATGGGGCACAGGCAGAGGAACAGAAGTCCCATGCCCTGATCAGGTAAAAGTTCAAGGCAAAGGAACTGTAATTCAAAATGTTGCTGCAAATGAACACTTTCCTCAGCTTACATCTGCTCTAGTCTGTAACCAACTGCTGGGAGTTTTCAAGGGGCACAAATCTATAATTCTCCCTTCTCTCTTCCTGTGTGAAAAAGGCAGGGACTTTGCTCAATACTCATATCTGTATTGAGACTTTCCCATGGGTGGGAATTTCAAGCACAGCACAGTTGTATTTAATCAAAGAGAGTCACTCGATCATGACCCATCTGCTAGTATCCTGTGTGAACTGCTGTATTTGGAATTTGGGCATCTAAAAGGTTAACAATACTTTTCAAATATCACTTGTGTGGTCAGTAAAGAATATATCTTTATGGGGTGCCATCTGTTGCAGGAAAAATACAAAATTAAATTGCCTTTACATTTATATACTAACAATGCTTTATAATTCTAAATCCCAGGTTAATATTAATTATTTCTGGGTAGAAGCACTTTCATTAGAGTTTAGTATTACAAAGCTTCAGCCCATGGTGCTGCTGGTAACATCTCTATTACAGTATGAAAGATAAACAGTTTTCAAGAAGAAATTTAGTAATCCACACTGGAAGTCTGGGAACATGTTTCACAAGCTATACATAATAGCAGAGACTTTTCTCTTTCATTGGGGGCAGTAAACAACAGACTAGATAGCACGTTCAGAGAGGTGGTCACTGCAGCTTAAGTGCCTGGAGACAGAGGGGGAATGGGTGACCACCAGGCAGTCCAAGAGAAGTAGGCAAGTAATGCAGGAGTTCCTTCGGGTCCCGCTCACAAATCGGTTTTCTGTTTTGGAAGCTGGTGAGGGCGCTGGTTCTTCAGAGGTGTGCAACCAGAGCCCAATTTGTGGCACCACGAGTGGCTCGGCTGTACAGGAGGGGAGGAAGAAGAAAGAAAGAGCAACAGTGATAGGGGATTGGTTGGAGGAGCAGAGAAGTGTTTCTGTGGCCATGGATGTGACTGGTGCCAGGATCAAGGATGTCACAGAGCAGCCACAGGAGGGAGGGTGAACAGGCATGAGGTTGTGATCCACATTGGTACCAATGACTTGGGTAGGAAGGGGGATGTGGTCCTGCAATCAGAATTTAGTGAGCTGGGTAGAAAATTAGCAAGCAGGACCTCAAATATAATAGTCTCTGGATTGCTGCCAGTGCCACGTGCCAGTGAGTACAGAAATAGGAGGATAAGGCAGATGAATGCGTGACTGGAAAGATGGTGCAGGAGGGAGGGCTTTGGATTCCTGGGACACTGGGACATGCTCTCGGGGAGATGGCACCTGTACAAGCCAGACGGGTTGCACCTGAACAGAGGTGGGACTGAACTCCTTTTGTGGGGCGTTTTGCTAGTGCTGTTGGGAAGGCTTTAAAATAACCCAGCAGGGGTGTGGGAACCAAGGGAAAATATTATAGAGGAATACCAGGGTACACAAAATATTGGGAGGGACAGATAGCACTAGCATAGAGATTAATAAGTTAATAGGTGAAATCAGGGTGAAGGAGAAAGTAACAAGATCTAATTCAGAATTGCTATGCATGTATGTGAATGCACAGAGTATAGTAAATAAGATTGGGGAGTTACAGGTGCAGATTGCCATGTGGAAATATGATGTTGTGGCGATAACAGAGACCTGGCTCAAGGAAGGGCAGAACTGGGTGTTAAATATTCTTTGGTGCAGGGTGTTCAGAAGAGATAGGAAAGGAAGGAAAGGAGGAGGGGTGCTAGGTTAAGGAGAGCATTGCAGTGCTGCAGAAAGAGGATGTCCCAGAGGGTTTAAGGACAGATCAATTTGGCTAGAGCTAAAGAACAAAAAGGGTGCAATTACACTGCTTGGTGTAGCCTATAGACCACCAAATAGTGAGAAGGATGTAGAAGAACAAATCTGCAGGGAAATTACAGAGAGATGCAAACATTATAGAGTAGTTATAACGGAGGACTTTAATTACCCGAATGTAGACTGGGACAGTGGTAAAATAAAGGGTGGAGAGGGGCAAAAGTTCCTAGATTGTGTTCAGGGGAATTTCCTTCAGCAGCATGTGTCCAATCCAACAAGAAAAGATGCACTTTTAGACCTGGTTCTTGGAAATGAGGTGGCCAAGTAGATCAAGTGTCAGTGGGGAACATTTGGGAGACAGTGATCATTGTATTGTATGCTTTAGGATTTTAGGATGATGATAGAAAAGGACGATAGGCAATCCAGAATAAAAATAATTATCTGGACAAGAGCCGAATTCGATAGGGCAAGAACGGAGCTGGGCCAGCTAGACTGGAACAAAAGATTGATGGGAAAAACTGTAGCTAAACAATGAGCTACCTTTAAAAGGGAATTGGTTCAGGCACATTCAAGGTATATTCCATTGAAAGGGGAAGATAGGGTAAACAAATCCAGAGCTCCCTGGATGAAGAAGGAGATAGAAATTAAGATAAAAAAGAAACAGTACGCTTATGAAAGGTGTCAGGTAGAAAATACAAATGAAAACCAAAAGGAATACAGAAGGTTCAGAGGGGAGGTGAAAAAGCATGTTACAGAAGTGAAGAGGGGTTATGAGAAAAGACTGGCAGCCAACAGAAAAGGGAATCCCAAAGTCTTCTGTAGGCATATAAGTAATAAAAGGGTGGTAAAATGAGGAGTAGAGCTGATTAGGGACCTAAAGGGAATTTACACATGGACGAAGGGGCCATGGATGAGGTATTAAATGAATACTTTGCATCTGTCTTTACCAAGGAGGTAGATGCTACCCAGGCCATGTGACAGACAAGGAAACTCTGTCACTAGAATGGTTCAAAATTGGTAAGGAGGAAGTGTTGAATAGACTACTTAAAGTTGACAAGACACTGGGCCTGGATGAGATGTAGCCAAGGATATTGAAGGAAGTGAGAGTAGAAATTGCAGGGGCACTGACCATAATTTTTCAGACTCAGGGATGGTGCCAGAGGACTGGAGGATTGCAAACATTACACCCTTGTTCAAAAAAGGTTGTAAGGATAAGCTCAGCAATTACAGATCAGTCAGTTTAACTTCATTACTAAATTGGCTGCAAACTTGGAAGCAGAGAGTAATGGTCAATGGATATTTTCAGGCTGGAGGAAGGTTTGTAGTGGAGTTCCCTAGGGGTCGGCATTGGGGCTTTTGTTTTTCCTGATATATATTAATGATCCAGATCTTGGTGTGCAAGGGACAATTTCAAAGTTTGCGAATGATATGAAGCTTGGGAGTGTTGTAAAATGTGAAGAGGACAGTGTAAAACTTCAAGGGGACATAGACAAGTTGGCGGAGTGGGCAGAGTGGTGGCAGATGAAGTCCAATATAGAGAAGTGTGAGGTGATGCATTTTGATAGAAAAACAATGGACAGACAATATAAAATAAGGGGTGAAATTTTGAAGGGGGTGCAAGAGCAGAAAGACTTCGGTGCATATGTGCATAGATCAGTGAAGATGGCAGGACTGGTGGAGGGAGCATTTAATAAAGCATATAATATCCTGGGCTTTATTAATAGGGGCATAGAGTACAAGAACAAGAAGGTTATTTTAAATTTATATAAGACACTCATTAGACCTCAGCTGGAGTATTGTGTACAGGTCTGGGCACCACATTAGAGGAAGGATGTGAACACATTGCAGAGACTGCAGAAGAGGTTTACAAGAATGGTTCCAGAGATGAGAAACTTGAGTTAGGAAGATAGATTAAAGAGTTTGGGACTGTTCTCCTTGGGGAGAAGGTGGCTAAGAGGAGATTTGATAGAGATGTTCAAAATCATGAGGGGGCTGGACAGAGTAGATAGGGAAAAGTTGTTCCTGCTCGTAAAAGTATCCAGAACGAGAGGACACAGATTTAAAGTGATTTGCAAAAGATGCAAATGTGACATGAGAAAAAACTTTTTCACGCAATGAATGATTCGGGTCTGGAATGTACTGCCTGGAAGTGTGGTGGAGGCAGGTTCAATCGAGGCATTCTAGAGGGCATGAGATGGTTATTTGAATAGAAACAATGTGCAGGGGTACAGGGAAAAGGCAGGGCAATGGCAGTAGGTCATAATGCTCATTTGGAGAACCGGTGCAGACACGATGGGCCAGATGGGCTCCTTCTGTGCCATTAAATTCTGTGATTCTGTGGCTAGTGCATTCTACTGTAACCATCTGCATAAATTGAAATTTGTGGACGAAGGGCGAGGTGCTATAGAATGATCAGAAGGCTGACAAAGAAGTCAAAAGTAACTTATTATCTCTTTTACTTTGCTTTTTTCCTTTTTACTTTACTTTTTCCTTTTTTTTGTCCAATTGATTGTGTACTTATTCATCCGAACCACAGATCCAATTAATCTAGCTATCATTCCGCCAATCAGTCCATTCATCCATCCATGAACCAGCCCAAAACTCCACTATTAAATTCATCCCTAGTTCATCCATTATCAATTCACCCACCGACGAATCCATCTATCTGCCAATCAATTCATCTACCAACCCATTCCCCCAATCAACCTATCCACCAATGAATTCATCTACCCATTAATTCACTAATCCATCAGTCTATTGATCCATTGTTATTCATCTGCACATTCATTGATGCACTGACCTACCCATTCATATATCACCCATCCAACAAGATATCCTTTATCTATCTACCAATCCACCTTTTTACCACATAGCTAGCCATCCACAAATTTATTCATCCAACCAACCAACCACTCATTCCCATCTACAGACAAACTTATTGATCTTTCCATCCACTAATCTACCTACTTATTTGCTTATCTGCCTGCCTATCTAAGACTTGAGTGCCCATCTATTGTGCTCATACATTAATTTATGTAACTTCTAAACAAGCTACTAAACTATCCACCATCCTGTCCACACATGAAACTATCCAAGAATCCTACTCAGCTACCAGTTCACCCATCAACAGTCTTATTCACATGCCTATTCTCTTGATCCAAACAACAGGAATCTTGTGCCAATGGGAATAAAGGGAAATAACAGCATCTGCAATAAAAAGAAGGATCAGCAGTAACAGAGCCCATGAGCTTTTTGAATCATGCACTACATTTTTAGTGCAGTTTTGGTTCCACGGCACAGACTGTTCTATCCACAAGGTTCTCTGAACACATTAAAAATCTTTAAAGCAGCAACACTCAGTAAAAGCTTGATTTGGGAGGGTACAATAAAATGCTAGAGCATATGGATACATTTTGTACTTTTCAATCCAAGCTGTGAAATGCTCTCTGTGGATTGACAAGATCCTCGGTAATGTTCTAGCACCCATTGGACTATTCAGTAAGCTCATTGTGATATTGTTCTCTGTAGGGTTTGAAAATATTCCAGCACACTGCTTGAGATGCAGAGCTGAAACAAAAACTCATGCATGCATTATTGTTCTTATTTCTGTGCTGTTCTTGCAGATGGTGAAAACATCAACAAAGAATACATTTGACCTGCAAGGTAATCCTACTGCCCTTGTATGTGTATGATTAAAGAAATAACTCTAAGACCAGGAAATAGTCCTCACATGAGAATGCACTGTGGATAATGTGCCTGCAACAAGCGCCCAAACATGAGAGCTTGAGTCACTGGAAATTAAGCCTCAGTGTTTCCTCTACATAATACTTGCCAAGTAGATACCATTTGGAAATCCCTACATAGTTTGCTAATCAGGACTCTGGAAACTGAGGCAGACAGCAACTGTATTCTTACTCCACATTAAAGTAAGTTTAAAAAAAACGAAGTCTTACCTACTTTGCAGCAGCCTCCAGCATTCCTTTTAAGGATCGCTGATTGAGGTTGTGCAGACCCAGAAAAACTGAGGGCTAGGAGCAGTACGTGTTTCCCCCAGCTTTGGATAATCTTGGCTTTGAGGTCCTGATACAGATGTTAGGCCCCTGATTAACATATTCAAGTGGTCTAATGTCTGTTTTAGACAGGCACCCTAAGAACACGGAAGTCACCAGCTGCTTCTGACCTCCCCAACAACTATTTACCCTGCTGTTGGGCTCAAAAGAGATCAATTCGCCCAATTTCGCCCTGTAAACTTTTATTCCAGTAAGTATTCAAATAAATACAAAGTACCAGCAAAATTCTGTTTAGTGATAGAAATGATTATTTACTACACTGCCATTGGAATGGGCAATGAACATGTGACAGAAAAACAAAAGAGGAGCAGGAGGAGGCCATATGGCAAAAATAATAATTTGTATACTGCTTATTAAACATCAGCTGTAAACAGATACATTGTGAATAACCCTTAATCTGTTTAAATAGCAGCAAGTCAAACCATTATAATTGAGTAATTTTTAACTTGTTGAATGAACAGCCGCTCCATACAGGAACACAATAAATAATCCTTACCCAAACCTATGCTGTTACAGATTAATCCCAAGTGTGAAGCGGTTGAGGAATGATTGGAAAATTTAAACTTTAATGTCTGGAAAAAAGACTCAGAGGTTGCTAGCATCAACAAATATTTTGATATTTCCTTCTCCAGATCATTTATAAATAACATAAACAGCAAGTGGTCTCAGAATAAACACTTGTGTTTCTTCCTCTACAAGTTGTTCATTTGTCATCACTTCTGATTTCTATTTCCAAAACACTTTTCAGTCTAACCAGCTAACTTGATATCAATTCCTTGGGTTTAAATCCAATAGATAGTCCTCATCCAGTAGTCACCTTACAAATGTCAGTAGATTTGTGAAACACAAACGGCTACTTCTAAATCCGTATTAAGCAGTACTCATTTTCTCTATGTTATTTATGTGAACGTTGTTGGCATTATGTAAAATGATTTTAAGCATTTTCCTGTTACAGAAATTAAGCTAATTGCACCCAGATCTTAATTTCAATTTTCACTCAGTTTGAACATTACTAAAACATTTCCTATCCTCCAGTGCTCAGGCATAGTCATGTTATCTAAATTAAATTTGTAAAATATTAAATAGGACCTCACTTATCAAAGCTGGATAATGTTTTCAGGCCTCAGATGGCAAATTGCATTGGTGCCTGCACTTATTCTCTTAAATGTTTCTGAATTGTGATTCACCTGGTCCAGACATCCTTTCATTCTCCGTGATCCCTGACGTGTGCTTTCCAAAAGATTACATCCTGAGTCAAAATTCTAGATCTGGATGTGAAAATTGCTATGAATAAATAGGACACAAAAGTATCTGATGTGGAGTAGTCTTGTAGCTAAAATTAGAGAAGTTGCTTCTTGAAAAGCAATTGCAAATTTGAATCTCACCTTCCCCTTCAGAATAAGTTCTGGTATTTTCTTGAGTTGGTTCTGTGAGATGATTGTTTTGCCAAGTGGAGAGTTTACTTCTAGGTACTTTGGAAGCCTCAACCAAGGAGTAACACCAATAGATGATTATGTTAATAGATAGCACCAATAGATGTTTGTTGTCTGAATTATCCCACTGTTTTGGACAAAGCACAGATGAGGCAAGCTACAATTTAGGGGGTGAGGTTGGTTGAAAAGTGAGAGTAAGATTACAAAATAAAGAAAAAAAATGTTACAAGCAATAATAATATCAGGTTGCACTTGTTGGGCAGGTCCACTTCTGTACTTTTTGATATTATCTGTAGATTGGGTGAAACATAAGAAATAGGAATAGGCCATTCACCTAGGTCATGGCTGATCTTCTACCAGAATGCCAATTTCCTGCGCTATCCCCATATTCCTTTATATGTCTAACATCTAGAAAATCTATCAATCTCTGTCTTTAACATACTCAATGACTGAGCTCCACGGTCCCCCGTGCTAGAGAATTCCAAAGAATCACCACCTTCTGAATAAATTCCTCCTCATCTCAGTCCTAAATGATCTACCTCTTAATTTGAGACTGTGTTACCTGGTTCTAGGCTCCCCAGCCAGGGAAACATCCTTCCTGCATCTACCCTATCAAGCCCTGTAAGAAGTTTGTACACCTTATTGAGACAACCTCTCATTCTTCTAAATCTAGAGAATGTAGGCCCAGTCACCTCAATCTCTCCTCTTAGGACAATCCTGCCATCCCAGGGATCAGTCTGGTGAACCTCCATTGCACTCCCTACATGGCAAGCATAACCTTCCTTAGGTAAAAAAACTAAAACTGTACACAATATTCCAGGTATGGTTTTACCAAGGCTCTATACAATTGCAGCAAGACTTCTTTATTCAAGTACTCAAATGCTCTTGCAATAAAGACCAAAATACAATTTGCCTTCCTAATTGTTTACTGCACCTGCATGCTACCTTTCAATGACTTATGAACAAGGACACCCAGGTCCCTTTGGACATCTACACTTTCCACCCTCTCACCATTTAAAAATACTCTGCATTTCTGTTTTTTCTACCAAAGTGGATAACTTCACATTTTTCCACATTACATTCCATCTGCCACGTTTTTTCCCACTCACTAAACCTGTATAAATCTCCTTGAAGCCTTTTTGCATCTTCCTCACAACTCACTTTCCCACTTAGCTTTGTGTCATCAGTAAAATTGGAAAAATACATTTGGTTCCCACATCCAAATCATTGATATAGATTGTGAATAACTGGGGCCCAATCTCTGATTCAGCCTGAGAATGACCCATTTATTCCTACTCTCTGCTTTCTATCTGTTAACCAATTCTCAATCCATTCCAGTATATTACCCATAAACCCATGTACTCTAATTTTGCTTACTAGCCTCCTGTGTAAATAAATTACAGAGACCTTCTGCTCCCCAGTGTGAATCTCAGAGGATGAGCATTTAGTGATTAGAGAAGGATGATATTAATTGCAAGAACCGTAGATGAAATGTTGTGATCTTTCAACCTTTACAATCAGAAAGTGGGAATGAAATAACAGCCACATAGTCATTACAAGCTCTTTCCAGCAAACAAAGGTATCAATCTGACAACTATGAATAAAGAAAAGGCTGTATGGTTCATTAATTGAAAATAGGTTTTCTTGAAAAGGAACATTTAGGAGATATTTTAACAACTCACTGCATTAAAAAAAACCCTTAAAAAATTGGTGGCTGAAAAGTTCAAATCTTGAGTCACAAGTTACTAGAATTATTGGGTTAGAAGCAACCCCTTGCAACATTAGCATAGCAACACTTCATTCATTTGTATATCATTCTTTTGTCCTCCATTATAATGCAGGCATTAACTTTTTTATTTGTAATGTGTTAAACCACTGTCAAAATAGTGGGCAAATGAGCGTTTTTTGTTAAATATTTTTCATTAATTTTTTTCTACATTTTCATAACAGAATACTTGTAAAAGATTTTCTTGCATTATAATATATTTTTAGAAAGCAGATTTTGGTTTGTTCTGCGTCTGCGGCAGTTGGTGGGCAGGACACCTGCAATGCCTGCCCGATGATGTTGGATAGCCTCAACCGTTTTTGCAGTCAGGCTTCATATTAATATTACAGGTGAACTTTTGGCACATTTGCCAGCTCATATGTTGGGGGATCTCAGATTTCTACTTTTTGCACCAAAGCTGTGCCAGACCAAATGCACAATGTTCACAATTCAGTCTCTTACCAAAAACAATTAAGCAGTTTTAAATTCCCTTGCGTACTTTTCTTCAGTGTTGACACAATCTAATAAAGTGTTGAAGCAGTGCTTTGTGGAATATGGTCAGCTGTGGTTCAGTTAGTGGCAGTCTTCTCAGCCAGAAGGTTGTGGCTTCAAGTTCTACTCTAGGGCTTCAGCACTCCAGTGTGATACTGTCAAGAGGTGCCATCTTTTAGATGATATGTCAAACTGAGGCCTCATCTGCCTGCTTGGACAGATGTAAAGGATCTAACTGCATATTTCAAAGAGTTTGGGAAGTTATCTCTGGTGTCCTGGACAATATTTAACCCTCAATCAACATCATAAAAACAGGCTTTCTGGTTAGTATCACATTGCTGTTTATGGGAGCTTGCTCTAGGTAAATTGGTTTCCATGTTTGCTACATTACAACAGTGGTGTCATTTCAAAAGTACTTCATTAGCTGCAAAGTGCTTTGAATTCAGTGGCCACTAAAAGCACCATATAAGTGCAAGTCTTTTTTGTATAGTTTTATTAAAGTCATTTTCAGTTATTTGAAATTGGACTGGACACTCTTATTAAAAATATTTATTTTTTCTGATAAACTCATTTTCAGCTGTATTAATACAATTGTACCAGGTTACTATTATGAAAAATATCAAGGAATAGTTTTCAGTGCAAGAAAGAAAAGTTTTATAAAACATTGCCTGACCATACTGGTTCATGAATGATTTTATATTTGAAATTATTCAACTGAGTTTGAATGGAAACTTGAATCATAAGTTCATTTTGGAAAACTAACACAATTTTGAATATATTTGTCCATATTGCCGATTGGGTTCAAAGCTGAAACTCTACTCTCTAATCTATCCCAATGAGTAAACAGAAAATAAACAACTTTCCAGTAACTTACCTTACATCAGATGTAGATCCCATTAAATTGCACCCAGAATGTTACCCTTAATTTTGCAGCACCAATGGATTGTGGGAATGTTCCAGAAATGGTGTCAACAATACTGATGCATTTGAAATATGCCTGGGGTCTTTCATGGAGCACAGGATCTTTCTCATATTGATAAGAGATTTCCACTATTTCCAGGCACTTTGGGACACAACTGAGGATTGCACCAGGCAGACTTCTTGCAGGATCTCATGAGGATACAAGTCTCAATGATTTTTGTACCACTGACACCTTAATCTAGCCAAGAAATGGGGCAACAGCAGATAAAAATTGATCCCTCCATTGGTTAAGCTCAGACTTTTAATTGACTATCTGCTGTGATCAGAGAAATAAACTGATGGTTCTGGACTGTGTTACCACTTACATTTAATGCCAATTTGCTCTAAGAAGGAAGTGGTTCATTAGAGGGTGAAAAGAAAAAAAAGCTCCTCTCAGGTTCACAATACACTCTCATATTCAGTCAAGCATTTTACCCATAACCATGAGTTTTGGAGGAAACTGGAGTTCAACTAATTTTGGAAATTATAGCTTCTTGGCATCAGTTAAAGCACTCAGCTTAGCCAGACCCTCAGTCAAGGATAAGCACTCGTATATTTCCAGTGGATAAGTCAATAAATAGACTGGCTAGGTATTGAGTTGTACAGACCAAAAGTTCCAAATTGCTACCTCTTGTCATGGTGAGTTAACTGTTCTCAACTGGAAGATTTATTGGTTTGGTACTGCAGACCTGAGCTTCCTTAGGCCAGGAAAGTAAAACAAATAAATCCTGGTTCCCAGTCCTGATGACCATCTGGTGCTATAATATGGGAGTGCTGCAATGTCAGAATTATTGCCTTTTGGAGGTGGACATAAAAGATCCCATGGCACCATATGCTCTGCACTGTTTTGTGGATCATATTTATCCATCAACCAACATTTCTAAAAACAGTATATCTGACTGTTTTGTTGTTGTTTTGTTGTTTGTAGGAGCTTGCTACATGCAAATTGGCAACCGGATTTCCTACATAAAGAGCAGTGAATACACTTCAAAAGCACTTTACTGGGTGTAACTTCCTTTGAGATATCCTGTAGGTCATTAAAAGGGCTATATACAAGCAAGTCTTTCTTTCCATCCCATGACCCTTTCTGGATGTAGGTTTGAACTCAACTATGATGGGGTAACCTGACAATATTCTCCCTAGATCTTCAAAATGAAGAATGATCTCTTGAACATGATATCGGAGGGCAACAGGTGCATGTGGAGAACCTTCAGGAGCGGAGATCAAGGAATAGTGATCAACAATTTTTTGCTTTGACTGTTTTTCTATTTCACATTTATATATTCAGCATCAACAGTGAATGGAAAATCTTTTTACAGAAGGTACTGCAAAATTGCATCCATAGTTAGTGAGAATAGAAAGAACTCAGTACTCAAGTGGCTCATCCAAATAATGAGATTCTTGTTGTGCAGCTGGAGGTGAAATTATCAGAAGGACATAGCTGTCAGTGACATATGCACCATTATCATTTCATTAGCACCCGCCTTGCTGCTCTCGTTAGTGGCAATATTTTGATATAATTGGGGAGCTGGCTGTCAAACAAATTCTAATTTCTCAAAAAAATGGCAGTAACATGCATACATTTTTTTATTTGAATTAATGTCTACAGGATGTGTGTAGGATCTACTAACCAGTTAAATGTAAGCAGTTTAATTTTCTGTAGTGTTATTTTTAGCACATTTGCTAATGTGCTTTAATTCAATTCCAAACTGCATCATTTAACACAATGGCTAACTAGTTTAAAATAAATGCACAGAGAAAATTAAACCCTTACAAAGGAAATTTGATCTGACTTAACACTCCAAAAGGCTGCAGGACATAACAATTCCATGTTCTGCTAGGCAGGTGCAAAGAGAAAATCAGCATTTCCTCGTGAAGAATACTAAACAATTGGTCAGGCACCAGGAATCTAAAACAGTGCATAATTAAAAAAAAAACAATTTGGCTGCAAAGAGATCTTATCTAGCTGTATAAAGCTCCCAAGGTGCCAAACATATCCTCTCCTTCTCTTAGAGTAAAATTGCAAGAAAGAAATAACATTACAGGAATACTCAGAAAGGGACTCAGTAGGTTCTACCGAGTGTGTAATTGATCCAGGCAAACCTAAATGGGGAAAAAGAGAAAAGTTATGCTAAACCGAATCTTGGTTAGTCCACACTTGGTGTAATGAGTACAGTTTTGGTCATCATATTATAAAAATGTTATAGAGACATTCAAAATTATGCAAAGTGAAACCTATAAAGGTGATACCAGGAATTTGAGGTTCTACCTCTCTAAAAGGATGAACTGGAATAGCATGGATGCACTTAAACGGAGGTTAGATCAGCATATGAGAGAGAAGGGAATATAGGATTATTCTAGTAGACTTAGAGGAGTAAGGATGGGAGGTAGTTCAAGTGGAGCATATGTTGGCATGGACTGGTTGGGCTGAATTTACCCACTTGGTCAGCACCTATGCAAGATCTTAAACATTCACTCCCTCCATCACCAGCACCTTCTCTGACGGGGTTTGGTTACCATGCAGTCAGGAAAAGTGCCAGGGACTTTCTGCTGCAGCTGTTTTGTCTCCCTGGCCTCTACTGGCTTCTCTTAAACGACTGGGGATGCTATCACCTTTGATCCCGCTAGATCATTGCCGAGGGGCCCGTCAACCTATCCACAGGTAAACTGGGGACGGCTCCTATGGTCACTGGTCCTGAAATAAGATTGCACCCTAGTTGCACCTGATATAAAGGCATTGGCATGCATTCTCCCTTGATGCCTTTTACAGTACTTTGGCCTGAACTACACTCTCTGGAGGAAGGGTCATGCCTCTAGCCACCAGTAGAGATTAGTTGGCCCCAGTATCCCTCAGTACAACTATGAGCTTACTTGCCTCGCTCTGGGAAAATGGGGGCACCCTTCCTTCTGACACAAAATCCTTGTAACTCTCAGGGACTTTGTTAGTCCCACCCATACTGATAGGGACTTACTGCTGTGGTAAGAGCCACAGCCTGGTGTGCTATATTCGCTGCCTGGCTCAATTTTTCTGCACAAGGTCTATGTGCCCCACTAAACCCTGCAGCTTTCCCCATAACTTCCAACAATCAGTGCGATGGTATGTTTCAATTCTGTTATGGGGGGTCCCTATGTTGCCAGCTGTCTCTTCTCTCCCATGGGTACTCAGCTTCCTATCACTCTCCCAACTCTTATCCTTTTCAGGTTGCAGTTGGTGATTAGGAAAAGGTTTCCTTTGGGATGAGGGCTTATGGACGAACTCATAGGGCTGCATCCTCCAGTCAGCAAGCAGGGGTGGGAGGGGGAGGAGGGAGGGGGGTGGTGTTTGCGGTGGTAGTGGGACCCACTCGCTGATGTGTAAAATAATGCAGGGCGACATCGGGCATGCGTCCCAACATCACCCCGTGTGATTTAGATTTTCAGTTTGGTGGACACACAAGGTTTAAGGTTGGCAGGCAGGTGAAGAGCCCAGGTGGCCTTCAGAAAAAACATGAAACCTCATCCACGGGCAGGATGAGGTATCATGAGGATATTAAAATCGACATTGGCAATAAAAGAAATTGACATGTGACAGTGTCATTGAGGGGACAGGTCAGGAATATTTTTTTCTGCCTTTGAAGAAATTTTGAATCTTGAGGCAGCAATTTGCCTCAGGGAGATCAGTGCGCTCTTCTGCGCCCATGCGTGAAAGAGCGCACTTCCAGCTCAGGGAACCCCCCCATCGCCCACACAGGCAGCAAACAGCACTTCCGAGCAGACGTCACACTGGGTGGGCCTTAATTGGCCCACCATGTAAAATGGCGCCGCGCCCCCAATTGGGGGCACTGATCGGGAACCCACCAGCTCCCGCACAATCCCCGCAACGGGGGGGAAAATGCTGCCCATAATTATCAGCCAGAGCTGCTGCCTGCCCGGGCCCTGCCACTTTCGTTTCCTCCATGTGCATTTTTATAGGGAGAGGGGTGAATTTTTGAGCTCTTTGAGGAGCATTATTTCACGAAGGTTCTCATACGTGTCCTAGATTTTAACTGTCATATCTACCAATCAAATGAGAGCTGCTTAAGCCATTCAAATTCAATGTATGTCTGGTCCTGCCACATTTGGAGGGAACAGAATTTCTGATGGAACACCTCTGGGACCAATTTGTATGCCTTTAAAATAGCCTTCTTTGCCACCTCATAGTTTGCTGAATTCTCATCAGGCAACAGGGAGAAAACTTCATGGTCCTTGCCTGTGAGCTTGTTTTGCAGTAGCAGGCTCCAACTTTTTACTGGATACCTTTTTTTTATTCGTTGATGGGATGTGGACATTACTGGCTAGGCCAGCATTTATTGCCCATCCCTAATTGCCCCTGGGCAGGTGGTATTGTGCTGCCTTCTTGAACCACTGAAGTCCATGTGTTGCAGGAACATCCACATGCTGTTAGGAAGGGAGTTCCAGGATTTTGACCCAGCGACAGTGAAGGAACAGCAATATAGTTCCAAGTCAGAATGGTGTGTGAAATGGAAGGAAACTTGCATGTGGTGCTGTTTCCATGCATCTGCTGCCTTTGTCCATCAAGGTGCCAGAGATTATGGGTTTGGAGGGTGCTGTTCAAAGAGCCTTGGTGAATTACTGCTGTGCATCTTGAAGATAGTATATCCTACTTCCATGTTAATGGTGGAGGGAGTGAATGTTGAAGGTAGTGGATGGGGTGCCAATCTAGCTGGCTGCTTTGTCCTCATCGTGTCAAGCTTCTTGGGTGTTTTTGGAGTTGCACTCATCCAGGCAAGTGGAGAGTATTTCATCACACTCCTGACCTGTGCCTAGCTGTAATTTCACTAAAGTTAGGCTGTCTGTTGTAAATTCTCCAGGTTTGCAAACCAATTGTCTGGCCATGAGTTTAAAAAGTTCAGGTTTCCTGGCTTTTAGGCGAAATTCTAACTCCAACTCCTTGGCTACACTTTTCAACTCTGCGAGGGACAGAACCTTTAAATTATCAAAACTAATTTGCATCTGTTCTAGAAAGGCTTCAAATGTGGATATTTTGTACTTTAGCATTGTGAGCCCAAGAAAACCTGTAGCAGTCTGTTTTCTTAAAAATTGCTTCCAGGAAACAATTTACTTTCCCCACTCCAAGACTCTCGTAGTTAATTTCAGTTACGAAGATTTAAGGAGGGGTACAAAATGGTTCCCCTATCCTACCCCTCCAGTTCTAACTGTAACTGGGATTTTTGCGAATTTAGAGAGGATGTGCTTTTCTAATGCTGCAGGACTCCAACTATGTATGCTTTCAAATTATGGAGATTTAGTTTAATGATATTAATCCCTATTTAAATAAAAATTGGATAAATTGCAATCACTTGTCCCTGGGCCTACACACACGCTAGTACAGATGGTAGAATAAGAGAGTAGATTTAAAGATTTTCTGCAGCTTGTGAAAAAGTTAGACAAATAAAGGAATTTATGGTTAACAGTCCTTTGGCTTGTCTCGATGTGTTGATTCCACAGTGTGGGCGTTTTGTTCATTTGTCTTCCTGGATGTAGCTTTATGGAGCAGATCTCCATGTTTCATTCCCAGAAGATCTGAGTTTGCAGTAGATTTCTCTTCTCTGGGTGGTTACTTTGCAAATCCTGGCACTATATTTTAGAGAGAGAGAGAAAAAAAAAGAAATAGCATCTTTGCAGCCTTTCAGTATAGCACAGTGATCTCTGGTCTCTCTGGCTTGGTAAACATTTCAATGGCTGTATATTCCAGAGGAATGTGATTATTTCATGTCTGCTGTAGTCATTGTTTTTTTCATAACAGGTAATTGAATTTTGATGTTTCTTCTCAGAAACTTCTGAGGAGTTTCTGGATAGTGTGAAAGCCAACAGGAGATGAGGTCTTTCATGCTCCCCCGGGGAGTTTGAGTGTCTGTTCCCTTTTCATCCCACTTTAGTGGAATGCAAATTGCATATTGTGGCTGGCTGGTAGTCCTCCATTGTCTTAATAGAATTGCAGTGTTCTTTTTTAAATGCAGCCAGAAAAAAGAAGAATTTGAAATTGCATCTTTTTTTAAAATAAAAACACATCCAACTGCACCATAGGGACTGCAGCAGTTCAAGAAAGTGGCTTATCAGTATTTTCTCCAGAACACTTAAAGATGGCCAATAAGTACTGGCCTTGCTTTGTGACACCCACATCTCATGAATAAATAAATGAAAGGAATGGGCTGTTTCTGTGCTGTATATGTTAGGTAGTTCCTTGTAAAGATCAGGAAGGCCCCAAGTTCAATTCTAGGTCTATGCTGGGTTTCCTGATCTCAGTCAGGCAACAGAGGGGGAAATACAATTGATTTGGGTTAAGAATGTGGGTTGGTCAGGGGTTGGTGAGGTGGTGGGACGAATGTGGATATCTGTTCCTAATTGTTATCAATGGTCCTTTCTGGGTGTTTTAGGTGAAGGCAGAATTGAACTCGCCTGTGATGCTCTTTGTAGTTGAATATTGATGACACAACTTTCAAGGCTCAGAACAGGAAGGCCATTTGTTTGAGGTGCTGACTGTATCTGGTGCTCACAGAACCAAATTCAAACAATTAAATAAAGGGAAAAACTATGTTTTTAAAATTTTCTAAAGTAGGCTTGCCAGTAATATTCAATAAATAATATATACAATTAAATAAAGGGAAAAACTATGTTTTAAAAATTTTCTAAAGTAGGCTTGCCAGTAATATTCAATAAATAATATGTACAATGCACTGTATCTATAATTGTTTAAGACAAATCAGGTAAATTGCTGTTTGTCTTCAAAAACATCCGAGCCCGCTGGCACCGGGTGTGTTTGGTGGTGTGAGCGGACAATATGGTGAGAAGGCCAAAAATCAGTTCCACAGTATCGTCCACTCAGCCCGTTGATGGTGGGCCTTGTTTCCCACCATCGGACGTTGGGAACCTCATTGTAATACATCTGCCCACCGGAATCATTCTCTCCCAGCTGGATCATCCGCTCACCTGCCAACGTGTTTCACAACTGCATTTCTATCTTTCATCCTGCAGGAGTACATCAGGGGAATGGAGCCTGGTGAACTAGGCTTGTGCTTTGTGATGTACAGGGAGTGAAGATGACAGAATATAGAGCGACTGAGGCGCTAGTCTGTGCAAAGCGAGGGGCAGCACCCTCTGGAAAAAGGGGTGATTGGGCTTCTTGCACATACCCCGCTGAAGAGCCACAGTGAGCTGTCACTGGTCGGTGCATAGCTAGACCCAGGGACTCCACCTTTAATTCCTGCTGATGACAAAGAACCAGTGTCGCCGAAGACGGTACATGTCTGGGGAACGGGTTGGTCACATCTGCCAGCTAGTACAGGATTTGGCGCCACTGGGACATGGAGGGTATCCACTGCCAATGGCGATAAAAGTGACCACGGTGCTCAATTTTTACTCCAGTGGCTCCTTTCAGGGCTCCACAGGTGACCTCTGTGGGATCTCACAAGACTCCATCCACATGAGGTCATGGATGCCATCTTCATGAGGGTACACAACTTTGTGCATTTCTTGCAGGACCAAGAGAGCTAGGATGCAAGAGCAATTGGATTTTTCCAGATCTCGGGTTTCCACAGGTGCATGTTGCAATTGACTGCACTCACGTGCTGCTCAGACCTCCATTACAACAGGTGGTCAACTATGCCAACTATAAGGATTTGCACTCGCTGAATGTGCAGCTAATATGCAACCACCACAAACGCATCCTGCAGGTCTGCGCACAGTGTCCAGGGAGCATCCATGACTCCTATGTTCTCAGTCAGTCACAGATCCCTAACGTCTTCGAGGGTCCACAGAGGCTCCAGGGATGTACCCTAGGGGGTAAGGGCTACCCGCAGAGGATGAGGTGAATGGCACCCATACGGTGGCCTCAGACTGCAGCAGAGTGAAGGTATTACAAGGCTCTCGCTGCAGCTCACAACTTGGTGGAGCAAACCATCTGGATGCTGAAAATGAGGTTCTGGTGCCTGGAACAGTCTGGGGGAACCCTGCAATACAGTCCACAGAGGCTGTCACGCATCATCTCCATTGCCTACTGCACACTTCACAAACTGGTGGTGCAATGGGAAGAGGGGCTGGCTGAGTAGGAGATGGAGGAGTTGGAGGTCTCCTCTGATGAGGAGGACGTCAACAGGGATGAGGGTGAGGGGGTCCTCAAAGGTGATGATGATGGGAATGAGGCCCCTCGCACAGGTCAGACAAGACAGGTGCTCAGGAGGCCCTCAGAGCTGCTAGATTTGTGGAGTATGATGACATGCAGTAAGGACACACCATAGATCCTCATATTGCACCTATGAATCTTTGACTCCAGTCTGGCTTACGGCAATGCACATACCCTATGTGATAATGCTCCTGTCATAAAGATGCATTGGAGGCCCCTAATAGTCGCCTGATTCAGGAGGATGATGACAACATGCAGTGAGGTCACTCCATAAATCGTCACATAGCCTCTATGAATGTCTGACCCCTGTCTGACCGAGGAAAACTCACTTGTGCGTTGTGATCAGAGTCATATCGTGGAATGCAGCCATGAAACTTTATAAGCACCTGATCCTTTGTCCATCTTCAGCACCTGACCCTTCAGGAGCACAGCGTCATTGGTCACAGATGCTGAGGAGATGGGTGCCAGCACCACCTCAAAGGTGCTGAGAGCAAACAGGGAGAATGACGGAACTCTGGGACCACTGCCCACCACATTCTAGCAGCAATGACCAGCACTGCTGAGATGCAGGCATCAATAATGTGTCCTGGGAGTGTGAGGCCAGGCCATCACTTTGGTCTGAAGGCTGCACAAAACACAGGGAAGAATCACTGAACTGAGACACCTGCCTTTATATTGAGCAGAAAGGTTTCACATCTGAGTGACATGAACACTGCTCATCAGAACAAGGAGCCTTAGGCAGGGAAACATTGTTGAGAGTTTATTGACAATAGTGAACATTATGTACAAGTGGTTAACACCTGTGTCCAGACTGTGCAACTACATCTTCTTAACCTTCCTAACTCTGTTGCTACGTCTTGGTGCTCCCCAGACATCCACAGTGGA
This sequence comes from Carcharodon carcharias, assembly GCF_017639515.1. NCBI lineage: Eukaryota > Metazoa > Chordata > Chondrichthyes > Lamniformes > Lamnidae > Carcharodon > Carcharodon carcharias. Next base: position 88,547,696 of record NC_054475.1, read on the forward strand.
GGTGGAGGTAGCCTGCTGACTCCTACGGCCTGTCTGTGATGACCTCGGCTGGTGTCCTCTGGAGGGCCAAGACCTGAAGGACTCTGGGCTGCTTTCAGGGTCCTGCTGTGTGACAGTAACACCCTCCTCAGCCTGTGGAGCTGGAGGTGCAAAGGTCACAGGAAGAGGGGATTCAGATAGGCTGGGCATTCCCAGAGTCACCTGGAAGGATGGCCTTGGGGGGTGCACCTGCAGATCTTCCTCCCTATGGATGCCCAAGGGTCCTAGGCTGACTCCCTGAGGAGAAGGGGAAGCTGGAGTGAGATCAAGCTGCCCCACGCCCCTCTCACGTACACACTACTGGAGGCCAACTATTGTGTGAGCAATGGAGTTCAGCCAGTGCAGCAGTGCAGGAGTGATGTCCTGGACCAAGGGCTCCAGCAGACGGACTCCGCCATCGTGCCTTGCAATCTGAGGAATGCAACAGACATCCTTTCTGATGTTCCCAAGCTTGCCTTTGCAGCTCCAGCAACTGTGACATGACCGAGTCCAAAGGTTCATCATCTGACTTGGACTCAGCCAATTTCTGGCCTCTGAAGGGTTCTCAAAATTCCCACATTTTTCATATCATCAACAAGGATATGACTTTTGGACTTTTACCTGAAACCAGACAATGAGACGAGACAGAATATGCATTCTTCCCTTTAAAACAATCAACACGAAACTAAAGCCCATCAAAATCTTGCAAAAATAATCACCACTAACTAATAAGGCAGGAAGACCACAATCAATGCAATTATGTGAACCCATCAATACTACACACATACAATGGCTTGCATTTCAAGACTAGTTATGAGGGCAGGGACACAATGATAAACATCATGCGAGCCCATTAAAAACAAAGAGACAACAATCGCCTGGGAAGCCCACCAAAATCAAACAAAGAACTAAACTTGATTTGGATTAAGATAAGAAATTCGAAAAAAAACAGTATAACTGGGCCAGCAGATCTGAGGTGAGCAGTTTTGGGCAGTGAGCAGTTGGGAGCAGTTTTACAGAGTTTAAACAGGGAACTGAGCCAAGTGGAGGAAGGAGATCTGGAGGTTTGCAGGCCCACAGGCGACATCACGGCGAAGGGCATGGGGTGGCAGACTCAACCAAAGACAACAAGGCTGCAACCACAGCCCTCCACGAAGATTAACCACCCACAACCGCGCCCTCTGCCCAACTGAAGAACTTTTGCAGATTCCACAGACCAGGAGCACGTGGGGATGGCAGGATTACATTAGGATTACACTGATATTATACAGACTTACAAAGTACACTTAGTTAAGAATGGGGAACACATGGCATAATGAGGGAAAATCATGCTACTAATCCCCTTACCCTTGCCCCACCCCCAAAATCTAACTAAATTGAACTAGGAGATGTCAGGGATCATGCTCACCAACCAGGGGTCCTTGACAGTTCGAAATCCAGCCAGGTAAGCTGGTTGTAGTTTTGGGGTACGCTCCAGAGGACACAAAAAGCGTACCCCAAAACTACAACTGGCTTACCTGGCTGGATTTCGAACTGTCAAGGAACCCTGGTTGGTGAGCATGATCCCTGACATCTCCTAGTTCAATCTAGTTAGGTTTTGGGGGTGGGGCAAGGGTAAGGGGATTAGTAGCGTGATTTTCCCTCGTTATGCCATGTGTTCCCCATTCTTAACTAAGTGTACTTTGTAAGTCTGTATAATATCAATGTAATCCTAATGTTATAAGTTCATTTGTAACCCCAATAAACTCAGTTTTTCTCTTGCACCAAAACTAGTTTTCCGCTGTACTTTGTCACAACACCCAAATAAATCCAAGGTCTAGAACCCAGGGAGTGGGAGCGATTCAAACTGCTCAGAAGTCAGAGGTAGAGCTGACACACACACCACCACCCCCTACACCTCCAGCAGCCTCCAAGTTCCGGGGCCTTGGGAAGTCCCTGCCTTCACCTGCTGTGGATCAGAAAGTGCAATGTGCTCACCAGGTCGTGACCACGGGGCTACTCTAAAGCTGAGGTATGTGTCTCTGTGCTGGTCAAAGGTGTGGGTGAGTGTTGTGACTGGTCTGCAATGAGGATGCCTTCAGATTTCACTTCAGAGATTCCTTTGGGCCTTAAGTTGAGGACCTGGGTCATGGACTCTGTCGGCAGTTTCCCAGTTGTGCCTGCGAAAGCAAGGGGAGATAATTAATGCATGGCAGTGGCCTGTGAAACAGGACACATCACTCATGGCATGATTGTCTGATGGATGTTGTACTGCTGGATACTCATTTGGTAGAGCAGCGCCAACCTAACTGTCAGCACAGAACAGTCCAAGTCCTCGCCGGCCAGCTGGATGGCTCTGTTTTCAACGTCTTTGAGGACCTTGATTTCAGGCATTCCTCCACCATTCTGTGACCTCTCCCTCTTGTTGTGTGCCAGCTTGTCCTGCATGAATAGGAATAGAGAGAGTGTAAGCAGGACACCTGCCAAGCCAGATGATAAGTATACCTGGCACGTGTGAGTGGTGAGTGGTCCCATGGACGGGATAAAAACAATGAAGGAGAGAGTGAGAGAGTGAATGGTGATGTCCCTGTGGATATGTGATGGGTTTGTGAGTGTGTGAGTTGCAAGTGATGAGAAGAGTGACTTACCCTGGTGGAATGGAGGAGATCATTCATCCTCTGTACTAGGTGGCTATCCTCTTTTGCAGGGCATTGGCACTGACCAACGCTGCCATCGCCTCCCAATCTGGATTAGTGATGTGGCTGACCCACCTGCGGCCAGGGCAGGGGTAGAGGGCATCATGGTGGGCCTCCACAGCATCCAAAAGGTGCTGGAGAGTCATGTCATTAAACTTAGGAGCTGCAGTTTTTTTGCCTTTGGGGTCCACATCTTCCATTCAGCAGCCCTGCGCTGGAAGCACTGAGAGGTATGTGCATGGCTACATTTTAAATGTGCCCAGTTGATGAGGCGGTGAAGTGATGGTATGGTGGGCGAATGAGAGCCAACTTGTTTCCTGGGAACACATAGTTAATGTAGCGGGTTTGGGATGATACGGCGCAAAAATCAGCCACTGAGGCCGACGGGTAAAACATCATTTTATCCACCTGCTACCGCACATAGTGCAAATCTGGGACAATTCCGCCCACTGTCATTTTAAAATAGGCAGCTCACAGTTTTAATGCTAATTCATGTAAATGTTCCCTCATATCTCCACAGATGAAGAATCATCCACATTATTTCACAGACTTATGTTTAAAACCAAGCATCATCTGGAAGAAGAATGAGTATGCAGCTCCCGCAGAGAAGTATTGCACACCACACCCTGTGTGGAGAGACACTGCTACTGTCATGGGGCTGAAGCTAATGACTTCCACAGTGCCACAGCAGTGTTCAGAACATGAGTGACTCCCAGAAATCCCCACCTAGTTGGTTCATCATTCTCTCCTAGGCAGAGTCCAGAGTCTGCATAGTAGTCATTTGAGCTTCCATCAAAGCTGCAAAGGCTGATGGCATTGACTCCTGTTGAGAAGCCATGACAGCAACAAGTCTGAATGCAGACATACATTCCAAAGTAGACTGCAGAGGGCTGATGCCATGAGAAATAACACCATACAGGCCAGCAGCAGGTTTCTCATACTCTCATTCATGATGCTGAAACTTCTTAGCAGATCTTCCAATACCAGACATATAATTTTATGTGAAGCAAGCAGTTCCTTCTCATTACTGGACCCCTAAAGACTGCATCTCCATCCTGTTCATCTGAGCTGGGAGAGGATCTTGTCCTGTGGTGAACTGTCTCCTGGGCTGTTCCTCTACATAATGCTGCTCACTAGTGTTGAATGTTTCACCACTTGCAGACACCTCTAGCTCACTCTATAACCCACTTGGGCTCTCAGGTTCTCTAGCGCTTGAAAGTAATGCAATGCACAATGGTCACTCCTCAGAACGATTCTCCACATCTGAGCTATCTTCTTCAGCGGGTTATGAATGCTAAGAAGTACCTGGAAGAAAGAGAAAAGGGATGAGAGTTCAAATGAGGCAGAGATTGGACAATAGTACAAAACAGGGTGTCAAAATGCAGCTTGATATAGTCAAGCTGCATTAATACACCTATTTCAGAGGTTTATGAGCTGGTGCAAGTAATAGTCAGAAACCTCTGAGGAGAGAAGATCCCAGTTTTGAAATGTTTTATTCTGATAGGTCTAGAGGAGCCACTGATTCCCAGCTTAGACATGTTCATGAAATTGGACAGACCTCCTCTCATTTTAATCCTCTCCATTTTGTAATGCACCATTTACTTCCGCAGTGAGAGAAGGGTAAGTGAATGTCTCCTAAAGTTGAGTGTGAGTGTGTGATGTTTCTGCTTGTTGTCCATATGCTGAAAGCACGAAGAAGTAAAATGCAAACAAGGTGGGGAGGCATTAAATGTAAAGCATGCAATAGGAGTGTGATGTGAGGAAGAAATCATGAGTGAAATTGGAGATTCTGCAAAGGTTTCAAGTGAGAAGAGAATGGTGCTAGAAGGAACAATGAAGGAAGTAAGGGAGAGATAAATGTGCATTTGGAATGACGATGAAAGGTCTAATGGTATGCCCTTTGTGAAGTTTGTGATGGGGGCGTGGATTGTTGAGAGTGATTGGATAAGTGCAGGAAAGGACTGGCACAATCTGATATTAAGAGAGATGGAGATATGAAGGGCAATACTCATCTTTATGGCTCCTGAGAGGAAATTGAAGCACTTCCTGCACAACATTCAAGTCTTAGGGTTAATGCTCCCTGGAGCTGACAATCTCAGCATTTTCTAACCATGTCTGTGCACTTGGTATTTCAGGACTCTCCTTCTACTGGCTATAAAAAGAAATTGCCTCCTTGTCCAGGCCTCTTCCATCTAGATCTCTAGTGGTAGTATGCCAGCTGGGTAGAGTGGCAGAGTGGCAGCTGGCAGGGGTGGTAGCTCGCAGGGCAGTAAGATGGCTGGATGATAGGTGGCAGGGTGGGTAGCAATGTATGGTGGGTGGCAGGGTGGTGGGGTGGTAGGTAGCAGGGTGGTAGGTGGCAGATTGGATTGGGTGCCAGCTGGATAGGGTGGTGAGGTCAGGTCAGGTCAGGTTGAGTCAGAGGAATGTCAGAAGGATGGGGTGAAGTTGGAGGGGCAGGGGAATGGGAGGGTCCTGGGGGTGTTAGAGAGTCGGGGTGGAGTTGGAGGGTGAGGGGGTGCCAGGGAGTCGGCAAGTGTTGGAGGATCAAGGGGGTTAGAGGGTCGAGGGGGTCAGAGATTGGGGCGGGGGGGAGTGGGGGTGGTTTTGTTGGGAGATGGGGATCTCAGTTGTATAGTTACCCAGGAGTTAGATATGGATTGTTCCTGTCTAACATTTCCTGGGTACCTATCCAGGTAAGTAGGCCAGAACAGCCTGAAGTCTCCAACCCTAAGTCAGAGCTGGAGACTTTTTTTGGAGGGTTCCGGATGCAGGGGAATTGCCCATTGGAAGTAAAAACTTCCCAGACAATTCCCGTGGAGTCCTGGCATTGTGTTTTCCAAGGGGTCTCGCAGGTCTTCTTCCGGGGTACCCCTGGAATATGACCATCCAGAGACCGGAAGATCTGGTTCAACATAAAAGGTTAACAGGACACGCACACACATGCAAGTATTGGATATATGGATATATTGGATATATATGGAATGCTCTCCTTCATTGGCAGAGGTATAGAATATAAAAGTAAGTGTACCTTTTCTGGGAGTCCTCCCTTGCAGGGCAGAATTGTTGACTGAAGCCAAGCCACAACCCCTTTTTACGAGGCTAGCTGTCATATTTTGGTAAGTCTTAATTCAAAAACACAGTGAAAAGCTTTGGGAAAGTTAAATAGCTTTTAACTGTGTTAGTGAATGAGTGTGAGTGAGGTAAAAGTAATATAAAAAAGTATAAAAGTAAATGTTGGAATTGTATAAAACACTGGTGAGACCACAACTGGAATATTGTGTGCAGTTCTGGTCACCACATTACAGGAAGGACGTAATAACTCTGGAGAGAGTGCAGAGGGGGTTTAAAAGAATGTTGCCAGGGTTAGAATAGTGTAGCTATGAGGAGAGATTGGATAGGTTGGGGTTATTTTCCTTGGAACAAAGAAAGCTGAGAGGTGTCATAATTGAGGTGTACAAAATTATGAGGGGAATAGATAGGGTGGACAGGATAAAATTGTTTCCCTTGGTGAAGAATTCTAGAACCAGGGGACATAGATTCAAGATAAGTGGCAGAAGGTAGAGGGGGGACATGAGGAAATCTTTTTTAGGCAGAGGGTAGTGAGTGTCTAGAATTCGCTGCCCAAGTTGATGGTAGAGGCAGAAACTCTAAACTCTTTAAAAGTACCTGGATCTGCACCGTAAGTGCTGTAAGCTGCAGGGCTATGGGCCGGGTGCAGGAATGTGGGATTAGAAAGGGCACCTGGGTGTCCTCGGGCTGACATGGACAAGATGGGCCAAATGGCCTCCTTCTGTGCTGCAACTTTTCTTTGGTCCTATGGTTGTATTTTTAATAGGTTTAGTAGAGGTGTTCAAAATCATGACAGTCCCAGGTTCAAATCCGGACTGCCAGCACCCATGGCACCAGATCTCAGAAAGAATCAGCACCTTAATGAGGGAATGGGAAAAATGGGGATACAAAACTATATCAGAGTTGACTTGACATTTCATAAAGAGGATTAAAACCTAAAAGTGTAAACTAAGTTGAAGTTTTGAAATCGCAGTGTATGTACTTGCAAGGCCAAAAAGCAACTCAAAACTGCAATCACCTAATAAGTAATCTTGAGCACAAAAACACAAGAATTAGGAGCAGGGCTAGGTAACTTGCCCCCTCCAGCCTGCTCAGCCAGTCAATAAGATCATGGCTGATCTGATTGTGCCCTTAACTCCACTTTCCTGTCTGTCCCCCATAACCCTTGTCAATCAAAGTCTAACAGCCTCAAATATATTTAATGACCCAGAATCCACTGCCTCATGCAATGACCTTCTGAGAGAAAAAAAAATTCCTATCTCTGTCTTAAATAGGAGGTCCTTATTTTTTAAGCTGTTTTTCCAAGTCCTGGACTCCCCAACTAGGGAAACATCAGCATCCACCTGTCAAGTCCCTTCAGGATATTATATGTATTAGATTACCTCTCATTCTTCTAAACTCCAATGGATATAGGCCCAACCTGCTCAAATTTCTCATAAGATAACCCCTTCATCCCAAGAATTAGTCGAGTGAACCTTCTCTGAACTGCTTTTAATGGAATTATATCATTTCTTAATTAAGGAGACCAAAACTGTGCACTGTGCTCCAGATGTGGGCCTGAATTTTGCGCCTGTCAGGCGCGTGAGGTCAGTAGGCCTGGAAACAGCGACGATTTTTGCTTGCGCCCGCAAATGTTGAAGCAACACGTAAGGGCCATCCAGCGTGAAATGCACCCTAACATTGGGAAAGAGTTGCCAGTAGGGGTGGGAGTGTGGCAGGCACCGGGTCCAATGGGGATCCAGCGGGGAGTTTTAAATCGTCTGATGCAGCATCCTGAAGGATGCCTGGAATCCCAGAGCGGGCACAGGGAGCTATCCAAATCTAAACTAAACCTATGGTATCAGCACCCGCTCAACACACCAGGAGGGAGGAAAATATAGGTGGGCATTCTGCCCCCAGAATCTTGGATGAGTGCCTGCGAACTCTCGTGGAGGCACTGAGTGCCAGGCCAGACATCCTGATGCCATGGATGGAAAGAGGAGGCCATCCCACCAAACAAAGAAGGCCTGGGGCCTGGGTAGAGGTGGCAGCCCAGGTCAGTGGGCATGATGTGGTGCGCTGCGCCTGGATTCAGGGCGGATAAAGCTTTAATAACCTACTGAGCTCGGCAAGGGTGAGTTCAGATTTCGCATGGTACAGTGTGGGAAGTCTTGAAGGGTGACCATCCTTCATGGCGCTCAGGGGTGTAAGACCCAGAGTAATAGAAGGCACGTATACCTGTGCCTGCCAAGGTATATGTTTCAATAAGGTATAAGGCTATGTCCCTGAGTGCATATAAGGGTCAGGTGTACAAATACGATGGGCACTTCAACCTGCTTCTTGGGGTTGTGGGGTGTGGGGTGGGGGGGCGGTAAACGCTGGTATGGTGTTGCAGGTACAGGGTAGACTAATGAATTGACCTTTGCCCGTACAGGAAAAGAGAAGTCATAATGCCGCTGAGTGCACAAGAACGGGTGGTGGGGTAGCCAACCTGTTCATCCTGAGAAAGTGTGAGGTGGACGCTCTAGAGCTCGAGTGCAAGAGTGCACCAAGATTATCAGGTCACGGAGAGGCAGGCATCTCAGAGGAAGATAAGAGTAGAGAGGACAGATGTGGGACAGGCAGAGATTGCAAACTATGGAGGGTCCTCTCATCTCAAAAGATAACTCCTAATCAAGACTCCCCAGTGATCCAGCAGTAACAATGCCGCCATGATGCTGTTGTCCATAGTCTCACCAGGCTGCCTAGCATTTGCATTCAATGTGATTGATACCACTGACATGTTGCCTTCCTCTCTCAGATGCGCCATCCTCCAGAGGTACCCAAGACCCCGGAGACCCTCAATTGACACCGGAGAAGAAGCCACACACAGAACAATATGTGTCACACCCTTTCTCGCTGCCAGGCACCAGCTCAGATACAAGGACATCAGTGGGCTGTAGTTCCTCGGATCAGATGGTTGTAAACTGTGGGGAGGTCACGGCACACTTGTATGAGGAGCTGGCAGGGGCAGAGAGTGCCCAGGATGCCAGCTGTTAGAGAACTGCTGAAGACCAGGATGATGCTGAGTCCGAGACAGATGGTGAGACTCTGGAGGCGTCCATCAGGCAGCAGATGCTGGATGTCTAGCGGGATGCATGGGAACATCTGGTGGAAATCCCTGAGGGTACGTGGGCCATGGTCTCCATCATGGAGGAATCCATGAGGATCTTTAGCACTGCCTTGACCCTGAGCACCAGGTGCACAGGCTCCTTCATTGAGAGAGTGGTGACTCTCAAGAAGATGCAGCTCCAGGAACAGAATCAGGGGTTCCTGGGGTGATGCTTGGACCTGCATTCTCATTCACTGGCTGCAACCTCAGGGGGCAGGGGTGCGGGTAGCACTCACAGACATAAACTTAAGGTACCGTGAGCACAGGATGGGGTTATCAGAGGTGACATTCTCACATTTCATTGGTGTTATGTATTGTTTTTGTGTGGCAGAGCAACAATATTATGTTATGTTCCTTGTTTGCAATTCTGCTAAAGATGTAAATCAAGATTTTGTTTCAATGCCCTAAGTGTCCCTCAGACTTTCCGCAGGTTCAGGCTTCATCAGTGCTTTATGATAGACGGCAGGGGCAGCAAACGTTATTACAGAGGTCATGTGGCAGCACTGGGGTCATGGGATTTCCTCCTCAGAAATATATGGCAAGGAGGCAGTGCCCTTGCTATGAGATCGAAGCCATGCCTTGGTAGCCTAGCTCAAGATACATTAAGTCAAGGCCTCCCTGGTGTCCCTGCCTCCCTGGAGTTTCCTTAAGTCTGCCTCTACGTCCTCACCCTGTGCCTGCTCCTCATCAGATCCATCAGTAGAGTCTCCCTCTATGGCCTGTGGAGCTGCATCGCTATCATCATCCTCCAGTGCCCCCCCCACCCCCCACCCCACTGCCAGTGCCAGATAATGCAGAGTGCAGCAGACAATGATGATAAGCGACATGCACTCTGGAGGATATTGCAGTGCACCTCCTGATTGGTCCAGGAAGGGGAACCTCATCTTCAGCAGCCCAATGGTCCTCCCAACCATCGCCCTTGTGGAGGTATGACTCCTATTGTATCTCTCTTCCACTTCTGTCCTTGAGTGCTGGAGTAGCGGCACCCAGCAGCCAACCATTCAGCCAAGCTGGAACCATGAAAAGCCTTGGCACCTGGGAGTGTCGCAGGATGTATCCATCATATGAGCTGCCAGGGCATCTTGCATCGGTCTTGCAGAAGCTGTGTCTTGTGGTGGCATACTACCTGCACGTTCATAGGTTGGTAACCCTTTCCATTCATGAAGGCACCTGGTTGACCCACTGGCACCTTGATGGCCACACAAATGCAGTCAATAGCACCCTGGATGCAAAGGAACCCAGCAATAGATGTGAAGCTTCTGGCTCACTCAGACTGGCTGGCTTGGTCCGTACGGTAGTGAATGAACGTGAGAACCCATCTGAACAGAGCGCCACCGGCAAGCCTGACATAACTGTGGATAGCTGATCAGGACAATCCACACAGATCCCCCACTGACCCCCAGAAATATCCTGATACAAACAACATTAGGTTACTCTGACCTTTAGGGACACTGGCATTGGGTGCCCACCCATATAGTTGAAAGCGATCTCCAGACCCATCATCTGGCATATTGATGTCGTGGCATCCCCAGAGAGGTAGAGCCTCCTGCAGCACTGTTCAGGTAGCTGGATTGCTGCCTGTACACTCTGGCAGCAGGCTAGTGGCATCTTCTGTGGTACCTTCAGCCATACTTTCTCTGCTGGCCCTGCACCCCCTGTGCATGCACCTCTCCTCCCACAGGTTTCACCTTGCAAAGCTGCTAGCAGACACCTGGTCCCCTCTCCCTTCTACCCCTCTCTTCCTCTTCAGAGAAGGTCCACCAGCTGAGTACACAATCCCCATCTGCTGAAATGCCATTGGCACTGTCCCATGCACTGAAGGCTGACTCGGTGGAAATGCTTCAAGAGAGCCAACAATGTAACTACTTCAGAAGAAACCACAGGAAAAGATCTGAAATCTCAGCAATAAAGCAGCAAACTCTCGCTTGAAATCCTAACAACTCACACAGCCAATGCTCGGTTCCCATTTTATCCTGCCCTTGGATGAGAAAAATGAAAAAACGAGTTGGCCACCTGCCTGTGTTGCCCATGCAATGAGCATAAAATCGCAGGGCAACATGGAATCACCTTCAATTGCACTTTTAATTGCCTTAAGTAGCTGCTTAATTGTCAGCAGGCGCATTTCCAAGTTCCATGGACACCTGTCGACCGTAATGTTGAGCGAGTGCGCTATGATGTTGGGGTGTGTGCCCTACATCATCTCGCAAGATTTTACAATCTTTCAGTGCAGGCATGTGCCCACTGCCACCATGTAAAATTCAGGCCAAAGTCTAACTAAGGCCCTGTACAGCTGCATCAATGCTTCCCTATTTTTAAATTCACTTTCTCTTGCAACAAACACCATCATTCCATTTGCCTTCCTAATCACTTGATGCATCTGGATCCCAACATTCTTTGATTCACATACCTGGACACCCAGATCCCTCGGTACCATAGTTCTGCAGTCTCCCTCTATTCAAATAATACAATTTTTCTATTCTTCCTGCCAAATTGGACAAGTTCACATTATGCCACATTGTTTTCCATTTGCCAGATTTTTGCCCAATCACTTAAGCTATTTAAATCCCTTTGTAGACTCTTTATGCACTCTTGACAACTTACTTTCCTACTTACTTTTGTTTCATTAGCAAATTTAGCTGTCATACATTTGGTCCCTTCATCCAAGTCATTGATAAAGATTGTGAATAGTTGAGGATTCAGCACTGATCCCTGTGTCATTCCATTAGTTACAGCTTACCAACCCAAAGATGACCCATTTTTCCCTACTCATCGTTTCCTGTTAGCTAACCAAGCCTCTATCCATGCTAATATGCTACCCCCTACACCATGAGCTCTTATTTTGTATAGTAATCTTTGATATAGCACCTCATCAAATGTCTTTTGGAAATCCAAGTATATTACATCTACAGGTTCCCCTTTATCCACCTTGCTTGTTATTTTATTAAAGATCCCCAATAAATCAGTCAAATATGATTTCCCTTTCACAAAACCATGTTGCCCGTACCTGATCTTATTATGATTTTCTAAATATCCTGCTATTACCTCCATAATATTGGATCATAGCATTTTCCCTATGACAGATGTTAGGCGAACTGACCTATAGTTTCTTGCTTTCTGTCTCCTTCCCTTCTTGAATAGAGATGTTACATTAGCAATTTTCCAATCTGCTGGAACCTTTACAGAATCTAGGGAGATTAGTTTACACTTATGTTATGTTTATTGCTTCTCTACATGCATGTACTCCTTTAATGTGGCAGCTGCACTCCAAGAAAAGCTGATCGCTTGTCTCCAGCCTCCAATGACTGGCCAACTTCAAGTTACTGGAATGCTTCCTTAGGCCTTGAAGTACTTACTTGAAGTTCTCCAGGGTCTGCATTTTGCTTTCAGTTACTGATGCCCATTGGGCAGAAACCAGAAGCACTTGGCTCGCAGTGCTGTAACCTTAAACTGGATTAGTAGCTTCACGGTCAGGATGTGGCCTGTGGGCCATAGTTTGTTTAGGCCTGGTGAATACAATGCTCAACGAAATGTAGGACACCCCTCCTGCAAAGATATATAATGGAATCAACTACTTATATGTTAGTTGCTGATTTATTTCTTCTGGTTGTTGCTACAATTCTGTGTGTTTTTGGAGCTTTCTGATACTTAGCTAAAGTTTGAATAGTCTACAGGGGATGGTCTCGATGGTGCTGATGTAGATCTTTGTTCACTTAGATGCTTGTGCTGAAACAAGTTGCTTCCAGGCATGGATAGGCTAGTAGGGCTTTCTCTGGGAACAAAGCATGTGTGGAGAATGAAGAGAGGTCACATAGAACAAGTTGCTAGAAGAGAGAGGAGGAGGCGAACCTGGACTCTGAGCAGGGTGCCATATCCACCAAGGATCTTTAGAGAGCAATTCACTTACTTTAACTTCAGTGTGGACCACTGCTTGAGATGCCTTGGCTTCACAAAAGATGTTGTGCCTGAAATCTCTCAACTGCTGCAGCCACAGCTGTAACTTGAGGCCATGGCCAGCTTTGGATGTGGCTGTGAAGGAGACCATGGCTCTTAACTTTTATGTAACTGGTTCCTTCCAGGCTGTTGTTGGAGACAAAAGCAATGCATGGTAGTTTGCACTGCTACTGCATAAGGGAGTCACTGAGATTCTATATACACAGAGAAATAGTTTAATCTCTTTCCCTCTTGCCAGGGACGAGTAGGTGGAGCGAATGGAAGGGTTTGCATAGCTTGCGGGCATTCCCATGGTGCAGATTGTTAATGACCAAATGAACTTTGGCTTGCATGCACCTCAAGTGAACATGGCCATTTTCAAGAACTGAAAGGGCTATCATTCCCTCAATGTTTGCAATTGGAAAAAATGTAAAGAACAGCAAAGAATGACTAAAAGATTAATAAGGAGGGAAAAATTAGAGTATGAGAGAGCTAGCTAGTAATATAAAGATGGATAGTAAAAGTTTCTATAGATATTTAAATAAGAAAAGGGTTAACAAAGTGAGTGTTGGTCCTATAGAGAGTGCATCTGGGGAATTGATAATGGAAAGTAGGGAGATGGCGGATGAATTAAACAGATGTTTTGCTTTGGTCTTCCTTATAGAGAACACAAGTAACATCCCAGAAATAACTGTAAATCAGGAAATGGAAGGGGGGAGGAACTCAGGAAAATTACAATCACCAGGGAAATGGTGGTGAGCAAATTGTTGGAGCTGTGGGCTCACAAATCCCCAGATCCGGATGGACTTCACCCTAAGGTCTTGAAAGAAATGGCTAGTGAGATAATTGATGCACTGGTTTTAATTTTCCAAAATTCCTTAGATTCAGGGAAGGTTCCATTAGATTGGAAAATAGCAAGTATCACTCCTTTATTCAAAAAGGGAGGGAAACAAAAAGCAGGAAACTAGAGGGCAGTTAGCCTAACATCTGTCATAGGGAAAATATTAGAAGCTACTATTAAAGAAGCTGTAGAAGGGAACTTAGAATTCAAGGAAATCAGGCAGAGTCAACATGGTTTTGTAAAAGGGAAATCATGTTTAACCAATTTATTGAAGTTCTTTGAAGGAGTCACATGTGCTGTGGATAAAGGGGAACAGGTGGATGTGCTGCACTTAAATTTCCAGAAGGCATTTGATAAGGTGCCACATCAAAGATTATTGCAGAAAATAAAAGCTCATGGTGTAGGGGGTAACTTATTGGCATGGATAGGAGATTGGATAGCTAACAGAAAGCAGTGAGTTGGTATAAATGGGTCTTTTTCTGGTTGGAAGGATGTGACGAGTCATGTGCCACAGGGATCCGTACTGGGGACTCAAATTTTTACAATTTATATAAATGACTTGGATAAAGGGACCGAAGGAATGGTTGCTAAATTTGCTGACTTCACAAAGGTAGGTAAGAAAGTAAATTGTGAAAAGGATGTAAGGAGGCTACGGAGTGACATAGATAGGTTAAGTGAGTGGGCAAAGATCTGGCAAATGGAGTCTAATGTGGGAAAATGTGAAATTGTTCATTTGGCAGGAAGAATAAAAAAAGAAGCTTATTATCTAGTTTCTGAGAGATTGCAGAGCTCTGAGATTCAGAGGGATCTGGGTGTTCTCGTGCATGAATCACAAAAGGCTATTATGCAGGTGCAGCAGGTAATTAGGAAAGCTAATAGAATGTTATCATTTATTGTGAGAGGAATTGATTACAAAAGTAAGGAGGTTATACAGGGCACTGGTGAGACCACATCTGGAGTATTGTGTACAGTACTGGTCTCCTTATTTAAAGAAGGATGTAAATGCATTAGAAGCAGCTCAGAGAAGGTCTACTAGACTAATACCAGGAATGGATGGGTTGTCTTATGAGGAGAGGCTGGACAGATTAGGCTTGGATCCACTGGAATTTAGAAGAGTAAGAGGCAACTTCATTCAAACCTTTAAGATCCTGAGGGGTCTTGACAGGGTGGATGTGGAGAGGATGTTTCCTCTTGTGGAAGAATCTAGAACTAGGGGCTAATGTTTCAAAATAAGGGGTCGCTCATTTAAGTCAGAAATGAGAAGATTTTTTTTCTCTCAATGGGACGTGAGTCTTTGGAAATCTTTCCCTCAAAAGGCAGTGTCAGCAGAGTCTTTGAAAATTTTTAAGACAGAGCCAGATAGATTCTTGGTTGACAAGGGGGTGAAAGGTTATCAGGGGCGGGCAGGAATATGGGGTTGAGGTCACATTCTGATTAGTCATGAACTTATTGAATGGCGGGGCAGGCTCGAAAGCCGAGTGACCTACTCCTACTCCTACTCCGTATGTTCATATGTATGTTCGTATGTTCAACAGGTAGCTTATCATACAGCTGACTGCCTGTTACCCTGGCAGTAGTCATGAAGCCTTCACACTGAAGCAGTTCTCTGTACCACCTGTGTCACAGGTGAAGACGGTGGCAAAGTGGTATCCAGAGGTCCAAGTGCTCCTGAATTTGCCACACCCCTACCACGCTGTTCCAGTAGAGCTCCAACAATGGCATCTACCCAACAATGTGGAAAATTGCCCAGTGTCCTGTCTCCTGTGCACAAAAAGTAAGACAAATCCAATCCAGCCAATTACTGCCCCTCAGTCAACTCCCCATCATCAGTAACATGATCAATGGGGCCACCAAGAGTGCTATCAAGCAGCGCTTGCTTAGCAATAATCTGCTCACTAAAATCCAGTTTGTGTTCCGATAGGGATACCCAGCTCCTGACTTCATTACAGTCTTGTTTCAAAAATGGACAAAAGAGCTGAACTCCTGAGGTGAGGTGAGAGTGACTGCCCTTGATATTAAGGCTTTATTTGACTGAGTGTGGCATCAAGAGTCCCTAGCAAAACTGGAGTCAATGAGAATCGGGGGGGAAAACTCTCTGCTGGTTGGAGTCATACCAAGCACAAAGGAAAATGTTTGTGGTTGTTGGAGGTCAATCATCTCAGTTCCAGGACATCACAGCAGGAGTACCTCAGGGTAATGTCCTAGGCCCAAGCTGCTTCATCAATGACCTTCCTTCTATCATAAGGTCAGAAGTGGGAATATTTGCTGATGATTGAACAATGTTCAGCACTATTTGCAACTCCTCAGATACTAAAACAGTCCATGTCCAAATGCAGCAAGGCCTGGGCAATATCCAGGCTTGCGCTGACAAGTGGCAAGTCACATTCAGGCCACTCAAATGCCACATAATGTCACCCCTTGACATTCAATGGCACTACTATCGCTGAATCCCCAACTATCAACATCCTGCGGATTACTATTGACCAGAAACCGAACTGGACTATCCATATAAATACTGTGGCTATAAGAGCAGGTCAGAGGCTAGGAATCCTATGGTGAGTAACTCACCTCCTGACTCCCAGACCCTGTCCACCATCTACAAGGCACAAGTCAGGAGTGTGATGGAAAATTGTCCACTTGCCTGCATGAGTGCATCTCCAACAACACTCAAGAAGCTCAACACCATCCAGGACAAAGCAGCCCACTTGATTGGCACCCCTTCCACAAACATTCACTCTCTCCACCACCAGCAAACAGTGGTAGCAGTGTATACCATCTACAAGGGTAACTGCAGGAACTCACCAAGGCTCCTTAGACAGAACCTTCCAAACCCACAACCACTGACATCTAGAAGGACAAAGACAGCAGACACATGGGAACACCACCACCTGGAAGCTCCCCTCCAAGTCACTCACCATCCTGACTTGGAAATATATCACCATTCCTTCGCTGTTGCTGGGTCAAAATCCTGGCACTCCTCCCCTAACAGCACTGTAGGTGTACCTACATCACATGGACAGCAGCAGTTCAAGAAGGCAGCTCACCATCACCTTCTCAAGGGCAATTAGGGATGGCAGCAATGCCCATCCAATGAATGAATAAAAAAAACATTAATGGTCTGTCGATACGGGGTCACATCCCATCATGGCAGCTGATGGAATTTATATTCAGTAACCAATCTGAAATATAAAGTTAGTCTCAGTAATGGTGACCATGAAACTATCATCAATTGTTATTAAAAACCCATCTGGTTCACTAATGAACTTTGGGGAAGGGAATCTTCTGTCCTCACCTGATCCAAAGTAATGTGGTTGACTCTTCCATTAAGTTCAAGGGAAATTATTTTTGGGCAACAGTTGCTGTCCTTGCCAGCCATGCCCACATCTCTTGAAGGAATTGATTAAATAATTTGACCCACCACAGGGAGTCAAAGGCTGGCAGCTAGGCAACATAGGCCATTCAGGGCATGGCTCTTGACTCCAATCCAGAAACCATGGACACGTGCACAGCAGGTATACAATTAGAACCGTACTGCCACAGAGAACATTGTAAAATATAACATCAGCATTCTTGCAAAACACTTCCATTCTCTGGAAGACCTCTGCTGACTCGGTTGAGCAAGTATCAATATTTGTAGTAGTATGTCACATGCAGCATAATTTTGCCATCATTAGTGAACAGTCCTTTCCTCCATCTATCAAGAAAGAAACAGAAAAGGAAGAGGATGATGTGGAGGAGAAGGAGGTGCAACAAAATTTGGTGGAAGAGGAAGAGAGGCTACAATGTAAAACATTCCTTTCTGCCTGGGTTCTATATGATCAAATAATGCATGAGTAATATCAACAACATCACCCCATTCCCCAACAATCTCACGTTCCTTACATTTACTCTGTCACTCACCATCATATCATTCTCCTTCTGACAACACAAAATAAAAATCACCAAAAAATCACATTCCAATTGTTACAATTATGAGTATAAGATTGTTATGTTTTGGAACTGTATCTTTAAATTTAAGGTAAAATGAAGGGGGTCATGTGACCTGTTCTGAGGCCTGCCTGACAGCAAGCTGGGTGGTCTGATTGTTAGAAAAGAAAGGAAGGTTTAGATTGTTTTACCGGGAGGAAGGTACAAGGTAATTACGCTTGCAGCCTATGTGTTAACAGTGGAGACTGTGCATCTCCAAAGTTCCAAAAAATTGTTGAGAATGTTGATATGTTGTGTTTTAAACTGTCCACTTAGCTGCAAGATATAAAAGAGTTGAGCTCTCTGAGACAGCTAATTAGCATTTCTATCTAGACACAAGGCCAGTGTGATTCATATTGCCATGAGGAAAGATGCAGGTGAAGCCATTGAAAAGATCATGTTACAGGCTTATGGAACATCATTGAAAACACAGTGTTCGGAGTCTGCCTGGATCTGGGACAGAAAAGCAGCTAGAGGCCAAAAATATCTCTTGTTGCAATGCTATGCCCATTAATTGATTGAAAATTTGACTTTTCAACTTTCAACTGACTAGAAATTTGCAATTAGAACTGAGGCTGAGCAAACTACTTAAAAAATGCAAGGCCATTTTCCAAAGTGAAGATGAGAAACAAACAAATCATTCTCAGGAGTGCGTGAAGAGATTTATATTTCCTATAATCCAGACACCCACTGAAACTTGTAACTAAGGAAGAGACATTGAAAATGCAAAGTACAGGATTTTGAAACAATGGCTGCCACAGACAGACACTCCTTAACACACGGGTATCAGAAATAAGGGAAGTTAGAGTCTAATACACAATGAGTGAACTATTTCAAGGCAAGCAAGGCTGCCCAGCTGCTAGAGAGAAATTGCAAGTGACACACGTAATGTTAAGAAAGTATTCAGCAGAGGAAACAAGATGATGGCTGCTCTCTCTCCCTTTCTCTCTTTTGGAATAAGAGTGTCGCCTGGTTTAAGAAGCCAATTCTACCAGAGACCTATTAGCAAACCATGATCTCGTAATGACTGCAATATCTTCTACATCTGACCGCATCCAAGAAACCAGCTAACCTAAATCGGCCACAACATTTAAAAACTATGCCTCAAGGACAATCAAAGGACTGTATGTTCTTTTACCTTTTTTATTGGACTCTAGCTCCTTTATTTCTGATATAGGTGTGTGTGTATGTGTGTGTGTATATGTGTGTGCATGCATGCATGTATGTGTGGGCCCGAATGACTGCATGAGGGCTGAATGTTTGATGTTGTATTTTTTATTATTTTTCTTCGGTTTAATGATTAGTAAATTTGCTCTTTCTTTGACTCAAGAAAACCTTGTTTGATTGGCTCATTATTGCTCACAGCTTAAATAGTTAAATGCATTCTGATTTGGAAAAGGCATATCCTTGTGAGAAAGCAACTTAAACCTTTGTTGTGACCAACCGAGGATGTTGAAAAGAGAAGATTCAGTTCACCCCTTCTTACCTGGTCGCAACACTCTATGGTTCACTACGCAGGAATGAGTGTGGAAATTCCTGCTTGGAGTGGAAAGACCAAATTGTGGGGAATGGCAGAGGAATTGGTTAGCTTGGGCTAGAAGGAGATTCTCCAGGAAAAGAACACCTCATTGTGAAAGACAATTCTAAAATTGCAAGTTACCAGGCTGAGAAAAGAAAAGAGCAAGATCTTGTGATGGGAAGGAATTGGTTAAGAACGTACAGTTAAACTGGACCGAATTTTTACAGCAGGGATCAGTAGGAGTATGTATTTTATTGAGTAAGTGCTAAGAAAGCACAAAGTGGTCTTTGAGCAAGGAGGACAAAATTATAAAATTAATTATCACAAGGCCAAAGTCAAGGTACAGGACAATGTACAGCTGACATTTTGCAAGGCCAAGCAATGCCTTATGCACAGTTAGAAGAATAAATAAAGAGCTAAATAGATTAGAAAGAACAGCTGCAATTAAGAAAATGAAAAACAGTGAATGGACTGCACCCATTGTGATAGTTCAAAAAGCATTTGGGTCCATTCGGATTTGTAGAGGTTATAAACAGACAGTAAATAAGGTGATTGAAAATTACCCACTGCCTGCCAGTGAAAATTTGTTTCCTAGCTTAGTCAATGGAAAGGTGTTCAGCAAGACAGATCTGTCAAATGCATATTTGCAATTAAAATTAACTGACAAGAGCAAGAAACTACCATTCATACACAAAAAAGGTTATATCAGCACAAAGGTTAGCATTTGGGCTGTCCACTGCTCCTGAGTGTTCCAGAGTGTCATGGATCAGGGATAAAAGGAGTGTGCTGCTTCTTAGATGACATTCTAATTAACAGTAAGACAAAGAAGGAGCACATTGTAAGGTTGAATGAAGTTATTGATTGGCTTCAAGGATATGGCATCAAAGCTAAAAAGCACAAGAGTCACTTTATGGTGGTGAAGACTGATACATTTTTAGCCACTGAGTTACCTGTGAATTACATACACAAATGACACACTAGTGAAATTAGTGAAGAAACTCACATGACTATGGTTCTTAGTAAAATGATCAATTATGCCTTGAATGGCTGGCCTTAACAAAGTGATGATGAGAAATGGCTGAATTTTTCACACATAGAAATTTAAAGGTCTTTATTACGCAAAGGTTTAGAGAATGATTGTTCGAGGAATTTCATCAAGAGCACACAGGGATAGTCCATTTGAAAGCAGTAGCAAGAAGCTATTTTTAATATCCAAGATGTAGGATGGAATTTTATGGCCCTGTCACTGCAGGGTCTGGCCATAAAATGTGGAGAACCATTCAAAAATCCATTGCCTTCAGCAGGACCATAAAATCCCACCACTGTAAAATTCCGTCCAGAGATATTGAAGAGTTGGTGAAAAGCTGTGAAATGTATCCCAGAATGAGAAATGATGTAACCGAAGTTCCTTTCATTCCAAGGTCAAACACAAGGAAACAATGGGAATATACATGTCCATTTTTTTGAGCTGAAAAGGAAAGTGCTTTGTTTTGGCCAATAGTTATAGCAAGTGGGTAAAAGTTGAATCTATTCCCAATACAAATGCCAAAACTATTGAGGTTCTGTGAAGTTGATTTGCATTTTATGGGTTGCCAGAGTTGTAGGTGTCAGATAATGGTCCACAATTTACATCAGAAGAATTTGAAATATTTCTGATTAAGAATGGAAGCAAACACATTCTGATACCAACATATCACGCAGCATCAAATGATATAGCAGGAAGAAGTGTATTAATTGTGATGAGGTCCTTGCAGAAGTATCTGTGAGATGACAAGCAAGGCAGTAATTTCCTTGTTTCTGTTTGATACAGGCAAGACAATTTTATGTTCTCTTACAGAATAACCCCACACTCTATAACAGATTGCTCAGTTTATGAATTAGTGTGTAAACATAATCGTAGGATAAGGTTTAGTTTGCTTAAGTCTGACATCAATAGTAAAGTAACAGAAAAGCAAGACAAGGTGAATATGAGTCATGGGGCTGAATCTTCTGGCTGGCGTGTGGGTGGCGGAGTCTGCACGCCAGCATTTAAAATGTCGCGCACTGATGTCGGGCAAGCGTCCCAACGTCAGCGTGCGGCATCGCGATATTTTGGTCAGCGGGCGCGCTATGCAGCTGGACACGCGCCCGCCATTAAGTAAAGGCCTTGTTAAGGCCATTAGTTCTCCAAACAACCAGGGTTTTGAAGGGCCTGTGTGAACTTCGGCTCGGCGCACAGGCCCAACAGGCAGGCGGGTAAGTGACTTTTTTTACAAACCTCATCCACTGGTGGGAAGAGGTTTGCTATCGGAATTAAAAACATTTTATAAAGGTTTTGTGTACTTCATTAACATGTCCCATCTCGTGTGACATTTTCACATGAGGGGAACATGTAAATGAATTTTTTATTGTTCTATTTTTAATATTTGACAGCCTTTCAGCAATCTCCCTCAGGCAGCACTTAACCTCAGGGAGATGTGCGCTCTTTCGTGCACATGCATGCCAGCCAGAAGATTCAGCCCAGAGAGTTCAGTGATGGTCAGAATGACATGATGAAAGACCATCAAGGTGATAAAGAGAAGTATGTGAAGTTGTTGTAAACAGGCTAGGTGCATTCACATATCTAGTGAAGAATGGAGAGAGACTCCATCAGTCTCATGTTGACCATTTGCTTGAAAAAGGAGATTTGACACATGAAAGCATGATAAACCTCTGATAGTCTGAGTTTCCCCACAGTCAGAAAGAAAGTGGAAGTCACAAAGAAAATAAAAGTTTACCCAGTATCAAAGAATCCATCAGTAGAGCAAAGTGAGCCAGGGGCTTTGATTAAACTTAGGAATATAGGAACGGAGGACTTTCGAGCAGAAGCAGGTATTTAGCCCTTTGGGCCTGCTACATCATTCAGTAAGACTGTGGCTGATCTGGTTGTGGTCTCAACTCAACTTTTCTGTCTGCCTCCCATAACCTCTGACCTG
The DNA here is from genome assembly GCF_017639515.1 of Carcharodon carcharias. NCBI lineage: Eukaryota > Metazoa > Chordata > Chondrichthyes > Lamniformes > Lamnidae > Carcharodon > Carcharodon carcharias. The sequence continues at coordinate 88,569,801 of NC_054475.1, forward strand.
CTTGTCTATCTAAAGTCTATCTAACAGTGTCTTGAATAAATTCAATGAACTAGCCTCCGTTGCCTTCTAAAGAAGGGAATTAAACATACTAAGGATCCTCAAAGAAAAGTTTCTCCTCACCTTTGTCTTATAAAGGAGACCTCTTATTCTTAAACTGTGTCCTCTAGCTCTAGTTTCCCCCAAAGAGGAAACATCCTCCAGGCATCCACCCTATCAAGTGCCCTCAAGATCTTATATGTTTCAATAAGATCACCTCTCATTCTTTTAAATTCTAATGGGCATAGGCCCAACCTGTTCCTAAGCTAAGCCCTTCATCCCAAGAATGAGTTCAGTGAACCTCCTCTGAACTACTTCTAACGCTATTATATCCTTTTTTCAAATAAGGAGACCAAAGCTATACATGGTACTCCAGATATGGTCTCATCAAAACCCTGTACCGCTGCAGTAGAACTTCCCTACTTTTATATTCCATTCCATTTGCAATAAATGCCTAATCAATCACTGCCACAGCCGTTAAGTGGAGTTGATAATCAAAGTCAAAGTTCAGGGCTGACCCTGTCAGAGAAGTTGAGAGAGCAGAATCAAGCTAATGGAAATTTAAGATGATACCCAAACAGAAAGAAAAGGACTCCAGATAGGTTAATTGAAAGCATGTGGGGAGGAATAAGATTTAAGTTATTTGTTTCATTACTTCTTGTCAAATTATGATATTTTTATTAAAAAACATACTGGCATGAAGAAAAAGGAACTTTTTTTACATGTAAATTACTCTGGAAGTACTGGTCATATATGTGTTGGAGGTGATTACAGTAAAAATAAATATGCAACCCATTTAAATTAAATTCCAGGTATTGTTGTTGTTGGTTTAGTCGTATTGTATTCTTGCAAATTATGTATGTAGATGTACCATTTCACCTTTTAATGTTAAGTTGTTTTTTTAAAGTGAAAAGTGAGTGTAGTATATTGCAATAGCTGAGCATTTTGTTATATTGCCCTCTCTGCTGCTCTTGCTGATGGGGAGGTGTAAATAAAGTTAATTCAATAATAGCTGCCTGGAGCTGAGCATGTGTTAGTTTTATTTTGTGTAATTTGCAACACTCCTCATCTCAGTCCAAAATAATTGACCCCTAATCCTGAGGCTGTGCCCCAGCCAGGGGAAGCAATATCAAAGTGTTATGGTGGTGTAGAGGGTATGTCACTGGACTGGTAGCCCAGAGACTCAGCTAATGCTCTGGCAATGTGCATCCAAGTCTTGGTAGAATTTAAATTCAACTAATAAAAAAATCTGGAATTGAAAGCTAGCCTCAGTAATGGTGACCATGCAACTACCATTGGTTATTGTAAAAACCCATCTGATTCATCAATGTCCTTTAGGGAAGGAAATCTGCCATCCTTATCCGGCTTGGCCTACATGTCACTCCTGACTCACAGCAATGTGGTTGACACTTACTGCTCTCAAGGGTAATTAGGGATGGGCAAAAAATGTACTGTGGTGATTATTGTAGGGTGTTGGTCATGGTTTGGTAAGTCTGAAGAAATCTTCATAGCCATACGAAGGTTAACTGTAAGTCTTTATTGACTTTTAGAACTATTTACAAATATACAGTAAAGGGTACGAGCTAGGAGCTGTCTCCATGCTCGCTGGTACACACAGTTCTGTCCAACACTAGACTGACCCTGGGTGCGGATCATGTGCTCTCTTACATCATTGTGTGTGTGGAACTTTACTCAGTGCCACATTAACCCCATATGTGCCAGACCCTTATACTACAACTGTGTCTCCAAAGAGAATTTCTTTGGTTGTGAAGTATTTTGGGCTGTCCTGAGGCTGCAAAGTGTACTACATAAATGCAAGCAATTCTTTCTTTTTCTTGTTCCTTTGAGGTTTCTCATCTATCGTGTTCATATTCATCTAATGTTGTTGTTTTATGTTTTATATTGTTTCACATCATGTACCCAAAGGTCGATGTGACGTGTTAGTGCATGGGTGAAGAGAGTTTAGCATGCTTTTTGCTTTTGTGTGCTGGTTTGCTTCTCATTTTGAGCCAACACCACTGGCTAGCAGCAATGCAAAAAGAGAGCCAAACATGTAAGTCTCTCTCTGTCCGTACACAGCCTGCCCTTCGGCAAAGTCCTCAGCTATGCCTTCCCATGGCAACATATGGAAACTGGATTCCTCATGGCCCCAGGTTAAAACCTCAGAGGAACTCAGAGGAGGTGTGGCCACAAACATGCCCTGGCACTCATGAACTAAACCCCCTATGGACGAATAATCTCTAAATATGTCACCTATCTGGCAATTCCTGCAACCAAGCCAGTGCCAAATGTCATAAATTGCATTCCTTTGGGCTCAGCTATGGAGAGCAAGGTTAGCCTGATGTTTGGGCAGCCCAGGGTCTCCATAAATTGCATCCTGGAAAGGATAATCCAGTTTTGCTGCAGGGCATTAACACAACATAGGAGATAGCAGTTACGAGAAATAAGACAAACTTGACTGGCGCAGATAACAGGTGCTACAGCTGTCTCCCACAGTGGGAAGGATCATTGAGTACTACTGGTCAGCTACTGCCTACCACGAGTTGGGCTGCCCCCCGACTAGTAAGGTGCTCACCCATGGTCCATCTTCACACTTCAGTGAGCACTGGGAGCTTAGAATCACAGCTCAACAAGTGGACGGAATCCATTGCACCAGGCAAATACACAAATCAAACAAAAAGAAAGAAGATGTCAACTCTACGATTGGCAAGCTGGAATGTCAGGACCATGTGCACTGGATTGACAGATAACTTGCAACTGGTTGATAATGCGTGCAATACAGCTGTGATCAACATGGAACTTGTAGCCTCCCTACAAGCAACCAGATTCACCAAGATTGGATCACTGAAAGAAAAACATTACACATTCAGCTGTCAGGGGAAGAGGTTCAGAGAAGACACATGAGCAACGTGTAGGCTTCGCTGTAAGGAACTCACTACTGTCAATGTCAGAAACCCCACAGATAGTTCAGCACATGTTCTATCCATCTACCCCTCAACTCAAACAGGGCCATTAACTTCATGATCCAATTCTCCAATGCTGTGTTCTAATACAGACGTGAAAAACCAGTTCTATGAGGAGCTTGACACTGATATCAACAGAATCCCTAAGTCACAACACCTTTACCTACTGAAGGATTTCAATGCAAGAGTGGATCATGAGGCATGGCCCTCCTGCCTCAGACACCATAGTCTGGGAAAGATAAATGAAAATGGACAGAGACTACTTGAGCTTTGCTGCTACCATGAGCTTGTGTAACTAACGCCTTCTTTCAGAACAAATCATGCAACAACGTGTCCTGGAGACATCCAGGATCAGGTCATTGGCACCAGCTGGATCTGATCATCACCAGATGTGACTCCTTGAACAGCATTCTCAGCACATGGAGCTACCATGGCACTGACTGTGATACGGGTGTACTGCAGGGTTGGGATGCAGCCCTTGAAGATTTTTCACTCAAAGCAGAAATGCCATCCTCATATCAACTTCAGCCAGACAGCCGATCCAGATAAAACCAACAGTTCCTCAACTCAGTTGAATAGGTACTCTTGGCATTCTCATGCTGAGTGCAGAAGTGAAATGGAACATACTTCGTGACACCATCTACAATACCACACCCTCAATATATGGGAAGCAAGGGTGGAAAAATGCTGACTGGTTCGAGACTAACAACACTGTGATGATATCTGTCATTGAAGCAAGTAATCTGCTCTCATTCAATACAATAGAGATCTGAACAAAGACTTTGAATGCACTAAGGGCTGCTCAAAGTAAAGCCCAGCAGGCTGCTAGACAACGTGCCAATGACTACTGTTTAGAATTTTGTCAAAGTATCCAGATGTGCTTTGACACAGGGAATGCTGGGGGCATATATGAAGGGATCAACGAAGGGAGGGACTGGCTCCACTGGAAAGAAAGGTGGGGAGGTCATCATCGACTGTAATAAATAGTTAGAAAGATGGGTGGAACACTACCTTGAACTGTACTCTAAGAAGAACACATTCACTGAGGAAGCTCTACTAACCATAGAAAGCAAATGATAAATTGGAGTTGATTAGTCAAGTACATCAGTGAATGAAAGATTGGAAAAGGGGATAATTGGGGATGGCCACAAGTGACAGGTTAGAGGGTTGAGTGACAGATTAACACCCTATGTCCCCACTCTGAGAGTATGTCACCAATAATCAAGCTGAAGTATTATTACTTGTTGTGCCTTAGAAATGGTAGAGGACGCGATAAATCATTCAGGTGAACAAGTTTGTGTTTCTGTTTCTCATAGCTGCTTTGACTGGAATCTCCTAGGACAGTACCTTGCAGGAGATTATTACTGCTTTTCTTTACACTTGCAATTATAAATCAATTCAATGTGACTATGTACAATAGTTTCCTCCAGAGAATAAAGATCTGTTGGTATAAAGGCAATTAAAATGTTTGTACCTTTAATCTGAGCTGGGATATATTTCTGTACAGAATTATAATAATTGCAATTAATTGTCCACAGCTTTTACTGGAAAAACAGTTCAATTATAGAGACTGATCAAGGAAATAATTTCAGACCTAATAGGTTGGAGCGAACCACTTCCTGTGTAGCAATGAAAAGGAAAAATTTCACAAGATGTTCAGAACAACCACCTTTCAGTGAGTGACACATGAAGGAATATATTAAAGCAAAATACTGCAGATGCTAGAAGTCTGAAATAAAAATAGTCAATGCTGGAAACACTCAGCAGGTCAGGCAGCATCTGTGAAGGGAAACAGAGTTGATGGGCGGAATTTTCAAGTCCTGCCAGTGGAGGGTGGGAGTGGAAAATTTGAAGAGAGGCCAAAAATCAGATTCCCACCAGTGGGAAATCAGTTCAGAATTTTCCCATAACCACTTTCATGGCGGGTTGATGATGCATTGGGTTTCCCACTGATCCATGTCAGGGACTCTATTTGCATGCATTACCATGTCATTAATACTCATTAAAAACACTACTCACCGGAACCACGTTCCCCCTCCCAATATTGCACCATGTCATTTCTTCAATTGGCATGGATCATGGGCCAAAGGGCATTCAGTCATTGCAGAGGTCCATGTTGACCTTGATCAACATACCGGATCAAAGATAGCAGGAGGGCCTTTGGTAAGGTGGCACATTTCATGAATGTGTCCAAAACCCTTCCAACCTCTGTGGGATTGAGATGTCAAGTATCAGAGTTGGCATCCTGGTCACCTGGATCTGTGAGTGTACACCCCAGCTGCAAGGCATCAGCATAAAGCTAGTAATGCAGACACAGCTCCAGGGCGGGCAGGACAGTGGCCTTTTGTTTGGTGAGTGAGAGTTCTACTATATTTGCCCAGTATTCATTAAACTATCAGTCCCCAGGGAGAAGGAGGATTGAATAATGGAGCCTGTGCTCAATGCTGCCTTCTTGATGGCAGTGTCCAATTGAGGAGGAGAAGGGCCTGGAGTCACCTAGCCCAGCTTTGAGAGGAGACCCCGCCTGAGGTCCATGGTACAGAGGAGCCCCAACAACACCCAGAGGATGAGGAGGTTAGTGCTTAAGATACATTGTACTGGTTAGAACCTGTGTCCTTTTATCTCAAACATGCAATTTAAAGTGCAAACCTGGTCTTCATCTGCAGCCGGGGATGGTACGCTGCAATCCTTTGGGGATGGTGCATTGGATGGGCAATTCTTTGGGAATGGGAAACAAGACAACCCTGCTCACGCAGATCATGCAGCAGAGTATCCACTTTGATGCTGTGAAATAGAGGGTCGGGTGCTGCACTGCTCCATAATTTGCCTGCAACTCTCTTTTATCTCTATATCTTGAGTGTTTTTTTCCTAGCACTTCTGTGCCCTCTCTCACTCTTCAGCCTTGGCAATATTTAACAAAGGACTGAACTGGAAGTATCTTATCCTGAATGGTTTGGGGCCTTGGAAGTAGCTGACTTAATATTAAACCCGACTCCACCCAATGCACAGTCTACTGAAGAGTTGTGTGGCTGGCAACCTCTGGAACAAAGATCATTGCTTGTACAGTATTCAGAAAGAATACATTATTAATTCTTAGAGCCAATTAATTTTGAATCACACTACAGTAAAAAATAATGAGAATCTTGGCCATATTGTGCCACAAAATGCAACTCATCATAACTTACATTACAAATTGACCTGTGTTATTAATTTGTTTCATGTTTCCTTGAACACTGTCAGCTCAAATGGGTTGTGTGCTTATTATGGTTTGGCAGGTAGCAAGGCTAATAATCATTGACCAGTGCAGCAATTTGTACTTCACAGAAAGCAAGCTTTTCTTGACTCGTTCTGAACGGAGGCATGTTAGAGTGGTTGTTGTTTCATAAACAGTGATAAGTTCTCACATCCCACTGTCAATCTTCAATTAGTTATCAAATTCAACAATTCACCTCGAATGGTGAACACTTAGATCTAGTTATCACAGTTTGGGCTTTTATCACAATGCCTTTCCCTTGTCCGCAGCTAGATTGTAGTTTCCGTGAGAAGACAAAATCCCTTACTAACTGAAATCTTTGTCCGTGTTTTGCTGTGTGAAAATAAGAATAATAGAAATTTCAGAACAAAAGGAAGCCATTTGGCCCATTCTACTTTCACCAGCTCAAATTAAACATTTTTATGCTAAGCAAAATGCTCTGTCATTTAGTCATAGCCACTTAAACTAAACCCTGAATGGTGGTAAGTTGCTTAATGTACAATATATGGGATGGCCATTACATTTTTCCATCATTGTAAAAGGTGGAAAAATATCATATTGCTCAGTGTGTACAGGATAAAATTATTTGTGCAACAGGGGGCTAGAGGGGCAGGTCCCTCCCACAAATACACAGGAAAGCTAGAAACAGCAATATGTTTTGGAAGCTGTTGGATTTCACTTGGTTTGGAGACAACTGTGAAGCAGAAGCAAACTGGAAGGGGACTTTTCGGCTGTCCCAAGCTAAGGAAAACCCCAAAATCCAGGGAATTGAAGAAGTGAAAGCTCAAAGAAGATCTTCCAGTCAAAGGAAGGACAGGAACCTGGAAAAGGTCCTGTTAAATGAGGTTAAGAGTGTGGGGCAGAGAGAAAGGCTCCAAGCTTCAGATTTAAAGAGACAAAAGCTACAGAAAGCAGATTTAAAGTGAGAACAGCTTGCAAGAGGCAAGAAGGTCTAAAAAGACAATTGAAGGTCTGTAACCCTTTGCTATGGGCATGTGAAGCAGCCTGTACTGTTGACGCCTGATTAAGTGAGAGTGAGTGCGTGGAAGACAGCTTGAATGCATGTGGTGACCCAGGGGAGAGGAACATCAGAAGGAGAGTTCGGAACCTTGGAGGTGAACCCTTGCAAAAGGCATCTGAGAGAAAGCGTTGGTTTGGGAGAAGATTCCAAGGTGAGGTCTTGGAGAATGGAGTCTGGAAACCCTCATGTAAAAGACGGAGTTCCATGAGACTGGTTGACTCACTGTGTGACAAGCATCCGGGGGGAGATGTAGAGAGATCCATAGCATTTGAGTGAGGTGGCATCTGTCACTTAGAGCAGGATTTTGAGTTCAGCTGTGGGCGTGGTCAGCGGGTCCAGGAGCGGCTGGGAAATGGGCCACCACCTGCGATTGGCCCCCGACTGCAATTTCATGCTGGTGGGCCAATTAAGGCCCACTGAGTGTGAACGGCGACTCCCCAATGACCGGGAAGGGGCAGGAAGGCACGGGGGCCTGAAAGCCGCCAGGACCAATGGCAACCCGGCAGCCACTTTAAAACTGGTACAATCAGGCTCTGGAAGGCTGCCAGCAATGAAGACATCTTCAGTGTTGTCAGCATGAGATTACAAATTATGGATTCAAATGCGGCTGCAGACACCAGGAGGGTGGGCAGGTTGGGTGGACACTCAGCTCTCCAGTTTTCTGATGAGTGCCTTACGGTCCTCCTAGAGGAGGTGGCTGCCAGGGAGGGACACCCTTGGCCCAGGGATGGAAGGTGGAGGCCACCACACCTAACAAAAAGAGCTTAGGAGGAGGTGGCAGCGCAGGTCAGCAGCCATAATGTTGTGTGGTGCACCTGGGCCCAGTGCTTCAAGAGGTTTAATGCCCTGCTGCATTCAGGAAGGGTGAGTACCATGTTGGCATGGATCAGTGTGTTGAAGTGTCAAGGGCTGGCCATCCCCCCATGGAACTCGGGGGGTGTAAGAGTCTGAGTGCCAACTGTCAATGATGCTGGAGTTGGCCAAAGGGGTGAACCCAGGCTACTTGAACTGAGTGTCTTGCGGCTCGAGGGCCATAACTCGGATGTGCCCAGCAAGGTGCTCCTCAGGTGGGCTTGGCCTGGCTGCAATGGCACTGCAGATAGAGAGTGGACTTCTCAATGCTCCTCTGTCCTTTCAGGAGAAGACGGCCCATAACAACATTGAAAGGTTGCATTGAAGGGAGGCCCCACTAACCTCCTAATCCTAAGCAGATACGAGCAGGACACCTTGGAGCTGGAGAGGCGCCATGCACCTTTGTCATCTGGCCACGAGAGGCTGGGGTGTCAGATGAAGGTAAGAGTGCAGTGCACAGAGGTGAGAGTTTCAGATGCTGCAAACATTCTTGTGTAGTCTCACCATTGATGGGATCCTCAAAACTGGAGTCCCCATTGATCATTGAAAAATGATGGCACCATGATGCAGATCTCCATGGTCTCACCAGGGTGCCTGGTGCACAGTGACAGTGTGATAACTAAAACTAATGATATGTCATTGTTCTCCCTTAGGTTTGCCACCAAGCACCCAAATGCAGGACCTCAAAGACCCACCCCGATACCAGAGGATCACCAAACTCAACATGTACCTGCGTCACACCCGCTCTCTGAACCAGGCACCAGCACAGGTACCAGCATCTTGGTGGGCATTAGATCAGTGGCTAGAAAGTCAGTGCAAAGTGGTGAGGGTACTTCACACTCCCTTGAGGTGCAGGATGAGGTAGAGTGCGCCCAGGTTGCCGGCAGTCGGAGGACTGCTGGGGACCAGGACAATGCTCAGTCGAAGGCAGGTGATGAGGCCTTGGAGTCGTCCATTAGGCAGCAGATGCTGGATGTCCAGCGAGATGTGCAGGAGGATCTGGCAGAGATCATTGAGGGTCCGCGTGCCATGGTCTCCATTGTGGAAGAGTCCCTGCGGAGCATCAGCGCTGCGTTAACCCTCACAGCTGAGCACACTGCCTCCTCCATTGAGAGAGTGGTGACTCTCATGGAGAGGCAGCTCCAGGTACAGAATCAGGGGTTCCTGGGATTGTGCTCGGACGTGCAATCCCTCACACAGGCAATGTCCTCAGGTGATCAGTGTCAACGCGGGAGATGGATGAGGCACCCAGTATCCCAGCTAGCTGCCCGTCTATCAATGGCGATCAGGGAGGTCCAGAGCGACTTCATGTTGGTGCATAAGCTGCCTGTTGTCTCTGCAGGCTCCTCTCAGGGTGCTCTGGATGATGGCAGCAGCTCCTCTGCTCCTCTGCCAGTGACCATGACATCTAATGAGGCTGCGGCGACTGAGGAGATGCCAGCCATGGAACTGGCTGCTCCATCCCATGCAGGACCAGCGCAGGCTCCACCTGCGAAAGGATGGCTGCCAAGGTCATCAATGCCAACAAGACAGCAGAGTCAGCAAGCTGTCTCCAAAGCCAGTGCCAGCAAGGGGTGGAGCATCAAGAAGTGGCACTCGCAAACATAAGTTTAAGGCACCATGAGCACAAGAGGGACTGGTCACAGATGATCTTCTGTTGTTCAATGTTTTGTTTATTTTAACTGGCCTGGGGTTGAAGACTAGAGAAGGTTCCAATAATTTGTTTTGAATGTCAACATGAGATAAATTTTCTTTTGTTGTAATGGCCTGAGTGTGCTTCACCTTTTGTTTTAATGTGGTACAGAGTATGCCAATATAAAATGCTGGATGTAGTGGCTTGAAACTTTATTGCACAGGCACTGAGTGGACTTTGGGATCAAAGGAAAGGGTCATTTCAGACATCCGGGATGGAGGCGGCAGCCCTGGCATTAGGTGGTAGCACTTATTTGGAAGCCTAGCTGAAGGAGCATTGGATCAATGCGTCCCTAGTGTCCCTGCCTCCCTGAAAGTTACAGAGGTCTACCTCCATGCCCTCAGCATTCTCCTCACCGTGCTCCTCTTGTAACTCACTACTGGATTCATCATTGGTGGCTTGTGCAGCTGCTTCAAATTCCTCTTCATCCAGTGGCTCCCCCCTTGCCAGTGCCAGATTGTGGAGAGCGCAGCATGCCACCACTATCAGTGACACCCAGCAGCCATCCATCCAGTCGGGCTGGAGCACTGAAGAGCCTTGGCACCTGGGAGTGTCTCAGGATGTACGTGTCATGGGAGCTGCCAGGGTACCTTGTACAGATTTGCAGAATATGCATTCTATGGTCACACACTAACTGCACATTCATGGAGTAGAATCCCTTCCTGTCGACAAAGGCACCCGGCTAATTTGCTGGCACCTTGGCCACGTGTGTGCAGTCGATTGCACCCTGGATGCAGGGGAACCCAGCAATCACTGCAAACCCTTTGGCTCGCTCACCTTGGCTGGCCTCATCCATACGGAAATGAATGTAAGTCTTCACCCACATAGCTTCTGTCATCATCATGATGCAACTATGGACAGTTGACTGGGACACTCCACACAGATCCCCCACTCACCCCTGGAAAGGGACAGATGCATAGAGGTTGAGGGCCACTATTACCTTCAGAGCCATTGGCATGAGTTGCCCACCCATACAGTCAGAGCCAATCCCAGGCCCGATCATCTGACAAATGGAGGTCACTGTCTCCCTTGAAAGGTGGAGCCTCCTTCGGCATTGCACCCCGGACATACTGAGGTAGCTGCATCGCCGCCTGTAAACCCTAAAGCCTTGGACTGCTAGCTGGCCTTGACCTGTGCCTCTCCTCCTACAGGTCGCTCCCCTGGAAACTGTATTGGGACACCTGGCCTCCTCTCACTTCTGTCCCTCTCTTCCTCCTGAGAGGAGGTACCACCAGCAGAGACCACAATCCCCATTACCAGGGTAACAGAAGGCTGTCTGATCCCTGGAAGGGTCCACATGGTCTGAATTCTCCAGAGTCATTGGAGACACCGAAGAGTCCTGAAATGAAGGCTGGAAATGCTAACAATGAAGCCCCAAACACAAATGAAGCTGCCATATACCAATAAGTCACCAGCAGCAAACTATCCACCAAGCTCCTCACTATTCACACTGGCAATGCTGCTGACCCTTTTCATCCCATCTGTGGATGAGAACTTAGAAATTGTCAGTTGGCCGTCTGCCCATTTTGCCCATGCAACGAGCGCAATATCGCACAGACAACAAAAAAAATCAGCGTAAGTTGACTTTTTAATGGCCTTAACTGGCCTCTTAATTAATGGCGGGTGCAGGTCCGGCACGCACGTGTGTCTGCCAGCATAAATATTGTGTGAGTGTGCAATGACATTGGGGCACTCGCCCAACATCATCACACGCTTTTTTACACTCAAGCGTGTGGGTGTGCACCCGCACGCCGAGTGAAAAATTATGCTCTTGGTTTCAGAGTGTGGTGTGTCTGACCACAGGGTGCCTGTTGGTACATGGACTGTGTACTTACTGTGAACATTAAAGTATAAAATTGCTTTTGTAACTTACACTCTCCTTACAAATCTGTATATATCTGTAAAGGTATAGTTGCGGGTGGAGGGGTATTGTAATATAGTTCATCTTTTCTTGTTGAATAAATGTTTTCTTTTGTTGAAAGTTCATCAGCTAACTCCTGTGACCCTGTTCAGTAGCTCCTCTCCACGTATCTAAACAAACAAATAAAAGTTAGGATCTATCAAGTTGGGTTCCATTCTGGGATCAGGCTTGTCCGGGGGTAACCTCAGCTGGGTTCGTAACGCTATATTCCATGGTATGAGGAATACCTCAAAGTCAATGGAATTTTAAGAGCATTTTTTCCTTTATTGATCCTGGTGTCTTTTTCCTGTTTTGTCACCTCTCCCAGGAGATTGCATGGTTATGATGTGGATGTGACAGACAGGGTGTGAGGAGAAAGTGAAGGAAAGAAGATGATGAAGCCATTATGGTGTGGAGCAGGCTTGATGGGCCAACTGGTCTTTTCCTGCTTGTCATTTTCCTATGTTCTTAATAGAAGATTGCATTTTGATCATCTATGTATTTTATGCAAAATAAAGCAGTCTGTTAGGTTACAATTGGTTTCACTTCAGTACATCTTCTGAAACAGCTAGGGGAAAGCATGGTACAGCATGTGAAACAACATTGCATTTGGTGCACTTTTCTCACAAGGATTCTTGAGTTTACCAGTTTACCGCTGCAACTGCAACCAGTATTGAACATGGGTTTACTACTTGGCCTGCAAATTGCTGTATGGATTTGGAAGAAGAAGAGGAACTCCTGAGGAAGGAGAACAGGTAACTGAGCTGGCAGCTACCAAGAAGATAGGTTGGAATTACCTGTTAGGACCTAGATCCAGTTATTTGGACATATCAGAAGAGATCTGCCTTTGGAGCTGATGATTCAGCAAGGATGCTGTCACTGAGTTTTGACTAATACTTCGGCACGATCTCAGACCATATCCGGCAACAGCCTGCTGTAAACTTACCACATTTTACATGTTTACGTAATATTCAATTCAAGCCACTGGTACTTACATTTATCACATTAATCACTTGTGTGATAATTGTAATATGCCTGACTGGATGAAATTATTTCAGTGATGAATAAGAGTTATTCTTAATCATACATGGCTAACTTCAAAATGTCATTTATGCAGAGAAAAAGATTAAGAGATAGAGTGACCGTAAAAGAAGGAAAGACAACAAACATAGGCCAGAACTTTCTGCCCCCACTGGCGCAGACATCTTAGCAGGTGTGAGCGGATAATATGGCGAGAAGGACAAAAATAGGTTTTAAGCCATCGTAAAACCAGTTTGCGATCACTTGCTCTGCCTGTCAATGGTGGGAACCTAATTTCAACGCATTTGCATCTCATCATCTTGCCTGCCTGCCAGAATCATCCCCTCACGCTGGATCATCCAAGTGCACATCGACGTGTTTCACAACTGAACATAAGCGACTTGCACCTGGTAAGTTGCACTTCACTCGGGATTTTGAGGTTTGTTTGTCTACCTTGCTTCAGGCAGCACTCACAGTCATCAGCGTCAGAATTCACATGCAGCACCAAATCACTTTTAGGGGGGCTCAAGGGCAGGTCTCTACTTACCTGACCAGCTGTAATGCCGGAGTGGCTTTTCATCAGCTGCTGGGGGAAGAAGTGGCCTCAGGCAAGGGAAGAGGTTGCAGGGCTAGGGCAGTACTGGGAAGGAGGGTATCCCAGGGTGTGTGTGGGGACACATGTTGGCCTGTGCAAGTGACCTAAGGATGGTGAGGGCTGAGGATGCAGTCTCCAGAGGAGTTGAAGCCAGATGGAGATGTGAGGGTGTGTGTGAGAGAGTGAGTGGTGATGTCCATTGAGCTGGTAGTGAGTGAGATGCCAGTGAACGTGTGATGGGCTTGTGAGTGTGTGAGTTTAGAGTGATGAGATGGTTGCCTTATCCTGGCGGCAGGGATGAGATCATTCATCTGGTTTCTGCACTGGATGATGAATCTCTCCTGTGCAGCATTGGAACTGACCACAATTGCTATCACCTGTCTTGCCAGAGTGGTGAGACTGATGGGCCACCTACAGCCAGAGCAGGGGTAGAGGACCTCAAGGCAGCTCTCCACGGCACCCAAAAGGCATTGCAGGGACACATCAGAGAAACAGTGAGCTGCAGTCTACTTGCCTTTCTTCTCTTAGCCTCCCCGCGCCCCCCCCCACCCCCCAACCCCTGCTAAAAGTGATGTAGTGCTTCCAGTGAACCCTGGCGTTGATGACTGTGAGTGCTGCCCGAAGCAAGGTAGGCAAACAAACAAAGAACAAAGAACAAGAAAAGTACAGCACAGGAACAGGCCCTTTGGCCCTCCAAGCCTGCGCCCATCATATTGCCTGTCAAACTAAAACATTTTGCACTTCTGAGGCCTGTATCCCTCGAAGTCCCGAGTGAAGTTCAGCTCACCAGGTGCACGTTGCTTATGTTCAGTTGTGAAACACGTTGGCGTGTACCTGGATCTCTTCTGTGTAGCAGTCCTGGGCTGTAAGCATTGAGAGCTGTGCACGTGGCTGCAGTTCAAATATGGCACCCAGCACGAGGAAGAGGCAAGGTGATGGCATGGTGGGTGAATCGGAGGAAGCCCGCATGTTTCCCGTGACTGCATAAATAATGAAGCGGGAAGGGGACGATATGGCATGAAAACCCACCTTTGCAGTCGGCAGTTAAAACATTGTTTTACATGCCTGCTACCGCACTTTGTGCAATTCTGGGATGATTCCACCCATAGAATCAGAGGTCTAGAAATTCGATGATATTATTTCTATTTTCAAGCATAAAATGGGCTCATCATTGAATATGGAGGACGGCCACCAGACTAAAAGTGCCCCTTTGGTATTTGTAAAAACAGACAAAGAGGTGGCTAGGACCTGCACCTGAAACAGATATTAGGCCCTTTACATATGCAAATAGAACACTAATGCCTGCATGAATCCCCCTTTGTAAAATTTGCACCTGCACAGTTTGTGCTGGACAAGCACCAGGAAAACATGGTATGCATTTGGGCCCCATCAACAATCCTTTTGGGTCCTAAAGGGGCCACTTGAGGCTGCTGCTGAAAAGGTACATTTTTAAAAAATATATCTGAACGTGGAGTAGGGAAAGAGCAGGTGTGCTGGCAGTCCATCTTTTTGATAAAGACTGGCTGCAAGTCTCCACAAGGTAGATGGCACAGTTCTGTAACTGCCCCCTTGCTTAGACTGATCTTTGTCAGGCTGCTGTAAATATGAACTTGTAGATATGGTTAGTTTAAGAATGGCTAATACGTCTATGCTGATATTCCTACCTCCACGAATAAATCACTAGCAATCCTTACAGTTTATAATTGCACAGCAACAAACAGAAATGTATGGCATGGCTTTAAGGAATCCCTTCCAACAAATGAGAATGTGACTGGTCTTTAATTACCATTCACACAATGGGTGAGAACTGTACATTCCACATGCAGTGTAGGAGTTCAGGAGGAATGCAGACCCCTTCCATTAACAGCTACCTCTCATGTGATGTAGTGTACTGTATAATGATGCTCCAGCACATTCCATACATGAGTCACTGGGAGGCAATTGGATTAGGAAAATAGTGCACATGGAGCTGGCAGAAAGCAATTTGCCAGCAGCTCCTTGCACAATTGTATAGGCTTATTGTAAAAGGATTGTAAACCAATTTCAAAACAATTGGGTTACAATGTTGTTATACATGGTGCACAGAGGAAATATTTCCTCTATTATTATTAAATATTTCTATACTGAACCCATTGATCATTCAAGAAGGCTCTGAATTCAGCGATCATTATTTCTGGTAATCTTACTGAGAGCTAATTAAACATGTGGTGTGATGGGAGTATTATTAAATATTTGTGGTTTATAACAGACACTCGAATTAAGCATTACTAATCTCGTGACACCACCTGGAATATGATTGACATTTCATCTTCTGGCGTGATATTCTGGAGGTGATTATTTTGAAGGCAGTTAAGTGAAGTTTATCCAAGGTGTGCTATGCAAAGCAGTGAATATGAAAGAAAGTTTGACCCCCAACAGTGAATGGAGGGGGTGGGAGTGCGGGGGTTGGTGGGTTAGAGATAAAAGATTGGATCCAACATGCCCTCTTCCAATTTTAACAGAGGCAGATAGAAGGGTGACAAAATGACCTGCTCTCCAGAGGGAAGCCAGCTATTAAAATATTTTAATGCGGCAGGTTGCCAAAGAGTTTATCCTGGGTTTTAATTTACCTCTTCCACTGTGAGTGGAGGGCAAGGGGAGACACTGAGGGGCAGGGAACCTGGGAGTCAGCATTGCCCCATACACTGTGGAGTTTTTGAGTGGGAGAAGGGGTCAATCCCAGGGGAGGATTGAACTGGGGGTGGGGGGAAGGGGTTGTTGGAGAAGGACTTCAGTCAGAAGGGTATTTGAATTGTGTAGGGAGGTTCTTGGAATGGGGTGGGGGGCATGTAACTTCAGAGACGCAGTACAAATTCAGGGGGTCCCACTCATACAATGTCCAGCTAGTGTGTGACCATATACAATGCATCCTGCAAGTCAATAGCCAGTATCCTGGCAGTAGTCATTCTGCAGCATTCGAGCCACCATGAGAAACCAGGGGGTGCCTATTGAGCAACAAGGGCCATCCACTGATGACATGGTTCAAGACTCCAATGCGCAACCTATGCAGGTGTGAATAGCATGATTAATGAGAGTAGTGCTGACATATGAAATCCCATTGAGCAAACCATTGGGGTGCTTAAGCAATGGTTCTGCTGCTTGAATTACTGTGGAGGAGTCCTGCAGTACTCCCCAGAGTGTGTCTCAATTTGTCATGATCTGCTGCATTCTATACAATCTTGCCATTATTGGGGTACAGCCCTTGCCACCAGGTACACAGCAAGCAACTGAGAAGAAGAAGTAGGAAGTGAAGAGGCAACCAACACAGCCTCTTTCTTGCTGAACAGCATGTGATCGGCTCATCCAACTGCAGTACCAGTGATTGCAATCTCAATTCCCCATTCATTAACAGTCCCACAGCTTCCCTTCCCCCTCTCATTGAATCTCACAGCATCCTCTTGCTACAATACTGAAACAAAGAGTCTCATTCATAAAAAATTCCAAACCAGCTTCAGAAATTAAACTGCCCAATATTCCATTAAAAAGCCAACTAATTACCCCTGTGCAGTCCTTTATGCCTGTCTTGAGGGTTTCTTTGCTCCTTTGAGTCATCCTGCATGTTACTGTCCCTGTTGCTACACATGTTGGCAGAAGGCTGCTGACTTTCATTGGAGCATACTGCAGATAGTCTTGCAGGATGATCTTGACCAGCTCTGGCATTAAAATGCCCAGCTTCAGACTGCACCTCAGCATCAGCAGCAACTGTTTGGGCTGGCTGCCTGATAAGGGAATGGTGAAGTGGTAGCAGTGCAAGAATTAATGCTGTTATCCTGAAAGAGAACACTGGTGCACACCCCATGGAAACACTGCCACTCTCCCTATGACAGCAATGCCTGAGCCATCCTAGCAACATGTTGGAAGGAAGATTAGTAGAATACCACAAGACCCTGCAAGTCCCTTTGAACATTGTTATCTGCAGCCATGATGGCAGCAGCCTGAGCCATGTGTGGAAGCAAGCTGTGCTTTAGTCTGAGCTTCCACTGCAGCACCCACATGTTAGATAGCTTCAGCTTGAGCTGCAATTGAAGATGAGACATCAGCCGTCAGACATTGTATCATGGTTGGGTCCACAAACATGACAATGGAATTGACCATCACTTCTATGTTGGAGAGGATGGGCACCGAGATCTGAGTAAAGTTATGCTCAAGGTTACTGCACATTCCTCCATGCTTCTTGAAAGTGATAGCATGCTTTCTAACAGGTTTGTTCATGAACCAGCATCTGTGTGCATAGCCATCAGCCTTTCTCTTTATATCACCCAGTGTTTCACCATGTGCAAATCCCTCCTCTAAGCTGCTCTCTATAATGTCAATATCTGAGCCTGAGGCTACAAGTGTGAGATTGAGTGTTGGTGTTTCTTCACCAACTTCCTCTGCCAATTACTTGCTTCTGCACCAATGTATGGCCAGCTTGCAGCTCTTGGGCACATGAAAAGAGAAAGGCACAAGAGTGCGGTTGCAGGGAGGAGAGAGTGGCAGCAAAAGTTGGATGATTAGATCATAAATCAGAAGAGATTATGTGATGAAGGGGTGATGGGTAGTGAGAAAGTGAATTCAGTATGGACTACCATCACATTTGATTCAGCTCCACCAATAGCCAGAGTTTCAATCATAGCTAATCCAATGATGGCAAGCATTATTTCCTCTATAAGAGAGTGAGGACATGCAGCTCTGCTTGTCCCCCACTGGTTAGGTGTTGCTGCCTGCACTTTGTCCTGCAAGAGTGCAAGTGTGTCAGTGAGTATGGTGCAATGTGTTTGAATGATGTACCTGTAATGGTTGAAAAGCTGGCAGTATGAGTAAAGCTGTGAGGTGTGGCTGTTAATCTTGCAGCAGTGCTAAGTGTGTGAGGGTGTGTGAAGTACAAATCATGGTTGATGGAGATTATTGGCAGGTGAGTGATAGGGGTGTGGTGAACTGAGCAGTGCGTGAGGCTAGTGGTGCAACACAAAATGGCATTTCAAGATGAATTCACTGGCCTTGGCCAATTGTGTGAGATCATTGAAGTTCTTGTAGCATGACATCCAGGTCTTTAGGGCTACACTCCTGACATTGACCACAATGGCTATTTGCTCCTTCTGCCTTTGCATTGTCTACCTGGCAGATCTTCTGGTTCCCTGTAGATAGAGAACCTCTGTCCATCTCCTGCACCAAGACCTTAAGTAGAGTGTTGAAGATCTTTGGATCATACCCTCTGCCATGGTTTGCCATTCTTCTGTCTTTCCAACATTAAAATTGCCTTTAGAATGCTTCCAGCACCTCTCCAATCAAATGCACCTCCTGTTTAAGAAGTGCCGGCTTGCTTTAGGTAGGGCAAGCTATCTTAAACTCACGCTAGCTGCTTGTGATTTTGTACCCCCTGCTCAGGTGTATCAGTGATTCAACAAGGGAGAACTTTTTATCGTTCTTGAGATTTGAGCATTGCTGAGAAGGCCATCATTTATTGCCCAACCCTAATTGCCCTCGAGAAGGCGGTGGTGAGCTGCCTTCTTGAACCACTTCAGTCTATGTGGTGTAGGTACATCCACAGCGCTGTTAGAGTGGGAGTTCCAAGACTTTGACCCAGTGACAGTGAAGGAGCAGAAATATGATTCCAAGTTAGGATGGTGTGTAGCTTGCAGGGGGAATTTGCAAGTGGTGGTTTTCCCATGGGTCAGCTGTCCTTGTCCTTCTAGGAGGTAGATGTCATGGGTTTGGAAGGTGCTTTCGAAGGAGCCTTGGAGAGTTGTTACAGTGCATCTTGTAATGGTACATGCTGCTGCCACTATGCACCAGTGGGGGAGGGGTGATGTTTAAGGATTGCTGATCAAGTGGGATGCTTTGTCCGGGATAGTACACAAATGTTGTTGGACCTGTACTCATCCAGGCAAGTGGAAAGTATACAATCATACTTTGACTTGTGCCTTGTAGATGCTGGACAGGCTTTGGGGGGTCAGGAGGTGAGTTATTCGCCGCAGAATTCCCAACTTCTGGCCTGCTCATGTCTCCACAATTTTTATATGGCTGGTTGTAGTAATCTGATGTATAATATACCTTTAAGACAAATGTTTTAATGTAATTTCACATGTTCTTGGAACCCAATAACAGAGTAGTGCGGGTTACCTCAGTAGTCAATACTCATGAGTTAGAATCTGAAGAGTAAAGACAGAGTTTTGAGTTGTAAGCACACAACTGTAGCTGCTGAGTTCCTCTAGTAAATAAACAGAATGTGTTTCTTCTAAGAACGGTCTACTGATCTTCTCTGTCTTGGTACCAACTCGGTCACTCTGAAACAAGTGTGCATCCTGGATCCTTTAGCCCCAAAAAACCAGGGCACTGGATCTAACACTAATCCAGCTAAGTTTCTGGTAAACAGTAACCCACAGGATGTTGATATTGGGATAGTCAGCAATGGTATTACCACTGAATGTCAAAGAGAGATAGTTACATTCTGTGCTGTTGGAGATGGTCATTACTTAGCACCTTTGTGGCATGAAATGTTATCTGCCACTTATCGGCCCAAACCTGAACGTTGTCCAGAATTTATTGCATTTAGACATGGACTGCTTCAGTGTCTAAGAAATTGTGAATGGCATTGAACACTCTGCAATAATCTGCAAACATTCCTACCCTGACCTTATGTTGAAGGGAAAGTCATTGATGAAGCAATTGAAGATGATTGGGTTTAGGACACTCCCCTGAGGAGTTTCTGGAGCATTGTCCTGGGGCTGAAAAGATTAGCCTCCAACAACTACAGCCATATTCTTTTATTCTAGGTATGACTCCAACCAGTGAAGCGTTTTCCCCCTGATCCCCATTGACCTCAATTTTGATAGGGTTCCTTGATTCTACAAATGCTGTCTTGATATCAAATGTAATCAGTTTCACCTCACTTATGGAATTCAGCCTATTGTCCATGTTTGGACCAAGTCTCTAATGAGGTCTGGAGCAAGTGGCCATGGCGGAGCCCAAACTGAGCAACAGTGAGCAGATTGTTGCTGAGTAAGTGTCTTTTTATCGCACTGTCAATGATACCCTCCATCCTTTTGCTGATAATCAAAAGTAGACTGATGGGGTGGTATTTGGCCAAATTGGATTTGTCCTGCTTTTTATGGACCTGATATATTTGGGCAATTTTCCACATAGTCAGATGGATGCCAATGTTGTAGGTGTACTGGAACAGCTTGGCTAGAGGCGCAGCTCATACTGAAGCACAAATCTTCAGTACCTCAGCTGGCATGTTGTCCAGGCCCAAAATCTTTGATGTATCCATTGCCTTCAGTCATTTCTTCATGTCATGTGGAGTGAATCAAATTGGCTGAAGACCGATCTGAAATAGGGCAGGAAATCTGGAGGTGCTCTAGAAGGAACAACAATTCTGGCTGATGATGATTGTAAATGCTGCAGCCTTGTCCTGACATGTTGGGCTCCCCCATCATTAAAGATGGGACTGTTTTAGGAGCCTCCTCCTCTGGTTAATTTTTTCATTGTCCATTGCCATTTACAACTGGATGTGGCAGGATTGCAGAGCTTTAATGTGATCCGTTGCTTATGGGATCACTTTGCTGTGGCTGTAGCATGCTGCTTCTGCTGTTTAACATGCATGTTGTCCTGCATTGGAGTTTCACCAGGTTGGCATCACATTTTTAGAGATGGCTGGTCTGCTCCTCGCATGCTGTCTTAGACTCATCATTGAATCATGGTCGGTCACGATGTGATGGTAATGGTAGAATGAGCAATATATTGGCCATGAGGTTACAGATTTTGATTGAATAGATTTGTGCTGCTGCCCCCAGCACCTCATGGATGCCCGGATTTGAGCTGCTAGATCTGTTCTGAGTCTATACCATTTAGCTCTGTGTAGTGTCACTCCTATGAATACTGTCATGGACAAATATAACTGCGACAGATAGATTGCTGAGGAAAAGATCAAGTAGGTTTTTCCCTTGTTGCTTCTCTCAGCCCCTGCTGCAGGTCCAATCTGGCAGATATGTCCTACAGGATAGTAATGCTCCCAAACCACTTCTGGTGGTTGACGTTCAACATTGAAGAGTGTTGATTCATCAGCTGAGGTGGGGGGGATAGGATTGAGGGTGGGGGTGGCAGGGGGATGGGAAGTGGGGGATAATTAGCAGAAGGTTCTGTTGTCCATGTTTGATCTGCTGCCATGAAACTTCATGGGCTTTGGTTTCAATGTTGAGGCCACTCTCTACTGACTGTATACCACTGTGCCACTACCTCTGGTGGGACCGTCCTGCTCGGATCATAGATCATATCCAGGGATGGTGATGGTGGCGTCTTGGACATTGTCTGTAAGGTATCATTTGGTGACTATGTCAGGTTGATGCATGACTAGTCTGTGGGACAGCTCTCCTAATTTAGCACAGGTCCCCAGGTTTACTGAGGAGGATTTTGCAGGGTCAATGTCCTATGCTGAATCATCTTCAGTTACTTCATCAATGACCTTCCTTCCATCAAAAAGTAAGAAGTAGGGATGTTCGCTGATGATTGCACAATGTTCAGCAAAATCATGGCTCCTCAAATACTGAAGCAGTCCATGTCCAAGTGCAGCAAGACCTGGACAATATCCAGACTTGGGCTGACCAGTGGCAAGTAACATTTGCGCTGTAAAAGGACTAGGCAATGACCATCTCCAGCAAGGGAGAATTTAACCATCAAGATAAAAGCAAAATACTGCGGATGCTGGAAATCTAGAACAAAAGCAAAATTACCTGGAAAAACTCAGCAGGTCTGACAGCATCTGCGGAGAGGAATAGAGTTAACGTTTCGAGTCTGAATGACTCTTCATCAGGACCATTCGGACTCGAAATGTTAATTATATTCCTCTCCGTAGATGCTGTCAGACCTGCTGAGTTTTTCCAGGTATTTTTGTTTTTGTTCTAGAGTTTAACCATCGCCCCTTTACATTCAATGGCATTTTTAAAAATTCATTTATGGAATGTGAGTGTTGCTGGCTAGGCCAGCATTTATTGCCCATCCCTAATTGCCCTCGAGAAGGTGGTGGGGAGCTGCCTTCTTGAACCACTGGGGTGTGGGTACACCCACAGTGGTGTCAGAAAGGGAGTTCCAGGATTTTGGCCCAGTGATTGTTGAGGTACGGTGGTATATTTCCAAGTCAGAATGATGAGTAGCTTGCAGGTGCTGGTGTTCCCATGTTTCTGCTGCCCTTGTTCTTCGAAATGGTACTGGTTGTGGGTTTGGAAGGTGCTGCCTGAGGAGCCTTGATGAGTTTGTGCTGTGTACCTTATAGATGGTATACATGCTACCACTGTTCATCAGTGGTGGAGGGAGTGAATGTTCATAGAAGGGATGCCAATCAAGTGGGCTACTTTATTCTGAATGGTGTCCAGGTTCTTGAGTTTTGTGGAAGCTGCATTCATCCAGGCAAGTGGGGAGTATTCCATCACACTCCTGACTTGTGCCTGGTAGATGGTGGACATGCTTTGGGGAGTCAGGAGGTGAGTTACTTGCCACAGGATTCCTAGCCTCTGACCTGATCTTGTAGCCACTGTATTTATAGGGCTGGTCCAGTTCAAGTTCTGGTCAATCATACCCCCCAGGATGTTGATAGTAATGCCATTGAATGTCAAGGGGTGATGGTTAGGTTCTCTCTTGTTGGAGATGGTCATTGCCTGGCACTTGTGTGGCACAAATATTCCTTGCAACTTGTCGGTCCAAGTCTGGATATTGTCCAGGTCTTGCTGCATTTGGATATGGACTGCTTCAGTATCTGAGGAGTGGTGAATGGTGCTGAACATCGTGCTATCATCACCGAACATCCCCACTTCCGACCATATGGCGAAAGGAAGGTCATTGATGTAGCAGCTGAAGATGGTTGGGCCAAGGACACTACCCTGAGGAATTCCTGCAGTCATGTCCTGGAACTGAGATGATTGACCTCCACCACATCCACCTTCCTTTATGCTAGATATGACTCCAACCAGCAGAGAGTTTTCCCCCTGATTTCCATTGACTCCAGTTTTGCTCGGGCTCCTTGATGCCACACTCAGTCAAATGTGGCCTTAATGTCACGGGCAGTCACTCTCACCTCTGGAGTTCAGCTCTTTTGTCCATGTTTGAACCAAGGCTGTAATGAGGTCAGAAGCTGAGTGACCCTGGCGAAATCCAATCTGAGCATTAGTGAGCAGGTTATTGCTAAGCAAGTGCCACTTGATAGCACTGCTGATGACCCCTTCTATTACTTTACTGATGATCAAAAGTAGACTGATGGGGCCCTAATTGGCCAGGTTGGACTTGTCCTGCTTTTTGCATATAGGACATACCTGGACAACTATCCACATTACCGGGTAGATGCCAGAGTTGTAACTGTACCGGGACAGCTTGGCTAGGGATGTGGCAAGTTCTGGAGCACAAATCTTCAGTACTATTGTAGGAATATTAGCTGGGTTCATAGCCTTTGTAGTATCCAGTGTCTTCAGCTGTTTCTTGATATCATGTGGAGTGAATCAAAATGGCTGAAGACTGGCATCTGTGATGCTGGGGGCCTCTGGAGGAGGCCGAGTTGGATTGTTCACTGTGCACTTCTGGCTGAAGATTGTTGTGAATGTTTCAGCCTTATCTTTTGCACTGATGTGCTGGGCTCCTCCATCATTGAAGATGGTGAGATTTGTAGATCCCCCTCCTCCAATGAGTTGTTAGATTGTCCACCAACATTCACGACTGGATGTGACAGGAATGCAGAGCTTAGATCTGTTCCGTTGGTTGTGGAATCGCTTAGCTCTGTCTATCACTTGCTGCTTATGCTGTTTGGCATGCAAGTAGTCCTCTGTTGTAGCTGCACCAGGTTGACACTCATTTTTAAGAATGCCTGGTACTGCTCCTGGCATGCCCTCTTCATTGAACCAGGGTAGATCCGCTGGCTTGGTGGTAAAGGTGGATTGTGGGATATGCCGGGCGATGAGGTCACAGATTATGGTTGAGTACAATTCTGCTGCTGCTGATAGCCCACAGCGCCACATTGTTGCCTATTCTTGAGTTGCTAGATCTGTTCGTATTCTACCCCATTCAGCATGGTGGTAGTGCCACACAGCACAAGGAGGGTATCCTCAATGTGAAGATGAGACTTCATCTCCACAAGGACTGCCTGGTGATCACTCTACTGATACTGTCATGGATAGATGCATCTGCAGCAGGCAGGTTGGTGAGGGTGAGGTCAAGTGTGTTGTTCCCTCTTGTTGGTTCCCTCCCATCAGCTATCAGTCTAGCAGCTCTGTCCTTTAGGACCCGGCCAGCTCAGTCTGTGGTTGTGTTATCAAGCCAATCTTAGTGATGGGCATTGATGTCCCCCAACCAGAGTACATTCTGCCCCCTTGCCACCCTCAGTGCTTCCTCCAAGTGGTGTTCAAAATGAAGGAGCACTGATTAATCAGCTAAAGGCGGGAGGGGCGGGGGGGGCGGTGCGGGGACGATACATGCTAATCAGCAGAAGGTTTCCTTGCCCATGTTTGACTTGATGCCATCAGATTTTATGTTGAGCAGTCTGAGGGAAACTCCCTCCTGACTGTATACCACTGCGTCTGCCGATGGGACAGGACATACCCAGCGGTGGTGATGTTGGTGTCTGGGACATGATCTGTAATGAATGATTCCTAGAGAATGATTTTGTCAGGCTGTTGCTGTGAGGCAATTCTCCCAATTTTGGCAAAAGCCCCCAGATGTTAGTAAGGAGGATTTTGTAGGGACGATAATACTGGGTTTGCCGTTTCCATAGCCTAGGTCGATGCCGGGTGGTCTGTTCACTTTCATTCCCTTTTATTGACTTTGTAGTGGCTTGATACAACTGAGTGGCTTGCTGGGCCATTTCAAAGGGCATTACTGCAGATCTGGAGTCACACGTAGGCCAGACCAGTTGAGGGCGGCATATTCCCTGAAGAACATTAGCAAACCAGATGGGTTTTTTTTTTAACGGCAATTGATAATGGTTTCATGGTCATCAATGATGATGAAATCAGTGATAACATGGACTATGTCCTGAGCTCCCTGACAAGTTTTGATCCTGTAAACAGAATAAAACAATTGTCACGTCCTGTAGAACAAAATCCATCAAGTCTTAGAAATGCCACATCTGAGATTTGACATATGAGAGACCTTCAAAACCATGCAAACATTGGGTACTGAACTCAAACAAATGATCTCTTTCCTTATTAAAAACAATCCTTCTAACTACCAGGCCACTGCTTCCAGAAACACCAATTAATCTCCTCAGCATTCGCTTCCACATTTTACCCATAAAGTATTATAAGAGACCATATGGAGATCAGTTGGTGGGGCAATTAACTATGGCACAGTCAATTAGATTGTGGATAGTGGTTGTCATAGATTATCACTCTGTAGCAATAATTTCAATCCTAGCAAGAGGCAAAATAATCAAGTCATTTTAATTTTGCCAATGTGATGAATCCACCCCAGAAGGGGAAAAAACAGTAAAAACTGGGAAATAAGAATACTGGCCTGAACTGGTCCTGTATACTTTAAAATGGAACACCAGTAAAAACTGGGAATAAGAGTACTGGTCCTTTCCTTCTGGGACACTTTGTTGATATGGAGTATTAATTGCATGTCAAATTGAGTAAACCTCAGTCTGGATATGATAAAATTGTAGGATTGAAGATTTAAAGAGATACTTCGCTATTTTTTCTAGCCCAGCCCCTTTAGCTACATTTCAAAACTGAAGCCTGAAGTCAACAAATTCTTTAGGCTAAATTTTACTGTGGGCTTCAGAATCCAATGTTGGGAGGGGGGGGGTTAACTGTAGTATAAGGGTCTGGCACATACAGGGTTAATGTGGGACTGAGTACAGTAGGGCCCACAGAATGGTGTAAGAAGGCACATGACCTAGACCTAGGGACATGTGGTGTTGAGCAGACACTTGCTAAGTCTTAGGCATGGAGATAGCTCCTTGCCTGTACACTATTCTTTATATATGAATAGAGTTATAAGCAGTTAATAAAGACTTGCTGTTAACATACAGGAGACTATGAAGACTTCTTTAATAGGCACGTTCTATAACCAACACCATCCCAACATGATGGCAGCTTGTGATTAAAAACTCTCATCCTCACAGAAATGATGAAAAACCAAGAAAAAGAAAATCTCCAACTGAAATTCTGACCTGAAAGAAGCTCCCAACTGAAGCTGAAGACACTGAGAAAATTCACCAGAAAAAAGCTACAGAGAAAAGGGCTTGGAAGCTGAAGGCAGAGGTTATACTGCAGCAGAAGATTCCATAGATTCTCCCTTGGAAGTCCAGTTTCAGCATGCAGAGCCTGAAAAAGTGAGCTAAATCTTTTTAAGTTCCATGCTGCTGCTAGTCCTGAGAATTCCTTCCAGATTCAGGAGTGCCATTTGAACGAGACTGTCACTAAACCGAATCCTGACTCAGAGCTTCAAAATGTGGCCCCTGAGTTTGAAAAAGAAAAGAAAATAATTAAATTATTCAGTGTTACGGGCAAGGGAAAGAGGAAAACCCAAACTCTTATTTTCTCACCATCTGTCTGCAAGCAAAAGTGTTTTAATTTTTCAAATAGGCTGTGGCGTGTTTCCTCAAACCTTTGGTTTGTGAGATCAATTTTTAAAGTAACTCAGAGCAAACTCTCTTTATAATTAAATCAGAAGTATTGTTTATTCATATATTCAAACTCAGGGGATGGTCACAACTTCATACACACAAACAAGCACACAATAAGAAGATAGGAAAGAGGGGTTTTTACAACTATGAATTACTGAAAAGAAAAATATCCACAGATATGGATCAGTTCATGTAATTGCTGGAGTCCAGAAAATCAGAGTCTAGTGAGAGTTCCTTCACAGAGGAGTTACAGTTCAGAGGGGTTCAGCTGGCTGAAGCAGGAGTTGCAGAATTTCTTTAAAGCTGACGGTGACACAGTAAGACGAGGTTGATATACAGAGGCTTGGGCTGTTCAGCAGAAAATATCAGGAATCTTCTAGAGAAACAGGCTTTGAGGAGGCTTAGACTTGATGCAGGCTGTTGGCCAGCCTGGAGTCCTGCTGCAGTGTTTGCAAGCTGGAGGTTAAACAGCAGACTGAGTTACAAGTTTAGAAATGTAATATTAAAACTTTCCAAAGGCCAAAATCTTAGGTCACTGGCCCATTAATGAGTCAGTTGTAACTTTTCGAGTACAAACACGTTTCCATCTGTTCCTATAGGCTAACAAGCAGTTTCTATGCCTCTAGTCAAATCTGTTGTTTGCCTAAGAGGATAGATGATGGCAGGCATCATGAGTTTTGATGGCTCTCCCTTTGTTGTAGGATCATGCTGGTCACTGGTTTTGTTGATTGTAATGTGTCCTCACAATGACAGGTGTAAGATTCCACAAGGATGAGAGTTGAACTTTTGTCCTGTAACTGCAGTTGGAAATTTCCAGAAACTGTAGCCAACTTGTGAATCTTGTGAACTGTAGCAGCCAGCTTTTGGCTCAGCAAAGTCCACTTTTGAACAAGCAAAAAAAGTGAGGTTTGATTTAAACAGTTTATTATCTCTTTCATGTCTTAGGGACATGACACTTAGCCTCTTAGAAATATCGCAACTGAGCGATCCATAAAGCAGCAAGCCTGCGTTGAATTTGAACACTTCACTACTCACAACAGTGAACCGCTGAATGAAATAAGTCGGCAGACAGCTGATCCACACAGCCATTGTTGGAAATTTTTCTTCCAGAGGCACACTGCCGCCATTTTCGGAATCTGCCAAAACCGAAAAGTACAGGAAATGCCATCCTGAAAGCCTGTAAGCTCTTAAAATTGTACCCACACTTTAAATATCTTTAATATGCAGCACAATCCCACACTTCAAACTCCATTTGGACTCAGCCAAGGCCCAGACCAGCCACAAAGTTGGGGGTCTTTGATGGAAAATCTTTTTAAAATCTTTTTCTCCAGCCTTCAACAAATGGTCTGCAGACCTGCAAGCAAAAGGTGACCTAACCTTCCACAAGGCAATCCAAATAGTTAGACTGTCTGAGCTGCATGAGCAACATAGGATCCTAAGGGGGGCGAATACAACGTGGGCAGAGGCCAACCCTCAGTCCAACTTATCAGGGCACAAAGACGCAGGTACAATCCAAGTAAGGGAAGACAATTCCTGATAAAAACAAAAAACTGCAGATACTGGAAATCCAAAACAAAAACAGAATTACCTGGATAAACTCAATAGGTTTGGCAGCATCGGCAGATAAGAAAAGAATTGATGTTTCGAGTCCTCATGACCCTTCAACAGAAACTGAGTAAATATTAGGAGAGGGGTGAAATATAAGCTGGTTTAAGGTGGGGGGGGGGCTGGGGGGGAGAGAAGTGGGGGGGTGGTGTGGTTGTAGGGACAAGCAAGCAGTGATAGGAGCAAATAATCAAAAGATGTCACAGACAAAAGAACAAAGAGGTGTTGAAGATAGTGATATTATCTAAATGAATATGCTAATTAAGAATGGATGGCAGGGCACTCAAGGTTCAGCTCTAGTGGGGGTGGGGTGGAAAGACTAGCAGGGCATAAGAGATTTAAAAATAATGGAAATAGGTAGGAAAAGAAAAATCTATATAAATTATTGGAAAAAACAAAAGGAATGGGGAAGAAACGGAAAGGGGGTGGGGATGGAGGAGGGAGTTCAAGATCTAAAGTTGTTGAATTCAATATTCAGTCCGGAAGGCTATAAAGTGCCTAGTCGGAAGATGAGGTGCTGTTCCTCCAGTTTGCGTTGGGCTTCACTGGAACAATGCAGCAAGCCAAGGACAGACATGTGGGCAAGAGAGCAGGGTGGAATGTTAAAATGGCAAGCGACAGGGGTGGACCATGTGAAAATGATGGAGGGGTGGAGATGGGAAACAAATTAATAAATTTTTCCAAGTCCCGGCGAGAGCATGAAGCAGCACCGAAGTAATCATTGATGTACTGGAGAAAGACTTGTGGAAGGGGGCCGGAGTAGGACTGGAACAAGGAATGTTCCACATACCCCATAAAGAGACAGGCATAGCTGGGGCCCATGTGGGTAACCATAGCCACACCTTTTATTTGGAAGAAGTGAGAGGAGTTAAAGGAGAAATTATTCAGTGTGAGAACAAATTCAGCCAGATGGGGGAGAGTAGTAGTGGATGGGGATTGTTCGGGCCTCTGTTTGAGGAAGAAGCCAAGGGCCCTCAGACCATCCTGGTGGGGAATGGAGGTGTAGAGGCATTGGACGCCCATGGTGAAGAGGAAGCATTTGGGGCCAGGGAACTGGAAACTGTTGATGTGACGTAAGGTGTCAGAGGAATCACAGATATAGGTGGGAAGGGACTGGACAAGGGGAGAGAGAAGGGAGTCAAGATAATGAGAAATGAGTTCTGTGGGGCAGGAACAGGCTGACACGATCGGTCTACCGGGACAGTTCCGTTTGTGGATTTTGGGTAGGAGATAGAAGCGGGCCGTCCGAGGTTGGGCGACTATCAGGTTGGAAGCTGTGGGAGGAAGATCTCCAGAGGAGATGAGGTCAGTGACAGTCCTGGAAACAATAGCTTGATGATCTCCTCTGGAGATCTTCCTCCTAAAGCTTCCAACCTGATAGTCTTCCCTTCACCCCCCCGACGGCATTCCGTAGGGATCGTTCCCTCTGGGACACCCTGGTCCACTCCTCCATCATCCCCTACTCCTCAACCCCCATGTATGGCACCTCCCCATGCCCACACAAAAGATGCAACACCTGCCCCCTCACTTTCTCTCTCCTCACCGTTCAAGGGCACAAACACTCCTTTCAAGTGAAGCAGCATTTCACTTGCATTTCCCCCAACTTAGTCCACTGCATTCATTGCTCCCAATGCGGTCTCCTCTACATTGGAGAGACCAAATGTAAAAATGGGCGACCGCTTTGCAGAACACCTGCGGTCTGTCAGCAAGCATTACCCAGACCTCTCTGTCGCTTGCCATTTTAACACTCCACCCTGCTCTCATTCCCACATGTCTGTCCTTGGCTTGCTGCATTGTTCCGGTGAAGCCTAACGCAAACTGGAGGAACAGCACCTCATCTTCCAACTAGGCACTTTACAGCCTTCCAGACTGAATATTGAATTCAACAGCTTTAGATATGGAACTCCCTCCTCCATCCCTAACCCCTTTTCATTTCTTCCCCCTTCCTTTTTTTTCCAATAATTTATATAGATTTTTCTTTTCCTACCTATTTCCATTATTTTTAAATCTTTTATGCCCTGCTAGTCTTTCCACCCCAACCCCTCCAGAGCTGTACCTTGAGTGCCCTGCCATCCATTCTTAATTAGCACATTCGTTTAGATAATATCACCACATTCAACACCTCTTTGTTCTTTTGTCTGTGACATCTTTTGATTATCTGCTCCTATCACTGCTTGCTTGTCCCTACAACCACACCACCCCCCCACCTCTCTCCCCCCCATCACCCCCCTCCCCACCTTAAAGCAGGTTATATTTCACCCCTCTCCTAATATTCACTCAGTTCTGTTGAAGGGTCATGAGGACTCAAAACGTCAACTCT
This sequence comes from Carcharodon carcharias, assembly GCF_017639515.1. Classification (NCBI taxonomy): domain Eukaryota; kingdom Metazoa; phylum Chordata; class Chondrichthyes; order Lamniformes; family Lamnidae; genus Carcharodon; species Carcharodon carcharias. Next base: position 88,600,686 of record NC_054475.1, read on the forward strand.
TTTCTTCTCTGCCGATGCTGCCAGACCTGCTGAGTTTTTCCAAGACAATTCCTGAACTGCCCAGCTGAGTGACCTTGCTCATGCTGCAGCGCAAAGTGTCCTCACAGGAGAGATCAGTGTCCTGCGAGTACAGTCCCGTGCAACAGACAGGGACACTTTGGCAAATTGTGCGCATCAAAACCCCAGCACCACACAGAGCCCAAAGTTAATCCATGAGGTCGAGACCGAAAACCCAGAAGACACACAGCCATGCTTCTTGAGTGAGGTCATAGATTGCGGTTCTTCATTTTGGAATGCTAACATTCTGGTAAATGGTAATCTAACAAATTTTAAATTAGATTCTGGTGCTAGAATGACAGTCCTGTCAGACAAGGAACCATGGCTCCAAGACCTCTGGCTTCAAACAACAGACATTCCACTTTATGGGGCAGGGGAGTCCAACTCCTGGTCATCGGCATGAACCTGGAACCACTGAGTTATGGCAGCAAACAGATCTTTGAGCTTATGTACATTATCTGTAACCAGCCTTTCTCTCTCCTGAACAGGGATGTTTGCATAGCCCCTGGATCTCCTCCAGAATGCAGAGTATGTCACGACCATCACTGTCATTAGCCAGCCAAAACAGCACGGTCCTGAGTACTCAAACACTAAAGAATATTCAGACTCGGATTTCACCTTTGATCTCTCTTCTTTCTTTGTGGAGCAGGTTCAGCCATTATCATTCCAGGTCCCGGAAAGTCCCCAATGGTCAGACCAACCTACTTCCCACAAAATTACCTTGACGCCTCTAGTGGGAGCGGTATCAGAGGATGATCAGCAGTTGGAGAAGCCTCTGCCTTCAATTACGATGATGGTACAGCTGATCAACACAGAAACCACTGTGCACATGCTGCAACTTCCAGCCAACATGCTACAACCACAAGGGATGCTTGAACCTGATAGCGGTCTCTCACCATTAACAACAAAAAGAGGTGAGCGTACTACTAAACCAGGCTGCCAGAATCTCTCATTTCAAGGTCTTGAAGGGGGCAGGTGGGGTATTGAGAATGTTGTACAAATGCTAATACAGTAGTAGCAATAATGTCAGAATAGCATTAAGCTTGTAACAATAAAGTAAATGCATACGATTAATGACAATGTAAGGTATGAAGTAAACTAGTATAACTCCATATCCATGGGATAAAGACTTGGTGGGAGAGGTAGAATAGGGGTCTGGCACATACAGGGTTAATGTGAGACTGAGTACAGCATAGCCCACACAGTGGTATTAAAAGGCACATGATGCAGACCAAGACATGGAGAAAGCTCCTTGCCTGTACCCTTTAGTACATATATTTATAGTTACAAGTAGTAATAAAGATTTGCTGTTAACAAGCAGAAGACTTTGAAGAGATCTTTAACAGACACATTCTGTGACCAACACTATCCCTACACTGAACAACTCCTGAGCCTACATTTTTCAGCAGCGTGACTGAATCAACAATTTTACCGCAGGTGACCTCCGAATTGATCACCCGCAAACCCACTGTCCAGTTAAGGATGGCAGGCAGGCTCCTGAACCTGCTGGCCCAGAGATAAAAACAAAATACTGCGGGTGCTGGAAATCTGAAATAAAAACAGAAACTGCTGGAAAAACTCAGCAGGTATGACAGCATCTGTGGAGAGAGAAACAGAGTTAACGTTTCAAGTCTGCATGACCCTTCTTCAGAGTTGGGTCATACGGGCTTGAAACGTTAATTCTGTTTCTCTCTCCACAGATGCTGTCAAGCCTGCTGAGTTCTTCTAGCAGTTTATGTTTGTATTATGGCCTAGAGGGCCGATGGCCTCAATAGTGTCATTGGGAGAGGTTGTCACTATGGGGCTTCCATTAAACCGATGGTCTCCCTATGTAGCTGGGAATCACCCTACCATCAACAAAATGCTGGTGGCTCCATAAAATGGCCCCTAATTCGACCTATATGTATGCAAATCAGTTGCCTACCTCCTTGGAGCATGCAGCCGCTCAGCATTCGGTGGCCGAGCTGCATCAGGGAACCATCCCTATTTTACAACCAGCCCTGCCACCTTCCTGGGCCAATAAAATTCTGCCCATTGCATCTCTTTAAATTTACTTCCAGCACTTCCCTATAAACCTGAAGTATTTGGCAAAGCAGAAAATGGGGTGTGTGGGACTAGCCAGGCTGCTTTCCTCTCAATGACATTCATCCTATTATGGGGTTTTGAGTATATTATAGCTGCTAACTCTTATCCTACATTGCTGCTTTATTCTTCCATCTCTGATATGAAAGAGAGGCAGCTCTATCCTTTCATTATTTAATGGAACAGGAAGTAACCTGGCCTCCAAATTAATTACTTGGCGCACAATAGTCTAACTATTCATCACCACAGAATTTCAGAATTGATACAGAACAAAAGGAGACCAATTGGTCTGTTCTGTCTGTGCCAGTTCTCTGTAGAAGCAATTTATCCAGTCCCCCATCTTCTCTCCATAGCCCTGCACATTCTTCCTTTCCTGATAAAAATCTAATCCAATTCTACCTGTGGTCTTGCAGATTCTTCCTTTTCAGGTAAAAATCCAATTATGCCTTGAATACCTCGATGGAATCTGTCTCCACCACACTCTTAGGCAGTGTACTCTAGACCTTAAGCATTCACTACGTGAAAGCTTTTCCTCAGGTCACCATGGCTTATTTTGCTAATTACCTTAAATCTGTGTCCTCATGTTTTCAATCCATCCACCAGTGGGAACAGTTTTTTCCCTAACTATTCTGTCCAGATCCCTCATGATCTTGAATACCTCTATCAAATAGCCTGTCAACTTTTTCTCCAAGGAAAACTATCCCAACTTCTCCAATCTGTCTACATAACTGCTGAACTTCCTCATCCCTGGGACCATTCTGTAATGCCTTCACATCCTTCCTAAAGTGTAGTGCCCCAGAAGTGAATGCAGTGCTCCAGCTGATGCTAAACCAGTGTTCAGTAAAAAGTTAACACAACTTCCTTGCTTTTATACTCTATGTCCCTTTTAATAAAGCATAGGATACTGTATGCTTTATTAAACATTCTCTCAACCAGTCCTGCCACCTTCAATGATTTATGCACATCTTCTCTCTGCTCCTGAATTCCCTTAAAAATTGTACCTTGTATTTTATATTGTCTCTCCATGTTCTTGCTACCAAAATGAATCACTTCACACTTCCCTGCTTTAAATTTCACCTGCCCATTCCACCAACTTGTCTGTCTTTTTGTAGTTCTTTCTATACTATCCTCCCCACAGTTCACAATGCTTCCAAGTTTTGAATCATCTGCAAAAGTTGAAATTGTGCCTTTACACCAAGGTCTAGGTCATTAATACATATTAGGAAGAGCATGGGTCCCAACACTGACCACTGGGGAACTCCACTATGAACCTTCCCCAGTCCGAAAAACATCCAATAACCACTACTCTCTATTTCCTATCACTCAGCCAATTCTGTATCCATGTTGCTACCATCCCTTTTATGCACCGAGCAATAACTTTGCCCGCATATGTGTTGAACGACACTTTATCAAATGCCTATCCAATACTCTTAACAATTTTAAACACTTCAAAGATCTTTATTGCCTCCTCTTTCACAATGTCCTGCATGCAATCCTATTCCTTGGTAAAGACAAATACAACGGATTCATTTAATACCTCAGCTATGCTCCCTACCTACATGAGTAAATCCCTTTCTTGGCCCCTAATCGGCCCAATCCTTCTTTTACCACCGTTTTACTGTTTACATGCCTGCAGAAGACTTTTGGATTCCCTTTTATATTAGATGATATAGCTTCTTTTCATACTTTCTCTTTGCATCTCTTAGATGCATTTTCACTTCCCCCACTGTAGCTCCCTCCCTCCCAATGATACTCCAATGTTCAGCTGGGTTCTCAGTTGTATTATCCACCAGACATCTGTCATATGCATACTTTTTCTTCATCATAATCTCCATCTCTTTTGTCCTCTAGGGAGATCTGGATTTGTTTGCCCTGTCTTTCCATTTCACAGGAACTTCCTTTGTCTGCACCTGAACAAATTATTCTCTAACGGCAGTCCATTATTTAGACAATGTTTTTTTCTGTCAACTTTTGATTCCAATTTATCTGGGCCACATCCATTCTCATCCCATTGACATTAGTTTTCCTCCAATTAATTATTCCTACTCTGGGTTGTTCCTGGTCCTTTTCCATAGTCAACCTATAGCTTTTGAGACAATAATTACTGCCCCCTAAATGTTCCCCTACTGACACTTGATCCACTTGGCCCACCTCACTCCCAAGAACTAGGCCTAGCAATGCTTCCTTTCTTGTTGGCATGGAAACATACTACTGTAGGGAATTTTCCTAAACACACCCCTGAACTCTTTCCCCTCTCTGCCCTTTATACTACCACTACCCCAGTCTACTATATTTGGATAATTAAAGGCCCCATTATAACTACTCTATAATTGTTGCACTTCTCTGTGGTTTTTATGCAAATTTGTTCTTTTAGATCTTTCCCACTAGTTGGTGGCCTATAAACTTGCTGTAACAATGTAATTGCACTTTTTTTGTTCCTTAGCTCTAGCTAAATAGATTCTGGCCTGAATTTCATGCTCCCCCAATTAAGGGTTTTTAGGTGGTGGGGGAGCGTGAACTAAAACAAATAGGCTTCCGGCTGGGTTCACGCCCACCCCAACCTCTCAGCAATTTTACACTGGGGCGAATGAGGCCTTGGATGGGCCACCTGGCCTTGCCCAAATTGAGGCCCTTAAGGGGGCAATTACTGGCTATTCAAGGGCTGTTTCCCACCAAGCCTCAATTTTAGGCTGGCAGAAGAATTTCCCAGGTGTGGGGGAAGGCCGCAAATGATCGGGCTTAGGGCATCCTGAGACCCCAAAAATTTACCTTTCCATCCAATCCCATGTCTTAGGGTGCAACATCTTCAGAAAGTTCCTCTTCTGTCCTTTGCAGCTTCTGTTGCTGCAGGGACTAGAGAGCTGCCAGCCAATTAGATTGGCAAATCCTGTGTTAGGGCACTTATTCAAGCTGAAATGGCTGTGGGGCAAGCAAAATCAGCAGTTTCGGATGGCAGGATGGGAAACCCTGCCATCTGAAATATCCTGACTTCTGTCCCTGACCCCTCTGGGACATATTCTCACTCCAGCACTGTATTGTTATCCTTAATCAATACTGTCACGCCTCCACCTTTCCTTCCTTGCTAATCTTTCCTGAAAACCTTGTATCAGATCTGGATTGAACACGTAGAGTTATAAAAAGCCTAACTCATCTCTGCCAAAATGGCCCTTTATATTAGGGTCAATAGATAACTCCAGACTACTTTTCTCTTCTACTACTCATTCTTTAACAACCTCATTCAAACTCACATTTGACTAATCTTTTGGTAACCCCACATAATATCTCCTTCTTTGGCTTTGCACCAAATTGCCTTTATAGCACTGGGTTTGTTTTGGAGCCTATTTCTGCATTAAAGCCATCCTAGAAAAGCAAGTTGCCATGAATGATTTTAACTCTTGGCGGAATTGGCCGCTCCCATTGTCATAGCGGTCATGAGCAGGCAATATGGCGAGAAGGTCAAAAAATCAGTTTTACACCGTTGTGAAACCAGGTTGCGATCGTCCACACCACCCGTCAATAGCGGGCCATGTTTCCCACTGCCGCACGCCGGGAACCTAATTTCAATACTTTAGCATTTCATTATAAGCCCTGCTCACCAGAATCATCCCCCCCAACACCCCCCCCCACCCCCCCCGCCCCCACATTAGATTATCAGGGCACTTAGGAATGATTGCACACTGACGTGTTTCAGAGCTCTACATAAGTGGCATACACCTGGTGAGCTGCACTTCGCTTGGGACTTTGAGATTAGTTTGCCTACCTTGCTTCGAGCAGCACTCATGGTCATCAATGCCAGGCTTCGCAGGCAACACCACATCACTTTTAGCAGGGCTCATATGCAGATCTTTACCTGTCTGATCAGCCGTAAGTTGGGGGTGGTTTTCAATGGTTGCAAGGCTAGGGTTTGCTTGGGGAAGGGGTAGAAGTGGCCTCAGGCAAGGGAGGAGGCTGCAGTAAGAGGGCTGTACTGAGCAAGGGGAGTATCTCAGAGTGTGTGTGGAGGCACAAGTTGATCTGTGCAAGTGGCCTCAAGATGGTGAGGAGGCAGTCTCCAGAGGAGATGAGACCAGTTGGAGATGTGAGGGTGTGTGTGAGAGAATGAGTGGTAATGTCCCTTGAGCTGCAGTGAGCGAGATGCCAGTAAATGTGTGTTGGCCTTGTGAGCATGTGAGTTGAAAGTGATGAGATGGTTGACTTATCATGGCAGCACGAATGAGATTATTCATCCGTTTTCTGCACTGGATGGTTGTGTGCAGTATTGGCACTGACCACTTCTGCCACCGCCTCCCAAGCCAGAATGATGAGACTGATGGGCCTCCTGTGGCCAAGTTAGAGTAGAGGACATTGTGACAGGCCTCCATGGTGTACAGGAGGCTTCCCAGGGATGTGTAACTGATTCGGGAGATGCACTCTTCCTGGCTTTTGGGCCATGTCTTCACCGGAGCAGTCCTGAGCTGCAAGCATTAAGTGTGCAGGGCTGCAGCTTAAATATAGCGCCCAGTATGAGGAAGCGGCAAGGTAACGGCGTGGTGGGAAAATCGGAGGCCACCCGTCAGAGTGACAGTTTGTTTCCTGTGGCTGCGGGAAGGGGTCAAGATGGCAATAAAACCCGCCATTGTGACCAGTGGGTAAAACATCTTTTTTCATACCTGCTACCGCACTTAGCGTAAATCTGGGACAATTTATCTTTTTCTTTGCTATTGTCTCCACACCTGTCCTGACGGTACCAGGGTAACTTTTTGTCTTTGGTATGGGCAGAGCAGAAAAGAAGAAAGTCTTTCAGGAATGATTTTGCACTGGTAATAGAACTGTCTGCTTTCACCACTACTTTTCAATGCCATAGAAGGAAAATTCATGAAAGAAGTCATCTCTTCTCTCCCTGAATATCTTAGGGCCAGTATTGGTGTTCACAATATCTGTAACATCAGATGTGCTGATGTCACCACCCTAATGGCCAAAGGCAAGTAAGAACTACCTATGATGGCTGAAGAGCTGAGAAAGTTATTTTTTTTTATGTCTTGTAATAAATTCCTGTTCACACATAGAACCTGGCGTGTGCCATCTCTGCGTATCTATGAGGCACAAAACATAATAGTTGGTGAAGAGAATGGAGAATAGTTTAATTTTACTGGCTGCAGCACATTTCCTTTCTTTATTGGGAGACCTGCCCCTGCTATGAGATTAGCTTCTTGGTCACGATGGGTATGGGTGGTCCACAGATAGCAGCAACCGAACATGATACTCATCCATTGCTTTGGAGCAGAAGGTTAGTGATTATTCAACCAGCTCACAAAAAACATGTCTATGTTTGAAACAATGGTAAGGGCTCTTGAAAAATACTTCAGGCCAAAGAAAATGTGAAGATCGAAAGATATACCACCAGAGATATCAGGGAAATGATGAGAACATAGAACAATATGCGGCAGAGTTGCAGCAGCTGGCTTCCACGTGTCATTGAGTGAGCCAAATTTACAAACTAATTCATGATCAACTTATTGAAAAAAACTTCAATTCTACAAATTAGGGAATACCTACCCATGGAGGATGGTCACTTGCAAAAAGCCACAATCTTAGCAGTCCACATTGAATATGCCATGTTTGATTTAGATGTTACACAGAAATGCACCCTCAGACTCAGGGTCACAAAGACAGATTGCCCAACCAGCTTAAGTGTAATGGTTACAGACCGCAACCTCAAATTCATATATTTCAGTGTAGTCATCGGAGACCTTCATATCTGTACTTGGAGAAAATGAAAACTCTGAACTCTAAGGAATGGCCTGACGTACATATGGTTGCTGTTTCTATTGGTTTAATTTAAAATAATGTCCTTTAGTTTTACAAGGAGGAAAAGCTATTGCACTCAATTGTTCGGTGTTTGATTAGGTGTGGCTGTTGACTGTTCTCTGTGCTCTGTGTTGTCTGTCAAGCCTGTGGGTGTAGTTACAGAGAAAGAGAAACTGAAAGGAATCTTGTACCTGGAAGCATTTTTTAAAAAAAAGCTTTTGTAATATAGTCCTGATCATCAGATATCTCTGAAACACAAAACACAATACGTCAAGTCTGAAGTTTGGGTTGAGCATCAACAGACACTCGATGACAATTTATGGTGAGAGTAATGTGATGATTCAGTCTGTTACAAATACAAATGTATATCAATTTCAATTTCTGGGATTGAAAGGGACCATAAATGGGAATAGCCACACAAGTCAAGACGAGGCCAGTAATTGCCCACTTTACAACTCATCAGCTGAATGAAGTATGGAGGGCATCTATCATCACCCTCCACTTAGAAAAGCAACTTGCAAGAGGAAGAGAATTAAGGGCTTTTGAAATGTGGTTCTAGTGAAGGGTCTTTAGAATCAGCTGGGCAGAGCGAAGAACCAATTAATTTGTCTGCAGGGAAATCAGAATCCCAGCATCTCATGAACTTTCAGCTAAAGTGAAGTGGAAATTGAGAAAGTGCGACCACTGGAAAAAGTTGGGTAGAGTTTGGCGCTGGTGACAATAGAAGGTGAAACAACCAGAAAGAACAGGCCAAGCTGGAGATGGACTGGATGGGTGGACATCAGAAAGTGGACAGAGGGGAATGACAGTGGCACCCAGAATTGCAGTGAACTGAGAGGGATGCCTATAGCAACTCGTGGACAATGGCTAATTATACCTGGAATAGAAATCAACCCTTCACTAGAACCACATTTCAAAAGTTTTAATTCCCTTCTCACAATCTTATTGAGGATTCAACTCTTTCACCCATAAAGTGTAATGTTCCATACCAGGAATCTTGCAAGTTGCTTTTCCAAGTGGAGGGTGATGATGGATGCCCTCCATACTTCGTTCAGCTGATGAGTTGTAGAGTGGGCAATTACTAGCCTTGTCTTGATTTACATCCTACATCCGTGATTCCTCTGACACCCTACATCACATCAACAATCTCCAGTTCCCTGGCCCCAACCGGCTCCTCTTCACCATGGACGTCCAATCCCTCTACACCTCCATCCCCCACCAGGATGGTCTGAGAGCCCTTAGCTTCTTCCTTGAACAGAGGCCCGAACAATCCCCATCCACCACTACTCTCCTCCGTCTTACACTGAACAATTTCTCCTTCAACTCCTCTCACTTCCTCCAAATAAAAGGTGTGGCTATGGGTACCCGCATGGGCCCCAGCTATGCCTGTCTCTTTATGGGGTATGTGGAACATTCCTTGTTCCAGTCCTACTCCGGCCCCCCTCCACAACTCTTTCTCTGATACATTGATGATTACTTCGGTGCTGCTTCATGCTCTCGTCGGGACCTGGAAAAATTTATTAATTTTGCTTCCAATCTCCACTACTCCATCATTTTCACATGGTCCATCTCTGACACTTCCCTTCCCTTCCTTGACCTCTCTGTCTCAATTTCTGGTGATAGACTGTCCACCAATATCTATTACAAACAAGCCTACCGGCTCCCACAGCTACCTCGACTACAGCTCCTCACACCCCGCTTCCTTTAAGGACTCCATCCCATTCTTTCAGTTCCTTCATCTCCGTTGCATCTGTTCTGATGATGCTACCTTCAAAAACAGTTCCTCTGACATGTCCTCCTTCTTCCTTAACTGAGGTTTTCCACCCACGGTGGTTGACAGGGCCCTCAACCGTGTCCGGCCCATCTCCCGCGCATCTGCCCTCACGACTTCTCCTCCCTCCTAGAAACATGATAGGGTCCCCCTTGTCCTCACTTATCACCCCACCAGCCTCCGCATTCAAAGGTTCATCCTCCGCCATTTCTGCCAACTCCAGCATGATGCCACCACCAAATACATCTTCCCTTCACCCCCACCACCCCCCCCACCCCCAGCGGCATTCCGTAGGGATCGTTCCCTCCGTGACACCCTGGTCCACTCCTCCATTACCCCCTACTCCTCAACCCCCTCCCACGGCACCTTCCCATGCAACCGCCGAAGATGCAACACCTGCCCCTTCACTTTCCCTCTGCTCACTGTCCAAGGGCCTAAACACTCTTTTCAAGTGAAGCAGCATTTCACTTGCACTTCCCTCAACTTAGTCTACTGCATTCGTTGCTCCCAATGCGGTTTCCTCTACATTGGAGAGACCAAACGCAGACTGGGTGACCGCTTTGCAGAACACCTTCGGTCTGTCTGCAAACGTTACCCAGACCTCCCTGTCGCTTGCCATTTTAACACTCCACCCTGCTCTCATTCCCCTATGTCCATCATTGGCTTGCTGCATTGTTCCAGTGAAGCCCAACGCAAACTGGAGGAACAGCACCTCATCTTCCGACTAGGCACTTTACAGCCTTCTGGACTGAATATTGAGTTCAACAATTTTAGATCATGAACTCTCTCCTCCATCCCCACCCCCTTTCCATTTTTCCCCCTCCTTTTTGTTTTTTCCAATAATTTATATAGATTTTTCTTTTCCTACCTATTTCCATTATTTTTAAATGTATTTCCATCCATTGTTTTATCTCTACCTTTTTTAGATTCCTTCACCCCACCCCACCCTCACTAGGGCTATCATGTATCTTGTTTGTCCTGCTTTCTACCCTTAATTAGCACATTCCTTTAGATAATATCACCACCTTCAACACCTCTTTGTCCTTTTGTCTGCGACATCTTTTGGTTATCTCCACCTTTCATTGGCCCTTTACCTAGCTCTTTTTGTCCCAACAACCTGCCCCCCCCCCCACTTAAATCAGCTTATATTTCACACCTTTCCTATTTTTACTTAGTTCTGTTAAAGGGTCATGAGGACTCGAAACGTCAGCGGTGTTCTTCACCACCGATGCTGCCAGACCTGCTGAGTTTTTCCAGGTATTTCTATCTTTGTTTTTGTTCTGGAATAGAAATGCCCTGATTCTCCCTCTATTTAAATGGTCAAAGGAAAATCAGTTAAGTGGGTTCTGTAACAGGCATATGATCCTTCTAATCCCATTTTCCTCTCTGGTTTCCCACGAAGTGTTGGTCAATACGTAGGCAGTAAAAACAAAATCTACCCTATTGATTATTATTGAGGTACAGATTCATGAACTTCTTCCTGAACCTCAGTGAAGTGCCCATTCTACTTGTTAGAGATTAGACAGTGAGCATAGCTACGGTGTTCACGTACGGGTATGTCATAGTCAAGCTCAATCCTGTACTCGCTCAATGTTCGCACACACTCACTTTCCAGCAAAATCATTGGATTATAGTCAGGGGTCCCTCCACCACACCCCCCGCTTCCCAGTTCTCATGGCTAGGGGGGAAAGAAGTCAAATAGGGTGTGGTGCATGGGTTTGAATTAGATTTAAGGACGTCAGGATAAACATTTCAGCAGCCAATCTTTATTGTACTCATTAAACAAATCTATAAACAACTCCAAACAAAACGATCAAAGCAAATTGTGGAATTTGGCCATGGTCTTGCAGGAGTAGATGAATTTCTTAGATTTATAGATTCATATTTCAGCAATTTTGCAGAGTTATTTTCAAATTAAATCTAATTAGTGTAAAATGCAGTGAGGTCTTATCACATTTAATGAGTGATTACCCATTTGGCTACTTTGTCAGCTTTAATTCCCGTTATATCAAGCAGCATAACAGCAAATAGCATTCCAAAGACCAAATTCTATAATGTATATGTGTTGGTACAGCATTTGAATAAGCGTAACCAATAATTCATTTATATTATGTTCTGAAAAGCCTTTTTTACCTCCTGATCTGACACAACAGATTTTTGCATCCACTCAAAGACCAAGGCCTAAAATGTACAGTGGGTAGGAGAGGGTACACATATTCCATATGCCAAAATGTACTTGCCTGGGGTCTTCACTGCTGACCACTAGCCTCCTCCCCCACCCCCACTAGCCTCCTCCCCCACCCCCACAAAGTTTGCAGGTTCAGAGACGATCCATTAGTTTTAATATCAGTCATGCTAACAGAACGAGAAGCATGTCTTGGGTGCCTGCCTTATTGGCAAGCTGCAAATTGCGGTGGTGGTTGCTGGTTCTGGGCAGGGGAAGGTGGCGTGGGGGGAGGGAAAGAGGCTCAAGGCTCTTCCCGGAAGAAACTTTAATGAGTCTCCAGTGATAATGCTGAATTTATTATTTTTTAAACACACCTTATTCTTTGGATTTCAGGGTGGGACCATGATCTGGATTCTCCTGGTGACCCTCACTTCCAGTATCTGCCTGCCTGAGGAATTTAAAATAAAAGGATCAGAGCATGGTTGGTGGAATAGAATATGACCATAACATTTCAGAGATGGATAAATCCCTTGAATTTGTAGATATATATTCCAACAAGACTAGAGTGTCATTTTCATATTACATTTAATAGGTGCAAAATGTAATGAGTTTTTATCACATTATTTAATGATTGAATATTCACTTAATTTGGAGCTGGTCACTTTGTCAGCTCTAATTCCCCAATTATGTTCAGCGGTATAACAGTAAGTAGAGTTACAATGATTAAATTATGTAATTTGTCTGTTCATGTGCAAGACCTGATCAAAGCCAGCCAAGCTGAAAACAACCAAACTAATGAATTGTTCAAAGTTTGGGTCTCTGAGAATAATTATCTCTCATCTAGTGTTGTATTACCATTCGTCTGCCTACCAATCCACCAAAACAGGGGGTTCCTTCCATTCATTCCCTACTGCTCTAATGCTGATGGGCTTGTTTGGGTTGTGAGTAGGTTCCCCAACCAACACACCATCCCAGAAGAAGGATAGAACTGCTGGATTTAGAAGTTGCTCTAATTTCTCACCATTATGGTGAATTTTTATTAAAATTCATCCAAAATATGTGCTTGAAGGGCTACATATTTTATGGTCTCTAGGGGACATGGCCAGGTTTTCACTCCAGAAGCAAGTAGTTCAAGTCAGGAAATCTCCCAACTCACCAGACTTGCCACAGTTGAAAGGCCCCCGAATGGTACGATTTTCGCTCTGGTGTTGGGGGGGGTGGGTGGGTGGGATTTAGATGGTGGTGCGGACATGGGATAGAGTCAGGCCCACTGCCCCCAGAAGCACATTAGAGGCGGTCACAGGGGTAGCTGAGTGCCGGGGTGGGCTGGTTAAAAGCCAAGTATACTAAATGATGCCATCTAGTTCTACTGAAAGAGCTCTTACACCTGCCCTTATTATGTATGCTTGGCTGATAGCCCAGGCTCATAAAAGGACTGTCTCAGTAGGGGTTGTGTTTTCACAGTTGGTGAGTGTTGTTGACTTTGCTTGATTGAAATCTTTAAGTGGTTATAATCAATTGTTCTTTCTGTGATCTCTTTTGTCAATGTATATTTGCACATGATTAAAAGCTGTGAAGTGTTCAAAACTTCTGATGCTGATACTTCAATGATCTGTCTGATTGATACTTCTGTAGGCTTGTAGGAACAGCTGATTTGTTTTCCAAAAGATTTGTGAATAAGTTTTTTTCTAAGCAGTTCGACACTTGCCATTGTTACTATTTGGTTCATTGGTTCTGTTCAGAGTGTTTGGGTGAATGGGCATGGAAGGGCCATGAGATGGCATGGAGTGTATGAGGGGCCATTGGGGATGGGTGGGTGGCAGGAATTGGCATGAATTGGCATGGGGGCCATAAGAGGATATGGGGTTGGATGGGGACATGAGTTTTCACTGCAATGAAATAGAAGGGGCATGGGAGGGGCATTGAGGCATGTGTAAGGCCTTCTTATCTTACTGTTCAAAAGGTTCCTGCATCCAGACTACGGTTCATAACTTCTCTGAGGGGCCAAGAACCACAAGTCATCCAGAAGCTAGCCTGACTCCATGAAAATTGCAGGTGCTAGAAGATGCCCTCCCTGCAATAGAGACAGCCAAGTCAGGGATGCAGGGTGAGAATTTGCTACCCGCCCCCTTATCCCATTATCAGCAAAAATTTGGGGCACCAGGAATAGAGGTGGGAATCCTAGAATCAGGTCCTGCACACCAATTTTAAATGGTTCCGTAATCATTGCAACTCTACAAATATAGGTGACCTAAAGTATGATAAAGAGTATGAAATGTACCCTGTGAGACAGCTTGTAAATTAGAATCCTTAAATACATAGAGCTATTGACTGGACTGAGTCTATTTCACTCATTGTCAACATCTGGCTCTTCACATTAGTAAACACTATAGTTCAGCAGCTGTGAAGTGGCAAGAAACTATAGAGAATAATTCAAAATTTAGGTGGTAACACAGCACCAATGCAGGAATAATAGGCGGGATTTTCCACACCCGCCCACCACCAGGATCATCCGGTCCCACCGCAAGTCAGTGGCCTTCTGCCTGGGGCGCTGCCTCGCCCACAGTGGCTCCTGCTCACAACGGGGCTGGAAAATCCCAGCCAATAGTGTCTGGGAGACCTAGGAGTCCTTGTAGATTCAATGCTCAACAAGTCCAATTAATGCCCAGAGCAATCAAATGCATGGCTAAAACAAGTCAGGAAGTTGTGGCAAATCTGTTATATCACACCTTGAGTACTGGTCACCAAAGAAAGGGAGACATTCAAAGTACTAGAGGTAGGGCAGAGAAGAGGCTAATCTGTATTGTCAAAAGACTGAAAAATGAGGAAAGATTAGAGAAACTTTGGCTGAGAGGTGATCCTATAATGGTATACAAGTTGGTAAATGGTATAGTGGTTCTTCAGGCCAAAGATAATAAGAAAATGTTATGGACTTCCAGTTAGAGTGGTGGAAGCAAAAATCCAGAAATCATTTAAGGAATAATTACATGTGGCTGAGGGGGGTGGGTGGGGAAGAGGATGGGAGTGGAAGTGAAGGAATGGAGGGTTGTTCTTTATGGATTTAATAAGATTTTCCAAATAGGCTTGCTCATCTGTAAGTACCTTGCTGTTTTGTGATATGCCTGTATATTTCCTCTCAATTCCAATGATAGAAAATACCATATCATTAGATCACTTTGTCCAGCTAAACAACTATCCAGATGCACTTACAGATAAATGATTTGCAGAAGGAAAAACATTGGTAAAATGCTGTTCAGCACAACTAGTCATTTACATTTCAGTCAACCACCATATACTGTTGAAAACAGTTTATAATTCTTCCCATTTCTCTTGAAAGCTAATGAAGAGATATTGGTGATTACTTATAATTTCATGATAGATTGGATTCCCTGCTGTTGTAGAATTAACTGATTTACATTGCTTTGAAATCCACCAGGTTACAGCTCAGACAGAAATTGAAAATTAACTTAACCCAATTTTCTCCATAATTGAAGTACATAAGCATTACGACCTAACCCTGCCTGTAATGGAATGACAAAAAATTCAACAATGCAAGAAGATTCTGGGTTCTAATTTTTTCTCCCATTCAGTTTGAGCAGTCCCCTGACTTACATACCTACTAATTTTAGCAACTGACGGTAATTGGAAATGATCCTAACTGACCCTGAACTGAGTTTTTGTCCCCATACTGTCACCATCACCAAGGTTGCCCATTTCTATCCCTGTAACTCTGACCTTTCTACCTCAGCTTATGTGCCACTAAAACCTTCATCCATACCTTTGATATCTCCAGACTTGGCCATCTAATGTTTTCTTGGTGTTCTCCTGTCCTCCACTCCCGATAAGCTTCAGGTCACCTGAAGGGGACTGCTCAAACTGAGTAGGAGAAAAAATTAGAACGCAGAATCTTCTTGCATTGTTGAATTTTTTGTCATTCCATTACAGGCAGAGGTAGGTCGTAATGCTTATGTACTTCAATTATGGAGAAAATTGGGTTAAGTTAATTTTCAATTTCTGTTTGAGCTGTAACCTGGTGGATTTCAAAGCAATATAAATCAGCTAATTCTACAACAGCAGGGAATCCAATCTATCATGAAATTATAAGTAATCACCAATATCTCTTCATTAGCTTTCAAGAGAAATGGGAAGAATTATAAACTGTTTTCAACAGTACATGGTGGTTGACTGAAATGTAAATGACTAGTTGTGCTGAACAGCATTTTACCAATGTTTTTCCTTCTGCAAATCGTTTATCTGTAAGTGCATCTGGATAGTTGTTTAGCTGGACAAAGTGATCTAATGATATGGTATTTTCTATCATTGGAATTGAGAGGAAATATACAGGCATATCACAAAACAGCAAGGTACTTACAGATGAGGAAGCCTATTTGGAAAATCTTATTAAATCCATAAAGAACAACCCTCCATTCCTTCACTTCCTCTCCCATCCTCTTCCCCACCCACCCCTCTCAGCCACATGTAATTATTCCTTAAATGATTTCAGGATTTTTGCTTCCACCACTCTAACTGGAAGTCCATAACATTTTCTTATTATCTTTGGCCTGAAGAACCATTATACCATTTAGCAACTTGTATACCAATATAAGATCACCTCTCAGCCTAACCTATTTTTTAAGTATGCAGATCAGGCTCCATTGATGTCATTGAGCATGACTGCTTTTTTAACTGTGAACCTGAGGGTAGCAGCTAGTTCAGCTGATGTTAGAGAATTTAGACCCCATTTTAGAACAGATTTACTAACACTCTAAGAGACAGATCTATCAAAGTGAAAATTATGTCTTCTTCACATTTATGAATTTGGTGGTTAGGTAATACCGGACATTCTAAAGACTGAAGATTGTAGAAGGAAGGACAAACTGAGTAAGGTACAGCGTAATTCACAGTACTGACGTAATGGTAGAGTATGGCCTGGATTTTTGGCAAGTCAGGAGGTTTCGGGACCCCATTAAAAATGGCAGCAGGACCCAATTCTGGGATTTGAGCAGTTTTCATCAGTGCGGGATAAGGGTGCAGGCAGTCAGGCCGCATACAGCACTTCCACCCTTGCCGGCTATTTAAACCCCTGACAATTTTAGTGGAGGCAGACCTCTTTCGTAAGTAGACATGGTTCATGGTCTCTCAGCGGGGACATGAATCTTGGAAGAGCCCCAGTTCCAAGTGGGGAATCAAAAAAACAGCCACCTGTTGTTGGAATTCTTTCATTGACAGGCTTTGAAATACAAAAAAAAATCTGTTCTTTCAGTTTCAATAGTTAAATGCTGTATTATAGGTTAGATGTGTTTTTACTGCAATGATTGATTATTGGGCTTCATCCTGCAGGTAAGTTAACCATTACATTGGTCAGCTTTACATGGGGCAGGATTTTATGCGTCGGTGAGCGGGGGTGGGGCCAGCTCACCGACGCATAAAATTATGTGCGGTGACATCGGGGGAAACCCCCAACATCACCGCGCCCCAATTAAATTTTCAGGAAGGCGGGGGCCCAGCAAAATCATCTGTGCGCCTGCTGACCTGTCAATGGCCAATTGAGACCATTGACAGAGGTAATTAAGTAATTAGAGGACCTGCCCGTCCAACCTTAAGGTTGGTGGGCAGGCCAGGAGCCCCGGCGCGAATTGGAAAAAGCATGAAACCTCACCCACAGGCAGGATAAAGTTTTTGTGAAAATTATGGACATGTCCCAACTCATGTGACATTGTCACATGAGGGGACATGTTAGGGAAATTTTATATTTTTATTTTTATTTTTTTGACATTTACAGCCAATCTCCCTGAGGCTGCACTTAGCTCAAGGAGATGAGTGCATTCTTTCGTGCGCATGCGCGAAAGAGCGCAGTCTCGATTTTGGGATCCCCCCCGCCCCGCTCCCCCAACTCACACGGGGAGTGCATAGCGCTTTACAAGATTTGGTGGGTAATTGCAGCATCAAAATATGGTAATCCAGTTCAGCAGGGGAATATCTTCTGATTCATCCGTAGATGCAATTTTATACACATTAACTACAGGACATTGTCACTGCACATGTTCAGATCTGATGAATACCAGTGATAACATTGTGGTGAGAAGTAAATGAATATACAATTGTCTATTATATGTTGTAATCTGGTAAAGGGAATAGAATTGGAGGAAATACATATTTACTGAATTGTGTGTTCTGCTCCTTCAATGTTGCTCTGTCCTGACATATCCCTCCAATATTGTTTCTGCTTCTGATGTTCTCTTGTTACAGATATTTCTGACTTCAGTGTTCCAGAATATAATTGATATTTTCAGTATGTTTGATGTCTCCCTGTGACTGACATTTATCAGAGTTTGTGTGTCGTTTTCCTAGTTTGAGTGAATTGCACAGCAAGGGAGTTCTGACAACATCACAAACCTGAATATAGTTTATTCTGACCTGGAGGCATTCTCTTCACATTTACATAGTTTCATGTAATGACAACAGCACTCCAATAGACTATATCCTGCATTGCTATTAATAACACAATCACCTATGGTTTAGCAGCCCCACATTCGGGGAAACGTCACCTGTCCTCTCTTTCTCTGGTCGAATGGATGTTGTTTGTCTCAGGTGTGCCTTAGAAGAGTCGATACCTATTATTGATTTCTTTCCTGCTGTCCAATTGTGGTGTTATAAAAGCTGTCACCTTAATGTAAACTGTGATACTTTAACAAGCCATTGAGTGGCAATGCTGTGACTGACAGGGATTGACAACCACCGCGGGTTCTAGTTACAGTGGGAAATATGAGATCAGATTAACTCATTAAGTACCAAATCATCTATACAGGATTCAAACAGAGTGAAATCACTTTGGGCGGAATTTTACATTTTTGAGACTAAGTGCGGTGGCGGGTGGGATTCGTGGCACATTTTCCACTGGGCGTAGGGGTGGCATTTCATGCCCAATTTCACACTCAGAAGTCCATTAAATATCCATCGGCGAGTAAGTCTCCAAATCACAAGCTTGGGTGGGCACTGATTCATCCGCCCTGCCATTACCTAATGGGGTCAAAAATCTGGGCCCCATGTTTAAACACCACCTGAACACATATTCACTCTCTCCAGCCCAGCTGAATGAAGGGGATGTCTCAAGGGGATGGCTGCATCCTAGAAGAAAGCTGCACTGAAGTTCAGTAAAGGGCCCCCTAGATCTTGGCCCTCTAGAGGATGCCCGCCAAAGTCATCAAAGACAACAGGGTGTAATGGTCAGCAGGCTGCCTCCACCTCTACTGTGGATGACGGGGATGCACCTAGACGTAGAGGTAGGGTTACAAAAATTAGAAGTTTTGACATCACTTCTGGATCACTGGTGTTCAATTACTGTTTATATCATGAACCTTTGTAAATACATTTGCTGTTCATGAGAATAATCTCTTCATTTGAAAGCATCATGTATATGCATTTATGTGCCCTCTTATTGCGAGGGTGAGCCATGCTCCCACTCGG
Source organism: Carcharodon carcharias (assembly GCF_017639515.1). Lineage (NCBI taxonomy): Eukaryota > Metazoa > Chordata > Chondrichthyes > Lamniformes > Lamnidae > Carcharodon > Carcharodon carcharias. The sequence continues at coordinate 88,620,017 of NC_054475.1, forward strand.
TGATCGCCTCCCTGAGCCTCACATTCATGTGATGTGTAGCTGACTCATGATAGTTATTCTAGCCTTGTGTTATGAGAGGGAGGTGTGTATAACTCTTTACTGGAATTGTCAGCAAATACGTTACTAACCAAACTGCTTAGAAGACAACATGGAGTTAGGCATGCTCAATAGCCTTTGAAGATTAGCTGTAATTGTCTCTCTAAATGAGAAGATTGCCTTTATTGGTGGTGCCAAAGCACAAGGCCTGCAGCTATAATGCTCTCTCTAACCATATGCACATCCCAGTGTCCACTGAAAGTTTCTCATAAAGGTGGTGACGACTGCATAAAGTTCTTTGATGCAACTTTTGCATTGTTGTGCCCACTTTCCCTTCCCAGAGAACATTGATACAGGGTTAGCCACTGATGTTTCTAGAGATTAGGGCCTGAGATGAGGGTTGAAAGTGCAAGTCTGAATGCTGAACATGTTCTCAATGCCACTGATTGTAAAGGCCTTTCAGTGCACTGGCATACACTAAGGGACAGAAAGAATTTGGCTGTATCTCGTTGCCTATACCTTAATCCTCCTAGAATCTTGTGCATGTCAGTATGGTACTGGCAGTCTTTCAAGACGTGCTTATTCAAGGGCATCTCACGTGGAAGCCACCCTCACCTCCCAATTCAGGTTTCTGCCCTTTCTGCTCTTCATCGTCTGAGGAGCTCTTAGTTTCCTCCATATCTCCCTCTGGCAAGGGATCTCCCCTTTGTAGCACCAAGTTAATGTTAATGAACATCAGGGGGTGGTGCCATGGAGCTCTCAAAGCCACAAGTGTGTAATCGATTGCACCCTCGAGAGAAGCCTGAGATAGCTGCAAACCCCAAAAATCTAGCAGCCTTGCTAGCTTCATCGAGTGTGAACTTCACATAATGATGAGCCTATGATAGAGGGCATCTGACACCTCCTTGATACATTTATGTGCTAAGGACTGTGGGATGCCACATAGATCCTTTGTGGATCCCTGGAATGATTCACAGGCAAAAAAGTTAAGTACCTTAGGGCCAATGGCAGTGGATGTCCTCCCAGTCCATGGGGCACTAGATCTTCCCACAAAATGTGGCAGATGTGATCTACCACATCTTTGACAAGTTAATGTTAATGAACATCAGGAGGCGGTGCCATGGAGCTCTCAAAGCCACAAGTGTACAATCAATTGCACCCTCTAGGGAAGCCTGAGATAGCTGCAAACCCCAAAAATCTAGCAGCCTTGCTAGCTTCATCGAGTGTGGCATTGTCTTTTGCTCATCTCCAGATAGAAAAGTCTTCTTCAATAGATCTTTGGTCATGTAAGTCACCTCTGTGGAATGGGTCTAACCTTCACACCCTTTGGATTTTGCTGGGGCTCCTCTGGACCATGGACCTTGAGCCTCCTTTGGGCTAGGCAGTGCAGGGCCCTTCTCCTTCTCAAGTGGATCAATGCCATCAAGAAGGCAGCATTGAGCAAAGGCTCCATTATTCAATCCTCCTTCTCCCTGGGGAATGATATATGCAATGGATTAATGAGCTCTGGGCAAATATAGTAGACTTTCCACGCACAAACAGAAAGAATATGTCATAACCTAGAGCTGTGTCTGCACTACTAGCTTTATGCTGACACCTTGCAGCTGAGGCGCACACTCACAGATCCAGGTGACCAAGGTACCAACCCTGATATTTGACATCTCAATCCCACAGAGGTTGGAAGGGATTTAGACACCTTCATGAAATGAGCCGCCTTACCAATGACATTCCTGCAATCTCTCATCTGGTATGTTGATCAAGCTCAACTTGTAATGACTGAATGCCCTTTGGCCCATGATCCATGCCAATTGAAGAAATCACATTAGAGGCTTTCATTGATGATCTGGCAAGTATGCAGCAGCTGTGCTTCCTTAACAGTTGCCTGCATTTTCTGTTAATGCTCAAATGGGTCAACTGTATTGTGAGGCCACTGGCTCCTGCAGTCTCTCGTTAAAGTGCAACAAAAGGCAAAAGCTCCAATTGCACCTTCTCAAGGGAGTCTTCCTCTTTTCTCTGAGCTCTGACTCTATTTCAATGTTGAGACTCCAAGCAGTTTGAGGGTGCCCCTGAAAGGGTCCCTGAGTGCAGCCCTGGGCTCCTCCCACACTGCCTCAAACTCCTCCTGTGCAGATTCTTTTTCAGTTTTGATTTCAAACTGCGCAACTGCTTCAGGCTTTCAAGATGATGGTGCTGCATTTTTACTTTGAGACCAGCTTCGACCCTCCCCCTGTTCACGTTTGGGTCCTTCTAATCTTCCTGGAACCCCACGGTGTGCAAGTAGAGCTTCCTTTGGATGTTCTCCAGCCTCCCCCAGTAATCCTGGATCCCACTGTTATTGTGGTGAATATTCCAACCCTCTCCCTGAACCCTTCACTGTTGATGTCCCCCTGTCAATGTGGAGCTCACCCCTCCCCTTTTAAAGGCTGTGTGCACAGTCACATACAGCGAAGAACACCCCCAGGAGAGTTCTGAATCTCCCCTTTATTACGTATTCCACATTTGCAGGCTGCAGTCGCCTCCCCTAACCATGACCACTGCATCTGCAGTCCAGTACCAAGCCAGATAAGCCCATGGTCACTGACTGTAAGACCATGACAACACCCTGCACACCAAGCTGTGGCTTATCCCAATTGAACACACAGCCCTTGTCCTTCCCTGGAGTGAGACTACAATGTGTGTCATGGATAGCCCTGGATCATGGATCGCAAAGCCCAGGACTGCCTTTAATGTCTCACCCTGAGTAAAAGGACCGCAAAGTCCAGGACTGCCTTTAATCTCCCACCCCAACCTCTTGGCCCCAGACCATGAAATATGACTGCCTTTCAATGAGCTCTCCGATTCCTTTTTTGCTGATGACAACAGTCTCCCTCCCCTTCACTACATGAGTGTTTGTGCAACTCATCCCTCTTGCGCACCCCTTCCCCTCCCCACCTCCATGAGTCTCTGTGCAACTCATACCTCATGTGCAATACTAACACAAACACTCCCCACCCCACCCTCCCCTCACCCCACCCTCCCCTCCCCTCCCATTCATACAGTTTGATTCTCATCCACCCCTTATGTTTCTGAATTCTAGTCTTCCATGTCGGGCTCCAGCTTCCTCATCCTTGGTCTCCCCTCTACCCAACATCATCTCCCCTCCCCTCCCCTCTCCCACCCCATCATTGTCCCCCATGTCTCCTTCTTCCTTCCCCCACCTCCAACCCCACCATTGTCCATTGTCCCTCTCTGTCTCTGTCTTCTACTTCCAACCACGCCCTCCCACCACCCCCCCCCCCCCCCCCCCCCCAAAACCAGGTCACAATGCTGGCCTCTGTCCCATAGTACTGCACTGCCTGAGCCCCCCAGAAGACACCCTCCCAGAATATGGAGGGAGCTGGTGAGCAGACCAACACTACACCCCCACCAGTGTGGCATCTCACTAGCATTGGTGTGAACCTGGAGAAGTACTGCTACATGTAGGCTTTGAATGTTGCACTCATCTCAAAGTCACAAGCAAACTGAGGGCTGACAGCTGCACGCTACTCATTTCCAAACATGATTCAGATTAATCTAATTTCCCACTTTCCCAAGATTGGGCGGGGGAATGTAACTCCAGCAATTGAGCATTCATGACATGGTAATGCCTGCAAATGGCATTCCCAGCTTGGATCAGTGGGAAACCCGATCAACCATCAGCCCACCATGAAAGAGGTGAGAGGAAAATTCCAAACTGATTTCCCGCCAGTGGGAATCCGAATTTTGGTCTTGTTATGACCACAGCCCAAGTTATGTGCTGAGCAAGCTAAATCCCAGGTGAAATTTGTCTTCCTGATCATAGACTTCTTTTTTGTATTTTGAAAATGAGGGAAAGAACTACTGATCCCAGAAGCATAGAATCCCAGTAACACTTTTAGGATTTTAAAATTAAAAGATTTATTAACAAGAAGGAAACAAACTTAAGCACACAGTTAAAGTTTCACAGTTAAAACAGGTTTGTAAAACATCCCCCCCAAAAAACTCATTTGGTCAGAACACACAAGTAAACTACTTGGCAACAACTCCCTTATATATTTTTAACCATAAAAATCCAGTAATATTACCCAAGGCAAAAACTGCTGCCACTTTAGTAAAGGTATACCACGCGACTTCTCACTCTCTTCCACTCTGCTGTGGAATCCAAAAGAAAGGTTCAGAAACAGACAGCTTTCTGAAAACAAAGACTTATCTGGCTTGAAATTTCGATGGCTGCTTCAAATTCACAACTTTCAAAACTTCTTCCAGCACAGATCTGGTCTCAGGACATTTCCCCCACACAGCCACCCAACTCAGCTCAGCATCTTTCCTTGAATATCCTTTTCCCCTTTCATCTTAGATTCCATTGCCCTAAGCATATCTTGGAACTCAACTTTTCCAAAATATAAAAATCTTTCATGTTTTCCTATTGCTTCCACTTTCAGGTCAAATAAAATTTAATAACCTTCCCTTGTTTACTTAAGAAACCATTGTAAGTTGTAAAAGTTCCTTGTCACTTCTAAACTCCCTTTTGAAAATTAAGAGCCAAAAAGTCAAATTCCTACTTATAATGCAAATTTCAAACCCAACCTATTTACTTGAAATCCAACTTTACCATGGCCTCTCATTACAAATGCATGCATCTAGCCCATTTACCTTTCATTTCTCAGTTCACACAGACAAGCTGTCTTTACTAACCTCCCCCTCCCCTCCCAACCCAGTTTAATTAATCATGGATACACATACACATACACACAGCCTTCTTTACAGAATACCACTATATTCCACCATAGATATAAAAAAAACATCCAACTTCAGTCTCTCTCCAAAGTGTCCACTTCCGCCTGCCACAAAATTCCACCACTCCTCCCTGATCTGTTGTTTAGTCAATGAACTTAATTGCAAAGAATGCCCCAATGCCAATTCCAAGACTTTTCATGAGTCATAGATCCTGGAGAATAGCAAGAGCCAAAAGGTAAATTTTCTGATTGCTTGCTCCTAACATGGAACTTCACTTACCAGAATGCAAATTAGGAAGTAATGCATGTGGAGACTACCATTGTCCATTTACTAATATTAGTGGATCAAATTATGAGCAGTTCGCTGGTGTGGAATTTACTGATTTTCTTTCTCAACAAGGGAGGCTTTACTTCAAGTATACATAATTACAAAATTTACTGTAGATACTCCAAGAGACTGAACAAATGAAACATAGACAGGGAAAGGATTAGTGTAGAGAGAGCTTTACTCTGCTTCAAAAGAATGATGTACCTCATATGGGGATATTTGATGGGACAAGATAGAGGGAGTTTTACTCTGCGATAATCCAAGCTGTACCTGACCTTGGAGTGCTTGATAGGGCAATGTATAGGATTTTGCTGTGGGTCTTATTTCCTAGCACCCTGGAAAACGAATACCTACAAAACAGACAGTCATTGTGAAATTAAACATGTACATTCTAGGAAGGCGGACGCCTGAGTCATTTCCTAAATAAATTTCATGTTCTTAAATAGCATTAAAATATCATCTTTCACTTGAGACTCACACATAACTCACTTGCAATCCCAATCTCCCTACGGACTCCAGGACAAATTAATTCAGCTCTCTTAAAAGGGAACTTTGCAGTTATCAGGGCATCAGTGAAATTCCCTTAGCAGCATTATACGCTACTTAAGCAAGGGAAATTGATGTCTCGTGCTCTGAAAGATTGACGGCATTTTCCAGACACCGCAGATTCTCGACAGATTCGAAAGCGGCTGTTACTGCGAATGAGATTTAAATTATTACTCCAGCGTACACAGGAACTATACTGATCCAAACTGCCATAATTATTTAACCCCAGCTTTGAATCTATGTGACTTCATCACAGGGCCATATTGAAATGACTGATTGTAACTTGATTTTCACTCAGTGCACGAAAGCAGGTTATCTCGGAATTAAACACAGCCACTTGCAGCACAAAATTGAATGGCTGTTGCCACTGTGCTCAGGTGTGACAGTCAAATGGCATAAAGGATGCTGACTGCACTTGATACAATCTTATTTCTCTTTTTTAAATCTCATTTAAATGAAGAAAAATAAATTGTGAAGACTGACAAGAGGTCCAATACTCCCAAGGAACAATTCGTGATGAGCGCAGTATTGACTGACATCCGCCTTTGTTGCTGACAACCGCAAAGGTAACAAATTATCTGTTCCTATCCTTTGAATATGAAGTAATTATTATACTCATCAGCTCAGAAATTGCTTTGACATATTTATAAATATTTCTGTATTTTTATAAATTGAAGCAGCAATTTGTTATGTATTTATAGTTGAGGGCGTCTTTCAAAAATGCAGTGAAGGTCTTATGGACGAAATACCAGATGAAATGCATTTTATTTTTTAGGATGATTTCATAGTTTAATCAATCAATTTATGTACTCTTTATTCTGGAGTTCAGAATCAAGAGTTCTGTGCCTGGAGTGTAGGACCTATTCATATGTTAGGTCGTGTTTACGGTGAGTTGGATAACACGCTCCTTTATAAAGGCAAGCTTTAACTTCAGTACTTGTTGCTGTGGACTTTCCTATACATTGTACAATGAAAAATTTGGGTAGAGTTCTGGAGCTGGAGAACCTTGAGATGATGTTCAGATTTGGGCAGTGGGCTGTGTGTGACAATACTGAAAGAAAACTCGAGGGTTGCCAGTACTTCGATGGTGTCTTCAGCCTGGGAGAATTGGAGACAATTTCAGGATATAGAAGCACTTTATAGAGTCTCAGGATCTGGCAGGAGTGAAACAGGATCCAAGGTCCAGTAGAACTGTGAAGGGAATTCAAAATATTTCAGCATTGGGAGCAAATCTCATTTGAGAAAGCATATTCCAGGATCTGCAGACGGTGGAAGGGGCTGTTCTAGAATTTGAAAGTACTGTACTAGGAAGGGGTGTTCATGGAGGGGTTGGAGAGTCCAGAATAATGGAGCCTGATATGTTCTCTGTCCAATTTTGGTCCATAAGCTGTCTTTCCTGCTGTTTTTTGATTGTCAGTCTATAAATTCATTCAAAGCACTCAGTGCACTAATGTGGGTTTGCCAACCCTGAATGGCTGGTATTGCTGGCAATCATAAGAATTCTCTCTAGAACGTTCCCAAGGTAAATTTCATTCTGCTCAGAAAGAAGTTTCAATATATTTTGTTCAAATTTTTCAGACTTTATTGCAAGAAATCTGTTATTTTTCCAGATGTTTCCACTGTGTTGGAAGGAAAATAGATTTGCGTACAGGCCAGAATTTTCCCACCCTGTTGGCCGCGGGTGTCATGGGGGCCATGGTGGGCATGGTGGCGGTGGTGGAGGAACAATGTAGTGGGAAGGCCAAAAAATCAGTTTCACGTCGTCATGAAACCATTTAGCCATCGTCCACTCCACCCGTCAATGGCGAGCCACCTTTCCCATTGTCCAACGTTGCAGGGGCAGAATTTTACATCCTGTGGGTGGGCATACGCCCAACCCAATCAGGCGTAAAATCATGCAAGAAAATAGGCGAGTATCCCGATGTCATTGTGTACTCGTGCGGTATTTCAGTTGGCGGGCACGCGCTAAAGTCAGAAGCGTGCCCACAGACAATTAAGAGGGCAATTAAGCCCATTTATGGCACAATTGACTCATATTTTCCATTGCCCATCGAACCCTACGGTTGGCGGATGGGTGAATCAGCCAGGCGGCCTTTACATTTTTCATCAAACCTCATCCAAGGATGGGATGAAATGTCCATGATAAAATAAAAATAAATTTCTGTGGACAGACAGCATTTTTATCAGTAATATTTTCAGGTGATTGGTTATGATGCATGGGCACTTTTATCAGCTTTTAAAACAGTTATTTGAGCATTTTCAGGTCTGCAGCTCCCTGAGGCAGCTTTCTGCCTTCAGGGAGCTCTCTCGCAGCACTCACCCACACCCACGGAAATGTCATCCCCTGCCCTCTTCCTGCCCCCACCCCGGCAGCGCTGAGCATTTCAGTGCGTGTTTCACGCTGGCCAGCTGTTAATTGGCCAGCCAGCGTGAAATCACAGTTGGGAGCCGATTGCAGTCAACGGTCCATTTTCCAATTGCTCCCAGGCCCGCCAACTTGGCGCGCCTGCCAGAGGTAAAATTCAGGCTCTAATTTCAATGCCTTTGCATCTCATCATCTTGCCTGCTCACTGGAATCATCCATCCACATCAAATTTACCACCCACATCAGCAGGAAAACACCCCAGCCCAGAACACCTTTGGGCAAGTGTGATGTGCAGAAGTTGGGACTTACCGTTAGGGCCTTACTCACATTGCAGACATCTGAGGAGCTGAAGATGCTGGAGCCCTACTGCTACTGGACCCTGGAGGAACACGTGCACCGCATGCTTGGTGGATTCTTATGGATATGGCTTTGCCACAAACCAGCTCACGGAAGGTGGAGGCCTCTGTTGATCTCTGAGGTCTGCTTCAGGACATGATGGTCTTGGTCATGGGCTGCTATGGATGATCAGCGAGGTGGGGGAGAGAAAGGTGTACCGGGGGACGGGGTGGTGAGGTTGGGAGGGGGTGGAATGAAGGTATTGGTGGAGTTAGGTTGGGGGGGGAGGGAGTACAGTGAGGGGAGGGGGTAATGGGAGGGAATGCAGAAACTGGGGAGGAAGGTGTAAGGAAAGGACTTCGGAGGTGGGGGGGAAGGACTTCGGGGGTGGGGGGAAGGACTTCGGAGGATGGAAGGAGTCCGGGGAGAGGAAGAACATGCAAGGGAGGGGTCTGTGGAGTCAATGACTGCTTCCTGGGGAGTGAACTGGTGGTGGGCATGGTAAGAGCAAATGAGCATGGGTGTGGTTAGAGTGAGCCGGAAGGATGGAGGCTGAGGGTGTGACAGTGGCAGTAGAAGGGATGGGAAGGGTGGTTGGTGGGGACTCGGAGGTGGACACGGACCCTGGGGGTGGGAAGGAGGAGGTGGGGGTGGTCACTGTGGATGGGGGTGGGATTCTTAGGAAAGTAGGGAACATACACATTCACCTGGACATCCTGGAAAGGAAAGGGTTCTGGTTGGTAGGTGACGGTGGGGAGGTGGAAGGTGATGCCAGGGGAGGGTCAACAGTGATGGGGGAAAGGACTTGGGTGACTGGGGGAGGGGAAAGGACAGGGGAGCTGAGAAGAAACTCAACGACTTCCATGGTTGTTGAAATGGAAAGTGGGCGGAGCCTCATGTTGTGCGGGCACAGGTGCTGCATGGGAGTGTGATCAGTGGGTGAGCGGAGATGCAGGTCAGCTCAGATAGACAACTGAAAGAGAACCCCAGCAAGCAGCATTGAAAATACTCAGGACATTAAGGTGAGTGTGATGGAGGAAGGCTCAGTGTGAGTGGGAGAATACTTGCACGAGGCTCCAAAAGGCCTTGCTATTCACACACTTCTCCCTCCAGAATCACTCGTGGTCCGGCTGCATGCAGCTGAACTGCTAGTTGGGGGGATTTTGCCAGAAGATTCACGTAACCTGTAAGTGAAGCTGAAAGACACCATTGCACATTATTAAGTGAAAGTGAATATATTTTCAGATTATAAAGTGACAAAATGCATTCACACGTGCAACCACATGTGATTAGAAATTCTTAACTTTTCTAGGCCTCCCAGTTCTTCCAGGTGCTGCCCTGACATCCACAGGAGGGGTGGAGGCAGCTTGTGCAATGGTTGACCCTGTTGCTTCTGAAGACATTGGTGTGCACTCTCTGGAGAGCCGAGGCCATGATGGCCCTGGTTTGCTTTGGGCTGTCCTCCTGTGGGCCAGCTGCCCCCCCTGTGGTGACAGAGTATGGGTTAAGGGGGTCACAGGCAAAATGGGCTCGGAAGGAGCAGATAACATCTGAGATTGCTGAGTGGATGACCTGAGGTGTCTAGCTGCCGCTCCTCCTCCCTTCAGGTGCCTGAGGGTCGTGGCCTGACTCCTTGAGGGGAAGGAGCACATGGAGGGACATCAAGGTGCCTATTTCCCCCTTGCATTGCCACTGCAGGAACTTACCTATGGCTGCCGTGATGGAGTGCAGGTCTGCACACATCTCCCCATTCTGCTGGACCAGAATCTCCATGGTGTCCACTATCCTCCTCATGGAGACCTGCATGCACACACATGAGGGCACAACTTCATCAGAGAGCAGACAGACACATTTCTCTGACTCACGTGCAACTCTGTTGAGGTCTTCCAACAGCTCTGCTTGATTTCCCTCTCCTGCTGACTCACCATGATGATTTGGAAGGCTGAATCCAGAGGTTTATTATCTGACTCAAGCCTCACAGATGCCCTTTCCAAGCAGTCCTCCAAGTGCTGTGGAACTCGGTTGAACCAGCCTCTTCCCTCCGCGAACATGTGTCCTTGTGGTAACCACAAGATTATGAACTCAAGCCTGCTCTAGATCTAGGTCCCACCGAGGTGTGCGTCTCTTCGCTGGCGGAGGGTGTGGGTAAGCGCTGCGACAGGTCTTCCAGGCTGCTTATTTCCAGCTCTTCTACAGAGGAGGTGTCCTCTTGGCTGGAGGTGAGGACCTGGATGAAGGTGAGGAACTGGCTGACTGAGGGTGTCGGTTGCTTGGCAAAGATCCTTGTGAACAAAAATAGAGATGATTAGTGCAAGGCAGCAGAGTCAAAAGCAGGAGAGAGAGCACTCACAGTTGCATTAAGAGAGGGATGATGTGGTGCAGGATCCTCATGTCGGTGTTACCCACTGAATTCACCGTCGCCGCAGGCATGGTCCAAGCCCTCACCAGCCAGCGCAATGGCATGCTCCTCAAAGTGAGTGAGGGGCTGAATATGAGCCACTCCACCCCTGGCCAGGACCTCTCGCTGCTGTTGTCAGCCACCTTCTCCTGCATGAAAACGGATGGAGACAGTGTGAGCAGGACGCATGGCATTGCATGGAATGTTTGTGTGGTGAGTGGAGCCATGGACAGGATGAGGGCATGAGCTCCAGATGATATGAGCCTGATGGCGATGTGAGGGTGTGTGTGAGAGTTAGTGGTGTTGGCCCTTGAGGTGTGAGATCCTTGTGGATGTGCGATGGGTTTGTGAGTGTGTGAGTTGAGAGTGATGAGGTGATGACTTACTCTGGCGGAACGAATGAGATCATTCATCCTCTTCCTACATCGATGGCTGCTCTCCTCTGTGTTCTGTGGTGCTGACCACCGTTGCCATCGCCACCCAGGCCAGATTGGTGACTCTGATGGACCTCCTACGTCCAGAGCAAATGTAGAGGACATCATAGCGGGCTTCCACCATGTCCAGCAGGTGCCCCATCACTAAATTTATGGGCTGCAGTCTCCTTTGCTTTGCCTGGAACAGTCCTAGTCTGAATACATGAAGTAGGCTGCACTCTGGTGCACTTTAAATATGGCGCCCGGAGAGAGGAAGCGCTGAGTTCATGGCGTGGCAGGCAAATCCAAGCTCACCCGCCAGTGAGCCGGTGTGTTCCCCATGAATGCATAATTAATGAGGCAGGATGCTCCTGGAATGGGACAATACAGCATGAAAACCCGCCATTGCAGCCAGCGGACAAAACATCCATTTTCCCGCTCACTGTCACACTTTATGCAAATCTGGGACAACTCCACCCTCAGTGTTCAGAGAGAGTCAGGAGCTGGAACGGATTTGCAAGAAATCAGAAGCACCAGGGAGACAATAAATTGAGGCCAAGGCTCAGGACCTATGCCTGAGGAGGGAGTCGGCAGTTGAGGTAGACCTGAAAGAAATCAGGAGCACCGGGGAGTGGATAAATGAGGCCCAGGCTTGGAGCCTATCACTTTCCTGAAGAGAGTGTTGGCAGCTGGATTGAACCTGGTTGCACTGGAGTTTGAAAAGGTCAAAAAAAATTGAATAATTGCAAAATTGAAAGACCCTGGGTGGAAGCTTCCCAGAATTGCACTAAGTGTGGTAGCGGGTGTGAAAAATGGAGTTTTACCTGCCAGCTTCAATGGAGGATTTTCACGCTGTATCGTCTCCTTCCCGTCTCATAAATTATGCAGTCACGGGAAACACACCATCTCACTGGCAGGCAGCCTTTGGTTTGCCTGCCATGCCATTATTTCGCCAGTTCCTCACTCTGTATGCCATATTTAAACTGCAGCCGCACACCCAGACCTCAATGCTTGCAGCCCAGGTCTGCTCCAGTGAAGAGATGGCCCCAAAAGCCAAGAAGAGTGCAGCCCCCCCGATTCAGTGATACATTCCTGGAACGCCTTTTAGATGCCATGGAGGCCCACCACAATGTTCTCTACCCCTGCTGTGGCTGCAGGAGGCCCATCAGTCTCACCTGTCTGGCTTGGGAGGCAGTAGCAAAGGTGGCCATGCCAATGCTGCACACAGAAGGTCGGCCATCCACTGCAGAAAAAGGATGAATGATCTCATCCATGCCACCAGGGTAAGTCAACCATCTCATTATCCTCAACTCACACATTCATAAGCCCATCACACATTCATGTTCTTCTCACCCACTGCCAGCTCAAGGATAATTACCACTCACTCTCTCATGCATACCCTCACACCTCCATCTGACCTCAACACCTCTGCAGATCGCCTCCTCATCCCATCCATGGTTCCACTCAGTACACAGGAACGCCTGGCATCCTTCTCATTTGGCCTGCCATGCGCCTTGCTCACACTCTCTCCATCTGTCTTAAGCAGGACAAGATCACACATAATCAACAGGAGAGGTCCCAGACCATGGATGGAGTATCGGACATCAAGGTCTTCACTCTGTTTGAAAGTCATGCATTGGAGCTGGCCGGTGAGGATGTGGACCATTGCTGCGGTGACGGTGAGGTTTGCAGCAAACATCCAAATGAAAATCCTGCACTTGATCTAGGACATTGGTCACAGACTGCTGTGGGGGCTGAGCTCCATTGCAGATGCCATAGTTGCCATAATGTCAACGCTAGAAGGGTGTGGGACAGCTCGATCTCACTCCAGCTTCCTCTTCTCCTTGAGGAGTCAGCCAGGGGCCATCAGGCATCCACAAGGAAGAGGATCAACAGCTTGACACCCCAGGGCCATCCACCCAGGTGACTCCAGGAATGTCTGGCCGATTCAAATCCCCTCTTCCTGTGATCCCATCATCTCTAGCTCCCCAGGCCGAGGATGGTGCGCCTGGCCCACAGCAGGATACCCAAAGCAGGCCGCAGCCCTCCAGGACTCAGCCCTCCAGAAGGCAAGGTCATCACAGACAGGGCATAGCAGTCAGCAGGCTGCCTCCACTTGCACTGTGGGTGTCGGGGAAGCACCAAGACGTAGCAGCAGGGTTAGGAACGGTAAAAAGATGTAAATATTTTGAGTCAAACAATTAAACTAAATTAACAAATTCAGGGACACAGTAAAAGCAGACCCTTAAAGGGAAACTGCAAAAATAAAAGACAAAATGCAAAGGAAACTTACCAATGTCATCCCAGATCACCTCAGCTCTATTTAAGAAAGGGACTATTTAGAAGCACACTACGGTGTGCTTGCACACGCACAGGAGAGAGAGCTCCTCCTGAGTGAGACACAGCCAGGTGTCCACAGACAGATGGAGAGAGTGTGAGCAAGGCACATGGCAGGCCAAATGAGAAGGTGAGTATGTGTATTGACAATTTGGTGCACAGTGGTAATTGAACTGGTAAGTCTTTCTCTTTAATTTTTGTAAGTTCAGTACTCTAGTTAAAAGGTTGGTAAGGTAGCTGAGTCAGCTGATTGTATGTCAGTTAACTGTCAATCACCTGAAGCCTGATTAGGGCCTGAATAGGTGTCGATTACTGTTTAAAGCTTAACTAGTGAGTCATCTCAGCTCTGTTTAAGAAAGCGACTATTTAGAAGCACACGATCTATGTGCTTGCACACGAACAAGGGAGAGACCTCATCGTGAGTGAGACACAGCCAGAGTGTGTGTGTGTGTATTGGCAATTTGGTGCACACTGGGAATTCGGTGCAGAGGGGAAGAGATGCTCATTGCATTTTTTATTTGCTATCCAACTTCTTAAATCTTCAGAGAGTGGTCTTGCCCTGCTGCAGCAGTAGAGGCTACAAGGGAAAGGAATGACTGGTAAGTAATGGGTAAGGTCGGGTAATTATTTATTACTTTTATCGCTTATAGTTTAAAGTCTTTTTGTGGTTTAAAGTTTGTATATTCTGTAGTAATGAGGATCAGGAAAGAAGGGCCCTAGAGTATCTGATTTAATAGGTCTAATTTAAAGGGATAAGTCATAGCAGGAGAGCTCAAAGCCGTGGAGTGCTCCTCATGCTCCATGTGGGAAGCCGGGAACATTTCCAGTGCCCGGAACCAGCATGTGTGCAAGAAGTGTGTCCAGCTTCAGCTCCTGGAAGCTTGGGTTTCAGAGCTGGAACAGCGGCTGGGGACACTGTGGAGCATCCACAAGTCTGAGAGCATCGTGGATAGCACGTTTAGCGAGGTGGTCACACCGCAGCTGAAGGGACTTGAAGGAAGGGAATGGGTGACCACCAGGCAGTTGAAGAGAAACAGGGAGGCAATTCAGGAGACCCCTGGGGTCCTGCTTGCAAATCAGTATTCCATTTTGAAGGCTGATGACAACGATGGTTCCTCCAGGGATTGCGGACAGAGCCAAGCTTCTGGCACCACAAGCAGCCTTTCTGTACAGGAGGGGAGGAAGAAAGGAAGAGCAATCGTAATAGGGGATTCTATAGTCAGGGGAACAGATAGATGCTACTGTGGCCATCAACGTGACTCCAGGATGGTGTGTTACCTCCCTGGTGCCAGGAACCAGGATGTCACTGAATGGCTGCAGGGCATCCTGAAGGGGGAGGGTGATAAGGCAGAGGTCATGGTACATGTTGGTACCAATGACATAGGCAGAAAGATGGATGAGGTCTTGCATCAAGAATTCAGGGAATTAAGCAGCAGACTAAAAAGCAAGACCTTTCCGGTTGTACTCTCTGGATTACTCCCAGTGCCACGTGCTAGCGAGCTCAGAAATAGAAGAATAGCACAAATGAATAGGTGGCTTAAGAGTTGGTGCAGGTGGGAGGGTTTTAGATTGCTGGATCACTGGAACCGTTCCTGGGGAAGGTGGGACCTGTACAAGTGGGACGGTCTCCATCTGAATCAGAGTGGGACTAACATTCTTCCGGGCGGGTTTGCTAGTGCTGTTGGGAAGAGTTTAAACTAATTTGGCAGGGAGGGGCACAGAATGTTAGCAGAATAGGGACACATCATAATACAGTAAAACAATCAAGTCAGAGGGAGTATAGCTGCATTAAGTTTCAAGGGAGTAAGGCAAGGCTGGATGGCCTCTATTTTAATGCCAGGAGTATTACAGGTAAAACGGATGTGTTAAGGGTGAGGATTGACACGTGAAATTGTGATATAGTAGTCATCACTGAGATGTGGTTGAGGGAGGGGCAAGATTGGCAGCTCAACATTCCAGGATAAAGAATCTTCAGCAAGACAGGGGAGGGGGTAAAAGAAGAGGATGCATTGCATTATTAGTTAACAAGTCAGTTACTGCAGTAAGGAGAGATGATATCTTGGATGGTGATTTGAATGAAGCTTTGTGGGTAGAGTTTAGGAATCAAAAAGAGGCAGCCACATTGTTAGGTGTTTGTTATTGACCCCCAGATAGTCAGCAGGAAATTGTGCACATATTTGCTCCTCAATTTGCAGAGGCGTGTAAAAACAATAACAATAGGGTAGTTATATTAGGTGATTTCAACTTTCCCAACATTAATTGGGATAGACATAGTGTTAAGGACTTGGATGGAGTGGATTTCTTGAAATGTGTACAGGAGAACTTTTTAGGTCAATATGTAGAGGGTCCAACAAGGGACGGTACAGTGCTGGACCTAATTCTGGAGAATGAAGCTGGACAGGCAGCTGAGGTTGTGGTGGGGCAACATTTTAGTGATAGTGACCACAACATGGTACAATTTAAGCTTGTTATGGACAAAGAAATAGACAAGTTTAAAAATGTTTTGGATTGGAGGAGAGCGGACTTTAGTAAAATAAGGCAGGATCTGGCCAAGGTAGAATGGGAACAGTTACTTGGGGGAAATCTACAGAGGAGCAGTGGCAGGTGTTCAAAACAGAAATGGGGAGGGTACAGGCTTAACATGTTCCCTCTAGGTTGATAGGAAGGGGAAACAAGCCCAGAGAACCATGGATGACTAGAGATAATCAGGATACGATGAGAAGGAAAACAGAGGCTTTTAGCAGAAACAAGGGAAGCAAATCAGTGGAGGCATTGGTGTAGTACAGAAACTGCAGTGTGGAGCTTAAGAAAGCAATTAGGAGAGCAAAGAGAGGATATGAGAAAGCTCTAGCTGGTAAAAGTAGGGAAAATCCCAAGATATTCCATAAATATATTGATGAGAAGATGATAACCACGGAAAGAGTAAGGCCCATAAGATACCAAGGGGGCAATCTATGGATGGAGCCAGAGGCCATCGCTAGAGTGTTGAGCAAATGCTTCACATCCGTCTTCACCCAAGAGGATGAGGATGAAGGTATCGAACATGGGGACAGAGACTGTGAGGTTCTTGAGCAAATTGATATAGGGAGTGACAAGGTATTGGCAGGCTTAAAAGTGGACATATCTCCAGATCCAGATGATTTGTGTCCCAGACTGCTGAGGGAGGCAAGGGAGGAGATCGCAGGGGCTCTGACCCAAATTTTTAATTCCTTTCTGGCCATGGGAGAGGTGCCAGAGGACTGGAGAACAGCTAATGTGGTTCCACTATTT
This sequence comes from Carcharodon carcharias, assembly GCF_017639515.1. Lineage (NCBI taxonomy): Eukaryota > Metazoa > Chordata > Chondrichthyes > Lamniformes > Lamnidae > Carcharodon > Carcharodon carcharias. The sequence goes on from NC_054475.1 coordinate 88,636,779, forward strand.
AAGAAGGGTTGTAGAGATAAGCCGCGGAACTACAGACCAGTGAGTCTCACGTCAGTGATAGGGAAACTATTGGAGAAAATTCTGAAGGAGAGAATCTATCTCCACTTGAAGAGGCAAAGTTTGATCAGGGATAGTCAGCATGGCTTTGTCAAAGGAAGGTCATGCCTAACAAATTTGATTGAATTTTTTGAAGAGGTGACCAAGTGTATAGATGAGGGTAGTGCAGTTAATGTAGTTTATATGGATTTCAGCAAAGCCTTTGACAAGGTCCCACATGGGAGACTTATAAAGAAGGCAAATGCACATGGGATACAGGGTAATTTGATAAGGTGGGTTCAAAATTGGCTTAGTTGTAGGAGACAGAGGGTGATGACAGAAGTGACTGGAAGCCTGTGTCCAGTAGCGTACCACAGGGATCTGTGCTGGGTCCCCTATTATTCGTCATTTATATAAACGACATAGATGACTATGTGGGGGTTAGGATTAGTAAGTTTGTGGATGACACAAAGATTGGCTGGATGGTTAACAGTGAGGTTGAGTAACTTGGGCTACAGGAAGATATAGACGGGATGGTCAAATGGGCAGATAAGTGGCAGATGGAATTTAACCCTGAAAAGTGTGAGGTGATACACTTTGGAAGGAGTAATTTGACAAGGAAGTATTCAATGAATGGCATGACACTAGGAAGTGCTGAGGAACAAAGTGACCTTGGCGTGTTATGTCCATGGGTCTCTGAAGGCGGAGGGGCATGTTAGTGGGGTGGTGAAAAAGGCACATGGGACAGTTGCCTTTATCAACTGTGGCATAGATTACAAAAGTGGGGAGGTCATGTTGGAGTTGTATAGAACCTTGGTGAGGCCACAGCTGGAGTACTTTGTGCAGTTCTGGTCACCACATTATAGGAAGGATGTGTTTGCACTGGAGGGGATGCAGAGGAGATTCATCAGGATGTTGCCTGGGATGAAACATTTAAGTTATGAAGAGCGATTGGGTAGACTTGGGTTGTTTTCGTTGGAGCAGAGAAGACTGAGGGGTGACCTGATCGAGGTGTACAAGATTGAGGGGCAAGGAGAAGGTGGATAGGGAGCAGCTGTTTCCCTTAGTTGAAGAGTCAGTCACGAGGGGACATAAGTTCAAGGTGAGGGGCAGGAGGTTTAGGGGGGATGTGAGGAAAAACTTTTTTACTCAGAGGGTAGTGACGGTCTGGAATGCACAGCCTAGGATGGTGGTGGAGGCAGGTTGCCTCACATCCTTTAAAAAGTACCTGGATGAGCACTTGGCACGTCATAACATTGAAGGCTATGGGCTAAGTGCTGGTAAATGGGATTAGGTAGGTAGGTCAGGCGTTTCTCACGTGTCGGTGCAGACTCGATGGGCCGAAGGGCCTCTTCGGCACTGTGTGATTCTGTGATTAAAGGGTCTATAAAACACCTCAGTCCCCGCGGTGCCCACTGGGCACGGAAGGCCTCAACGGTGCCGGCGGACACTGCGTGCTCCCTCTCCAGGGACAACAGGCCACAAACATAGCTGTGGTAGGGCGGCGACAGTGGGTTGGACAACTCCATCGATTGCCCGCTGCCTGGACCTGTTAATGGCTAACTTGGCCAGGCCTAGGAGCAGGTTCACAAGGAGGTCCTCCTCCTTCCCGGCCCCCCTCAACACTGGGTGCCCGTAGATCAGGAACATGGAACTGAAGTGCAAACAAAACAACGGTGAAAGGTTTTTCAAGAAACTAAGAAGGAGTGCAGCCTACAACAATTGACATACACGTGGTCCACGGACTCCACAAGGCCGCAAAAGACACAGATATCTTGGGAGTCTGTGAACTGACACATTCTACGGTTATATGGGGCTGCTGCGTGCAACACCCTCCATCCCAGGTCCCTGATGGAAAGTGGGAGGACACCCCCGTAGAGGGCGCCCCACTGGGGACCTCCGCTGCCGGACGACAACAAGGCACACCAGGGCGTGTCTGGGCAGCGGGCGAGGGCAAGGATGTGAAGGGTGTGCAGCAGCAGTCCATACAGAAAACCTCTCCGTGCTGTGCTAAAGGACACAAGGGCATTTCCACGAGGCAACTCAGGTTACGGGGCACTGGCTCCTGAAGGAGCGTTCAAGGCTTGGAGCCAATGTGGAATTCCATCCGAACAGGGGTGCGCTTGGACAGAAGACCTGCGCCACCTCGAGGCTCAGAATGACGTCGGGGCCGAGCACGACCATCCTAAGGTCTTGAATGGCATTGGCCACAAGCCAGATGTTCACGGACGTACGATGTGCCAACTCCTGTGGTAGCATCAAGCCCACTCCTCCGCCACCCAGCACGTCCCTGATCCTGGTCACACCGGCAGCCACACCCTCCTCTCCGCCAGCCACTGAAACGGACGGAAGGGCAGATCCCTGAGCAGCTACTCCTGACGGTGGAGAGCTGCCTCTCGAGGCGACCATCTTCCAGACTTTGATCAGGTCCTGTTAAAAGACGGGCAACGCCTGCAAGGAGCCACGAAGGCCCCTCAGGTCTACAAACAGGAGCTGCACGTCATAATTCAGGCCGTGCACCTGGCGGAAGAAATACATCAGCAGGGCACACTATCTCAGAGGAGGCTCAACATAAATGTGTCACCGCAGGGCCTGAAGGCAGAAAATCACCACCTGGGTGCATAGGCACACCAGCACCTGTCCGTCCTCCTTAAGCAGGAGACTCAGAACCTCAGCAGCGACCCAGTGCAGTCTTTTGTCTCAGAAGAAACCGACGTGCATTCTCTGTTTTTTTTATGACAAAATCCAGGGGAGGGGTCAAAGTGACCAGCCGGTACCACAACATGGCGGCAATCAGCTGGTTTATGACCAGAAATCGACCCCAGTAAGACAGCACTTGGAGCCGTCCTGTCCAGCGCCGCAGGCGAGCAGTGACTTTCGTCTCCAGTTCCTGCCAGTTCGCCGGCCATGATTCCTCAGCAGGGCAGAGTTCGACCCCCAGGTAGAGGAGGCTGGTCCTGCTCCAGGTGAAAGGCCCGAGCTCCTCGGGTAGGGGATCCATCTGCCACAGACTGACCAGGTGTCCAGAACATTTACTCCAGTTAATCCTGGCAGAAGGTGTGGCAGAGTAGACCTCCTGGCACTCGCGTATCCTCCGCTGGTCAGCCGTGTCGGTGAACAAGAGGAGCATGTAAACAGCATAAGCCGAGAGGACCACCCCGATGCCTGGCCCGCGCAGAACCAATCCTGACAACCTCCTTCGCAAGAGCTGCAGGAAAAGCTCTACGCAAATAGAATACAATTGGCCAGGCAGGAGGCAGCCCTGACACATTCCTTTCCCAAAGCAAAGGGGCACCATCAGGGACCCATTAACCTTCACTAGATGCTCTGCAGCAGCGTGCAGAAGTCAGATCCGGGCAACAAAATGCGTCCCGAACCCGAATGCTCACAGAGTCCCAAATAAGTATTCGTGATCCACCCTGTCGAATGCCTTCTCCTGGTCAAGAGACAAATAGTCTAGAGACCCACGTTATTGCTCTTGGGACAAGGGTTCAAATCCCACCCTGGCAGCTGGTGGAATTTAAATTCAATTAATAAAACCTGGAGTTGAAAGCTAGTCTCAGTAATGGTCACCATGAAACTATCATCATTTGTTGTAAAAACCCATCCGCTTCACTAATGTTCCTTTAGGGAAGGAAATCTGTTGTCCTTACCTGGTCTGGCATACATGTGACTCCAGAATGTGGTTGACTTTTAACTGCCCCTCTGAAATGGCTGTGCAAGACAATCAGTTCCAGGGGCAATTAGGGATGGGCAACAAATGCTGGCCTTGCCAGCAACACCCACATCCTGTGAAAGAATAAAAAAAACAGCCAGCCAGTGTGAAGCGCGCACTGAAAAGCTCAGCACTGCCGGGGTGAGGGCGGGAGAAGGGTGGGTGATGATGTCGACTTGGGCATGGGCAAGCACTGACAGAAAGCTCCCTGCAGGCAGCTCTCTGCCTCAGGGAGCTGAAGACCCAAAACTCAAGAAATGAAGTTTTAAAATCAGGAAAAAATGTCCAAGCATCACAACCAGGCACTTAAACACATAGATTATAAAGTTGCTGTCCACAGATTTCTATTTTTATTTTATTTAATAATGGAAACCGCATTCCACCCTTGGACGAGGTTTGCTGAAAAATGCAAAGGCTGCCTGGCCGATTCGCCCATCCACCAACCATAAGATTGGACAGGCCATGTAAAATGACAGACAATTGCATTTGGGCTTAATTGCCCTCTCAACTGTCGGCAGGCATGCTTCTGACTTTTGCGCTTGCCTGCTGACAGAAATATCGCAACAGCACTTGATAATGTTAAGAAGCTCACCCAACATTACTTCGTGTGATTTCACATCCGATTAGGTCGGGCGTGAGCCTTCCCAGTCAGCGTAAAATTCAGCCCAGCTGGGTCAAAGTAAAGGGGAAAGTAATAAAGTTTAAATTAAGGTTACTGTGCATGTATGTGAATGCGCGGAGTATGGTAAATAAGATTAGTGAGTTGCAAGCACAGATAGCCATATGGAATTATGATGTTGTAGCTCAAAGAAGGGCAGGACAGGCATAAATATTCCTGGATACAAGGTGTTGAAGAAAGATTGGCAAAGCAGTATTGATTAAGGATAACATTGTCGTGCCAGAGGAAGAAGACACCCTAGAGGGGTTAAGGACAGAATCTATTTGGCTGGAGCTAAGGAATGAAAAGGTGCAATTATATTGTTCAGTGTAAACTACAGGCCACCAACTCGTGGGAAGGATGTAGATGGACAAATGTGCAATGAACTTACAGAGGAGTGCAAGAATTTTAGAGTAGTTATAATGGGGGTCTTTAATTATCTGCATGTATATGGGATAATAGTAGTACATTGAGTAGAAAGGGACAAGAGTTCCTAGAGAGTGTTCAGGAGAACTTTCTACAGTATATTGTTTCCAGTCCAAAGAGAAAGGAGGCACTACCCAATTGGGTTCTTGGAAATGAGGTGGGCCAAATGGATCAAGCGTCTGTAGGGGAACATTAGGGGACAGTGATCATTGTATCATAAGATGTAGGTTGGCGATGGAAAAGGACATGGAACAATCCAGAGTAAGGATAGTTAACTCGAGGAAAGCCAACTTCAATGGGGTTGATTCAGAAGAATGGATTTGACCCAGATAAATTGTAATCAAAGATTGGCAGGCAAAATAGCAACTGAAAAATGGGTTGCCTTTAAAGAAGAGATAATTTGGGCACAGTCAAGATATATTCTCAAAAAGTTGAAGGGTAGGGCAAACAAATCCAGAGGTCCCTTGATGATAAAAGAGATAGAGATTAAGATGAAGAGAAAGTGTGCTTATGATTGATGTCAGGTGGATAATACAACCAAGAAGGCTGGATTAGAAGGGAATTGAAAAGCAAAGAAGAGAAACAAAGAGTATGAAATGAGGCTATCAGCTAACATGAAAAAGAATCCAAAAGCCTTCCAAAGGTTTATAAGCAGTAAAAAGGTGGTAAAAGCAGGAGTAGGGCCAATTAGCAACCAAAAAGGAGATTTACGCACAGAGGCAGGGGGCGTGGCTGAGGTATAAAATGAATACTTTGCACCTGTCTTAAACAAGGAAGAAGATTCTGTGCAGGTTATGGTGAAAGATAAGGTAGTTCAGACACTTGAAGGATTTAAAATTGATATGGAGGAGACATTGGATAGGTTGTCTGTACTTAAAGTTGGTAAGATACCAGGACTGGATGAGATGCATCCAAGGATACAGAGGGAAATGAGAGTGGAAATTGTGGAGGCACTGGCCATAATTTTCCAGTCTTCCTTAGTTTCAGGGATGATGCCAGTGGACTGAAGAATTGCAAACTTAACACCCTGGTTCAAAAAAGGGTGTAAAGAAATGCCCACCAACTATAGGCTAGTCAGCTTACCTCAGTGGTGGGGAAGCTTCTGGAAATGATAATTCAGGACAAAATTAATAGTCACATGCAAAAATGTGGGTCAGCAGGGAAGCAGCCACACAATTAAGGGAAGCCAGCATGGATTTATTCAGAGCAAATTATGTTTAACTAGTTTGCTTGAGTTTCTTGATGAAGTAACAGAAGTTGATTAGGACAATGCCGTTGATATGGTGGACATGGACTTCCAAAAGGCATTTGGTAAGGTGCCGCACAACAGACTTTGTGAACTCATGGAATTAAAGGGAAGGTAGCAACATGGATACAAAATTGGCTTAGTGACAAGAAACAGAGTGGCTAATGGATGTGTTTGGACTGGAGGAAGGTTTATAGTGGAGTTCCCTAGGGGTCGGCATTAGGAACCATGCTCTTCCTGATATATAGGCGACCTAGACCTTGGTGTACAGGGCACAATTTGAATGTTTTTATTCATTTATGGGATGTGAGCATCACTGAATAGGCCAGCATATTTTTTCCATCCCTAATTTCCCTTGAGAAGGTAGTGGTGAGCTGCCTTCTTTAACTGCTGCAGTACCTGTGGTGTAGGTACACCCACAGTGCTGTTAGGGAGGGAGTTCCAGGATTTTGACCCAGTGACAGTGAAGGAACGGCACTATTTTTCTCAGTCAGGATAGTGAGTAGTTTGGAGGGGAACTTCCAGGGGTGGTGTTCCCATGTTGCTGCTGCCCTTGTTCTTCTAAATGGTACTGGTTGTAGGTTTGGAAGGTGCTGTCTAAGGAGCCTTGGTGAGTTTCTGCAGTGCATCTTGTAGATGGTATACATGCTGCCACTGTTCTTTGGTGGTAGAGGGGGTGAATGTTTGTTAAAGGGGTGCCAATCAAATGGGCTGCTTTGTCCTGGATGGTGTCAAGTTTCTTGAGTGTTGTTGGAGCTGCACTCATCCAGGTAAATGGAAAGTATTCCATCACACTCGTGACTTGTGCCTTGTAGATGGTGGACAGGCTTTGGGGAGTCAAGAGGTTGGCTACTCATGTAGGATTCCTGGCCTCTGACTTGCTCTTGTAGCCACAGTATTTATGTAGCTAATCAAATTCAGTTTCTGGTCAACTGTAATTTCCATGATGTTGATAGTGGGGGATTCAGCAATGGTAATGCCATTGAATGTCAAGGGGCAATGATTAGATTCTCTTTTATTGGACATGGTCATTGCCTGGCAGTGTGGTGCGAATATTACTTGCCACTTGTCAGCCCAAACCTGGGTATTGTCCAGGTCTTGCTGCATTTAGATCTGGATTGTTTCAGTATCTGAGGAGTCTCAAATGGTGCTGAACTTCATGCAATCATCAGCAGACACCCCCAATTTTGACCTTATGATGAAAAGAAGGTCATTGATGAAGCAGCCGAAGATAGTTGGGCCTAGGTCACTAATCTGAGGACCTCTTGCAGTGATGTCCTGGAATTGAGATGACTGACCTCCAACAACCACAAGTATCTTCCTTTGCATCAGGCATGACTCCAAACAGAGGTTTCCCTCTGATTCCCATTGACTCCAGTTTACTAGGGCTCCTTAATGCCACACTTGGTCAAATGCAGCCTTGATGTCAAGGGCAGTCACTCACCTCACCTCAGGAGTTCAGCTCTTATCCATGTTTGAAGCAAGGTTGTAATGAGGTCAGAAGCTGAATGACCCTGGCAGAACCCAAACTGAATGTCAGTGAGCAAGTTATTGCTAAGCAAGTGGGACTTGATAGCAGAGTTGATGACCCCTTCCAATACTTGACTGATGATCGAGAGTAGACTGATGGGACAGTACTTGACTGGGTTAGATTTGTCCTGTTTTGTGTGTACAGGATATACCTGGGCAATTTTCCACATTGCCAGGGAGATGCCAGTGTTGTAGCTGTACTGGAACAGCTTGGCTAGGGGTGTGGCAAGTTTTGGAACACATATCTTCAGTACTATTGCCGGAAATTTTGTCAGGGCCCATAACCTTTGCAGTGCCTTCAACCATTTCTTGATATCACATGGAGTGAATTGAATTGGCTGAAGACTGGTATCTGTGAAGCTTGGGACCTCCAGAGGAGGCCAAGATGGATCATCCACTCAGCACTTCTGGCTGAAGATTGTTGCGAATGCTTCAGCCTTATCTTTTGCGCTAATGTGCTGGGGTCCCCCATCATTGAGGATGGAGATATTTGTGGAGCCTCCTCCTCCATTGAGTTGTTTAATTGTCCACCACCATTCATGACTCGATGTGACAGGACTGCAGAGCTTTGATCTGATCCATTGGTTGTGGAATCACATAGCTCCGTCTATCACTTGTTGCTTATGCTGACTGGCATGCAAGTAGTCCTGTGTTATAGCTTCACCAGGTTGACACCTCATTTTTAGGCTTCTAGCATGCCCTCCTGCACTCTTCATTGAACCAGGTTTGATTCCCTGGCTTGATGGTAATGGTAGTGTGGGGGATACACTGGGCCATGAGGTTACAGATTGTGTGCAAGTACAATTCTGATGGTCCCCCACAGCGCCTCATGAATGCCCAGTGTTGAGTTGCTAGATCTGTTTGAAATCCATCTCATTTAGCAAGATGGAGGATATCCTCAACATGAAGATGGGACTTTGTCTCCCCTAAGACTCCTACCTATACTGTCATGGACAGATGCAACTACAGCAAGCACGTTAGTGAGAATGAGGTCAAGTATGTTTTTCCTTCTTGTCGGTTCACTCACCATCTGCTGCAGACCCAGTCCTTTAGGACTCCGGCCAGTGGTGATGCTACCACAGACCAACAGAAGTCCATTCTGCACCCTTGGCACTTCCTCCAATTGGTGTTCATCATGGAGTATTGATTCATCAGCTGAGGTCGGGGGGTAAGTGATAATCAGCAGGCGGTTTCCTTGCCCATGTTTGGCCTGATGCCATAATTTCATGGGGTGGGAGTTGTTGTTGTGAACTCCTAGAGTAACTCCTTCCTGACTGTATACTACTGTTGCTACCTGTTCTGGAAGGGTGATGTTGGTGTATGGCACATGATGTGTAAGGTATGATTCCGTGACTATGTCACTCTGGTGCTTGACTGGTTTGTGAGACAGCTCTCCCAATTTTGGCACAAGCCCCCAGGTGTTGGTAGGACTTTGCAAGGTCATCTGGGCTGAGTTTGCTGTTGTCATTTCCTGTGCCTAGGTCGATACTGGGTGGCTTGTTACAATTGAGTGACTTGCTAGGCCATTTAAGATGCATTTAAAAGTCAACCACAATTCTGCAGTCACATAAAGTCGAGACCAGGTAAGGACATTAGTCAACCAGATGGGCTTTTACAACAAATATTCATAGTTATCATCAGACTTTTTAAATATCAGATTTTTATTGAATTCTGCCTTAGTGGGATTTGAACCCAGTTCCCCAGAGCATTACCCTGCATATCTGGATTACCTATCCAGTGACAATACCACTACACCAACACCATCCCATGGGGGAGTTAGGACTGTTTTCCTTGGAGAATTGGAGGTTGAGAGGAAATTCAGTTGAAAGTCACAAGGGGTCTGGCCAGAGTAGAGAGGGAGAAGCTGTTCCCATTCGAGGAAGGATTGAGAATCAGAGGGCACAGATTTAAGTTAATTGGCAAAAGAAGCAATGACTGCATGAGGAAAACCTTTTTCATACAATGAGTAGTTAGGATCTGGAATGCACTGCCAGAGAGTATTTTGGAAGTGGGTTCAATTGAGGCATTCAAGAGGGAATTGGATTATTATCTGAAAAGAAAGAATCTGCAGGACCAAGGGCAGAAAGTGGGAGAATGGCACTAAGTGAATTGCTCCTTCAACGAGTCAGCACAGACACTACAGGCTGAATGGTCTCCTTCTGTGCTGTAACCATTCTGTGTTTCTGTGATTATTTGCACAGTATGTCGATGTTGATTTGACTCACAAGAGAAAGGTTCCAAAAATCTGTGGGTTGTAACTCCAATGCTTTCCACAGTTGTCTGCATATAGTCAGTGCCTTATTAATATGGAACAGGTGGGCACACACTGCCTAGACCTCTCCCTCTCAAAACCCAGTCATAGGGCTCCACTCCAGTCAAGTGGAAAACACATTAAAGTCAGCCACAGGAGTAGATAAGGAGCATGCAGCTGCAACTGGGAGCATGGAAAGGTAAGGTGGGCGGGGTGCGGGAGGATGCTTCCAATACATGACCCAGAGCTGGTTGTTCCTGGGGCAGGTCAGATTCTGGGGATTGGGATTTCCTTTCAGAGGGAGTATCTAATCTTTTGCACTTGCCAGCAACAGCTTTCTACCACTGGTTTTCTCACCTGGCAGTCGGATAGATTATAAGGGGGAAACAAGTAAAAACATGCTATGTGGTCCCACTACCAAATTTGGGTTCCCTGGCTGCATACAGAGGACCTCCAATTCCTCCCAATCTCCCTGTAATTATTGGGGCCCCTGTCTATGGTCAGCAGAAGTAAACCTGCTCATAGCAGGTATGCTTCCCAGCTGTTAATGCCTTTGGGAATGATTTGAGGTTGGGATTGTAGTCTAGATCTTGAAAACTTGGAACATTTTTTTTCAATTTTAAAGCAACTCCTTTTATAATGGATCTGCAGGGACAGTTGATTGGTTTCCTGTTGGGGCTGAGAGCAGGGGGTGTGATGGCAATGGGAACAGAGGTCCCCTCCCCATGCTAGCACACCTCAACTAGACTTTCTAGCCTTGCTACTATGGCAGGTGCCTAGCAATTGCAGTCTAATTACAAAACTTCCTCCTGACCCTGGAAAGTGAAATTTCCAAACATAAAATGCAGAGTATAAAATAAATCATTTTTTTGAAATTAGGAAGGAGTATGTCAAAGCAGAGTTTTGTGGATAAATATAGGTGGAGTAAAACTAAACTGATAGTGAAAAGAGACACATATAATAAATTTATAGCTGAGAACATTAAAGATAATCACCTTGAATACAGAAATATAATAGTTATAAAAAAGGAAATTAGAAGGGTTAAAAGGAAGTATGAAAAAGACCAGCAGTAAATTTAATTGTAATTGTCATGATTTTGATAAACATAAATAGTAAAAGAAATAGTTAGAGATTAAAGAAAGGATAGAAATGTTCCGGTTAAAGGGGGAAGTCAATTGTAGAAGATTTTGTACATACAGCATTTATGATATATATATATATATATATATATAACTCACACACACACATATATATATATATATATATATATATATATATAATGCTATATATATATATATAATGCTACATGTATCGGAGATGAATCAGAGATGAGGAGAAATTAGTTTTCTCAAAGGGTCGTGAATCTGTGGAATTCACTACCTCAGAGCGCAGTGGTGCCTGGATGCTGAATAAATTTAGGAAGGAAATAGACAGATTTTTAATTAGTAACGGGTTGAAAGGGGGAGAGGGTGAGAAATTGGAGTTGAGGCCGAAATGAGATCAGCCATGATCGTATTGAATGGCGGGGCAGGCTCGAGGGGCTGAATTGCCTACCCCTCCTCCTAGTTCTTATGTTCTTATGTATATGCATATATATAGAGAAAAGGAATTGGTTAGAAAGAGGTGAGTACGTAACTGGGATCTGATGGCCAATACCTTAGGCTGTTGAAGCAAGTCAGACAGGAGCTAATATAGGCCCTGGCATGCATTTTTCAATCCTCACTTAATATGCAAATTTTGCCATGGGACTGCAAAATAACTGATTTAGCTTCAGTGCTCAAGAAGGGAGAAAAAGATAAATACGGTAACTGTGAACCAGTTAGGCTAAAATAAGCTTGGTATTAACTTTCTTCTTGGTAACAGCTCAAAAATCAAGGCCCTTTACTTACTGCCCATTCACATCATTTCACCAGTCCCATTTTGCTCGAGGCCTTCACCAGTAGGAAATTAAAAGATTTAAATTAAAGTCTATATGACTAGAACTACAATACAAATTTTAATGGAAACAGCAGAACCATTTGGTGGTACATGTATGAAATGGGATTTACCAGCAGTTTTGAAGAAGTATTCAGCTGCGAGTACTTAAATCATTAGAATCTGTTTACAATTCAACTGACCACATTTGTACCTTAGAAATTGTTGATTTTTCAGTTTCCTTCACTGCAAAATGTTCAAGAAGCTCAGGAAAGGGCTGCTCAGTACTTGAGATAACAGTTACCTTGAACACCTCACTCTGATTAGAGGAAGAAGAGCAGGAGGTATGACATCAGCTGTGGCATCGTAAGAACATAAGAGCAAGAAATAGGAGCAGGAGTAGGCCATTCGGCCCCTCAAGCCTGCCCCGCCATTCAGTAAGATCATGGTTGATCTGCCTCAGGCCTTAACTTCCCATTCGTGCTAGCTCCTCAGCCATCAACTCCCCAATATTTCAAAAATCTACATACCTCCTCTTTAAATACTTTCAGTGATCTAGCCTCCAGAACTCTCTGGGGTAGAGAATTCCAAACATTCACTACCCTCTGAGGGAAGAAATTCCTTCACGTCACAGTTTTTAATGAGTGTCCCCTTATTCTGTAACTATGTCCCCTAGTTTGAGATTCCCCCACTAGTGGAAACATCATCTCAACATCTACCCTGTCAAGCCCCCTCAGAATCTTGTCCGTTTCAGTAAGATCACCCCTCATGCTTCTAAACTCTAATGAATAAAGGCCTAACCTGTTTAACTGTTCTTGATAAGTCAAACCCTTCATCCCAGGAATCAGCGTAGTGAATCTCTTTTGAACTGCCTCCAATGCCAGTATATCCTTTCTTAAATACAGGAACCAAAACTGTACACAGCACTCCAGGAGTAGCCTCACCAACACCCTGTACAATTGTAACAAGACTTCCTATTTTTAAACTCCAACCCTCGAGCAATATAGGCCAAAATTTCATTTGCCTTCTTAATTACTTGCTGCACCTGCATGCTATCCTTTTGTGTTTCATGCTCAAGAACACCCAGATCCCTCTGTGCTGCTCTTTTTTTGGAGCCTCTCTCCATTTAAATAATAGTCTGCCTTTTGATTCTTCCTACCAAAGTGCATGACCTCACACTTTCCTACATTAAACTCCATCTGCCAACTTTTTGCCCATTCACTCAACCTATCTATATCCCCTTGCAGATTCCTTATGTCCTCATCACAACATGCCCTCTCACCTACTTTTGTACCATCAGCTAATTTGGATACATTGCACTTTGCCCCCTCCTCCAAGTCATCAATATAGATAGTAAATAATTGGGGCCCTAGGACTGATGCTTGTGGCACTCCACTAGTTACATTTTTCCAACCTGAAAAAGACACATTAATCCCGACTCTGTCTTCTGTGTGTTAACCAATCCTCAATCCATGCTAATACATTACCCCAATACCATGAGCTCCTATCTTGTACAATAACCTTTTATGTAGCACCATATCGAATGCCTTCTGGAAATCCAAATACACTACATCTACTGATTCCTCTTTATCAACCCTGCTTGTTATATTCTCAAAGGACTAACAAATTTGTCAAACATGATTTCCCTTTCACAAAATCATGTTGACTCTGTTTGATTGTGTTAAGCTTTTCTAAATGTTCTGTTATTTCTTCCTTAAGAATGGACTCTAGCATTTTCCCAATGACAGATGTTAGGCTGACTGGCCTAAAGTTTCCTGCTTTTTGTCTCCCTCCCTTCTTGAACAGGGGTGCCACATTAGTGGTTTTCCAATCCGCTGGGACCCTACTAGAATCCAGTGAGTTATAGAATATTTCAACCAATGCCTTCACTGTCTTTACAGCCACTTCCTTTAAAACCCTTGGATGCAGGCCATCAGGTCCTTGCGACTTGTCTGCCTTTAGTCCCATTAGTTTCTCAAATACTTTATCCCTCATGATAGAGATTGTTGCAAGATCTTTCCTCCCATTAGCTCCTTGTTTATCTGATACTTTGGAATGTTTATAGTGTCTCCACCTTGAAGACCAATATTGGTTTAAATATAAATATATTGGGCAAAATATTGTTTTAAATTATCTGCCATTTCCCTGTTCCCCCTTATCAATTTTCCAGTCACATCCTCCAAGGGTCCCATGCTAACTTTAGCTACTCTCTTTTTATATACCCATAGAAGATCTTGCTGTTTGTTTTTATATTTCTTACCAATTTACTTTCATAATCAATTTTCTCCCTCTTTATCAGTTCCTAAAAAAATTCCCAAACCTCTGGCTTACCACTAGTTTTCACCGTTTTGTATGCCTTAGTTTTTGATTGGATATTCTCCTTTACCACCTTTGTTAACTATGGGTGGTTTATCTTTCTCATCGAGTCCTTTTTTTTGATCAGGATAAATTTTTGCTGAGCGTTATGAAATATCTGCTTAAATGTCTGCCACTGCTCATCCAGTGACCTTCCCATTAGTCAAGTTTTCCAGCCCACTTTAGTCAACTCTATCTTCACACCAGAGTTGCTCACCCTCAAACTGAATTTGAAATTCCACCAATGTTGTGATTGTTACCCCTGAGAGAATCCTTAACTACAAGATCTCTTATTAATCCTACCTCATTACACAGTACTAGATCTAAAATAGCCTTTTCCTGGATAGGTTCTGCAACATGTTGCTCTAAGAAACAATCCCTAATGCACTCTACAAATTTGTCTTCCATGTTACCCCTGCTAACTTGTCCAGTCAACATGCAGATTAAAATCACCCATGACAATTGTAGCGCCCTCCTTACATGTCTCTTATTTCCCAATTTATACTTTGTCCTATAGTGAGACAACTCTTCGGGGGCCTATAGATGACTCCCCCCATGACTTCTACCCTTGCTATTCCTTATTTCCACCCAAACTGATTCCACATCAAGATCTATTGCACCTGTATCACTACTCACCATTGCATGATACCTTCTTTTATTAACAAAGCTACCCCACCTCCTTTTCCTTTTTGACTATTTTTCTGGAACATCGAATACCTTAGAATATTGAGTTTGCAGTCTTGGTCACCCTGTAACCACGTCTCCATAATAGCTATCAAGTCGTGTGCATTCAGATAAAGAGCCATAAGCTTTGACTTTTTACCATAATTACTCATTCTGGTTTTAATTTCTGCTACACTTTTCTGTTTATATTTTCTGCCTCTTCCTGTCACACTTTGATTATCATTTGCCTCTTCATTACCCTGCACCTCTGCTCTCTTGTTTCTTTTTGATTTTTTAAACTTCCCTTCAATTGAGCTCTCCCCGCCCCACTAATTAATTTAAAGTTCTATCTACAACCCTAGTTATACAATTTGCCAGGACGCTGGTCCCAGCATGGTTCAAATGAAGCTCGTCCCAACGGAACAGCTCTCTCCTTCCCCAGCACTGGTGCCAGTGCCCCATGAATCGGAACCCATTTCACCCACACCAATCTTTGAGCCAAGCATTTACCTCGCTAATTTTATTTACCCTATGCCAATTTGCACATGGCTCAGGTAGTAATCCAGAGATTATTACCTTTGTTGTTCTGCTTTTTAATTTAGCTGTGAGCTGCTAATAGTCCCTCAGCAGAACTTCTTACCTAGCCCTACCTAGTTAGGTTGGGAAAGCTCAGTGAACTGCAGTTAGATCGCTAAAGAGACCAAAAAGGGAAAAGGGCTGCCCAAAGACATTTTTCCATTGGCCACAGAATCTTTAATCAGTGAGTTACCTTCTTCCACTTTTCTGAGGAGCAGTGCATCAGGATTCTGCGCTTCTGCAGAGAGGCTGTCAAAGACACATACAGCAAGACCATCAATCTACTCTTGTAGCTGGCCATACAGGAAAGTAACTTTGGCTCTCATATTTTGGGCTCGTTCCAAAATTTTTTTTAGATGGAATCAGTCAAATTGGTCAGCCTACAATCCATGTCTGCATCCTTAAGGTCAACCAATTGTAATATTCCTCATGGCTACCAGCAGCCAGCAGGAAAGTGCTGTCTGTTTTGTTAACATTTCAGATTTCCCCAATTTCAGGCTGTGATTGACTGCACCCACAGAGTTATCAGGGCCAGCAGCTTCAAGAACAGAAAAAGCTTCCATTCCCTTAATGTTCACCTAGTGAACAGGTCTGTGCCCACTTCCCTGGTGAACAAATCAGTCCACCTTGCCCCCACGTGTTCACCCAGCTCATAAGGCCAGAAGCTGGTCACTTGGGTACACTTAAACTTTACACCTGTCTCATGATACCTCAAATGATAGCTCAATGAACATCACCACTCACTCTCTCACACACACCCTCACATCTCCATTTGGCCTCATCTCCTCTAGAGACTGCTTCCTCAACCCTCACCATCTTGAGGCCACTTGCACTGATCAACATGTAGCCCCACAAACACTCTGGGATACCCCCCTTCCCCAGCACAGCCCTGGTCCTGCAGCCATTGAAAAGCCATACCCACCTTAGGGCTGGTCTGATAGATAGAGACCTGCCCACGAGAACCTAAAAGTGATATGGCGCTGTTTGTGAAGCCTGGCGCTACTGACTGTGAGTGCTGCCTGAAGCAACATAGGCAAACAGACCTTGAAGTCCTGAGCAAAGTGCAGCTCGCCAGGTGCAAGTCGCTTATGTACAGTTGTGAAACACTCTCGCATGATCCAGCGTGGAGGGATGATTCCAGCAAGCTGGGCTTATAATGATATGAGGACGTATTACAATGAAGTTCCCAACATGCAACGGCAGGAAATGTGGCCCGCCATTGACGGGCAGCGCAGACAATTGCAAACTGGCTTCACGACATTGTGAAACCAATTTTTGGCCTAATGGGCATGAAAAACTCTCCCTTTCATCTTTAGGTTGTATCACTTTGTCTATTCATGCAGAAGAGGCTCATACAAGTCACCAAAATTTGACCTTGACCTTCTCACCATGGTTGCCTGAACAATCTGCTTTTAAAATTTGGTCACTGATAATGAGGAAACCAAATGTAGGTTTAGAGAGGCAGAAGAAAAAAGATTAAAAACATTTTGAGCCCCCCCCCCCCACCAACAACATCACTAGGGGAGTTTTGAGTATCCCCCACCTTTATTGCATTTTCCCCATTTACAGGATGCAGATGCCTCCCTTAATCATTACCATCCCATCTGCAGCATAG
Source organism: Carcharodon carcharias (assembly GCF_017639515.1). Taxonomy (NCBI): domain Eukaryota; kingdom Metazoa; phylum Chordata; class Chondrichthyes; order Lamniformes; family Lamnidae; genus Carcharodon; species Carcharodon carcharias. Next base: position 88,653,764 of record NC_054475.1, read on the forward strand.
TACTGAGCCAGACAAACCCATTGCCAATGACTGTGAATATACCTTGCACACCAAGCTGTGCCTTATCCCAATTGCACACACAAGCCTTGCCTTTCCCTGTTGTGGGAGTATGACATTTGTGTCATGCATAGCCCGCAAAGCCCCAGGGCTGCCTTTAATCTTTTACCCTGACTGTGAGGCCTACACAGCCCCAAGATTGCCTTTAATCTCTCATTCTGAGTTAGAGGTCCCGGGAGCCCCAGGACTGCCTTTAATCTCTTACGCCGACCTGTCGGCCCCAGACCAGGGACTATGACCATTTTTCAATGACCTCCCCCATTCCCTCATGAATAATCACAACACAGTTTTCCTTCCACCACCGCCATCCCCCCCACCTCCATGAGTCTCTACGTAACTTATTCATCTTGTGCCACACTAACACACCCCTCCTTTCCATTCCTGCATCTGCATACATTCCCTTCTATTCAAACAGTTCAATTCCCATCCATCCCCTTGTGTGTCTGCATTCCAGTTTTCCGTGTTGGGCTACAGCTTCCCTACGCCCGGTCTCCTCTCTGCCTGCTATTATTCTCCTTCCCCACCCTCCCCTCTTCCAACTCCTTCATACCCCATTCCCGCCTGTGTGTCTGGTAATTCATTCCCTTCCCCCTTCCAACCCTCCTCATACCTCATTGGTCTCTTGTGTGTCTGTCATCCTTCCTCCAACCCTCAGTTGCAAAACTGGTCTCTGTTTGAAGGCACTGCCTGACAGCTGCTGCACAGTGGTGTTCTCCCAGTGTATGGAGGCACACACCATGAGCAGACCAACCCTATACACCCAGCAGTGTGGCATTCGACTGCCACCGCTAAGAAGGCAGAGCAGTGCTTTTGCAGGTAGGCTTTGATTGTTGCACTCACCTCAAAGTCATGAGCAAAGTTTAGACTGATGCATGCCACTCATTTTCAAATGTGTTTCAGATCAGTTTGAATTCTCGCTGGCGTGACACAAGATTGGAAGACAGAATGTAATCCCGGTGAGTAGCATATTTAATGAACGTCCATGAGATGGTAATGAATGCAGGTTGCATTTTTGACACTGATCAGCAGGATACCTGACCTGCCATCAACCCACCATGAAACAGGTGAGAAGAAAATTGCAAACTGTTTTCCTGCCGGCGGGAATCCAATTTTTGGCCTGTCCCTAAACATTCCACTCCCACCTGCTACAAAACCTGCCGCAGGCAGGAAGGGAAAACTCTGCCCAAGGTTTCAGTTTCAGCTCCCCTAAAATTTCAGGAGGAAAACAAAATTAAATGTTAAATTGTTGCCTTATCATTTGCCTTACCAGTTTCTGTATAGAAGTTACTGAGATGAAAAGTACTCACTGAGCTGAGCAAAAAATTGCCTTAATGCAGGATGAACTCTTACTATTTGGAAGGTGGCATTTAGATAGCCTACTCTATGTAGCATTGAGCTGTATGGAGACAATGATCAGTACCATGTTTAGAGAATGACAATGTCTTATACAGAAGTGCATGTGTCTCTTCCCCCATTTTGTGTCAGTGTGCACTATCAGAAGATGTCTCTAATATACTTAATACAGCAAACTGTTCCTATGTTTCTTTTTTCTATGTTACAGTGCCCTCTTGTGCCAGTGATTTCTGCTTCTGCTACTCACAGAAGAGGGACTGTCCTTAATATCCTCAAATGTTGCAATAAACCTTTTATAAATCACTGGTTAGGCCTCAGCCGGAATATTGTCTCCATTTTGTGTACCACACTAATGAAGTGAAGGTCTTGAAGAGGGTCCAGAAGAGATTTACTAAAATGGTACCACTGATGAGGAATTCAGTGGTATCGAGAGACTAGAGAAGCAGCTCGGATTATTCTCTTCAGGGCAGGGAGGGTCTCAGGAGTTTTAGCGGAGGTGATCACAATTATGTAAGGCTTTCATGGATGGGATAAGGAAAAACTGTTTCCAAGGGTAGATTTAAGATAATTGATAAAAGAACCCAGCTGGGAATTGAACAGAATTTGTTTTATGTGAGTTGTTATGATCTTGAATGTGTTATCTGAAAGCGTGATGAAAGCTAACTTGATAGTAATTTTTTAAAGGGAGTTGGATATATACTTGAACAGGGGAAAAAAAAATTGCAGAACTATGGAGAAAGAGCAAGGGAACGGGTAGAACTGGGTAGATCTATCAAATTATTTATTTATTTAGCATGTGCATAATAACAGAACCAGGCAAAAGCCTTATCAGTGGCTATATAGAGTTCTTTAAGCCTGCCTTCAAATTTAGTCAGCAATAACTCTTTGACAATGTGAGTCATTGTTTGGACTGTACCATGATTTAAAACAGCCCATTGTCACCGTAGGAGATCAAAGTCATGTGGACAGGCAGTGGGGTCTATGATGAGAGAGTGGTGGATGTTTTCTCCTGCTAACCCTCCTGCCATAGGTCCTCAGCTGTTACTCCTCGGTGTGATGGGTTTAACCATATGGGGTTATGTGAGGGAAGGTCTTCTGCTGGTGAGCTGCGGAGGTCATTGAATGAGGGCAGGCTTTGGTTGCAGAAGACCTTTTGCAGCAGCTTGCCTGTTGCAATTTCCCACCTGATGTGGGGCTTTGGGTGTGGGCAAATATTGTTCAGTACGGGGAGCTGGAGAGGTGAGTTGGTCAGAGAAAACCTGTGATGATATACATTGTTGAGTTCAATTGTAAAATGATAAGTTTGATGTGGACCAAGTGGTACCATACTGGGGCACAGTATTCTGCAGATGAATATGTGATGTGTTATGAGGCTATGCCCATTTATTTTTGAAAATACGATTTTTCAACTTTCAACTGACTGGAAATTTTGCAATTTGAACTGAGACAGAGAAAAACTGCTTAAAAATGCAAAGCCATGTTCCAAGGTGAAAGTGGAAAACCAGTAAATCGCCCTCAGGGGAGTTTGAAAAGAGATGCATTTCCTATAATCCAGACACCCATTGAAATTTGTAACTCTCTGAGGAAGGGACATTAAAAATGCAAAATACTGGATATTGAAACAATGGCTGCCACAGACAGGACCCTGAAAACCTCTTAGAAATACACAATGGGTGAAGAATTTCAAGACAAAAACAGAATTACCTGGAAAAACTCAGCAGGTCTGGCAGCATCGGCGGAGAGGAAAAGAGTTGACGTTTGTCAACTGTTCTGTCGAAGGGTCATGAGGACTCGAAACGTCAACTCTTTTCCTCTCCGCCGATGCTGCCAGACCTGCTGAGTTTTTCCAGGTAATTCTGTTTTTGTTTTGGATTTCCAGCATCCGCAGTTTTTTGTTTTTATCTAAGAATTTCAAGACACCAATGAGAGATTGTGACACAGACAGTGTCAAGAAAGTCTTCAGCCGAGGAAACAAGCTGAAGGCTATCTCTCTTGGGATAAGTGTCCCCAGTTTGAGCAGCCAACTCTATAGAAACATCTTCTACATCTGGCCACATTCAAGAAACCAGCTAACCCAAATCAGCCATAATGTTTAAAATCTACCCCTCAAGGATAATCTAAGGACACATAACTGTATATTATTTTACCTTTTTTATTGTACTCTAATCCCCTCTGAATTATGTTGTGGCACCCTCATTTGCATGATTAAAAGAACTGCCAGTTGAAACAGGAAGTCAAAGTCTGCCTAAAGGAAGCCCCTTTCAGAATGGTGACGATGTGAATGGGGTGATAAGTGCAACCACCTAATGTAGAAGCCATTTCTGGCCTGCTAATGGCAACTTCGACTAAAATCAGCCCACGTATGTAGTGTTGGAGGGCAGTGTTGATTGAGCAGGATTGCATTACTTTATTTTAAAATCTGGTGATAACACGAAGATGAATCTAGCCCAGCAAACATGTTGTCACTTTTAGAAAACTATCTTCACGTCTTTTGGATGAATACCAACAGCAACATTTGTGTAGAATTATTCACATGGACAAATGCCTTATAGCATTTTACAAAGAGGACAGATGAGTAATGAACAGGAAGTGAAGGAATTTGGAGGGGTTGGAGGAGGAAAAGGCAGAAGGCATATGATATAGGTAGATATGAAGTATTTGAATTTGGAAAGAATGTAACCTTGGTGAGATGATTTTGCATGGTAATTCTAGGAATAGCAATATGCTTCTGTTACTCACTGCAATCTGTTTAAGACCATGCATGACTGAATAATCTGATTGAATGTTTTCTAGAGGAGATGGAATTTTCTTACTCTTGTTTTGCTTTGGAACAGAGTCATGTGATTCTAAGTTTGAAAAGTGCTTCTTTTTCCCTTCCCTCAAACATTTTAGAATCATAGAACCTTACAGCACAGAAAGAGACTATTTGGCCCCTTGGGCCAACTCTTTGACAAATTACCATCAATCTGCCAGCCAATATTGCTGCTATCAGTATGCTTCAAGGTAATAGAATACTTAATCCTACAATGGGCCAAGCCAGAAGTGGAGAACATTCTGAGTGCGGACCAAGCAGGCTTTCGACAAGGAAGAAGCACATGTGATTGCTCCTTGCATTAACCACTTTCATTGAAAATGACTTTCAAAAGAATCTCAAAACAGGAGCAATTTTCCTTGTCCTCACTGTAGTGTACAATACATTGGCACATTGGTCTATTCATCAAAATACCAAGAGTCCTCCCTCCCAGCATTACTTTTGCCGTTGAACTGCTACTCTGGGACAGACAGTTCAGGGTGCATATGAGTGACAAGACTAGCACCCAGGGGCCTACATTTGACTCCAGGCCCACAACATTGTGGTTGACTCTTTAATGCCATCTGAACAAGGGCAATTAGGGATGGGCAATAAATACTGGCCTAGCCAACGATGCCCACATCCAATGAATGAATAAAAAAAAATTGCCAGTGCTAAGAGGGAACTGATCACCCTGGATGGTCAGAGACTGAAGCACAATCCCTACCCTCTTTATCTAGGCATCATCCTTGACAAAATCCTACTGACAAATAGCACCTCAGCAAGACTGCAGAAAAAATTAAAACCTGCACCAACCTCCAGAGTAAACTGGCTAGTACCTCATGGGAATCACAGACCAATACCCTAAAGACCTCTGCTCTTGCCATCTGTTACAACCAGGTGAGAAGAGGTGAATTGGCTCCCCTCTATTCAACCACCTTGGCTGGTCACAATAATGGTTTGTTTCCTTTTACAAGGATATGCCTTTCCTAGATCACAATGTATTTAACTATTTAAGCCGTGAGCAATAAGGAGCCAGTCAAATAAGGCTTTCTTGAGTCAAAGAAAGTGCAAATTTATTAACCACGAAATGAAAGAGAAATAATAAAAACACGATGTCAAGCATTTGGCCGTTATCTCAGTGATTAGGGCCAAGAAACACACGCACACACAAACACACAGACACAAAGGTATCAGAAATAAGGGGGAAACACACACACTTGGCCCATAGCCTTGAACGTTATGACGTGCCAAGTGCTTTTTAAAGGATGTGAGGCAACCATCCTCCACCACCTTCCCAGGCAGTGCATTCCAGACCGTCACCACCCTCTGAATAAAAAAGTTTTTCCTCACATCCTCCCTGAACCTCCTGCCGCTCACCTTGAACTCACGTCCCCTCATGACTGACTCTTCAAACAAGGGGGACAGCTGTTCCCTATCCACCCTGTCCATGCCCTCATAATCTTGTACACCTCGATCAGATCACCCCTCAGTCTTCTCTGCTCCAATGAAAACAACCCAAGTCTATCCAATCTCTCTTCGTAACTTAAATGTTTCATCCCAGGCAACATCTTGATGAATCTCCTCTGCATCGCCTCCAGTGCAATCACATCCTTCCTATAATGTGGCGACCAGAACTGCACAAAGTACTCCAGCAGTGGCCTCACCAAGGTTCTATACAACTCCAACATGACCTCCCTACTTTTGTAATCTATGTCTCGATTGATAAAGGCAAGTGTCCCATGTGCCTTTTTCACCAACCCACTAACATGCCCCTCCGCCTTCAGAGACCTATGGGCATAATACGCCAAGGTCCCTTTGTTCCTCAGAACTTCCTAGTGTCATGCTGTTCATTAAATACTTCCTTGTCAAATTACTCCTTCCAAAGTGTATCACATCACACTTTTCAGAGTTAAATTCCATCTGCCACTTATCTGCCCATTTGACCATCCTGTCTATATCTTCCTGTAGCCCAAGACACTCAACCTCACTGTTAACCACCCGGCCAATCTTTGTGTCATCCACAAATTTACTAATCCTACCTCCCACATAGTCATCCATGTCGTTTATATAAATGACAAATAATAGCAGACCCAGCACAGATACTGTGGTACGCCACTGGACACTGGCTTCCAGTCACTAAAGCATCCTTCTGTCATCACCCTCTGTCTCCTACAACTAAGCCAATTTTGAATCCACCTTATCAAATTACCCTGTATCCCATGTGCATTTGCCTTCTTTCTAAGTTCTTAAAGAGTCTGCTGTTAACGACTTCAAAAATAGCTCCAAAACTTGTTCAACATTATACTTCTGTGGAATCTCAGGGACCAAATATTTTCCCCCTTGCTTCACAAAAATTATGCAGGCCGTTGCTGCCCAGGCTAACTCTCCTTCACTTCCATCTCCAGCACCTAGCAATGGTGTCAGCTGAAATTCCTTCTGGTCGAATACTGCATCAGGTCACTTGCTTGACACCCCAACTTGCTTCATTTAAAAGAGGTCCAGGTCTCAAAATGACCCTGAGCATTTTCTCCCTACAATGGGCCAAACTAGGCCAGAGCCCTCTACCAGTTGGTCACTCAAAAGTTAAAAGCTACCCTTCACAATCCACACCACCGTAGAACTTTCCACAAAGATGATCTGTGAATACTATCACAGACTGTAGTCAACAACATAAAGCTGTTGCCCAGTTAGAATATTTGATCTGAGCATGCTACACTTGAAGCCAGACTAGTTCTCTAATAGTTCATTGGCTTTTGTTTTTTCAATCTTGTTCAATAATTTACTGAGCATTATAGTTCCCGCATCCAAAAAATTTCGGAATGGTATCTCTCCATTTGGGTTTTCTTCCTCATAAGTTAAAATAGGCTTGCTTTATAGGTACCTTTCCACCTCCCTCAAGCATCTCAGCTATTCTCATTGATTGCTCAGTTAGTTTATTTGCCTGATCTGCAATTGTGCTGTTGCTTAATCCAGCTGTAATGGTGGTATCACCAAACCGACGGAACATGAGAAATTTAGCCAGATTGCACACCCTTCTCCCCCGTGACAATTGCTTGAGTGAGGATTAAGCCCACCTGTTATGCTTCTTCCCTCAGAACAAAGAAGGCTGAGAGGTGACTTGGTTGAGGTGAATAAAATTATGAGGGAAATAGATAGAGTGGACAGGATAAAGTTATTTCCCTTGATGGAAAATTCTAGAACCAGGGGACATAGATTCAAGATAAGTGGCAGAAAGTGTAGGGGGAACATGAGGAAGAGCTTTTTTACACAGAGGGTAGTGGATGTCGGAATTCGCTGCCCAAGTTGGTGGTAGAGGCAGAAACTCTAAACTCTTTTAAAAAGTACCTGGATCTGCACCTTAACTGCTGTAAGCTGCAGGGCTATGGCCGGGTGCAGGAAGGTGGGATTAGAAAGGGCACCTGGGTGTCCTTGGGCTGGCATGGACAAGATGGGCCAAGTGGCCTCCTTCTGTGTTGTAACTTTTCTCTGGTTCTATCAAATAAACTGCAGCATTCACTATCCAGGCACATGTGCCACTTGGACAAGGCAGCACTGGCTGCCACTTCACAGACAGAGATACCTTGGAAAGAACCAGGAGAGGAAAATAGAAAGAGTAAATCCCAAGAGAAAAATTAGCAAGAGAAAAAAATCAGCCAAGGTATTCACCAGTTCAGTCCAGTTATTTTGTTCCCATCTCTACAAACTTAATGCAGTCTTGCTGCTGATAGGTTAATGTTAGTTGAATTCTATGACTATTGACAGTTGATGATTCTTTGGATGACTCTGCCCTTCTTTTCCTTTGGCTGCTTTCTCTCCTGACTATTTTGTTCTTGCCCTTTATTATATGGTTACATTGGGCTGGACTTTCATCCTTGAGACAGGTAGCGGGAATCAGGATAATTCCTGGCTTGGCTTGGATGAAAGTGCCAGGAAAGGCAGGATTTTCATTGTATGTGGGTAGATGCAGGCAGCAGTCAGGCTGCCAGGTGCCAAGGCAGGCCATTTAAAAGGCCTGCCTCAGTGGTGTGGGACTCCACCCCAGTCACAATGAAAAAAGTAAGGTCCGCTAGCACACATCCCTCAAAGCCGCAAACTCCCCATGCCTCATCCATGCCACCTCATGCCCCTCTGCCCACCCACCCCCTATGGCCACTCATGTCCCCATGCCAAGCCAAGGCAATTCTATGCCCATTCACTCACTGTGCATTGTATAGAACCAGTGAACCCTAGAGTGACAAGAAGATTTGTGAAAAAATATTTTTAAAAAACAGTCATACATTTTGAACTTCCCATTTTCTTTAAAAAAAAATCTCCTTTTTACTGCAGGCCAATAAAAGTGTCAATCATCCAGACCCTTTAAACTATCAATGGTGAAACTGCAAGCATTTGAAACCTCTATATCTTGTGTAAATAAACATTGTACAATTGACAGAAGGGCGGAATCTTCTGGTAGAAGCAAGGTTGTCAGTGGCCGGACAGGAAGTGCATGACACTTCTGCTCAGGGATGGGAAGGCATGGGTGAAGAGTGCATTGAGTCAAGCAGCAGGGCAGACAGGAAGTTGGAGCCCCACCATTACCTTGGGGGGGGGCGGGCGGAGAGGCATCAATGGTCCAGGCTTCATATTTAAAAGGAACCTGGACAGGCATTCATTCCCTGCAATCGAGGAGCATCACTCAGGCTTTCTGAGTGGACATCTACAACAAAATCTTCTGGTCCTTCCCCACCACACAGATAACTTCAACTGCTAACTTCAGGGTTGATGTCTCAGAGAAGATGAGTGGCCCCACGGTTCAGTGATGCCTCGCTGTAGGTTCTTCTCCAGGCCAAGTGGGAAAGGCAAGAGGTCCTGTTTCCCAGGGATGGCAGTAGGAGGTCCTCCTGGCTGACCAAGGCATCCTGGACAGATGTCGCAGTGTGGGTTAGTGCCATGCGGCCCACTCCAGAATCTGGTTGCCGTTCAGGAAGTGCATAAATGATCTGCTGCCCTTCACCAGGTAAGTGACACCGCGTAGTCACTGCAAAGTGACATTCATGGGGCATCAAGCAGTGTAAATGTACATGTGCAGGGGGATGTCAGACAGGAGTTTGAGTTGCAAGCCTCACTATCATATGGAACATGTCGACTGAATGTGTGGGAGTTACTTCATGCCATGAATATTTTACCAGTTGCAGGATGGTGTGGCTGTCAAACACTTACTGTGGAGAGCTCAGGAACTATCATAGGCATGCATGCACACTTAATCATTCTGTCTGCTGGAGAAAACTGCTCATATTAGGACAGAGTGTAATAAGACTGGGGGAGGTGTCCTAGACATAAGAAGCCTGACTCAGGTGAGGAGAAGACTGTGGAACTTGCCAGTGAGTACCATGTGCGTTGATGGAGAAACTGGAGTTTTTCAGCCTTGCAGTGAGGATGCCTCCAGTCTGGGGTTGACAAAAAGATATATGAGAGTAACGCCTGAAACGTTGTTGAGGAAAGGGATTGTGCATGACCATCAACTAATTCTTTTGTTCTCTACTGATGGTCCTCGCAGCCAGTCACAAAAAAAGAGGGGACAGTATTCCTCCAGCTCCACCTCCACCTTGAGCACCACCTCTGAAGATGAGGACTCCGGAGACCTCAGAGGATGCACCATCATGGCATTCCTCTACACCCTCCACCAGTGCAGACATTCACCTCAGTAGTCACGCATTCTAGTTAGGCTTGGGGTCACAGTCTGGTGACTACAGCACAGACACATGCCCGCAGCTGATGGAGGATGTGACAGCCGAGGTCTCTGACTCTTGGAGGGCTGCTGGAGACGAGGTTCCTGCTGAGCCATATGCAGATGATGAGCTTCTGAGCTTCTGTATTCAGCCTTATGATACACGTTGGAGATGCAGAGATAGGCAGGGGAACATCTAGCAAAGATGCCAGGGGCCATGTGCAGACTTGAGCAAAAGGTGGAGAAGCCCATCGAAGCTCTGAATGTTGTCATGGCTTGGGCATATAAGTGCTTGGCTGCCTTCATGGAAAGGGTGACCAACCCCAGGTGAAAAATCTGAGGAACACTTTGTCATGGCGGAGAGCCTGTAAGAGCAGGGGAGGTGTTGCCGGAGGTGTGAGAGCAGATTGGTTGCAGGGTATGGGGGCATTTGACGGTGCGTGTTGCTGCCAGAGCTGTAACTATGGAGAGCAGGGGGTGTTGCTGGCAGAACTGTAAGAGCAGGAGGTGGGGGGAGGGATGGGGAGAGATCTTCTGCAAGAGCTGTATGAGTGGTAGGGGAGGTGCCAGAGCTGTGATGGGGGGAGGGAAGGGGCAGCTTGCCCCCCACCCCCATCCTGGGCACTTGCTCAGAACCACCAAACATTAATCATGGCACTTCAGAGGCTGATACCAAGCAAAAACAATTGGCCCACATATGTGCAGATAAAAAATAAGGTCAACATATGCACAAATTGAAGACTGGCCAACACGCATGCAGATAAAAGATTGGTGGATGCATCCTCAGAAAAAGACTAGTGGACTCAATTGAGTTCCTGGACAAAATGCATCCTGGGAAGGCATGACCCGGGACAAAAAGCTTAATTACAGGGTAGTCCCAGGAAATCTGTGATTATTGGTCACCCTAATGGAAAGAGTGGTAACTGCTATGGAGAGCCAGGTCCAGCAGAACACACAGTAGATGCTGGATATACATTCGGACCTGCACTCCGTCACTCTAGCCATGGGTGCATTGTAGCAATGGCTAGCCATGTGGGGTATGAGGCACCTCGACCTCCTTCCAGGTCCCCATTCTCCTCAAGGAGTCAGGGAGGTGCCATTATGCAACGACAGGAAGGAGGAGCACCATTAAGGCACCCCAGGGGCTCCAGTCCAGGACAGTCTAAGGGTGCCCTGCCACTCCACCTCCCTTCTGCCAGTGACCTCATCAACTTCAGGTCAGGACAAGGAGGTTGCACCTGCACCTGTTCAAGAAACCCTCAGCAGGCCAGAGTCCTCTAGGCCTCAGACCACCAAAGGACGATCACTAACATCTAGCAGTCAGCAGGTTGCCTCCGCATCAGCTGTGGATGTTGGGGCTGCACCTAGGTGTAGTGATAAGACAAAGATTAAGAAAGTATAACTAAACAAATGTGGCATAGGTGCCTATTCACTGTACATATGAAATACACTTGTAAATATATGTTTAATTGCACTTTATTCACGTATGTTGTATTTTCATTATGCTGCCAGTTGCTGCAATGGTTGCATGCACTTAAAGGCATCACAATTTTTTCCCAATCAGTTTAGGATGAAGTGCTCTTATGAATACACAAGTTATTGTGTCACGTCAACAGTAGTGGCATCCCTGACATGTGTAAGTTTAAACATTGGGCATCATTTGTAAAGTTGGGGGCTTGGAATGCAGCTGGCAACCCAGCAGGTAGCAAAGCCTCTCCTCCTTCTCCCAACCTTGTTGGAATCTCAGTTGAATGTGACCCATGAGTCAGGCAGCAATGCTACTGTGTTTAGAGAGTGACCATAAAGATGAGAACTTACTTGACCAGGGCTCTCATCCATTTAACTCATGATTATTAGGGTGTCCCTTTAGTCAGCAAGTTGTGCTCACCGTTAATTCCACCCACCCAAAACAACCCTCTTCCCACTTTGATGGTTCACACTTTCAGAGCAACTGCATTTCCAAAAGACCCCCTCCACCATCTGCCCTCCCCCATCACCCACCAGCCCGACCCACCGAATATAACCATTTCCCTTCACTCCATTGCCCTTCAACTTCTGCCTCTTATCCTTGACCTTATAACCTTCACCCTCTACATGCCTTCTCTCCTCCCTGTGCCTACACCTGTAACGGTCCCCATGCGCACAATGACTGCAACCGCTCCCTTTATTCATGCCACCAGTTCTGTTTGTTTCTGTAAACCTCCCCCCCACCGCCCCATGAGACCATCCAAAACCCGACCATGATCCTAGACCTGCCACCCTATCGCATTCCACTCCTCCCTCTCAATGTGACTGTTCGTTCTGCTTCCTGGTACCCTCAGTTTAACCCCCAGGACCCCACGATGACAGCACTGACCCCACCCTTTAGGACTATCTATTGACCAGCCCTGCCCAGAAAACTCCCTGCTACATAATGGCCACACCCATGATGCTAGGCACTTCCATCCTCTGCACGTCCCTGCACCCTTGCCTTCCCTCGTTGCTTCCCTCTCTCCCTGCCTTGGACAGCCTCCCTCCCACCTACCTCCTGTCCCATGCCCTTAGACTGCAGCCTCACTCCCTCCCTCACTTTCTGTCTCAGACAGCCCTGCCCCATGTCAATTACACTGCAGCCTCCCTCCCTCCCCCCACCTCTCTCCCTCCCTGCCTTAGACATCCCTGTCCGTTGACTTTTGACTGCTGCCACCAGATCTCAACCATCACCTGTCATGGAACAAAGCTCCCCAAAGAAGAAAAATCAGCAGATATTCATTCCAACCCCAGTAAGTACATTACATTGACTGGTTCACACTGCTTAATTGCAATCATGGATCTGAAGGCACATATTTTGCACTTGAAGATAACTTAATTTGAAAGGTGTACTTGATTCTGGTGAGATTGCCTTTTAATGAACATGCATGACATGTAGATGCATGCTAAAAGGCTTCCAAACATTTGCTGTTCGGAAGCTTAACCTGCCTTCAAACTTCTGAGAACTTAATACCTTAGTTTCATCCTGCCATTAGGAAGCTTATTTTTGGTATCCCATGCAATAAAGTTCCCTCACTCACCTTGCTTCATGCCCCAGGGAACAGCACAAGATTCCACCTGATACATCCAAGAGCCAGAGTTGTCAATTAAGCAATGTTTTCCCTGGGTCTCAGGTGCTTCAGCACTCTAATGGATGTCTGGGCTCTCAACCAAGAATACATAATAATGCTAGGTTGAGGGCCCACAAACCCATTAGAGTACTGAAACATCCAGGCCCCAGGGAAAATATTACTTGATTAATAGTCCCAGTTCCCTGATTTCTTCTGTCAATTACATAATATTTATTTACACAAGATAAAGTGGTTTCAAGTGCTTGCAGTTTCAGCTACTGATACTTTTAAAAGTCTGAATGATTTACATATTTATTGACCTCTAGTAAAAAGGAGTTTTTTAAAAGAAAATGGGAAGTTATCAATGAATGACTTTTTAAAAGATTTTATTTACACATCCTATTACCACTATAGGGTTCATTGGTTCTATATAGTGTCGAGTAGCTGAATGGGTATGGAAGTGCCATAGCTTGGAATAGGGAGCATGAGGGACCATAGGGGTTGAATGGGGACATACCTTGGCATAGAGGCATTAGGGACCACAAGTGGATAAGGAGGCATACCTTGGCATGGAGGTAATGAGGAGGACCTTTTGAATTTACCTTTCAAAAGGTTCCTTTGCGTACACTATGGTTCACGACACCTCTGAAGCACAACTCTTTGAAAAACTGGCCCAATTCCATGAAAATTGTGGAGGGCTAGGACTTGCCTATCCCCACATTAGACCCAGCCAGGCCAGGAGTGCAGGTTGCAGGCTTGCAACCTGAAGCAGCCCACACTTTTAAAAGGCACTCCTGGAAATTGGAAACCCCTGCATTTGGGTCAGGGATCCTAGGATAGGGTCCTCACCACCCCTCCATTGAGTCTTCCTGCCCCCACAAAAATCCAGCCCATTGTCTTCTACCTACATGCTGTATTGTTGTCAAGATAAGGCTTCCTCAAGCAGGATTATGAGTGTATCTCTTATAGCATTCCGTTTCTAATTGTGATTTAAAAGAAACATTTGGGAGCTTCTCAAATGAGAATCTTGCAATTTCTCCACGACACATTTTTTTTTGCTCATTTCTTTACCTTAGACAACTTGAGAGAAATTATGGGGACAAGAAATGAATTACTTCTCATAATTACTTCTCAAATGATCTACTGCTGTGCCATTATTAGAGATCTAGGTCTACATGATCCAATTAGCATTGGAATTTAGTAAGACGTTTGGTTAGAAATTTCAATTTAGCTGCCTAAATTTCTGCTAATATCATTAATCAATGGTACATCGTGACTTTGCCAATGCACTAAGAAAAAATAGCTGCAATTCTAACACACACACAAATCCCAATTTAACACAAACACAAATTAGAATTCCCATCACCCAAAGAGAGACTACACTTGTGTCTGAGTTATCATTTACTGAGTAGTCTGTATTGCATGTTGTTGTGGTTATCTAAAGAAGAGGTCCAGAGGCATAGGCAGGAATTTTCCAGCCCCTCACATTGGTGGATCTTCTGGTCCTGTAGATGTGAACAGAGATTTCAATGGCTCGCTGGCCTCTTTGTGGGGGGAACCTGCCATGGGGGGCACTGGAAGATTCCAGCCATAGAGCCTGAACACTAACTATTTATTGTAGAACATAACTACGCACAGATATACAAGGCTTCTTCAGTCCAAACCACATCTCCATTCTGATGACTACCAGACTATTAATAGTCATATGACTCCCTTTACATCACCATGGGTGTGGTATGGTTTCCCCAGTCCCACAGTAATCCTTTCAGTCCTGAACACCCTAAGACTACACATCCCTCCAAGCCTTTATCCAAACATATTTACATTTACATGCTATTCCTTCTCTTCCCAAGTCTCTGACTTCACAGGTTTAAACAGTCTGTAGGTTTCACTACTTTCCCTGATCGTGTTCTTTTGGAGGATGGGTGGTTTCAAGTTGGATTTCTTTGTTCTGACTTGGCTGTTCTTAAGTAGAAGTTTTAGTATTTGATGTTTGTTTGAGGTTCAACACTTGATCATTTTCTTCCTCTCCTTGCTGTTGTACTTTTCCCCATCAATAGCTTCCCTTTCATGGTTGGATGTCATGGGCTTATCCTTTCTTTATGTTGACTATGTTACTCTCCTTGTTCACTGAATTAACGCTGGTTCTTTTTAACAATTTTTTCCACCATACTTTGCCTTTAAAGCAATGAGTCTGTGTAGCCCCTGGTTCCTGAAGTTTTGGGAAATCCTGGATTGTGGTCTCCTGAGGTGAGGAAGGCATTTGATTAATGCCTTGCTATCCTTCCAATCACAGCAACCCCGATGTGGTAGGAAGGTCAGTATCCCCTAACATAGAGGAGGTAGACCTCATCTGATTCATTTTGTTTCTAGTTCTGAAACCTTTTGGTTATTTTGACACCCTGGGCCACCAGTGCTGGCGGATGAATGTGTGTGGATATACTTAATAAGGGGTCAATATTGACAGATGAATGCAGGGTGTTCCAGCAACTCCTCGCACCTGGCATTCAACTTTGATGATCTCTGACAATTCACCGAGCAGTGAAGAGCCATGGCTGCACTCAGCTGCTCATTCATCCAGCTGATCCATTTCCTCTGCAGGCTGAAGAAGGTTACCTTCATCTGTTTGGAAAGGAGCTGGATTATCTGCCTCAGCAATGAGTGTCAAAAATTCTACACTGAAGTCCCAGTCAAGGTCATCAGTGCTGTTGGACAATTTGAGAGTCTCCAATTTGGCATACTCAATGACTGTCTAGTCCTTGACATTTTCTGCTGTTTTGATGAGGTTGAGGGGAACAGAGGCATCTCAGCTCAGGAGCGAAAATTCCTGATTACGAATCACATATATCGTCTCCAGTATCTGCTGGTTCCCATAATGGAGCAGTTCTAGAAGCATGCCTGTAACTGGTACTCTGATCGCTCCCAGGCTATATAATGTCTGCAGTCAGAGGTTAGCTAGCTGATCTCTAACAGACAGGACTGTCACACTTGCTCCTGTGTCTAATTTAAAATGAGTAATGTGACCATTGACACATATGCCAACATTCTAAAAGGCACACTGGGACCTTTAATCTCAGCTAGGAAACATTGTTGTTCTTCATTTTGCTGTAACTCTTCTATTTTGTTCGTGGCTTTTTGTGCGAAGATTCACTGGTGATCCTCGATGTTTGGAGGTTTTTGATCTGCACATTTTCTGAAAGTGTCCCAGTCTTTTACAGTGGATGCACTCTGCCATGCTTGCTGACACTGTTTGTACCTGTGAGGCATTTTAGTGCCATGTCACTGGCACAGTTTACCACCATCTTGAGTTTTAATTGCATATGGTTTTCTTTGCCCTGGAGTGTCATTAGCATTTTGTTGTTTAATGAGCTGTACCGTCATTGGGAGCATTCTGTACCATGCTTTATCTCGCTGATGGGCCTCAGATTGTCTGACAATCTCTATTGCCTGCTCAAAAGTTAAATCTTCTTTGGATTGAATCAAATCAGAAAGGACATCAATTATGCCAAATACGATGCGTTCTCATTGTCAGCTCAGACTTAAGATCATCATGGGGCTGAATTTTATGTCCAACGGACGGGCGCACGTCTGACCCAACTGGAAGTAAAATTGCGTGAGAGGATGTCGGGCAAGTGTCCCGATGTCACTGCGCACTCGAGTGATATTTTACTTGGCGGATGCATGCAAGTCAGAAGCGCACCCGCTAACAATTAAGAGGGCAATTAAGCCCATCAGTGCAATTGTCTCCAATTTTTCGTGGCCCGTCCAACCCTACGGTTGGCGGATGGGTGAATCAGCCAGGTGGCCTTTGCATTTTTCATCAATCCTCATCCAAGGGTGGAATTAAACTTCCGTTATGAAATAAAATAAAAATAAATATCTGGACAGAGTTTTTATCAGTTATATTTTCAGGTGATTGATTGCGATGCATGGATTTTTTTTTTTGCAGCTTTTTTAACCTTTATTTGAGCATTTTCGAGTCTGCAGCTCCCTGAGGCAACTGTCTGCCTTCAGGGAGCTTTTTCACGGTGCTCACCTGCACCCACGGAAACGTCATTGTTTGCATTCTTCCCTCTCCCACTCTCCCACCCTAGCAGCGCTAATATTTCAGTGCATGTTTCACGCTGGCTGACCATTAATTGGCCAGCCAGCGTGAAATCGCAGTCAGAGGCCAATCGAGGTTGGGGGCCCATTTCCCAGCCGCTCCTCGGCCCACCAATCACACGCACCCACCAAAGGTACAGTTCAGGCCCATATTCATAGCCTTAAGCCAACTGATACGAATCATTGTTGAAGGTATCCATGGGTTCTCCAGGCTTTTGGACCCTTCTATTAAACTTTGCTCTTTCCAAAATTTTGTTACTCCTTAAGCTAAAGTATTTAAGATTGAAGTATACGAGATCCTGAAAAGGCTTGACAAGATGGACGTTGAAAGGCTGTTTCCTCTTGTGGGTGAGTCCAGAACTAGGAGGCACTGTTTTAAAATTAGGGGTTGCCCTTTTAGATGAGAAGAAATTTTTTCTTTCAGAGGGTTGTGCGACTTTTGGATTCTCTGCCTCAGAACGTGGTGGAGGCGGGGGTCATTGAATATTTTTAAGGCAGAGGTAGATAGATTCTTGTTAGGCAAGGGAATCAAAGGTTATTGGGGTTCATGGGAACGTGCAAACTGAAACACAAGATCAGCCGTGATCTTATTGAATGGTGGAGCAGACTCGAGGGGCCAAATGGTCTACTCCTGTTCCTTTTCCTTATGTTCTAATGTTCTTAATCATCAAAGGATTTGATGATCTCTTCAAATTTGTCAGATGATTCATCAATGCCTTACCTGGCTCTCACATTGTCAGCAATTGCACCAGTTGAATTCAACAATGTATTAATTTGCTCAGCCTCTGATTTATTATTTAATCCTGATGCAATTCTGTATCTTAAAAATCCCTTCCTCATGCCCAATTCTATGTCTGGTCAGTCCCTTCCATCTGTCCAAATTAGCCTGGCAAAGTAAATTTTAAATCCATAGCTGTTTCCGGCCTAGGAGAGGCTTGCCTTAATTTTTTTAAATGGTGCTGCAGTAATTGAGTTTTCCCGTGCTGATCAGGGTTTCTCAGATACCCATCGCGGTTACTGAGCTGTTTCAAATCTTCTCCGAATCTCAGGAAAAATCATTAAAATGATTATTATAGCCAGTTAGTTACTTTGCTGTCACTGGAGGATCAAATTTAGTAACTAATTTTTCTTCTTTTTTATACACCACGTGATCACCACATGTTATAGCGCCAATTCTGGACCCAGGTTACAGCTTGTTTCAAGCCATGCACTTAAAAATGAACTGTCTCCCAGTGCTGCCTGGTTACTGCACCTTGTTTAGAAGCTTATTGAAGCCTTTTTAAAAGTTTGCTCAGCCTTCTTTGATCGTCGCTAGGTTCTTTGACTCTGGTGTTTGATCGGGATTTTCAACGGACATCCATGTGCTATGGTGGAGTCCTTCTTGAGCTGCACAGTTGATTTCTTCTCTGCCTCTCAGCCTCCACCTCTGTTATGGAGCTTTTCAGGTTTATCCATTTTAATTATCAGAGATTTTGCAGTCCCTCATCTGCTTCCGTTATGTTGTGTGTTATTGTGGTTATCTTAGGAAGAAGTTCAGAGGCATAAGATCTGAACAGTAACTATTTATTGTAGAACATAACTAGGTACAGATATACAAGGCACTAGGCTTCTTCAGTCCAAGTCATGAGCTACCTCCATTCAGGCTACCTGCAGACTACTACTAATCATGTGATTCCCTTTACATCATCATGTGGGTGGTACAGTTTCCCCAGTCCCACATTAACCTTTTCAGTCCTGAACACCCTAATACCACAATGTTATGAACTCAATAATGATATAGCAATGGTTGTGACAGTTTTCTCTTTTGTATCCCGCTTGGAAAATGTATTACATGTATCAATATAAATGGCTCTTTGGGGGAAACATGTCTGTTTCTTAATGCATATCTTGTTCCTTTATATGCCTTTGATATTATTAAACCTAACTGCTAAATCATTTAATTAATGTCATGAATTAGTGCTGACTGGCGAATACTGAAACTCTTTATTGAAAATGAATTCTGATCGATATGTTACTCTTTTGTTAATGGTCCTGTGTGTTAGCA
The DNA here is from genome assembly GCF_017639515.1 of Carcharodon carcharias. Taxonomy (NCBI): domain Eukaryota; kingdom Metazoa; phylum Chordata; class Chondrichthyes; order Lamniformes; family Lamnidae; genus Carcharodon; species Carcharodon carcharias. Next base: position 88,672,903 of record NC_054475.1, read on the forward strand.
GCCTGTTAATTGCCTGTAAATACGGAGTAAAATCTGCAACAACACAGCCTAAAGAGAACAGTTAACCATGAGCAAAATACTTCAAATGCTGGAAATCTGAAATAAAAACAGAAAATGCTGGAAAAACCTGACCCTGAATTGGGAAACTTCATCAACTTTGCTTCCAAATTCCTGGCTTCTCTCACCTTCACCCAATCCATCTCTGACACTTTTTGACTTTTCCTTGACTTCTCTGTCTCCATTTCTGGGGATAGGCTGTCAACAAATATTCATTATAAATCCACCGACTCCCATAGCTACCTCGGCTACATTTCCTCACACCCTGAACTTCATAAGAATTCCATTTCATTCTCCCAGTGTTTCCATCTCCATCCTCTGATTGCAACATTCCACACCAGTGCTCTTGGTATGTCTTCCTTTTTCGTTAACTGAGGAACCCTTAACCAACCATGGTTGACAGAGCCCTTGATTACGTCTGACTCTTTTCCCGCATTTCTGCTTTTACCCTTTCCCCTCTCTCCCAGAACCATGACAGGACTCCCCTTGTCCTTACCTTCTACCCCACCAGCCGCCATATTGAACACTTCATCCTCCACCATTTGCACCACCAAAGACATCTTCGCCTCCCTTCCCCTTTCAACATTCCGTAGGGACCGTTCGTTCCATGACACCCTGGTCCACACCTCAATCAACCCCAATACCCCATCACCTTCGCATGTCACCTTTCCATGCAAGCACTGGAGATGTAACACTTGCCCTTATACCTCCTCTCTCCTCATCATCCAAGACCCCAAACACTCCTTGCAAGTGAAGCAGCAAATTACGGGTACTTCTTTCAATTTGGTATACTGTATTCACTACTCACAATACAATGTCCTCTACATTGAGGAGACCAAATGCAGATTGGGTGACCGCTTTGTGTGGAACACCTCCATTCAGTCTGCCAGTATGACTCTGAGATTCCCACGGCCTGTCACTTTAATTCTCCACCTTGTTCTCACACTGATACTTCCTTCCTCAGAAAACTGAAGTGTTCCAGTGAAATTCAAAGCGAGTTCAAGGAGCTGCACCTCTTGTTTCAGTTAGGCACTTTACAGCCTTCTGGTCTCAACATTGAGTTCAACAATTGCAGACCATAATCTCTGCTAACCCATTTTGTTTCCTTTTCTTTACACGTGTTGGCCTTAATCTTGTTTTTCTGGCTTTTGCCTTTGGATTGTTGCCATTCATTATTCAGCCATTCACACTCCCCTGGACTCATCTTTTATTTCTTTACTTGTGCCAGTATGATCCCTTTGGCTCTACACCACCTCTTGTCATTTAATGTCTCCTGTCTTCCACATGACTACAGATCTTCCTTTTTGTTTCTTTCCACTCTCGCAGTCCACCTCCTTAAAATATATTCTATTACATTTATAACTTTAACTAGTTCTGACGAAAGAACATGACCTGAAACATTAACTTTGTTTTTCTCTCCACAAATGTTGCCTGACCTGCTGGGCATTTCCAGCATTTTCTGTTTTTTTTAAGAGAACAATATGTTTAAATTCCTCATGTTCTCATCTCCCTTTATCTCTGTAATTTCCTATAGCCCTACAGCCATTCTCCCCATATCTTTTTTCCTCTAATCCTTGTGATTAAATCTGTGATTGGCCAGATCAGTGGGAAAGCATGTGGGAGCTGTCGCACAGATGTCTTGTCAAATGTTTTGTTGGGTGCACTAACTCTGGTTGCAAAGCTTGTTTTTTTTAAGATAGTCTCTGACTGAAAGAAAAAGTAAAATTTCAAGTTTCTGGAAACTTGACTGTGACTTTAGGTTGCTAGGGAATGAAAGCTAGTTGAAACCAGGAAAAAAGACAGAATTATGAAATTATCTGGGCAGTGCAGTTCAGAGCAGGCAGGCTATGAGGAGAAGAAAGTTGTGGCACAAAGATAATCCAATAGGCTGCATCCATGAGCAAAGCTGAGAGGGACCTGGAAAGTATGCCTTTTGGTGGAAATTGTGCTCATGGAACATGGGTTGAATAAAGCTGCTGTTGGATGGGACTTTGTGACCAGAGCCTCAAAATAAAAGGACTGGAATGCCACCTGAGCTAGGATATTACAGTCCCGCCACAGCGTGTCTCCCCCAATGGATGCAGTGAGCCATTTAAATCTCCATTCAGTTTGGTGGGACCATAATATCCCACTGGGAGGGAGGGGCCATAAAATCCTGGCCTGAGGAAGACAGAATTTTGAAGGACTTTGTAGCTGAAATTTTTGCCATAGATGCTGAATGGACTACCTGAGAAAACTGTGGGATTCATCTTTCTTGTGTCCATTATTTAATAAGTAATTGATAGTTTATATTGACTACAAATTCCCTGTTAATTTCTGTTTATGTTGATTTTGGATTAATTGTTAAAGTATAAGTTATAGAAGTGAAATCTTGTCATTTGGTATGTTTCATTGGGGTCATTAGGTAAGTTTGGTTCTTTTTGTTTGTTGGTCTCCATGGGATCATAACCCTCTGAACTCTGCTGCCTTCCCCACCCCTTAGGCTGGCCATTGATGCTGTGCTTTCAGCCACCTCGTACCACAGTTGGAGTTCCCTTCTTAAACCTGTCTGCCTCTCAGTTTGCCTCCCCTCCTTCAAGACCCCCGCCCTCCCTTGAAAACCCATCTTTTTCCCTTCTGAATACATCTCTTTTTCTGCTCAGCATCCATTGTTCAATTATACCTCTGTGGAGCACTATGAGATGTGTTTCTACGTTATGTAAATATAAGTCATTTTTATAATATTTCAAAATGAAAAGATTCACAAAGGAAGGCAGTGATCAGAAGAATCTTAAGCATCAGGCGATCACAAGATAATTATAGAGCAGGGTGGGCAATCAGGCCATTTTAATTTATCCATCCAAATAGATCCTAGAGCCCTTCCATTTCAGCATATAGCTGTTCTTAAAAGATTACATACCTGTCACTCCAGGATTCTTCCTGGATTCTTCCTATTCATGATCTCTCTTTGTGTGAAGAGCTTCCTGACATCAGTCCTATCTTGTATTAAGCCTATCTTTTATTAATTGAATCAGTATTCCCTTGTCCTACTTCTGCAATTCAATTTAAAGTACCACATATTTGCATTTTATTGTCCTAACTATAAAACATAACTCTCTATGAATTGGTTCATTGCTGCTTTGCATTGGTTCAGCATGTTGAGTATCAAATCTACTAACTCCTGGTTCTGTTTTATCTTCCTCCTTGGCTATTTCAACACTGTTGATAGGGTATTTGTGTCAATATTTTTCCCTATCTGCAATACTTTACACTTGTCTGCATTAAATGTTATTTGCCACTGTTCTGCTTGCTAAAGTATGGAATCTGATTCATTCCATAATTTCTGAGCTTCCTCCTCCAATTCCTCTGCACTTTCTAGTTTGATATCATCTTCAAATATAGCTACTATGCAATAAGTCTTTAAATTCAAGTAACTGATTTAAATTAGAAACAGCAATGGTCCTACTGCCACTCTCTGAACACCCACCTAATACATCATACCCCTAAAATAAAAACAAAATACTGCAGATGCTGTTATGATTACAGCCGATGTTATTTGCTGAGCAAGCCAAATCCCAGATCCCTTATCTTACTGATCATAACTTTTTTTTGCATTTTGAAAATGAGGGGAAAACCACTGACCCAGAGGCATAGAATCCCAGTAATGCTTTTAGGGTTTTAAAATTATAAGATTAACAAGAAGAATAAAAAAAAACTTAAACACACGAGATTAAAATTACACAATTAAAACAGCCTTACAAAACATTCCCCAATAAATCCCATTTGGTCAGAACACACCATTAAACTATTTTGCAATAGCTTCCTTATAGATTTTAACCATAAAAACCCAGTAATATTACCTAAGGCAAAAACTGCTTCTACTTTAATAAAGTATACCACATGACATTTCACTCTCTTCCACTCTGCTGTAAAACCAAAGAAAGTTCAGGAACAAACTGCTTTCTGAAAACAAAGACTTTTCTGGCTTAAAACTGGATGGCTGCTTCAAATTCACAACTCTTCTCAGCGCAGAGCTGGTCTCAGGACATCTCCACACAGCCAACACAACTCAACTAAACATCTTTCCTTAAATATCCTTTCCCCCTTTGATTTTTGACTCCATTGTTCTAAGCACCTCTTTGAACTCAATTTTCCCAAAATATAAAAATCATTCATATCTTCCTATTGCCTTCACTTTCGGGTAAAATAAAATTTAATAACCTTCCCTTGTTTACATATGAAACCTTTGTAAGTTGTAAAAAACTCTTGTCACTTCTAAATTCCCTTTGAAATTTAAAAGCTGAAAAGTCAAGTCCTTACCTATCACTAATGCAAATTTTAAAACCCAGTCGATTTATTCGTACATCCAACTTCACCATCACCTCTCATTACAAATGCATGCATGTAGCACCTTTACATTTCAGCTCTCTGCTCCCACAGTCAAGCTATCTTTAATGACCTTCCCCCAAGGTTAATTACACACACACGCACAGCCTTCTTTACAAATACCATTATATTCCCAAAAATGTTTTTTTAAAAATCCATCTTCACAATGCTGGAAATCTGAAATAAAAGCAGCAAATGTTGGAAAATTTCAGCAGGTCTGGCAGCACCTGCGGAAAGAGAAACTGAGTTAATGTTTTGAGTCCGAATGACTTTTCTTCAGCTCTGAAGCAACAGTTGGACAGAAGAGACAGATGAAGAATGGAAGTGGGGGAGACTGTTCGGAGAAGGGGTGAGGATTGGGGGGGGGCGGGGTTTGCTGATAACAGTGTCCGGGGAAGGCAGTGAGTCAGCCTGGGGAAGGCTCGGGGAAGAGCGTTTCCTAGAAGGTGGGGTTGGTATTGTCGAAGATGGGCTCCTGGGGGTTGAACTTACGACATTGGGTCAAGGAGGGAACAGTCATAGGGGGGATGGGATGCGGTAGGGTGGCAGGTCCAAAGTCATTGTTTGATAAGTTAAAGTTTCATGGGGAGGTCACGGAGGTGGACCACACAGGTGGCTCAGATAATGGGACGGGTCAGGTCAGGGTGGGCACAGGGCTGGTAACAGGTGTCGCTCAGAGGGGAGGGAAGGCATGTGGAGGTATATGGTAATGGGACCAAGGTAACTGGGGGAGGTTCAAAGGTGACAGAGGGGAGAGAAATGGTGATATCAGCTGGGTTAAGGGTGATGCGGGGAGGTTGGTGGGTGACAGGAGTAAGAGTAACTTTGGGAGAGCAATTTTAAAAGGTGCGATGCACCATTTATCTACTCTGTTCTGGAGAACACAGTTTTAGTTGGTAAAGGCGATACCTCAAAGTGGAAGGAGGTCTTCTGTGGTGAATGGGGTTCAACGCCAGCACAAGTGGCTGATTAAAGGGACACCCTAATAATTATGAGGCAGATGGGTGAGAACAATGCTCAGTTGAGTTCTCCTCTCTATGCTGAAGCCCACACAGCAGCAGGTTTGTTCTCAAGGATCTCATAACATTGAGATCCCAGCAAGGCCTAGAGCTGCATTTATTCTGTGCCATTTGCCATCTGCTGTTGTCAGAGGCAGGAATGAAGGAAGAGAAAGAGGTGGATGTTTCCAAGGGACATCCGCGATTCCAAGCACCCATCCTCCTGATGAATGGTCATGTCTGACAAGAGCTTATGTGGTTAGTCTTTCTATGATGTGAAGGCAATGATCTCTGCATAGAGTCTCAAATGTAGTGGAGGCAAGCTGCATAGTGTCAAAGGGAGCCTTCTCACTCATGGCTCTCATCACCCCAGTCAAAGATCACTCTCTCCATCTGCCATCATGTATGAACAGGAGGAACACTCATCTCTGGCCCTCCAGGATATCCTGCCATGTCTAGACAGAGGCCAGGTGAAGGGTTTAGCACTGGCTTGCATGCTTTGAGATGGAATGAAACCTGTAAAAGATAAGCTCACTAAATTTATTACTTCAATGCGTTCATAGATCCACTGAAGCACCAGTGATGCAGGCTCCAGGCAATCCTACCTTTGTGCTGGCTCTCATCCAGATGAAGAGAAGGAAGGCCCATCACAGGGCCAAGTGGAGAAAGGGTCTGAGCAGCAAGAGGCAGTGGATCCACTGCAATGGAGAACATTGACATGGCTATGCTTGTATGGCAGGCAGTGCAGTTATCTGCAAATGTGCGAAAGACAATGAGCCACCTTCTGATGTCCTAGAATCTGGCTGCTCACATCTCCCAGCTTTTCCACGACAAGCTGGTGCCACAGCATGGAGGATTTGGAGGCAATCCCATGCCAGTGGCATTAAAGGTCACCGCCACCTTAAGCTTCTTTGCCAGTGGAATCTTCCAGTGCTCTCTGGGGACCTGGGTGACATCTCCCAGTCAGTGACACACTAGCACAGCTGGGAGGTGACATATGCTCTGTTCAGGAGAGCGCACCAGTTTGTCCAATTCCACCCGGATTCTGAAAGCCAGGCTGCAAGAACTCTGGTATTTGAAATATCTCAAGTTTCCCACAAGTGTAGGGCGCTATTGACTACACACAAGTGGCCTTGAGAGCTCCCTGGAAACATCCAGTCACATTCATCAAAAGAAAAGCATTCTACACTTTGAATGTGCAGTTTATATGTGATCACAGAAGATGCATCCTGCATGTTTGTGCTTGGTTCCCATCTAGATCTCACAACGCCTACATTCTAACCCACTCCCAGGTGCCACAGGTTTTTGAAGGACCCCAGCAATTGCAGGGCTGGCTCCTTGGGGACAAGGGATACCCCCAGAAGACCTGGCTGATGATGCTAGTTCATCGTCCACGGAGAGCTACTGAGGAGAGCACATGCTTCCACCAGGGGCACTTGGAGAGAGATCAAGGTGCCCACCTTCCTCTCGCCTAACCACTGCTGCACTGCACCAATGCCTAGAGCGACAGAGTACAGGTCCAAGAGCACATCGGGCAACTACTATATGTTTTGCTGGACCTGGGCCTCCAAGATGGCTGCCAGCCTTTTCCATGAAGACAGCCAAGCACTCACATGCCAGAGTTATGACATCAGACAGAATATGGATGGATTCCTCCAGCCTTTGGTTCAATCTGCGCATGGCCTCTGGCATCTCTACCTGATGTTCCCCTACCTATCTCTGCATCTCCAACAGATCTGTTAAGGCCAAATCCAGAGGCTCACCATCTGCATGGAGCTCAGCAGGGGCCTGGTTTCCAGTGGTCCTCTGAGTATCAGAGACTTCAGCTGTCACTCTCTCTGCTAGCTGTGGACCTGTGCCAGTCATGTGCTCACCAGATTGTGACCCTGAGCCTGCTCTAGAAATTGGATTGACTGAGGTGAATGTATCTACACTGGTGGAAGGTGCAGGCGAATGCCGTGACGGTGCATCCTCTGAGGATTCTAAGGCATCCTCCTTAGATGTGGGATTGTGGCTGGTCCAGGTTGCTGTCCTCCCCTGTTTCTTGCTGGAACCTGGGATGGAGAAAAGAAAGATTTAGTGATTTATTCAGCAGGCTTCTTAATTCAATACACCTTTCACTCAGTGGCTGCAGCTGACAACTGAAGATCAGAGGCATCCTCGCTGGCTTTCTGGGGGAATCCTATCTCGCCCTTAGCATAGGCATGGTTCTATTCCTCTTTAATTGGCCCGGTGGCCTACTCCTCATATAGAGTGAGCAGTCAAATATCTGAAATTCTGCTTCTGGTCTGGAAGGACTCACGCTTGCTCTGGGCATTCTTCTCCTGCTAAAAGACAGTACGATTGATTGTCATGCCAATGGCTGCATGAGCAGTTCAACACATGCATTCCTATGGCAGCTGCTGAGCCCTCCCCAGTAAGTGATTAACAAGCCGGTTGTCCTGCAACTGTTATAAGATTGAGAACATGAAGCAGCTGGCACACATTCAGTGCAGATGTTGCATCTGTTGGTGGGCGCTGTAACCCAAACTCCTATGTGACATTGCTGTACACCCATGCACTTCAACTGCCTGCTGCCCTTATAAGAGGGTCAGTTTGCATTGAGTAAACGGTGCACTTAACCTGGCAGAGCACAGCAGATCATTCATCCTGTTACGACACTGCTGGGCCTCTCTGCACCGGACCCCACAGGCACTAACCTTTGCTGCAACCTCTGCACCAGCCACTGTGATGAGATGAGAGGGCCTCCTGCTGCCATCCCAGGGAAACAGCAACCCCCAACTTCCCTGAACAGCCTGGAGGAGAGTCTGCAGGGATGCCTTGCCAAACCATAGGGCAGCACATTGTTTTTTTCACTAGGATATCCTGGATGAGTAACCAGGAGCTCCTAACCCGCAGCGAGTGAATGGCAGTCCAGATGCCCTTTAAATATGGAGCCCCGACATTCGAGCCCATGAGGTAACACCAGGGATGGCAACTTCCTGCCCAATCCCACCACAAGAAATGGAGAGGTCTGCATGGATGCATATTTAATGAGGTAACCAGTGCAAGATCACGTGTGGTCAGACCAACCTCCCCCCACCCTGCCTCCCACAGCAGTAATCACTCCCATTCCCTTGCCACTGAGTTTAGAGTTCAGAGCCGAAGATTCTACCCATTGTCTCTGATTGTGTGGCCATTTCTATAAGCATGTCTTTTTTTCGGCAGTGTGCCCGTACTGCCTATATGATAGCATAAGCCAGGAGTTTAAGAATTACATCCCTTTGTAATTTGACCTGAATATCAAAAGGATGAATTTCCATAAAGGATCTTCAGTTCATCCATTGTAATTTTGACAGAAAAGCGGATAGAAATTTTGGCAAAACAGTGTAGCCACCATTGAGTGATGTCTGACTGGTTTTGCCTATCAAACTGCCATGAACTATTTTTATAGGATATGGCACCCCTAACTGGGATTAGATGTTGTGAGCCATCCTTTCAGTGTCTGGATCTGGAAACAGATATAATGTTTCACTATCTGCAGCAAAGACACCAGCAGCTACATGCAACTCAGGGTCAGTGCTTTTGATGATAGTAATTGATCAGCCAAAGTCCAAGGACTGCAGAAGATACCTGTGATGTATTTCAGAAATTTTGCATTTAAAATTTCACAAATGCTTGAAAGCTTGGAGTTAAAAACTTATTAACAAACTTATTTGACACTATGTCTCCTGCCAATGCAATACGGCCATGCAAGATGGCCACCGACACCCACCCATGCATGCACACTGGTCTGCGCATGTGCAGAAATCCAATAGCATCACTGCTGGAGCCTGCAGCTTGGAACTCAGAGTGGCAGAAAGGGGGAGGGAAGGAGTTGCAGATGGAAAACTAAAATCTTTTCCATCTGGGATATTTTACTAAACTGTCTCACTGTCCCTGTAATGCAAGCAGATTGTGGGTTGCTGTGAGTGTTAGATGAGTCAATATAGTCTAACACTCACAGCAATCCACAATCCACTTACATTACTGGAATAGTGAGACAGAGTTCAGAAACACTCACTTCTAACCTGTGGCTAAGTATCACAATTGAAGTCCCAATTTTTGGGCCTACCATAATGGCTGTAACCTTTTGTGTTTACAATCGCTGTATTTGTATAAATAGAAAATGAGAATCCCCAGCAAATATCCCATGGAAATACCACATTATGTCAGTTTAAACTACACAGGTTTAACCCCACCATCTACTTTTGTGTCCTAGTATCTTTGTACATGTTGCTACAATTTCTTTATTGTCTTAAATTTCTTACAGATCTTGTGGCATCTTGCAAAATGCCTCCTGAAAATCCAGCATAAAACAGAAGACACAAGAATAGAAGAGCAGGGGGCAAAAGGGACAGAGGAACATAAAACAATCACTATCACTGGACAGAACGTATAAGTAAAACAAATAGAACCAAAGGCTGACAGGTCTCCTGGACTTGATGGCCTGCATCCCAGGGGCTTGAAGGAAGTGGCTGTAGAGATGGTGGATGCACTGGTTGTGATCTTCCGAAATTCTCTAAATTCTGGAAAGATCCCAGTGGATTAGTAGGCCGCAAATGTAATACCACTGTTCAAGAAAAGAGGGAGACAGAAAGTAGGAAACTGTAGGCCAGTTAGTCTATGTCTGCCATTGGGAAAATGCGAGAATCCATTATTAAGGAAGTAGTGGCAAGACATTTAGAAAGTCATAATACAATCGGGTAGAATTAACATGATTTTGTGAAAGGGAAATTATGTTTGACAAATTTATTAGCATTCTTTGAGGATGTAGCAAGCAGGGTGGGTAAAGGGGAACAAGTAGATGTAGTGTGTTTGGATTTCCAAAAGGCATTCACAAACCTGCACAAAAAATGTAATACAAAATATAATAGAAACATATTGAGCAATGAAACAGACCGCATAGAATTCTGGAGCATTGGAACAAAAATCATTCTAAAAGGCATTGGCAGGAATTCCTATTGGACAGGCAATCGGAGAGATAATGGGCAGGATTTTTGGAGGCCCTTGGGTGCAGGAACTGAGACGGGTGGGTGCATAGTTTTGCACCAATGGCCGGCGTGCTAGTTTGTTAGCACCATCCTGAAGCCGTAATCGGGAAGGCCATATTGAGTGCAGAAGAGCTTAAGTTAATTATTAAAAGACCAATTAAGGCTATTGATTAAGGCCAACTAGAATTTTCCAGTTGGTCTGCAATGTAAGAACATGGCAGATGCCCGGGGGCGCCTTCTTGATGGAAGATCGGAGATTTGGGGGGAGGTGGGGGGTGGGGGGGGGGTGGCGGGGAAGGGGACAACCACCAGGATCACTTCAAGATAAAGGTGCTCTCTCCCTCCCTTTCCTGCATGGTATCCTATTGGCCCTCCAGCTTCGAGAGCCCACCCACCATCCTTAATTGGATGGCAAGTGCAACCTCAGGCCAGTAATTGGGAAATCCTGCAAAAATCACTTATCAAATTGCTGCTTCCAACATGCACTTGGTCAGGACCTACATTTGATGCCAACATCGGGTTCCCGACCCAACACAGAAAATCCTGCCTAACATGTTGAAATAAACGTATCCCCTATAAAAGTTGAATTTTGAGGTGACGCAATAGCTGAAAAAAATTGCTTGCATTCAATTACTTTTTGAATTTCCCCCTAAGCTTAAGCTGCTCACGTTTTAGCCTTAACAACAGTTGGACAACACTACGGAGGAACGTAAGAAATTGTTTATTTTTAATTATTCGTTGATAGGATGTGAATGTCCATGGCAAGGCCAGCATTTTTCATCCACCCTAATTTCCCTTGAGATGGTGGTGGCGAGCTGCTTTCTTGAATGCTGTAGTCCTGTGGTGTCGGTAGATCCACATTGCTGTTAGGGAGGGAGTTCCAGGATTTTCACCCAGCAACAGTGCATGAATGACGATATAGCCCCAAGACAGGATTGTGTGTCGCTTGAAGGGGAAATTGCAAGTAGTGGTGTTCCATTGCATCTGCTGCCCTTGTTTTTCTGGGTGCTAGAGTTTGCAGGTTTGGAAGGTGCTGCCCTAACAGTTTGAAGTAGGGATCTATTTGCACTGAATTGCATTACTTAGCCACACAATTTATTATCTTCTTATGATTATCTTTGGTCACTTCAGTTGGCAAGGTTTGGTTCGGGCCAAGATTACTCTGAACATCAGTGATACCCAGAACACATTGCTCTACGTCAAAAGAGAAACTTTAATTTAGTTCCCGAATGAATCATTGTGAGCCTTTCTGATGGTCATTGGAGTAAAGAAGGTATTTCCTTGATGTTTGTGTCTGAGTCAGCCTCACTTCTGACCCTGAGTAACAGAAAAGACACTACTAGTGCCAAGCACTGATGGTTCATTCATTTTGCTGCCTATGTTTGATACCGTTCACTGAACACAATCTTTTCTCCTCATCACGGCATGCATAAGTTTTCTTCGATAATTGCCTCCAGCCAGGAAGTATAAAATTGGGTCAATGCAGCTGTTGACACTGGCCAGCGGTCTTGTGATTTTATACGTGAAGTTCACAATGTTAAGTGCATAACAGCTCTTAATGAGTACCCTGAAGGTATGGTACATTGTCCTTGTGATGTGGAAAGGTACAAAACTCAGGGAAAAGACAAACAACACAACGATGATCAATTTAATCGATTTTCTTTTGCTTTTGGATGATGATCTGTTGGAGTCAAACACCTGGGTCTTGTTCATCTTTCTGGTCATTAAGCTGTAACAGAAGATGATGATGAGGAAGGGTATGATGAAGAGAATCACCATGGTTACAGAACTGTATGAAACGTATTGGGGAAAATCTTCCCTCTGAGTTGTGTCATGACAAAGTATATCATCTTGCTTGTTGTGACAAAAAGCAAACTGGGAATGAGGCAGATGATGACTGCTACCCAGACCAGCATGCACACAACCCAGGCCTGCTTCATTTGAATCCACCTGAGTGATTGGAAAGGGCAGCACACACCCATGAACCTGTGCACACTGATGCAGGTAAGAAAAAGGATGCTGGAGTAGAGGTTGGCATAGAAAATGAAGCGGGTTAACTTACACAGGACCACACCGAATGGCCAATCATTCTGATTGGCATAGTAATATGTGAGGAGTGGCAGAGATAGCACATATAGAAGGTCTGACAGGGCCAAGTTAAACATATAGGTTATAGTTGCATTCCATGGTCGCATCTTGCACAGGAACATCCACAGTGCAATGGCATTGAGAACAAGGCCCACCACACATACAGTTCCATAGGACACTGGCAATAAGATGTATTTGAACTCCTCATTGAATTGGCAACTGTTATTGTTGTTACCAGAATCACTACCATTGTCAGTTTTAGTTTCCTGGGGTACAGACTCACTATATCCAGAAGGTAAGGACATTGGTACAGTAGGAGCCAGATGATAGCTCAATATTATTCTTGCTGCCATTTGATATGGTCCAAGATCAGGGATACACCTGGGAAAAGAACAACAAATATTGCTTAGAAAACCTCATGAAGAATACCTAAAATCTGACCCCTTCCAGCAGCCCCACTGTAAAAATAGCTGTACTACAGTGCTCAAGCCTAAAAGGTTATAAAAATCAACCTTATAACAGACTTGTGCTTCTGACCAGTTGTACAAGTGACATTGGTAATATTGGTATGTCCCAGCTACATCTTGTCACAGATAGAGTTTCACAATACCTTAAATCAAAATGAAAGACTTCCTAGGGCCTTCAGAATTCCCTCTATTTGATCTGCGCCCAGGTGCAAGTTGGGGAGGAAATACTGCCCCTACATTTTTAAAATATATGCAATTTTTCATTGTGGTTTTCATTTTGCTTATTCACTGGCTTAGATTCCCGAATTGGGAAAGAAGCTAAATTCCTCAAGTACGGTTAGAAATGCCATAGAGGGATATATGTTATTTTGTTAGGGAAAGTTACTGTAAGCAATCCCCTCAAGTGTTTTGACTGTTGACTAAATCACTCCAGACATATTTCAGAATGATACAGGCTTGGAACACTGACACATTTTGTATCCAGATCAACATTCTGTTGAAGAGTCATGGGGACTCGAAGCATTGACTGTGCTCCTCTCCATAGATGCTGCCAGACCTGCTGAATTTTTCCAGGTATTTTTGTTTTTGTTTTCCATAAATTATAGCTGCAATCATGATGCCTAGGCCTTTAAAGAACACTATTGTATGGCCCCCTTTGCTGTTTCATGCCCTCTCTTTTAAGTGTGGACAATGTAGATGTTGCCAAGGCAAATTTTAGTTTTTTGACATCACATCGCTAATTGGACTATGTGATGTCTGGATACCACCATTTCCACATGCTCAGGCACACATGGGGATGCAGCTGAACATTGTGTGAGCCATGCAAGTAGTTGCCCATGCCCCGGGAATCAAGTAAGGCTGTGTAGCAACACTAGAAGCAATGCTGCATGAATAAATTTCACAGCCTACGTCTTTTGACAGGGTGGATTCTGTGAGTGATCACAGATGAGGTGGTGACTTAGCCACTCCACGCCACACAGTCTTATTCAATTAATCAGCAGTAGCTTTGTATTCTGTCAGCAGTCAGTTGAAAAATAAACCAATCCTTGTGCACAACACAACCAGTTACACATTAGTCTCAAATTCTTTTCAAGCACGTGTCTCAGTCCAACTGTTTTGTTCTGCTCTAGAGCAGGTCACACACAAACCTCGCACATGAGATTCTTCAACTACTTACAAGGAAAAAGTAGCTCAAATGGTTTCCATTTGCCTTCCTCATGGCTTCTACTTTCAGGCTATCATGTGGGCCACAATGAAGGCTTAAGGACTCCACCCAACTTTTACCCACTCATTCCCATCAGAGGCAGTAATCCTCAGCAAATGCCAACCCAATATTCAGAACAGGTACTAGGCTCACCTGGCAACTAATCCCAATGCTTCTGATTCAGATGCCAATTCCAAACAATTAGTAATATAAAAACCCAGCTCATTCTGAAAGTGCAAAATATGTCTGTGGCTCTGTTTCACTCTCTAATTCTACTTTACAATATTTTGTATTACAGAATCACAGAATCTTTACAGCACAGAAGGAGGCCATATAGCCCATTGAGTGGCTCACTGAAAGAGCATTCCACCTAACCCCACTGCCCTACCTTATCCCCGTCATCTTGCCCATTATTTCTTTTCAGAGAGCAATCCAATTCCCTTTTGAATAGCTCGATCAAACCTGCCTCCACCACACTCTCAGGTAGCTTGTTCCAGACTCCAACCACCCTCTGGGTGAACAAATTTTTCCTCACCTTATTTCTACTTCTTTTGACCATTATTTTTAATCTGTGCCTCTAGTTCTTGATGTGCTCTTGAGTGTGGACAGTTTCTCACTATTTACCCTGTCCATATCCCTCAGGATCTTGAATACCTCTATCAAGTCTCCTCTCAGCCTTCTTTTCTCCAAGGAAAACATATTAGTGGATTGGGCAGACAAGTAGCAGATGAAATTCAATGCAGAGAAGTGGGAGGTGATTCATTTTGGCAGGAATATGTGAACAACCTCGCCAATCTATTCTCATAGTTACAGTTATTTACCCCTGGAATCATTCTTGTGAATCTCCTCTGTACTCTCTCCAATGCCTTCACATCCTTCCTCAAGCATGGCGCACAGAACTGGATGCGCTACTCCAGATGAGACCTAACTAGAGTCTTATAGAAGTTTAACATGGCCACCTTACTCTTGTACCCAATGCCCCTATCAATAAAACCTAAGATACCATATGCTTTATTAACTGCTCTCTCAATGTACCCTGCCACCTTCAATGACTTATGTACATATACACCAATGTCCCTTTGTTCCTTCACCTCCTTTAGAGTTTCTCCCTTAATTTTATACTGTCTTTCCACATATTCCTGCCAAAATGAATCACCTCCCACTTCTCTGCATTGAACTTCATCTGCTATTTGTCTGCCCAATCCACCAATATGCCTATGTCCTTTTGAAGTTCAAGATTACCCTCATCACAGTTGGCAATGCTTCCAATCTTCGTATCATCCTCAAATTTTGAAATAATACCACAGTCAAGGTCATTAATATATATCAAGATGAGCAAGGGTCCTAACATTGACCCCTGGGGAACAACACTACAGACCTTCCTCCAATCTGAAAAACAATCATTTATCACTATTCTCTGTTTCCTGTCACTCAGCCTATTTCTTATCCAAGTGCCTACTTTCCCTTTTATTCCATGAGCTAGAATTTTACTCACAAGTCTATTATGTGGCACTGTATCAAATGCCTTTTGAAAATTCATATACACCACATCAACAGTATTGCCCTTATCAACCTTCTCTGTTACCACTTCAAAAACACTCCAGCAAGTTAGTTAAACATGATTTCCCTTAATGAATCCATGCTGGCTTTTCTTAATTATCCCACATCTGTCTAAGTGACTATTGATTTTATCCCGAACTATAGTTTCCAGAAGTTTCCCTGCCACTGATGTCAAACTGTCTGGTCTGTAATTGCCAGGATTATCCTTGCACTCCCTTTTGAACAAGGGTGCAACACTCGCAATTCTCCAGTCCTCCAGCACAAGCCCTATGTCTAAGGAAGACTGGAAGGTTATCGTCAGTGCCTCTGAAATTTCCATTCTCACCTCGTTCAGTTTATTTGAATACATCTTATCCAGTCCTAGCGCATTATCAACTTTAAGTAAAGATAGCCTTTCTAATACCTCCTCCTTCTTGAGTGTATCAGTTACCTCCTCTCTCACCTTGGTCTGGTTAACATCCTCTTCCTTTGTGAAGACAGATGCAGAGCACTCATTTAATAGATCCGCTACTTGTCCTGCCTCTACATGCAAGTCTCCTCTTTTATCCTTAATTGGCTCTACCTTTTCTTTTACCATCCTTTTATTATTTACATGCTTATAGAAGACCTTGGGATTCTCTTCTATGTTTGCTGTTAGTCTCTTTTCATGCCCTCTCCTTGCTTTTCTGATTAGTTTTTACACTTCCCCTCTGGCCCTTCTATATATTCAGCCTGATTCTCCATTGTATTTTCTACCTGACATCTGTCATACGCACACTTCTTCCTTTCCATCTTTAATGCTATTTCACTCATTGTCTAGGGTGTTCTAAATTTATTTGTCCCACCTTTCCCCTTCAAGGGAATATACCTAGACATTGCTTGCAATAGTATCTGTAGCACATTGTTCAGCCACCATTTTTTCTGCCACATTTGACCCCAATTCACTCAACTCAGATGCAGCCTCATCCCATTGAAGTTGGCTTTCCCCCAATGAATTATCACTGCTCTGGATTGCTCCTTGTCCTTCTCCATGGCCAACCTAAATCCTATGAGACAATGGTTACTGTCCCCTAAATGCTCTCCCACTGTTACTTGATCCACTTGGCCCCATTCATTCCCCCGAACCAGGTCCAACAGTGCCTGCCCTCTTGTTGGACTGGAAATATACTGCTGCAGAAAATGAACTTGAACACACTTTAGGAGCTCTCACCCTTCTTGGCCCTTTGCCCTATTCCTATCCCAGTCTATATTTGGAAAAATGAAGTGCCCCATTATAATTGTTCTACAATTCTTACACACCTCTGTAAATTTTTTTGCAAATTTGTTTCTCTACATCCCTTCCACTAGCTGGTGGCTTATATACTAAACCGATTAATGTTATTGCACCTTTTTCATTCTTTGCCTCTAGTCAGAGATATTCCGTCCATGACTCCTCTAGCACATCCTCTCGTTCCAGTACTGTAATACCATCCTTAATAAACACTGCCACAACCCACTCCCCAATCTCTTTTCTTCCTTTCCTGTCTCTCCTATCTAACTTCTACCCAGGAATATTTAACGCCCAGTCCTGCCCTTCTTTGAGCCAGGTTCCTGTTATAGCAATAGTATCATATTTCCATTTTGTCAACTTGTGCCTGTAGTTCACCAATCCTATTAACCACACTCAGCACATTCATGTACATGCACATTAATCCTGATTTAGGCTTTTTAATATTTCCCCTTGCTCTGACCTCATCTAATGACTTACTGTAGCCTACTGTAGTTCTATCAAACTCTCCATGCATTCTATTTACCTTGAAACTACTTTCTGATACATCCTCCTTATCATTTAATACTTCACTATTTCTCACTGCCAGTTTTCTCCTCTCCTCTCTCTCAATTTCCCCTCGGGTTACCATCACCCTGCCAATCTCGTTTAAACCCTTCCCAACAGTATGAGCAAACCTCCCCACAGGAACATTAGTCCCAGTCCTGTTAAGATGTAACCCATGTTTCTTGTCCCACCTGCCCCAGAACCAGTCCCAATGCCTCAGAAACCTAAAGCCCTCCCTCTTACTCCATTTCTCCAGCCAGGTATTGAACTGCTCAATCTCCCTTTTCTTATGCTCACTGGCACGTGGCACTGGGAGTAATCCTGAGATTACTGCTCTTGAGGTCCTGCTTTTCAATTTCCTTCCTAACTTCCTAAAATCTGCTTTCAGGACCTCATCCCTTTTCCTGCCTATATCATTGGTCCCAATGTGGACCACGACTTCTGGCTGCTCACCCTCCCCCAAAAGAATGTCCTGCAGCTGCACTGTGAACCCTTGACCCTGGCACCAGGGAGGCAACATACTACCCTGGAGTCACGTCAGTGGCCGCAGGAATGCCTGTCTGCTTCTCTAACTATGGGATTCACTATAGCACTTCCACTCTTCCACCTCCCTTCTTGGGCAGCTGAGCCACAGGTGGTGCCATGAACTTGGCTCTTGCTACAGTCTTCTAAGAACCATCTCGCTAACCAGAATCCAAAATGGAAAGGTGTTTAGAGAGCAAGAAAGCCTTGGGGGATTCCTGCACTATCTGCTTGTTTCTCTTAGACACTCTGGCCCTCTCTGCCTGAGTACTTCTTAGCTGCAGCGTGACCACCTCTCTAAATGTGCTGTCCATGTAATCTGCAGCCCTGCACAGTGACTCCAGCCGCTGTTCATGTTCCGCAACCCAGAGCTCAAGTTTTTGTATTGAGAAGGCAAAGGAAACAATTGCTCAGAAATTGCTGAAAAAATTAACAGCATGTGAATGACATGACCGTCTGTTAATGTGAAAACCTGCCAGCAACTTTGTGGCAAGGAAGACTTGCCACATGAATTGCAAATTGCCAGAAAAACAGCATCTTGTCCTTAACCTCCCCATGATTTTCATGAAATGGTTGCATTTGCCAATTAATTGCTCATTAAACATGCCACAGAAAGTTAAGTCTAGTAATTAACAGCAGTTCTTTTTTAAAAGCATGTTAATTCTTAATGGCTGCTAAACAAAACTTCTTGTCCAGGATCACAGAATCACAGTGCAGAAGGGGCCCTTTGGCCCATCAAGTCTGCACCGACACGTGAGAAACACCTGACCTACCTACCTAATCCCATTTACCAGAACTTGGCCCATAGCCTTGAATGTTATAATGTGCCAAGTGCTCATCCAGGTACTTTTTAAAGGATGTGAGGCAACCCACCTCCACCACCCTCCCAGGCAGTGCATTCCAGACCGTCACCACCCTCTGGGTAAAAAGGGTTTTCCTCACATCCCTCCCGAAACCTCGTGCCCCTCACCTTGAACTTATGTCCCTTCATGGCTGACCCTTCAACTAAGGGGAACAGCTGCTCCCTATCCACGCTGTCCATGCCCCTCATAATCTTGTACACCTCGATCAGGTCGCCCCTCGGTCTTCTCTGCTCCAACGAAAACAACCCAAGTCTATCCAGCCTCTCACCAGAAAGTGAACAATTAGGAATGTGGAGAATTATGCCTTCAGGTTGAGACCTGCTGTCGGAGATCTTAAAACAGCCAAATTTTAAATTTGCATTGTTTTTCTCTTACTCTTCCATTCCATCTCTTTTCTTAATCCAATCCTTCTTTCTCTCTCATTATTTTGTTTTGTACCTGATTTGGCAATGAATTCACCCATTCAATTTCACCCTCCATCTCAGTCCTTTCTCTGTGTATTTCTCAAAAGATTAATTTCATTGGTTAAGGAGGACTCTGTTTGTCTATTGTTCAGCAATGTTCCAAATTCTCTGTGGCACACACTGTCAACTCGTACTTTCAGCAACTTTATGAGCAAAAATTGTTGAAACTTAAACACACAGAAACAAGACTGGAACGTGACTTGAACAGAGCACTGGGAGTTGGGTGTTTGGGGGAGTTAGGGGGAGGTCGTGCTCCATTGCTTTTTCTAACTCTTTTCCCCCTGTAGAAATTGGATCTTGCTTTACTGCAGGGGAAGAAGCTAGCTATTTGGTGAGTATCTGGCAGATGGTTAAGGTCCATTCTATTCCTAAGGTTTAAAATAGTAAAAGAACTTGTGGAAAGGTTAATAAAATGCGTAAAAGGAAAATAAGTAATTGAATAAAATAATTAAGCAGATAATTAAAACATTAAGGATGGCAGGACAGGTGATGTGTCTCGACTGCATCATGCCTGTGTGATCCAGGGCAAACAGATCTGCAGGCAGTGTTTGTGGCTTGAGAAACTTCAGCTCAGGGTCATTCAGCCGGAGGCCAAGTGGCAGACACGGTGACACATCAGGAAGGGGTAAGTTATCTGGATAATTTGTGCCAGGAGGTGGTCTCATATATTAGGATAGGGTCTTCTGATTTTGAATGTGGTCAGGGGACAGGATATGTGCAACTGAGGCAGGTAAGAGAGCCCAGAGGGTAGGAGTGCAGGAGCCTCAGACTCTGCAATTGTTCAACAGGTTTGCCATTCTTTCAGTTTGTTTGGATGAGAGTGGGGGCTGCACGGTGGATAAGTTAACTGACCATGGCACTGTTGTACAGGAAGCCATTCAAATGGGAGGAGCAAAAAAAATGTAGTGGTTGTAGGGGACAGTATAGTGAGGAGAATTGACACTGTTCTCTGCAGCAAAGAACAAGAGTTCAGGAGGCTGCGTTGCCTGCCTGGTGCCAGGGTTCAGGACACCTGCTCAGGGTTGGAGAGGAACTTACAGTGGGACGGGAAGGATCCAAATGTTGTGGTCCATGTAGGTACCATAGGCAGGACAAGGAAGAGGTTTCTGCATACTCAGTATGATGAGCTATCTCCATCCTCAATGATGGAGCAGCCCAGCACATCAGTGCAAAAGATAAGGCTGAAGCATTTGCTACAACCTTCAGCCAGAAGTGCCAAGTGGATAATCCATCTTGACCTCCTCTGGAGGTCCCCAGCATCACAGATGCCAGTCTTCAACCAATTCGATTCACTCCATGTGATATCAAGAAACAGCTGAAGCCATTGGATAGTGCAAAGGCTATGGGCCCTGACAATATTCTGGCAATAGTACTGAAGATTTGTCCTCCAGAACTTGCCGCGCCCCTAGCCAAGTTGTTCAAGCACAGCTACCAAACTGGCATCTACCCGGCTATGTGGATAATTGCCCAGGTATGTCCTGTACATAAAAAGCAGAACAAATCCAACCCGGCCAATTATTACCCAATCAGTCTACTCTCGATCATCAGTAAAGTAATGGAAGGGATCATCAACAGTGCTATTAAGCAGCACTTGCTCAGCAATAACCTGCTCACTGATGCCCAGTTTAGGTTCCACGAGGGCCACTCAGCTCCTAATCTTACTACAGCCTTGGTTCAAACATGGACAAAAGAGCTGAACTCCCGAGGTGAGGTGAGGGTGACTACCCTTGACATCAAGGCAGCATTTGACCACATGTGGCGACAAAGAGCCCTAGCAAAACTGGAGTCAATGGGAATCAGAAGGAAAACTCTCCACTGGTTAGAGTCATACCTAGCACAAAGGAAGATGGTTGTAGTTGTTGGAGGTCAGTCATCTCGGCTCCAGGACATCATTGCAGGAGTTCCTCCGAGTAGTGTCCTCGGCCCAAACATCTTCAACTGCTTCATCAATGACGTCCCTTCCATCCTAAGGTCAGAAGTAGGATGTTCACTGATGTTTAAACAATGTTCAGCGCCATTTGGGACTCCTCAGATACTGAAGCAATCCATGTCCAAATACAGCAAGACTTTGACAATACACAGGCTTGGACTGACAAGTAGCAAGTAACAGTCACACCACACAAGTGCCAGCCAATGACCATCTCCAACAAGAGAGAATCTAAACACACCCCTTGACATTCAATGGCATTCCCATCGCTGAATCCCTGACTATCAACATTCTGGGAATTACCATTGCCCAGAAACTGAACTGGACTAGCCATATAAATACTGTGGCTACAACAGCAAGTCAGAGGCTAGGAATCCTACGATGAGTAACTTACCTCATGACTCCCCAAAGCCTGTTCACCATCTACAACGCACAAGTCAGGTATGTGATGGAATACTGCCCACTTGCCTGGATGAGTGCAGCTCCCACAACACTGAAGAAACTAGACACTGTCGAGGACAAAGCAGTCCAATTGATTGGCACCCCATCCATAAAACATTCACTCCCTCCACCACCAATGAACAGTAGCAGCAATGTATACCATCTATAAGATGCGCTGCAAGAATTCACCAAAGCCCCTTAGACAGCACCTGCAAATTCATGACCACTGCCACATAGAAGGACAAGGACAGCAGAGAGATGGGAACACCACCAGCTGAAGATCCCCTTCAAGTCATTCACCACCCTGACTTAAAAATATATTGCCGTTCCCTCACTGTTGCTGGGTCAAAATCCTGGAACTTCCTTCCTAACAGCACTGTTGGTGTACATACATAACATGGACTGCAGTATTTCAAGAAGGCAGCTCACCACCATCTTCTCAAGGGCAACTAGGGATGGGCAATAAATGCTGGCCCAGCCAGCGAAGCCCACATCCCATGAATGAATAAAAAAAATAAGAAGTAGAACCTCAAAGTTAATAATCTCTGGATTATTATCTGAGCCAAATGCAAATTGGCATAGGGAAAATAAGATTAGAAAAATGATAGTGGCTCAAAGACTGGTGTCAGAGAAGTAGGTTCAGGTTCATGGGGCACTGGTGCCAGTATTGGAGAAAGTGGGGGCCATACCATTGGGATGGTTTACACCTAAACCATGCTGGGGCTGTTGTTCTAGCATTAAGAATTAGTAGGGAAGTAGTAGTGAGGGCAAGGGATCAAATGGGAAGGTGTGGTAAATCGAAAAGTAAACACAAGGTAAGAAAGAATGGTATTAATATGGGAAATGGTAAACAGAATGTGACAGGAAGGGATAGAGAAAACAAACCTAAGAGTAAATCAGAAGATAAGGCTAGAGGTCACAAAAATAATAAAAGGGACAAACTAAAGACTCTGTATCTAAATGCATGTAGAATTTGAAACAAAACAGATGAACTGGATAGATCAGATAGGAATAAATAAGTACAATCTGACAGCCATTATAGAGACACGACTACAGGATGACATCGATTGGGACCTGAATATTGATACATGACACTTGGGGATGACAGGAAGACAGGAAAAGGTGGAAGGTCGGCTCTGTTAATTCACACTTCACTCACTTTTCCAGAAATGCTTCATCCAATTCAGGATCATGGGAAGTCAGAGCCCATTCCAACAGGCAATGGGCACTAGGCAGGGTACCCCCAGGACATGACATCAGTCCATCACTCATACGCACACTCACACTGGATCAATTTACCCATAGCTAATCCACCTAACCAGCACGACTTAGGACAGTGGGAGGAAACTGGTGCATCTGGTGGAAGCCCATGCAGACACAGGGAGAACATGCAAACTCCACAGACACAAACACCTGAGGTGAGGATCAAACCTGGGTCATTGGAGCTGTGAGGCAGCAGCGCTAACCAATGTGCCACCTTGCTGCTTGGCTCTGTTAATTAATGATGGTATTAGCACAATAGAGAGAGATGACCTAAGTTCAGGAAACCAAGATGTAGAAGTGATTTGGGTAGAGATGAGAAATAATAAAGGCAAGAAGTCACTTGTGGGAGTGGTGTACAGGTCCTCTAATTGTAACTATACAGTATGATGGAATATAAAGGAGGAGAAATAGGAGCTTGTCAGACAGGTACAGCAATAATCATGGGGGTTTTAATCTATATATAGACCGGAAAAAGCAGACGGGCAAAGGTAACCCAGATGAGGACTTCATGGAATGTTTTCAGGATAGTTTCTGAGAAAAGCATGTTCTGCAACAAACTAGAGAGCAGGCTATATAAGACCTGGTATTGTGTAATGAGAAAGAATTAATTGATGACCTCATAGTGAAGGTGCCCCTCGGTAGCAGCGATCATAATATGATTGAATTTTACATATAGTTTGAGGGAGAGAAGAGTGGGTCCAAGACTAGTATTTCAAACTTAAATAGGGTACTTGTGAGGGCAGGAAAGCAGAGCTAGCTAAAGTGAACTGGCAGATTAGGTTAAGGGATAGGTCAATAGAGATGCAGTGACAGACAATTAAGGGGATATAACAGAATACTCAGAATACATATATTCCAACAAGAAAAATTCCAAAAGGAAGACCCACCATCTGTGGTTAACTAAAAAGGTTAAAGATAGCATGAAACTTAAGAAAAAGCATATAATTGTGCAAAGCTGGGTGGTAGGTTGGAAGATTAGACAGAATATATAAAACAGCAAAGCATGATGAAAAGGTTAATACCACAAAATCATAAGATATAGGAGCAGAAGTAGGCTATTCGGCGCATCAGGTCTTCTCTGCCATTCAATGAGATCATGGCTGATCTGATAATCCTCAATTCCACTTTCCTGCCTTTTCCCCATAACCCTTGATTCCCTTGCTGATTAAAAATCTGTCTATCTCAACCTTGAATATACTTAACAACCCATCCTCTACAACCCTCTGTGGTAAAGAATTCCACAGATTAACAATCCTCTGAGAGAAGAAATTCCTCCTAATCTCTGTCTTAAATGGACAACCCCTTACTCTGGGATTATACCCTCTGGTCCAAGACTCCCCCACAATGGGATACAACCTCTCAGCATCCACCCTGTCAAGCACCCTAATAATGTTATATATTTCAATAAGGTCACTTCTCATTCTTCTTAACTCCAATGAGTACAGGCCCAACCTACTCAACCTCTCCTCAAAGGAAAATCACTCCATCCCCACGATCAACCTAGTGCATCTCCTCTCGACTGCCCCCAGTGCCAGTGCACCTTTCCTTAGATAAGGGGACCAAAACTGTTCATAGTATTCTAGGTGTCATCTAAATAGTGTCTTGCATAGTTTTAGCAAGACTTCCCTATTTTTATACAGCATTCCCTTTGAAATAAAGGCCAACATTCCATTTGCCTTCCCTATTACCTGTTGAACTTGTAAGCTAGCTTTTTGGGATTCATGCACGAGGACCCCCAAATCCCCGCTGCAGCTTTCTTCAGTCTTTCTCCATTTAAGTAATATTCAGCTCCTCTATTCTTCCTGCCAAAGTGCATAACCTTATATTTTCCCACATTGTATTCCATCTGCCAAGTTTTTGCCCACTCAGTTAACCTGTCTATATCCCTCTGTATACTCCTTGTGTCATCCTCACCACTTGCCTTCCCACCTTTTTTGTGTCATCCACAAACTTGGCGATAGTACATTCATTTCCCTCATCCAAGTCATTAATATATACTGAAAATAATTGTGGACCCAGCACTGATCCCTCTGACACTCCATTAGTTACTGGTTGCCATTCTAAAAATGTCCCCCTATCCCAATTCTCTGTCTTCTATTAATTAGCCAATCCTCTATCCATGCTAATATACTACGCCCAACACCATGGGCTCTTATCTTATTAAGTAGCCTTATGTGTTTTACCTTATCGAACGCTTTTTGGAAACCCACACATATTACATCTACTGGTTCCCCTTTATCTATCTGCTTGTTAGTTCCACAAAGAATTTTAATAAATTTGTCAGGCATGATTTCCCCTGCATGAAGCCATGCTAACTCTGCTTGATTATATTATTCTTTTCTAAATGCTGTGCTACTGCATCCTTTATAATAGACTCTAACATTTTCCCAATGATGGATGTTAAGTTAACTGGCATATAGTTACCTGTTTTTGTCTCCTTCCCTTTTTGAATAAGGGTGTTACATTGGCAGTTTTCCAATCTTCTGGGACTTTTCCAGAACCTAAGGATTCTTGGAAGATTACTACCAATGCATCCATTATCCCTGCTGCTATTTCCTTTGGTATCCTAGGATGAAACACATCAGGTCCAGGTGACTTATCGGCCTTTAGCCCCACTAGTTTCCTTAGTACTTTTTCTCTAGTGATAGTTATTGAATGTATTTCCTTCCCCTCTTTTGCCCCTTGATTATTTAATATTTTTGAAATGCTATGACTGTCTTCTAAGTTTAGCACAATTGTTTCCGATCCAAGTTTCTCACTCTCAAACTGAATGCTAATTTGCACCATGTTATCATCACTGTTTCCTAGGGAATCTTTTATTCTGAGATCATTTATTAAACCTGCCTCATTACACATTACCTGATTCAAAATAGCCTGATCCCTGATTGGATCCATAACATATTGTTCTAGGAAACTGTCCCGAATATACTCTATGAATTCTTACTCATGTTTAACTCTGCCAATTTGATTTTCCCAATCTACATGAAGATTACAGTCACCCATGATTAACATACTGTCTTTTTTACACGCCCTCATTATCTCCTGATTTATTCTCTGTCCTGCAGCGTAGCTACTGTCAGAGGGCCTATAGACTACTCTCACCAGTGTCTTCTTCCCCTTGTTATTTCTTACCTCTACCCATATGGATTCTACATCTTCTGATCAAAGATCATTTTTTGCTATTATACTTATTGCATCTCATAGTAACAAAGCTACCCCACCATCCTTTCCTTCCTGCCTGTCCTTTCAAAAAATCACATACCCCTGAATATTTAGTTCCCAGTTTTCATCTCCTTGTAACCATGTCTCCATAATGGCTATGAGATCATACCCATTAACCTCTATTTGTGCTATTAATTTGTTTATTTTGTTCCGAATACTACAAACATTTAAGTAAAGGGCCATTAATTTTGCCTTTTTACCATTTTTTCTCCCTTTGACCCTATTTGCTGCTGTTTTTTTATGTTTGTACACTCCATCCCTCCCTGTCACACTCTGGGTACCATTACCTAAAGAGCTGCCCTGCAAGGCTGCCATATCCTTTTGCATTGTGAGCCTACGTATCCCCTTTCCAGAACTCTCCCCCCCCGCCAACCTTCCCCACCATTTATTGATCAGGAGGCGAAAATTAGAGTACAAGAGAAAACTAGCTAGAAGTACAAAAACAGATAGTAAGAGTTCCAATAGATATTTCAAACAGAAAAAAATTAACAAAGTGAGCGTAGGTCCTATAGAAAGTAAGTCTGGGGAATTAATAATTGAAAATAAGGAGATGGAAGATGAATTGAACAAGTAATTTGTGTCCGTCCTCACTATAGAGAATACAAGTAGCATTCCAGAAATGGCTGTAAATCGGGAAGTGAAAGGAAGAGAGGAACTTGGGAAAATTACAGTCACCAGGGAAATGGTGCTTCGAAAATTTTTGGAGCTGCGGGTTGACAAGTCCATGGGTTCCTGTTGAACTTCATCCTAGGGTCTTAAAAGAAGTGACTAATGAGATAGTTGATGTGTTGGTTTTAATTTTCCAAAATTCTCTAGATTCAGGGAAGGTTCCATTAGATTGGAAAATAGCAATTCCTTTATTCAAAAAGGGAGGGAGACAGAAAGCAGGAAACTACCGGCCTGTTAGCTTAACATCTGCCATAGAAAATATGTTAGAAGCTATCTTTAAAAATGTTATAGCAGGGCACTTGGAAATTTTTAAGGTAACCAGGTAGCGCCAACATGGTTTGTGAAAGGGAAATGATGTTTAACCAACTTATTGTACTTCTTTGAAGAAGTAACATGTGTAGTGGATAAAGGAAAACTGGTGGAAGTACTGTACTTGGATTTCCAGAAGGTATTTGATAAGGTGCCACAACAAAGATTGTTGCAGCAGGTGTAGAGAGTAACTTATTGACATGGATAGAGGATTGGTTAGCCAACTGGAAACAGATTAGGCATAAATGGGTCATTTTCTGGTTGGCAAGGTGAAACGAGCGGTGTGCCAGAGGGATCAGTGCTGGGTTCTCAACTTTTTACAATTTATATTGTAAAAGCTTGCATGAACTTGCATGAAGGGGCCAAAGGTATGGTTGCTAAATTTGCTGTTGACATAAAGATAGGTAGGAAAGTAAGTTTTGAAGAGGACATTAGGAGGCTACAGAGGGATATAGATAGGTTAGGTGAGTGGGTAAAGATCTGGCAATTGGAGTACAATGTGGGGAAATGTGAAATTATCCATTTTGACAGGAAGAATAAAAAAGAAGCATATTATCCAAATGGTGAGAGATTGCAGAGCTCTGAGATGCAGAGGGATTTGGGTATCCTAGTGCATGAGTCACTAAAGGTTAATATATAGGTACAGCAAGTAATTCGAAAAGCTAATAGAATGTTATCATTTATTCTGAGAGGAATTGAATACAAGAGTAGGGCAGCTATGCTTCAATTATACAGGGCATTGTGCGATCACAACTGGAGTATTCTGTACAGTATTGGTCTCATTATTTAAGGAAGGATGTAAGTGCATTGAAAGCAGTCAGATAAGGTTTATTAGGCTAATACTTGGAATAGGTGGGTTGTCTTTACCCATCAGGGAAGAAATACGATTTCACACTAGATAGCCAATTATGAGCTGCCCAACGTGACAATACCACTATGCCACCACCTCCCCTTGGGCATGGAGCTGTGTATAGATGAGTTAAGGGGTGGCCGCTCCTCGTGGCGCTCAAGGTTGAAAGAGTCTGTGTGCCAAATGGCACTGAAACCTGCCCCAGCCAAGGCTGGGAGCTCTGGCCTCTTGCCTTGGATGCTTCAAAGGATGGGGAGTGCTAATTTGACGTGCACTACAACCTAGTTCTCATGGGGGTGGGCCACCCTGAAATGGTGCTACATGTAGAGAGTGGACCAATGAATTCTCTTCTGCCTGTTCAGAAGAAGAGAAGCCACAACACTGTTAAGCGAACGCAAACAGACGGTGGGATGGCCAACCCCATAATCCTGGAGCTCGAGTGCCATCTCATAGCAAGGTCCACAGGTCATGGGGAGGCAGGATTCTCAGAGGAAGAGAGAAGTCCAGTGGACAGGTACGAGACTGGCGGAGAGTGCAATAAATATAGGGTCGTCTCATTTCAAATGACAAGTTCTAACCAAGAGTCCCCACTGACTGTCCAATCACAATGCCTCTTTGAGGCAGTTGTCCATGTTCTCAGCAGCCCATCTTGCATGCATATTAACAAGTGATGATTGATACTATTGATATATTCTCTTCCTCCCTCAGGTGCACCATCTTCAAGGGGCTGCAGAGACCCCAAGGACCCCACCTTAATACCTGAGGAGGACCCACAGACAGATCCACCTGCATCACATCCTCTCTTGGAATCAGACACCCGCAGAGACATATGCACGTTGGTGGCCATTAGACCAATAGTTCAGATGGCAGTGCACAGTGAGGAGAGCACTGCAATTTCACATGAGGAGCTGGCGGAGGCAGAGAGTGCCCAGGACACTGGCAGTCAGAGGATTGTTGCAGACCAGGCAGACGATGAGCCTCTGGAGCTGTCAATCAGGCGGCAGATGCTGGATGTCCAGCAGGATGTGCAGGGAAATCTGATAGAGATCCCTGACGATCTATGTCCCATGGTCTGCCGTGGAGGAGTCCAGGAGGAGTGTGAGCACTGCGTTGACCTGGAGCTCCGACCGTACCACCTCCTTCATAGAGAGTGGTGGCTTTCATAGAGTGGCACCTCCAGGAACAGAATCAGGGGTTTCTGGGGTTTCAGTCAGACCTGCAAACCCTCACACACTGGCTATGACCTCAGGAGGTCACTGCCAGTGTGAGAGATGAATGAGGCACCTAGTCTATTTGCTAGGTGCCCATCCATCTGCGGTGAGCAGGGAGGTTCAGACCGACTTCACGCTGGTGAGCAAGCTGCTTGTCTTCTCTGCGGGCTCCTCTCAGGGTGCTATGGACAACGGCAGCAGCTCCTCCAACCCTCCACCAGTGACTGTCACATCTTATGAGGAGTGCTCAATCATGGTGCTGGACACACCCTACCAAGCAGCATCGCACAGGCTCCGCCAGCCAGAAGGCAGCCACTTAGAGAACAGGGCTGACTGGACAACGAGTCAGCAGGCTGCCTCCAATGCCGCTGCCAGTGAGGTCTTTTTGTGCGGGGTGCGGGGCGGGGGGGGGGGTGGGTGGTTTGCTGGCACCCAAATGTAAGTTTAAGGCACTGTAAGCACAAGATGGGGCTGTCACGGGTGAGATTATTTCATTTGATAACTGTTCGATGTTCATTTTGTGTCACCATTACCAAGATATGAATATTACTTCATGGCCTGTGTGTGCTCTATGTTTTTCATAGCTTCTGGGCATGGGATTGGCTTGTGATAGACAGAAGGTGCTGCAAACTTTATTTCAGAGGTTGTGATTTGACATTGGGGTTAGAGGATGGCCTCATCAGGAATGTTCAGCAAGGAGGTTCCACCCTTGGCCTAAGTTTCAAGCCATGCCTTCGATGCCTAGCTGAATGTGCAGATAATTAAGGTGTCCCAGGTGTCCCTGCCTCCCTGAAGGTTCCTCACATCTGCATCCACATCTGCACCCTGGGCTACCTGGCTCCTAATCAGAACCATCACTTGAGTCGTCCTTTGCAGCCTGTGGAGCTGCCTCGCTGTCTTCATCCTCCAATGGGTCCCCCCTTGACAGACTCAGATTGCGCACAATGCAGCAGACAACTATGTGCAACAAGCGCTCTGAAGAATATTACAGTGTTCCCCCGATTGGTTCAGGCAGCTGAACCTCATCTTCAGAAGCCCAATTGCCGCCCTTGTGGAGGCATGACTTCTATTGTATTTCTCCTCTGCTACTGGAGTGGTGTCATGAGGCACCTGTTCAAGGGATATCTTTTGTCACCCAGGAGCCAACCATCCAACAGAGCTGGAGCCATGAACAGCCTTGGCACCTGGGAGTGTCACAAGATGTAGGCATCATGGGATCTGCCAGGTCCCTTGCACAGACTTGCAGAATCTGTGTCTTGTGATTGCAAACTATCTGAACATTCATGGAGCAGAATCCTTTCTGTTCACAAAGATGCCCGACTCACCCACTGGCTGCTTGATGGCCGCGTGTGCAGTCTAAGGCACCCCGGATGCGGGGGAAGCCAGCTATTGCTGCAAAGCGTCTGGCTCGCTCAGCCTGGCTGGCTTCATTGATCCGGAAATGAATGAAGTTACTAACACATCTGAAGAGAGCATCAATGACCAGATTGGCACAGCTGTGGGCAGCAGATTGGGACATGCCACCCAGATCCTCCACTGATCCCTGAAAAGAACCGGAAGTGAAAAAGCTGAGGACCACTGTAACCTTTAGAGCCACTGGCATAGTGGCCCATGCGCTGACTGCTAAATTGCACGGGCCACATAAAATTTCATTTAGTTGTCTTTTTAATTGTGTTAATTGCCACTTTAACTGTCAGCGGGCACGCTTCTGACTGTCACGCGCTTCCACCAACCGTAATATTGATGACGTCAGGACGCACGCTCAAAGTTTTCTCGCGCAAGTTCAGGCCGGCCACACGTCCGATTGTGGCTCGTAAAATTCCAGCCTTGAGGCCACTATTTTAAAAATAAGGGGTCACCCATTTAAGACAGAGATGAGGAGAATTATTTTCTCTCAGAGGGTCATGCCTTTTTTCCTCAAAAGGTAGTGGAAGCAGAGTCTTTAAATATTTTTAAGGCAGAGGTAGATAGATTCGATAAGCAAGAGGGTGAAAGGTTATCAGGGTAGGCAGGAATGTAAGGTTGAGGTTACATTCAGATCAGCCATGATCTTGTTGAATGGCAGAGCAGGCTTGAGGGGCCGAGTGGCCTACTCCTCCTAGTTCTTAAGTTCGTAAGTCTAATGGATCAGTCTGCATGATGCCTCACTGCAGATTCTATTATTTAGCTGTACACAGGGAGCATGATAGCAATGTGAAAGAGGGGTGTTCACGTGAACGTGATGGTTGGTCAGGTCTAACACAGAAGTCAGAGTTAATGTCAAGCTTAGCCTTAAGGACAGTGTCAGGATTAATGTTAAGGTTGCAGTCAATGCTATGGTTATAGTTCATGATTAAACTGTGGAAAAAAATCAGGGTTTGGCCTGGGATCTATACCACATGATAGGGTATTTAGCTCAAATGCTGTAAATCTCTTGTTTGTCGTAGTTTTTATTGGCATAATCAGGAGGGTAAATAATTATAAAAAATATTACAACTGGACATAAAGCTATGGAAAAGGATTGCCCTCTGTTAATGCTAATCCAAAACTACGTAAACAAGACTGTACAGGAGAGCCACCTGTTAACTAAACACTATAAAATGTACATTACTCACCCACACCAGTACCTTATGTACTGATCTGAAAATTTATGAACAAAACCTGGCCAAGGCCCACATAGAGCCCAGTGACATGATCCATCAAGAATGAATTTGCCTGTTTAGAAGATTTTTTTATCACAGTAGCATTATGGTGTTAGGTTTCAACAGTTGGGAGCTAGAGAACCAAAAGGCGCAGAGTCAAACATTGGGGGAGGAGGAAGAAATGGTTGGTGAAATGCAGTTAATCATTGAGATAAAAACAAAAAAACTGCGGATGCTGGAAATCCAAAACAAAAACAGAATTACCTGGAAAAACTCAGCAGGTCTGGCAGCATCGGCGGAGAAGAAAAGAGTTGACGTTTCGAGTCCTCATGACCCTTCAACAGAACTGAGTGAATCCAAGGAAGGGGTGAAATATGATATTTGATATATTTCACCCCTTCCTTGGATTCACTCAGTTCTGTTGAAGGGTCATGAGGACTCGAAACGTCAACTCTTTTCTTCTCCGCCAATGCTGTCAGACCTGCTGAGTTTTTCCAGGTAATTCTGTTTTTGTTTTGCAGTTAATCATTGATTGACAGAACTTCCCCTAAGCAATTCATGGATTAAACACAATACACCGTGTTTATGAACATCAGTAGTTTAACTACTATAAATACATATCAACCCTTTGCCCTACACCTTCAAATCCCCCTTCTCAAAAGCACCCAGAACTAAATGCAACTATTTTATTATACCCATATGTTTTCTGTGCATATATTATTACTGTTTACAACATCTGCCTTCTACTTCCTAATCTACTGCTCCTTCTAATTGCTAGCTCAGTAGGAGGCCTGCTGCACCCACCACCACCCCCACCATGAGAAACTCACAGATTTCAGATATGTGCTAACAATTGGATATGAGTTTCAATGTCAACATGTCAGAGTTTACTGACAGCAATCAGCACTTGACTTACTCCTGGCACTGATGGCTAAGGCATTGGACAGGTCCCATCCCTCTTCACAGTCCCAGTGTTAATATCCAGAATTGCTGAAACAAGAACAGAAAATGCTGGAAAAACTCAGCAGGTCTGGCAGCACATTGGAGAGAGAAAAAGAGTTAACATTTTGAGTCCATATAACCCTTTTTCAGAGTTGAAGAGAAGTGGAAATGTGATGAAATTTATACTAAGGTGGGGGGGTGGGGCGGGGGGGTGGTGTGTGGAGAAGTGGAGCTGGATAGACGGCCAGCGATAGGTGGGATTGACAAAGATGTCATGAACTGAAAGACAAAGGGAGTGTTAATGGTAGTGGTTAGTGCTAAAAAATGGTGCTGATAGTGGCATAAAGGTAAGGAAGCAGAATGTGACAATAGCAGAACAAGGGTAGCATTGTGTGAAAGAACAACATGGAACAAGGAACAGATGGCCCTGTAGGGGATGGGGTGGGGGGTGGAAGCGGTGGAAGGGGGGAAAAAAAGATAGAAAATGGGATAGAAGGAGGGATAAAAACACAGATAAATGAATAAAAATAAAAATAAGTGGATAAAAAATAAAAATGAATGTAGAAAAAAGGGGATTAGAAAAAGGGGGTAAGGGTGGAGGAGAGAGTTCATGATCTGAAGTTGTTGAACTCAATGTTAAGTCCAGAAGGCTGTAAATTGCCTAATCAGAAGATGAGGTGCTGCTCCTCCAGTTTGCGTTGGGCTTCACTGGAACATTGCAGCAGGCCAAGGGTAGACATGTGGGCATGAGAGCAGGGTGGTGTGTTGAAATGACAAGCGACAGGGAGGTCTGGGTCATGCTTGCGGACAGACTGGAGTTGTTCCACAAAGCGGTCACCCAATCTGCGTTTGGTCTCTCCAATGTAGAGGAGACCACATTGGGAGCGGCAAATGCAGTAGACCAAATTGAAAGAGGTGCAAATGAAGTGCTGCTTCACTTAAAAGGAGTGTTTGGGCCCTTGGACGGTGAGGAAGGGGGAGGAAAAGGGGCAGGTGTTGCACCTTCTGTGATTGCATGGGAAGGTGCCGTGGGAAGGGGATGAGGTGTTGGGGGTGATGGAGGTGTGGATCAGGGTGTCCCAGAGGGAATGGTCCCTAAGGAATGCTGCCGGGGGCGGTGGGGGTGGCGGGTGGTGAGGGGAAGATGTGATTAGTGGTCGCATCATGCTGGAGTTGGCAGGAAAATGGCAAAGGATGATTCTTTGAATGTGGAGGCTGGTGGGGTGAAAAGTGAGGACAAGGGGGATCCTATGATCCTATCAAGGTTCTGGGAGGGAGAGGAAGGTGTGAGGGCAGAGGCGCGGAAGATGAGTCAGACATGGCTGAGGGCCCTGTCAACCACAATGGAAGGGGAGTCCTCGGCTAAGGAAGACATGTCAGAAGTGCCGTTTTGGAAAGTGGCATCACCGGAACAGATGCGACGGAGGTGAAGGAACTGAGTGAATGTGATGGAGCCCTTACAGGAAGCGGGGTGTGAGGAGCTGTAGTCGAGGTAGCTGTGGGAGTCGGTGGGCTTGTAATGAATATTGGTGGAAAGTCTATCACCAGAAATGGAGACAGAGAGGTCAAGGAAGGGAAGGGAAGTGTCAGACATGGACCATGCGAAGGTGATAGAGGGGTGGAAATTGGAAGCAAAATTGAAAAATTTTTCCAGGTCCAGATGAGAGTATGAAGCAGCACCAAAACAGTCATCGATGTACCAAGAAAAGAGTTGTGGAAGGGGGCCTAAGTAGGACTGGAACAAGGAATGTTCCACATACCCCATAAAGAGACAGGCATAACAGGAGACAGGAACCCATGCAGATACCCATAGCTGCACCATTTAATTGGAGGAAGTGAGACAAGTTTAAGGAGAAATTGTTCAGTGAGAGAACAAGTTCAGCCAGGCGGAGGAGACTGGTGGTGGATGGTGATTGTTCAGGCCTCTGTTCAAGGAAGAAGCGGGGAGCCCTCACACCGTTCTGTTGGGGGATGGAGGTATAGAGGGATTTGGCGTCCATGGTGAAGAGGAGACGGTTAGGGCCAGGGAACTGGAAATTGTTGATATGATGTAGGGCATCAGAGGAATCGCGGATGTAGGTGGGAAAAGACTGGACAAGGGGAGAGAGAACGGAGTCAAGATATGAAGAAAAGAGTTCCACAGGGCAGGAACAGGCTGACGCTATCGGTCTACTGGGACAGTCCTGTTTGTGGATTGTGGAGGGGAGGTAGAAACGGGCTGTCCGTGGTTGGGAGACTATGAGGTTGGAAGCTGTGGAGGGAAAATCTCCAGAAGAGATGAGGTTAGTGACAGTCCTGGAAACAATGGCTTGATGTTCAGTGGTGGGGTCATGGTCCAGGGGGAGGTAGGAGGAAGTGTCTGAGAGTTGGTGCTCAACCTCTGCAAGGTAGAGGTCAGTATGCCAAACAACAACAGCACCACCCTTGTCAGCAGGTTTGATAACAAAGTCAGGTGTGGACCTGAGAGAACGGAGTGCAGCAAGTTCAGAAGCAGACAGGCTAGAATGGGTGAGAGGAGCAGAGAAATTGAAATGGCCGATGTCACGCTGACAGTTCTCAATGAAAAGATCGAGAGCAGGTAAGAGGCCAGAGGGAGGAGGTTCAAGTGGAGGGAGAATACTGGAGGCAGGTGAAAGGATCCGTGGAATGGAGAGGACTCCTGCCCAAAAAAGTGAGCACAAAGACAAAGGCGGCGGAAGAAGAGTTCAGCATCATGCCGAGCCCAAAATTCATTGAGATGAGGGTGTAAGGGTATGAAACTGAGTCCTTTGCTGAGTACAGAATGTTCAGCATCAGAGAGGGGAAGGTCAGGGTGCACCATTAGGTTTTACTGTAAGTCATGGAAATAAAGGGTAATTCTCAACATGTGAGCTTATTTTCCATGACAGCAACAGCAGGTGGTGGCCCCTCAACCTTTGACTTATATGAAGGCTAAGCACAGCAAACCCTGGTGAGGAGGCTTTACACTGCATCAGAGACATGTATTTAAAAAGGCATGTGCAATCTGCCTGCTTTTTACTTATTCTATTCTGCTCCACATTAACTGTCAGTAAACGTATCATGACTCATTCCACTCTTTCTACTGCAAGTAACATGAGAACTCAGCCTTTCTGATGGGCTGTGGGTCTGTGCGATTTAATGTTATGGCCTTCCTCAGCATGGTTGCATGATCAGTGCGTCACCCAGTGCACTGCACTCTGGATCACTCTCTAGTAGCTCTATTGGAGATATTGCCGAGCTGGTGCTTGGAAGGGACAACGTAGGAAACAGCAGGCGCTATGAAATGCCGGCAAAGCCAGATGACTCTACCAGCCCAAGCCTGAATGTTTTCCACATCATGCTGCTTATGGACGTGGACTGTTTCAGTATCTGAGGAGTTGCGAATGGTGCTGAACATTGCACAATTATCAGTAAGCATCCCTACTTCTGGTCTTATGATGGAGGGAAAGTCATTAATGAAGCAGCTGAAAATAGTTGAACCTAGACACTACCATGAGGAACTCCTGCAACAATGCCCTGGAATTGAAATGATTGACCTCCAACAACCACAATCACCTTCCTTTGTGTTAGGTATGACTCCAAACAGTGGAAAGTTTTCCCCCTGATTCCCATTTTCTCCAGTCTTGCTAGAGCTCCTTAATGACACACTTGCTCAAATGCTGCCTTGGTGTCAAGGGCAGTCACTCTCACCACACCTCTTGAGTTCAGCTTTTTTGTCCATGTTCGGACCAATGCTGTAATGAGGTGAATGGGCCTGGCGGAACACAAACTGAGCTTCAGTGAGCAGGTTATTGCTGAATAGGTGCTCCTTGATAGCACTGTCGACAACACCTTCCATCATTTTGCTGAAGGTCAGCGGTAGACTGATGGGGCAGTAATTGGCTGGGTTGAATTAGTCCTACTTTTTGTGTACAGGACATACCTGGGCAATTTTCCACATTGCTAGGTAGATACCAGTGTTTTAGCTGTACTGGAACAGCTGGGCTAGGGACATGGCTAACTCTGGAGCACAAGTCATCATTACTATTGCCGGAATGTTGTTAGGGCCCATAGCCTTTGCAGTATCCAGTGTCTTCTGCTGTTTCTTCATATCATGTGGAGTGAATCAAATTGGCTGAGGACTGGCATCTGTGAATCTGAGGACCTCAGGAGGAGGACGAGATGAATCATTCACTTGTGGCTGAAGATGGTAGCAAATCCTTCAGCCTTCTCTTTTGCACTGATGTGCTGGGCCCCTGCATCATTGAGGATAGGGATATTTGTGGAACCTCCTCCAACAGTTGGCTGTTTAATTGTCCACCACCATTCACGAATGGATGTGGTAGGACTACAGATCCTAGACCTGATCTGTTGATTGTGGGATCACCTAGCCCTGTCTATCGCATGCTGCTTCCACTGTTTGGCATGCAAGTAGTCCTGTGTTGTATCTTCACCAGGTTGACACCTCATTTTTAGACATGCCCTCCTGCAGTCTTCATTGTATTATGAAAAAATTAATATGCAATGGCATATAGTGGTGATACTATGAAACACGATTCATTTTTGCAGATATCTGCATACTTTGAGTTGAGTCCAGGGTTGGTCTCAGCTGTGGTCACTGACTTTTTCTTGTATCTTTTGCCACTTGCATTATCTTAGAGATGGTGTGATGTTTGTCACTAGATCACACCTGGTCCTACTCCTCTGGCACTCCCTTCTTCTTTGAGAACCTCATGTTGTTCCACCCCTCTCATCTCAAAATCTTTGTTTCCTACCGCCCTCTTAACTATGCTAAGTACAATAAAAATTTTCTCACTGAGATGTCTCCACTGCTTTCCTCCCTGTTCACTTCTTTGTATCACCCACCACTCACATCCTCCTTCCTCACTCCAGCCCTACTTCCTCTGTGCCCATCACTGGAAATAAACTATTCACCAATACACTTACAATTGCTAGATCCCAACTGTCTAGCCTTTGGCCCTCAATTTGCCACACAATTTCAGCAACTATTGATTTTCTCAACTGCACCCTGCTCACTTGGTACCCCACCCAGAACCATTCACTCCCTCCACCACTGACCCACAGTAACAGCAGTGTGTACCATCTACAAGATGCACTGCAGGAGCTCACCAAGGCTCTTTGGACAGCGCCTTCCAAACCCACAACCTCAACCATCTAGGAGGACAAGGGTAGCAGATAGATGGGAACACCACGACCTGCAAGTTCCCCTCCAAGCCACTCACCATCCTGACTTGGAAAAAATCGTCATTCCTTCACTGTCACTGGGTCAAAATCCGGGAACTCCCTCCCTAACAGGACTGTGGGTGTACCTACACCACATGGACTGCAGCAGTTCAAGAAGGCAGCTCACCACCACCTTCTCAAGAGCAATTAGGATGGGCCTAGCCAGCAATGCCCACATCCCATGAATTAATAAAAAAACCCTCTCCAAGATTCCAGCTCTAGACCCCAATAAAACCATTACTCTCTCTCACCTTTGCCATTTACCCTGGAATAACCCTCATCTCTGCTCATATAAGTCCAAGAGATGCAGACTTGAAATGAAATGGCATACAACTGGTTTTGCCACCCAATGTCAAATTTGGCTGGACCACATAAGGCACCATTGGGTTCTGATCTCGACTGCTGAAATTGCTCACTGGGTGTAATTTCCTCTCCCTGTCCTAGCCCTGAAATTGCATCTTTCTCTAATTTCTTTCCTTTCTGCCCTCATGCCCTCTCCAAGCCCATTTTGGCCATGTGATCCACCACCTACTTCCCTTGACTGTATTCCCACAAAATTGCTTACCACCTAATTTCCCTTGCTGATCCCCATCATAGCTGATATTGTAAACAGTTCTCTCTCTTCAGGTGTTGTCCATCTCTCCTTTAAGCCAGTATTCATCAACCATCTCCTCAAAAAACCAACCTTGACCCCACCACCCTTGCAAACTACCGCCCCATCTCCAACCTCCCATTCCTGTCCAAAGTCCTTGAGTGTGTTGTCATCTCCAAAATCCATGCACATATTTCCCAGAACTCCATGTTTGAATATCGCGAATCAGTTTCCTGCCCCAGCCAAAGTCATGAAACAGTTCTTATCAAAGTCACAAATGACATCTTTTGTGACTGTGACAAACGTACTCTATCTTTCTCAACCTGTATGTAATCTCATAGAGTCATAGAGGATGGCAGCACAGAAAAAGGCCCTTCGGCCCATCGAGTCTGCGCCGGTCAAACTAGTACCTAACTATTCTAATCCCATTTTCCAGCACTAGGCCCATAGCCTTGTATGCCATGGAATCGCAAGTGCACATCCAAATACTTCTTTGAGACATTTGACCACACCATCATCCTCCAATATGTCCAGTGGATGGGACTGCACTCAACTGGTTCCATTCTTAACTATCTAATTGTAGCCAGTGTATCACTTTTTTTTAACCTTCATGGGATGTGGGCTTTGCTGGCTGGGCCAGAATTTATTGCCCATCCCTAGCTGCCCTTGAGAAGGTGGTGGTGAGCTGCCTTCTTGAACGCCTGCAGTCCATGTGGTCTAGGTACACACCCACAGTGCAGTTAGGAAGGGAGCTCCAGGATTTTGACCCAGTGACAGTGAAGGAACAGAAACAAACTTCCAAGTTAGGGGAACTTCCAGGTGGGTGTTCCCATGTGTCTGCTGCCCTTGTCCTTCTAGACGGTAGTGGTTGTGGGTTTGGAAGGTGCATCCTGTACATGGTACACACTGCTGCTACAGTGTGTCAGTGGTGAAGGGAGTGAATTTTTGTGGGTGTGGTGCCAGTCAAGTGGACTGCTTTGTTCTCGACAGTGTCCAGCTTCTTCAGTGTTATGGGAACTGCACTCATCCAGGCAAGTGGGCAGTATTCCATCACACACCTGACTTGTGCCTTGTAGATGGTGGACAGGCTTTGGGGAGTTCACGAAGTAAGCTACTCATCGTAGGATTCCTAGCCTCTGACCTGCTGTTGTAGCCATAGTATTTATATGGCTAGTCCAGTTCAGCTTCTGGTCAATGGTAATCCCCAGGATGTTGATAGTTGGGGATTCAGTGATGGTAATGCCATTGAATGTCAGGGGGTTATGTTTAGATTCTCTCTTGTTGGAGATGGTCGTTGCCTGACACTTGTGTGGCGCGAATGTTACTTGCCATGTCAGCCCAAGCCTGGATATTGTCCAGGTTTTGCTACATTTGGACATGGACTGCTTCAGTATCTGAGGAGTCATGAATGGTGCTGAACGCTGTGTAATCATCAGTGAACATCCCCACTTCTGACCTTAGGATGGAAGGAAGGTCATTGATGAAGCAGCTGAAGATGGTTGGGCCGAGGACACTATCCTGAGGAACTTCTGCAATGATGTCTTGGAGTTGAGATGACTGACCTCCAACAACCACAACCATCTTCCTTTGTACTAGGTATGACTCCAACGAGCAGAGAGTTTTCCCTCTGATTCCCATTGACTCCCGTTTTGCTAGGGCTCCTTAATGACGTGGTCAAATGCTGCCTTGATGTCGCTCTCACCTCACCTCGGGAGTTCAGCTGTTTTGTCCATGTTTGAACCAAGGCTGTAATGAGGTCAGGAGCTGAGTGGCCCTGGCAGAACCCAAACTGGGCATCAGTGAGCAGGTTATAGCTAAGCAAGTGCTGCTTGATAGCACTGTTGATGATCCCTTCCATTACTTTACTGATGATGGAGAGTAGACTGATGGGGCGGTAGTTGGTTGGGTTGGATTTGTCCTGCTCTTTGTGTACAGGACATACTTGGCAATTTTCCACATAGCCAGGTAGATACCACTGATGTAGCTGTACTGGAACAGCTTGGCTAGATGCACGGCCAGTTCTGGTCTTCAGTGCTATTGCCGGAATATTGTCATGGCCCATATCCTTTGCAGTATTCGGTGTCTTCAGCTGTTTCTTGATAGCACGTGGAGTGAATTGAATTGGCTGAAGACTGGCATCTGTGATGCTGGGGACCTCTGCAGGAGGCCGAGATGGATCATTCACTCGGCTCTTCTATGTGAAGATTGCTGCGAATGCTTCAGTCTTCTCTTTTGCACTGCTGTGCTGGGCTCCTCCATCATTGAGGATGGGGATATTTGTGGAGCCTCCTCCTCCAGTGAGTTGTTTAATTGTCCACCACCATTCTGCGACTGGATGTGGCAGGACTGCAGAGCTTAGGTCTGATCCGTTGCTTGTGGGATTGCTTAGCTCTCTCTATCACTTGCTGCTTGTGCTGTTTGGCACACAAGTAGTCCTGTGTTATAGCTTTACCAGGTTGACACCTTATTTTTAGGTATGCCTGGTGCTGCTCCTGATGGTAATGCTAGAGTGCGGGATATGCTGGGCAATGAGGTTACAGATCATGCTCAAGTACAATTCTGCTGCTGCTGATGGCCCACAGCACCTCATGGATTCCCAGTCTTGAGTTGCTAGATCTGTTAGAAATCTATCCCATTTAGCACAGTAGTAGTGTCACACAACACGATGGAGGGTATCCTCAATGTGAAGGTGGCACTTTGTCTCCACAATGACAGTGCGATGGTCACTCCTACTGATACTGTCATGGACAGATGCCTCTGCAGCATGCAGGTTGGTGAGGATGAGGTCAAGTATGTTTTTCCCTCTTGTTGGTTCCCTCATCACCTGCCGCAGACCCAGCCTAGCAGTTATATCATTTAAGACTCGGCCAGCTCGATCAGTAATGGTGCTACCAAGCCACTCTTGGTGACGGACATTGATGTCCTCTGCCCAGAGTACATTTTGCACCCTTGACACCCTCAGTGCTTCCTCCAAGTGATGTTCAAAATGGAGAAGCACTGATTCATCAGCAGTACGTGATAACCAGCAGGAGGTTTCCTTGCCCATGTTTGACTTGATGCCAAGAAAATTCATAGGGTGCGGAGTCATTGTTGAGGACTCCTAGGGCAATTCCCTCCCGACTGTATACCACTGTGCCACTACCCTGCTGGGTCTGTCCTGCATTCCCCTGGGTCTTTGGATTACCAGTCCAGCGACAATACCACTATGCCATCACCTCCCCCTTCTCTTCCTGCTCCTGCACCATTGCCTTTGGTGTCTCCTGATCCATCCTTGGGCCCCATCTATTTCTCATCTACGTGCCAACCCTCAATGAAATCATCTGAAAGCACACTTTACATTTTCACAGCTGACAAACCCAGCTCTCACAATCACCTTTCTGGACTCCTTAATGGTTGCTAAATTATTAGACTGTTATCTGACATCTAGTGCAGGATGAGCAGAGCTTTTCTCCAATTAAACATGGAGAAGACTGAAGCTATTGTTTTTGGTCCCAGCTCCAAACTCCATTCCCTAGCTATCGACTCCAGCCTTCTCCCTGGCAACATCCTAAGACTAAATCATCTGTTCACAACCTTGGTATCATATTTGACCCCAAGCACATATTCGGATCGTCACCAAGACCACCTATTTCTACTTCCACAACATCGCCAGACTTTGCCCCTGCTTCAGCTCATCAGTTTCCAAAACCCTAATTCATGCTTTCATTACCTTTAGGCTTGTCTACTTCAAAGCACTTCTGGCTGGTCTCCAACATTTTACCATCCATGAACATGAACCAAAACTCGCACCAAGTCCTGTTCACCTATCAGCCCACACTCATTACCAACATTGGCTTCCTGTCAAACACGTCTTGATCTTGTCACCATCCCTCACCATCTCTGTAATTTCCTCCAGCCCCAAAATCCTCTAACATATCTGTGCTCATCTATTTCAGGCCTCTAGAACATCTCTGATTTTAATCATTGGTAACCACTCCTTTATTTGCCTAGGCCCTAAGCTCTGGAAATCCACCGCCCCCCCCCCCACCCCCCAAAACCTCTCTGCCTTCCTGTATCACTTTCGTCCTTTAAGATTCTCCTTAAAACCCACCTCTTTCATTTGACCTAATTTCTCTTTGTGTGACTTGGTGCCACAATTTGTTTCATAATGCTCCTGTGAAGGACCGTGAAGCATTTTATTACATTAAAGTCACTATTTAAATATAAATCGTTCTTGACGTTGTTGTGAATTGCACGTCTCTCGGGTTTGATTAATTGCCAAACCATAGTGTGGAAACCTGCTAATCCGGATTTTTCTTGTTGCTTTCTCCAGCGATTCCAAGTGCCTGGCTCAAATTCATATTAAAGAAGTAGATGACTAGGGTCATCACAGCATCAAAAGCATCAGGACAAATTCTACCAAATGAATTACGGGATAAATTATTGACAGCAAACTATATAAATTATGACAAGTGATGGGCCCTTAAACTGAAGCCATTGACTCAGACCATACAAAATCATCAAACACTAATTCTCCAGCAGGAGTAGTGAGGGCACACCATGCACAGTAACTAGAACTGGAAAAAATAGTTTCAATGCAATAGAGTTTAATTCTGGTCAGTAAAAAAATGGTTGAAAATCTATCCCAGGGTTCTGGCGCTTTCTTGTCTTCTCTTACATAAATTTTGCCATGGAAGGAATTATATCAAAGTTTGATGACAACATCAAACTAGGGGCATGGTAAACAGTGATAAAAATTAATTTATATTCATTGCTAATTTCTGAATTCCCCAATTCTGTTCAGAATTGTTAGCAATAACACATACCTTTGAATCTGACTGAGGCAGATAACTGAAACACAATCAATGACAATCAGTTCATAAAATTCATAAAATTTTCAGCAAAGCTGGATATTGTTGTAAGGTGTTGGATATAGTTCAGTAGGTCTTAAGGTATTCGCGGTCTTAGGTAGTTCAGCAATAAGTATTAATTAACTACTAAAAACTATATACACAGCAACAGAAAAGGTTCAAGTTAGGAGCTCTCTCCATGCTTGCTTCTACACACAGCTGTGTCCAACATTACACTGGCCTTAGGTGTGGGTCATGTATTCTTTTACATCATTGAGTGGGTGGAACTGTACTCAGG
Organism: Carcharodon carcharias; assembly: GCF_017639515.1. Taxonomy (NCBI): domain Eukaryota; kingdom Metazoa; phylum Chordata; class Chondrichthyes; order Lamniformes; family Lamnidae; genus Carcharodon; species Carcharodon carcharias. The sequence goes on from NC_054475.1 coordinate 88,716,692, forward strand.
ACCACGTTAACCCTTTATGTACCAGACCCTTATACTACACCTCCTCCAAAATCTTTATCCAACATATTTACAAGTTATCCTACTACCCCATCTCCCCCCTCAAGTCTCTGAGTTCACAGGTTCAGGTGGTATGGAGTCCTTATAGCCCTTCCATATCTTGTTCTTACTACTCTGAGGAGTGGTAATCTCTGTTACTTCAGGTAAACTTTGTTGAATCAGAGGTTGTTCTGGCATCTGGGTGTCTGTTCATTCTCTTTTTCCATTCTTTGGCATTGAATTGCTCTTTGTTAATTCCCCAATTGAAGTGATAGTTGACGGTTGGTTTATCCTGCTCTTTATGGGGCAGGTGAACTCTGGGCTTGTCTCTATAGTGTTTTCTTTCTTTTCTTTCACCATGCAGCTTGCCATGATTCATGTTGGGATGGAAGGTGGCTCTTCCTGTTGTGAGGGTGTGACTTGTTAGTGAGATTACTTTTGTTTCTGGCTGTGTGGTGTGCTGTTGTCAATGGATGGCTGCTACTTGGTTCCAGCATCTTTTGTCGCACTGTCATGCTGGCTGGGGATTGCAGTGTTTGCTCTGTGGTCTCAGGGTTTATCTCTCCAACTGGCATCGGAGTCGGAAGTTGCGGCTCTTCTCATTGCTATTTCCTCTCTTGACTGTCTTCTACTCAAGGTGCTGTGGTGACCATCTGAGTGGTTGGCTGGTCTGACCAATGAGGGGCTTCTGGCACCTGTAACGAAAATGGACAAACCTGCTCTGCAAAGAGAGAAGACAATTCAGAGCTGAAGTTCCAGTTGAGAGAATCTTTCTTGTTAGAGCTCTCGGGAATTTGCAGTTCTGTACAATTTATGATAGTGGCTGTCGTGACATCTTCCGCCGTTTTGAGGAGATTCAGGGCTACACAGGCATTTCTGCGCTAGAGAGAAAAAGACTGGATACGGATGTCATGCATGAACTCAAAGATTTGTTTGCCGCCATACCTTAATGGTTCAAGAATCATGTCTATGACTGGAAGTCAGATTCTTCCAGGCCCATAAAATGGTGTGCCTGTTGTTCATAGCCAGAGATATTTCAGCCACGGATCCTTGCCTGCTAGATCCATAACGCTGGCTCTCGTGTCCAACTTAAAATTTGTGAGATGGCCATTAACAAAGATGTTCATATTCCAGATTGAAAATCCAGGATCTTTGACATCACCCATCAAGCATAGTTGTGTGTCCTCATGGTGCGCTGTCTCTACCAGATGAATCGTCTTGGGACCTTCTGTGCGTTTTGATGCTTAAGCTTTGCTTACCTTCCCGAAGTGTCCTATTTGGTTACATCAAAAGCATTTGACTGAAATTGCCAGACATTGATCATGCCTGTAGGGGCGCTTTACTCCACAGCACTGGCATTGGTCACTTTACTGGTCGGTTAGGGTGTTATCTTGTTCAGCTTCTGTCTTTTTATCCAGACCTGAAACATTCATGTGTCTAAAGAATCTCTTTCCCCTAAGTCCCCAGTTTTGTGATTGATCTGGGCCTTGGATACATCCAAATTGACCTGGAAGAGTGAATATCTGATCCAAAATTTATAAACTGCAGGTTCAGCTTGAAGAGGTTTCCAAAAATCGAAGATGGCCATGCTGTATGCTTCTCCATAAAACATTTTTGCCTGCTTGCCAGTTTTGGTGGACTCCCGCAGGAATGGCGTTCGCGATCTCAGCATTTAATTTTTTCCAACAATGACTGCCTGGATCGATTCGTTAGAGTCTTTCCACTTTAGCGCAGAGTTCTCAGGTCTTGGAAGTGATGAATTCCAGATCTTGCTGGGTGTTTAAAGCTGCCTACTCAGTCACAATTAATTTTTAATACATTTTTTTCTTTGTGCAGAGTGAGGTCAGTGTTCAAGCGCTGACTCGGGAATCAGGTTTCTCGGATGGCAATTTAAACGGCAATTTATGACCACTGCGGTATTTAGCGTTTTTTTAGAACTTGTGTTGTCTAGGAGTTTTAAATTTTTATCTCACCCCAACTGAGTCTGCTGATTCTGCACACTCTGGGTATTGAAGCTGGACTTCCACAGGATTCAATGGAGTCTTCTGCTGCAGTGAGGAATTTAAGTTCTGCCTAAAGCTTCCAAGCCTTCCTTTGGAGATTTTCTCTGGTGATTTTCTTGTGTGCCTTTGTTTCTTGAACTTTTCTTCAGGTCAGAATGCTTCTTTGATTTTTCCTTCAGTTTTCCAGAATTTTAGTTTTCTTCTGTAGTTTCTGTGATGTTTTGAGCTGTTCCATTCACTGTCACCATATTGTAAGGTGTTGGGTATAGTTTTGTAGGTCTTTTTAAGATATTTGTAGTCTTAGGTAGTTCAATAGTAAGTATCTATTAACTACTAGAAACTATATACATAGGTAGAGTAAAGGTCCTAGCTAGGAGTTGTCTCCATTCTTGCTTCTGCACAGGGCTCTCCCCAACACTACACTGACCCCTAGGTGCGGGTCATGTGTTCTCTTACATCACTGTGTTGGTGGTACTTCACTCCGTATACCTTCTTAACCACCTTATCGACCTGTTCTGCCATCTTCAGTGATCATAGGCATGCACTCCAAGGTTCCTCTGTTTCTCTACACTTCTCAGTATCCTACCAGTTAGTGTGTATTCCCTTGCCTTGTTTGCCCTCCCCAAATGCATTACTTCACACTTCTCCAGATGAATTCCATTTGCCAGTTTTCTGCCCACCTGACCAATCCATTGATACCTTGTACAGTCTCCTGCTTTCTTCCTCACTATAAATCAAACAGCTAATCTTCATATTGTTTGCAAACTTCTTAACCATGCCCTCCACATTTAAGTCTAAATCATTGATTTGGATCATGAACAGTTCTGATGAAAAGTTATGACCTGAAACATTAACTCTGTTTCTCTCTCTACAGATACTGCCAGACCTGTTGATATTTCCAGAATTTCCTGTTTTTATTTCAGATTCCCAGCATCCGCAGTGATTCACTTTTTGACCTGGTACTGAGGCCTGCAGAACCCCATCAGAAACAGCCTTCCTATCACAAAAACAACTGTAAACCATCATCCATTGCTTCCTGCCACTGAGCCAATTTTGCATCCTATATGCCACTTGCCCTTGGATCCCATAGGCTTTTACTTTTCAGGCCAGTCTGCCATATGGGACCTTGTTAAAAGCCTTGCTAAATTCTATGTAGGCCACAACAAACTCACTACCCTCATTGACGCTCCTTGATACTTTGTCAAAATATTCAAGCAAGTTAATCAGCCCCAACCTTCCCTTAACAAATCCATGCTAATTGTCCGTGCTGGCTTAACTTTCTGAATGACAATTATACGCTCCCTCGGAATTTTTTCAAATCATTTCCCCACTACCAAGGTTATGCTGACTGGTCTGTAATTACTCAATCTTTCCCTTCTTCCCTTTTTGAACAATGGCATTAAGCAGTTGTTTTCAAATCCCTCCATGGCCTTGCCCCTCCCTATCTCTGTAATCTTCTCCAATCCCACAACCCTATAATATATCTGCGCTCCTCTAATTCTGGCCTCATGTGTATTCCCAATTATAATTGCTCCACAATTGGTAGCCGCTCTTCAATTGCCTAGGCCCCAAGCTCATACTGTAGCTCTGTATATGGTTTCTAGAAATATCAAGGAGGGTCAATGAGGGTAGTGAGTTTGTTGTGGCCTACATGGAATTTAGCAAGGCTTTTAACAAGGTCCCATATGGCAGACTGGTCTGAAAAGTAAAAGCCAATGGGATCCAAGAGCAAATGGCATATAAGATGCAAAATTGGCTCTGTGGCAGGAAGCAAAGGATAATGGTTTACAGATGTTTTTGTGACAGGAAGGCTGTTTCTAATGGGGTTCTGCAGGTCTCAGTACTAGGTCAAAAAGTGAATCACTGCGGTCATACATCTCATCCAATCCTCCCCACACCTCTTTACCTCGCTACCTTGTTTTCGTCCTTTAAGACACTTCTTAAAACCACCACTTTGAGCAAGCTTTTGGTCATCCGACCTAATATCTCCTTTGCGGTTCCGTGTCATACTTTGTTTTATAATGCTCCTCTTAAGCAGCTTGGGATATTTCATTACGTTAAAGGTGCTATATAAATATAAGTTGTTGTTGTCTCCCTGTCCTCTGGCAACATGCCTGTAGCCAGAGAGGATGGGCAAATGATGGTCAGAGCCTTCACTATTTCCCCCCTTTCTTCTCTTAGCAGCTTGGGATACATCCGATCCAGGCCTGGTGAATTATCCAATTTTAAAGATGCTCAACATCTTAATCTTTCCTCTCTCACTATGCTTATATGATCCAATATTTCACATTTTTCTTCCTTAACTACAATATCTGCAGCATCTCCTCTTTTGTGAGGATAGACATAAAGTTTTATTAAGAATCACATGTAGCAATGTATTTTATATTCTAATAATCCCTTTTTAAAAAAGAACCCGATCTTTTTATCTATTTTTAATATTAGTTGTTGAGGTTTGATTTTTGCTTTTCCTGAGTTTCCCAGAGTGGTGGACCTATTTTGATATAGTGTTAAGTTATTTCAGAGAGCACTTACTCGTCAACTATGTTGGTGTGGGATTGGAGTTACACATAGGCCAGATCAAACAATGACAGCTTGAATATTTCTGAAAAGAGCGACATGTTGCTGAAGCTTTTCATCTTTCACTCATCAGGACAAATTTCAAACGATCACAACTATTTATGCTACAGGAGAAAGGGGTGCTTATTGGTTGGCAAGTTGACTCTGAATGGCCGATGCATTGCCATGGAGAAAGCAACACCGGTTCCCCAAGCTCCCAGTTAATGCAGAAAAGGCACAAGGCTTGAACATATTCATTTTGTTTGCAGGGAACAGGTCCCAGCGTATAAATCTATGTCACTTCTAACAAGCATAAATGAGCCATGTTATGAGCACGACTGATTATCTTCAGTTGGTTGTTAGTGTAGCTATTAGCACACTCAGGATTGTTCAGTGAGTGCTTCATAATTGCTGAATAACATCTAATAGTAGACAATTTGTTTTGGCTTTGCAAGTGCGAGCTGAGTAAGGTATTTTTTCTGCCTATAACAACAACCGAAGGAATATGCTACAACTAAAACAAAAATTGATGGAAAAACTCAGCAGGTCTGACAGCATCTGTGGAGAGAAAGACAGAGTTAACGTTTTGAGTCCGTATGACTCTTCTTCAGAATGAATATGCTGTTTGATTTGATTACCAATCACTGAGACATACAGCTATGTACTTGGCATCGCACCAGCATTGAAATTCATATACAACATTGCTCAATTGTGTGATAGGCAGAAAGTCTTTTTGGACTGACAGCAGCACCCTGTTAGTGGAAAATACCACCCATGTAGCCACTATGTAGTGGTAGCATGAAACGACTCCGGTAACCTGCTGTACAAATTTTTGTAGTACTTTGCCTTTCCAGGGTAATTTAAGATAGACTGGGCACTTTTCAGGTCGGAAAGTGGCAGTCTTTGGCCCACTTGGGTGTTTGAATGATACATCATCAAACAAGTGTGCCATGAATGGGCTGAGGTCACAACAGATAGTCATGAGGGGGGCCACCCCACATGGGGCTCCGTCACCATTATCCACCTCCTTGCTCTCTTCGATGGATAAAGCATCTGTAGAGTTAAGTCCTGTGGCAGAGACTGCCCCTGCAGTAATGCCAGACAGCAGCCTTTGGAGATATCCACCAGCACTTTTGTGATGAGGCCGACCATCTCAGTCCCAGACAGACACGAGTGAGCAGTCTGCTTCCATCTCACCCTCAGGCACAAGGGAAGCAACTCATAGAGGTGGCTTTGAGTGAAGGCCACTGTGCAAGTAATGTCACTTTGTGGGTCATTTGGGTGTTTATGTTGTACACAACATCAAACTGTTATTCAATAAAACACTAGGCATGCTGTTGCAGTAAGGCAGACTTCTGGTGTTTTCATTTCAACATGATGAAAGGCAGGAGACTGGAAAAAAAGGATTAGCAGGGCAAAGGAGCATGCTGAGGAAGAGTGTCAGGTGGAGACTCTGGAGCCTTGCAGTGTTTGTTCCATTGGAAGGTTACTGCCTTTTGTTCTTAATGGATGATTGCTGTCACTCAGATGGAGATGAATCTCCTCTCCAAAGGTCATACTGCCTTGGCGTCACACAAGTGAAACCTGTCTAGATCAGAGTGGTCCAATGTCTCTGCCATTCTGATGAGCGCTCTGCCTCCTAAGCCTAGCACGGCGACATCACTGCAAAGCATAAGCAACTTCTCCAGTTCTCCTTCCCTCATCCTCATGCTCTTTCTCCTCTGAGGAGCTGTTCTGGCTCTCCTCCCTCTTCAAGGTCCACACCACCTGTTATGTAGTGCAATGCAGATCACCTCAATGTGCGAGACCCTTGAGGGAATGTATAGGAGGGTGCTACCTGACTATTCAAGGCACCTGAATATCAACATCGGGAGGGCTTTAGCCTGCTTAATGGTGACCCTTGTGATCAGGTGGCATCTTTTGTAGTGCCTCTCAGCCTCCGCAGCAGGGTTATGCACCAGGGTCATCAGCCATCTCCTCATGGAATAGGCCTTATCTATTAACAGCCATCCACAGATTTCCAATTGCTCCATGAAGAGCTGCAGCACCTGTCATTGCCAAAAAATGAAGGCATCATAGTAGCTTCCAGGATAGTGTGCACTCTTCTACATAAAGTGCTTGCTGTGGTGGCAGGCCAGTTGACTGCTTAGGCAGTGGTGTCCTTTCCTGTTGAGGAATCTCCATGGCTGGTCACATGGGCACATTCGATGAGGCACCTAAGGGAATCTGGCAACCGAGTCAGATCTCACTGACTTTGAGATTGAGTGCTGCTGTTCACCTTGAATTCAATGTAATCCCCTGTCCTCTCAAAGTGCATTCTGTCAACTCCATGATATAATGATGTGTTGCTGCCTGCAAGATGTCTGCTGTTACTATTGCCTGGAAGAACCCAGTTGCAAAAGGTGTGAGGCCATTGTGACTTTTACAGCCATGGGAAGGCCATGGCGAAGTTCCAATAAACTCTCAGAAGACCCTCAACAAGACCACACTAGTCAACAACTATCTGCCTGGACAGATGCAGCCTTCTGCAGCATTGACACTCTAACATGTCCATGTAGCTTCTCCTTTGGCAGTAGTCCCTATGCTGAGGGTATTGCCTTCATTGTCTTCCTGCTCCTCATTCCTGACCCTTGCATTGCCCTCTGCAGATGCAACTCCTCATTGCTGGTTGATCTTATCTCAGAATGACTAATCCCATTTCTTGTTATGTCCTTCCTTCCTATTGGAATGTGCAGTCTCCCTGAACCCCCTCTCATGAGCCCATGAGACCCGGCAGCAAGGGACCCATCTACCCCATCCTTCAAAGTCATTTCACCACCCAAAATGCCCTTATCAAGAGTGAAGAGGTATGGCAGGTAATACCCCTGACTCTGTACAACTGGTTGCCTGCAAATAAGGACCTTTTTCTGAGCCTTCCCTCTTTAATGGTGTATCTTGCAGTTCTTCCACCATTTTGACTTGCTCCCCACTATGTTTGCGCCTCCTTCCCACTTTTGTCATTGAGATCCTGTATGGATCCCATGCTTTCTCTCTCTGTTTTCATGTAGCATCCTCAGATGTTGGAGGGTTGCTGATCATGGCTCTCCACACATCCCTATTCCAAGAACCCCCTCAGCCAGTACGCAGACTGAAGCCAAGCTACTTAATTAAGCACCATGCTCTAAAGAACTGAGCTAACTGGCTCTACACCCCATGTTTAACAAAAAAATTCAAACTGGCCCTTAATGAGCTAACAACAAGCTCATGGCTTAACTGGTCATTTATTACAGAAGGGATGTTGAAAAATCCATGGATCAAGTACAGTGAACATTCAATAGTATGGTACCAGACATATAATTGTGAGGGAAGGCTTAAAAACTAAGGTTGCATTCTGTGAAGTAGAGAAGATTAAAAGAGGATCTAGTAGAAGTTTTCAAATTATGGAAAGTAAATCGTTATGAATAATCATTTCCAATACTTAGTGATTTGGCAACAAGAGGGAATAAACTTAGAATTAATAAAGAAGTAAGAGGTGAGAGAATTTTTTTCACACAAGGATATTAGAATATACAATACATTGCCATCAGTGACTATTGATATCAAATAATCCACAACCCTTAAAAAGGCCATTGGATAATCACCTGAAGAAAAGTATTACAGAGCACAGGGAAAGAATAGGAAAGATTAAAAAAAATACATGGCTGGGAGAGCTAGCATTGGCATGCTGAGCAAAATGACCTCCTTCTTAACCAAAGCTTTTATTATTTTATGAATATATTCATATTGATGGTTGAGCATTTGTTACCCACCTACATCTATGCAGGATCAAAATATGTGTTATTGTTAACAATCTGAACTAAAGTGGGAAACTCAGCAATTAGTTGTGAATATAAATTGATTTCTGATTAGGCCTCTTACTGTTGATATGTAATTTTGGCCCAAAGATATGAGTAATATGAGATAAAGGTAAATCAAATTTGCTTATCGGTGCATTTTCTGACTTTAAGTGATTGATGCTTTCCGAAACTGATATTGTCCATAGATATATTCCCACAGACTCTTATTCATTTTCAACCTGAGCTCAACCATTTTCTGTCCCAAATCTGCAGCTTGAAGCCATTCAATGTCCTTAGCTCCATTCACTGGGATCACTTTAAAATCTAATATCAATAATAAGCTGTTACATTAGTGAGGAATTGCTGTTCCTTCAGAGGAGCCACTTTTAAGATGAGACATTAAACCAGGCTCTGTCTGACCTCTTAGATATACATTAAAGATTCTATGACATTAGTCAGAGAAGAATAAAGGAGTTCTCTTAGGGATAGTCAACATGTATCCCTTGTGCCACACTGCAAAAAATAGATTCTGTGGTCCTTTGTCTCATTGCAGCTTGCAGTTGCATATAATTGGCAGTTATATTTTCCTACATTACAATGACTATAGTTAAGTTAATTAATTGGCTGTAAAGAGCGTTAAAATGTCTGAGGTACTTTCTTGCTTTGTCCCAGACAAGAGACGGTCACTGATCCAAGGTAGTTTAAATCAGTTCAGGGAGCAGAACATATAAAAATTGCACTCACCAAATGGCTATGTCTCCTGATTTGTGAAGAGGTTTTGCTGTCAGCTTTGGAACTTTTCACAGACACCTTTATTATACATACTAGACACCAATGTCTGCACTAACTGAAAATGATTGCAGTCTCATTCTACAGCTGTTAGTTAACTCACCACGGCAGAGTGAGCTAAAAGTGTGTAATGCAGATCTATACTGCATTACACAGGAGTCATTCCAGAAATTCCCAAAATGGCAAAATGAGGAATTAGTCAAACTCAGTTTGTTGCTTCGATGTAAAATTGTTAGATCCCAGTCAATTAAATTAGAAGGAAGAGACCAGGGTTCCAAAAAGTGAATTATATTGACTTAGCTTCTTCTGGGGTTTCATTGCACAAGTGTACACTTCAGCCTGAGTCAGAATAATCGCTCATCCAATCAAGCGCTGGGGCTCAGAGATTTCTGCACATTCACCAGTGACACAAAGGTCAGCCTCATCTCGGAAGTGACAAGCCAGAGCAATGAAAATAACCCAGCTCACATGCTACAAAGGGAACTTTATAGTTGTGGGGATGGTGCAGATTGCATGTAGTATATTTTATTTGCAATTACCGTGTGAGGTGATACTGTAATTACCAGTATAAAATTGGGAGGGAGAAAGAGACATTGGCATCCTAATCCTTTGGCGACTATTAAATAATAGCAGATTTGATAACAAGCCAAATCTCAAGCCCAGTTCAGTCCTGTTCTTCCCAGCAACACATACCTGTCCATCTTGCCTACAGACAGATCAACTTTGATTCCCTCATCTATGAATGGGATTCATTTCTTCATGGGCAGAAAATTGGGGGAGACATGGAACTGCACCAAGTCCTATTGCCCAAATCCCCCTGTGCTCATTGACCTATATTGCCTTTGGTTAAGTAACTGTCATGTTATTATAATGATAGAATACCTTGGCCTTATTTAGTGTACAAGACACAAGGCACCATTCACTCATAAGGGATTGGATAAACACATTGTGGGTTCATTTATTAAGACTAGACACATGAGAACAGTTAAGCATAGGTATAAAGCTTGAAGACATCAGAGCTGTATGTGTGCTCAGCTTAAAGCAAAATCACACATTTCCTTTATAGTGATATCATGCTGATATCCCTTAAAGGCATATTACAACATCCTTTATAGTGATATCATGCTGATATCCCTTAAAGGCATATTACAACATCCCCTTTCCTTTTCAAGATACTTGCACCCTTCCAAAAAAGTATAAATATTTACAATACATGTTCATGTTTAGTTACCAATATGTAAGTGCATAGGGATGATGAATCCATGGGTCTCTAATGCATAGAGGTAATTTGCTGGTATGCCCAGATCCTGTCATGGTAACCTTGGATGGAATCATCCCAAATTTGCACTAAGTGCAGTAGCAGACTGGTAAAATGACATTTTACTCACTGGCCGTGATGACGAGTTTTCACCCCATATCATCCCAAACCCGCCACATTATTTATACACTCCTGGGAAAAACAGCATTACAATGGCAGGTAAGATCTCATTCAACTGCCTGCCATCACCTCATTGCTTCATCACACCAGACATCATAGTTAAAGTCCACAACACATCTCATTACTTCCAGCCAATGACTGCTGCACAGAAGATGTCCACAAAAGGCAAAAAGACTGCAGCCTCCAGGTTTAGCATCACTAGACCCTTTGGATGCCATGGAGGCTCGCCGGGATGTCCTCTACCATCGGTCTGGCCAGAGGATGAGCAGCGGCATGACCAACCAAATTTGGGAGGCGGTGGCAGCAGTGGTCAGCGCCAATGCCCTTCAAAAAAGGACAGCCACCCAGTGCCGCTCGAAGATGAATAGTCTCCTCCGCTCTGCCAGGGAAAGTCAATCTTCTCACCATGCTCGACTCACACACTCAAAAACCCAACACACATCCACAGGGCCCCCACTCAATGCCAGTTCAAGGGACATCACCATTCACTCTCTTACACTCACCATCATTGTCCTCATCCCATCCATGGGGCCACTCACCACCCACACATGCCAGGCATACATCATCTGGTCTGGCAGGCATCCTGCTTACACTTTCTCCATCTCTATCTATGCAGGACAAGCTGGCACACAACAACAGGGAGAGGTCACAAGCCAGTGAAGGAATGCCTAAAATCAAAGTCCTCACAGATTTTGAAAACAGAGCCATCCAACTGGCTGGCAACAATTTGGACCAGTCCTGTGTTGACGGTGAAATCAGTGGTGGTCTACCTAGTGATGGTCCAGCAGTGCAACATCCATCCGACAACCATGCCATGAGTGATGTGTCCTCTTTCACAGGCCACTGCCATGCACTAATTATCTCCCCTCACTTCTCAGGCGCATCTGGGAAGCAGCCGACAGAGTTCATGACAAAGGGCCACCAATCAAGCCCCGAAGAAACATCTAAAGAAGATTCTGGAGGCACCTTCCTTGAAGTACCATCACATACTCACCCACGTCCTCCCAAAGGGCATAGACACAAAACTCAGCGAGACTTAGCTTCAGAATAGCTTTGGGAACACAATCTGGTGAGCACATCGCACTGTCTGATCCATAGCAGGCGGCAGCAAGGATTTCCCAAGTGCCCGGCGCTCAAAGGACTGCTGGAGGCCAGAAATTTGCTGAGTCCAATTCAGATGATGAGCCTCTGCACTCAGTTGTGTCACAGTTGCTGGGGCTGCAAAGGCAAGCGAGGGAACATTAGGAAGGGATATCCACTGCACTTCTCAGGTTGCAAGGCATGATGAAGGAGTCCGTCCACCCTCACTCTGAGTTGTTAGCACTGGTATGCCAACACACTGAAGTCAACACTGGTAGGATGGCAGCCGCCACGGAGACCTTGGCCCAGGATGCCGCTCATGCACTGCAGCGCGGGCTGAACTCCATCACTGATGTCATACTTGTCCTCCAACAGTGTGAACACGAGAGGGGTGCTGGGCAGCTCGATCTCACTCCAGCTACTACTTCTCCTCAAGGAGTCAGCCTGGGGCCCTCGGGCACCCATAGGGAGGAGGATCAGCAGGTGCACACTCCGGGGTCATCCATCCAGGTGACTCTGGGAGTGCCTGGCCCATCTGAATCCCCTCTTCCTGGGACCTCAGCAGCTCCAATTCCACAAGCCAAGGAGGGTGCCTCTGCCACACAGCAGGACACCGAAAATAAGCCGGGGCCCTCCAGGTCTTGGCTGTCCAGAGGACACCCGCCAAGATCAGCACAGACAGGGCATTGCAGTCAGCAGGCTGCCTCCATCTCCGCTGTAGATGCATGGGGAGAACCAAGGCATAGCAGCAGGGTTAGGACAGTTAAAAAGAATTAGTTGCACAGCCGAGACGCAGGCGTTAATCACTTGCCCATACTGTTTAATAGACTCTCAAGAATGTCCCCTGCCTATGGCTCCTTGTTCTGTGTCACTCAGATGTGAAACCTTTCTGCACAAGGTAAAGGCAGGTGTCTCAGTCCAGGGCCTCTTCCCTGTGCTTTGTGCAGCTTTCGACCAGAGTGATGGCCCGGCCTCACACTCCCTGGGCACATTACTGATGCCTGCACCTCGATGGTGCTTGTCATTGCTGCCAGAATGTAATGGGCAGGCGCCACAGAGTTCCGTCATTCTCTCTGTGTGCTCTCAGCACTTTTATGGTGGGGCTGGCTCCCATCTCTTCAGCATCTGTGACGGGTGACGCTGTGCTCCTGAAGTGCTCAGGTGCTGAAGACGGACAAAGGTTCAGATGCTTCTAAAGTTTCATGGCTGCATCTCTATGATATGACCCTGATCACGGAGCGCAAGAGGGCTGCCCTCAGCCAGGCAGGAGTCAGACTTTCTCAAGTCTATGTGAAGATCTATGGAGTGTACTCACTGCATGTCGTCATCATCTTCCTGCAATTGAGCAATTATTAGGGCCTCCACCACGTCTCATGACAGGAGCATTATCACAGAAGATATACACACTGCCATAAGCCAGACTGGAGCCAAGCGTTCACAGATGCAATGTGAGGATTTATGGGGTCTCCCCACTGCATGTCATCATCATCCTCCTAAATCTAGCAGATTTAAGGCTTCCTGAGCATGCCTGCCTCAGCTAGCCAGGGCAAGGGCCTCATCCCTGTTATCATTGTCTTCGAGGACTTCCTCACCCTCATTTCCTTTGGTATCCTGCTCATCACAGGAAACCCTCAGCTCCCCCAACTCCTCCCCAGCCAGCTCCTCTCACCATTGGGGTGCCAAGTTGTAAAGGGCACAGCAGATGACAACAATGCACGACACCCTCTGTGGACTGTATTGCAGAGCTTCATCAGACTGGTCCAGGCATTGGAACCTCATTTTCAGCACCCCGATGGTCTCCCCCACCATGTTGCGAGCTGCAGCATGAGCCGCATCACACCTTCACTCTGCTGTAGTCTGAGGCCACCGCACGGGTGTCATCAGCCACGTCCTCTGCTGGTAGCCTTTGTCCCCAAGGAGCCAGCCCTGCAGCTTCTATGGACCCTGGAAGACTTCAGGGATCTGTGACCGACTGAGAATGTAGGAGTCATGTACATTCCCTGGAAACCGTGCGCACACAGTAGGATGCGTTTCTGGTGGTCCCACACCAACTGCACATTCAGTGAATAACATCGCTTACGGTTGATGTAGTTGACCACGTGTTGAGACGAAGACCTGAGCACTACTTGAGTCCAGTCAATCGCACCCTGCACCTGTGGGAAACCCATTTTGTAATGGGTTATTTCGTAAGGGCAATATGTCAAAGTTGCATTTAAACATACTCTCAATGATCCATCTTTCTTCATGAAAAATGTGATTAAACTGCACCAACCTATGTGCTCTTGCACTCTTCTAATGATTCTGTCTTTCTCCATTTTGTCTAGTTTGACCTTCAACTTGTCTGTATGTGCATGCTGCACTTATGTAGTGAATTAATTGACAGATTTGCTTTCTCCTGAAAATGTAATGTTATAGCTCCCTTGAAACTGCCAATCTCGCTGAAACATTCTGGGTATGTTAGATCATGAACTGAGGTGATAGGAGTAGTTTTTGAGGTTGATCTGCCTTGTGACATCTGACTGATTCCGTGGATTATTACTAGTGTGAGGTCACAATATATCAGTAGACCTGCAATCGCTGGGCCTTTAGTTTCCATGATGTAGAACATCTGTGACAACCAGGAAGATTGATTGTACTTGCACTCCAGGACTTTGGATCATGCATATAGATTTAGTGAACTGTTGTATGCTGAAAATTTTACAATAGTAGACTTTACCATGGCCTTCCACGTCTGTGGATACATGTCTTTGCAAATTTGCAGAGATAATATGTTGGCACATGCCCCTATGTCAATCTTGACCAATAAGGAATAGTTACCAACTTACTTAGGACAGATAAGTTGAATCTTGGCAAACACTTTGGACGTTGTGATGGCATCTACGTTTTCCACGAAATTGAGTGTGAAACATGTTAACTGCTTTTTGTCTTATTGTGCACATCTTCGTTATTTTCTGGTTTGTCAATCACCTCATTTATGTGTTTCTGATGGGATACCAGATGGTCATTCTTGTTGCTGGAAGATACCCGTTGTGTACAGTATGTTTGGATCAGTGCCCGGTTCTTTGTACCTGCATCAGCCTTTGGTCTAATGCACTGCTGCTGCCTATGGCCCTTTCTGCCACAACCTTGCAGAATTGATGTAAAGCTGGGCAGTTCCTTGGTGCATGCAGAAGACCACACGTTCCATATGTCTTGCTAGGTTTGGGTGTTCTAATGAGTGCACCAACAATGGAGTTGCACTTAGGGCCTGTAAGCTTTATCGACCTGTGAGGATCACTTCATACTTAGGCCCAACTGAGTAGCTCTTTGATGCTATACATTTAGGCTTGTCTAACAGATCCTTCTGGCGTGTTTCCATGGGAGTGGATGCGATCACCAACTCAACAATTCTGTCTGCTAGCTCTGTGTTTGAAAAATCACAGTATGTACTCTTTTCTCTGCATCTGCTGTGAAGTAGTCTATGGATTCTGTAGGTTGATGTTGAAATGATATGAACTCCAGTCGATGAATATGGAAATTTAAACTGATTCTGAACCAGTCTTCCAACATGATCTGTATCTTTTGGGGAGGCTTTAGCTCATCTTCTGTTAATCCTGACATGTTCAGTCTATGTACACCTTCGCTTCTAATTGCCAGGTAAATTTTTATGGCATGTTTGGAGATGGACTTTTCCAATCTCTCTCCAATCATGTGCAGTGCCTCTTGAAATTCTGACAGAACCCTTGCCAAGACTGCTTATCTCCAGTACATGCTCCTCCTCTGTGGCCAGGGTCTGGAGGGCTACCCCTTGTTCTCTACCTGTTCCCAGTGCTCTGCATTCTCTTCTCCTGCAAGGGAAACAAAAAGAGAGTTATGGATGTGAGGACTGGACTATGTTGAGACAATGGAAAGACAACATTTGTGGGAGATAGCTGTGTAAGATGGCATTAAGATGAGAGTGAATTTCGGTGGTGGCTATTCAGATAGGGATGTTGGGTAAAGCCATGAGCGGGAGGAATAGATGGAGCTGCAAGATGTGTTGGCATGGCCAGTGCTGTGTAGGAAAAGGCTGGGGAGGTCAGAGTGAGGCAATTTACACTTGAAGCAGAGGCACAAGAAGAACGTGTCATGCCACTCACTTTTCCTGCTTTGATGAGGCCATTGAAAATCTACCTGTACTGTATCCATGAGCAAGTGGCCAATATCCTGCTGCTCCCCCTTTCAGCCACTTCCAGCTACACCTGCATCATTTCCAAGACAGATTTCTTCCTCCCATCTGCTGGGATCAAAGTGTCTCTGTAGACCTTTTTATTCTGCAAGATGATCTTCAGTGTTGCCTCAGGAACTATGAGGCAGCCTACCCTCTTTGAGACTCCATCACTAGAGCTGCTGTCTCTGACTTGCCAGTTGTAGAATGATTCCACTCTGCCCCTGACCAAAATCCCTTTAAATATTGAGGCTTCAACAGGCAGGTGCACGTCATGATCACGCCTGCTCTAATTGGTCAGGACTCCAAAAAGTGGGATAATAATTCGGTAGCTAAGTTAAAGGGTCACTGAAAAAATCGCCCCTCAAACCTTTGGGTTCCCAACCCACTGCTGGCCTGCTCCAACACAAGTGAATCCAAACTTTAAAATTCAAACCTTGCTATTTCCCATGTCACTAAAGAGACATGGTCCATTTCTATTCCATGGATGGATGGAATCTATTGTTCCTTCTTAAGTGAAAGGGATAGTAATTTTTGTCTTTCTGGGCTAGTAATGCTTGATAGCTGGAAGTTTGAGGAGGGAAATAAATTTATTAGGAACACAGTATAGCAATTTACTGCTAAGCTGCCTCCCCGATGATGCATGTCACAGTTTGGGGCTCATTGGTCATTTTTTACATGGAAAATATTTGGGCATGAGCTATGTTAACACACGTTATTGTATCAAAAGCTTTTGAGGAACTCACCTTTATGAAGGTGGGTTTCTCAAAAGCACCTCTTGCCAAATTGTGGAACAGTTGGCAGATGAATGGGAATTCCAAGGTAAAATAGGGAATTGGCTCATGGGCCCAAACAATAGATAATTCATTACCCATTCCTGGTTATTCAAAAGGCACCTCACACCTTGACTTTGGAAACACTTTTTGATCTCTCTGGGGGTTGCGAAAAAATGTATTTTAAAAACCAAAACATGAATTTTGAGAATTGATCAAACAACAGTAAAATTGCAAAGAGTTTCCAAGAGCAAATAAAAATAAAATAAACATTTTAACATTTCATTAAGAGCAAGTCCCTGTGTTATTCACAATAAGAGGTTGTGGTGGAAGAATTAATCCAGGCTGGTCTTTTGGTTCAAGCTAGTTTATTTTCAAGACCATTCCTGTACTGACCTCCAAGTAGCTTTCACATAAAGTATTCCAGCTGTATCTTTTTATTCTATTTAGATGGATAATCAATGCCCATCACCTGTTAACTAGCAATTGGTTTTAACAAAGTGATTGACATATTAACACCATCTCATGTGACAGAGTCACAGGGCACATGTTTTATAACATTTTAAAAATCTTTATTTTTAGTGTTCAAAACTCTTCATCTCCCTGAGGCATTCCTGTGCTTGTGCAAATGTGCACTCTTGCCCTCCTCCCCCCCGGGATACATGCAGCGCTGAGCACTGCCGCACACGTTTCATGCTGGGCGGGCTTTAATTGGCCCACCAGCGTGAAATCGCAGTCCGGCTCCTATCACAGGTGTCAGATGACTTCCCAACCACCCAAGTCGCCCCCACCAAACCCGCTCAACAAGGGCAAAATTCTGCTCACTGTCTTTATTAATGACCTGGAAGCAGTGTGGGGCTATTGGAAGTAAATTTGCTGATGACACCAAAATCTATGTAAGTTTTAAGATGGTAGGGGCATGCAAACAAATCCAAAAATATCTTTTTGTGCTAGGGTAGTTGGTAACACAAAGGCAGATGGCATTTAATTTAGAGAAATGTAGCACGTTGGTCAGGCCAACAGAGAATACATGAATCATTTGCAGGAAACAAAACTGAAGCAGGTCGAGAGTCAAAGATCTTTGGGTTATTGTGCACAGATCACTGAAGATTCCTGACCAATGTAGAGAAATTGTAGCTAAAGAGAATAAGGTTTTAGATTGTATTATAAGAACCATTTGATATAAATTAAAGGACACAATTTTGGCACTATACAGATCATTGGTCAGACCACATCGAAATATTATGCCTGGTTTTTCCACTCCCAACCCACCACTATCATCTCTCCACCTGGTATGTGATATAGCAGCCTTAGGAAAGACCAGAGGCAGTTGATAAGAATGAGCCTTGGTTTAGAATCTCAGCTATTCAGAACAGCTCAAGGACCTTGACAGCTTAAATTTACAGGAAGCCTGATTGCAGTCTGTAAAATAATTTAAAGGGGAGATGGTGGTGTAGTGGTGAGGTCACTGGACTAGTAATCCAGAGGCCTAGGCTAACGTTCTGGAAATATGGGTTCAAATTCCATCACAGCACTTTCAATTAATAAAATTCAATTGATAAAATCTGCAGTTGAAAGCTAGTAAGTAATGGTGACCAAGACAACTATCACTGATTGTTGCAAAAACCCATCTGCTTCACTGTTGTCCTTTAGAGGAAAGAAATTTGCCATCCTTACCCAGTGTGGCTTACATGTGATTTCAGATCCCCAGCAATGTGACTGATTGTTAACTGCCCTCTGAAATGGCCTAGCAAGCCATTCAGTTCAAGGGCAATTAGGGTGGGCAACAAATTCTGGACTTGTCAGCAACACTCACATCACAGAATTTTTACAGTACAGAAGGAGGCCATTCGGCCCATCGCATTTGCACTAGCTCTATGTAAGAGCATTCTACTTCGTCTCATTCCCGTGCCTTACCTGCGTAATCTTGCACATTCTCTCTTTTCAGATAGCCATCCATTTCCCTTTTGAATACCTTGATCAAACCTGCCTCCACCTTTTGCCAATTATTTTGAATCTGTGCCCTCTGGTTCTTGATGCTCCCTTG
Organism: Carcharodon carcharias; assembly: GCF_017639515.1. NCBI lineage: Eukaryota > Metazoa > Chordata > Chondrichthyes > Lamniformes > Lamnidae > Carcharodon > Carcharodon carcharias. Next base: position 88,735,415 of record NC_054475.1, read on the forward strand.
AGTGAGAACAGTTTCTCACTATTTACCCTGTCCATACCCCTCAAGATCCTCAGTAACTCTATCAAGGTCTCCTCTCAGCCTTCTTTTCTCCAAGGAAAACAGTCCCAACCTCTCCAAACTATCCCCATAGCTTCAGTTCTTCATCCCTGGAATCATTCTTGTGAATCTCCTCTGTACTCTCTCCAATGCCTTCACATCCTTCCTCAAGTATGGTGCCCAGAACTGGACACAGTACTCCAGTTGAGAACTAGTGTCTTATAGAAGTTCAACATGGCCTCCTTACTCTTGTTAAAAACAAAAAAACTGTGGATGCTGGAAATCCAAAACAAAAGTTCCCAGTTCTGTCGAAGGGTCATGAGGACTCGAAACGTCAACTCTTTTCTTCTCCGCCGATGCTGCCAGACCTGCTGAGTTTTTCCAGGTAATTCTGTTTTTGTTCTCCTTACTCTTGTACTCAGTGCCCCTATTAATAAAGCCCAAGGTGCTTTATTAACTGCTCTCTCAACATGCCCTGCCACCTTCAATGACTTACGTGCATACACGCTGAGAGCCTTCTGCTCCTGCACCTCCTTTAGTTTCCCCTTTATCTTATACTGTCTCTCCATATTCTTCTTGTCAAAATGAATCACTTCACACTTCTCTGCATTGAACTTCATCTGCCAATGGTCTGCCCAAACCATCAACATGCTTATGTTCTTTTGAAGTTTAAGACTATCATCATCACAACTTTCAACATTTCCAATCTTTGTATCATACGCAAATTTTGAAATCATGCCCTGCACACCACAGTCTAGGTCATTAATATATACTAGGAAGTGCAAAGGTCCCAACACTGACCCTTGGGGAGCTCCACTACAAACCTTCCTCCAATCTGAAAAACATCCATTAACCACTACTGTTTCCTGTCATTCAGCCAATTTCTTATCCAAGTGCCTACTCTCTTTTTTATTCATGAGCTAGAATTTTGCTCAAGTCTGATGTGTGGCACTGTATCAAATGCCTTCTGAAAATCCATACACACCACAACAGCTTTTCCTTTATCAACCTCCTCTGTTACCTCCTCAAAAAACTCCAGCAAGTTAGTTAAACATGATTTTTCCTTAATTAATTCATGCTGTCTTTCATTAATTATCCTGTGCTTGTCTAAGTGACTATTGATTTTGTCCCAAACTATACATCCCATGAAAGAATAATAAAAAGGGCTGGATAGTGTTCCTATTCATAGATTATTCCAATTTAACAGATTGTGGAGAACCAGGTGACATGAGATTAAACGCTGTGAGAGTAGGAATAGACTGGATATTAGGTGGTTCTTCTTTTCCCAGAGAATATTGAGCCTCTAGAATGTATTTTTAGCTGGTCTGGCAGGTGCTGACTCTGTGCAGCTTCAAGAGGCAGCTGGACTGCTTCCTGACTGGGCAGAGATTATATCACATGGAAATGACTTTATAGGTAATACTTAGTTCATGTGATCTCCTGAAATGGTTTCAATCATTTGAAGAAGTCAAAGGAATTTTACAGTGTATTTTTTTCCTTATTTTGTAGAGTGTGCCTCCTTCCTTCCTCAGAGACGCTCCCCACACTCAATTTCGTGACACCAGATCCACAAGTGTATGGCTTGAAAGGAATGACCAGTGAGAGAAGTTTTTTCTGATAATTCATAATTGCTTTACTGAATTATCTACCGTCCTCAGAAAAGGGCTGCATTCAGCAATCATGAAACACAGTTACAATTACAGTTACCCAGAATCCTGTCCCATCAGAGCCAAAACCCCACCTTGTTCCTAACTTAATTCTTAATTTTTTATACTCTAATTTAATACTTACAATCACCTCTCTGTTGGTCTTCCAATGGTGTAGATCTCCCGTGGAGTTGACCAAACTCCACCAACTTCCTTGATAGCCTGTAAAAAACAGTGGCATCCTACGATTTCTGTCCCCAATTAGATCCTTTCTATTGCTGGCCTGGCCAACTCATTTCATTGCACCCTTAATTTATTCTACTCAAAGTCCAGACAAATATGATCAGCTCTTACATTGCTTAAATAATTCTCCTCCTGTTTTGAGGCAATACAGTAACAGCACCTGGTTCCTAGGTCAATGAAAGTTTGAATATCAATGGCATGTTCCTTCCACCATTGTATCAGGCAATCATTCTCTTAATTGCCTTAGTCAATGGCAGGTAATGGCATTTCCCTGGTACCATTGTTCCATGATAGCAATCAATCAATGTCCAAACCCTTTTGATGAGCCACTATCTTATTAAATGTCTGGATTAACCCCTTGTTGCACAGCCCTGTGCTGTTGGCTGCAGCTGGGTTTCTGCATTGTGTGGTACAAAACATGAGGTCAGAACACAACCGTGGGTTTGGGTTTTATATTCCATAAACTTCCCAGTTGGAGGGGATTCTGATTCTACAATTTCTTTTCTGTTTCTTTCCCTCTCCTAGGAAACTACATGGCTGCAGGAGTGGGTTCAAGGGAGTGGGTGGTGGGACAGGGAGAGGAGAAAAGGGAGGTATGTTTAGTCATAAAAACAAAAAACTGCGGATGCTGGAAATCTAAAACAAAAACAGAATTACCTGGAAAAACTCAGCAGGTCTGGCAGCATCGGCGGAGAAGAAAAGAGTTGACGTTTCGAGTCCTCATGACCCTGAACTGCTGAAGGGTCATGAGGACTCGAAACATCAATTCTTTTCTTCTCCGCCGATGCTGCCAGACCTGCTGAGTTTTTCCAGGTAATTCTGTTTTTGTTGTGTATGTTTAGTCATGTTGGTTGAGCCATCATGAGGTTGGTTTGAAGTAGGCTTGATTGACATGTTTCTAGCCCGTCATTTTCTAATGTTTCCATGCTTATAAGGTAAGTTATGGTGATTGCACCAAGTGTCTTTCAGCATAGTATTTTTGCTTCAAAAGTATACTTCAGTTCATGAAATTTATAAAGATATGTTGCAGTACAATTTGAGTGTAACAGTCTGCACACTGGAAAGCAGATCGATTGTTAAATGCAGGACGTGGCACTCTACAGTGGGATCAAGATGACTCCAAGAATGCACTTGTAGCAATGAGAGATTAGAACCTAAATCAGGCAGGGTCATTGTACTAAGGGCACTGTTCATGATTGACCAGCCAGCCTGGCTCGTTAATAGGGTCACTAATGTTAAACCTGTATCTGATGGCTGGGATTCTGCTCAGTTTAGGATTTTTAAATGCCCCCTCACTCTGTTAATGAAAGGTATGCTAAAGATGTTCTTTTTTCAAAAAAACCTGCTGCCTCAGTTCTGAAGACCATTGCTAGGCCCGAGTACCTTGACCTTCCAATTGCAGTTGTATCTCCCTTCCCATCCTGCAATCTATGAGCCATGTGGTAGTCAGTGAGCCATAGAGATGAGCTTAATTGGCTGATAGTTTAACTACAAGAGAAAAAATTCAGTTGTGAAAAGGAAATTCTACTTTTTTGCTGCCAACAGGAAGTAGCACTCCTGGATGTGCTTCACAGTTTACTGACCAAAACTGGTCACTGAAGTTAGAAGGAGAGTTGTTGCCACAGTAACCAAGGTTCTGTGATTCCAGCCTTGATTCAATCAGTACATAGAAATGGCATAATAGTACCACAATAAACACTTTACTCAGGCATGTCTAATGAGAAGACAGTCTCGATATATTTAAAAATAAATATGGGGCATATTAACAACAATCCTATCATGTCACTGCTATCTCCCAGATCCTGCAGAAATTCAGAATTCAAGAAAAATGCTATTGTTATAAAAAATACAGATGTTAATGGCAATACCTGAGAAGTTAGAACACAGTGATAATCCTGGAAAATCTGATGGCAGCTCGTGACTGAGTACATTTTATTATATTGTAGGTGCAGTGATCTCAACGTTGGATCCTCATTCGCATGAGTGGATGTATAGCACATTACTTTATTGTCATATTGTACAAGCAGAAGATGTTTTATAGGCAAGGGGATGGAACAAGGAGTTGTTCCGTTCCTTTAGCTTCTCAGCTAGGATGGGGAGGGGAAGGGAGGAAGGAAGTTATAATGTGTGAAATGCAGTAGCCTAGATGCAAGACCCACAAATAGTAAAGTGATAACGAACAAAAATCATCTGTTCTATTGTTGGTTGAGTGATAGATATTATCCGAGACACTGGGGGGAACTCTCCACTTTTTCTTTGAATAGTGCCTTGAATCTTTTATGTTCATCTGAAAGCATAGACAGAATCTCAATTTATCATTTCATCTGGAAATGGCACCTCCAACAGTGCAGCATTCCTTCTGTCCTGCATTGAGGTCCCAACCTGGATTATGCATTAGAGTTTCTGGGCCTGAACCCAGAACCTTCTGACTCAGAGACAGCCAGAAAAGCAGAGGCTTGGTCGCAGTATCTTGCTCTTCAGAAACTTACCCCCTCACTTAAATCTTGACATCTAAGGTAGAACTACCATATCCTGACTCATACACATGTCAAAGAAGCTGCCCTCTTTGTTGCAGACAGCTTGGCAATAATTTTAACCCTAGACCCACCCACCTCATCCACAATGAATGGTGGGTTTGGAATTAAAATCAATGTCAAGTTGTTTGCAACAAAGCGGGCAGTTTCATAGATACCTTTATGAGCCAGGATGTGGCCTTAGATTTTCATCTAATTGTACTTAGTCAAAAAATTAGTAAAATGCAAGTGCTGAGTGAGTTTGAATTGCTTCTGGTTAAGTGATAGATATTTAGATTTGTTTGGACTGGGATCTATATTGCAGGTTTCTCTCAATATCTTCAACTTATTTTGATTCAGTTTCTATAGCTAAACATTTGGCACAATATTTGGTTGTGTAAATCTGTATTTTCCATTCTGTGGCTGCTGTTTTGGGTCAAAAATGGCATTGGCGCTATGCTCAAACTTTTGTTACTGGACCATGCCGGACACCATTTTGGGTATGTCATTAGTGTGGGTGCTGGGAGCACTTGCTGGAAGTGTGCAGAGCAGGCAGATCGTGATGTCAGTCATCATATAATGCTGAACTGACCCCATTTAACGCCCTCTCTTAACCTTGCACAGCTGAAAATATAGTCAGCAGCAGGAAGGACTCACACTATCCAACAGGATCACTTTCAGGTTAGTTGTTTGATTTCTAATAGCTGTTGTTGACTTAGTAAATATTTTTTGTGCTATTTGAAGTTGATAACATCAACAGGAAGTGGTGTTGCACATGATGAAGGTCTTGGTTCTGACTTCAAGGATTCTGTTCAAGCCTCTAGCTCCCAGTCACGCCTGCAAATGTTTTTTTTTATTATTCTTTCACAGGATGTAGGCATGGTTGGCTAGGCCACCATTTATTACCTAACCCTAACTGCCCTTGAGAACCTGGTGGTGACCTGCCTTCTTGAACCACCACAGCCCAAGTGGTGTAGGTACACCCAAAGTGCTGTTAAGAAAGGAGTTCCAGGGTTTTGACCCAGTGACAATGAAGGAATGAAGATAAAGTTCCAAGTCAGGATGGTGAGTGGCTTAGGGGGGAACTTTCAGGTGGTGCTCCCATGCACCTGCTGCCCTCATCCTTCTTGGTTGTGGAGGTCGCAGGTTTGGAAGGTGCTTTCGAAGGAGCCTTGGTGGATTGCTGCACTGCACCTTGCAGATCATACACACTGCTGCCCCTTTGTGTTGGTGGTGGAGGGAACAAATGCTGTATGTGGTGAATAAGGTGCCAACCAAGAGGCTGCTTTGTCCTGGATGGTACTGAGCTTCTTGAATGTTCTTGGGGCTGCATTCATCCAGGCAAGTGGAAAGTATTCCTTCACACTCCTGACTTATGCCTTGTAGATGGTGGACACGCTTTGGGAGTCAGGTGGTGAGTTACTCCCCACAGAATTTCCAGCCTCTGACCAGTGGCAGAGTTACAGTTAGTGGGGCCCTGCGCTCAGCTTCATTTTTGCACCCCATTCCCCCCCACGCCCCCAGGACCTGAACAGGTCATTATCTCATTGTTTCTTTAACTACTGATGATGGAAACGATTCATGGGAAGTTACTCTTGAGGAATTTTAAAAATCCAACATTTTAGAATACTGCATACTTAAAAAGATCTGAGATCATCCGATTGTAACAAAAATATTAGGAAAAGAGGTGAAACGTGACTGGTCAATGTTAAATGACAAGCAGCCCTGGTCACTTTTATCATTGTCATGTTTGGCTATACAGTGAATCCACAAGGCTTGTTTGTCCTTCCTGCACCTGACAGTCGACTATTCTACCATAAAGCTATTCTGTATTCTCTACCATCAAACTATTGATATCACATCACACAAACCTGCCACAAACAGCTTCATGAGATCAAATTTTTTTTAAAACTAATTGTTGGTATGTTTTCAATAAGGTAAAGATCTAAACTTTCAATAAAATGCTCAGCACTGTCCTTGTGGTAAGCATCATGCTTGAACTTTAATACTTAAATTTTGGAATTGCAATCTAGATATCAACCCTTGTATATATCAATATGACCAAAGCACATATTACGAAAGGTTGTCACAGTTTTAGTTACTTTTCTAACAAAATACTTCCAGTTTTCAATAATGTTTGAAGTCAGGAAACATCAATACCCAGTGTATTGGAAGCACATTCCAATGGGCTACCTGATTAGCAACTATCCTGATATGATTGAGATGAAATATTTAATAAAACAGGAAAAACGACAATTAAGATAGCCAGAAGTTTTGAACCCAAGGCAATTGTCATTTTGAAAATAGGAACTCTAATGCAAAGTGGATTTTTTGTTAGGTCTCGGAAGCTTTAACTTTCAGTGATGACAGCTCTAATTGCCACTAGCGCCATGATGGAAAAGTTCACTAGTAAACAAGTAAGAAGCAAATGTTGCACTCTGTACAGAACAGTATGATGCCTTATTAATGAGTTCATGTGAAACCTTAAACATCCAATGTGCTTCAAATATAGATTGGAAAATGCTCTGATATTTCAAATGTATCTTGGCAAATATCAGCTCCACTGTGTTTTAAACATTATATTTTAATCTGACCTACTATTTTTAGGGCCCCCTGTCACTTGGGGGCCCCATGCCATGGCACAGTGTGTTTCATTGTAAATCTGCCCCTGCTTCTGACCTGCTCTTGTAGCCACAGTATTTATATGGCAGTTAACTGTTCACTTAAATTTCTGGTCAATGGCAACCCCAGGATGTTAATAGTGGGAGATTCAGTGATATTAATGTCATTGAATGTCAAGGGGAGATGGTTGGATACTCCCTGTAGCCTGTATTGTGGAAAGGAGAATGAATAGAGATGACACAGAAGACAAAAAGCTGCTTGAAGAAGGAAGACGGGGAATAGGGCTATTATAGCAAGCGATATCCACTCAGGGTCTTCAGGAGCATTTTTCCTATCTCAACCTCAGCAAGCAGCAGTGGCCTGAATTTTTGGCTCGGCAGGTGGACGTGATCGGCAGGCCCAGGATCTGCCAGGAAACGGACCGTGTACGCTATCGGACCGTGAAAACCTCAGCTCCTGCCTGGGGTGGGAGCAGGGTGGATGATATTTCACAACGGAAGCCTCATCCCACCCTTGGATGAGATCTCATTAAAGATGTAAAAGCCGCCTGGCCGATTCGCCTGTCCACCATCTGTAAGGTTGGATGGGCAATGAAAAGTAGCAGACAATTATGCTGTTAATGGGTTTAATTGCCGTCTTAATTGTCAGCGGGTGCACTCCTGACTTTTGTGCGTGCCCACCGAGTGAAATATCGCACGAGTGCGCAATGATGTTGGAACACTCGCCCGACATCATCTCATGCAATTTCACACCCGGTCAGGTCGGGCACACACCCTCCCGGTCAATGTTAAATTCAACCCAGTGTGTGCAACATTTCTGCTTCATTGAAGAGGTGCTCACTGAAATCTGCCACCTGTTGCAGGCAAAACAGACCTGCATCCAGAAAGTAGGATGAGGACAGCATTGCTAGTGGCTGTGAAGGTGATCATTTCCCTTAACTTTTTTGTGCCAACTTCCTTCCAGACTGCAGCGGGCGATATTTCCAACATCTCCTAGCGAGCCATTCACTGTTGTGTAAACGAGGTCACTGAGGCTCTGGATACCTCCATGAATAAATTTTATACTCTCTTACGAGTGAAGCAGGCAGAATGAGCATGTCATGGTCTACTGCATCCTGCACAACTTCACCATCATGAGAGCACAGCCCTTGCCACCAGGTGTATGACAACTAGCTGAGGAGGAGGAAGAGCATGAGGAGGGAAACTGGGAGGAGAAAGAAGAGAGGGGACAACCAATATGGTCCTTTCTGATGGGCTGTCTGTGATCAGCTCATCTGACTGCAGTACAGTGAATGCAACCCCAATTGTACATTTATCAACAGTCACATACCTCACTTTTCCTCTGCTACTCCTCTTGGCCATAGTGCTGAAATAAAACTAACACAAAATAAAAACTCCAAACAACTTTACAAAGCGAATCATTCAATATTTCATACAAAAGTCAACTAATTATCTTCATGCGTTCCCTTAGTGTTAATATTTGGTTGTTGAGATTGTTAAAGGTACACAGGTGATGGGCATTGTTTGACTGAAGACTGAGTACATATAAAGAGAGTCAGCTGGGACACTGGGTTAAAAACAAAAAACTGCGGATGCTGGAAATCCAAAACAAAAACAGAATTACCTGGAAAAACTCAGCAGCTCTGGCAGCATCGGCGGAGAAGAAAAGAGTTGACGTTTCAAGTCTTGGGTCATGAAGACTCGAAACGTCAACTCTTTTCTTCTCCGCCGATGCTGCCGGTCACTGGGTGGGTAGTTAGGAGGCAGGGATCTGTAATGCTGCATCCTGTGATTAAACCTACTCTCAAGGAAAATATCTGTGTCTTGCTTTGTACTTCACCATCTGACTTGGCTCCATTTAACATCGTAGCAGAGAATGATTCCCTAAAGGTAAAGATTGGAAACTAAGAATTTTATTTTCAGACAGAAGGTTGTAATCTGTGTTACTTTTGAGAAGAATAACTGGAACCAAGTGTAAAGTGTCAGGGTATGATTTCCCCCATTGGTCTCTGAATCTGAACCGAATGACCAATGGAAAATGAAGTAGATGTATGGACATGAGTTATGTCCTTACCAAAAAGAAAACAGGATTATGGCCTTTGCACTGTCACTTCCGAACAAGAGCAAGATAAGATGCAAAGTATTTTTCTGAGCTAGAGGCCTGCCTAATGGACACTGGGGGTGGGTTGGGTAATCTATTAAGCTTTATGGATAAAGTTTATAAGAAAGATGATCTATTAAATACGTGTATGGCATGGTCAGACTTTGACAAATTTAGAAAGATGAACAGTAATTCAATATAGGAAAACATCATGGAATTTAACAGACTATATAAAAAAAATTACAGAAATTATATTTGGAAATTCCTTTTTCAGTGCTTGCTTTCAAATTGTTGGATTGTGCTAAGTGTCGCGTGTGGATTGACTCCTGGGCTTGAATTTTTTGGATGCAGGGTCTCCCTTCCTGCCATCCAAAGAGTTGACGGGGAACAAATCCCCACAAGCTCTGAGTGCCCTGCAGCCATTTCATGCTCGAATGAGGATTCAGTGGTTGCAGGCAGGACTTCTGACCCTCACACTGGAGGAAGAGCCCGCCTTAGAGAGCTGGCCGCCAGTTAGATTGTCCAACAGCTCTCCAGTCCCTGCAGCGACAAGAGGAACGACGGAATGAAGAGGCAAGTTTAAGGCATCCCAGGGCAAGGAGAGTAGTGATGGCCTGGGGGAGGGGGGGCACAAAGGGGTTGTCAGGCAAAAGACTTGGGGGGGTAGTGGGTGTTGGCAGAGGGAAGTCCATCAGCCAGTGGACCTTAAGGGGGGTGTCCACAGTCAGAAAGGGGCTTCTGATTGAGGCACCACCCTCTTCCCATCTGAGATCTAGGCTTTTTTGTGCTTCCCCCAAGCTAGGTAAACACTCCCACCAGCCTAAAAATTGAGGGTGGGCAGGAAATGGCCTTAAGCGGCCATTAATTGATCATTTAAAGGCCTCAATTGGGGTAAGAGTGGGCTTCCCACCTGAGGCCTTGCCCGTCTCAGCATAAAATCGCTGCAAGGTCAGGACGGGTGGGAAACTGGAGGGAATCCCGTTCCTTCAATTTCACACCCTGCTCCCCCCTCACCACCACACCACCACCCACCCCCCCTACCCCACCCCCAATACCTAAAATCCCAACAGTGGGGCAATGTGAAATCCTGGCATTGGTCTTAACTGGAGTTAGATTCTCAGAAAAAGACTGGTTTGTGGAACAGATATTGGATGCTTTAAAAAGTTCCTGGGAAATCAGTCATCACACAAATGGAACATTCAGCAGTTTCACAAGATGGAGAATTCAAAGTTCTTGACATTTTGAGACCATCAAGATATGGGGTGCATGTGTCAATACATCAGAAGAACCACCGACAAAAGAAATGAAGTTGGAGAGATTTTTGGCAGATGACACGAATGGAGTAATAATTATAGGAGAATGAACCCCGGGAATGCCCTGGGATTATTAACAGTTGTTTCAGATGTGTCAAAATATTATTATGCGGTAAATTGTCCAAAATGGAACAGTGGGGTTTTTGAGGCGACACACAAAATGGAAGTTTTGAGTAGGGGGAGATGACAATATTGATCAATCTGAGATAATTGTACCGGTCACAAGAAATTTCAGTTCAATAATGATTGTTCTAGTGTGGTTTCATTTAATTGTGCCATGTTAGGCAGTGATTTCACATTCACAGTATGTGGAATGGATTAGTTGAAATGTTATATGGATTCATTCAGTAGTAAGGATTGAAGTAATATCAAGGTATACGAAAGTTCTATTTGCTTCAGGCTTAGGGATGACACGTTAAGGTCATTGAAAAGAATAGGGATTCCATGTAGAATGGCTGAGGTAAACCATTCTATTGGTACAGATGTTGTATCTTGTGAGATACTCTTGCTGCTGAGCAAGCTAGCCATTAAAAAGACACAAATGAAAGTAGGCATGGAATATGATAAAGCAATTTTCCTTGAAAAATCAGTAGATTTGCAATTTACCCAATCAGGGCTTTATTGCATCCTTTTAACAAAACCTAGCATCTCTAATAAGAATATGAAGAAAGTGTTAATGTCATCAGGTGATAGGAATTTAAGAGAAAAAAAGAAAAGTGTCTTAAAGTTACATCGACAATTTGCTCATCCCTCTTGTCACAGATTAAAAATCCTACTAAAGGATGCCGGGGTAGCTGATGATGAGTACACAAAGCTTTTTGCAGAGATTAGTGAAAAATGTGATATGTACAAAGAAGACACCAAAACAGCCTATTTTCATGAGACTTTAATGAAGTAGTAGCTATGGATTTAAAGGTGTGGGACAAGGACAGAAACATTTTCATTTTACATTTCATAGACAAAGCAACACAATTCTGTCTTTCTGCAGTCATACATGGTAACAAAAAGAGTGATAGTGGGTAAAATCATGAAAAAATGAATAGCGACTGGACTGGGGGCACCAGCTAAATTCCTAACTGACAATGCGGGTTGGGGGGGGAATTTGCACCTGACAAATTTAGAGATGTGCAGAAATATGAACATTGTAGTGGCGAATAGTGCAGCTGAAAGTACCTTGAGTACTGGGAATTACACAGTGATTGATCAGAAACTCCATAAGATCTGAGCTGGACCAGTCAAATTGTAAGCTAACATCTGCTCTGGTGTGGGCAGTCCATGTGAAGAATTAATTTCAAATGCTTGGGGCTATAGTGCGTATGAGTTGATCTATGCGAGAAATCCAAAAATATTTTCTGTGATGTGTGATCATCCCCAGCGTGGAAGGGGCTACAATTAGTTCTAGGCAATTGAATGTCCCACATGTAGGGAGAAGAGCATTCATCAAGGCAGAAATTTCAGAGAAAATTCCTCAGCAGTGCAATTCATGCTGGTTGCTGCTATAATTGTTGTAATGGGCAGGAAGCATGAAATTTACATACAGGATCAAGTGCAGATGAATCATGCATCACAAAGCCCATGCTCGATTTTGGGCTTTATTGAATTTGTGGCACTTGAAGTTTGCTTCCCCACTGCAAAAATCATAGCACAGTGCAGAAGGTGGCCATTTTGGCCCATTATGTCTGTGTTGGTCCTTTGGTAGAGCTGTCTAATTAGTTCCACTTGCCTGATCTTTTCATATAGCTCCTTAAGAAAATCCCTTCACGCATTAATCCAATTCTCTTTTGAATGTTACTATTAAATTTGCTTCGACCATCCTTTCAGTTGATGCATTCCTGACCACAATAGTGGACTAACTCAGTATGTTTGTTGTGGTAACTTTGACAAACAGACCACAGGAGGCTCAGGTACAGGTCACGATTGTCTATTCGAGCAATTGCAAGGAGAGAACCATCTCAAGGCAGCTTGAGATAGCACTCTGCTAAATTACAAGTGTTCAGCATATTTATACGTTATTGGTCACGTACAAGAACATTTTCCAGATTCTGATCCCATCAACATATAGGTTTGCATTAAACAAACATCTCTGGTAACAGGTATATGCATCGTATGTCCCTATTTTCACCCAGGCAGAGACCTTCCCTCCTACCTAAACTAGGACCATCTGTTATTTCCCTATCTGCTGTAAACAGGCTCAATCTTAGTTATTTTTTAACAACCCAAGTCTCCAGTATAGCTCCTAGGACACCTAATCTATTGTATTTGCATTCCTCTATGTCCAGCCTGGTTCCCAGGACCTTGCTGATGATCACAGGCTCTGAGGGTGTACAAGGTTCATGTGGTGCTTTTTAACTGTTTGTATACTTGCAGACACTGGCTTCTTGGAGATTCCAACAGTATCATTCCCTTATAATAAATTCTTACTGTACCCCTATATTCCCCCTAACACGTTCCTTCATGTCACCTCTAGTTCTTTTGCCAATTACCTCAAATAAGTGTCCTATGGTTACTGACCCTTCTGCCAATGGAAATAGTTTTTCCTATTTATTCTTTCAAAACCATGCATAATTGTGAACACTGCTATCAAAACTTCCCTTACCCTTCTCTGTTCTAAGGGGAACAACCCTAGCTTCTTTTGTTTTTCCACATCCCACATCTTTGATTCCGTTCTAGTAAATCTCTTCTGCAACCTCTGTAAGGCTTGTCAAAGTGCTATGCTTGGAAATGAACACATCTGAGGCTTAACCAGTGTTTTAAAAAAGTATAGCACAGCTTCCTGATTTTGCATTCTAATCCTATAATAATAAATCAAAGGATACAATGTTTTTTTTAAACAGCCTCTCAACTTGTCCTGCCACCTTCAAAGGTTTGTGTACATACACCCCAGGTCTCACTGATCCCACACCCCCTTTAAAGTTGTGCCATTCAATTCATATTGCCTCTCCTCCTTCTTCCCAGCAAAATGTACCATTTACTTCTCTGCTAAATTTCATCTGCCATGTCTGTCCACTATTACTATTGTCTACTTTTACTGAATTTCTGAATTTTTTGTCATCTGAAAACATTGAAATTATTCTTTTATTCATTTACAGGATGTGGGCATCGCTGGCGGGGCCAATATTTATTGCCCATCCTTAATTGGCCCTGAGAAGGTGGTGGTGAGCTGCATTCTTGAACCACTGCAGTCCTTGAGGTGTAGGTACACCCACAGTAGTTAGGGAGGGAGTTCCAAGATTTTGACCCAGCGACAGTGAAGGAATGGTGATATATTTCCAAGTCAGGATGGTGAGTGACTTGGAGGGGAACTTCCAGGTGATGGTGTTCCCATGTATCTGCTGCCCTTGTCCTCCTAGATGGTAGCATTTGTGGGGTTGGAAAGTGGCATAGTGGTATTGTCTCTGGACTGGTAATCCAGAGACCCAGGGTAATGCTCTAGGCACCTTGGGTTCAAAGATGGTGGGATAAAAATCTGGAATTAGAAGTCTAATGTTGACCATAAATCCATTGTCATAAAAACCCATCTGGTTCACTAATGTTCTTTAGGGAAGGAAATCTTCTGTTCTCAACTGGTCTGGGCTACATGTGACTCCAGATCCACAGTAATCTGGTTGACTCTTAAATACAAGCAACTATCAAACTGCTAAAAAGTGCAAATTATGCCCTCTATATGCAAGTCCAAGTCATTAATATGTATGAAATCATATTATCAATTGCATTAGTAAGTCTATAAATTTCCTCCAAAAATTCTTGTACATTATCAAGAAAAATCTTCTAACAATATTGGCAGAGATTCCTTGCTTTTCCTTTCCATTGGTGGTAGGGCAGGAGACTTGCACTTCTGTTCACCCTATAGTCAAGCAACTGAATATGATAAATTTCCCATGGTCAACCAGTTTTGTCACAAATGCAAGGTTTTATTCGATGTTTATGTTTTGAATTGTCTCTTTAAATTCAAGGTAAAATGATGTAATGAAAAGGGACATGTGACCTCCTGCTAATTCTGCCCAGCAATAAACTAATGTGATCTAGTTACCATGGGGACAGATCAACTGCTTTGAAACCTATGTACCAGGTTTAACATCCAAAAGAACAGAGCATTTGGCTTTGCCATGGGTAGAAGTACATACCCGCAGACAGCTGCTGTTGCTTTGTGCAAACTTTCTGACTAAAGAAACCCTGGACACAGGGAGAGAGAGAGAGAGAGAGGGAGAGAGAGAGACAGGGAAGCAGCAGCAATTGTGAGCAGCCAGGAGAAAGCTGTTTTCTGCTAGCTACTAGGCAGCATGCTAGTGAAAGCTTGTCCTCTGGGTAAAGAGAAGGAAACTGCAGAGATTTAAGGTCACTGGAAGATTCACGCTAGTGAGGCCAGGAGAATTAAACTCCAGAGTGAACCTTGTTGCTGAAAGATGGTTTTGGAATTCTCAGAAGACTGAGGGACAGGGTCTTCGAAGGACCCTAGAGATTACGACTCAGCAAAATGGAGAGAAGGGAACCCATTAAAAGCTGAGAGTGACTTTGGGCTGTTTCCTGTAAAAACTGTAATTCTTCTAGGAATGTGTATGCGGTGTGGGGTTATCACTCATGCTGAGACTCTAATAAGCATTATCTTTTTTGTAGTTCAGAGTATTAGTTGTGTACCAAGTAATGCTTAATTGAAGTTGATTTTAGTTTGTTATATTAAAAGACTTAAAAGAACCATATGACATTTGAAGTTTTAAATTGGTCATTGGGGATTCAATTTTTTTTTTTTAAGTTATTGGTCTCTGCGGTGATCATAACAGTTTGCATAACGGTCAGTGGACAGCCGTTGAAGACCCAGAAAGAATAGGCCAAATTTGCCCTTTGGGGTGAAGACTGATATGATGCTGCAATATATAAAGTCCTGTAACAGCTTAAAGGGGTTCTGAACAATTCAAACAGAAGAAAACTGAAAATTATAGTTGCTGGAAGACCTGAAGAAGGAAGGGCCTTCAATTTCTCTGAAGCACCATAGGAGCTACTTTTGGGGGAAAAAAATGAAGGCAAAGTGATCAGGATTATTTGGCTCACAGGGTTTGGTGAAGACATAATGGAGCAAGGTTGCTGAAGAAGTGAGTCCCACCTTCATAAGCTCAGATCAGATGCTCAGTGCCCCCAAAAAATCAAGGACTGATCAGAATGAGTAATGTAAGTCTACCACCAACACCAACAAAGGTCTTGGCAATTTCACCACGTGTGATGCCCTTTTGACACAACCAGTCTCTCACCATGCCAGTTTGTATATTTTGAAGCACTGATGCTCACACACACATATGACTCCATCAACATCATTGCAAAAGATTGAATCATCAGCCCCAAACATACCCTCAACTACAACTTTCAGTGTCAGCCCTCCCTCCTTGTTAAAGTCATAAATCCTCTATTATTCAGGCAGTTACTCAGTCCCCAGCCAAATTCACCCACGAACAGAAAGCTGCAGACAATAAATATTGTCTACGTTTGTTTGAGTGGAAAATACTATGCACAATGCAGGGAGAAAAAGTCCACCATGATTGGATTGGCTAATATTAACAAACTGATCCCCCACAAAAAGAGGCACGTAGCATCTTGTATTGCCTGATGGCAGAGGCATAGGAGATGGGAGGAATGTTTTATTGGCGGGCAAGCAGGCAATATTTCCATGCCATTTTAACTTTTTGTGGACTAACTCAATCCTTATTATGATCTAATTATTTGTGCCATTGATTACCAGCTTTTGGAACAAATAGGAGGGCATCTGATGAGTTATTCTGTAGTTAGAGGGCAATTTACTCCAATGGACTGCTATCCCCTTCCACAACTTGGATAAGGTTTGAGGTTTCAGTTCATAGAAAACTTTGCCTTTTGGCTGTGCACAGAAATTAATAGTGCTGGAAGAACTGAATGGTAGCACTGCAGGCAGCCATTTCCTCTACAGCTCCACATTTTTAGATCAATCTTAGATAAGCAGTATCCCTTTTATTTTGTGGTTCGAAGTCTGTCGGATGTTTCATTTTGGGTCAAATTATTGCTTTTCTAAGTGGCTTTGACTGGCTGGTGACTGGGGTATGTCAAAAAGTCTTTGATTTCAAACTTTCCTTTTTTATCTTCTGTAAATGTCTTGTTGAATTCTACAAATAAAGCCAAATTTTCAAGAAAGACTGGAGGGTAAAAAGATACAGAGATTTTCTGAGTGATTTTGAACTTGGTGTAGTTCTTCTGGTCAGGTTCAGGGTCTTTCAACTCTGTGATTGAAGCACACAGCAGTATGCAAGTAACAGATGCATAAAGATTGATTAGCCCCAATACATGGATATGATGTGTAAAGATAGATTGGTCCCAACGTATGAATACAAGACATTAATGGTAATCAATAGTTTAATTGGTGAACATGGTGAGTTAGAAGTGATTATTCCATCAGCATGTGGATACACTGCTGAGTAAATAATTAGTCCTGATATGTGAGTACAGCCTGTGAGGAAAAATTAGCCTCTGGCATGTGGAAACAGTGTGAAAGGAATGACTAGTTTTTCTATTTGAATATAGTCCTTATTGAAGTTCTCTTGGAGTAGAGATATCATGTGTGAGAAATAATTAGTCGCCCTACAAGTAGGCAAAATGCCTCCAAGTGATTAACTCTCGGTGTGTGGACATGAGTGAAAGTTAACTAGTCTATGGTGTGTGGATGCACTGTGAAAGTTTCAGCTATTCCTTTTAATCAATAAAATCGGTTGTGTAGTACCCATGCTAGAAATGCTAACTGGCCTTCCAAGCCCCCAATAAAGCAGGCAGAAGTGTCTCCCCTGCCATATTGGGAAACAACGCCTCATGTCTAAAACAGGTGTTAGGAGTCTCGCAGCCGGTTGATTCACCGATTGAAGATTGTCACACTGAGCAGCAGCCTGAACTTTGCTGACATTACACCAGTGAGCTATTTGCACCCTGCAGTTTGATGGAAATGAGTGCAAGGCCCAAATCAAGGCTGCCTTCAATTTCACCATTCACCCTGAGTCCTTTGAATATCTGCCTCCTGATGTCTGAGTGTAGTATATGAGGAGAAACTAATCCTGGTGTATAAGTAGGTGTGTAATGTTGGAGGTGTGTTTTCTGAAGCGTATGGATGCAGCATGTGAGAAATGTTTAGTTCCTCCATATAAATGTGGTGCATGAGGAAGACTTAGTCTTAACTTGTGAATGGGATATTTGGAAACTTACTACTTCCAGCTTGTGGATGTGAGCCAAGAAATTCGGCTTACATTACTGCTGATGCCCATGCTATGGAAGCTCCAAGCTCAAAGTGATCGCTGTAATGCTTCCAGACATTTCCAGCATTCCCTGCATGGAGCTCCCTGACCGATAGGGTGTTACCATAGCATGCATTGTGTGCGATGGAAGCATACAAAATTGGGGAAAAGAAATGTCAAACAGCCTCTAAAACTGATTTGACATACAATCTGGCATTGTGGTCTGCACAGGTCCAGTTAATGTCCTCTCTTACTCACCTCCAGCTGTACATGCATGAGGGACCCCTCATATTGCTACTTTAACCCACGTCCAGGTCAGGTGTTTTTGACTTCCTTATATTGATGCAGAGTTAATGAAAGTACTGTGTTCTGTGTCTTTGAAGGAGTTTTACTAACTTTGGATTTTCATGAGAGTGGTACTGGATCTTGTTAAGTAGGTCAGAGGGATGAGCCTGTCAGGAAAAGTCTGCTTCTCAGTGATGGGAACTATAGTTGCAGGCCCTCTTGGGTTGCAGTATAATTTGAAAAAGGAGCACTGGCAACAAAGAGGGGAAGTGGTGCATAGAGGAAGGAGGGCTCTTAATAAGAGGCCCTATCCCCAAAGGGTCTTTAGGGAACAATTCTCCTACCTCCATGTCAGCCAGGACCAATGTGTGAGATACCTGTGTTTCTTCAAGGAGGTGGGCACTGAACTATGTAACCTCTACAATCCAACCTTCTGCCTCACAGCAGGGTAAGGACAATGATGCCTGTGGCCACCAATGTCACTGACACCCTTAATTCCTATGTCAGCAAAGCCAGATGCAATGGCCCTAGGAACAGCTCGGCCTGCAATGCTGAGCATTGCCTCCTCTAGAGGGCACCATCAATGTAGGCATGCCGGTACCCCACCAGTTCTCTGCTGCTACCTTTGGTTATCAGCCGCCTGAATGTTTTGGAATATAGTTGACTAATGAGCCTGCCATAATTAAGTAGCTAAAAGCAGTAAGAGCTGGTTGTGAGGCTGGCACCTTTGGAAAATTGAGGGTGAAGTAGAGCATCTGAATGTTAACCACAAGTCCAGATTACTGATCAGCATGTGTTTGGCTGTGGTGTGTTTTTATTATTCATTTATGGGTGTAGGCATCGCTGGCCAGGCCAGCATTGATTGCCCATTCCTTGAGAGGTGGTGCTGAGTGGCCTTTTTGACCCCCTGCAGTCAAAGTGGTGCAGGTACATCACAATGCTAACAGGGAGGGAGTTCCAGGATTTTGACCCAGCGACAGTGAAGGAACAGTGATATATTCCCAAGTCAGCATGGTGAGTGGCTTGGAGGGGAACTTCCAGGTGGTGATGTTGCCATGTGTCTGCTGTCCTTGTCCTTCTAAGTGATGGCAGTTGTGACTTTGGAAGGTGCTGCCTTAGGAGCCTTGATGAATTCCAGGAGTGCAACTTCATTGCTGCCACTGTGATTGTTCGTGGATGAGGTGCCAATCAAGCAGATTGCTTTGTCCTGAATGGTGTCAAGCTTCTTGAGTGTTATTGGAGCTGTACTCATCCAGGCAAGTGGAGAGTATTCCATCACATTCCTGCCTTGCACCTTGTAGATAGTGGACAGGCTTTGGGGAGTCAGGAGATGAGTTATTCGCCACAAGATTCCTAGCCTCTGAACTACTCTTGTAGCCACAGTATTTATATGGCTAGCCCAGTTCAGTTTCTGGTCAATGGCAGCCCCAGGATACTGATAATGGGGGATTCAGCGATGGGAATGTAATTGAATGTCAAGGGGCAATGGTTAGATTCTCTCTTGTTAGAGATGATCATTACCTGGCACTTGTGTGGCATGAATGTTACTTGCCACTTATCAGCCCAAGCCTGGATATTGTCCAGGTCTTGCTGCATTTGGACATGGACTGCTTCAGTTTCTAAGGAGTCGTGAATCGTGCTTAACATTGTGCAATCATCAGCACTTCTGATCTTATGATGGAAGGAAGGTCATTGATGAAGCAGCTGAAGATGGTTGGGCTGAGGACACTACCCTGAGAAACTCCTGCAGTGTTGTCCTGGAGCTGAGATAGTTGACCTCCAAAAACCACAACCATCTTCCTTTGTACTAGATATGACTCCAACCAGTGGAGAGTTTTCCTTCTGATTCCTACTGATTCCAGTTTTGCTAGGGCTCCTTGATGCCACACTCAGTCAAATGCTGACATGGATCAACCACTCGGCACTTCTGGCTGAAGCTTATGGCAAATGCTTCAGCCTTATCTTTTGCAATGATGTGCTGGGCTACCCCACTATTCAAGGTGGAAATATTTGTGGGGCCTCCTCCTGCAGTGAGTTATTTAATGGTCCACCACCATTCATGACTGGATGTGACAGGACTGCAGAGCTTAGATCTGATCTGTTGGTTATGGAATCGCTTAGCTCTGTCTATCGCTTGCTGCTTATGTTTTTTGGCACACAAGTAGCCCTGTGTTGTAGCTTCAACAGGTTAATACCTCATTTTTAGGTATGCCTTGTGCTGATCCTGGCATGGCCTCCTGCACTCTTTATTGAATCACGGTTGATCCCCTGGCTTAGTGATAATGGGAGAGCAGGAGATATAATAGCCACTTGGTTACAAATTGTAGTTGAGTACAATTTTGCTGCTGCTGATGGCCCACAGCACCTCTTGGATGCCCAGTCTTGAGTTGCTAAATCTGTTCAAAATTTATCCTATTTAGCACAGTGGTAATGTCACACAACACGAAGGAAGGTATTCACAATGTGAATGTGCGACTCCATCTCCACAAGGACTGTGTGGTGGTTGCTCCCACCGATGCTGTCATCGGACAGAAGCATCTGTGGCAGGCAGGTTGGTGAGGATGAGGTCAAGTATGTTTTTGCCTCTCATTGGTTTCCTCACCACCTGCTGTGGACCAAGTCTAGCAGCTTTGTCCTTTAGAACTCGACCAGTTCGGTCTGTAGTTGTGCTACCGAACCACTCTTGGTGATGGGCTTGAAGACCCCCACCCAGAGTACATTTTGCGCCCTTGCTACCCTCAGTGCTTCCTCCAAGTGGTTTTCAACATGGTGGAGTGCTGATTCATCAGCTGAGGAGAGGGGGTGGGGTCACAGTGCGTGGTAATCAGCAGGAGGTTTCCTTGCCCATGTTTGACTGATGACCTCACATAGATGGTCATGTGGTCTGGAGTCAATATTAAGGACTCCCAGGGTAAATCTACCCTCCCCGTGTCACCCAACAACTTTCCCACGTCACCCTTGACCTACCCAATATCACCATCCATCTCCATCCTGTCACCATTAAACCTTCCCCTACCTCCGTTACCTGGACCCTGTTACCATCCACCTCCACGTGCCTTAAGAACATAGGAACATAAGAACTAGGAGCAGTGGTAGGCCATTCGGTCCCTCAAGCCTGCCCTGCCATACAATCAGATCATGGCTGATCTGCCCCAGGCCTCAACTCCTCTTTCGTGCCAGCACCTCATAGTCCTCAGCTCCCCGATATTTTAAACATCTATCTACCACCTCTTTAAATACTTTCAGTGATCTAGCCTCCATAACTCACTGAGCTAGATAATTCCAGACATTCACTACCCTCAGCGAGAAGAAATTCCTTCGCATCTCAGTTTTAAATGAGTTTTATTCTGTAACTATGTCCCCTAGTTTGACATTCCCCCACTGGTGTAAACATTTTCTCAACATCTACCCTGTCAAGCCCCCTCAGAATCTTGTACGTTTCAGTAAGATCACCCCTCATTCTTCTAAACTCTAATGAATAAAGGCCTAACCTGTTTAGCCATTCTTGATAAGTCAACCTCTTCATCCCAGGAATCAGCCTGGTGAATCTCTTTTGAACTGCCTCCAATGCCAGTATATCCATTCTTAAAGACAGGGACCAAAACTGTGCACAGTGCTCCAGGTGCAGCCTCACCAACACCCTGTATAGTTGTAACAAGACTTCCCTATTTTTAAACTCCAATCCCCTAGCAATACAGGCCAAAATTCCATTTATAAAAACAAAAAAACTGCGGATGCTGGAAATCCAAAACAAAAACAGAATTACCTGGAAAAACTCAGCAGGTCTGGCAGCATCGGCGGAGAAGAAAAGAGTTGACGTTTCGAGTCCTCATGACCCTTCGACAGAACTTGAGTTCGAGTCCAGGAAAGAGCTGAAATATAAGCTGGTTTAAGGTGTGTGTGTGGGGGGCGGAGAGATAGAGAGGTGGAGGGGGGGGGGGTGGGGGGGTGTGTGGTTGTAGGGACAAACAAGCAGTGATAGAAGCAGATCATCAAAAGATGTCAACGACAATAGTACAATAGAACACATAGGTGTTAAAGTTAAAGTTGGTGATATTATCTAAACGAATGTGCTAATTAAGAATGGATAGTAGGGCACTCAAGGTATAGCTCTAGTGGGGTTTTTTTTAATAATGGAAATAGGTGGGAAAAGGAAAATCTTTATAATTTATTGGAAAAAAAAAGGAAGTGGGAAACAGAAAGGGGGTGGGGATGGGGGAGGGAGCTCACGACCTAAAGTTGTTGAATTCAATATTCAGTCCGGAAGGCTGTAAAGTCCCTAGTCGGAAGATGAAGTGTTGTTCCTCCAGTTTGCGTTGGGCTTCACTGGAACAATGCAGCAAGCCAAGGACAGACATGTGGGCAAGAGAGCAGGGTGGAGTGTTAAAATGGCAAGCGACAGGGAGGTTTGGGTCATTCTAGCGGACAGACCGCAGGTGTTCTGCAAAGCGGTCGCCCAGTTTACGTTTGGTCTCTCCAATGTAGCGGAGATCACATTGGGAGCAACGAATGCAGTAGACTAAGTTGGGGGAAATGCAAGTGAAATGCTGCTTCACTTGAAAGGAGTGTTTGGGTCCTTGGACGGTGAGGAGAGAGGAAGTGAAGGGGCAGGTGTTGCATCTTTTGCGTGGGCATGGGGTTGTGCCATAGGAGGGGGTTGAGGAGTAGGGGGTGATGGAGGAGTGGACCAGGGTGTCCCGGAGGGAGCGATCCCTACGGAATGCCGATAAGGGGGGTGAAGGGAAGATGTGTTTGGTGGTGGCATCATGCTGGAGTTGGCGGAAATGGCGGAGGATGATCCTTTGAATGTGGAGGCTGGTGGGGTGATAAGTGAGGACAAGGGGGACCCTATCATGTTTCTGGGAGGGAGGAGAAGGCGTGAGGGTGGATGCGCGGGAGATGGGCCGGACACGGTTGAGGGCCCTGTCAACGACCGTGGGTGGAAAACCTCGGTTAAGGAAGAAGGAGGACATGTCAGAGGAACTGTTTTTGAATGTAGCATCATCGGAACAGATGCGACGGAGGCGAAGGAACTGAGAGAATGGGATGGAGTCCTTACAGGAAGCGGGGTGTGAGGAGCTGTAGTCGAGATAGCTGTGGGAGTCGGTGGGTTTGTAATGGATATTGGTGGACAGTCTATCACCAGAGATTGAGACAGAGAGGTCAAGGAAGGGAAGGGAAGTGTCAGAGATGGACCACGTGAAAATGATGGAGGGGTGGAGATTGGAAGCAAAATTAATAAATTTTTCCAAGTCCTGACGAGAGCATGAAGCGGCACCGAAGTAATCATCGATGTACCGGAGAAAGAGTTGTGGAAGGGGGCCGGAGTAGGACTGCAACAAGGAATGTTCCACATACCCCATAAAGAGACAGGCATAGCTGGGGCCCATGCGGGTACCCATAGCCACACCTTTTATTTGGAGGAAGTGAGAGGACTTGAAGGAGAAATTGTTCAGCGTGAGAACAAGTTCAGCCAGACGGAGGAGAGTAGTGGTGGATGGGGATTGTTCGGGCCTCTGTTCGAGGAAGAAGCTAAGGGCCCTCAGACTATCCTGGTGGGGGATGGAGGTGTAGAGTGATTGGATGTCCATGGTGAAGAGGAAGCGGTAGGGGCCAGGGAACTGGAAATTGTTGATGTGACGTAAGGTGTCAGAGGAATCACGGATGTAGGAGGGAAGGGACTGGACAAGGGGAGAGAGAAGGGAGTCAAGATAACGAGAAATGAGTTCTGTGGGGCAGGAGCAAGCTGAGACGATCGGTCTACCGGGGCAGTTCTGTTTGTGGATTTTGGGTAGGAGATAGAAGCGGGCCGTCCGAGGTTGGGCGACTATCAGGTTGGAAGCTGTGGGAGGGAGATCCCCAGAGGAGATGAGGTCAGTGACAGTCCTGGAAACAGTGGCTTGATGTTCAGTGGTGGGGTCATGGTCCAGGGAAAGGTAGGAGGAAGTGTCTGCGAGTTGACGCTCAGCCTCCGCGAGGTAGAGGTCAGTGCGCCAGACAACAACAGCACCACCCTTGTCAGCGGGTTTGATGACAATGTCAGGGTTGGACCTGAGAGAATGGAGTGCAGTAAGTTCAGAGAGAGACAGGTTAGAATGGGTGAGAGGAGCAGAGAAATTGAGACGACTAATGTCGCGCCGACAGTTCTCAATGAAAAGATCGAGAGAAGGTAAGAATCCAGAGGGAGGGGTCCAGGTGGAGGGAGAATATTGGAGATGGGTAAAAGGATCCGTTGAACTGGGAGAGGACTCCTGCCCAAAGAAGTGAACCCGGAGACGAAGACGGCGGAAGAAGAGTTCAGTATCATGCCGAGCCCGAAATTCATTGAGGTGAGGGCGTAAGGGTATGAAACTAAGTCCTTTGCTGAGCACTGAACGTTCAGCATCGGAGAGGGGAAGATCACCCCCTACTCCTCAACCCCCTCCTATGGCACAACCCCATGCCCACGCAAAAGATGCAACACCTGCCCCTTCACTTCCTCTCTCCTCACCGTCCAAGGACCCAAACACTCCTTTCAAGTGAAGCAGCATTTCACTTGCATTTCCCCCAACTTAGTCTACTGCATTTGTTGCTCCCAATGTGGTCTCCTCTACATTGGAGAGACCAAACGTAAACTGGGCGACCGCTTTGCAGAACACCTGCGGTCTGTCCGCTAGAATGACCCAAACCTCCCTGTCGCTTGCCATTTTAACACTCCACCCTGCTCTCTTGCCCACATGTCTGTCCTTGGCTTGCTGCATTGTTCCAGTGAAGCCCAACGCAAACTGGAGGAACAACACCTCATCTTCCGACTAGGGACTTTACAGCCTTCCGGACTGAATATTGAATTCAACAACTTTAGGTCGTGAGCTCCCTCCCCCATCCCCACCCCCTTTCTGTTTCCCACTTCCTTTTTTTTTCCAATAAATTATAAAGATTTTCCTTTTCCCACCTATTTCCATTATAAAAAAAAACCCCACTAGAGCTATACCTTGAGTGCCCTACCATCCATTCTTAATTAGCACATTCGTTTAGATAATATCACCAACTTTAACTTTAACACCTATGTGTTCTATTGTACTATTGTCGTTGACATCTTTTGATGATCTGCTTCTATCACTGCTTATTTGTCCCTACAACCACACACCCCCCTCCCCACCCCTCCACCTCTCTATCTCTCTGCCCCCCACACACACACCTTAAACCAGCTTATATTTCAGCTCTTTCCTGGACTCGAACTCAAGTTCTGTCGAAGGGTCATGAGGACTCGAAACGTCAACTCTTTTCTTCTCCACCGATGCTGCCAGACCTGCTGAGTTTTTCCAGGTAATTCTGTTTTTGTTTCCAAAATTCCATTTGTCTTCTTAATTACTAGTCGCACTTGCATGCTAACCTTTTGTGTTTCATGCACAAGACACCCAAATCCCTCTTTGCTGCACTTTTTTGGAGTCTCTCTCCATTTAAATAATAGTCTGCCTTTTGATTTTTCCTACTAAAGCACATGACCTCACACTTTCCTACATCCAAACTCCATCTGCCAAGTTTTTGCCCAGCAAATTTGGATGCATTACACTCTGCCCCCCTCCTCTAAGTCATTAATATAGATAGTAAGTAATTGAGGCCCCAGGACTGATCCTTGAGGCACTCCACTAGTTACATTTTTCCAACCTGAAAAGCACCCAACTCTTTGTCTTCTGTGTGTTAACCAATACTCAATCCATGCTAATACATTATCCCCAATACTGCGAGCTCTTACCTTGTGCAATAACCTTTTATGTGGCACCTTATCGAATGCCTTCCGGAAATCCAAATACACTACATCCACCAGTTCCCCTTTATCAACTCTGCTTGTTTTATCCTCAAAGAACTGTAGCAAATTTGTCAAACATGGGGCAAGATCTTCTGATCAATGAGCAGAGGCGGGGTCTGCTCACCGACGCGTAAAATGGTGCGGGATGACGTCGGGTGGAGCTCCCGGCATCACCCCATGTCATTTCCATTTTCAGGTCAGCAGGGGTGCAGCAGAAACAGCTGCGCGCCCGCCGACCTGCCAACTGAGGCCATTGAAAAAGTAATTAACATCGTTAATGGACGTGCCCGTCCAACCATAATGTTGGCGAGCAGGCCGAGAGCCCTGGTGGGCTTAAGAGAAAGCATCAAACCTCATCTACGGGCGGGATGAGGTTTCATGAGGGTTTTAAAATATTTAATAAAGGTTTCAATAAAAGATATGGATATGTGCCAACTCATGTGACAGTGTCACATGAGGGGACATGTCAGGGAAATCTTGCTATCATTTGTTTAACAATTTTTAATTTGGAGCCGATCTCCCTGAGGCAGCACCTAGCCGCTCTTTCATGTCACGCTGGGTGGGCCTTAATTGGCCCGCCCATGTAAAATGGCGGCGCACCCCCAATTGGGGGTGCCGAGTGGAGGCATGGCTGCCCACACGTCCCACCCCGACAGAGGGAAAATATTTCCCATGATTTCCCTTTCAAAAAACCATGTTGACTCTGTTTGATTGCGGTAATCTTTTCCGAATGTCCTGCTATTTCTTCCTTAATAATAGACTCTAGCATTTTCCGATGCGAAATATTCATTTAAATTATCTGCCATTTCCCTGTTCTCCATTATCAATTCTCCAGTTGCATCCTCTAAGGTTCCCACGTTCACTTTAGCTGCTCTCTTTCTTTTTATATACCCATAGAAGGCATTGCTGTTTGTTTTGATATATCTTGCCAATTTACTTTCATAATCAATTTTCCCCCTCTTTATTAGCTTTTTAGTCATTTGTTGCTGGTTACTAAAAAAATTCCCAATCCTCTGGCCTATCACCAGTTTTCGCCACTTTGTATGCCTTAGTTTTTGACTGGATACTTTCCTTGACGATCTTTGTTAACCACGGGTGGTTCATCCTTCTTGAGTCCTTTTTTTTTGACCAGGATAAATTTTTGCTGAGCGTTATGAAGTATCTGCTTAAATGTCTGCCATTGCTCATCCACTGACCTCCCCCTTAGTCTATTTTCCCAGCTCGCTTTAGACAATTCTTTCTTCATACCTCCGTAATTGCCCTTATTTAAGTTGAGGACACTGGTATGAGACCCCTGTTGCTCACCCTCAAACTGAATTTGAAATTCTACCATGATGTGATCACTAGCCCCTAGAGGATCCTAAACTACAATATCTCTTATTAATTCCACCTCATTACATAGTACTAGATCCAAAATAGCCAGTTCCTGAGTAGGTTCTACAATGAATTGCTCTAAGAAACAATCCCTGATTCACTCTACAAATTCAACTTTCATGTTACCCCTGCCAATCTGATTTGTCCAGTCAATATGCAGATTAAAATCACCCATGAAAATTGCAGCGCCCTTCTTACATGCCTCCATTATTTCCCGATTTATACTTTGTCCTACAGTAAGGCAATTCTTCAGGGGCCTATAGACGACTTCCACCCATGACTTCTTCTCCTTATTTCCTCCTTGTTTCCACCCAAACTGATTCCACATCACAATCTGTTGTACCTATATCACTACTCACCACCGCACAGATACCTTCCTTATTAACAAAGCTACCCCACCTCCTTTTCCTTTTGCCTATTTTTGCAGAACGTCAAATGTCCTTGAATAATGAGCTCTCAGCCTTCATCACCCTGGAACCATGTCTCTGTAATAGTGATCAAGTCATATCCATTTATTTCTATTTGTGCCATCAACTCATCTATCATGTTACAAATGTTGCAGGCATTCAGATAAAGTGCCTTAAGCTTTGACTTTTTACCATTATTACTGATTCTGGTTCTAATTTCTGCTGCACTCTTCTGCTTATATTTTCTGCCCCTTCCTGTCGCACTTTGATTATTGTTCGCCTCTTTATTACCCTGCACCTCTGCTCTCTTGTTTATCTTTGATTTTCTAAACTTCTCTTCAATTGAACCCTCCACCCCACCCACCCCCAACTAATTAGTTTAAAGCCCTATCTACAACCCTAGTTATACGATTCGCCAGGACACTTGTCCCAGCATGGTTCAAATGATGCCCGTCCCAATGGAACAGTTCTCTCCTTCCCCAGTACTCATCCTAGTGCTTCAAGAATTGGAACCCATTTCTCCCACACCAATCTTTGAGCCATGCATTTATCTCTCTAATCTTATTTACCCTATACCATTTTGCACATGACTCAAGTAGTAATCCAGAGATATTACCTTTGTGATTCTGCTTTTTAATTTAACCCCGAGCTGCTCGTAGTCCCTCAGCAGAAACTCTTTCCTAGTCCTACCTATCTCATTGGTACCTACGTGGACCATGACAACTGGATCCTTTCCCTCCCACTCCAAGTTCCTCCCCAGCCCAGAAGAAATGTCCTTAACCTTGATACCAGGTAGGCAACACAGCCTTCGGGACTCTCTGTCTTTACTGCAGAGAACAGTATTTATTCCCTTAACTATGCTATCCTCTATTACTATTACATTTCTCTTTTTTCCCCCCACTTGAATGGTGCACTGTACCACAGTGCTGCGGTCAGTTCGCTCATCCTACCTGCAGTCTGTGCCCTCATCCACATCGGGAGCAAGAACCTCCTACCTATTGGACAAGGGCACTGGCTGAGGCTCCTCCAAAGTTAAAGTCTGGATCCCCATAACTGCCTCACTTGCAGCCATACCCTCCTGTCCCTGACCTTGGACCAAATTTGATATAATTAATCTAAGGGGCGTATCTGGCTCCTGAAATATCCAGTTAAATCTCCCCCTACCTGATGTGTCGCAGTGTCCGCAGCTCAGACTCCAGCTCATCAACTCTGAGCCAAAGTTCCTCAAGCAGCCACCACTTGCTGGTCATCTTGGATCGCACCGGCGTCCACCATCTCCCACACACTGCAGCTGCATACCCAACCCTTCCCTCCCCTCAGAGCCAACACCCATTACCATTCCCATGCTCACAATGCCCCTGACCCCTCCTGTTAGCCAAGCCACATGTGCCTGTATAGTTCACCTCCATGATACCTGCCCATGAAACCTTAACCCACTAGACTATCACTCTGGACCTGTTGCCCCAATTCTACCAACCAGTTTAATTTAGATTAACAGAATACAAGCACCAGGTTTTCGTAAACTTAACAAGTAAATAACTGTTTATTAAACGAATTGTCTTTAACCAGTGGCAAAAGAAAGAAATAAGAACTGCTAATTGCTAACTCTATAACTTAAACTCTACCCCATCTTAAACCCCTAGACATAAACACACACACACACACACACACACATACATAAGACACACAAAACATGGATTTTAAGGGTGGGATAAAAACAACTCAATAGCACCAATCTGGAGCACAAGATTAGATGGTTTGATTTTGATTGATGCCTTTCAAATTCCTTGCAGTTTGTTGCTGATGACACAAGGTCCCAGCACTTTCAGTCTGTGGTTCACTGGTTGAAAATCTTGTTTCTCAATGTCTCTATTGGTGATTTTTTCCCTTTTCCTCTTGACAGAAGTTTTCAGAGAAAGCAGTTTACAGAGATATGAGGAATAGCCAGTTAGTTACTATGGCAGAATTACTAGAATCTTACAAACACAGGAGAGAGAGTTTTTAGGTCTTCCCTCTTTGCAGTCTAGCAGCTGTAGTACCTACACTGTTACCACACAAAACTCTGGTCACCTGATCAAAAGCCAATTAAAATGCTGTTGTCAGGCAGTTCCCCTTGGTCTAGGCCTTCTCTTCAGCACCATCCTGTTCTTTTATGGTACACTATGTTCCAGGATAGCAACGTTGTAGATATTCCTCATCCTATTCCAGTGAACATGTCTTTTATCTGCAGCCATGGTAGTTTTTAAAGCCACAGTCCAATTTTAAAGTCACAGTCCAAGAAAAATAAAAATACGCTCTTTACAGAGCAGGCTTGTAGTCCAATCAGAGATGGCAGGCAGGCTCCTGACACTGGAGGGACAATAAGAGGCCCTCCAGTACTCAATGATTTGCAACCGCACCGATTGAGGTGGGAGCTACCAAAGTGAGCATGGAGACAGTGAAGGACAAATAGCAGTAAGTTTATTTTTAGGTTCTAAAAATCCACAGCAGCCTGATCGTGATCCAGCAGCCCCAACTGTGGCCTCTCTGCCATTATGAGTGGTGGGGGAGGAATGGGTTCCTTCATGTGATCCATTATATCCCTACCCTGCGCCCATAAATTTAGCTTGGGCATGGTCCAGGCAAACATGGCTGTTCACATTGCCTACTGGAAAACCCAGTTGGTGTGAGAAAAGTGCCTTAATTAGCAATAATTGGCCTTAAATGACTGCCTGCCACTTGAAGGCTAGTAGGGGCTTGGCCTAAATAGCCAAGTGGTTATGGTGCTGGGTTTGTAATCCCAAGATCAAGAGTTCAAATCTCACAATGGCAAACTATGAAACAATATAACTTTAACCTGAATTAGGGGCTGTGCCTGATTTATCCCAATTTTGTTGATTTGGTTTTCATTTAAAAGATTATCAAGAGTTCAAATCTCACAATGGCAAACTATGAAATAATGTAATTTCTAAAAACAGGGCCGTGATTGCCCTGCTGCCGAAGAAGGGGGATCTCCGCCTTCTTAAAAACTGGCGCCCGGTCTCCCTCCTCAGCACGGACTACAAAATCTTCGCCCGAGCCATGTCTTCTCGGCTCGGCACCGTGCTGGACCACATGATCCACCCTGACCAGTCCTACACCGTCCCGGACCGAACCATTTATGATAACATCCATCTGGTCCGGGACATCATCCACCATTCCCAGAGGGCTGGTCTGTCGAGCGCCTTCCTGTCTCTCGATCAGGAGAAGGCGTTCGACAGGGTGGATCACGAATACTTACTCGGAACTCTGCGAGCTTTCGGGTTCGGGACGCATTTTGTCGCCCGGATCCGACTTCTGTACACCGCCGCGGAGTGTCTAGTGAAGGTTAACGGGT
The DNA here is from genome assembly GCF_017639515.1 of Carcharodon carcharias. NCBI lineage: Eukaryota > Metazoa > Chordata > Chondrichthyes > Lamniformes > Lamnidae > Carcharodon > Carcharodon carcharias. The sequence continues at coordinate 88,766,336 of NC_054475.1, forward strand.
CCCTGACGGCGCCCCTTCGCTTTGGGAGAGGGGTACGTCAGGGCTGCCCCCTGTCTGGCCAGTTGTATTCTATTTGCGTGGAGCCTTTCCTGCGCCTCTTGCGGAGGAGGTTGTCGGGATTGGTTCTGCGCGGGCCGGGCATCGGGGTGGTCCTTTCGGCTTACGCCGATGACGTGCTCCTTATGTTCAGTGACCCGGCTGACCTGCGGAGGATGCGCGAGTGCCAGGAGGTCTACTCTGCCGCTTCTTCTGCCAGGATCAACTGGGGTAAATGTTCTGGACTCCTGGTCGGTCAGTGGCAGATGGATCCCCTACCCGAGGAGCTCAGGACTTTCACCTGGAGCAGGACCAGCCTCCTCTACCTGGGGGTCCATCTCTGCCCTGCTGAGGAATCCTGGCCGGCAAACTGGCAGGAACTGGAGACGAAAGTCACCGCTCGCCTGCGGCGCTGGACAGGACTGCTCCGAGTGCTATCTTACCGAGGTCGAGTTCTGGTCATAAACCAGCTGATCGCCGCCATGTTGTGGTATCGGCTGGTCACTTTGACCCCTCCCCCGGACTTTGTCACAAGAATCCAGAGATTGTTAGTCGACTTCTTCTGGGACAAAAGATTGCACTGGGTCGCTGCCGAGGTTCTGAGTCTCCCGCTTAGGGAGGGTGGTCAGGCGCTAGTGTGCCTACGCACACAGGTGGCGACTTTCCGCCTTCAGACCCTGCAGCGATACCTCTACGTCGAGCCTCCTCCTAGATGGTGTGCTCTGATGACGTATTTCTTCCGTCAGGTGCACGGCCTGAATTATGACGTGCAGCTCCTGTTTATAGAACAGCTGGGCCTCGGTGGATCCTTGCAGGCGTTGCCCGTCTTTTACCAGGACCTGATCAAAGTCTGGAAAGTGGTCGCCTCGCGACGCAGCTCTCCCCCGTCAGGAGTAGCGGCTATCGTCAGAGAGCCGCTGCTCAGGAATCTGCCCCTCCATCCTTTTCAGTGGTTGGCGGAGAGGAGGGCTGTGGCCGCAGGGGTGACCAGGATCGGGGACGTGCTGGGTGGCGGAGGACTGGGCTGGATGCTCCCGCAGGAGTTGGCGCGACGCGCGTCTGTGAGTGTCCGGGTCGCAGCCGATGCCATCCAAGACCTGAGAACGGTCGTGCTCGGACCCGACGTTATTTTGGGTCTTGAGGCGGCCCAGGTGCGCGGTGGTCTTCCGTCTGAACGTTCCCCTGTTCGGACGGAATTCCACATTGGCCCCAAGCCCCGAACCCTCCCTCGGGTGCTGGTGCCCCGCAATATGAGCCGCCTCGGGGACATGCCCTCTGTGCCTTTTGGCACGGCAAAGAGGGGCTTTTTGTACGGACTGCTGCTGCACACCTTCCATTTTCTCGCCCTTGTCCGTCGACCGGACACGCCCTGGCGTGCCTTGTTGCCGTCCGGCGGCGGAGGCCCCCGATGGGAGGCCCTCTACGGAGGTGTCCTCCCCCTTTTTATCGGGGACCTGGGTTGGAGGGTGTTGCATGCAGCAGTCCCTTATAATAAGAGGATGCATAGGTTCACGGACTCTCAGGACACATGCCCTTTTTGCGGTCTTGTGGAGTCCGTGGACCATGTATACATAGGGTGTTGTAGGCTGCACTCCCTTTTTAGTTATTTGAGAAACCTTTTATTGATGTTTTGTTTGCACTTCAGCCCCACGCTCCTGATCTATGGGCACCCGGTGCGGAAGGGGGTCGGGAAGGAGGAGGACCTCCTCGTGAACCTGCTCCTGGGCCTGGCCAAGTTGGCCATTAACAGGTCCAGGCAGCGGGCGATCGACGGGGGAGTCCCGCCCGATTGTTTGTCCCTCTTCCGTGGCTACGTTCGCTGCCAGATGTCCCTGGAGAAGGAGCACGCGGTGTCTGCTGGCACTCTCGAGGCCTTCCGTGCTCGGTGGGCACCGCGGGGACTGGGGTGTTTTGTTGACCCCTTTAATCACATTTTAATTTAAAGTTTGTAAGTTTCCTTTAAACTTTGTTCTTGGTTTTACAGCTGACCTGAATTAGGGGCTGTGCCTGATTTATCCCAATTTTGTTGATTTGGTTTTCATTTAAAAGATTATCAAGAGTTCAAATCTCACAATGGGAAACAATGTAACTTCATCTGAAACAGATGGAAATGTGTTTGTACTCAACAGAGTTGAAGGCTGGCAGCCAATCCACCTCCTGATCCACCCACATTCAAAATGGCTCAGGGTCAGGATGCATGGCAGAAAAACAACACAGGGCAGACCACTTCCAATCCAGACCATGATCCTTTCAATAATCCAGTCTCAAGTCAAAAAAGGAAATATTAAGAGAAACAATCAAAAGTTGGCACCAGCACTGATGCAAAGCACTGATAGTTCATTACAGCTGTTAACCTTAACTCTGTTTGCTGATCATCAATCAGCTAAATGTCCTCATATCACCTGCTTGCATTTTTGAAACATGCATCCTAAGGTATATCTTAATGAATCACTTATAAAAATCCATTTATATTACATTTAAAGCATTCCTTTTCTCTAACATTAGTTCTTCAAATAAAACTATTAAATTAGAGCAGCACGACATACCTTTAACAAATTCCTGCTGGCTGCCCTTGGTAATGCAATGCATCTTTAAATGCTCACAAATTTGATCTTGACGTTTTTGTCAGTTTTTTTTTGCTCGGCATGTGTGTGCGCGCTCGACACGCTCAAGCGTAAAATAGCGCACGAGGATGTCGGACAAGCACCCCGACGTCATTGCACACTCACACGATATTTCTGTTGGTGGGCAGGCGCTAAGCTCGAAAGTGTACCCACCAACAATTAAGAGGGCCATTAAGCCCATTAACAGCGCAATTAACCAGAATTTTTTGCTCCCCGACCAACCTTACAGTTGGCGGGCAGGCAAAAGGCGGCTTTTGCATTTTTCAGGAAACCTCATCCAAGGGCAGGATGAGGTTCCCATCATTAAATAAAAAAAGGTTTGGACAGGATTTTCATATTTAAGGCTGTTGCTGATGCATGGGCATGTTTTCCTGGTTTTTAGAATCTTTTTTTTGTATTTAAATTCTTCAGCCCCCTGAGGCAGCCGTCTAACTTCAGGGAGCTTTCATTCTGCACTCCCCACAACCTAACTGACTTCAGCAAATGCCTTCCTCCCGCCCCCAACCAACGCAGCACTGATCGCATCAGCACGTGCTTCACACTGGCTGGCCGTTAATTGGCCAGTTAACATGAAATTGCAGTCAGGGGCCAATTGCGCTCGACAGTCCATTTCCCAACTGCTCCCGGGCCTGCCGATCACATCCGCCCAATGAGCTGAAAATTCAGGCCATGGAATCTAAAAATTTCCCCACAGCTGGCATTAGTTCGTTTAACCTCTGGTCCTTTCTTGAAATCAGTGGCGATGAACATTAGGGCTTTTTATAACGAGGTGCCAATCTGGTTCAACTCCCAGGCAGCAAGTTGAAAATCTACCCCAGAGTCTGTGGGAGGAATCTTGCTGAGGCCTTGGGTGGCTTACTTGCAACTGGGGAGCCAGCTAGAGACCCACGCTGCCTCTTTTCAAGAAGGCCCGCCGAACCACAGGCCAATCAGGCAGTGGTGAGGCCAGCCACAGGCCTTCCACTGGAATCAAGACCCGGGGCTGTAACTCTACAAGAGGCCAGCAGTTCTTGTGCTCAGCAATGCCACTGGGGAGTCCATGGCTCTGCCAAAATGACAGGCACCAGAGTCCCAGGATATGAGTAACCCAGGGCATAGGTAAGTGATGTTGGGGGGAAAGCATTGCAAGGTGGGGATCACAGGGAGGAGGATGCAGGGGGTAGGCAGCAAGGGCAGGAGTGTGGCTTTCAGCCCCTCTTTCCCAATGCCCAAACCTTCGATCAGGCACTGAGTGTCTTTGATCAAGGGATACCCTCCCCAGGAGTTGACAAGCTGGCCGCACGCTTTTAGCTGACGTGCACATCGCATGGTGACAGGCCTGCCCACCATTGGGTTAATTCCAACAGCAGAGGGATGAGGTCCTTAAGTGATCATTAATTGGCCACTTGAGGGCCTCAATAGGCAATGAGGTGTATTGACCTCAAAACTTAATTCTGGCGAAGGCAGGAAGGCAGCGAGTTACCAGGAAACCACCTTCCCACCTAATTACATTCCTGCCCTTGCTGCCTACCCCTTGCACCCTTGCCGCCTTCAAGCTCAGCAACAGCGAGAGCAGAAGATTCTGCCTGTATGTCACATATCAGCCTCAATGAACTCTAAACACCTATGTCAGGGAGGAATTGCTAGGGAAGAGAACTCCTAGGCTAGGAGTTTCCATGGCTTCAGCTTAGGTTCTGCTATGCTGCAATAAAGCAAGTGTACCAGCCTGCTCAACGGTGACCATGGAGCCAACTTTGAATCCAAAACTGGAGACTAGCCAGAATCCCCAAAGTTTTTTGCTGCAATTATACAGGGCCTTGGGTGAGACCACACCTGGAATATTGTGTGCAGTTTTGGTCTCCTTATCTGAGGAAGGATGTACTTGCTATAGAGGGAGTGCAACGAATGTTTGCCCGATTGTTTCCTGGGATAGCGGGACTGACATATGAGGACAGATTGAGTCGATTAGGATTATGTTCGATGGAGTTCAGAAGAATGAGGGGGGATCTCATAGAAACCTATAAAATTCTAACAGGACTAGACAGAGTAGATGCAGGATGGATGTTCCCAATGTGGGGGAGTCCAGAACCACAGAACCAGGGGTCACAGTCTGAGGATATGGGGTAGACCATTTAGGACTGAGATGAGGAGAAATTCTTCACCCAGAGAGTGGTGAGCCTGTGGAATTCATTACCACAGAAAGTAACTGAGACCAAAACATTGCATCCTTTCAAGAAGGAGTTAGATATAGCTCTTGGAGGTGAAAGGGATCAATGGGTATGGGGACAAAGCGGGTGCAGGCTATTGAGTTGGATGATCAGCCATGATCATAATGAATGGTGGAGCAGGCTCGAAGGGCCGAAAGGCCTACTCCTGCTCTTAGTTTCTATGTTTCTATGTTTCAATCTCATCTGTCTACTTTTACAAGGCCCTTTCAAAATCACACAACAAGATGCTTCTGCCACTGACACATGATGCCATTGTCACTTTTCCTGCCCCCATTTCTCTGGCAGACATCTGAGATGTGCCTATAGTCACACGGGCATCTTCCAAATGAGGGAACTATCCCCTTACTCTGAATACTCTGCACCTTAAGTGGTGTAAGCCGCAGGGCTATGGGCCGGGTGCAGGAAGGAGGGATTAGAAAGGTCACCTGGGTGTCCTCTGGCTGGCATGGACAAGATGGGCCAAATGGCCTCCTTCTGTGCTGTAAATTTCTATGGTTCTAATACTATGGTGGAATCAGTGGGATGTATCCCAGTATTGGAATAGAAGCTTGGATTTTCAGAGGCAAAATGGTTATTTTAACTTAATTAGAATTGCATATACAACCATCACCGAAGCCTAATCTGTGTTTTCACAGCTGCTTCATCAGACTTTACTGCCCTCCAACCCACCCATCAAGTTACAATCATCTGTGAATTTGGCAAGTTTAGATTGTGTTTTTGAATTCAGGGCATTTATGTGTATCGGTAAAATCCAGAGTACTTTCCTCTGGGCACTCATTCAGTAATGTCTCCAGTCTGACAATCCTCTTCTTCCCCTCTTCCAGACAATTATTTATCCACCTCCAAATTCTACTTACGATATTCATTGGCTTAATCTTGTCTAGCAATTTTCCTTGTGGAGTTTTATTAAATGCTTTCTGGGACATTTTATGGTCAATTTTGAATAGATCCAAGTACATCATCCACAAAGATACCTCAAATCCTAGAAAAAATGTTGACATGGAAGTTGATAAAATCCATCCACCATGAAGAAAAACTGATGAAATTAAAATTCCAGTGAATTCTTTTTTTGTATGAACTATATAAGCTATCACCTTGTGTGAGACATTGGTTATCTTATTGTGAGATATGCATGTCATTACTGAGTATCAGATATGTGAGTTATGTGGGTCATCACTAAGTATGAGATATAGGGCAAAATCATTCCAGATTTACACTAAGTACAGTAGCTTGCGGGAAAAAGAATGTTTTACTGCCAGTTGCAATGGTGGCTTTTCATACCGTATCGTCCCAATCCTGTCTCGTTAATCATGCATTCCCAGGAAACACACAGGTTGCTGGCGAGTGACCCCTCACTTGCCCGCCCTGCCGTCACTTCGCTGCTTCCTCATGCTGGGCACCATATTTAAAGTGCAGCCACGTACACACCTCTCAATGCTTCCAGCCCAGGACTGCCGCACAGATAACATGGCCCCGAAAGGCAAGAAGACTGCAGCCCTCCGATTCAGTGACGCGTCCCTGGTATGCCTTTTGGATGCAGTGGAGGCCCGCCGTGATGTCCTTTACCCCTGCTCTGGTTGAAGGCCTGCAAGCAAGGTGATAAATCCAGCGTGGGAGGTAGTGGCAGCGGTGGTCAGTGCCAAAGCCCTGCAAAAGAGAACAGCCACCCAGTGCCGCAAGAAGATGAATGGTCTCATCCATTCCACCAGGGTAAGTCACTCTTCTCATCACTCTCAACTCACACACTCACAATCCCATCACACATCCACAGGGATCTCACACCTCAAGGGACAACACCACTAACTCTCACACACACCCTCACATCTCCATCAGGCTCATATCCTCTGGAGCTCACGTCGTCACCCCATCCATGGCCCTGCTCACCACACAAACATTCCACACAGTCCCATGTGTCCTGCTCACACTCTCTCCATCTGTTTTCATGCATGAGAAGCTGGCTCACATTAGCAGGGTGAGGTCCCAGACCAGGAGTGGAGTGGCCCACATTAGGCCCCTTACTCACTTTGAGGAGTATGCCATCACGTTGACTGTTGAGGATGTGGACCATGCCTGCAGCAATGGGGAGGTCGGCGGTGAACACCCACATGAAGATCCGATACCACATCACCCCACTCTCAATGAAATTGTTGAGTGCTCTCTCTCTCGCCTGCTTTTGACTCTGCTGCCATGCACTAATTATCTCTACTTTGGTTCCCAGGGAGCTCTGCCAAGCGGCCAACACTCTCAGCCAGCCAGTCCCTCAGTTCCATCCAGGCCCTCACCTCCAGCTAAGAGGACATCTACTCCATTGAACAGCTGGAAATAAGCAGCCTGGAAGACCCACCTCACACCTTACACACACCCTCAACTTGCACAGAGACACATACCTCGCTGGGACCTAGATCTAGAGCAGCCTTGGGTTCACAATCTGGTGGACAGACACATGTCCATGGAAGGAGGAGGCAGTTTCAGCTGAGCTCCCCTGCACTCGGAGGACTGCTGGGGAAGAGGCAGCTGTGAGGTCTGAGTCAGATGACAAGCCTCTGGATTCTGCCTTCCAACTCATCGTGGAGAGTCAGCAGAAGGTGGGGGAACATCACGCAGAGATGTTGAAACCCTCAACAGAGTGGCACATGAGTCAGAGAGTGCAGCCACCTCCTCTTTGATGAATTGATGCCCATATGTGCGCATATGGATGTCTCCATGGTGAGGATGGAGCCACGGAGAACCTGGCCCAGCAGAATGCGGAGATGCGCACAAACCTGCACTCCACTGCAGTAGCCATAGGTGAGTTCCTGCAGTAGCAATGCGAGGGAGAAACAGTGCACCTCAACATCACTCCAGGTGCTCCTTCCCCTCAAGGAGTCAGTCCAGGACCCTCGGGCACCCGAAGGGAGGAGGAGCAGCAGCTGGATCCCCCTGGGTCATCCATTCAGGAATCGCAGAGGTTGGCCTCTCCCTCCAAGTCCCCTTTGCCTTTGACTCTCTCAGCCACTTCATTTATCATGACAGACGGAGCAGCTGACCCACAAGAGGACAGCCAAAGCAAGTCAGGGCTCCCAAAGCCTCGGCTCTCCAGATGACCCACAACAAAGTCATCAGAGACAACAGGGCCAACCATTGCAAAGGCTGTCTCCACCCCTGCTGTGGATGTCAGGGCAGCACCTAGAAATGTTAGGCCTGGAAAAGTTAAGAAGTCCTAATCACAATTGTTTGCATGAGTGAACACATTTTGTCACTTTATAATCTGAAAATATATTCACTTTCATTGAATGAGGTGTAACGGTATCTTTGAGCTTCATTGACAGGCTTTGCACTTCCTCCCACTGCATCCCCCTCCCACACCCCCACCAACCCCTCCCCCTGCACGCCCCACCCCACCCCCCCCCCCCCCAACTAGCAGTTTGGCTGAACGCAGCTGGCTCACACGTGATTCTGGAGGGATAAGTGTGTGTGTGGCAAGGCCTTTCAGAGCCTCGTGCAGCACTCTCCCATGCATGCCCCCCTCAATCACACTCATCTCAATGTCCTGAGCATTTTCACTTGTCCATCTTAATTGCCTGTTCCCACCCACCAAGAGTCTCCTTTCACTTTTGGATTTAGAAACATGGTGCGTGTAACATTCATCTTTCGCTCCCCCATCCTTTCCCCTTCCCCTCAAGTCACCCATGTACTTTTCCCCATCACTGTCTACTGCCCTGGCATCACCTTTCACCTCCCTGCTGTCATCTACCAGGCACAACCCTTTCCTTGCAGGGATGTCCAAGTGAATGTGCACGTTCCCTACCTTCCGAAAAATCCCACCCCCATCCATATTAACCTACCCGACATCTGCCTTCCCATTCCCAGGGATCGTGTCTGCCTCTGAATCCCCACCAACCACCCTTGCTATCCTTTCTATCAATACGCCGCACCCTCACCTTCCCACCGTACCCGCTCACTCTGCCATCTCTCATTCTCACCATTCCCTCCTACCACGCCCACCCTCATTTCGTTCCCCAGAAGGCAGTCATCGACTCCACAGACCCCTCCCTTGCACGTTCGCCTGGACACCCTCCCCATGGACTCCTTCCCATTCCAGACTCTTCCCTCCCCATTTACTCCTTCCTTCCCCCCTACTCCTTCCCCCTTCCTTACTCCTTCTTCCACCCTTACTCCTTCCTCCAGCTTTGTTCCTTCCTCCCCCCAGACTCCTTCCTCCCTCTGGACTCCTTCCCCCCTCAGAGCTCTTTCCTCCCCCTTGCCACCTTTGTGCTCTCAAGTCTCCTTTTAATGGCAACGTAGTTGGGCAGGCAAATGATGCTGCTGAGCCTCTCTGTTTGACCAGGAATCTCTTTAATAGGCCACCTATAGATGCAGCATTGTTAGTTGATGACGGGTTACACAAATGAAAAGCTTCACCATTGCCAAATTGAACATGTTTTGCATGCATGTGACTGGAACATAGAATTTTAATAATAATCACCTGGGAAACAGCAAAAAGAGAGAAAGCAGAAGAGCAGCACAGTTCCGGTTACAACGTTGAGAATGACATGCTGTTGACAAAATCCTGGCCAATGATTTAGGCTAAGAAGTAGTACAGTAATTTGATTTCAACGTGGTAAAAATTTAGCGAAGCAGAAAAATGAATGATGGCATTAGAAGGAAAGCAAAGCAAACTTTAGGGAAGCATTGGCCTTACTGGTATGTATCAATGAGAGACATAAGAAGTAGGATGCAGAAAGTGCAGGACTGGAAATTGCTGTTGGTGATAATAACCAATGCTACAGCTAGCATTTATCCCAAAACCTCCACTTGATGGATAGCAATTTCCTTATGTGGTCTAAGATTGTTCTGAAATAGTTATCTTTGCTCAGTTACATAGTGCAGAATATATAGGATAACTTGCTAGTTCCAAAGAAATTGCAGCTGTTTGGAAGTTTTGTGAAATTGAACCCTTTAATCCTCTCCTGTCACACTCCTCCAAACCAAAAATGCCTTTTTATGTCACAGAATCACAGAATTTTAACGACACAGAAGGAGGTCATTCAGCCCATCGTGTCTGCACTGGTTAAATGAGCATTATGACCGAGTGCCATTGCCCTGCCTTTTCTCTGTACCCCTGCACATTGTTTCTATTCAAATAATCATCCAATGCCCTCCAGTTCCTATGTCTGCCCTCTGGTTCCTCTACACTCAACATTCTGTGCTTCCATAGCCCAACATAGATATACCGACATCGTGTTGAAGGTGATCAAGGGCAGAAATATTCACACGGAGCTAATGGATAGAGAATTGTTACAGATTAGTGTTTTGTTCCCAGCCTGTAGCTAGTTTCAACCAGAATAGCAGTTGCAATACAAGAAGTGACTTCACTGTTGCTGGAATAGGAGAGAAAAGGAGCCAATCACAACTTTCCCTCCTGATTCCTTTCCAGGAGCACCAGCTGGAAATTACATGCATATTGGGTGAAATTATGACTGTGTTGAACTAGAATCTTCCCTCCCCACAAACTACCACCACTGCCACATGATTGCAAATTCCATCAATGGCTCACATGAAGATTACTTAAATGAGGAATCAGAAGGCAACTTGTGCTTTTCAGTTTTCCCATTCAAGTCACGAGCCTCATGTCGGGCTGACATCCATGTCAGAAAGGCAAATGTGAGCAATCTTTCCAAAGGAGGCTAATTAAGAAGCTGCCTCCCGGAGTGTCGTCCAATTGGGGAAGGCTGGTGGCCTGAGGATGTGGGAAAGCCAATTAGAGTGCCCAAACTGAAGGGCAGTCGGACCCACTATGAATGCTGCGTGCTGCTGATGTAACTGGAGGAGGAGAAGGTGGCACAAGATGGAGGCGCTATACTGCTGATGGGACTGGCAGACAATTCTCATGCCCAGCACTATTTGGTCTGCAGGTGGCAAGCAAACATTTGCCTGTAGTTGTGTTGATTATTGCAAATTTGTCCTTTAAAGTGACCACTGCAAATGAATCTCATGACATTGTAACCTTCAGCTCTGCTCTGACATCCTGTAGGTAGACAAGCTGCAAACATAATAGGGTCCTGTCAGAATTCCACTGCCTTCCAAAAATGCTCATTAATTGCCTCCATAATTACCTTTAATTGGCTTCCCTGCGCTAAAGGGCAGGTTGAAGTTCACGTACGCATTCCCCCCTGGGAAAAAAGGGAAGTGGCAGGAACACTAACTGTATTTCTCTCCGCAGATGCTGTCAGACCTGCTGAGTTTTTCCAGGTATTTTTGTTTTTGACATCGGAATACATGTCCACCACCATTTAATCAAATTTTCCCAGCACCACCCCTCACCTCCAATCCCACCTCCAATGGCCTCAGGAAACTCCTCTCCATATCTTTAAAGCAGTCAGTGCCTTGTAAGCAGGAGGGGAAATTAGACAAAAACACACAAGAACATAAGAATTAGGAGCAGGATGATATCATTTAGCCCATCGAGCCTACTCCACCATTAAATTAAATCATGGCTGATCTGATTGTGGACTCAACTCCAGTTTCTTGTCTGATTCCCATAATGCTTGACTCCCTTGTCAATCAAAAATCTATCTAATGAATGACCCAGCCTCCACTGCTCTCTGGGGAAGAGAATTGCACAGACGAATGACCCTCTGAGACAAAAAATTTCTGCTCAGCTCAGGGGTCTCCCATTTCAGACTAACTTTTAAACTGTGTCACTAGGCTCTCCCAAGAGGGGAAACATCCTCTTAACAGCTAAACTGTCAAGACCCGTCAGGATCTTAAATGTTTCAATAAGATCACTTCTTCTAAATTCCAAAGGATATAGGCCCAACCTGTCCAACCCTTCCTTGCAATATAACCTCTTCATCCCAGGAATCAGTCGATGAACCTTCTCTGAACTGCCTCTAATGCAATTATATCCTTTCTTAAGTAAGGAGATCAAAAAGGTGCAAATACGACAGATGTGATCTCACTAAGGTTGTGTCCAGCAGTAGCAATACTTCCCTACTTTTATACTCGATTCCCCTTGCAATAAACACCAACATTCCATCTGCCTTCCTAATCACTTGCTATGCCTGTACACTAACCTTTTATGATTCATGCCCAGATCCCTCTGTACCACAGAGTTCTGCAATCTCTCTCCATTGAATAATATTCTGTTTTTCTATTCTTCCTGCCAAAATGGACAATTTTACATTTTCGCACATTATATTCCATCTACTAAATTTTTTTTCCCACTCAGTTAAGCTATCTAAATCCCTTTGTAGACTCTTTGGCCCAATTCTTCTGGTCTCCGGATCTTCGGATGCCAGACGTACAATTGAGGTGCATGTCAGAATCTTGTGGAAGTCCCAGTGCGCTGACCTACATGGAAATTGCCTAGGAAGTTTCAAATTGAAATGGGCAATTCCCTGCTTCCTCGGACCCTCCGCAAATGTGTCCAACACTGAGCTACGGTCAAAGTCTTTGGACAGTTCCGCAGTACTACCTGAATAGTTACTCAGGAAATGTTAGTCACATTTAACCTAGTCTACTACCTGGGTAACTACAGAACTGACCCCTAATCACTCACACTGACAACCACCTCACCCACCACCTACCACCTCACCCACCTGCCACCCTCGCCAGCTACATCTCACCCATCTGCTGCCTCACCCACCTGCTGCCTCACCCACCTGCCACCTCAGCTCCCTACCATTACCCACTTACCACGTCACCCACTTACTCACTTTACTCACATTACCAACATAGCCAATTACCTCACCCACCCTACCCACCTACTCACTTACCTACCCACCCTACCCATTCATTCATTCACCTACTCACCCATTCACTAACAATTAAACTGGAGCTTGAAGCTTACCATCTGGTGCCGTAAAAAAGGGGCCATGTCCTCTCTTCCCCCAATTCTGTAAGTTAAGAGACTCAGACCGTTGCAGTTAATGTTATACCAGCAGTTGTGGGGTAGTGGGGAAACCTACACATATATCCTGCTGGGCATGCCAGCAGGTCTGGAAAGGGGGAGGTTGCCCTCCTACTCAGGTACCCTCTGATCAATGGAGGTACCCACTGGCAGCAAGGGCCACCCACATGGGAACCCCCCTGCCTTTATACTGCCCCCCACGAAAGACTAACCACGGCAAACCTACCCCACTTAGCTAGGTTCAGGGGCTCCATCACTCTTCTTCAATTTGTGGCCTACCTGCAGTACCGGCAGTGGCCACCTCTCCCAGTGACACTGCTAGTACTGAAGAGCTGCTAGCCTCTAACTGGCTGGCAGCTCCTCGATGTGGGAAATTCTCCTTGCAGGAGCTAAGAACCCCAACACTGGGCAACAGATGCCTGATTGGTTTTTAATTGTGTTGGGGCATCCAGGAATGGCCACATAGGGTTTCTGCCAGCTCTCCAGCCAGTGTATGGGCCACAGCCATTAAATCTAGCTCCAGGTGTGATCTAACCAAAGTAGTCAACAAGATTAAAATGCCATTTTTGTTTTTTAATTCTACCCTACTAGAAATTAACCCCAGTACTTGTTTTTGTGGCCTTTTTAACCTGCTTTACTACTTGTAATGATCTATTTATCTGTACCCCAAGATCCCCCTGTTACTCTACCCCTTTTAGATACTTACTTTCCAAGAGTATGTGACCTCCTTATTCTTTCTACCAAAATGTATTACCTTGCGTTTATTTATATTGAAATTCATTTGCCAATTACACTCATGTTTTGAAAATTTAATCATGACTTCCTGTTTTGTTGCAGCCTGCCCCTGTATTAACTGCACTTCCCCTCTCCTAAGTTTGGCATTGGTAAATTGTTAAATTTACTGCCCATTTCCATGTCCAAATTGTTTACATAAATGGTGAACAACAATGGGCTCAGCACTGATCCTTATGGTAAACCACTTCCCACCATTTGCCAATCTGAGTAACTATCTTTACTCTGTTTCCTTCTCTGTTTTCTGCTTTACAGCCAGCTTGAAATCTATTCTGCTACTTGTCCCCTGACTCCATGGGTTGAATCCTACTGGTCCCACTGAGGCAGCAGTGACAGCAGGACCAGGAAGAATATAGGACAGGAGAGCACCAGGGTGACGGGCCAGCAAGTTTCAGCTCCTGATAGACCTTGCTGGAGGCAGGGTGGAAGCAACAAGAGTTACCCGCCCATCGGCAGCAGGTAGCTAATTTGGATATGTCCAGCTGTGGGTGGATTGGAGACATCGTTGGGATCTTACCAGCAGCAGACAGGGTCCCTGCTGAGGCCTAAGCTTAACATATGCCTAGAAGCAGCTTGGCAGTGGCTGACTGGTGGGCCCATGAGTTCTCCAATACTTACCCCCATCACACCAAATCTGCAAGGATCAGTGGGTTCACGTTCACCCTCCTATTGCGCCAGCACCCTCCTCTATTGGTGGGGCTGCCATTCTTCCAGGCTATAGGTCCTCTGATTGGGCCTGTCGCTTCAGCAGCCTGCCCGCCATCTTTATATGGACGGCAGATGTGGAGACTGCCAATTAGGAGGCCACTTCCTATAAGATTGCATTGCTGGGCATGCTGCCATAAGTGCAGGTTTGGGACCCTGAAATGGTATTAACCTGGATTTATTTTTAAAGTGGGTAATATTCCATCCAATATGTTCTGATTTTAATTGTGAATCACTTACCAGATTCCTCAACATCTCATTAGATAGTCTTCTTACTGTTCTACCAACCAGTTTTTTCTATCTCACTAATTAGGCTTCATCATTTCTCACAGACCGGGATTTCTTTGAATGCCACAAACAAGATTCATCAGCATATCACCAATTTGGCTCACTTCACTGACCAGGTTGCTCACCATCACATTAACCAGGATTCCTTACTCTCTCACTAGCAACATTCATTGCAATTTCACTAATCAGATTTCTTGTTGTTTAACTTATCAGACACCTCAGCATCTCACTAAGCAGGCTGCTTAACTTTTTGCTAAACAGGTCTTCACAATTTTACTAACCAATCTTTTCAGCATATCATTAATCAGGTTCCTCAGCATTTCTCTAACCAGGCTCATCACCATTTAACTGCAGATTGGCAGCACAGTGGTGGTTGTGTTTGTAGTTACTTTGGGAGCAAGGTGCATCATCTCGTGTGGTTACCCTTGGAGGCACGCTAGTGGCAATGTCTGAATTCCTCACCACTGCGCCACATTTCATCATGGGACCATATGTTTATGACCAAACCGTTATTAGTAAGTAGATCATGGAGACATCAGACTTTTGATTCTGTATTGTTGGCACCAGAGCTTCTCAATAAGGTAGAACTAAGAGGTATGACTAAATTTACTTTCTGTGCAACAGCATAAACAGTATGGATAGGAAGCCAGTGTAACATAGACTGCACACTGGTCCATTATGATTTATTAAAATGCAGCAGATTACACTATGATTCCACTTTTAGATTCTGTGCAACCCAATCATTTTTGATATATGGATGGCACTAGCATGGTCATCGTTTATTGCCTATCTCAAGTTTCCCTGAGAAGGTGGACTTTCTTCTTGAATAGTCACAGTTTTTAGTAGCAGTTTTATACAATTAGGTGGCTTGTATGATCACTTTAGAGGGAAGTGACCATGTTGGCCATAGACTGGGGTCATATAAAGGCCAGACTAAGTAAGAATGACAGGTTTCCTTCTTTAAATGATGTTGGAGTCATACTGTGTAAGACATTCACTCAGTCCTAAGTAAGACTCGGACTCTAGATCCAAGTTAACTTTCAAGATTTATTGAACCTACACTTAATTAATTGTGACTATGGCTATCAAAGTTACAAGTAGGATATCAATCAAGGTTACTTCATGTAACTTCTTGCTTTTCTAAGTAATTTTCCGCTATAGTTAGAATTTAGAAACACCTAACATCATGAAGCATAACTTTCATCTAAGAGTATTCTCTAAACCCAGTTCTACAGGGATACAATTCGTTACTCCTACACCAGTAGACTTGTATTGCTCAAGTTATCTGGTCTGCACCAAGATGTCTCTAGCACATGCTGTACACTGTCTCTCATTCTCTATACAAATTAATCTATGATACCCACATCAAGCTGTTAATCTATTATAATACACATTAGCCTACCAAGGACATTAATGAACCAGGTTTTTATGGTAACCTTCATGATCAGCTTTTTATTTAAATTGCATTTAAACTCTCAAACTTGCATGATGGGATTTGATCTCATGTTGTCTGGATAATTATTTCAAGGCATTGGATTTGTCCAGTTATATATTATTCTATAACTATATAGCATATAAATCAAACGAAGTTCAGTTTGTTCAGCTCTTATCTGCAGGCTATTTGAGGGCCTATCACACAGGTTCAGAGTGCTGATCATTTTTGAAATTCATTATTATCCAATGGTGTTAATTGATATGTATTATATAACATTTCAGTCAATCACAGTGACTTAATTCAAGCATACTTGCATTTGAAGCATACATAAGCATGGTGCTAACACTTTAAAAGTCTGCAAATTGCAATTACTGTTAGCGATATTAGTGGATGAATGCACAATAGATTCATATGACATTCCTCTGTCTTTATGGAGGTATCTTTGAATTGGTCAGTCTTCCATTAAAATAATGGCCAGAGGAATATTATACAATACTAACAGAAATTCCTAGATTTCTATATATCTTTTTGCAGAATCGACAGATTCCAACCTCTGTCAAGTCAAAGAATCCAAGACCGCTTTCTCCCCAACAGATTTAGAATGTACACAGCACAGAAGTACCGACAGCAATGTGGTCACCCTCTTCATATTCACTTAGTTTCTGCGAGGAATCGGGATGGTCCCTTTGGAATTTCATGCATAAATGATTTTGGAAGTGAGAAAAACATTCCTATATATAGATAGGTTTGATACACCAAAATTTCTGCAATACCAACCCCATACCCAAATCATCCCAACTACGCCACTGCAACCCATAACCACACAACTGCAACAACTTACATTTATGTGCTTTATTTAATTAGTAAAACATTCCAGCATTATTTTCAGGCAGAAGGGAGGTAAAGATCACAAATCAAGGAGTAGGGAATAGGAGGTTCGAGTAACAACTCGAACACGCCATTGAAGAGGTAGGTTCTGAGAAACTTTTGAAGATCTGGAGGCATGTAACAAGATGGAGAGGTTCAGGAAGCAAATTCAAGATTGTAGACTATGATGACAGAACGATCCACTACTAATGATGGAGTCGAGGGAGGAGGAAATAATAGGATGAATGCTCAGAAGAGTGGGGGTATCAGTTGATGCACAGGGTGAGTGAAATGTGCAGAGGTAGATTGGTGGTATTGAAAACGAGGAAGAGGATTTTGAGTTCAAAGCACTAGGATGGACTGAGTGGAGCCCAATAAGGACAGGGCAATGTGTACAATGTAAACAATGAAATTCTGTATATATATTTTGTCTAGGGTGCAGATTGAAAACTTGACTGGGAGGCTGTGGTAAAAGTCATACGAAGAGATATTATAGGAATGGATGAGGATTTCAACAGGGATTGTGGTGAGGCAGACAGAGGTGGTTGATATTTTAGAGATGGAAATAGTCCTGATGATTGACTAAATGTGGGCTTTGAAACTCAGAATCACAGAGTTGTTACAGCACAGGAGGCCAATCAGCCCATTATGTCTGCACCAGGCCTCTAAATAAGCATTTCACCTAGTGCCATTCCCTGCCTTCTCCCCATAACCCTGCACATTCTTCTTGTTCAGATAACAATCTAATTCCTTTTTGAATGCTTCAATTATATCTGCCTCCACCACACTCTCAAGCAGTGCATTCCTGACCTTAACAACGTGAAAAAGATTATCCTCATGTAATTTTGTTTCTTTTGCCAATTACTTTAAATCTGTGCACTCACATTCTCGAACCTTTTATGAATGGGAAGTTTCTCCCTATTTTCTCTGCTTTGACGCCTCATGATTTTGAATTCCTCTATCAAACCCCCTTCTCTTCTGCAAGGAAACCAGCACAACTTCTCCAAGCTATCTTCATAACTGAAGTTCATCATCCCTGGAAAAATATCGTAAATCTTCTCCGCACACTCTCTATTGCCTTCACATTTTTCCTAAAGTGTGGCACCCAGAACTAGACGCAGTGCTCCTGCTGAGGCTGAACTAGTGACTTATTCAAGTTCAACATAACCTCCTTGCTCTTGTACTCTGTCCCCCATTAATAAAGCCACAATATTGTATGATTTATTGTATGAGTTATTATCCGCTCTTTCAATCTGTCCTGCCACCTTGAATGACTTGTGTACATAAACACTCAGGTCCCTCCACTCCTGCACCCTGTTTAGAGTTGTACCATTTATTTTATATTGCCTCTCCATGTTCTTCCTACCAAAATGAATCACTTCAGATTTCTCCTCATTGAACTTCATCTGTCACCTGTCCACCCATTCCACCAACTTGTCCATGGGCTTTTGAAGTTCTACATTATCTTCCTCACAGTTCACAATGCTTCCAAGTTCTGTATCATCCACAAATTTTGAAATGTTGCTCTATACACCAAGGTTTAGGCCATTAATATATATCAGGAAAAGCAAGGGTCCCACCATGGACCCCTCAGGATCTCCACTACAAGCCTTCCTCCAGCCAGAGGAAGCCCTGGATGAAACAAAAAGATAGAAATTAAGGTAAAGAAGAAAAGGTGTGCTTATGACAGATGTCCGGTGGACAATACAACCGAGAAACAGGCTGAATATAGAAGGTTCAAAGGGGAGGTGTAAAAGCAAATAAGAGAAACAAAGAGGCATTATCAAAAGAGACTGGCAGACAATTTAAAAGGGAACCCCAAAGTCTTCTATAGGCACATAAATAGTAAAAGGGTAGTAAAAGGGGAGTAGGACTGATTAAAGACCAAAAAGAGAATTTATACAAGGAGGCAGAGGGCATAGCTGAGACGCTAAATGAATACTTTGCATCTGTCTTTACCAAGGAAAAATATGCTATACAGGCCATGGTGAAAGAGGAGGTAATTCAGACACTATAAGGGTTTAAAATTGATAAGGAGGAGGTATTGGATAGATTACCTGTAACAAAAGTTGATAAGACACCAGGACCAGATGAGTTGCATCCAAGGATACTAAGGGAAGTGAGAGTGGAAATTGTGGAGGCAATGGCCATCATTTTTCAGTCTTCTTTAGTCACAGGGTGTCTTGTTCAAAAAAGGGTTGAAAGATAAGCCCAGCAACTGCAGGCTAGTCAGTTTAACTTTGGTGGTGGGGAAACTTCAAGAAACAATAATTCAGCACAAAATTAATAGTGACATGGACAAATGTGGGTTAAATAAGGAAAGCAAGCATAGATTTGTTAAGAGAAAATTGTGCTTAACTTGCTGGAGTTTTTTTGAAGAGGTAACAGAGAGGATTGATGAGGGTATTGCTGCTGATGTGGTATACATCTTCCTAAAGGCATTTGATACAGTGCTTCAAAACAGACTTGTGGGCAAAGTTATAGTTCGTGGAATAAGAGGGACAGCAGCAACATGGATACAAAATTAGCAGAGTAACAGGAAACAGAGAGTAATGGTTAATGGATGTTGGCTCAGGTTTGTGGTAGAATTGGGCACGAGTACTTGCATTGGATTCTTGGGGCGGAATCTTCTCAGAATTGCACTACGTGCAGTAGCGGGCGGGTAAAATTGAGTCCTACCTGCCGATGAAATTGACAAGTTTTCATGCAGTATCTTCCTGAACTAGCCTCATTATTTATGCATTCCTGGGAAACACGCCATTTCCATGGCAGGCGGGCTCTCATTCGCCGGCTCACCTTCACCCCGCTGTTGCATCACGCCAGCCGCCATCTTTAAAAGGCAGCCGCCAGCAAAGCGCTCATCACCACCAGCTCACCATCACTGTCCGGGAGACATGGCCAGTAAAGGCTAGAGTGTGTTCAGGAGAATTTTCTAAAGCAGTATGTTTCAATCCAATAAGAAAGGAAGCACTGCTGGACTTAGTTCTTGGGAATGAGGTGGGCCAAGTGGATCAAGTGTCAGTAAGAAAACTTTTAGGAGACTGTGATTTAGGTTGACAATGGAAAAAAGACAAAGAACAATCCAGAGTAAGAATAATTAACTGGGAGAAAGCCAATGGAGTAAGAACGAATCTGGCTTTAATAAATTCCATGGTGTGGTTGTACACTATTTACGGAACTGATTCTATCACTGCACAATTCACAGGTCATTACAGGGTTATTTCCCGAACAGGCCAATAGTTAATATAGCCAATTCACGGCTTTAAATTATAGTCAGCTGTAGCAGCCCAGACTCTTGCCAACTCGTACACTACTCAATTACACATCATATTTTTATTACACTGGTTTATCCCTCACTATCAATGTTTCCAATTCTTCAGGAATCCTTTACATCTTCGCATTTATGGGTCCAGCTTTGGTTTTCATGCCCATTTCAGTAGTGCTGTAATTCTAGGTGGGCATCAATAAATCTCTGAGATGATAGTGTCCAACTAATGAATGGTTCCAGGGCCTCATTGGCAATAGAGTGATCTCACATTGGTGAATTGTGAAAGATTGAATGGGCTAAAGTCCTATTTGTCAATTGCATTGGATTCACAATGCTTGGGTTTCTGGCTCACCAGCATATGGCACTGGGCAATGGTACCAGTGTCTAACTGATGCTGTTGGTTTCTCTTTGGCAGATAGTATTGTTGTCTCATTGGTAAATAGTACCAACATTCCATTAATGGACAGAGCTGGTTGCCCAGTGTTAAATGGTACCATTGGTGAATCATGCTGGTGTTCCTCTGTTCAAGGACATTGGCGTCCTATGGCATCACTAAATTAAATGGGCAAGGGGTGGGCACCAGCATGGTAAAGCCGTGTATAAAGGAGTGAGTATGTTGGGTTGTACTAAAGAAGAATTTAACCACATAAGATAGGAGCAGACTAAGAAGGACTACGAGAAACACAAAGAAATGTTTAGAATGCATGTATTGAAATGCACAATGTGTGATGAGTAAAGGTTGATGGACTACAAGTGCAAATAACCATGTGGGAATATAATGTAGTAGCAACAATAGAAGGGCAACTACAGAAACAGGACTGGGTACTTAATATTCACAGATACAAAGGAATGGATTTTCTCATTGGCGGCAGGAATCAGGACTCAGGACTGTCTCCAGCCTGACATGAGTCACAATTTTGCAGTACCCAGGGCCTTAATTGGCCTGGAGATGGGTCTGCCACCCATATCAGCAGACTAAACCCAGAAATGCAGGCAAGCTGATTCCAGAACAGGACCAATGAAAGGCCCATCTTGGCTACCATCTTTTTGGAAAATTGTGAAGTTGCCTTAAATTGGTGATAGAAGATATTGAGATTGCTGAGAAGTGTTGGTTGCACCTTGGAGTGTAAGTACTAACCTTCCTTTCTGTCTGATATGTGAATGCCCCTATGAAAGCTGATCCAGCATCATGGAACCCCTATGAAATTGTCAAACGTTTGCAGACTCCTTGGAGCCTTTACTCTGCTACCTCAGACCCATCCCCCCCCCACCCCCCACCACCCCCATAAGTACACTGATGACCCAACCTGCCTCTACTCCCCACTGCATGTGCTTGCACTCTGTAATGTGCAGCTACAGCAGGTCCCAGCAAGTGCTGGAATTGAGCACAACAACCCATTTCAGGGGCTGATCTCCACATACATCCCTGAAGTGAAGAGCTTTTCCAAGTAGCCTCATCTGACCATATTTCAAGCATGAGGACATCAACTCTGCAATCCCCTGGACACTCCTAACTTCACACCATCCCACCAGTAGTGAATACCTCAAGGAGATCTATCTCCCAAGACCATTGCTACACTGCAGGAACCCATTCTATGATGGCCAACACACATGAACAGTGAGGCAACCAAGCCTTCACACAAGCCACCCATCACTTGTAAAAACCTAGAACTCACTAGCCCCTGACATTCATGTAAGCTTTCCCACCTGATGCTATAATTGAAATGAAGCAATCATTCTATACTTCCTGCACTCCAATGCCAGAATGTCACAGTCAGACAGGCTGCAAGGGAAGCCAGTTCACAGGTGCAGACCTCGAGGTTCTTATCGATGAGGCCAGGCACAGGAGGGAAATCATTTTCCTCGAGAGAAACTGTCACTGCTGATCATGAAGAGGGCATGGATTGACATTGCTGACACCACCAGTGCCACAGGGGAGCAGTGCCACACTTGGCTCTGCTGTCACAAGCAGTGCAAAGACTTATTGTGGTGTGGAAAGGTAAGTCCTACCTCCAAGAATTTGCCCATAGGCCCTTGGTCGCACAGGCCACATCATGCACAGCAGCTAAGGGGACACAGGAGGCATTCTGCTCCTCACTTTTGCAGGAGTATGTGCCCAGGACTCACTCAGCCTTCAGAGAAACTTTGCGGCATAGTACTTATGGGTACAGGTGACAAAATTAGCGTCCTGCTTTGATCAATCTGGAGGAACTGCCCTTCTCTATGCTGGACTCCAGTGCCTTATCTCTCTCTCCTTCTTGGCTTTGCAGGAGAAATGGGAGATGGCCCAAACCAGGAGGTAGTGCCCCAATAATGAGAACTGTCAGTGCAATTGAGAACACGGCTCTGGAGATAGCCAGCACCATGCCACAAGAGCATGTTGGTGAAGGTGAGACCATCATCTCAGGTGCACATGGCCAGTGAAGAGGCCAGTACCTGCATGTAGTGGGGGTTGGTGCCACCACCTGACCCCTCGTCCGAAAGCGTGCCAAGCACTGGGTGGTGGAAGGCTTCAGCACTGTAGAGCCTTCAGGGTCTCCAATGCTAACTTTCATCATTTCCACTTGGGCCTCACGCAGGTCTCAGCAGTCTCAGGCCACCCTGTCCCTCTGAGGAATCATTTGGACAGCAGCAGGAGGAGGTGTCCGAGGTTCCATCGTCACAGCAGACTAGCACACTCTTCATCAGTGTAGATACCAGCACATCAATGGATCCATACTTAAGTGTGGAAACAATAGCACTGGGTGACGAGCACAGCATTCAAGTGCAAGAGGAGTTGCCTGAGGCAGAGGCTTCTGTGGACAGTCCTCCTCAGAGGATGGAGCATATCACAGTGGTGCTCCGCTGAGTAGTGAGGAAGTGCCTCAAGAGTTATAGTTTGGGGCTCAGTACTTGGAAAACCAAGAGCAAATGTGTGGCCATTTGTCAGAGTTCCCTGGGGCTGTTTTTATTTATTCCTTTTTTTTATTCTTTCATGGAACGCAGTCATCTCTGGCAATCCCAGCATTTGTTGCCCATCCCTAATTGCCCTTGAACTGAGTGGTTTGACACACCATTTCAGTAGACAGTTAAGAGTCAATCACATTGCTGTGGTCTGGAGTAACATGAAGGCCAATGGATGGCAGGTTTCCTTCCCTAAAGGACATTAGTGAACCAGGTGGGTTTTTACGACCATCAACAATGGTTTCACAGTCACTGCAGTGGTATCCTTGTGGTACCTTTATGTAACACAAATGAGATACATGGATTCCATTTGCAGGATTTATTTACAGCTAAATCAGTACAAGCAGTAGAGCAATCTCTAGATACATGCCGTTGCTTAGGGTACTACAGTGCAGAGAGAGAGACCGTGGCTCCTGGTCACATGATGGCATCCAGGTAGTTTATCTGCATGTTGAGCTTCTTAAAGGGACATCACTCTTAAAGCAATATTACAACAGTCGCTATTACTGGAACTAGTTTTTAATTCTAGATTTATTAATTGAATTTAAATTCCACCAACAGCCATGGTGGGATTTGAACCTTTGCCCTCAGAACATTAGCCTAGACCTCTGGTCCATTACGCCACTGCCTCCCCAAATTTGCAGGTTCATGTACTGCAATTGGAGGAGTCCATGGAATAGATGAGCTCGACTATGTCTCGGGGCTTTGAGTGCATGAGTTCTTCCCTTGAGAGAGAGGCCAGCCTCATGGAGAGCCATGTTCGGCAGTAGCTGGAGGGCACGCAAAAACAGTGTGATGTCCTGCACAGGATGCAGGGCACTTGAGGTAGCCTGGACCAGTCAGTTCAGAACCTGATCACTGATGAAAATAGAATATATGAAGCACTGAGCACGTTGGAGAGGACTTTGAATGAGTTGTACAATGATGGCTGGAGAGGATGTCAGCTGTATCCCAGCAGCAACTCCCTCAAGCCAATTAGAGAGCCTACTAAAGGCTGAGGATGTGCTACAGGAGGATGAATGTCCACAAAATTCGCAGAACCTTCATCATCCTTGGCATCCTTGGCCCCTCTGACAGAGGGCACATCCGTATGCCAGTTCTCAGTGACAAAGGCTGCCCCTGCAGTGATGTTGGCAGAGCAATCCCAGGAAAGACCCCAAAGAGACCCTTCAAGACAAGGACAGCTGCCACTGGCTTCACAGCTGCAAAGCCAGATACATGAGCATACTGTATCCATGTCCTCGAAGACATCAAGGGGAGCACAATTTAGGAGTGTCGGAATTCAGTGGGCACTACGGTCACTGTGCCATACTGTAAATGTTGCATGCAATTAAGTTTGACTCACTATGTAAATAAATTCACTCTTGGTTATAATGGGATTAATTATCCTTACAACTTTGTGCTAAGCAATAGCAGCAGTGTGTAAACACAAGAATAGCTTCTCACTGCTCAAGCAGTAGTCCATCTCTCTGTGAGGGTAAGATTACATATGCTGGATGCACGGTTGTCTTTTCTGTGCCAGCGCATGCTTGCTGCATTCACAACCATCTGATTAGTCCCACAGCCCTCTCCATTTATCTCCTAAACCTTTGTTGGATCAGAATGTTTATTACAATACTGGCTCCTGTACAGACCTTGTTGTGACACCCCAACCCAGCCACCTTCATGGCACCCAGACCACCTCGTGCAGCAGAAGGTTCCCCCCAAACCCACCACCACCACCACCACCCCCCCACAACCGCACCCCACCCCGTGCCCCCTGCCCCAACCTCTCCCACATCCTGGTCATCCTCTTCCTCCAAGGATATCACACCTCTCCACCTCTTCAAGCGTTACTCCCTTTTGCTGGGCCAGGTTGTGAAGCATGCAGCATACCATGGTCATATGAGAAACTCTGGCCCATGAGTATTGCAGGGTACCACCCAAGCGGTCCAGGCAAGGATAGCGCACTTTGAGAAGAACAATGAACTGCTCAATAAGGAATCTTGTCAGCAGATGGCTATCATTGTACTACCTTTGGGTCCCACTTTGTGGTGGACTTACGTGGTGGGAAGCCTACACCTCAGGGGGTAGCCGTATCCACGGACTGTGGGGGTGGGATGGAAGAGCAGCAGAAGGCTTGGCTGGTGGAGAATATATGTCTCATGGCAGTTTCCAGGGAAGTGTGCACCAGTATGTAGCAGGTTTTTCTTGTGGTCGCACACCAGCTGCACATTCATGGATTGCTAGGTTGTTCCAATATGGTAGGTAAAATGGCTTCTGCCTCAGTCCTTTACTTACAAAGGAATGAATCTGAGGTCACATGACTATGGCAAGCCACAGTACACAACAGGCAAATGTCCACAAAGACATTTCTCCAAAAAAACCCTTTTAATAAAAAGATGAAAAACACTTTGTGTACACTATCGTTTGTAATTGCAAGGTACCCACATCCATGGCTATAAAGAAAGTCATCACCCGCAAACAGAAAACCGTTTATTCTAGTTTGTTAGATTTAATGTCTCTGCAAAGTTGATGACTTCTAGAGCACGTCATGTTACTACTTCTCATTGAAATTGGAAGATTTCATACTCTGTACTAACGTCATCAATTTCCTTCGAAGGGAGTGCAGCTCTTGGCAGCATATCGGCGATGTACATCTGCTTCCCTTGCTTGCACTTCACTTGCAAATGATATCTCTGCCAACAAAGTAACATCCTTTGCAGACACTTTGGAGCAGATAGAAATGGTTAAATGGGTTGAGAAAGATGCTTTGAAGTGGCTTGTGGTCAGACTCTACTGTTAAGTTGTACTTCCTGGACAACTACTGGTTAAACAGCTCACAAGCAATGTCAATAGCCAGGCACTCTTTCTCAATCTGGGTGCAGCACCATTCAGTTTGCATTAATGTTCTGGATGCAAATGCAACTGGTTGTCCTTGCTGCACGAGGGTTGCTCCAAGTCCTGTCTCGCTGGCATCACACTGTAGGGCGACTTTGTAATTGACATGACAGTACCTCAGCACTGACATTGTCATCACTAGTTGTTTGATGTGAACAAAAGTTGCTTCCTGTTCTGTGCCACAATACCACTGAACATCCTTTTCAGGGAGCTTGAGTAGAGGTTCACACTCTGATGACAAATTGGACAAAAACCTTGTTAGGTAGTTCACAAATCCTACAAATTGATGAAACACCTTCACGTCTGTTCATTGTTGCATCTCTGCTACAGCTTGCATCTTATCTGGATCAGGGCTTCCCAAACTGGGGATTACAACCAGCAATGGCTGCCATGGAGCTCTGACTGAATGTTAACAACTGCGAGGCCCCTTTAAAAATCCTCGCTTTTTTTTATTGGTGGGCATATCTTAAATGGCCGATGCCTAACACCTGATTCCTGCTCCAAAAACAGCCATTAAAAAGGTAAGTATTTAAAAATAGGTGAAGGTTAAAAACCTACCCCTCTCACACTGGTCTGCACCCCCCACCATCGTGCTCTCACAGTAGGGAGGTTATTCTTCAGTTATACAGAGCACTAGTGAGACCACATCTGGAGTACTATGTACAGTATTGGTCACCTTACTTAAGGAAGGATGTAAATGCATTGGAAGCTGTTCAAAGAAAGTTTACCAGACTAATACCTGGAATGGGCAGATTGTCTTATGAGGAAAGGAGGGACAGGCTAAGCTTCTATCCGCTGGAGTTTAGAGGAGTAACAGGCCACTTGATTGAAACATATAAGATCCTGAGGGGTCTTGACAGGGTGGATGTGAAGAGGATGTTTCATCTTGTGAGAGAATCTAGAACTAGGGGTCAATGTTTAAAAATAAAGGGCCGCCCATTAAGACAGAGATGAAGGAAATTTTTTTTCTCTCAGAGGGTCATGAGTCTTTAGAACTCTTTGCCTGAAAGGGGGTGGAAGGAGAGTCTTTGAATATTTTTAAGACAGAGGTGGATAGATTCTTGGAAAGCAAGGGGGTGATAGGTTATCGGGGCTAGGTGGAATGCAGATTTGAGGTTACTATCAGATCAGCTATGATCTTATTAAATGGTGGAGCAGGCTCAAGGGACCAAATGGCCTGCTCCTTGTTTGTATGTTCATATGTCCACCACCCGTTCCCATCTGCCCTGCTCTCACAGTACCCGCTGAGGGGTGACAGCAATTTTGAAGCCTCAAAATGTGGTTGCAGTAGGAAAAAGTTTGGGAAGCACTAACTTGTGTACTTGACTTCAGCCATCTACAGTTGCAGTTTTTCTTGTTCAGCTTCAGTTTCATCTGGTGAGCTCTCTCTTTCATTGGATTCTGATCATGGTCTGCAATGACTTATTTTATCTTATTCATATACCAGCAGGTCATCCACAATCACTTCCACCTCTGGAAGATCATTGACTATCTCATCCTGGAGCAATAGAAATGCCAAATGGCATGCGCAACTATCTGTACCTCCAAAATGACATCCAGAACATGGCCATCCAACTTCACTTGCCAGTATCCATCCTTCACATCTAGCGTAGTAAAGAGTTTTGCCTTGCCAAGTTGTGGCAAAATGTCTTCAATGGTTAGCATAGGGTAGTGGGATCTCTTCAAATCTTTAGAGGCCCTTTGGATCTATGCACTCTCCCAGCTTTCCAGGTTTTTGTCACTGCTGCCATGCTGCTAATCCAGTCTATCAGAGTTGTCACTTTCTTGATCATTCCCATCTTTCCAAGCTCCTCTATCTAGTCTTTCAGGCTAGACTTGAGGACAGCTGATACTCTTTTCGGAAGATGCTGAGTAGGTTTCACACACTCATTTACTTCAAGATGATATTCACCAGGAAGACATCCAAGACCTGTGAAAACATCTTTGTAATTTGTCAGGATCTGTTCAGCAGTCGATGGCTTGGTGGCATGCAAAACACTATAAGTCTCTTCTGGTAAATAGAGGGTTTTGAATCTTTTGACTTGTTTCAGCTGATTGAGGGGATTTAGTTTAGTGTCAACAATCTAAAACCTTAGATCTTCTTTCTTCCAATTGCATTTGGCTCTCAGCTTAGTTTGCCCTTTTGGAGCGAGCATCATTCCATCAACTTTACCTTCTATGGCTTCATTTTTGAGTCACCACCTTGAGCAACTTCACACACATCTGAAAAGCTCATAATGCTGCACATAGCACCACACTTCACATTAACTTGATGCTCTTCTTCTGCAGTCATCATTCCATTAGTCACAAACTTTTCCTTGAGACTTAATGGTGCCAACTTGTTCTAGAGTGTAGAGTGATTGCCAGAAGCATTGTCTGACATCTCTCCAGAAACCATCTTTATAGGCTTATTTATCTTCTTTCCAGCAATATACTTGCATGCAAAATGATTCAGCTTCTTACAGGTAGAGCACTGCTTTCCCCATGCTGGACATGTTTCCTTTTCTTTTGTATAGCAACCTCTGCAATATTTACATTCAGTACTCTGGCCTTGATCTTTCTGCTGGCCCTTCCGTAAATTGTTCTTTCTTTTCTCCATTGTCCTGTGTTTGGAAGGCCTCAACTGCCTCTCCACATAGTGCAAAGCCTCATCAGTTTTCCCATCAATACTCTTCAGCTGATGATTAATCACTTCAGAGCATCTGCATATGCCAAAAGTTTTCTTGGAGTAAGTTTCTCTTCTCTAAGCAGGCGTGATCTCATGGTGGGATCCCCTGTTCTTAAGACAATCCTATCACTGATCAGATCATCCTTCAGTTACTCAAACTCACAAGATTCAGCCAGATGTCTCAGTGCAGTCACAGACTGATCAATATTCTCCCCTTCTTCCTGAGCTCTAGTATTGGACATGTAGTGTTCATAAATAACATAAGTAGAGTGTTCAAAGTGGGTCTTCAAGGCTTCCCAAAATTTCATAAGACTGTTTTTTCTGCTCCTTACTGTAGTACTGAGGGGACAAGGACATAATCCATTTGGTTAGAATTGAGAAGCAAAAGGGTATGATCACATTAATTGGGTTATTCCATAGGCCTCCAAATAGTGAGAGTGATAGAGGAGCAAATCTGCAGGGATGTGCAACAACTATAGATTGATGGTATTGGGGTGCTCTAATTATCCAAATATCAAATTGGTTAATGTTAGAGTAAAGGGAAAGGAGGGGAAGGAATTTCTGAAGTACGTTCAGGAAAACTTCCTTGACGAGTGTATTCTCAGTTCAACTAGGAAGGAGGCACTTCTGGATCTGGTGCTGGGGAATGAGGTGGGTCAAATGGACAAAGTGTCTGTGGTAAAACACCTGGGAAAGAGTGGTCATCATATCGTAAGATTTAAATTAGTAATGGATAATATCACGGAACACTGTAAAGTAGAACTTCAAAATTGGGAGAGGGCCAACTTCATTAGGATGAGAAGAGATCTAGTCAGGATAAAATGGAACCAAATTTTGACAGTAAAAACCATAATGGAACAATGGGTGATCTTTATGGAAGAGTTGTTTCAGGTACAGGCTACATATATTTCTAAAAGAAAGAAAGGCAGTGAAATGAAAGCCTGGACTCCTTGGATGATGAGGGAGATAGAGGATATTCTGAAGCAAAAAAAAAGGGTGTATGATACATGTCAGGTAAATTCTTCAAGTGAGAGCCAGATCAAATACAATAATTTGAGAGAGGTGAAGAGAAAAATAAGATTTAGAAAAAGAGAATCTAAGAATAGAATGGCTATTAACATAAAAGGTAAGCCAAAAATGTTCTACCGGCATGTGACTAGTGAACGGAGAGTAAGAGGCAGGGTGGAGCCTATGACTGACAAAGAAGGTAATATGTGCTTAGATGCACAGGGAAGGCTAGACTAATTAATGAGTACTTTGCATTGGTGTTTACTAAGGAAGAGGATACTCACAAAATATTGGTAGAAGTGGAGATGGTAGAGGTAATGGATGGGGTAAAAATTAATGGCAGGATATACAGGAAAGGCTTGTTATGCTTAGAGGTAATAAGTTGCCTGGTTAGATGGCTTGCATCCCGCAAGCTGCTAAGGGAACTGGGGATGGAGATAGCAGAAGAGCTTGCCATAATCCTCCAACCTTCCCTAGAGATGGGAAAGGAGCCAGAATATTGGAAATTGGAAAAGAAAGTGTGGAAAGACATTTCAAGTAACTACAGGCCGGTCAGTTTAAAATCAGTGATGCATAAGACTTTAGCAACAATAACCAAGGGAAAAAAATTAATAGGCACTTGGAGAGGTTTGAATTTATCAAGGATAGCCAGCATGGATTAGTAAAATGCAAATCGTGTTTCACAAATCTAATTTAATTTTTTGATGAAGCACCAGAGAAGGTTGCTGAGGGAATGCAGTGGATGAGGGAATGCAGTGGATGAGGGAATGCAGTGGATCTTATGGAAGTGTTTGACAAAATACCTCAGAAAAGGCTGGTTAACAAAATTGAGATTCATGGAATAGGAGGGTAAGTGTCAACTTGGATTAAAAATTGCTTAAGGACAGAAAACAGAGTGTTTAGTAAATGGTTATTTTTCAGGCTAGAGGATAGTAGAAAGTAGTGTTCCCCAAGGGTCAAAAGCACCACTGTTTTTTTGATATACATAAATAACTTGGCTATTGAAATATAGAGTAAATTTTCAAAACTTGTTGATGATACAAAACTTGGAGATGTGGCAAGCTGTGAGGGTGACACCATTGACTGGAATAGGGCGTAGGCTAGCAGAATGGGCAGACAAATGGCAGATGGAGTTTAATAAAAAGAAGTGTGAGGTGAACCATTTGGCAGAGGGAATAGGGAGATGCAATATATCCTTAGTATACATACAGTTCTAAAGAGTCTGCAGGGACAGTAAGATCTCGGGGTTGATGTGCCTAGATCATTGAAGGTGACAGGACATATTGAGAGGTTAGTTAGGAAAGCATATGGGATCCTGGGCTTCATAAATAGAGATATTGAGTATGATGATCAATTATTTCAGATGGAAGTTGATTGGGCACTTGAGGAGAATAAACTTGCAGGACAACAGTGTAAAGCAGAGGAATGGGACTGCTGGATTGCTCTACAGAGAGCCGCATGGACTCAACGGATTGACTGGCCTCCTCCTGTGCCGAACTGACTTTGTGACTCCATGACTGAAGAGCTCCATAATTCACTACCACTTTAAGTGAAGGAGTGGAGCTTTGAGGCTTTGGCTCGAGAGGCTTCAGCAAGCAGAGGCTGAGGACGAGCTTGCTCCCAGTGAGTTAAGGCCGGGTAAGTTCATTGTAGCATTCGGGGTGCTTAACATGAAGGAAGCTGGAATTGAGGATATTTTTGGCAGGGGAAACACTTCCCCCAGTCCCATGCTCTCCAATATCAGAGGTCATGGTTACACTGGACTTATACAAGAAGTGCGCCACTAGGTCCCAAATAAATTTAGGGCCATAGTCTTGCGTGTGAGTTGCCAGTGTATGAGTGGCCCAGTGAAGGAGTGGAGTTTTGAGGCTTTGGCTCGAGAGGCTTCGGTGAGCAAAGGCTGAGGACGAGCTTGCTCCCAGTGAGGTAAGGCCGGATAAGTTCCTTTAATTAAATTAGGAGTAGGTAATGGAGGCAGCAGTTAGGGCAGTCGAGTGCCCCGAATGCAGCACTTGGGAAGTCTGGGACAGCATAATTGTCCCTGATGACTACACCTGCAAAAGATGCTTCCAGCTACAGCTTCTGACAAACTGAGTTAGGGAACTGGAGCTGAAGCTGGATGAACTTTGGATCATACGGGAGGTGGAGGCAGTAATAGACAGGAGTTTCAGGGAGACAGTCACACCTAAATGTCAGGAGGCAGGTAGCTGGGTGACTGTCAGGAGAGGGAAGGGGAATAGACAGAAAGAGCAGAGCACCCCTGTGGCCATTCCCATCAACAATAGGTATACCGTTTTGGATACTGTTGGTGGGGACGACCTACGAGGGATAAGTTGTAGTGGTCGTGTCTGTGGCACCGAGACTGGACCCTCAGCTCAGAAAGGAAGGAGGGAAAAGAGGAGAGCAGTAGTGATAGGGGATTCGATAGTTAGGGGGACAGATAAGAGGTTCTGTGGGAGAGATTGAGAATCCCAGATGGTCTGTTGCCTCCCTGGTGCCAGGGTCTACGATATCTCAGATCGAGTTCTCAGTATTCTCAGGAGGGAGGGTGAGCAGCCAAATGTCGTGGTCCATGTAGGGACCAATGACGTGGATAGGAAGGAGGAGGAGGTCCTGCAAAGAGAGTTTAGGGAGTTTGGTGCAAAGTTGAAGGACAGGACCTCCAGGATTGCGATCTCAGGAGTGTTACCGCGCCACGTGCTAGTGAGGCTAGAAATAGGAAGATAATGCAGCTAAATACGTGGCTAAGGAGATGGTGCAGGAGGGAGGGCTTCATGTTTCTGGACAATAGAGCTTTGTTCCAGGGAAGGTGGGACCTGTTCCAACGGAACGGTTTGCACTTGAACTGGAGGGGGACTAACATCCTTGTGGGTAGGTCTGCTAGTGCTGCTCCGGGGGGTTTAAACTAGATTTGCAGGGGGACGGGAACCAGAGTATTAGAGCAGATAGTGGGGTGGAGGAGGATAAAGGTCAAGCAAGGAATGCATGTATAGACAGAAATCAAAGGTTTGTAAGTGATAGAAATGTTCTCAGGTGCATCTATTTCAATGCAAGGAGTATTGTCGGAAAGGCAGATGAGCTTAGGGTGTGGATTGGCACGTGGGATTACGACATTATTGCTATTAGTGAGACTTGGTTGCAGGAGGGGCAGGACTGGCAGCTCAATGTTCTGGGGTTCCATTGTTTCAGACGTGATAGAGGGGGAGGGATGAAAGGGGGAGGAGTGGCATTACTAGTCAGGGAAAATATCACAG
The DNA here is from genome assembly GCF_017639515.1 of Carcharodon carcharias. Taxonomy (NCBI): domain Eukaryota; kingdom Metazoa; phylum Chordata; class Chondrichthyes; order Lamniformes; family Lamnidae; genus Carcharodon; species Carcharodon carcharias. The sequence goes on from NC_054475.1 coordinate 88,799,202, forward strand.
CTGTGCGTAGACAGGACAGCCCGGAGGGCTCATCTACAGAGGCCATATGGGTGGAGCTGAGGAATGGGAAAGGTGTGACCACACTAATAGGGTTGTATTATAGACCGCCCAATAGTCAAAGAGAATTGGAGGAGCAAATCTGTAGAGAGATAGCAGACCGATGTAAGAAACAGAAAGTTGTGATAGTAGGAGATTTTAACTTTCCATGTATTGACTGGGACTCGCATACTGTAAAAGGGCTGGATGGCTTGGAATTTGTCAAATGTGTTCAGGAAGGTTTTCTAAATCAATATAGAGAGGTACCAACGAGAGAGGATGCAATACTTGATCTCCTATTAGGGAACCAGACAGGTCAGGTGACAGAAGTATGTGTAGGTGAACATTCTGGGTCCAGTGACCATAATGTCATTAGTTTTAAGTTAATTGTGGATAAGGATAGGTCTGGTCCTCGAGTTGAGATTCTAAATTGGAGAAAGGCCAATTTTGTGGAAATGAGAAAGGATCTAGGAAGAGTGGATTGGGATAAGTTGTTTTCTGGCAAGGATGTGTTCAGTAAGTGGTAGGCATTCAAAGGCGAAATTTTGAGAGTGCAGAGTTTGCATGTTCCTGTCAGGAATAAAGGCAAAGTTAACAGGCATAGGGAACCTTGGTTTTCAAGGGATATTGGCGATCTGGTTGAGAAGAAGAGAGAGGTGTATAGCAGGTATAGGCAACAAGGAGCAAATGAGGTACTTGTAGAGTATAGAAAATGTAAGAAAATACTAAAGAAGGAAATCAGGAAGGCAAAAAGAAGACATGAGGTTGCTTTGGCAGATAATGTGAAGGTAAACCCGAAGGGTTTCTACAAGTATATTAAGAGTAAAAGGATAGTAAGGGACACAATTGGTCCCCTTGAAGATCAGAGTGGTCGTCTATGTGTGGAGCCTCATGAAATGGGGGAGATCTTAAACAGTTTTTTTGCATCAGTATTTACTCAGGAAACTGGCATAGTGTATAAGGAAGGAAGGGAAACAAGCAGTAGTGTCATAGAACATATAGAGATTAAAGAGGAGTAGGTGCTTGCTGCCTTACAGCGAATAAAGATAGAATAATCCCCCGGGCCTGACATGATATTCCCTCAGACCTTGAGGGAGACTAGTGTAGAAATTGCAGGGGCCCTGGCAGAAATATTTAAAATGTCCTTAGCCACAGTTGAGGTGCCGGAGGATTGGAGGGTAGCTCATGTTGTTCCGTTGTTTAAAAAATGCTCCAAAAGTAAACCAGGTAATTACAGGCCAGTGAGCCTGACGTCAGTAGTAGGTAAATTATTGGAAGGTGTTCTGAGAGATCGAATATACAATTATTTGGACAGCCAAGGGCTGATTAAGGATAGTCAACATGGCTTTGTGCGTGGTAGGTCGTGTTTAACGAACCTCATAGAGTTTTTCAAGGAGGTTACCAAGAATGTAGATGAAGGAAAGGCTGTGGATGTTGTCTACATGGAATTTAGTAAGGCCTTTGACAAGGTCCCGCTTGGGAGGTTAGTTCAGAAGGTTCAGACACTTGGTATCCATGGAGAGGTTGTAAACTGGATTCGAAATTGGCTGTGTGGGAGAAGACAGAGAGTGGTAGTGGATGATTGCTTCTCAGACTGGAGGCCTGTGACTAGTGGTGTGCCTCAGGGATCTGTGCTGGGACCATTGTTGTTCGTTGTCTATATCAATGATCTGGTTGATAATATGGTAAATTAGATCAGCAAGTTTGCTGATGACACTAAGAGTGGAGGCATTGTGGACAGCGAGGAAGGCTTTCAAAGCTCACAGAGGGATCTGGACTAACTGGAAAAATGGGCCAGAACATGGCAGATGGAATTTAATGCAGAAAAGTGTGAGGTGTTACATTTTGGAAGGACAAACCAACATAGGACATACACAGTAAATGGTAGGGCACTGAGCAGTGCGGAGGAACAAAGGGATCTGGGATTTCAGATACATAATTCTCAGAAAGTGGCGTCACAAATAACAGGGTTGTAAACAAAGCTTTTGGCATACTGGCCTTCATAAATCAAGGTATTGAGTATAGGAGTTGGGATGTTATGGTGAGGTTGTATAAGACATTGGTGAGGCCAACTTTGGAGTATTGTGTGCAGTTCTGGTCACCTAACTACAGGAAGGATATCAGTAAGATTGAAAGAGTGCAGAGAAGATTTACTAGGATGTTGCCGGGTTTTCATAAGTTGAGTTACAGGGAAAGATTAAGCAGGTTGGGACATTATTCCTTGGAGCGTAGAAGAATGAGGGGAGATTTGATAGAAGTTTACAAAATTATGAGGGGTATAGATGGAGTAAATGCGAGTAGGCTCTTTCCACTTAGATTAGGAGAGATAAACACAAGAGGACATGGCTTTAGGATGAAAGAGGAAAGGTTTAGGGGGAATATTAGGGGGAACTTCTTCACTCAGAGAGTGGTGAGAGTGTGGAACGAGCTGCCATCTGACGTGGTAAATGTGGGCTCACTCTTAAGTTTTAAGAATAAATTGGATACATACATGGATGGGAGAGTTCTGGAGGGTTATGGACCGGGTGCATGTCAATGGGACGAGCAGAATAATATTTTTGCACAGACTAGAAGGGCTGAATGGCCTGTTTTTCTGTGCTGTAGTGTTCTATGGTTCTATACTGCAAGTTATAAGAGCAAATGCACAAAGACAGGCCACTCATTGCCTTGCATGCCAAGCTGGGTGTCAATTGGTTACTATACCTCATGCAGCTGGTTGTTTTCCAATAATGTAAGATGTTATGTCCTAGGAAAATGTGAATGTAGTAAGGCTTTGCACTATACATCACATCTTGAACAGTATTGTACCGAGTTTTAGTGATGTGTGGCATGTGTGAAAAGGCTGTAAGTTTGTGTGAGAGTTTGCTAAAGGAAGTAATAAATGTGGACAAAGTTGTCCTGCAGCTTTTGTCATGCAATCTTGAATCATGCACTTGATATATGAGATAAAAACAAAAAAACTGCGAATGCTGGAAATCCAAAACAAAAACAGAATTACCTGGAAAAACTCAGCAGGTCTGGCAGCATCGGCAGAGAAGAAAAGAGTTGACGTTTCGAGTCCTCATGACTCTTCAACAGAACTAGTTCTGTCGAAGGGTCATGAGGACTCGAAACGTCAACTCTTTTCTTCTCCGCCGATGCTGCCAGACCTGCTGAGTTTTTCCAGGTAATTCTGTTTTTGTTTTCACTTGATATATGATGCTGTCAGGCTATTTTAACTTCCTGATTCCTTAAAGTGCTCTTGCGCATCTGTTCCCTGATCCTGCAGGTAGTACACAGCACCGAGTCTGGTCTCCATCTGGTGTCAGGAATGATATAGTGCTGTTGAGTAGAGAGAGGGCCCTGAAGTGCTGAACAAGGAAATCCCCTTGAACCATTTCATGGCACAGCATAACTCATTATTTTGGCCATCAGACAAGAGATTGGATTCAATATCACTGTCATCTACTCACAGAATTTGTGTTTGGTTTCCATTTCAAGCTTGTTTTCATTTTATTTAGACCTGGAATTTCAACACCCCCTCCCTGATTCTTAGCAACGGCTGACAAATATTGATCACCATATGTTGGCATTTACCTTACATACACATGCATCCATTTAATTTGGACAGCAATCATATTTCCACATCGCCCATTAGGCTTGCTTGCTGCACAAGGCCAAAGCTGCACAAATAATGATTATTCAAATAAGTTGACTAAATTTGGGGCAATCAGTCCACAGATTTGTAGCCAAACTTACTTTCCTACTTATCTTTGTGTCATCAGCAAATTTTGCAACCATACCTTCAGTCCCTTCATCCAAATCATTTATATAAATTGTGAAGAGTTGAGTCCACAGCACTGATCCCTGTCGCACACAACTCATTACATCTTGCCAGCCAGAAAATGACCCATTTATGCCTACACTCTGTTTCCTGTTAACTAGCCAATCTTCTATCCATGCTGATATGTTACCCGCTACACCAGGAGCTTCTATTTTCCGCAATAACCTTTGAAGTGACACCTCTTATCAAATGCCTTCTGAAAATCTAAGTACAGTACATCCACTGGTTCCCCTTCATCCACAACACATTACTTCTTCAAAGAACACCAATAGCTTGGTTAAATGTGATATCCCTTTTTCCAAAATCATGTAGACTCTGCCTGATTACCTTGAATTTACCTAAGTGCCCTGTTATAAAGTCTTTAATAGCAGCTTCTAACATTTTCCCTAGGATGGATGTTAAGCTAACTAGCCTATATTTCCCTGCTTTCCGTCTCCCTCCCTGACTTAGAAATGTATTACCATTTCTTCACTATTGCTGGGTCAAAATCCTGGAACTCCTTCCCTAACAGCTTTGTGGGTGTACCTATTGAAGGTGAACTGCAGCAGTTCCAGAAAATGGCTCACTACCACCCTCTCAAGGACAATTAGGGATAAGCAATAAATGCTGACCTTGCAGTGATGCCCACATTCAATGAAAAAATCATAGGTAAAGCCTGTATTTCACTGATAAAGCTCTTTGTATTTTGTGAGATGTTCTCCTGGTGGCTAATGAGTCACCATTTTTGCTGTGGCTAGAACTAATGAAACAGGATTTGTGGGAGCAAATTAACTCAGAGGAAAAACAAAGTAAAATATCAAAACAAATTAATTGAATAAGAATACATACTGCCTGTACCTTTAACTGCAGTTGAGTTGTTGCCTTCAGGTCCAAGGTGGGTTGGTGCCTGTTGCCTTTGGTTCCTTCTCATTGCTCCATTTTTGGGTCTCAGTTCCATTCCATACTTCTTCTTTCCAAGAACCATGTCCAAGGAAGGGGTAAGTAACAATTTGTAGTCTGCACATGCCAACTTGAAATTTGTTGAACTTGGCTGTATTACTGTTCTTTTCATTTGCAGGATGTGGGTGAGAACCAGGCGTGACTTATTCCCCTTATTTGTTGCTTTCCCATTTTGTATTCTACTCTGGGTCTTACAGGCCTCCCGGAGCTTGGGGATACAATGATGCTCTTTGTATTTTGCTGCTGCTAAGCTGGAAGCAGCCCAGAAAAATGTCTTTAAGCAATCAGTAGTAGATGGGTTCCGCAATTTACGAAAGACCCATAAAACTCTTACTTGGCAGCAGCGGGGAGGTGTCCTCTTTCACTGTGATGACTGTCAGGTCAGCCAAAGGGTAGGTCAAGGGATTTGGCAAAAGGCCACTGATTATGTCAATGCCATCAGCACTGCAGAAAGGATTTGGGTTTAGAGCCAATGTCTAAAAAAGTTCAAAAGTCCAAGAGTGGGAAAGTTGACAATTACACTTGAATCTCGTGCAATGCATAAGAGGTGGAAGAGTTTAAGGTCAAGGTGACCTTGCGTGGAAATGTTAGTTTCAGCAGGGGGATACAAAAGGCAGTAGGAGATCGGCTCCCATGATATGGCCCTGGACTATTTTCCCTTTCATTGTAAATATCCTTTAGATGCAATATCATCATTTCTGTTCCTATCATACAACGGGTAGAATTTTATAAATATACATGAACCTGGTCTCATTTTTGGAGCAACAGAATGAAAATGCAGCATGATAAAATTGTGAAACTGTGTTACACCAGGAACATAGAGGAGTTTAATCAATATCCATTATAGGGTTTAATTATTTCAGATTAGTACCATTAATTTCACAATAACAAAAATTGGAAAGAGCATTCAATCAAGCAAACCCTACACTAAAGTATACCCATAAAATACACAGTCTGTTGGGTAACCATTTATGGATAATCACCTTTTAACAACTTTGTTTCCAGTTAAAAGAATTGAAAGGGCAAGGATCCAATGGGATCAGCACTTCAGAAAACCTCTCTTTGGGAGTTTATTTAGAGTAATACTCAATTGTATTATTCTTTTCAAAATGTCATCAATTCAGAGTAAAGTTGTGTGTGAATGTCAGTTCCCAGATAAACAAATTGTAGCAGTTTCTACCAGTCCTATAGGCAGCAGTTAAATTCCCTGGTCCTTCAGCCATTAACTTAGTCTGTGCAGAGAACTTTAACTGGACTTGTAACTTACCCATGCATGCTCTTGTGTGCATACAATAATTGATTCCAATGTCTTTCCTGTCAATGATTGTACAAGTCTATGATATGATTGATGAAAAGTATCTTGCCCAGTCTGATGAAATTCAGTGACATTGGGAAACTTGAAATAACTGTATTGTAATTGTAATTTCCATATTGTCATTGATCACTGAAAGAAAGACAAAGGGTCGCAGACTCTCTAATTAGATAGCACCCCAGATTCATCCCTTGCCTGGCCAGAAAACACTTGGGACTGGAAATTCCATGTGGGTTCTCCTAGACTTTGCCCACCCGAAGTAAAATTGCAGACTGGTTAGGGATGGAGTGGAGAGAGGCGGGAAGGACACTCAGTGAATTTTATGGGCATCCCTGCCTGCAAACTGCCAGTGGGGGACCATAAAATTCTGCCCAGTGTTTGCATACTACTGAATCAGGCAGCTTTGTTAATGGCAGTAGCGATTTGCGTCAGAAGATGGAGTGCCGTCCCAGTCATGGACAAGGTTTTGGAGGCCTGATTGAAGAAGGCACAGTTCCATAACTGTCTCCCTGATGAAGTGCAGGCAGTAAAGACAGAACTCCTTGGGCATGCCCAAGTAATTGTGGTATTGTCTGTGTATCTGCCACCTTGAGTAGGAGAGGGTCTGCTGAACCCTTCTCCTATTTAGGGTTACTTGTCTCACTTTATGCTTGCCACATTCCCATCTGGACTAGATAAATTCCTAAAGGAATATCCATCCTGTGCTGTGACAGCTGTTCTAAGCAGAGGCAAATCTCCTCAAAGGTAGGTGCAGATGCAAAAAGAACAAAAATCATCCTTAACTCAATGGTAGCACTCATGCCTCTGAGTAATTTTCATCAAATATGGAGTCTTCCCAATTTCTAGCATTCATAGTTCTTATTTTAATTTCTCCTGAAGGTATTTATTGGCCTAAATTTTACAGTCTTCAGAGAAGCAACAGCACCCTCCACTGAATTTGCAGAGAGCTGCCCATAAAGATCTAGTGATCTCTGTGGCACGGATTCCCCCTTTCCTGATGGCAGTTTAAGTCTGGTGCCAAGTCAAGGGGAGCTCCAGGCCTGCAGCAGCAATGATGTCAGCAAGTAGGATAAGCACCCAATCACACTTGAGTATTCTCAGAGAATCAAACCAGAAAGCTAAAAGTACTTCATCCTTCATTTTTAATTTTAATTTTCAGAGAGCGAAATAAATGATTATGATTGGATTTAAATAGAAACTAAAGTAAAAATAAACAAACTCTTAAACAAAAATGTTGTTTCAAAATGTGGAAATTTTTATCATAATAGAGAAATTTGACATTCCACAAATATAAATTTAGTATTTATGAAGTTAGTATCACCTTAGAAATACCTCATTCAACAAGGTGTAACTTCCAAGGGTTTTTACAGCAAGGCTAACAGTATGAAGGGAAGTTCTTGTTAATTCCTAAGTTTCCTATTGATTGCAGCCTGAGATGCTACAACACTGCACCTTCTGGGGAAGTATAGAATCTCTCACACAAGTATTGGATTTCCAGATTATTTTGTGCACGTGTGGTCTGCCAGAAGTGCTGTAAGTTTCAGTGGAGTAGTGATGGTGAACACGTACTGTTTTTGTCAGTACCACCACAGAATCTGGGCTATTATTGAGTTTATGCTGACAGGAATCAATAATAAACCAGACACTGTACCTAATCCTGAACTTAAAGATAGAAAAAGCAGAAATTATTCCTGGCCCTGGCTGCAGCTGCTCACCTTATCAAGTTAACAAAAGTTCAGGTCATTGGATGCCTTGCCTCTTTAAACAACTATGTGCGTCTGCTTTTCAGGTCTCCCAGTCACTTTGCTTGGAATGCTCAGGAGCAGAATTTTGGCAGGTGGGCTCAGCGCATGCGGGCGGGGGTGGTCGGGAAGCCGACCACCACCCACAATCGGCACCAGACCACAATTTCATGCTGGTGGGCCAATTAAGGCCTGCCCAGTGTGAAACACGAGCAACAGTGCTCAGCGCTGCCTGTGCTGGGAGGGAAGGAGGACGAGCAGGCTGAGAATGAACTTCATGCATGTGAGCGCTTCATATTCTCCCTGAGGCACAGAGCTGAAGCATTGTTAAAAAAAGAGAAAATAAAAATAAAACATGTCCCCTTATGTGACACATGAGCAGGGACATATTATTAATTAAATTTTAAGACTTTTATTTTGTCTTTATTTGTTTTTGGAAACCTCATCCTGCCCGTGGGTGAGGTTTAAAAAAATTGCAAATCCGCTTGGCCTTTTCACATGCCTGTCAACTGTATGGTTGGATAGGCAGTGAAAAATTTTACTTAATTGATTCTATAATGGCGTTAACAGGCCTTTTAATTGCTGGCGGCTGCACTGCCGATTCCCACGCACGCTCACCGACCTATCATGCGACTGCACATTGACGCCGGGACGCTCGCTCAACGTCAACGCATGTCATTTCACGCTTGAGCATCGGGCGTGCACCCACCTGCCAAGCTAAAAATTTTGCACTTGATAATGCATCTGCAATCAGATTATCCCATCCCACCACATGTATAATCCGTAGATTAAATGCAGTAATAAACTCCATCTGAATAGCTTTGCACTTCAGTCTCGCAATTTGTCTAGAAACTTTAAAGGATTGTTGTCTGTACAAGCAATTGTTTTTGACACATTGTTTGCAACCTAAATCTCAAATGCTAACACCAAACCCAAAGTCTCCTTTTCGATAGTTGAATGTCTTCTCTTTTGTGCACTCAACTTCTGTGAAAAATACCCTATCGGTTTTTCAATTCTAGTGTCATCTTCTTGTAAAGCACAGCCCCAATGCCTATATCATTTGCGTCAACGGCTAACTTAAATTGCTTGGTGTAATTCGGTACTGCCAAAATTGATATTGTAGTTAATACAGTTTTCAAGTTGTCAAATGCCTTCTGACACTCCTGTGCCTTGAAACTTCTTTTTGAATAGTTCAGTCAGTGGAGCAACCACACTGCACAAATTTCCAATAGAACCCACTTACGCGTAGAAATCTTGAAACTTCTCATTTTGTTGTAGGCACAGGGAACTCCACGATAGCCTTGACTTTCATATATCTCGGAGCCACCTTACCATGTCCAATGTTATGGCCTAGATACGTAACTTGTGATTTTCTGACTGAAAACAAGCAAGTCGTCAATATAAACAACACACTTGCTCAGATCTGCAGTTACTTTGTTTGTCAGTCTTTGAAATGTTGCAGGTGCATTCTTCATACCAAACGTCATAACTTGAAACTGACATAGTCTATCTGGCGTCACAAAAGCCGATATCTCCTTTGCTCTTTCCAATAACAATATTTGCCAATATCCCTTTAGCAAGTCAATTTTTGTGATAAATTTTGACTGTCCCACTTTCTCAACAGAATCTTCCAATCCTGGTATAGGATATGAATCCACTTTTGTCATCGCATTCACCTTTCGATAGTCCACACACAATCTTTGTGTTCCATCTAGTTCCGGTACCAGCACAATAGGCAAACTCCAGTTATTGCAGATAGACTCAATGATACCATTTTGAAGTATGAATTTCTGTACTTGTGATAGCTTTGCCGGATTTAATCTATAAGGATCTTGCCTTAGCAAAGATGAAACTTCAACACATACATCATGTATAGCTAAATTTGTCCTCTCCAGCTTATTTCCACAAATATCTTTGCGTGAGCGCAATATCTTTTCCAAATCACTTTGACACTTGTCTGGAAGGTAACTCAATATTACATTTAAACTTTCAAGTACCCCCTCATTATCCAACTATCATTTTCAGAATCCTGCATTTCTATTCTTTTTTCATTATCAACCATCACTAATATCTCCTTTTGGTGTTCTTCCACGTCAAAGTACTTTTTAAGAATACTTACATGACACACCTTCTGCTTCTTTCTTCTATCTGGAGTATTTATTAAATAATTCACTTCACTCAGCTTCTTTTCAATCCTGAAAGGCCCACTAAACCTTGCCTTTAATGAGTCACCCACTACTGGTAACAGAATTAGCACTTTCTCCCAGCAACAAAACTATGAACTATAGCTTTTCCATCTGCTTTTATTTTCATCACTTACTGGATATCTTTACATGATCCCTAGCCAACTCACATGTTCTGTCCAATCTCTCTGAAATTTGATACATAATCCAGGAGGGTAGTTTCTGAATTTTGACCCACCAATTTCTCATGAATCAAGTTCACTGGTTCGCTTACCTCAGGAGCATAAACTAGTTCAAAAGGACTAAAACTAGTTGGTACATTAGGAGCATCCCTAACAGCAAACAACAAGAATGGAATTCCTTATTCCAATCCTGTGGGATAACTCTGATTACATGCTCTCATCATCATTTTTTGAGTTTGATGCCATCTTTCAAAACCATTTGTGACTCAGGATGATAAGTTGTTGACTTCAACTGTTTTATTCCTAAACTGTTCATTACTTCCTTAAACAGCTGTGACATGATATTTGACACCTGGTCTGATTGTATTTCTTTAGCTAAACCATATATTGCAAAAAAAATTTAGTTAACTCTTCCACAATTTTCTTTGTTGTAATGTTTCTCACAGAATCATAGAATCACAGTGCAGAAGAGGCTCTTCGGCCCATCGAGTCTGCACCAACACATGAGAAACACCTGACCTACCTATCTAATCCCATTTACCAACTCTTGGCCCATAGCCTTGAATGTTATGACATGCCAAGTGCTCATCCTGATACTTTTTAGAAGATGTGAGGCAACCTGGCCCCACCACCCTCCCAGACAGTGCATTCTAGACCATCACCACCCTCTGGGTAAAAAGGTTTTTCCTCGCATCCCCCCCAAACTGCCTCCCCCTCACCTTGAACTTATGCTCCCTTGTGACTGACCCTTCAACTAAGGGGAACAGCTGCTCCCTGTCCATGCCCCTCATAATTTGTACACATCGATGAGGTCGCCCCTCAGTCTTCGCTGCTCCAGTGAAAATAACCCAAGTCTATCCAGCCTCTCTTCATAAATTAAATGTTTCATCCCAGGCAACATCCTGGTGAATCTCCTCTGCATCCCCTCCAGTGCAATCACATCCCACCTACAATGTGGCAACCAGAACTGCACACAATACTCTAGTTGTGGCCTCACCAAGGTTCTATACAACTCTAACATGACCTCCCTACTTTTGTAATCTATGCCTCGGTTGATAAAGGCAAGTGTCCTATATGCCTTTTTCACCACCCCACTAATGTATCCCTCCACCTTCAGAGATCTATGGACACACACGCCAAGGTCCCTTTGTTCCTCAGAACTTCCTAGTGTCATACCATTCATTAAATACTTCCTTGTCAAATTACTTCTTCCAAAGTGTATCATCTCACACTTTTCAGGGTTAAATTCCATCTGCCACTTATCTGCCCATTTGACCATCCTGTCTATATCTTCCTGTAGCCCAAAACACTCAACCTCACTGTTAACCACCCGGCCAATCTTTGTGTCATCCGCGAACTTACTAATCCTACTCCCCACATAGTCATCTATGTCTTTTCTCAAAGGTATTGTTTCAGAAAACCTGGTAGGTACATCCGTTATTGTCAGTAAGTACTGATTTCCATTTTAATCTCAGGGAGGAGTCCTACAAAATCAATCATGACCCTAGTAAAAGGTTCTACAAAGCTGTAATGGGAATTAAAGGTGCCGGCTTAATCACTGCTTGTGGTTTCCCTTTCACCTGACATGTGTGACATGTTCTACAGAATTGGACTACATCCCTATGCAATCCAGGCCAAAAAAAATGTTTTTGTACCTTCGTCTGTGTCTTTCTAATTCCTAAATGTCCCCCCAATAGAATTTCATGAGTTATCCTCAGGATCTCATTTCTACATACAAATGGTATAATAGTCTGATCCAGCTTTCATTTGCTGAAGCATGATAAGGCGTCCATTTTCTTATTAAAATGTTACCCTTAAGGTAATAACATTCTGGAATACATTTTGCCTCTGTTTCTGAGTAAGCTGTCTGACTTAAATGTTTTATTTACAAATCATTTTTTTCTGTAACTCCACTAATCTCCTTGAATTAAACACTTCAACTAAATTGTCCTCTAGTCTTTCTTGTTGAACGATCTTATCAAACACAGTGTCAGATAATTGGATTTCCAGACCTTCTCCCTGCTTTTGTTTGACCTTTCTGTTATTCCTGTTTTAACCTATGAGCCGATGATCTCATTATCACACAATCTGGAAACAATCCAGGGTGTTTTTGCTGCAACACTTCTGTTGAAAACACTTATACACGCTGCTCAGCTACCACAGGCATCACCCACATTTATGATCCAGCTATATTATTACCCAGAATAAACTGAACCCCTGCAATGGGCAATTTTTCCACTATTCCAACAATCACCTCACCTGTTTTCCACTTGCTCTTTAAATTTATCTCCCACAATGGAATAGATTTAGCATCTCCGTGAACCCCACTTATTGGGTGGAATTTTCCAAGTCCACTGGCAGCAGGCATGATAGGTGGCATGATGGCATAAAGGCAGGTCGCAATCGTCCACTCAGCCCAACGATAGCGGGCAGTGGTTCCCACCATCAGTGAGCAGGGAGCTAATTGTAATACATTAGCATATAATTAAAAGGCCATCCCGCCAGGCTTTTGAAACCCCACCGTATCATCCGTCCTTGTCGGTGTAAGAGCACACCGATGTGTTTCACAACAGCACACAGGCAACATGCATTTGGCGGCTTTCACTTTGGGGGAGCTGAGGTGAGTGAGCAGCAGCATTCTCCAAAGCTCTCCTGGTGTTTATAGGCCTCAGGGACACTGGGTGGAGGTGGGGGGGGTGTGGCGCAGGGGAATGCCAGGCCCCAGACATGACTGTTGAGGGTGGTGTCAGGCGCCAAGTGCTGACCAGCCTCGGAGGCGACTGCTGAAGGGGACGGGCGGTCAAGTGCTGCCCTAGCGCTGCATCCCACGCACAGGCAATTGAGGTGAGGGGCAGGGTAAGTGAGGGCAGTGTCCACGAATTAGGGACACCTGTGTAAACTGACTATGTCTCTGCAACTGAGACAGATCCGGCGAAGCCACAGTGATGTGAGTGGAATCGGGCTCCCAGACTGCCCATCCATGCAAGCAACGTGGAGGCACCAAAGGGCCACCAAGTGCTCCAAAACTTACCATCTTGCCCCCACAACTCCAGCACAGACTTCGAGTCCTCCAACACTTAATTGGAGGGTGGAGCAGTTGGATTGCACATGTTGTACAATCTCTTCGTCAATGCTGGCCATGTAGCAGTCACTGCTGGAGGTGCTCACAGCCCCTTGCAATCTCAGCAGCCCGGTTTGGACCAGTGTCTCCCATGTCACAGGTTGACAGGGCAGCGATGCAGCGCACTCATCTCTGGCCATCTGAGGGGTGAGCAGCACTCTCCAGAAAGCATTAATGGGCAGTCACACAGGGACAGGAAAGGTGCTAAGTACAGCCATGTTAATTATGTCTCTTTCTCTTTCATGCTGCAGGAGGACCACATCAGGGTCATGGATCTTGGTGACCTAGCTGTGTGTCTGATGTCCTACAGAGACCGTAGAAGATGGAGGAAAGAATGACTGAGGCTCTTGGCCGCGCAAAGGCAGGAGCAGCAACCTCATGAAGAAGGGGCAGCAGGGGCATCTCGCACATGCTGCCCAGGAGCGACAGTGAGCCATGGCTGGTCAGCGTCTAGCGACACCTAAGGTCTATAGACGCCACCTGCCATTCTTACAGATGACTGAGAACCAGTGTCGCCAACAATTGTGCATGTCTAGGGACCTGATGGCTCACATCTGCCACTTACTGCAGGACTTGGCACCAAGGGGACATGGAAGGCATCCACTGCTAGTGGCTGTGAAAGTGACTGCGATGCTCAATGTCTATGCCAGTGGCTGCTTTCAGGACTCCACAGGCGGCCTCTGTGGGATTTCACAATCCGACACCCACAAATGCATCCATGAGGTCATGGATGCCATCTTCTCCATGGCACACAACTTTGTGCATTTCGCCCAGGACTAGGACAGCCAGGGTGCAAGGCCCTTTGGATTCGCCCTGATCTCGGGATTCCCACAGGTGCAGGGTGCAATTGACTGCACTCATGTGGTGCTCAGGTCTCCATCACTATACTCAGTGGACTTCATCAAAAGCAAAGGCTCACTGCATCCCCATGACAGGAGTGAACATGCAGCTGGTATGTGACCATTAGAAATGCATCCTGCAGATGTGCGCACGGTTTCCAGGGACTGTGCACGACGCTTACATCCTCAGACGGTCACAGATCTCTGCAGTCTTCCAGAGTCCACAGAAGCTGCAGGGTTGGCTCCTTGAAGACAAGGGCTACCCGCAGAGACTGTGGCTGATGACATCCATGCAGCGGACTCAGACTGCAGCAGAGCGACGCTATAATGAGGCTCATGCAGCAGCTTGCAACTTGGTGGAGCAGACCATCGGGATGCTGAAGATGTGGCTCCGGTGCCTGGAACGGTCTGGTGGAGCCCTGCAATGCAGTCCACAGAGGGTATCACGCGTTGTTGTCATCTGTTGCACCCTTTACAACCTGGCGCTGCAACAGGGAGAGGAGCTGGCAGAGGAGGAGATGGAGGAGCTGCACATCTCCACTGAGGAGTAGGATGCCGATGGAGATGAGGGTCTCACACTGGCTAGATGAGGCAGGCGCACTCGGGAGGCCCTCATAGTTGCCAGATTTGTGGAGGATGATGATGACATGCAGTGAGGTGTCCTCATAGATCCTCATGTCGCAGTTGTGAACGTTTGACTCCATTCTGGCTTATCTCAGTGCCAATATCCTCTGAGAATACTCCTGTCATGGAGATGCAGTGGAGACCCTAATAGTCACTCGACCACAGGAGGATGATGACAACATGCAGTGAGGACATGTCATAGATTTTCACATGTCCTCTGAGAATGTCTGACTCCTGTCTGGCTGAGGGCAGCTCACTTGCGCTCCATGATCAGGGCCATCTCGGAGATGCAGCCATGAAACTTTAGATGCATCTGATGCTGTGTTTGCCTTCAGTACCTCAGACCTTCAGGAGGGCTGATGCTGGCGTGATGGGGGCCAGACCCACCTTAAAATTGCTGAGAGCGCACAGAAAGAATGAGCGAGCTCTCTGGCACCTGCCCACTACGTTCTGGCAGCAATGACCAGTACCGACAATGTCCAGGCATCAGTAATATTTCCAGGGAGTGTGAAGATGGACCATCACAGAGCAGAGGGAAGAGGCCCTGGAGTGAGAAACCTGCCTTTTATCTTGCGCAGAAATGTTTCACATCTGAGTGACAAAAACTATGCTCATCAGAACAAGGGGCCACAGACAGCTTGACATTCTTAGGAGTGTATTAACAATAATGAACAGCATGTACAAGTGATCAACACCCTTGGTAAGGCTGTGCAACTACTTTTACCTAACTTTCCTAACCATGCCACTACATCTTGGTGCTCCCCAGACATCCCTTCCTGTTGCTCCTGAGCTTGCCTTTGCAGCTCCAGCAACTGTGACATGACCAAGTCCAGAGGCTCGACATCTGACTCAGATTCAGCAACGTCCTGGCCTCCAGCAATCCTCCGAGTGCCAGGGACCTGGGAAGTCCCTGCCTCCACCTGCTGTGGATCAGAAAGGGCGATGTGCTCAACAGATTGTGATCCCAAGTCTACTATAAAGCTAGGTCCCACTGAGGTCTGTGTCTCTGTGCTGGTGGAAGGTGTGTGTGAGCACTGTGACAGGAATTCAGGGAGGGTGCCTTCAGATTTCTCTTCGGAGGTTTCTTTGGAGCTTGATTGGAGGCCCTGGGTCATGGTCTCTGTCGGCTGTTTGGCAGATGTGCCTGTGAAAGCAAAGGGAGATAATTAATGCATGGCAGTGGCCTGTGAAAGAGGGCACACCACTCATGGCATGCTTATCTAATGGATGCTGCACTGCTGGATCCTCACTTGGTAGAGCAGCGCTGAACTCACCATCAGCACAGGACCGGTCCCGATCATCGCCGACCGGCTGGATGGCTCTGTTTTCAAATTCTGTCTGAACCTGGATCCTGGCATCCCTCCACCTGTCTGCAACCTTTCCCTCCTGTTGTGAGCCAGTTTGTCCTGCATGGATAGAGATGGGGAGAGTGTATCAGGACTCCTGCCGGGCTAGATGATAAGTATGCCTGGCCTGTGTGGGTGGTGGGTAGTCCCATGGACGGGATGAGGACAACGATGGTGTGTGTGAAAGAGTGACTGGTGATATCCCTTACACTGACAGTGAGTGAGGGCCCTGTGGATGTGTGATGGGTTTGTGAGTGTGTGAGTTGGGAGTGATGAAAAGAATGACTTACCCTGTGGAACAGAGGAGATCATTCATCCTTTTGCGGCAGTGGATGGCCATCCTCCTCTGCAGGGCATTTGCACTGATCATCATTGCCACCCACTTGCAAGCTAGATGCTACCCATCCTGCAGCCAGAGCGGGAGTACGGCAAGTCCTGGCGGGCCTCCACGGCATCCAGCAGTGGCTCCCGGGACCCATCGTTGAAGCAGGGGGCTGCAGTCCTTTTGCGTTTGCTGGCCATGTCTCCCAGACAGCCGTGGTGAGCTGGTGGAGATGAGAGCTTTGCTGGCAGCTGCCTTTTAAAGGTGGTGGCTGGCGCGATGCAACAGGTGGCTGATGGCGAGCGGGCGAATGAGAAGCCGCCCACCATGGAAATGGCGTGTTTCCTGGGAAAGCATAAATAAAGAGTCCGACTCCAGAAGTTATGGAGTGAAAACCCGTCGGCGGGTAGGACTCCATTTTACCCGCCCACTACCACACTTAGTGAACTCAGCAGTCGCCTCCGAGGCAGGCCAGCACTTGCTCCCAGACACCATCCCACCACCTCCACTCAGCAATCGCCTCCAGGGCCAGGCATCAGTTGACCAATCTCCCCGGCACCTGTAAACAACAGGCGAGCTATGGAGAACGCTGCTGCTCACTCACCTCAGTTCCCGCAAAGTGAAAGCCGCCAAGTGCATTTCACCTGCGTGCTGTTGTGAAACATGTCAGCATGCTTTCCCGCCAATGTGGACAGACAATACAGAGGGATTCCAAAAGCCTAGAGGTATGGCCTTTTAATTATATGCT
Source organism: Carcharodon carcharias (assembly GCF_017639515.1). NCBI lineage: Eukaryota > Metazoa > Chordata > Chondrichthyes > Lamniformes > Lamnidae > Carcharodon > Carcharodon carcharias. The sequence continues at coordinate 88,816,419 of NC_054475.1, forward strand.
GATGTATTTCAATTTGCTCCCCACCAATCAATGGCGGGAAACGCGGCCCGCCATTGGCGGCTAAGCGGACAATCGTGACCTGCCTTCATACCATCATGAAGCAGGTCGCACCACATTTTCTACGCATGCAACCTATCGCACCCGCTGCCAGTGGGCTCGGAACATTCCACCTAAAATCTTTAAACATTTCTGCAACCTGCTCTTCCAAGTTCTCTCAGGTAAATTGTGAACACATTCTCTTTATCTATCACTAATTCTCCTTGTTTTACCTGTACACACAACATTGGATTTTCCTGTGCCTGAACCTCAGAACTCACAGTACTTTTATTTCCAGCACTTTTCAGCACCCCTATAATTCCAACAGATTTTCCCGGCAATTTCCACACACAGACTTCATATGTCCAACTTTATTACAATGAAAATACTTCAATTTTCGAATGTCACTCTTACCCTCAGCTCCTTCCCTTTTATTCTGAGAAAAAACTTCCTGCGAATTTCCACTTACTCCTTTTCTTACCTGAATACCCACCTTCTTTCACCTTCCCACTTTCTATCCTTTTCTGATTTAAAAGGGTGATGAAAAAAAGGTTTAGCTCAATGAACGAACTCATAATCATCAGCTACCTCTGCTGCTTGTCTCACCATTTGAACCCTCCATTCCTCCGCATGAGTTCTTACTACCGAAGGAATAGAACCTTTAAATTCTTCCAAAAGAATTACTTGTCTAAGAGCTAGATATGTTGTATTTATCTTTAATGCCCATGTCCACTGATCAGAATGACTTTATTTTACTCTTTCAAACTCAATATAAGTTTGCCCAGGCAGTTTTCCCATATTCCTAAATTTCTACCTGTACGTCTCAGGAACCAACTCATGCACTCAAAGTAGCCTTTTTTTTTAACCACACTGTGGTTCACTGACATTTCTTCTGACAGTGAAGCATAAACCTCACGTGCTCTTCCCACCAACCTAGATTGTAACAACAATGTCCAGTTTTTCTGTGGCCATTTCATCTGTTTAGCTATCTTCTCAAATTTTATAAAGAATGCTTCCACATCTCTTTCCTCAAACTTTGGAAGAGCTTGCACAAATTTAAACATGTCCCCACTGCGTTCTGGTCTGGACATAAGTCTTTCCTCACCTACTTGCATCTCATTTTTAACTGCCTGCATTTTAAGCTGAAACTCTCTCTCTTTCTCTTTCCTCCTTTCTAACTTTGCTATTTTTAATTCCCTTTCTTGTTTTCTTTCTTTCTCCTGCCTTTCTGCCTGTTAACTTGGAAATGCTCTTCTTTTTTGCTTTTTTATTATCTGCTACCTCTTACTCATGTTTTTTCATTTCCTTTGCTTGTTCAAGTTCAATCTTCTTCATTCCTAATTGAAATCTCACTACCTCCAGCTCTGACTGACTAGGGTCAGGTATCACTTCCAGCTTTAAATGCTGTTCTATATCTTCAATTAAACCTGCTTTCTTCACCTCTGCAGGTAACCCCAATTGTAATTTATCTGCCAATTCCATTAATTTAACTTTAGTTGCCTTTTGTAAACCAGCCAAAGTTATAACTTCAATTCCCAACAAGTCTGAGCAACTGGCAAAGCCATATTGCAGTCTCACGACTTCAAAAAAACTTCATGCCAACTCCTGAATTCAAAGTGCTTCTCGTACTTGTAACCTCAAGATTCACCAACACCAAACCAATCAAAGAATTTCAAATATATCCTGCAAAGAGCCCCCAACTATGTTATGGCACAGCCAACGGCAAATGCTGAGTTGTTCAAATCCCAAAGTGAAACTTGAAACAACTGCCACAACTTGTTTTGCAATTTGTATAAATTTCAAGATGTGTGCCTTGAATTCAGTAGCAATATGAATACCAAGTCTTATAAGTTTTTATAAAACTCGGTTAAACATTTATTGACAAGAAAATGATTTTTAAGCACATACATATGTCTTCAAATTACTACTATGATAACTGTTAAATCCCCTAATCAACCTATCTCCCTGTTACACTTACATTAAGGGAACTGTAAGACACATAGGCCAGAATTTTTCACTTGGCTTGTGGGTGTGCGCTCAACACGTTCAAGTGTAAAATGACGTGCGATGACATCGGGTGAGCGTCCCGATGACATCACGCATCCACACGATAGTTCAGTCAGCGGACACACATGGGAGTCAGCAGCGTGCCCATCAACAATTAAGCGGCCTATTAAGGCTCTTCAGCAATTAATTGATTGGAAGTTATCACTCCCCGTCTAACTGTTCGATTGGCGGGCAGGCAAAACGGCCAAGCGGCCTTTGCATTTTTGGTGAAACCTCATCCATGGGCAGGAGGAGGTTTCGACCAGTGATTAGAAAAAAAAAGCTCTTTACACTCATATTTAACATGTCCCTTGTGGGACTTGTTTTCATTATTTTAAAAATCTTTATTTTTATTGATAAAAATCTTCGGTTCCCTGAGGCAGCTCTGTTCATCAGGGAGCTTTTACTGCGCGCACCCGTGTACACATGCAAACTTCAGTGCTCACACTCCTCCCGTCACCACCCCGGCAGCGTTTCACATTGGCTGGCCATTAATAAGGAACTCAGTAAATAATGTTCTGCTACTTTTTGTTGATACTTTTCCTGCTCAGGTTAGGAACTGGCTATCAACATTTTTTGTGCACTAATGCTAGCCATGGTACAGTTGTGAAAGGGTATATGACATCATCCAGTTTCAAATCAGTTTGTCCTGTGGCGCCTCAGGGTACTCTGATTTTCCATTAAGTGCCTGAGAACTGTACAGGGAGAGAGAGAGAGAAATGATCAGATGGACAGAAATCAAAAAGAGTACAAACTCACTGTGGGAGATAAATAACTAGAGATGGGCAAGTGATCTCAGAGACAGATATATAAAAGCAAACTTTATTTTTGTCTGCAAGCAATACTCTGAGAGGTCAGCTAGTGTTACAATTATATTCTGGAGTTACCATCCTGGCCATTATCTCCCCTGCAAAATACAAGTAACTTTACAATGGATCATGTTAGGAACTTTAAGAACCAGTCTTGCTTGGCTCTTCACTGCACATGCAGTGCTATTCTATTAACAATAATGTGAAAAATAGAAAATACCTCAGTCATAAATAATAAACACTGTCAGGGCTTAAAACTTGTGATTAAGTGATTGGAGGCTGATCAGGGGCCTATTACTTCAACATCACCTGTTTTCTCTCCAACTTTAGGGCAATGCCCAAGGAAACCACGTCATTCGCAGTCAGAATTCAAGTTAGTCCAAGTACCAGGTACCATTGTTTACTTATCCATCTGTTCAGAATCTTATTGGGATGGGAAGTAGTACATCATTTTCCACTAAAGCTTCACTTTCTCTTACCTCCTCATTTCTTTAGTTGTTTTGACTTACTCTCATCCTTGATATTTAGACAGCTCCTGGCAGTCAAATACTTATTTTGATGAGGAACAGGAGAATGCCTATTTCTCTTCATAACTGACAACCTACTAATGAAATTTAAGGAATTCACACCCTTGAAATAGACATTTCAATAAATTTGATAATAAGCTGATAATTAGAGAGAAAACAAGGAGTCCTCTAATTTCATTGAAAGAGATTTCACGCCAGAATTGTTGAGCTTCACTTTTAGATGCCATTTACTTTTATCATTATTCCTCTCTCTTAGATATCACTGGTCTGAAAGACCCTCACCACAGCCAGATAACCATTGCCTGATTTCTTTACTGACCCCTTCGTAACTGCGGGGCTCTTCTGATTTTAGGGTTCCTCTATTGAGCTCATCTCGAGAGCAGCTGGTCTGCCATTTTACGAGGTTGAGTGAGAAAAAGTGAATATAAAGAGGGGAGGAAAATCCTTCATTGGCTCACCCTTATGCCACTATGACTGTTCAGCTAATGTTTATGCATTGCTATTTTGCAGATTGGCTTCCTGGTCCTATCCTATTTGGAGTTATTATTGACAGGACCTGTATCCAATGAGAGTAGAAATGTGAACACTTGGTCTCTTGCCAATATTATAACAATGATCTTCTCCATATAAGATACTGAGAAAAGACATCCCTCCATACTAGATCGCTTCACTGTCCAATTCAATGTCATCCAATGCCTGAACAATAACGCGAAAAATACAGAATAAATAAACACAGAATCACTCTACAAAATAAACCAATCACAAATCAAACTTGTTATCCATGATTTTCCAATTGAGAATATTCAATTTATATCACAGAAATCATAGAAAGCTTATGACACAGAAGGCCATTGACCCCTCATGTCCATGCAAATTACATGTTCAAATTGGGCAATCACAATTTGAAAAGCAGGTGGAATGTGTTATACTGGATCTTCGCTAACTTTACTCCATGTAAGCAGCAAGGAAACAAAAATAATAGTATTTAATTGTTGCTGGATAGATATTTGGCAGCAACTTGTAAATTGGCTTCAATGTCATTTTCGAATTGCCTCAGCCTTTGCCATTGTGCCTAGGAATGGTGGTTATCTATGTTATACAGGTATCAACTATGAAAAGTAGTGGTGGAGGAAAATGTGGCACATAACATCATAAAATCATTATGCCCTTATGAAAACATATCTTCACAAAAGTGGATTATTACTTCCATTATCCAAGGTTTCTAGTGGGGACCCAGTACAGCAGTTCATCAAAGCATCTTCCATCCTGATTGCCTCTGAAAATGGAGCAGACTGCCTTTCAATTCTCATGGACCTTCCTGCCAATTGTTCTAATTCATTTTTGCTCCAGTAGCATTACTGATGCCAATGAGAAAACACTCTCTGACATTTTTGGAAGAATGGGAGGACCTAGAGAGGGACACTAGCCAGGTTATATTGCACAGGGGGTACTTCTGTGCCCAATTGCTGCTACGCACACATCTACATCCACATTCAAAGGGCATCACTTGGGGAGATGATTGATGCATGTGGAAATTCTTTTTCCAAAGAAAGCACAACAATAAAGTAAAACAGAAATAATGTGAATGCCTGATTAACTGTAATATTGAATGCCTCCTCAGAAGCACCCCAATTACAGATATCATATTTTCAGTGGCACTTTATGAGAAAAGGCATTCTAGGGTCATCAAAGCAATGCCTATTTGGCTGCACCTGTCAAGATGCCATCAAACTCCTCCTCCAGGTCCCATGCCCTAGGAGGGCATTGGCACCAATGGACTTCCATTGGATTGATCCATGATTATGCTTGGCAAAGTCCTGTAGCCGTTTGCTGTTGCCTTCTGCAGTATGGCTGATCAAGAAATTCTCCCAACCTTACCACCTGCCATCAGGGATATTTGAAAGATTTACAGGATAATAATCAACCTGTTTGGCTACAAAAGAATGTACATATCATGGCGATCAAGTCCAGAAGTGGGATTTGAATCCGAAGCTTCTGGCCCAGAAGTAGGGATGCTACCGCTACACCATAAGAACACCCCTGCCACCACACTAATGGATGTTTTTCCTAACTATTGCAGATAGGGGATGCTCACTTCCCTAGGAATGGAGTGCATGAAACATGGATGGAGAATGGTTGCACTGGACTGATGCCCCTTTAGCATTGACTCAAGATTTCTAGGGCTTTCTTGATCAGGCAAAGCTGGGTCATGGAGAATTATCTTAATAACAATTACATCTTGCCTTTATTTAGTGCTTTTAACATAGAAAAATATCCCAGAGTTCAGGTCATCAGAGAGCTGGATGTAGAGCCATGTCATATCATGCAAAAACACTTTTACTTACCCTGCAGCATAAAGTTGGCACTTGCAATGAAAGTAACAATAGGCTTGGTTACATCTCCTGAAGGCATGCTATGTTACTAACTTATGAGAATGGTGTCATTAAGAGATGCAGAGGACAAATTTTCTCCTAACCACGTTAGGTACCACAATGGACGATTTAGTTGCAATCAAACAGGTGGCCATCCTTGCATCTAGGTTTTCCTTTCCCTTTATTTCTGCTTGTTACTTTTTAGCAGTCTCTCCTTTCAACTTTGGCAAAGGATGTTCATGGACTGAAAGACCCAGAGCCTTTCCAAAGTTTTTCAGAATATTTGTTACCTTTTTTTTATTCGTTCATGGGATCTAGGTGTTGCTGGCTAGGCCAGCATTTATTGCCCATCCTATTTACCCTTGAGAAGGTGGTGATGAGCGGGCTTCTTAAACCGCTGCAGTCCATGTGATGTAGGCACATCCACAGTGCTGTTAGGGAGGAAGTTTCAAGATTTTGACCCAGTGACAGTGAAGGAACAGCGATATATTTCCAAGTCAGGATGGTGTGTGGCTTGGTTGAGAACTTCCAGGTGGTGGTGTTCCCATCTATCTGCTGCCTTCATCCTTCTAGATGGTAGCAGTCATGGATTTTGAAGGTGCTGTCTAAGGATCCTTGGTGAGTTCCTGCAGTACATGTTGTAGATGGTACACACTGCTGCTACTGTGCGTTGGTGATGGAGGGAGTGAATTTTTGTGCATGTGGTGCCAATCAAGTGGGCTGCTTTGTCCTGGATGATGTCAAGCTTTTTGAGTGTTGATGGAGCTGCACTCATCCAGGCAAGTGGAAAGTATTTAATCACACTACTGATTTGTGTCCTGTAGATGGTGGACAGGCTTTGGGGAGTCAGGAGATGAATTAATCGCCACAGGATTCCTAGCCTCTGACCTGCTCTTGCAGCCATGGTATTTATATGACTTGTCCACTTCAGTTTCAGGTCGATGGCAATTCCCAGGATGTTGACAGTGGGGGATTCAGCAATGGTAATGCCATTGACTGTCAAGAGGCGATGGTTAGATTCTCATGTGTGTCTGTGTTTCTTAATTGAATTAAAGGCAGCTGCTCTGAAGGCTTTGATGTAACAGAAGATAAGCTAGGTTTGAAATGTTAAGTAGGTAAACATTGGTGTAAAGACAACATTTGCATTTTTAAATAAACCCGACTAGATTGATTTCAAAGGAGGGGTGAAATGTTTCGCCTAACCAGGAGAGGTTAAGAAACAGTGTGCTTATTTTTCCCAAAGATTACTGGTAAAATTGGTAATTTAATGGATTTTATTATTAGAGAGGTAAAAGTTCAAAGATGTGGTGAAACAATGGGAATTTACATTCAAAGGGGAAAATATGCATAAAGGAGAGAAGTTTGTGTGTAAGGGAAGAAATTCTAAGATCTAACAAACATGAAAAGTCTCTAGTATTGACGCCTCAAGCTGCTATCTACAAAGAACTGAAGTTAAGAAAACTCACTTTGATTTGGATTGTTCAGAGAATGGTGTATCTTTGCCTGGGTCTTTTAAAATCTATATATTTTACTGTTGCCTTAATGAAAGTCTAACTGGGAGTTAGATTAACTAGAGGACTTAGAAGTTATCATAGTAGTTATTTGTAGATCTATGTGTGTACTTAAAACCAATTTTTCTATTAATAAAGGTTCAATTTAGTTTTGTAAGAGATCAAAAGACTCGGTGGTCTTATTACTACTGAATCCAAGGTACGCATCTCGAAATTTACACAAATTGCAGTTGTTTCAAGTTTCCCTTTGGGATTTGAGCAGCTCAACATTTACAATCGGCTGCGCCATAACACTGAGGAGTCACGAATAATGCTGAACATTGTGCAATCATCAGTGAACATCGCCATTTCTAACCTTATGATGGAAAGAAGGTAGTTGATGAAGCAGCTGAAGATGATTTGGCCTAGGACACCACCCTGAGGAACTCCTGCAGTGATGTCCTGGGACTGAGCTGATTGACCCCCAACAACCACAACCATCTCCCTTTGTGTCAGGTATAACACCAACCAGTGGAGAATTTTTCACCCTGATTCCCATTGATTCCAGTTTTACTAGGGCTCCTTGATGTCTTACCCAGTCAAATGCCCTTAATGTCAAAGGCAGTCACTCTCACCTCATCTCTGGAGTTCAGCTCTTCTGTCCATTTTTGAACCAAGGTTGTACTGATGCCAGGAGCTGAGTGATCTTGGCGGAACCCAAATTGGGCGTTAGTGAGCAGGTTATTGCTAAGAAGTGCCACTTGATAGCACTTTTAATGACCCCTTCCATCATTTTACCGACAACCAAGCTAATGGGGCGGTAATTAGTCGGGTTGGATTTGTCCTGCTTTTTGTGTGCAGGAGATACCTGGGCAATTTTCCACATTGCCAGGTAGATGCCAATGTTGTAGCTGTACTGGAACAGTTTGGCTAAGGGTGCAGCAAGTTCTGGAGCACAAGTCTTCAATACTATTGTCGAAATATAGTCAGGTCCCATATCCTTTGCAATATCCAGTGCCGTCAGCCATTTCTTGAAATCATGTGGAGTGAATCAAATCGGCTGAAGACTGGCATCTGTGATCCTGGGGACCACCAGAGTAGGCCAAAATGGACCATCCACTCGGCACTTCTGACTCAATATTGTAGAAAATACTTCAGCCTTATCTTTTGCAGTGATGTGCTGGGCTCCCCCATCATTGAGGATGGTGATATTTGTGGAACCTCCACCTCCAGTGAGTTGTTTAATTGTCCACCACCATTCACAACTGGATGTAGCAGGACTGCAGAGCTTAGATCTGATCCATTGGATGTGGGATCACCTAGCTCTGTCTATCACTTGCTGCTTGCACTGTTTGACATGCAAGTAGTCCTGTGCTGCGGCTTCTCCAGGTTGACATCTCATTGTTAGGTATGCCTGGTGCTGCTCCTGGCATGTCCTCCTGCACTCTTCAGTGAACCAGGATTGATCCCCTGGCTTGGTGACAATGGTAGAGTGGGGGATATGCCAGGCCATGAGATTACAGATTGTGGTTGAGCTGCTTCTGACAGTCCAAAGTGCCTCATGGATGCCCAGTCTTAAGTTGCTAGATCTGTTTGAAATGTTTCCCATTTAGCATGATGGTTGTGCCACACAACATGATGGAGGGTATCCTCAATGTGAAGACAGTCACTTTGCAACAGTCCCTTTTAATTGCTTCAGTTTGTTTAAATTTCACTTGTTTGCAATTTTACACTTTCAGTATTAGTGTATAACCTGAACTCATTCAATCCATACCTGGTGCTATGGAAATTATGATAATGTACCGAACTTGGACTCGAAACGTCAACTCTTTTCTTCTCCGCCGAAGCTGCCAGACCTGCTGAGTTTTTCCAGGTAATTCTGTTTTTGTTTTGGAAAATTACGTGTAAATAGCACACTTCCATTTGTATCAGTGAAAAACCTATTTCTTACCATTTGTCATACATTGTGCCCACATTGGAATATTTAGGCTACTCCCTTTCAAATTCTGGAAACAAAACAGATCAACATATCTATAAGGGTACATCTCCTCTATGTAATTTTCTATTTTAAAGTCCATTGCATGGCACATGTCCCACTGTAATCCTGTATGATCTTGTGCATTTTCACAAGTAAACCTTCCCCAAAATACTGCTGTACTATTTATTATATTTACATAAGCATATTTCCTCATTACTCTGTACTGTTTAATATACCATTATGAGTACATTTCCCTACATCAATACTGTAGTGTTTAGTATGTTTACATGAACTCATTTCCTTACTGTATTCCTGCACATTTTAGAATACTTAATGATACATTTCTCTACTTAACCACCGCACTCTCTCTCTCTTTTGGCTCTTCTCATGTTACATGGGGGTCTCCACAATGCTGGTTGATCATCCTTCTCTATTCATATCAATCATCATTTTTAGATTTGACAGGTGCCTTTACAGCTGGATGCCCTAATGCACTTATCTTTTGCACTATCTAATGTACTTACATCAGTACATATTCAAATAATCTTTGAAAAAACTCAACAGGCCTGACAGCATCCGTGGAGGAGAAACAAAGTTAACATTTCGAGTCTGTGTGACCCTTCTTCAGAGCTCTGAAGAAGGATCATACAGACGTGAAATGTTAATTCTGTTTCTCTCTCCACAGGTGCTGTCAGGCCTGCTGAGTTCTTCCGGCATTTTCTATTTTTATTTCAGATTTCCAGCATCCACAGTATTTTGCTTTTATTCAAGTAATCCTTCACAGTTTAATGTGTATATAAGTAAATTGCCCCACAAAAACCTTGCAGTTTATTGTTTCCTACATTAATTCTGTAAGGAAATATACATATATACTTTCCCTACATTAATTGTACAATTATTTGATTGCATTTCTCCATAACCCTGCAATCTTTCTTTTATTTACACAAGTAAATGTAGCCTTATTTATCTGCATGACTACATTCGCCCACAGCAACTCTATAATGCAGATTTCATGCTGTTACCTCCTATTTTTGATGTAAATTATTATAATAGCAAAGGAGGTTAAATCAAATGAATCTTAGATAATTTAATGTTCTCTCTGTCCTTTCTCAGGTTCATGGGGTTTTTCAGATTATTTTTCTAGTGGTCATTTTCATGTGCTTTCTCATCGTTTGCTACATAATGCAGTATAATATACTGAAGATTGCAGTCAGAACAGCAACAGAGAAATGTGCAGTCTGTTGAGTTATTAGAAAACAAAGTTGTACTGAATGTAAAGTAATTAATGAATCTCTATTTGACCTGAGATATAAAATAAATATTGAAAAAGAATGCAGTTAGCCCACACTTGTAAGAACATACAAAATAGGAGCAGAAGTGGGCCATTTGGCCCCTCGAGCCTGCTGCACAGTGTTAGGAAATAGAGATAGTTTACATAATTTATATTTATACTGTGGGTGTTAGGAATGAGTTTTAGCTTTAAAGTTTAAATTTGATTTGTATCTCTGTATCTGAGTGTTAAGAAAAGGTTAAATTTGAGTTTTAGTTTCACTTTAAAAAGGTGCCTGCATTTCAAATGAAAGTTTTATGACATAAGCTAAGTTAAGAAAACTAGAGTAGAGGAAAATCAGTGCTGTTGCCTAGCAACAGCAGTCCAGAGAGGCAGGTCCCTCCCACAGTCACACACAGAAGAAGGGGAACGGCCGTTTGATTTTGGAAGCTGTTTGAGTTCAGTTGGTTTTGAAAGTAGTTGCCAGAAAGACTTTGGAGCAAAGGGGACAGATAGCTAGTCCCAAGCTAAATGAAAGACCCCAAAATCCAACGGAATGGAAGAAGACCTTCTAGTCAAAGGAAGGACAGGAACCTGGAAAAAGTACTGTTAGGAGAAGCTCAGAGGGGCAGAGAGAAAGGCCCCAAGCTTCAGATTTAAAGAGACAAAAGCTGCAGAAAGCAGATTTAAAATGAGAACAGCTTGCAAGGGGTCAGAGGTCCAAAAAGACAACTTTGTTATGGGCATGTGAAGCAGTGGTGCTGTTGTTGGCTGAGTCAGTGAAAGAGAGTGTGTGGAAGAAAGCTTGGATGCATTTGGTGACCCAGGAGAGAGAAACATCGGAAAGAGAGTTCAAAACCCCGGAGTTGAACCATTGTGGAAGGCATCTGAGAGAAAGCATCAGTTTGGGAGAAGATTCCAAAGCGAGTCTTTTGAGAGTGGAGATTGGAAACCCTCATGTGAATAATGGAGTTCAGTGAGACTGGTTGGCTCACAGTGTGACAAGCATCTGGGAGTTGAGGAGAGATTAGCCTCTGTCTGCGGTGGCATCTGTCACTTGGTTTCAGAATGTGGTGTGCCTGACTACAGTTTGTCTATAGGTTTACATGGACTGTACTAACTGTGAACATTAGAGTATAAGATAGCTTTAGTAACCTGTGTTATCCTTACAAGTCTGTGTATATCTGTAAAGGTGTAGTTGTGGGTGAAGGAGTATTGTAATATAGTTCATCTTTTCTTGCTTAATGTTTTATGCTTTTGTTAAAAGTTCATTAGCTAACTCCAGTGACTGTATTCAGTAGCCCCTCTCCATATATCTAAACAAAGAAATAAAAGCTAGGATCTGTCAGATTGGGTTCACCTGGGATCAGGCTTGTCCAGTGGTAACCTCAGCTGGGGATCATAACTCTCCTCTGAGGAATCATCATCTGCCAGGTGTTATTACACATGTTGAGGTTCTTTCAGAGGGAAAGGTATGAATTAGTGCTGGCAAGTTAAGAATGTTGTAACTTATAATCATGAAGATGATTTTTCACTCACTGCTGAAATCAAGTCAACATTTCACTAAGTTAAAATGCTCAGAGAGTTGATGCAGACATGATGGGCCAAATGGCCTCCTTCTACACCATAACATTTCTGTGATTCATTGGAGTGCTGTATATCTGTGCATTATGTTTAATTTTGTCACCAGCTAACTGAGAGGTCCTCATCTCTGATGACCAAGAACACAGAGATGCTACTGACCTCCAGTGTTTCCTCCTCTGCAGTTGTCAGTTGTGAAAACTGTGGAGTCCTACCTCTGGTTCCCTTTTCCTGCAAAGATGGAAAAAGCAGATCTATGACAGAATGTAATGACATTTGTTCACCTAATGGATGGAATACTTTTGGTGATGGTGACTATCAGGGAGAAGCACCAAATTGCATAAGCATGACATTGAGTGGCAGTGGTGGATAGATAGATGGGTATGTTAGGAAGTGCAGAGAAAGAGAAGTATGAGTGCACTTTGAAGCTAATTGGGTATAAGAGTGATGTAATGGAATGGGCTTGAACAAGGCCTAGTGCAGGGGTCAGCGAAATGCACACAGGATGTTGTAGGTGAACATACAACTGTACCCGCCTCTCCTGACCTGGTTAAGCTATTAAAGTGCTTCCTGCGCTGAATCCAGAAGCAAGGCACAATATTCCTTCTGTTGACCTCTTGAACTACCTCCATGCTTACTTTGTGGCAGCAGCATGTTTCTTCCTCCCAAAGCTAGGGCAGAGTATCGCTCTTTGGCTCCATGTTCACTCAATGTTCTTCATCTCTGGCGTCCAACTCCAAACCCCACCTTTGTATTGCTCCTTTAAATACTGGAGTTGAGATTGCATAATGTGGATCCTCATCAAACTCACCACCACACAATCAGCATGAAATAGGAAAGTCAAATGATCATGCAATACCTGCAATACCAAGTTAATAGGAGGCCCTTCATTTCTACTTTTGTCTGTTTGTTTAAACATCAGAGATGAGGACCTCTCAGTTAGCTGGTGACCCTCTCACAAGTTTTGTTTTTTTTTTCTTTCTGGTTCAACATTTACCAGAAAGAGGTTTGTAGGAACATATCATTTATAACTAAATACAACGCACAAGCTGTCCAATAAAAAAAGTGTATTACTTAAATGGAGAATATCTGCAGAATTCCGAGGTGTGGAAGGTTACAGGTGTTCTAGTGCATGGTTCACAAAAAGTTAGTATGCAGGTGCAGCAAGTAATTAAGGTGACTAATGGAATGATATATTTTATCACGAGAGGAATTGAACATAAAACTAAGGATGTTATGCTTCAGTAATACAAGGCATTGGTAAGACCACATCTCGAATATTGTGTGCAGTTTTGGTCTCCTTATTTAAGGAAGGATGGAAGTGCTTTGGAGGCTGTTCAGAGGAGATCTACTGGATAGATACCTGAAATGAGCGGATTGTCTTATGAGGAAAGGTTAGACAGACTGGGCTTGTTTCCATTGGAGTTTAGAAGAGTGAGAGATGACTGCATTGAAGTAAATAAGATCCTGAACAGTATTGACAAGGTGGACATGGAACGGATGTTTCCTTTTGTGGGTGAGTCCAGAACAGGGGGCACTGTTTTAAAATTAGGGGTCACACTTTTAGGACAGAGTTGAGGAGAAATGTTTTCTCTGAGAGGTTTGTGCGACTTTGGAACTCTCTGCCTCGGAGATCGGGTCATTGAATATTTTTAAGGCGGATGTAGATAGATTCTTGTTAGGCAAGGAAATCAAAGGTTATCGAAGTGTAGATGGGAATGTGGAATTCAAAACACAAACAGATCAGCCATGATGTTATCAAATGGCAGAGCAGGCTTGAGGTGCCGAATGGCCTACTTCTGCTCCTATTTCGTATGTTCATGTAACTGACAAATCAAACCTGTTAAATATACATCACCAGGTGTTCCACTAAATGCTTCAGTGTACATTGCATAAAATGCATCTCATGTACATTCTGTTAAATGCCCACCATATTAAATACTGCTCATGTGCATTCCTCCAAATATCCCACCTTCAAGCACTCTATTAAATGTTGTTCACTGCACAATATACTTCCCCACACATACCTGCTGGACACTGTACTAAATAGCCATGAATTCTACAAAATACCCACTGTGCATTCTGTTATATATCCAATTGTACTAAATATACTTATTATGAGTCAGTAAATATTTATTGAGTAGGCTACATTTCATTTCTTTCTCATGCCAAATTAATTGGTGTTTTGAATAAAACATGCTGCAGTATTTCAGCAGCTGCAGTATTTTGACTTCAAACTTCAACTATTTTTCATGACTGAACAACATTAGCAAGAACAAAAGCACAATGATCCCCTTTCCTACCCTCTCTGATTTGAGTTTGCAGGTCTCATTTCATCAGTTTAATACACTTTCTAAAGCTAATAGAACACCAAGAAAAAGCAACAGCCAGGTGTATAAATAGTGTATGCCAATTTTTTCTCACTCAGACGCATGCACAACTACACTTTAGAGAAAAGATTTCATATAAATTTCACCTCAAGCGAGATTTTGAAACTTGTCTTCTTTGTCAAACTTATTTGAACAAGAATTAGTGTCCAAATTTGCAGATAATAATTAATAGGAGGCATGGTAAATAATTCGACTGACCAAAGAAAGCTGAAAGTGTAAATTGATAAGATGTTGGGTTGGCAAAAAAGTCGTTGAGAGAATTTAATGTTAATAAGCAGTGTTTTATGATAAAAAAAATAAAAAATTATATTTTGAATAATAGATTTAATGATGTTGAAGAACAAACTAGGCATGCATATTTCTTCTGTCAATTTTGTATTGAAGTTTAATACAAATGTGCCTTTTATTTCCTTTAAGAAGATCTGTAAACATTTTTATTATTATGAATATTTTTGTACTCAGTAATGTTCCTTTACTTAGTAAACTCATCTGCTAGTTTAAAGCATGAGCTACTCATGTTAATCTAATACCTGCCAAAGATCACGTGGCAGTGCGTGATAGAAAACCTTGGGCTGCATTTTATGTGCCCCCACTGGGTGTGTTTTCAGTAGAGGGGAAAGTCACCCACCACCTTCCCTCCCACCCCCGAGCTCACCCCCATTTGGTGGGCACCAAAATCAGCAGACAACCTGCCATATTTAAATAAATAATCAAGGGTCAATTAGGCTTGTTAACAAGCCAATAGACCCCAAGAATAAGATGCCCACACTATTAAACGATTGGCATGGGCAGTCAGGTGGGAGTGGACAGGCCATTTTTTAAAAAACGTTTTCAAAGGGCAGGAAGGAAGGGGGTGCCCTTTGTGGATTGGGTAGCAGCCACTCAAAGATAGTACTCTTCCCCCTTCTTCCTACCTGTCTGTTCCATTAAACACACCACCCCCAACCCTTGCAACTCCCCACTAAACTGCCCAAACCCTCCCTGCCTAAGAGCCTAGACTTGCCTGGCTCAGGGATCCATGTGCCACCTTCTTGTTCCTGGTTGCAGTCCCAACAGCACCCACTAATGTACTCTTAGTGCTGCTGGGACTGATGGAGCAGCCAGCCAATTTGATTGGCTGGCAGCTCCAGAGAGCAAGAATTCCTCCCCAGTGAGGGGCAGGAGGCCAACACTGCCCCAATTTAGCCCACCTGCAGCATGTTATGGCCGTGGGGCGGGCTGCCGTGGAGTGGGTTTGCTCCACGCCAACTTTACTTCTGGGGACGGGGGGGACTTTAACATAGTAAAATGTCCAAGTGTGCTTCACATGAGTAAAATCAAAGAAAATTTGACACTGAGTCACATAAAGAGATATTAGAGTAAATGACCAAAATCTTGGTCAAAGGAATACGTTTTTAGGAATGTCTTAAAGGAAGAAAAGGGCAAAGAGTTTAGGGAGGAAATTCCAAAGCTTAGCACCTTGGCAGCTGACAGCATGATTACCAATTGACGGAGTGATTAAAATTGGGGATGCATAAGAGATCAGAATTGGAGAGCTGCAGAGAAGGACTGGAGGGGGTTACAGGGAAAGAGCGAGGTGATTGAGGGATTTGAAAACAAGGATGAGAAGTTTAAACAAGTATTTGTTTGCATTTCTTTTAATTTAGTATAGTGTTCACTGTTCGGAATTTAGTCTCCTCTACACTGAGGTGACTAAACGCAGCCCGGGTGACTGCTTAGCAGGATACCTCCATTCAGTCCGCAAGCTTGACCTTGAACTTCAGTTGATTGTTATTTTAATTCTTTACCTTTCTCCCACCCTGGCCTGCTTCGGTATTCCATTCAAGCTCAAAGTAAGATTGAGAAACAGTATGTCATCTTTCAAATTGGCACTCCAAAGCCTTTTGAACTCAGCATTTATTTCAACAATTTTAGATTGCAACATCTGGCGCTGTTTTGTTTTTCTTTTTTCTCTTGCTTCCCTCTCATTTCCTTTTGGATAGCAGTAATTTAGGAACTTGCCATTCATATCTCCTCTAGATGCACCTTTTGATACTTTACATGCCTCATTGCCACTCCTTTTGGTCTTGCACCATGAAAACTTTTATTATTTAATCTGGCCTTCCCCTCCATCATTTCATGGACCTTTCCTTGTTTCTTTTTGTTCTTTTTGCCCACACTCCCCCTTTCACTTACTCAAAACCTATTACATTTCAAACTTTTCCCAGCTGTTATGAAAGGTCATAAACATGAAATGTTAACTCTTTTCTCTTTTCACAGCTGCTTCAAGACCTACTGAGTATTTCAAGCTTTATCTATTCATTTTTTTTAAATCTTTCACGGGATGTGGGCATTAATGCCTGGGCCAGTATTTATTGCACAGCCCTAATTACCCTTGAGAAGTTGGTGGTGAACCACCTGTAGTCCATGGGGTTAGGTGTCATGAAAAGATATTAATGTGTATAATGTTATTGGAAATTATTTTTAAATTAGAGCTGTGGTAGGGTCTGTGTCTGTGTGTGACTTAATTGGATTGAAGCCAGCTGGTCTGGGTGCTTTGATGTATAGTAGAGGGATCTTAATTAGATAAACATAAGGCTAGAAAGTAAAGGCTACATTTGCATTTGTTGAATAAATCATTCAAAAGAAGGGAGTAAAACCTTGCACCTAGCTAGGAGACATCAAGTAATGTGTTTATATTACTAATAAAACTGGTGCTATGAAAGGGGTTTATTGTTAGAAGAGATGAAGTTCAAAGACCTATTGATACAATGAGAATTTACATTCAAAGGGAAGGCTAGATATAAACAGAAAGTTTTGTATGTGCAGGTCAGCGGCATGTAAGATCTAAGCAGCCTGTAAGCCCTACAACTATGTCTGCAAAGGAACCAATTGCAAGGAACCTCATTTTGAATTCGTAAGGTTAAATGTGCTTTTCCTGGGGAAGAATTTTCCCATCGGCGAGTAGGGGCGGGGCCTGCTCGCTGACACGTAAAATAACATGGAATGACGTCAGGCAGAACTCCCGACATCATCTCGGGTCATTTGTATTTTCAGGTCGGCGGGGGCGTAGCCAAGTCAGCTGTGCGCCCGCCAACCTGTCAATGGCCTATTGAGGCCATTCAAAAAACAATTAAAACAATTAGTGGACCAGGTCAGGAGCACTGATAAAGCATGAAACCTCATCCAGGGGCAGGATGAGGTTTCATGACTGAATTAAAAAATTAAGATTTACTTTTATTTAAAGTTATGTCCATGTCCCAACTCATGTGACATTGTCACATGAAAGGACCTGGATGGTAAAATGAAATTTTCAACAGAATAACTTTTTCACTTTGGGAACCGATCTCCCTGAGGCAGCATTTAGTGTCAGGGAGATCAGAGCACGCATGCGCGAAAAAGCACAATTCCGCATTTAGCATTCCACTCCCCCCTGCCCGCACAGGAAGCACATAGCGCTTCTGTGCGGGCGTCACACTGGGCAGGGGCACCGATCGGAGGGCTGCCCATCCATGCCCACTCCTAGTGCAGGAGTTACGGCAGGAAAGTGTTTCCCTCCTGGCAGCGGGAAAGTGTTGCCCCTAGTTTCTGTTTAAAGTCTATAGGTTATTTTTGCCTTGGTGAAGATCTACCTGGGAGTGATTAATTTGGGGATTTGTTTAAAAGTTATGATAGCAATTTGTAGACATGTATATGTGTTTAATTTCTTGTTAAATGAATAAATGTTTAATTTAGTTTATATAAAAAAACCTCTTGAAGCTTAGTGGTCTCATTTCTGAATTCAGAGCTGCATCTCAAACATACCAATTGAAAATATAGGTTATGACAGTTGTTCAAGTTTCCCTCTGGGATTTAAAAAACTCAGCCTTTACCAACTGCTGTGTCATAACAATTGGGGATTCTTGGCAGGACAATATTTGTAATTCCTCGATTGGTTTTGATTTGGTGAATCTTATGGTTATGAGTATGAGAAGCACATTGAATTCAGGAGTTGGTGAGGTATTTTTATAAATGGTGAGGTTGCAAAATGGCTTTGGCAATTGCAAGACTTGTCTGGGAGTAGAAGATAAAACTCTGATTGGATTACAAAACATCTCCAAAAATAAGTTAACAGAGTGGCGGATAAATTACAATTGGGGTTACCTGTAGGGGCTAGGAAAGCAGATATAATTAAAGGTATAGCACAGCATCTACACTTGAAAGTGATACCTGACACAAGTGAGTTCCAGCTGGAGGTAGTGAGACTTCAGTTACAAATAAAGACGCTTGAACTTGAACAAGAAAGTAAACTAAAAAACTTGAATTGGAAGCAAAGGAAAGAGAAATTGCATTCAAAAGGGAGCAAGCAGAAAGGCAGGAGCAAGAAAGGAAGCTGGAACTGGAAAGAAGGATAAAGAAAGAGAGGCAAGAGAAAGAGAGAAAGAAAGGGAAAGGGAACACCTATTTAAAAGGTTAGAAGTTAAAAAAGAGATCACAGATTCTGAGGAGAGTTCTGATGATGAAAAAAACCTTTAACCTAAACCCCTGTCGGGAGATGTTTAAATTTGTACAAGCTTTTCCAAAGTTTGAGGAAAAAGATATTGAAGCGTTCTTTATTTCATTTGAGAAGCTAGCTAAACAGATGAAATGGCCACAGCAGTACTGGACGTTATTGATACAGTCTAAGTTGGTGGGTAGAGCGCATGAGGTAAATGCTTTGCTGTCTGAAGAAGCATCAGTGAATTATGATGTGGTGAAAAAGGCTATTTTGAGTGGATATGCATTGGTTCCTGAAGCATACAGGCAGAAATTTAGGAATATGAGAAAACAGACTGGGCAAACTTATACTGAGTTTGAGAGTAAAACAATGTAATTTTGAATGATGGATACGGGTGTTAAAAATAGAGACAACATATGAAGCTCTTAGGGAAGTAATTCCTTTGGAAGAATTTAAAGACTCAATCCCTTCATAGTGAAAACTCATGTGGAAGAACAGAGGGTTCAAACTGTAAGGCAAGCAGCAGAGATAGCTGATAATTATGAGTTAGTTCATAGAGCTAAACATTTTTTTAGTCACCCTTTCAAATCGGAAAATGATAGAAAGTGGGAAGATGAAAGAAAGATAGGTAGTCCGGGAAGAGAATGAGTAGCTGAAAATTCCCAGTAAGTTTTTTTTCTCAGAATAAAAAGGAAGGTGCTAAGGGTAGAAGTGACATTCAAAAATTGAGGTGTTTTCATTGTAATAAAGTGAGGCACGTGAAGTCAGTATGTTTGAAATTGCAGGGAAAATCTGTTGGAATTATTGAGTTACAGAAAAGTTCTGGAAGTAAAAGTACTGTGGGTTCTGAGCTTCGGGCACAAGAAAAACCAGTGGTTTGTGTATATGTAAACCAGGAAGAATCAGTGATAGGTAAAGAAGTGGGAATGTGTTCACAGTTTACCCAAGAGAATTCTGAGGAGCAGGTTGCAGAAATGTTTAAAGACTTTGTGTGTGAAGGGAAAGTCTTTCCATGTGTACAGGTTGGAGTAGGTAAAGAAGCTAAAATTTAAAGAGACACGGGGCTAGTCAATCCTCAATGATGTGGGATAGTGATATTTGTTGTTCAAAGGGAGTATTGCAGGAGTAGGTGATAATAAGTGTAGTTCATGAAGATACTAAATCAATTCCATTGTGGAAGGTAAATTTAAAGAGCAAATGGAAGACAGGTGAAGTTATTGTTGGAGTAATGAAAAAAATGCCCATTGCAGAGGTTCAATTTATTTTGGGTAACGATATAGCTGGGTCACAGATTTGGATGATGCCTATGGTAATTGAGCAGCTTGTAAATGGGTTTTCAACAGAGGTGCTACAGAAGGAGCATCCTGGATTGTCTCCAGATAGTGTGATAATGACGTCAAGGGATACAGGTTAAAACAAGAAGGACAGGCAGTTCAAAGGCAAGAAGAAGGTGTTGAAATCCAATTAGCTGGCACTGTGTTTGTTAACATTGTTCAGGAGGAAAGACTGCGGGGCAATAACACAGGGAGGTTAGTGGAGTTAAAGAAAAATGATTTGCAATTAAAATAGCTACATCAGAAAGCTTACTCAGAAACAGGAGCAAAATGTATTCCAGTATGTTATTTCCTTAAGGGAAATATTCTAATGAGATAATGGAGGCCAGATCATGTTTCAGCAAATGAAAGCTGGAAGGAGGTGCATCAGATTGTTATCACAGCTGGGTATAGAAATGAGATTTTGAGAATTGCTCATGAAATTCCAATGGGAGGACATTTAGTAATTAGGAAAACACAGGAAAAGATACAGAGGATTTTTTTTGGCCAGGATTGCATAGAGATGTAGTCAAGTTCTGTAGAACCTGTCACACATGTCAGGCAACAGGGAAATCATAAGCAGTGATTAAGCCGGTGCCTTTAATCCCAATACCAGCATTTGAATAACCTTTTATTAGGATCATGATTGATTGTGTAGGACCCGTCCCTAAGACTAAAAGTGGAAATCAGTACTTACTGACAATAATGGATGTGTCTACCAGGTTTCCTAAAGTAATACCTTTAAGAAATAATACAACTAAGAGGATTGTGGAGGAGTTAACTAAATTTTTACAAGATAAGGTTCACCAAAGGAAATACAATCAGATCAGGGTTCAAATTTTATGTCACAGCTGTTTAAGGGAGTAATGAACAGTTTGGGGATGAAACAATTTAAGTCAATAGCTTATCATCCAGAATCACAAGGAGCTTTGGAAAGGTGGCATCAAACTTTAAAAACATGATGAGAGCAAACTGTAAGGATTATCCACAGGATTGGGATATGGGAATTCCATTCTTGTTATTTGCTTTAGAGATGCTCCTAATGGATCAACTGGTTTTAGCCCCTTTGAACTAGTTTATGGTCATGAGGTAAGAGGACCACTGAAATTGATTCATGAGAAATTGTGGGTCAAAATTCAGACACTATTCTCCTGGATTACATATCAAATTTCAGGGAAAGATTGAACAGAGCATGTTAGTAGGCTAGGGAACATTTAAAGACATCACAGCAAGTGATGAAAATGAAGGCAGATAAGAAAGCTCACAGTTTTGTTTCTGGAGAGAAAATACAAGTTTTGTTACCACTACTAGGTGATTCATTAAACGCAAGATTTAGTGGGCCTTACAGGATTGAAAAGAAATTGAGTGAAGTAAATGATTTAATACTCCAGATAGAAGAAAGAAGCAGAGGGTTTCATGTAAATATGCTTAAAAAGTACTTTGACAGGGAAGTGGAACAAAAGGAGGTATTAGTGATGGTGGATGAGAAAGAGGTAGAAGTACAGGACTCTGAAATTGATTTTCCTCTAATCAAATTGTATAATGAGGGGGTACTTGAAAATTTAAATGAAATATTGAGTTACCTTCAAAACAAGTATCAAAGTTATTTGGAAAAGCTATTGCAGTCACACAAATTTATTTGTGGGAATAAATTGGGAAAGACAGATTTAGCGATACATGATGTCTCTGTACAGGTTTTATCTATAATAAGGCACATCTTTATAGATTAAATTTGGTAAAGTTATCACAAGCATAAAAAGAAATTAATTTCAGGCTTCAAAATGATATCATTGACTCTAGTTACCTAGAGTTTGCCTATTATGCTGGTACCGAAACTGGATAGAACACAAAGACTATGTGGGGATTATCGAAAGGTGAATGTGGTGACAAAAGCAGATTCATATCCTATACCATGGTTGGAAGATTGCATTGAGAAAGTGGGACAATCGAAATTTATCACAAAGATTGACTTGCTAATAGGATATTGGCAGGTACTATTGTCAGAGAGAGCAAAGGAAGTATCAGCTTTTATAATGCCAAGTGGACTATAACAACAGAGAATGCACAACAGAGAAGATATTCAATGATCGAAAGAGATGTTGGGTTTGGTGTTAGCACTGCAGCATTTTGAAATTCATGTTGCAAACAATTAATCAGAATCAACTGTTTATACAGACCATAATCCTTTGAAGTTTTTGGACAAATTTTGAGACAAAAGTGCAAGATTTTTCAGATGGAGTCTATTATTATAACCATTTAATCTACAGACTATACATGTTGCTGGTAGAGAAAATCTGTTCGCAGATGCATTATCAAGAGTTTTAAGCTTGAAATTGGACATTTTAAAAAACCTGGACACTGAACTGGAATGTTTTCTCTTGATACCATAGACTTGTGAACATATATTGTTATGTTAATGCGTGCATCTGGTAAGGTAATAGTGTAATAAGTATAGGAGATAGTGTGAGATGTGTTATTAAAAAATGAAGCCATCTTTTAAAATGATGACAGTTCATTTGTCGATAGGGAGGGGGATGTCATGAAGAGATATTAATGTCTATAATGTTATTGGAAATTATTTTTAAATTGGACTTGTAGTAGGGTGTGTTTCTGTGTGGCTTCACTGGATTAAAGCCAGCTAGCCTGGGTGCTTTGATGTATAGTAGTTTTAGATGTTAATTAGATAAGCGTAAAGCTAGAAGATAAAGAGTACATTTGCATTTGCTGAATAAACCATTCAAAAGGGAGTAAAATCATTGCACCTGGCTAGGAGACACCAAGCAATATGTTTATATTACTAATAAAATTGGTGCTATGAAAGGGGTTTTATTGTTAGAAGAGGTGGAGTTCAATGACTTAGTGGTACAATAAGAATTTACATTCTATGCTAGGCATAGAAAGAAAGGAGTTTTGTATGTGCAGGTCAGCGGCATGTAAGATCTAAACAGCCTGTAAGCCCTACAACTGTGTCTGCAGAGGGAACCAAATTGCAAGGGACCTCATCATGAATTCATAAGGTCAAATGTGCTTTGCCTGGTGCCTGTTTAAAATCTATAGGTTATTGTTGCCTTGGTGAAGGTTTACCTGGGAGTGATTAATTTGGGTATTTGTTTAAAAGTTATTATGGTAGCAATTTGTATACATGTATATTTTCTTGTTAAATTGATAAATGTTTAATTTAGTTTATATAAAAAAAACTTCTTGCGGCTTAGTGGTTTCATTTCTGAATTCAGAGCTGCATCTCAAACATACCAGTTGAAAATATAGGTTATGACAGTCGTTCAAGTTTCCCTCTGGAATTTAAATAACTCAGCCTTTACCAACTGTTGTGACATAAGTACACCAACTTTGCTGTCAGGAAGGGAGTTCCAGGATTTTGACCCAGCAACAATGAAGGAATGGTAATATTATTCCAAGTCAAATTAGGACAATAGAGCTGAACTCCCGTGGTGAGGTGAGAGTGACTGCCCTTGATATCAAGGCAGCATTTGACCATGTGCGGCATCAAGGAGTCCAAGCAAAACTGGAGTCAATGGGAATCGGGGGAAAACTGTCCACTGGTTGGAGTCATACCTAGCACAAAGAAAGATGGTTGTGGTTGTTGGAGGCCAGTCATCTCAGCTCCAGGACATCACTGCAGGAGTTCCTCAGGGTAGTGTCCTTGGCCTAGTCACCTTCAGCTGCTTCATCAATGACCTTCTTTCCATCATTAGGTCAGAAGGGGAGATGTTTGCTGAAGGTTGCACAATGTTCAGCACCGTTCATGATTCTTCAGGTACTGAAGCAGTCCGTGTCCAAATGCAGCAAGACCTGGACAATATCCTGGGCTGACAAGTGGCAAGTAACATTCGTACCACACAAGTGCCAGGCTATGACCATCTCCAACAAGACAGAATCTAACCATTGCTCCTTGATGTTCAATGACGTTACCATCACTGAATCCTCCACTATCAACATCCTGGGGCTTACCATTGACCAGAAACTAGACTAGCCATATAAATGTTGTGACTACAAGAGCAAGGCAGAGGGTAGGAATCCTGTGACAAGTAACTCACCTCCTGACTCCCCAAAACCTGTCCACCATCTACAAGGCACAAGTCAGGAGTGTGTTGGAATACTCCACACTTGCCTGGATGAGTGCAGCTCCAATAACACTCAAGAAGCTTAACACCGTCCAGGACAAAGCAGCTCGCTTTTTTGGCACCCCTTTCACAAACATCCACTCCTTCCATCACCGACGCATAGTAGCAACACTGTGTACCATCTACAAGATGCATTGCAGCAACTCACCAAGACCCCTTAAACAGCACCTTGCAAACCCATGACCACTACGACCTAGAAGGATAAGGGCAGCACCACCACTTGGATGTTCCCCTCGAAGTCGCTCACCATCCTGACTTGGGAATATGTCATCATTCCTTCACCGTCACTGGGTCAAAATCCTGGAACTCCCTGCCTAATAGCACAGTGGGTGTACCTACACCACATGGACTGCAGCAGTTCAAGAAGGCAACTCATCACCATCTTCTCAAGGGCAACTAGGGATTGACAATAAATGCTGGCTCAGCCAGTGAAGCCCACATCCCGTGAATGAATTTAAAAAGTCAGGATGGTGTGTGGCTTGGAGGGGAACTTGCAGGTAGTCGTGTTCTCATGCATGTGCTGCCCTTGTCCTTCTAGGTGGTAGAGGTCATGGGTTTGGGAGGTCCTGTTGGAGGAGCCTTGGTGAGTTGCTGCAGGGCATTTTGTAGATGGTGATTATTGCTGCCACTGTGCGTCGGTGGTGGGAGCAGTGAATATTGAAGGTGGTAAATGGGGTGCCAATCAAGCAGGCTGCTTTGTTCTGAATGGTGTTGAGCTTCTTGAATGTTGTTGCAGCTGCAATCATTCAAGTGGAAAGTATTCCATCAACTCTTGATTTGTGCCTTATAGGTGGACAGACTTTGGGTAGTCAGGAGGTGAATTACTTGCTGTAGAATTCCCAGCCTCTGATCTGCTCTTGTAGCCACAGAATTTATACAGCTGGTCTAGTTCAGTTTCTGGTCAATGATAACCCACAGGAAGATGATAGTGGGGGATTCAGCGATGGTAATTCCAAGGGAAGATGGTTGGATTCTCTCTTGTAGGAGATGGTCACAGCCTGACACTTGTGTGGCATGGATGTTACTTGCCATTTATCAGTCCAAGCCTGGATGTTGTCCAGGTTTTATTGCATATGGGCACAGACTACTTCAGTTCCTGAGGAGTCGTGAATGGTGCTGAACATTGTGCAATCATCAGCGAACATCCCTATTTCTGACCTTATGATGGAGGGAAGGTCATTGATGAAGCAGCTGAAGATGGTTGGGCATAGGAAACGACCCTGAGGAACTCCTGCAGTGACCTCCTGGGACTGAGATGATTGATTTCCAACAACTACAATCATCTTCCTTTGTGCTAGGTATGAGTCATAAGAACATAAAAATAGGAGCAGGAGTATGCCATTCAGCCGTCAAGCCTGTCCCGCCATTCAATAAGATCATGGCTGATCTGCCGCAGGCTTCAACTCCTCTTTCATGCCAGCTCCTCATAGCCCTCAGCTGCCTGGTATTTCAAAAATCTATGTACCTCCTCTTTAAATACTTTCAGTAATCTAGCCTCCATAACTCTCTGGGGTAGATAATCCCAGACATTCACTGCCCTCAGATAGAAGAAATTCCTTCGCATCTCAGTTTTAAATGAGTGTCCCCTTCTTCTGTAACTATGTCCCCTAGTTCAAGATTCCCCCATTAGTGGAAAATCTTCTCAGCGTCTACCCTGTCAAGCCCCCTCAGAATCTTGTACGTTTCAATAAGATCACTCCCCATTCTTCAAAACTCTAATGAATAAAGGCCTAACCTATTTAACCGTTCTTGATAAGTCAACTCATTCATACTAGGAATCAGCTTAGTGAATCTCTTTTGAACTGCCTCCAAAACCAGTAAATACGGGGACCAAAACTGTACACAGTGCTCCAGGTGCGGCCTCACCAACACCCTGTACAGTTGTAACAAGACTTCCTTATTTTTAAACTCCAACCCCTTAGCAATACAGGTCCGAATTCCATTTGCCTTCTTAATTACTTGCTGCAGCTGCATGCTAACGTTTTGTGTTTAATGCACAAGAACACTCAGATCCCTCTGTGCTGCATTTTTTTGGAGTTTCTCCCCATTTAAATAATAGTCTGCCTTTTGATTCTTCCTACCAAAGTGCATGATCTCACACTTTTCTACATTAAACTCCATTTGCCAGCTTTTTGCCCACTCACTCAACCTATCTATATCCCCCTTGCAGATTCCTTATGTCCTCATCACAACATGCCCTCCTATTTTTGTATCGTCAGCAAATTTGGATAGATTACACTCTGCCCCCGATTCTCTGTCTTCTTTGTGTTAACCAATCTTCAATCCACGCTAATACATTATCCCCAATAAGGCGAGCTCCTGTCTTGTACAATAACCTTTTACATGGCACCTTATCGAATGCCTTCTGGAAATCCAACATCTACTGATTCCCCTTTATCAACTCTGCTTGCTATTTCCTCAAAGGACTACCAAATTTGTCAAACATGATTTCCCTTTCACAAAACCACATTGACTCTGATTGCATTAAGCTTTTCTAAATGTCCTATTTCTTCCTTAATGATGGACTCTAGCATTTTCCCAATGACAAATGTTAGGCTGATTGGCCCTATAGTTTCTGGCTTTTTGTCTCCCTCCCTTCTTGAACAGTGACATCACATTAGCAGTTTTCCAATCCACTGGGACGCTCCTGGAATCCAATGAGTTCTGAAATATTTTGACCAATGCCTCCACTATATCTGCAGCCTCTTCCTTTTAAACCCTTGGATGCAGGCCATCAGGTCCTGGCAACTTGTCTGCCTTTAGTCCCATTAGTTTGTCAAATACTTTGTCCCTCATGATAGAGACTGTCACAAGATCTTTCCTCCCATTAGCTCCTTGCTTATCTCCAACCAGTGGAGCAATTTCCCCATTTCTTCCCATTGACTCCAATTTTGCCAGGGCTCCTTGATGCCATACTCAGTTTAATGCTGCCTTGACGTCTAACCTCACCTCCTGAGTTCAGTGCTTTTGTCCATGTTTGGATCAAGGTTGTAATGCAGTCAGCATCTGAGTGGACATGGGGGAACACAAACTGAGCATCAGTGAGGATGTTATTGCTGAGTAAGTACTGCTTGATAGAACTGTTGACAACACCTTCCAACACTTCACTGATGATTGAGAGTAAACTGATGAGATGGTAATTGTCCAGGCTGGATTTGTCCTGCTTTTAGTCGACAGGACATACCTGGGCAATTTTCCACATTGCTGGGTAGATGCCTGCATTGTAGCTGTGCTGGAACAGCTTGGCTAGGGGCACGGCAAGTTCTGAAGCATAAGTTTTCAGTACTATTGCTATACTCTTGTTCAGCCCCATTGCCTTTGCAGTATCCAGTGCCTTCAACCATTTCTTGATGTCATGTGGAGCGAATTGAATTGGCTGAAGGTTGGTATACTGGGGACCTCAAAAGGAGGCTGAAATGGATCATCCACTTGGTCCTTCTGGCTGCAGATTGTTGCAAATTCTTCAGCCTTGTCTTTTGCACTGATGTGCTGGGCTCCCCATCATTAAGAATGGGGATACTTGTGAAGCCTCCCCCTCCAGTTAGCTGTTCACGACTGGATGTGACAGCTCTGCAGACCTTAGATCTGATCCATTAGTTGTGGGATTGCTTAGCTCTGGCTATCAAATGCTGCTTCCACTGCTTGACATGCAAGTAGTCCTGTGCTGGAGCTTTACCAGGCTGACACCTCTTTTTAGGTATGCCTGCTGCATCTCCTGGTATACCCTCCTGCATTCTTCATTGAACCAGGGTTGATCCCCCAGCTTTGGTAATGGGAGTGAGGGATATGCCAGGCCATGAGACTGTGTTTATAATTCTGCTGCTGCTGATGGCCCACGGAACCTCATGAATGTTCAGTTTTGAGTTGCTACAGCTGTTTGATATCTAACCCATTTAGCACAGTGGTAGTGCTACACATGAAGGAGGGTATCTCAGATTTCTAGCATTCGCAGCATTTTGATTTTGTACAAGAAGTTTAAAATTGAGACCTTGCTGGGCTGGAAGGTCAGCGTGCACAGGGCTGACAAGTGAACTGGCCTTGACTCAACTGGGACATATGGGCCAGCAGAGCTTTGGAGAAGCTCAAGTTTATGTAGGGTACCTTCCAATTAACCCAAGTATGGTGTTAAGGCTTCCCTGTTCACTTCCTGGGCATTATGAATCAGCCTAGAGGCAAGCTGGCTACTAGGGTCCCCTTATGGGAGAGTGCCTGGCCATTCTTTTATATTTTCCTCACCCCAATAAAAATAATAACTTGCATTTATAAGAGAGACTGTATATTGTACATGTCCCAAGACACTTCACAGAGTTGGAATCACATAAAAAGGCCTTTCCTCCTCTCTCTTTCTCCTCTTGTTAAACGCCACACTCAACTCCATGTTCCCATCCTGAGAGGTAGTCCAGTGGATCGTCTGGCCTATTACAGTCACCAAGCAACCTGACGAGCAGGGGCGGGGCTAGCGGAAGTGACGCACTTGTTGCTGCGGTGACGGGCTTGTCTTGCTGATCGGACGGTTTCGCTCCCATTCCCTTTCGCTTTTAGCACCATCATTATGTCCGGCGGAGGCGGAGAGTTCGGAAATCCCTTGCGCAAGTTTAAGCTCGTCTTCCTGGGCGAACAGAGCGGTGAGTGACCGACGCTAGGCCCGCGGATGAGCCTCGGACTGTCGTGAGCAAGAGCTGGCTTGCGGCAAGCGAGGACAGCGCGGCAGGAGCATCCGGGCCTTTCAGGCAGGCTCCGAGGCCGCGGTCTTTGCTGTGACTTCAAGGCCCGGTTTCTGTGACTGAGCTAAGAGAAGGAAGCCGCCCCATTGAGCCTCGGATCTAAGAGCAATGACCTCGTTGAAGGATATTCTTCCCCGCCAACCACACCCCCCACCTACCTAGAAACTTAAGACTGATCAACCTGATTGAGAGACGTTTGGAGCGCTCACCCGGCTCTCCCTTGTTTCATTTCTCTACGCTGCTTATTTTTAGTGGCTAGTATCCTTCAGTCTATCTTCCAATTGTTTGGGATCTTCCGCATTTCATCCTTCAGGGCTTCAGAAAACAAGGCGCTTGGTGTATTTTACTTTTTTTTTCAATGAATGAAAAATCCCAAAGTAGATCCGATGTGTGCTTTTTTAGCCATGTCTCTGGTGATCGTCACCTTTAGAAGTTCCAGGATTTAACTGTCAGATGGATTTGTGACAGAGGGAAAAAGTTATAGGAATGGCTGATATACGGTGATCAGGCACTTAGCACAGTGGAAGAGGAGTTAGCCTCACAGCACACATCTCCCTGCCAAAGCTCCTTCCAGAAGAAATGGTTTCTGCCTACTAAATATGCTGGATTGGATTTTGATCCCTCGAATATCAAAGTGTTTTGTTATTTGGAATCTGTGTAGAGTTCTCCACATTGGGGAAAACCAAATGTCTGTGTGCTCATCTTAAGTTTGGGAACTTTTCTCTGTGATTTCATTCCTGGTTATGTCAGTTAACCCCTTTTGACTTTCCCCAGCCTCTTTTCTCCTCTTTCCAAGTAATTAGAACACCACCTTTGTCATTGTAGGAAAACTATTTGTTCTTTCAATTTGTTGTTTTTTCTCTATCCTTGTTGTCAACAATCCTTTGTGTGTTTAGAGACAGCTCTTCTTGCTGACTTGTTAGGATCTTACATTGCTGCATAAACATGCACTATTTAGGAATCTTATGTGTGAAGTTCCTTTTCAATGTGTTGCACTTCTTATATATCTTATATAGAGTTAACTGATCAGAGAGACTGGATAGGCTAGGGTTGTTTTCCTTATAGCAGAGAAGACTGAGGGGGCACAGAATTAGGAGAGGCATAGTGGAGGTGAGGTGTCAGTAGCCAGGGGGCATAGATTTAACATAAGGGCAGGAGGCTTAGTGGGGATTTGGGGAAATATTTTTTCACGCAGAGAATGGTTGGAATCTGGAACACTTTGCCTGAAGGGGTGGTAGAGGCAGGAGCCCTCACAACGTTCAAGAATTATTTGGATAAGCGTACAGGACTACGGGCCAAGTGCTGGAAATAGAATAGCTGGGTGCTTGATGGCTGGCATGGTTATGATGGGCCTGTTTCTGTGCTGTATAACTCTATGACTATGACTCTGATCAGTCAGTAAACATTTTCCCTGTTGTTTATGCTGAGATATAATCCATTGGGTATGAGTGACACTCCAGTATCCCTTCCAATCTGGATAAAGAGCTGACACAAGCAGAAAATGTCATATTTAGCTGGTCAGGCAGGATTGACAGCTCATATTTTAGGTATAAAATTTCTTCAAAACTGAGCAATATTACAGAAAATTCAGTTTTGGTGTTTACAGTGGTGGAAAGAGGATTTGAATCTCCAATATTATGTACTTTGGTTTCTTGCCAATTGAGCTCAAAACCTACAGTTGCAAAATCATTTTTGAGGATACTTACTGCCAAGTTTATTATTTCTAGCATTACTGCTAGAATAGCAATTTTGTCGCCATAGTTGAAGTCAGTGAAACTTTCTAAATTTAGCTCAGTGCCATTCATGCTTTGACTAGCTGAATTTGCCAAGAAGCAGTCCACTGGTAGCAGAAACGGGCCAGGGCTGGTTAAAGTACACTCGCCAAACTCCAGGTCCAGTTTGAGTAAGGTGCTGGCATCATTGCATATGCACATGCAAACTTCTCCCTTCGTATTGGAGTTGAATGAGTTGGGCAAATTTATCTGGAGCATCCACTTGCTTTAGAATTAATCAAATTGAGTTCCTATTTGCCAAATCAGATGTTGCACACTACAGCTAGGTCCTGGATCTCACATTTGACCAATGCAGGCCGGGGAATTCTAAATATGAAGATCTTTGCCTTGTAACACACACATTTATGGCCTGTGAATAGTGTTTCTTTTGGTGTGCTGAATGCTTGGGTTATGATGAGCTGCAGACTTCTGTCAGTGGTGGATCTACTGAGTGTGAACTACTTTGCTGCAGCCATCTCTTGTTCGACAGGAGGGTATTCCTCTTGTAGCTTTCATATAAGGTTTTGCTGCATTCCCCTTTCTCAATTGGGATTATTAATCCACCCTTCTAGCCTTTGAGCATGATCTCTTGCTGCTAGACATCAAGTGTCAGTTGATGTTGGGATTTGGTTTATGCCTGTCCATGACATTTCAACAGATATTCCACATCTGTTGTGGGCAGCCCAATCATGAGTTTCTTTATGGAAGCCTTTGTTTCCAATTTGAAGGATTACTTGATTTTGGGAAATGGTATTGCTTCATTTGCTTGCAGAACTTCAGAGATACCTCTTTAGGAGGCAGTCCTGCAAGGTTTCAAACCGGCTCTTCTATCTTGCTATTTTCTCTGATTATGGCTGATCATCACTATATTTGACTGGACCAAGGGCTGACTTATGACATCCATTAGAAGCTTAATGCCTGGTGGAGTTAGATTTCGGTAGCTGCTCTTCCCCATTTGCTTTCTGCAAGGCTTCATACTGATGGTCTCAAAAGTGCCTTTGCCCAAGAACATCTGTGGTACTCTTCTTATGTGCAGTGTCCTTTCTTGCATCTTTGAAGGAATCGATAGTGAAAACAGAGGAAGATTACAGGGCAATGAAGTGAAAACAGGGCAATGCAAATAGTTTTGAATTGTTTTAACAGAGCTGTCACAGACTCAATGGGTTGTATGGCTCATAATATCCTAAGCATGTATGTAAACTGAATACATGGGATTTTCTCTGTCCAGAACTGCAGAGACATATTTTAGGGAGGTTATTTTCCCTCGTTTGGTGGCATTTACCTCTTCAGACTTTAACCCTGCCTACCTGCCTGGAATTCTGCAAGCAGCTGGCTGTGAGTCTTCACATTCACCCTTCCCCATGAACCTCCCCAATCTTGTTGATTTCTTTGTAATTCCAAGTTATTCCCTTATGAATTGTATGCACTGAGGTGTTTGGATAACACTGTTAACATGGTCCTGTGCACGTACAATGTATGTACGGTGCATCATGCCACTTGTACTGACTATTCCTAGACCAATATTCCAATTGATACCCAGCACTACTGCACTGCCAGCAGTGTTTATACTCTGAAGAATTAGAATGAAGACAGACTGCAATGGGATGTCTGAGACTCTGATTATTAGTAATGTGTGCCTGGAAAGAATTGCTTTATTTTTGTGTAAGTAATATCTTAATTTGGTACTCTTTGATACCTTGATGAATTAATTTTATTTGGAAATCTTGGTTGAGATAATAAGACTTCTTCATTTCTGTGACATCAGTTGCAGGATGGAAGCATTGTCCCTGTGCCCACTTGCACAAACTAGTCTGTCTGTGCTGTCCACGTGCCTGATGAAAATTTAATCTCTCTTGAACTTGATGGGAAAACTGCTTCATGTTAAAAGACACTTCTTAAAAACAATGTTTAAAGAATTAATTATTTGTATCCGTACAATCTGAAATAAAAATAGTAGGATCACGCGTTTGTGTTTTTGCTAACAGGACTGACTGATGTAGCTGGTTAATGCTGCAACGGTAGAACTAGATTAGAACTATCAGTGCCACTTGTCAAAGCTAAAGGATCCTATGTACTTTTTAAACAGCTTTATCAAATTGTCCTTGCCTTTTCAGGACTTGTGTATCTGAATCCCTTAGTGTTTGCTCTGTTAATGTTTTACCAGTTAGTGTATAGTTTCTCTGCTTGCTTATTCCTCCCAAGATGTATACGACCATACAAATTATGAGCAAGAGTAGGCTACTTGGCCCTTGGAGCCTGCTCTGCTATTAAGTAAGATCATGGCTGATCTGATTTATAAATTCAAGTTGACATTCCCACCTACCCCCAATAATCTTTCACCCCCTTACTAATCAAGAATCCATCTACCTCTGCCTTAAAAATATTCAAAGTTTCTGCTTCCACCACCTTTTGAGGAAGAGAGTTCCAAAGACCCACGACCTTTTGAGAGAGAAAATTTCTCCTCATCTCTGACTTACATGGGCAACCCCTTATTTTTAGATTCTCCTACAAGAGAAAACATCCTCTCCACATTCACTTTGGCAAGACCCCTCAGGATCTTGTATGTTTCAATTAAGTTACCCCTTTCTCTTCTAAACTTCAGCAGATACAAGCCTAGCCTGTCCAACCTTTCCTCATAAGACCATTCCAGGTATTAGTCTGGTAAACCTTCTCTGAACTGCTTTCAACGCATTTACATTGTTCGTTAAATAAGGAGACCAATACTGTATACAGTACTCCAGATGTGGTCTCACCAATGCCCTGCATAACGGAAGCATAACCGCCCTATTTTTGTATTAAATTCCCCTCGCAATAAACAATAGCATTCTATTAGCTTTCCTAATTACTTGTACCTGCACTAGGTCACTTAGATCCCTCTGCATCTCAGAGCTCTGCAATCTCATAATCTAATTTTTTTCTCTGCATTGGATTTAATTTGACATCTATCCACCCACTTTTCTAGTGAAATCATTTTCAGTCCTTTTTACAGTTAATCACACAATCTTTTTTTAAGTTGCATTTAATTTTGGTATTGTGCCCCTGGATCCAAACCCATATCATTTATTTTTAGTGTGTGGATTCACAGAATGGCTTCTCGAAATACTTGGCCTTTGAAATCTTTGAGAATAAGCCTTGCTGCGCATGGTAACATCATTCTAATAGTTTGATCAGGCGGACACTAAAATGGGTGAGATTAAATTCTGGTCTGCCAGTTGGCATTAGCATTGTGGAGTCAGAGGTCAGCGCTGCCTATTGCTAATTTCCTATTTGTTGGTTATTGACTTAAATGTAATAGTTCCTATTGATCAATAATTCTGTTGTCTCTGAACATTCTCCAGACAGATGAGTAGTCCATCTGTCAGTTGGTTAATTCAATACATTGTTATCAAGTTGTTACTGGAAAAATTCCTCTTAAAACTTTTCATGTTGCATAATGTGCGTATGTGACATTCTCCGTGCCATGACCTTTACCCTAGTGTTACAGTCCAAATCCCTCCAAAGACAACCCCAAACCCATCACTGATTTTTTTCATAGCTCAAATGGCCATTGTATGAAATCCCACTTTCACCACATTAATTTTACTGCAATCTATTGATCAGGCATGCAGAGCTTCTTCCTGGATGCTTATTCCCCTTTTCAGTGTAATTTCACCTACAATTCCAGATTTTCCAGTCAAACACTAAATGCCATGACAGTAGCAAATTCTTTCAGAGGTGACTATTTATCAACATACTCTACATTGCTGTACTGTACAGGCTATTGAGTATCCTTAATGGGGCTTAGAGTTCTCTACCTAAAGGAGCAATATGCATCAATGTTATGTTGAGATTTTTAAATTTAAATTAAGACCCAAGTATTTTCTAAAAACCAAAGCAGTTCAGTGTTTTTTTTTTACCTAATATCACAATCATGCAAATACCTGTGCTGGAGCGTTTCTTCAGTCCACGTAGAAAATAGAGAATAACGTATTTAATTTTTGATCATGCAGTTGGTTGAACTGATTCTGAATACTGTGTAAGCCCAGCTTGACAATCATTTGAATAATCTTTCATGTAGGAGCCTGGGTTTGATTTCAGCTTCGACTAGTTGCTCTCCTGGGCAAGAAGCAGGGTAAAATAACACAAAGAAAAGGCATACTTAAAAGGTTGTGTATGCAACAGAATGGGGGAGCATTGCGCTGAGACCTGATAATTGTTGTATACTTGTAACTATTTTAAAGTGTTACAATTTTAACAAATGCTAAAAGCAAACATTACTACAATAAGAAGACAAATTAATAGTGATTTTACATCAAGCATTGCCAGTCTTATTAATAATTTCCTTCCAGCAGTTTGTTTAGGATTGACAGCAGTAGTGAATCTTGATGAAAAAAAAACATTTAACCCAATTGCCATACCTTGGGAGTCCGTACAAATCTTCTCTAAAGTGTCTTTCAATGGCTGAATGCAGCCTTTTACACCCAACGTAGCTGAAAAAAGCTTTTACCATTGCAACTGAAATTACCTGCTACTTCTTTCTCCTTTAATCTCTCGGCTGTTCTGATAGCCTTTGTTTCCTTTAATTGTGCGTGATATTTGTGTCTTCTCTTCTAAATGATATTCCTTTAATCTATAAAGTATGTTTGCTAATTTGAGGAATGTTGTTTTGTTACAGTTGGAAAGACCTCTCTGATAACCAGGTTTATGTATGACAGTTTCGACAACACTTACCAGGTGAGTGATTCAGTAGGCCAGTATCTAGCTCCGTGTTTTGCAGTACTTCTGTGTCCTTGTGCTGAGTTTCTGTTATTAGCAGCGGGGTCTAGGAAACAGTCATGTCAAAGTCCAAATCCTTTATGAACAGGCCATTAGGATACTGGAAGATATATTGCATGGGGCTGAGGTGATTGTTACTGTGTGATAATAGCAGAGGGCTAAGTAGATTTCACAACTTCTTAGCTGGAGAAGTGATTGTGCCATCTTCAGGATATTATTTCTGTTTCCCAAATTTTAATGTATTTAATTTGTAATGATGATGCAGTCCACAGCTGAGCTTTCTAAACTCAGAGCTGCTCGCAGTCACCCTGCAAGGCCATCTGTGCTCTTCACTGAAAGTCAGCAGTCTTCCATCAACCATACTGCAACCACTGGGGTAGCAATGCATTGGAGCACTAGGATAGACAAATACACAGGGAAGATGGGCACTAAGGGGGAATGCTCTAGGGTAATTAGTAGACTTTTTGTCTGCAAGATAACATTAATTTATAAATTTGGTTTAGAATGTTTATTTTGTGGAGACATTTGTTTTTGCATTGTGACTGAGTAGTAGAGCAATGGGAGCATTGTTTAAGCACTCCAATGATCTGTTCCATTCAATTGTGTGATAGCATGGGCTTTCGTTTTATGCATGTTGTGCATGCATGGGTTGCACAGTGGAGTTATCAGCCATGTGGTTAGCAGTCAATATCTCTTGTCACCCAGTAGCCACCCTTCAGTTTACTGTGCTAGGCCAAATATAACTGGAACAGTGGACTACCGCAAATGAACCAGGCATTGACCTGCATGATTTACTGTCCATGGTCACACACCAGCTGGACGCTACAGTGCAAAATTAATTTCCTTTGCAGGTGATGCATATTAATTTTGCACTGTAGCGTCCAGCTGGTGTGTGACCATGGACAGTAAGTCATGCAGGTCATTGCCTGGTTCATTTGCGGTAGTCCACTGTTCCAGTTATATTTGGCCTAGCACAGTAAACTGAAGGGTGGCTACTGGGTGACAAGAGATATTGACTGCTAACCACATGGCTGATAACTCCACTGTGCAACCCTTGCATGCACAGCATGCATAAAACGAAAGCCCATGCTATCACACAATTGAATGGAACAGATCATTGGAGTGCTTAAACAATGCTCCCATTGCTCTACTACTCACAGTCACAATGCAAAAACAAATGTCTCCACCAAATAAACATTCTAAACCAAATTTATAAATTAATGTTATCTTCCCTTAATATGCACTCAAGGGAGCCTGCACTGTGGGGGAAGCATGCAATGCTACCAAAGCCATGTGTTCACTGAAACTGCTTCACTCTGCCAAAACAGAATGAACTGTAGTTGGTTCTCATTGCATAGAGAGCCTCAGTAACCTACCATATGCAATCGTGGATGGCGAACTGCGAGATATTGCAAATATCTCAACTAAAGCCAGGAAGGAGCCAGCTGCATAAAGGTTCATTACCGCAATCACCATTTGGAATGCGATCATTGCCTTATTCTGAGGTTGCAGTTGTGATTCCAACTGTTGACCAGTTTCATTGAAGCTGTCCTTATTGAAAAGCAGACATCTTGCACATTTCTCCTTGCTGAGATTCATGCTGGAGAATTGCTCCCTAACACACTGGATGGAAAGGCCCCCTGAGAGCTTTTCTTCTCCACCTGCTCTTTCCTTTTTCCTCTTGCAGCTTGTCCTGCTCTGCTAGCCTTCTGTTCATTCGCTGCATCATGCTGTAATCCAAGGAGAATGCCTATCACTACACACGTCTTGGAGCAATTAGTTTGTGCAGATGCATGAAGTCATGAACAATTAATCAACACCTGCCACACATACCCTTAGACTTCTGAAATTTTAAGTATTGGTACAAAGCATGAAATACTTGTAGAATCAAAGCAACAGCCAGAAGAATTGAACCAGCAGCTGGCCTATA
The DNA here is from genome assembly GCF_017639515.1 of Carcharodon carcharias. Lineage (NCBI taxonomy): Eukaryota > Metazoa > Chordata > Chondrichthyes > Lamniformes > Lamnidae > Carcharodon > Carcharodon carcharias. The sequence goes on from NC_054475.1 coordinate 88,854,010, forward strand.
CGTAGTTGATTACTCCTTTAAATAGCACTGGAGGGGGTCCTTCCTGTTGCTAAATGCACATTCAGTTGTGTGAGGTTAAGAGACATTAGCTTGATAGCTGAACTCCAAAATGACATTACTGGCATCAGATCAGCGTTGTACACTGAGTTTATGATCTGCCTGTTTTGCACATCTTCAGCTGCCAACTGTGCCTATGCCTGCCAATGCCCGAAATGATTTACCCCAAAAGTGTGCATTTGCACTACAAATGCCATTTTGAAGTTCGAAGGGCACTCATAGTGCCCAAAAGAGGGGTACCAATTATCCCAATTTTTGCACTCTTTGTTTTCTATGGGGAAAGGAGTCAAAACAGTGGCATTAAAGTTCTATATTCTTAAGCTGACTTTTCAAAAGGTGACCATACACTTCCCTTTTTAAATGTGCTAGGCAATTTTAAATCAAATACTTTTGCAGGGAAATTGTCTAATGAGCTGTTGTTTTTCTAAAATCTAACTATTCTTTTTTTTTCTCTTAATCTTGAGTGTTGCGAATTTTGAACTGGCCTGTTGTTCCTATGATCAGTATAGATACATTTTGCTTCATTTCACTCTGGTGTTTTGTTTCCAGGCAACAATTGGAATTGATTTCCTGTCGAAAACAATGTATTTGGAAGATCGGACGGTGAGTATGATCACATTTACACCTAATAAGAGTTCTTGTATCTCAAACCAGTACTTTCATCTTGTGTACACACACACTTTAGCTTTGCTTAAGTTTTGGTTGAAAGGCATTGGTTGTTCTATGGGGGATGCTCATTGGAAGCTTCTGGATTTGTTATTCAGCAGACCAATCAGCAGGGTGGAAATAAAATTAAAATGTGTGCGACCTTTCATCTTACAGATTATGGTAACTGCTTCACCCTAAGCCTGCCTGAATTGAGGCAGAAATATTTTCTTTCTTGCCCTCTAAACTAGTGCTGAATTATTCCAGAATCTGTATTTAAAAAGAAAACAAAATAATAAATTGAAATCATTTATAGGTTGTGAGCTGGTGTTCGGTGCAAGTGAGTTCTTGCAGGACTGTGATTTGGTTGTCAAGAAGTACTGCATGAATTTGATTAATTCTGCAGGATAATTATGCACTAGGAGATCTGAAAGACTGTACTGAAGAGAAATTATGTTTTCAAGTCCACATACAGTTCTGATTATCAGAGCATTAGAAAGGGTGCTGCAATTACTGGGTTGTTAATTTTGTAGACTACCCATGTGTTACAAAACCATAATACCCTTGTCTTATTGTTTTCTCCTGAAGATGTTATCCCATACTGGTATGTGATTTCATTAACACTCTAGTTCCCTTCGAGTATCTTGTCCAATTAGGCATGTTTCATGTGAGAGCCTAAATGATGAGTAGGCTATTCATGTAGTCTGATCATGTTTTCACCTAATTTTGAGGCATAGTTTCCAGCCCAGGAACATAGGTTACAAAATACAGGTTATAGGAATTGGGAATGTGGGCTCCAGCTTATTTGATATGTTTCCCCTTCACCCAGCCTGTGAGTACTAACTGCTGAGGCTAATTGTGTAACATCTGCCATGATCCTGGTTGAGATTAGTTAATTTAGAACAGTTTAATCCATTGCCGTACAACATGGTGCATCTGTCAACTAAACCAAGTCTCAAAAACGTTTTTTTCATTTTCTTATTTAATAGTGATTAGCAGATAGCATTGCTTGTGAAATGTAAGGAGCTGCACTGAAAATGCTCCAGTTTTGTTACTTTTCTTCATGATGCAGACTATATCTCCAGTCAGAGAAACTAGACATCCAAGTAGGTAAAAGATATTAAAATGATCAGGAGTTTTGCTCCTGATAATTTTTTTGAATGAAAATGTCTACATGTGAGACTGGAACTGGTTACTTATGCAGAAACTGAATGTTTGTTAGCAGGTCTATTCATTCCTGACTCCCCAGGCTGTATTAATTAATCTGGACATATGACTTCAATTGGTGGCTCAGATTGGAGGGGACTAAGGGAAGCCCTTTGGTAGTGCACTTGAAATTGCCTACTCTAATGACAGTGTGTTCTGAGCTGATTTCATGTTTTATCCATTGATGCAATGCTGCATACAGTACAGTGGAATCTCAATTATCTACCTTAATGGAAGAGGGAAGTATTACATTACTTCAGCAGAAATTGGTAGATCATTTTGTTTTTAGTTTCTGAATGATCTTTTTAGATTGCCTAATTCCCTGAGTATACAAGTAAGTTTTCCATTTAAAAGCTCCCGAGGGTGAAAATGTTGGTGCAACTGCTTTTGATCTCAGAACTCAGATGTTTGACTCCCACTGGACTTCTAACCTTTGAACCAGTTGAAGTCCCGATTTTTGGGCCTACCATATGGTTGTAGCCTTTTGCGTCTGCAATCACTGTATTTATATAAATAGAAAACGAGAGTCCCCAGCAAATATCCCACGGAAATGCCACATTACGTCAGTTTAAACTACACAGGTTTAACCCCACCATCTGCTTTTGTGTCCTAGTATCTTTGTACATGTTGCTACAATTTCTTTATTGTCTTAAATTTCTTACAGGTCTTGTGGCATCTTGCAAAATGCCTCCTGAAAATCCAGCATAAAACAGAGGACACAAGAATAGAAAAACAGGGGGCAAAAGGGACAGAGGAACATAAAACAATCACTATCACTGGACAGAACATATAAGGAAAACAAATAGAACCAAAGGCTGACAGGTCTCCTGGACTTGATGGCCTGCATCCCAGGGGCTTGAAGGAAGTGGCTGTAGACATGGTGGATGCACTGGTTGTGATCTTCCAAAATTCCCTAAATTCTGGAAAGGTCCCAGTGGATAAGTAGACTGCAAATGTAATACCACTGTTCAAGAAAAGAGGGAGACAGAAAGTAGGAAACTGTAGGCCAGTTAGTCTACATCTGCCATTGGGAAAATGCTAGAATCCATTATTAAGGAAGTAGTGACAGGCCATTTAGAAAGCCATAATACAATTGGGTAGAATTAACATGATTTTGTGAAAGGGAAATTATGTTTGACAAATTTATTAGAGTTCTTTGAGGATGTAGCAAGCAGGATGGATAAAGGGGAATAAGTAGATATAGTGCACTTGGATTTCCAAAAGGCATTCAAAAAAGTGCCACGTAAAAGGTTACTGCAGAAGATATGAGCTCATGGTGTTGGGGATGATATATTAGTATTGATAGAAGATTGGCTAAAATGAGGAGGAAACAGTCGGGATAAATGGGTCATTTTCAGGTTGGCAAACTAACTAGTGGAGTGCTGCAGGGATTAGTGCTGGGCCTCAATTATTTATGATCTATATTAATGACTTGAATGAAGCAACTGACAGTATTGTCGACAAATTTGCTGATGATACAAAGATAGGTAGGAAGGCAAGTTGTGAAGAATACAGAGTCTGCAAAAGGATATAGATAGGTTGAATGAATGGACAAAATTTGGCAGATAGAGTATAATGTGAGAAAATGTGAAGTTGTCCATTTGGCGGGAAGAACAGAAAAGTTGAATGTTAGTTAAATAGAGACTGCAGAATGCTGCAGTAGAGGGGGATCTAGGTGCCCTCATAAATGAATCACAAAAAATTAGCACGTGGGTACAGCAAGTAATTAGGAAGGCAAATGGAATGTTGGCCTTTCTTGAAAGGGGCTGGACTATTAAAGTAGGGAAGTCCTACTACAATTGTACAGAATATTGTACTTGAGGAAGGATACACTTGGATTTGAAGCAGTCAAGAGAACGTTCGCTAGGTTGATTCCTGGGATGAAGGAGTTGAGGAAAAGTTGAGCAGGTTGGATTCATACTCATTTTAGTTTAGAAGAATGAGAGGTGATCTTATTGAAACACAAATTCTAAGCAGGTGTGACAGGTTAGATGCTGAGAGGATGTTTCTTCTGGTGGGAAATCTAGAACTGGGGCGCAGTTTAAAAATAATGGGTCTCCAAGAATTGATGTGTTCACACTTCTCAAACCCATTTTTCATGTTTTCTCATTCTTTTCTTACTATAATTCTCAACTTTTCTCCCAACTGCACTGATTTACATCTCTGCAAAGCTCCCAGCTTAATATTTATGGTTCTGTTCTCTTATTAATTTCCAGCAACCATAGCAAGACCACATTTGTTTCCACTCTCTAAGTGCTTTGAGAAGGCGATTGTGGACCTTCTCTTGAACTGCAACAGTTTTTATGGCGTTGGTGTGCCCACAATGGCTTTAGATAGAGGATTTCCTCTGAAATAACCACAAATTTTACATGGCCTCTTGATTTTAACTTACTCTTTTTTAAAACTGCAACCCAACCTTATCTATCAGTGTTCTCACTTATGCTCTACTCTTAGTTCAATGTTTACCCCTGCTGGCTCTCTGATGCACCACACTCTGCTTACAGTCAGCAGCCCTCACCATGTGTCCTTGACATACAATGGCAGAACTAAAATCTGCGAAGAAGAGTGATCCCAAAGGCTGGTAATAGAACTTCCCAACTTCACACCCTTCCACACATTGTATAAAATTCATTGAGCTGTTTGAGTTTAGAGTAATCATAAACATTTGAAAGAAAGACCTGTTCTTTACAGTGAAATTAGACATCCTTCTCCAGTAAGTTAATGTCACCCTCCAATTAGTTTTTCAAGAGTGCTTAGGATGGAACTAAGATGAACATGGTCTGCATTGAGAAATGTGAATCTGCCTAGTTGGCCTGTGGCTCATCAGGTACCTATTGCATTAACTATTGGAGGTAAATTTTGAACACCAGTAGTAACCCCCCTGTAATATATTTGATATTACTTGCCTTGGTTCTATCACAGTTCGATTTTTTTAACTACGTAGAAGACATTTGATTGATATTGCCCTTTGCAGCCTCTGGACCAAATGTGTAGACTTATAGCTCAGGAGGCATGTATGATTGACTGGGTGTATGTTGCTATGTGGCCAGCTAGCAAAATTGCTAAGGCTGGCACAAGGTGTAATCCATGGAAAGTTCATTTCCTGTTATGTCAGCTAGAACTTCTAATCTCCACATTGTACTCAAGATCCCTATCCAAGGGAACAGTCATTGCAAAAGCCAAATAGGTTGTAGTTGAAACCAGCAACTCCTCAGAATCATTTGCTATCTTTTTGCCAGTTAATGAAATATAAGCTGCATCGCATCTCTTGGCAGGCTGTGCCATTTGAATTTTCATAGATGAGAATGATCGGTCTTGAAGACAACCTTTCATAGCTTAGAGCCTATCAGGGGGGTGGTTTCATAATATCGGTTCAATACACGAGCACCCTCCTTGTCCAAGAATAGGATCTAGCAAAAAGACAACCTTAAATAACTTTAGGTAATTTGGTGATATTCTCCAAGCCTAGTGTTTGAGGTGTTGTCAGTGGTTAAACTGGGAATAAGCAGTTTAAGTGAGGCATGTGGTAATACTGCTTGTTACATGGCTGATGTTTAACACTATGGATGGTAAGAAATAGGTTTGATTTCCATTTCAATTCCCAATCTGAGCCATACCAAAAAAGGGAGATTATAGGTGAGGGACTAGTAACAATACACTTTCACTATGTTGCCAACTATTGAACAGTGAACATTAGGTAAAGAGGTTACTAACTGAGGTCTGGAAGCACCGATCAGTTGTTGTGGTAGTTTACAGAGCTGTTTAAAATGTATCCAGGGAAAAATTGGAGATGAGTGCTCCTCATTGATCTGCACACTCTCCAAAAAGATTCTTTGATTTTCCAGCTTGAGGCCCATTTGTGGCATGAAGAGAAAGGTTGCTATTGGTCCCTTCCAATGAGCCATACAATTATTTACTGACAGGAGAGCGAAGATCAGCTGTGATTCAACACTGATTACTATCTAGTGATCCCTAACAGATAGTGCCTGTGTGGAGATCAAGTGAGGACAGAAGTATGCTTAGCTGTGATGCTTTTATGATTGAATAACATATTGGCATTCACTAACTGGAGTCACATACTAAGAATGTCACTTGGGTGAGGTACCAAAAAGTAGCCAGCATCTGTGAAATTGTACCCCAGCGTGTGTTTACATCTTCAGGAGAGGATATGAGAAAACTCCTAATATACCAGTGATTCTCCTATTGAATAACTGGATGCCTTGCTGAACTTTATCTATGACTGATTGACTAGGTGCATGTAGCGGAGTGGGATCTAATTCTGCTTCAGTGCATTCATGAGATGACTAACGAGAGGACATCCATTTGTTTCATTATATATGTTTTTTTTACCTGCATCTGAAAACTTGTTGTGAAGCTTCTGGTGGGTTTGTGAAGTACCATTCTGCTTTTCAGGCTTTTAGGTTCCCTGCATTCTTCATTTTGTTTTCTTTGCCGTTCAGTGTATTTTTCCTGTGTTGTTTTCCCATTTGGTTTTTCCCCTCTGCTCCTCCACCCCCAGATCAGACTCCAGCTGTGGGACACCGCAGGCCAGGAGCGATTCCGCAGCCTCATTCCCAGCTACATCCGTGACTCGGCTGCTGCTGTTGTAGTGTTTGATATTACAAGTAGGTATTCAGTGTATGTGCGTTTTGATTCCAGTACAATCAGTACTCTTTATAAAACAATTTATGGACTATCTGGCAATTAACGCACCATTTTGTTCAAAATAACCACTCAGGTCTATAGGTTTTGAGGCAACGTTAATAAAATGCCGTTTTTGCTGTGACCACATACTGGTGTAACTTAACTGAACAAACTTTTCCTTTGTTGTTAAGGTGAAGGTTAATGCATCTGGGAATGGAACATGTTTCACTTCCACCCATTGACGTCGTCAGGCAGCCCCCAATAGCCCATAATACACATCTGTGTGAAGCTTTCTCTGAATTCCTTCAGAGGCTGGGTCTAATTTGATACTGATTTATGTGCTGTTCACTCCTGTACCCGCTGGTAGCATGCCTATTGCCCCTCTCATACAGATGGGCATATTTTCCATTTGTCAACCGCTAAGTGCGATTTTTGATTTTATCCTGAATTTAAAATTATTTGTATGCTTATGGATTTAACTTCCACAGTTTTCTAGAATTGCAGAGCCCTTATCTATTACTGTACTCGAAACAACTCTTAGCAGCTACTAAAGAGAAAAGAGACAGCTCTAGCACTTGCATTCAATTCCCCTGTCTCATATCACATTGGTATAACTGCTTGTTGGAGGACTGCTGTTTTTCATCTTTTTCTTGTAGTTACATCCAGAACTGTTTTAATTCTGCAATCTTTCTGAGATCTGGGCTATTAAGGGTTGAAGCTGAGATTATCTGCCTTTTATCAAATGAAAGCGATGTAAGGAGTCACTTACATTGAAAATATTTCCTATAATGCAACCCAAATAGGATGAACTTCAGTCATCCTAAAGAAAATTGACAGGAATGTGATCTTATCAGGTGAACCATTTAAAGCTCATAGTAACTGACATATACAAGGGAGCTTCACAACACTTACACAATTGAGAGGTTCAAAGAGTGGTGTGTCTGAGCCTTTAAAATGTGTAAGGTATGTTGAACTAGCTTGTGACCGTCACTTTGCCAGCACTTTCCATGCCGCTGTATAAGCCACAGCTATGACTGCTGGAGTTTCAAGTTCAGTTTACTATATCAACCAAGTATATCAACTTAAGTGTATTAAGTTTTCTGGCTAATGTCACAAGGATGCGCGCACAATTAAATTCTCTTATTGTATAATTATATACTTGACACCTGATAAGTTAATTCCTTGTGTTTCAGGAAAGTTATCAATGATCTTACAAAACTTTACTGAATTGTCATGGGATGAAGATACAGGTTTCATTCTGCAGGCCTGAGATGAGGTTGATGTAAAATGCTTGTTGAGCTTTTCAGATTTTCTAACTGTTTTAATTTGCAACTAAATCCAATTATCATGAAACACAATAGTGGAGACTCTGACCTGCTCCCAGTGAGTGGCGTTCTGCTGTGCTGATTGAGATTGGTCCTTGATCCTGTCATTTTCCCCTTGCCTTTTCTCTTTCTCTGCTGTCCTGGACCTGGTCTCTGCAGGTTCGACTGCAGCTCTGGGATACAGCCGGCCAGGAGCGATTCCGCAGTCTGATTCCCAGCTACATCCGTGACTCCACTATTGCTGTTGTAGTCTATGATATTACAAGTGAGTGCAAATTCCTGCTAATTCTTTCTCTTACTCCACTATGTTCCTGTGCATGACACACTTCTGTTTATCACACAGCTGCTATAGTTTCTTATTAATATCCATAATAGAGTGTAGCTAGTAATTCCACTGTGTCCCCTATGATGTAGTCATGCAATTACTGCAAGTGATACCACGGTGCCAAGTATGGCAGTGCATTCAGAGTGTGACATCCCCTTCCTTTTTGACCCCGAAGTGCAATGATCGGTGACCTTGCTGTGCCCCTTCTAAAATTTGGCAGTGTTTTTTGCAAGAAGAAACCCTGCAGTGCTATCTGTTCCACCCCCTACAACAAAGGAGATCAATGTTTGAAAGCAGGCATCCTGAAAATAAAACTGGGTGGTTAAGAATTATTAAAAACAGACAAATAAGTACCTTTGTCATAGTCATAGAGGCCTACAGCACTGAAAAAAGGCCCTTCGGCCCATCAAGTCTGCACCAATCAAACAAATATCTAACTATTCTAATCCTATTTTCCAGCACTAGGCCCATTGTCTTCTATGCTATGGCATTGCAAGTGCACATCCAAATACTTCTTAACTGTTATGAGGGTTTCTGCCTCTACCATCCTTTCAGGCAGTGAGTTCCAGATTCCCACCACTCTCTGGGTGAAAAAATTCTTCCTCACATCCCCTTGAAACCTCCTGCCCCTTACCTTAAATCTATGCCCCCTGGTTATAGTTCCCTCCACCAAGGGGAAATGTTCCTTCCTGTCTACCCCATCTAAGCCCTCATAATTTTATACACCTCAATCCTGTCCCCCCTCAATCTCCTCTGCTCCAAGGAAAATAACCCCAGTCTATTCAATCTCTCCTCATAACTAAAACTCTCCAGCCCAGGCAACATCCTGGTAAATCCCCTCTGCACTCTCTGTAGTGCAGTCACATCCTTCCTATAAAGCAGATTCCAGAACTGCACACAATACTCTAGCTGTGGCCAAACCAGTGTTTTATACAGTTCCAGCATAACCTCCCTGCTTTTATATTCTATGCCACGGCTAATAAAGGCAAGTATCCCATATGCTGCCTTAACCACCTTATCTACCTGTCCTGCTACCTTAAGGTCCTTACACACCAAGGTCCCTCTGATCTTTAGTAGTTTCCAGGGTCCTACCATTCATCATGTATTCCCGTGCCTTGTTTGTCCTGCCCAAGTGCATCACCTCACACTTATCCGGATCAAATTCCATTTGCCACTGATCAGCCCGTCAGACCAGCCCGTCTATATCCCCCTGTAATTTAAGGCTATCCTCATTATTTACCACCCCACCAATTTTCATGTCATCAGTGAATTTACTGATCAACTTTTCTACATTCAAATCTAAATATATACCACAAACAGCAAGGGACCCAACAATGATCCCTGTGGAACCCCACTGGACACAGGCATTCAGTCACAAAAACACCCCATGACCAGGTGATGGCCTGCCACTCAGCCAATTCTGGATCCGTTTTGCAATATTGCCTTGGATCCCAAGGGCTCTTAGCTTCGTTATCAGTCTCACAAGTGGGACCGTATCAAACCCTTGCTGAAGTCCAAGTAGACTATGTCAAATGCATTGCCCTCATCTATACACTGGTCACCTCTTCGAAAAATTAAATCAAATTGGTCAGACATGACCTCCCCTTAACAAAAACATGCTGACTGTTCTTGATTAATCCCTGCCTCTCCAAGTGTAGATTAATCCTGTCCCTCAGAATTGCTTCCAGTAGTTTCCCTACCACCGAGGTTAGACTGACTGGCCTGTACTTCCCTGGTTTATCCCTTCCTCCCTTCTTGAATAACGGTACTTCATTGGCTGTCTTCCAGTCCTTTGGCACCTCTCCTGTGGCCAGAGAGGTATTGAAAATTATTGCCAGTGCCCCTGCTATCTCCTCCCTTGCCTCACTCAACAGCCTAGGACACATTTCATCCGGGCCTGGAGATTTATCTACTTTTAAGCCTGCCAGATCACTTAGAACCTCCTCCCTTTCTAAGCTAATTTCTTTAATTATATCACAGTCCTTCTGCCTGATTTCCATACTCATATCGTCTCTCTCACTTGTGAACACTGACACTAAGTGTTCATTTAGAACCCTACCTATGTCTCCCGGTTCCACACACAAATTACCACTATGGTCCTTAATGGGCCCTACTCTTTCCCTAGTTATCCTCTTACTCTTAGGCCAGGATATTGAGGTCAGCGAGCGAGGGGCAGGACCAACTCGCCGACACGTAAAATGACGTGGGATGAATTCGGGCGGAACTCCTGACGTCACCCTGCGTCATTTCAATTTTTAGGTCGACGGGGGTGCTACCAAATCAGCTGTGCGCTCACTGACCTGTCAGTGGCCAATTGAGGCCATTTAAAAACTAATTGAACTAGTTAATGGACCTTAAGGTTGTCGGGTAGGCCGGGAGCCCTGGCGGCCTTCAGAAAAAGCATGAAACCTCATCCACAAGCGGGATGAGGTTTCATGCAGGTTTTTAAAAATTGAGTAAAAGTTTAATTAAAAGTTATGGACATGCCCCAACTCAAGTCACATGAGGAGACATGTCAGGGAAATTTTATTTCTCTACATTTACTATTTTTAAATTTGGCGCCGATCTCCCTGAGGCAGCACCTCAGGGAGATGAGTGAGCCCTTTTGCATGCATGCACGAAAGAGCGCACTCCCGGCTTAGGGAATTTCTCTCACCGCCCGCATAGGGAGTGCATAGTGCTTTCTGACAGATGTCACACTGGGCGGGCCTTAATTGGCCCACCCACATAAAATGGTGGTGCACCCCCAATTGGGGGCACCAATCGGAGGCGTACCCACTCCCCCCCACCCATCCTGGACAGGGGGAAATTCTCCCCTTAATGTATTTGTAAAATAACTTTGGATTCTCGTTTATTTTACGTGCCAATGTTTTTTCATGCCCCCTTTTAGCTCTCCTAATTTCCTTTTTAAGTTCCCCCCTACACATTCTATACTCGTCTAGGGCTTCTGCTGTTTTGAGCCCTCAGTATCTGCCATAAGCCTCCCTTCTCTTTATCCAATCCAGTATATCCCTCGACATCCAGGATTCCCTAGATTTATTGATCCCACCCTTTATCTTTACTGGAATATGTTGGCCCTATACTCCCTAATTCCTTCTTCTTGAATGAGTCCGACTGCTGTTGATGCAGATTTACCTAAAAGTAGCTGCTCCCAGTTCTCGCTGGCCAAATCGTATCTGATCTTATTAAAATCAGCCTTCCCCCAATTTAGAAGCCTGACTTCTGGCCCATTCTTGTCCTTTTCCATACCAACTTTGAATCTAAGGGAGTTATGAATATTATCTGCAAAATGCTCCCCCACTGATACCTTTACCACTTGCCTAGCTTTATTCCTTAAAAAGTCCAGGACCTTCTACGTACTGGTTTAAAAAGCTCTCCTGGACGCATTTTAAGAATTCCGCTGTAAACCTATCACACTATGACCAACCCAGTTAATGTTGGGGAAGTTGAAATCCCCCACTATTACTACCCTATTATTTTTGCACTTCTTTGAAATTTGCCTACATATCTGCTCTTTTATTTCTCTCTGACTGTTTGGGGGCCTGTAGTACACTCCCAGCAATGTGATTGCTCCTTTTTTGTTTTTAAGTTCTACCCATATGGCTTCATTTGAGGAGCCTTCTAAGATGTCCTCCCTCCTTACTTCTATAATTGATTCCTTGATCAATACTGCGATACCCCTTCCTCTTTTATCTCATTCCCTGTCTCACCTGAAGACCCTATATCCTGGAATATTGAGCTGCCAATCCTGCCACTTTCTCAACCATGTCTCTGTGACAGCAATGACATCATACTCCCATGTATTAATTTGTGCCCTCAACTCATCTGCCTTATTTGTCAGACTCCTTGCATTAAAGTAAATACCATCCAACCTTGCTAAAATCCCTTGTGCCTTAACTGGCCTATAATTTCTATGCTTTCCAGACTCAATTGCTCTCTCTTCTAATTTTGGCTGTGCATCTCGCCCTGCTGAACCTCCTGTCAGGATCCCAACCCCCCTGTCAAGTTAGTTTAAACCCTCCCCAACAGCATAGCAAACCTTCCCGCAAGGATGTTGGTCCCATTCCGATTCAGGTGCAACCCGTCCGCCTTGTATAGTTCCCACCGACTCCAGAAACGATCCCAATGTCCCAGAAATTTAAAGCTCTCCCTCCTGCACCATATCTCCGGTCATGCATTCATCTGGACTAACCTCCTATTTCTATACTCACTAGTGCGTGGCACTACTACCTTTGAGGTTCTGTTTTTAATCTGCTTTCTAGCTCCTTAAATTCTGCTTGCAGGACCTCATCCATCTTTCTACCTATGTCGTTGGTACCAATATGTATTACAGTCTCTGTCTGTTTGCCCTCCCCCTTTATAATGCCCTGCAGCCATTCAGTGACATCCTTGACCCTGCCCCCCCCCCCCCCCCCCCCCCCCCCCCCCACCACCACCACCACCACCACCACCACCACCACCACCACCACGATGTGCAGCTGAGCCACTCAGTGCCGTGAGCGTGGCTGCACATGCCGCTGCCAAGCATCTGCCAAGTCATTCTTTTTGATACAATCCTAATGTGCGCCTGAACCCCATCTGTCTCAAGAAACATGTTTAATTGCCTCTTGAAACCATTTGGCATCTTTTTCGATGTCTTCCCTGGTAAGATTCTACAATGCTTATTACCCGTTTAGTGAAAAAGTTCAACCAATTCCCCCCTGTACTCCTAACTTTTAAGCCTTATTTGGACCATTCACCATGGTAACGAATATGCCTTAATTGGTGTTGCTTTCTTTCCTCATCTCAAATGTTTCCTTTCTTTGCTATCTAGATGTTGCTAGCAGGGCATGACCAAGTCATCGCTGCATGCGGATCCCAGGCTACCAGTGCTACACGTGCCATTTCATCTGGTTCTCACCATTTATCTGGCAGGGACTATGTTATTCAGTTATGGAGTTTAAGGGGTTTTCAGAATTAGATTCAAAACATGAAAGCATAGTCTGATTATATGACTGTTTCGCATTCTGATGTTAGATGATTAAGTACAGGGATGGGAGAGGTCCTGTTAGCAGTTAGTGAAAGTGATGCAGGGCTGGTGGGTGGAAAGAGACCCACACATTCTTGGTGGTTGAAGAAGACAGGAGAGAGTAATTGATCTGCTAATGGGGGGAAGGAAATGGGAGAGATTGGTACTAAAGAAATTCCAACTTTTAGAAACATGGCTGTGGAAAAACCAATGGTTGAAACATTTGGTCTGCCAGCAGGGAGTGAAGCAGGTAATGTTGCTAGTCTTGGTGGGAATGTAGCAGGTTTCTGTTCACCTTTCAATCCCATTACTGCTGCTTTCTTCCAGTGTTGTAGATTGTTGAGGCAGGTCCTGGTAGATTAATAATTAAAACAGGAAATACTCAGCAAGTCTGGTAGCATCTGTGGTGAGAGAAAAACAGTTAATACTTCAGGTTGTTTCAGAAATGAAAAAAATATATATACTTATAACAGGTTTTAAGCAAGTACAGAGGCAGGGAAAGTAGGGAGGGAGAAGAAGCACTGAAGGAGATGTCTGCAATGAGGACAAAAGGGATGATGGTGCAAGACAAAAGGAGATGGTAATGGGACAAGTAAAGAAATAAAAGATGGATCTTGAGGAGATGTGAATGGGGAAAGCAGAGTCATCACCAACAGCTGTTGTCCAAAAATAAAACCTCTGGACCTTGCCCACTTTTTTTATGTCTGAACTTGTTGAACCCAATGTTGAGGCCAAAGGCTGTGAAGTACTTAATCGAAAGATGAAGTGCTGTTCCTTTAGCTTACACTGAATTTCGCTGGAACAGTGTAGGAAGCCAAGGGCAAGGTGGAATGGACGGTGTATTAAAATGGCAGGTGATTGAAAGCTTGAGTCAAGCTTGTGACATGAACAGAGGTGTTCTGCAAAGCGTCACCCAGTCTGCATTTGGTCTCCCTGGCGTAAAGGAGACTGTGTTGTGAATGGTGAATACAGTATACTAAATGGATAGAAGTACAAGTAAACCACTGTTTCACCTGGAAGGACTGTTTGAGGCCTTGGAAGTTGAGAAGGTAGGGGGGTAAAAGGCAGGTGTTGCATCTCCTTCGCTTGATTGGAAAGGTGGCATGAGAAAGGAAAGGGTTTTTGGAGGTGATTCAGGAGTGCACTGGGGTGCCCTGGAGAGAATAGTACCTTCAGAATGCTGAAAGGGGATGGGAAGATGTATAGATTTGTCTGGTAATGACATCACGCTGCAGATGACAGGGGATAATCTGTTGAATGTTGAGGCAAGTGGGGTGAAAGGTGAAGATAAGGGGAATCCTATCATGGACCTGGGAGCCAGGACAGAAGTGCAGGAAATGGACCAGACAAAGCAAAACCATTGCTGGTTAATTCATCTCCCTTCACACCCCACAATAGATTGGTTGTTTCTAACCTATCCCTTTTTGAGATGTGATTTTTTTTTAATGCATATCACTTGGCGTATCAACGTGGCATTTTACTTAAATGGGAGGGGTGATTGAAGCCAGCTTAGTAAGTCTCTGCAGGTTCTAAATGGGAGACATGGTTGTTAGCTTGAATGACCCCAGTAGAATATGAGAAGTAAGCAATCGGGAGACTAGCCTATATATCCCACCCCAAGTACACAGCATCATTTTTGAGCAGTCCTCACCAATCCTTGATGCTGTGTGCACCATTCTGCTGCCTCTTACCGGTTGAGCCCAGACGCTGCTGCTTCTAACTTGCCTGAGTCCCAGTGCCTCATCTCGTCCATAGTACCAGACACAATTTGCAAAGATACAAACAAATCTGAGAAAGTTAAAGAGAAAGTGGAAAGGGAGAGGTGTGTGGTAAAGATGAGGAGGGTGTGAGTTAGATATAAAGGTCAGGAGAAAGGAGAGGGCAATCACTGAAAAGGGTAATGGGAGAAAAGTGAAAAGGCAGGGGGGTGCTGCATGAAGGAAAGGGAATTGAGAGGGACAAAGAAGTGGAGAGAGAAGCAAATGCTGAATGAATGAAAGGGTATAGAACAGAGAAATGAAAGAATGAAAAGAAAACATTTTTGAGCCCTTTTCATGTTCCAAAGGGCTTCGCAGCCAATTAACATAGCCACTTGGCAAATATATCTGAAGTCTGGAGGGATTCATTGTAAAATCAGTCTTTGATATCAAATCAGTAGCTGCTTAATTTTATTTCATGGAAAGTGAAGTCCTTGTGCATGAACAGCGAAACAACTGGAAACCCCCCCCCCCCCACCTTTAGCTACCACGGTGGCTATAAGTAACAGTTGGATCTCTGGAAAATATTGGAGAAGCTTATTGGTGCTGGATTTCTTGTGCCTATTACTTCTTAGTCATTGGGGAAACTCATTTCTTCAATAAAATTCTTAATTTTGTATATGGTGGTTTAATCCAGCTGAGGCAGAAAGCAAATATCACTGCTTGGAGTTTGATCAGAATGGAAATGAGCCGAAAACCAAGCTGCACAGATATTGTATCTGCTACAAAAACAAAAACAGAATTACCTGGAAAAACTCAGCAGGTCTGGCAGCATCGGCGGAGAAGAAAAGAGTCGACGTTTCGAGTCCTCATGACCCTTCGACAGATGCTGCCAGACCTGCTGAGTTTTTCCAGGTAATTCTGTTTTTGTTTTGGATTTCCAGCATCCGCAGTTTTTTTGTTTTTATATTGTATCTGCTGTTAACTTCCACTAACAGGCCCTTGCATTGAAAATAACTATCTAAGTTGTGCTGCTATATTCTTAGACTGTTTCTTTCTTTTTGTCCCATCCCCAATACTTCCAGATTTGAACTCTTTCCAACAGACTTCAAAATGGATTGATGATGTACGGACAGAAAGAGGAAGTGATGTCATCATTATGCTGGTTGGGAATAAAACTGATCTGGCTGACAAAAGGTAACAAGCCTAAATTAGTTTTTCATGTAATTTTTTTTGAATATTTCACTCACCTGTACTTTTATTTAACTGATGTTGCTGACTTTATTTAGTCTGGACTGTATTTTCGTAAGTTTCTTCTAATTCTCTTGTTAAATCAAGTGATTAATGAATTATAATTTATGTGTCAGGGATGTTTCTCATGAGATATGCACCAGACATCTGATCTGGTGTGAGCAAAGCAGGATCAGACAGATGGTTGCACAGGGTTAATGTCATTGGACTAATCCAGAGGTCCAAGCTAATGATCTGGTGACATGGGTTCAAATCCAGCAAAGCAGCAAGTAGAATTTAAATTAAATTAATAAATCTGGAATTGAAAAACTAGTTTCAGTAATGGTGACCGTGAAACTATCATTGATTTTTGTAAAATCCCATCTGGTTCACTAATGTCCTTTAGGGAAGGAAATCTGCCAGCCTTACTTGGTCTGACCTATGTGTGACCCCAGATCCACAGTAAGCAGTTGGCTCTTAACTGCTCTAATCTGAACTGGCCTGGCAAGCCACTCATTTTAAGGGTAATTAAGGATGGACAACAAATGCTGGCCTTGCCAGCGACGCCCAGATCACATGAAAGACATTTTTAAAAATTAGTTTCTTTGAGGTATTAATAGACCAAATAATGCTGATCTCTTTATTATTTCTAATATCATGTGCTGATATTGTGTTGCATTTCCATTGTTGTAGGCAGGTTTCAATGGAGGAGGGAGAGAGGAAAGCCAGGGAACTGAATGTAATGTATATTGAAACCAGCGCTAAAGCAGGATATAATGTCAAGCAGGTATGTACATGTATGTTTTAAAAAAACATTTGAAGTGTGAGGTTTCCCTGGAGCTTTTACTGAACTGTTGCTGCCCTGAATTTATGAATTGATTCCTGTAAAACAGGCAAAATTAATGTTCAGAAAGTTTTGCTTTAAAAAAATTTAAATATTTATTATTCATTTTATATATTAAATACACAATAAAATGATTAAAATGTATATTTTTTATTACAATTGGGCAATGTTACAGCTGTACCTCTTTTCCCATTGCAGCTCACCCCCACCAACCCTGGCCAAATAAAAATGCAAAGCAGTGCAACTCAGCAGTGTCCAAGATTTTTGTCTAAGTGCAGCATACTATGGAGCATCAGATGTAGATAAAGTTCAAATCCATGTTCCTTTTAATTTCTGTACATCTCAAGCTGCCAGTACTGCAGATCTTGGAACATTGATTTAGGATTTAGCCACTAATAAGGCAAGAGTACTAAGGTGAGAACTTATCAAACCTCCAGGCCTACAAAATTTGCACAGGCAAACCAGTATTTAAGAAATATAAGCACAGATAAGACTGAATTACCAGGGTTTTGAAGGCCACATTACCAAGGCTTGAAGGTTGCAGTTTGGACACCCCAGGTCCAGCTGACCCTTCTTCCCAGCCTGTCTCTCTGTCCTATAAGGTATTTTCCTTTGAAATTGGAATTGCAAGTATATTTGACTAAGAAAGTTAAATGATTCAGTTCTCTTGTGTATAATTAGCCATTGGAATTAATCATAGAATGGTAACAGCAGAGAAGGCGGTCATTCAGTCCATATAGTCCATGGTGGCTCAAAATAAGAGCAATAGAGCTAGTCCCACTTCCCTGCCCTTTCCCTGCAGACGTAAAATTTTTTTTCCCTTCAAGTACATACTTGTTACCCTTTTGAAAGCCATGATTGAATCTGCCTCCACCACCCTTTCAGGCTGTGCATTCCAGATCATAATCACTCGCTGTAGAAAACACATTTTTCTTCATGTTGCGTTTGATTATTTTTGTCACTCATCTTAAATCTGTGTCCTCTGGCTCTAGACCCTTTCACTTATGGGAACAGTGAAGAGTTTCCCTCTGGATAATTTGTCTGGATCCCTCTTGATTTTAAATATATATGTCAGATCTCATCTCAACCTTCTCCGCTTTATGGAGAACAACCCCATGTTCTCCAATTTATTTACGTAACTGAAGTTTCATGCTTGGAACTGTTCTAATATCTTATTGCATTCTCTCTAGGGCCCACACATCCTTCCTAAAGTGCAGTGCCCATGACTGAACTACCCCAGCCATGCCTTCTGCTTGTATGCCTAGGTGTCCTTTTTGGCCCCAAATCGGCCTCACCCCTCTTTATACTACCTGTCCACTATACTTATAGAAGGCATTTAGATTCTCTTTTATGTTGCATGCTGGCTTTTTCTCGTATTCTCTCTTTGCACCTCTTTATTTCCTTTTATACTTTCCCCCTGAACTTTCTGTATTCAGCCTGGTTCTCACTAGTATTTTCAATCTGACATCTGTCATATGCCACCTTTTTCTGCTTCATCTCAGTCTGTTTCTTTTGCCATCTAGAGAGCTCTGGATTTGTTTGTCCTATCTTTCCCCCTCGCGAAAATGTATTTATACTGTACCTAAACCATCTTTTCTCTAAAGGCCACCCATTGTTTGGTTACATATTTACTAGGGCGAGATCTGTTCTTAACCTGCTGAAATTGATCCTCTTCCAATTTAGTGCCATCACTCTAAATTGCTCTTTGTCCTTTTGCATAGGTAATCTAAACCTTATGATACTATGATCACTGTCCCCTTAATGTTTCCTGCTGACACTTGCTCCACATGACTTTCCTCATTCTCCAGGACAGATCCAGCAAAGCTGCCTTCCTCATTGGGCTGGAAATGTACTGATGAAAAATGTTCCCCTGAACTCACTTGAGAAATTCTTCCTCCCCTCTGCCCTTTACACTGTTATCCCATCTATATTAGGATAATTGAAGTCCCCATTATCACTATTCTATAGTTCTTGCCCCTTTAATTTTCCTGCAAGTTTGCTACTCCATGTCCTTCCCACTAGTTGATGGCTTATAGAATACACCCAGTTGTATATTGGGGCCTCTGTTGTTTCTTGACTCAAAGCAAATAGTTTGGCTTAACCCCCTTCTGACATCCTTTCTCTCTAGCACTGAAATAGTCTTCTCATTATTGCCAGCCCCCTCCTCATTTTTCCTTTCAATTCTTCCCTGAACACTTTATATCCAGGAATATTCAATATCCAATCCTGCCCTTTCTGGAGCCAAGTCTCCATTATTGCCTCAATATCATATTCTCATGTGGCTATTTGTGCTTGTAGCTCACCATCATTATTTTCCACAGGTCATGTATTTACACAATTGCACTGCAAACCTATCTTAGACCTTCTTGTGTTCTCTCTTAGTCTGATCCCACCTAATTTTATACTATTTCTTACTCTGATGCTACGGTCTCTCCCAATCCTTTGTGTACCTTGTTTCTGCTTTCTAATGCTATACCCTTGTTCCCATCCGCCTGCCAAATTAGTTGAAACTCTTCCCCCTTCAGGTCTGGTGAACATTCTTCCCTGTGACGCTGCAGAAAAGTAGTAATCATCTAGGGAGTACCCTTTCCAGAACAATTGAACTAAACCTTAGGAGACTCTTACTTGGGTTTAAATAAGAAACAGTTAGAGTTTGCCAACCTTTTGGAACCTCCTGCATTTGGCTTTATCCAATTCGAAGAATTTTAACAACAATTTTTTAAAAATCACTTTTTTTACATTGCCAGGATTGGAATAAGCCTGTTAACATGGGCTTAAGGGTCATGCAGACTCGAAAGGTTCACCCTATTTCTCTCTCCACAGATGCTGTCAGACCTGCTGAATTATTCCAGCATTTTCTGTTTTTTATTTCAGATTTCCAGCATCCGCAGTATTTTCTTTTATCATAAGTTATATTGCACATACTATTCCCTGATGGGGCTGGTACTTACTGGAATTGGGTTCCCATCTGCCCCTTCCTACAATGAGATGGGTCAGATACTTTGGAAAGAGTGAGGGGGGTGGTGGAAAGAGGCCGGGCCTCCATGCATGGCTACTACCTTCCTGTCTCTTGTGTAGCAGTGCGACATGGCAGAAGTTCAATTCATCCAATTATGAGCAAGTTCGTTATCTAGAAATTGAGGAAAGGTTAACTAATGCTCATTGTTGCATAGCATCAGAGAAAAGGAGCATTTCCCAAAAGCACATTATCTTTTGTCAGCAGGAAAAAAAAATTAGGATGTTACAAATGCATTTTTGTTGTAAAATTGTTAGCAGTGGGATATGGCACTGTTAAATCATCAATCAGAAAAGCTCCTTTAGATTGCAAATGAAGAATGGGATTTTTTTTTGTTGGACATTTTACTAGGGCTTAGTGTCACTGACTGCTCCTGTTACTATATCTTGTTTCCCCTAATATCTGGAGTGTGCCTTTACTGTCTAACATTTAAGCAAGTCAGAGTGGATCAAACAGAATGGTTGCTGGAGTGCACCATGTGCAACAGCGTTCATTCTATTAGATTGAGACTCTAGCTATTTACAAACAGGCAATTTATTTAATGTGCTCTACAAATTGAATGTCTGCAATGGTAATTGTCATGTTCAATGTCATTTTTTCATAAGTAAACTATGCATCTCCTACTCTAGATTATCCTTAACCATTTCTACCTAACTTATCATTGAACGTGTGTCTTGGAGGACTGTGCTGCTGATATTGTATTTTCCCATCTGGGCCTTGGGAACCAATTCTCTCTCTTTCACCTTTTTGTTTTCTGCTTCACTGTACCGATACAGGCTCATTGTATGAAAATTGAACTGATGATTTGACAGATTGGTGGTGGGGAACATCAGATGCCGCCCCCGTTCCACCCAACACAATGGTTTCTTTTGACTCTGGTGGGGCCATAAAATGGTTGAAGCATTCACTTTACCGCTTCAGTATTTCAGTACTCCTAATCAAGTAGTCCACATTCAGTTACGGCAGATCAACAATAATTCAGATGCTCCACCCATCACCCCCCCCCCCCCCCCCCCCCCCCCCCCAGCCTTCCCCAAAAAGCAGATCCACCTGGATTGCCTCTGTAAAATAGTACTAGATTTAACAAAATTATTCCATTCTGAGATCAGCTGTATCCTGGCAGACGCTGTGTCTTTCACTGTCAATTCAACAGTTATGCTTTTGGGTTCTGTGCTAGATATTTACCTGGATTTTGGACATTGATCTTTCCTGTAAGTTGATCTTGCATCACATCAGAATATGTCTTAACCTAACTAGTTTCTAGGTGATCAATGTGAAACCAGAGGATTGAACAGAGCATTTACCCCGGTATGTGAAATAAGAATAGGTTCCTTAGTTTCTAAATAAATACAGGTGAGTAATGATTAAAGTAAAAGAATGAAAATCTTTAGGACGTTGTGAATCCAAGAGCAGTGCTTATTTCTTTCAGATTCTATTTCAGTCATATTTGGAGTTGTGTAAAAACTGAAACAAGGCATGCAGGGAGATGTATCTTCAGTTTCTGCAAGTTGTGTACTGAAGCTAATAAAAACAGAAAATGCTGGAAAACTCAGTAGGTCTGACAGCATCTGTGGAAAGAGAAGCAGAATTAATGTTTCGAGTCTGTATGCCTTTCCTTCAGAGCAGCTCTGAAGAAGTCTTGAAACTCAGTTTCTTTCCCACAGATGCTGTCAGACCTGCTGAGTTTTTCTAGTAGTTTCTGTTTTTATTTCAGATTTCCAGCATCTGCAGTGTTTTGCTTTTATCTTAGCGTACTGAAGCTGTTTGATTTTTCCAGTCCAGGAGCAGGTGTTGAACTGCAGCACAGGTTCCTATAGGGTGAAGGGGAGGTATGAGAGAGTGTGTGTGTGTTTGGCATGTTTGTGTGTGTGTGAATGACTTTACTATGGCCTGGCAGAGACACTACTGGGCAGCAGAGGGGACGGGAAAGGAGAGAGGCTTGTCACCTCTGTCATTTGTTTAGCTCTTATCTTTTTCATCTAATACAAAATTTGGAAGCATTGTGAACTCTGAGGATATTGTAGAACTTCAAAAGGATATAGAAGAAAAATGTCCTGGTTGCACCCTATTTTCAGCACTCTGTTCAGTTCAAGGCATTGCACCTCTGGAAGTACATATGAGCCTTGAGTGGGTGCAGCACTAGAATGATTAGGGCTAAAAGGCTTAAGCTTTAGGGAAACATTGCATAGACTATTGTATTACTTTGCTTATAGAATATTTAAGGGATAAACTAATGATTTAAAGGATTTGATGGGGTAGAAAGAAACTATTTCCCCTTCTTGGGGAGTCCAGAATAATGTGCATAACCTTAAAATTAGAGCTAGGCTGTTCAGGAGTGATGTTAGGATGCACTTTCACATATGAAGGTAGTGGAAATCTGGAATGCTGTTTTCCCAAAAAGTTGAGGTTCCGTAAACTGAAAATTTAAAAACTGAGATTGATAGATTTTTGTTAGGCAAGTATATTAAGGGGTACAGAATCAAGGTGGATACGGAGTTAAAATACAAATCAGCCAGGATCTAAATGAATGGTAGAACAGGCACAAGGGACTGAATGGCCTACTCCTCTTCCTATGTTCCTACAAAAATAGTTTAACATTAGAAGTTTATCAAGTTTTAATAGATATTTTCTCCTTTTGTTCAACAGTTTCTTTGAAGATATCAAGCAAATAAAATGTTAAGCGTCATATTTTTCAAAATACTTGGGTACTGCCTTTTTTGTCATTGGACTTCCGCATCGCCACTGAACTAGCAAATGAGCTTGCAGTTATAAGGCATCTCATCACGTCTTCCGGATTCCCCAAAGTTAATATTAATTGAATAACCTTTGCCACCAATCTCCATACAGCAAGGTTCCACAGATAGCAAATGAATGAATGACCTACTTTTGTTGAGGGAGGAAGGTTGACCTGGAGATTAGGAATACTCTACTCTTGTTTGAACAGAACCATGGATCTTTTACATCCATCTGAGCAGGCAGATGAGGACTCAGTTTAACACCTCATTGGAAAGACTGCACACCCTCAACTGCACTGAAATATCAGTCTATATTATGCATTCAACATTGAACAATTGCACAATAGTCTGCTGAAAACTGCATTTCAGCATTTTAGTCACACTGCACTCTGAATCAAAGATCATCATTTACTCATTTGTGACAGGTCTCCCAAAAGACCAGCCTCTTTTTTAAATTGTAGCTACTTAAGATATATTTTAGTATGATATGAGTTTACAAAGGTTTTTTCTGAGATTTTTGAGATTTTTCTGAGGTTTTTTGGTCAGTGTTGGGTCCCCTCATAAAGACTCATATTAAGGCCTGAGAAGTGTGGTTGCATGTGTTGGTGTTGGGTCCCAGTTTAAACCCTTACCCAGGAGTAAGGGAGATGCTTTATGTGCAGTTGTCTGGGCCCCAAATAAACTTCGAAAATGCTGATTTCAGGCCTTGAATAGATTGATTTAAGGCACAACTGCTAGCAAGTTTAGGTAGAGAGTTGAGTTCATGTTTGTTTTCAGATTTCCACATTAAACTGTTTGATTCTTCCTGAAGTTCCTGTCTCTGATCGTATTTGTGAATTTCTGTAGATAGTCAACAAGATGTATTATGTAATTATCCAAATTCCTAAATGTTTATTGGTCTAAATATTTATAAAACAAAGTCATTAAAATCAAAGTAGTTAAAATTTTGCGGTTATGAAGATGCTAGCTGTAAGGAGGAATTACTGAGACAGTCAAAGCAAGGTAGCTAGATTAACATTATCAGATACAATCATGAACAGGGTGCAGGCTGGGAGAAGATACTAAGCTCAGTCGATATTCTGAGAAAACTGGATTAACATCAGTGGAACTACTTTGGTGACGTACCATCTTGATAGTGACCATCACTTTTTCTGTTTTGTGACTCCTCCCGCACATTTTTCCCTCGTTTCTATTTACTTACTACTTCCCTTGAAATGTTGATATTATTTTGAACATAATGATCCTTCCTTAAGTGAAAGAAACCAGTCCATATACTGTTTGCCAATAAATTGAATCAAAAATGTTTCTCTCCATGGCCTTGCCCCACTTTATTTCTGAAAGCCTCTACAGTCTTCAATGTCGTCAATTATCTGACTCAGACTCTTTCTTCAACCCAGCCTTTAGTCACATTTTCAAATTACTGTGTGTAGGCATGGCATCCATTCTTTTCTTAGTGAAGAATGTTGGGATGATATTTCAAGAAATATGCAATATGAACATATGTTATTGAATGTGCCTGTGGGAGAAAGTAAGTCTCTTTACCTTAACAGTTTCTGTGCAGTCCACACCTCGACAATACATGCACTCCCAAGTGAGGACTGTAACAAGCTTGGTTTGTCTTACCTTGGCACTAGATAAGACTCTTACCAGCTATTACACAACTATGTTGTAATTTGTAACAAGATGGTTCCATATGAGCTTTTTCCTCTTTCAACTCGTGCAAGCAAGTTGATAAAGTGCAAAAAAGTAAAATTGTGGGGTGGAATTGGTGGTTTGGAACAGATTACAATTGTTGATTGTAAACCCTACATAGCGCATTGTCCAATTCAAGTCTTCTGTTTAGATAGCTTGTCTTCTGTTGCCTTTGAACCAGTTAGTCTTGAATCATCAATTTCTAATTAATTTCTTTCAGCTTTTCCGACGTGTGGCAGCTGCTCTGCCTGGTATGGACAATGCACCTGAAAAGAGTAAAGAAGACAGTATCCTTCACTGCACTTTCCCATGGCTTTTTAAAGAATATCTAGCTGCAGGCCAGAGCTAAAACAAACACAGTTATGATAAAATTGTTAATTTTGTATTTTACTATCTATCAGGATACACGCAAAATAATAACTGCCATTGCATGATCTGGCAAAGTAGGATGCCAGTTTAAAAATTCAACATCACAGTGTATGGGTGTCTTGGTGATTTCCTTTTACATTCTAAACAAGATATTAACCTGTTGCTCAGTTATTTAATTTTTCTGTAAAGCAAATTAGGATATTTTACTGAGTTAAATATGTTACATAGGTATAGTTTCCTTTACTGTGTACAGTAACTGTAATGAGTTAATGTAATATATTTTCTGCATATTCATGACGTGTTAGAGCTCTGTACGAAATGGCTGTGGGCCACTCCATTCTCAGTTTTGGGAAGATTAATCCTATTCCTTGTTGGAGAAGGGCAAAATATGCAATATTACCTGAAGAAGATGGGGAGATATAAGAAATTAGGCAATTTTTCTTTCCTGTCTTTTGCCTTTTGGTATTTGGGTTGGGGGGATAGGGAAGGTGAGAGAGATATCAGAAAGGTGTATACACAGGCTATGCCAGTGGCTTTATCGGTAGCTGAGAGAAAAAAGTAAACTTAAGTTTAAGTTGTTGAACAAGCTGGTATCAGCGAGGGTATGGGTGCTACACATAAAATCTGCCCCTATTTTTCAGGTTTCTGATCACTATTCAGTAACTCCTTCCTAAAAAGTATATACATTTATAGACGTTAAATAAGAAAGGGCTTATCACAAGAAGGGAGACAGCTTGAAAACACTGCCTGCATTCACAGAACGGACATTTGAGTGATGTACCAGAGAGTAAGTGACACCTGTCAAAATGTACCCCAACAAGGAGTCAGCAGGACAAATCCAACCCAGCAAATGATCACCCAGTCAGTACTCTCGATCATCAGCAAAGTAATGGAAGAGGTCATCAACAGTGTTATCAAACGGCACTTATTTAGCAATAACCTGCTTACTCACTCTCACTTTATGTTCCACCAGGACCACTATGCTCCTGATCTCATTACAGCCTTGGTCCAAACATGGACAAAAGAGCTGAAATTAACAGGTGAGGTGAAACTACCTTTGCTGTCAAAGCAGTGTGTGGCATCAAGGAACCCTAGTAAAACTGAAGTCATTGGGAATCGGGGGGGAAAATTCTCCACTGGTTGGAGTCAAACCTAGCACAAAGAAAGATGGTTGTGGTTGTTGAAGGTCAATCATCTCAGTCCCAGAATATCACTGCAGAAGTTCATCAGGGTAGTGTTCTGGTCCCAACCATCTTCAGCTGCTTCATCAGTAAGATCAGAAATGGAGATGTTCACTGATGATTGTACAATGTTAGAATCATTTGTGACTCCTCAGATAATGAAGCAGTCCATGTCCATATACAATAAGACCTGGACAACATTCTGGGCTGGTAAGTGACAAGTAATGTTCATGCCACACAAGTGCCAGGCAATGACCATCTCCAACAAGAGAGAACCTAACCACCTCCCCTTGACATTCATTGGCATTACCATCACTGAATCCCTCACTATCAACATCCTTGGGGTTACTGTTGACCAGAAACTGAACTGGACCAGCCATTTAAATACTGTGGCTACAAGAGCAAGTCAGAGGTTGGGAATTCTGCAGTGAGTAACTCACCTACTGGCTCCCCAAAGTCTGTCTACCATCTACAAGACACAAGTCGGAGTCTGATGGAATACACTCCTCTTGCCTGGATGTGTGCAGCTGCAACAACACAAGAGGCTTGACATCATCCAGGACAAAGCAGGTCACTTGATTGGCACCCCATCCACAAACATTCACTCCCTCCACCACCGACGCACAATGTCAGCAGTGTGTACCATATATAAGTGAGCAACTCACCAAGGCTCCTTCGACAGCACCTTCCAAACCTACAGCCTCTACCATCTAGAAGGACAAAGGCAGCAGATTCATGGCCACCATGGTCAACACCAAACACCACCACCTGCAAGATCCCCTCCAAGCCAATCGCCATCCTGACTTGGAACTATATTGCTGTTCTTTCAGTATTGCTGGGTCAAAATCCTGGAACTCCCTTCCAAACAGCACTGAGAGCGTTCATGTTCTACCACATGAACAACAGCGGTTCCAGAAGATGGCTCATCACCACCTTCTCCAGGGCAACTAGGTGTGGGCAATAAATGCCGACATCCCGTGAAAAAAATAAAGCAAGTTCAGGAAAGATGGAAAGGACAAAAATTGGTGTAAGAGGATGGTGAACATGTGAGTGTGACTGTGCTGCCTTCTTGTTCAGGCAGATAGAAAGGCAACATGGTAGCTTTCTTTAAGTTTCAGTGCTGTTGTTTTCGGACCACCAACTGACAACTGCTTTGTCAGTTATGTTCACTGATAACTTAATCTCCTTTCTAAGGGTGAGGCACCTGGCCTAACAGAAAATATGATCATTTTATTACTTGTGGAATATTCTTTTCCAAATAAATGACATTAAGGTTTCTGAGTTTTTCCTAGCTGATAGCTGGAGTGCTTGTTAGGGGAGGAGTTGAAAACAAAATCATAAGTGAGGGTGATAAAACAGAAGTGACAAGTGTTACAAAGCACCGATAATTCTGTACATTATGTCCTTAAATAATCTCTCTCAATCTGCTAATGGGCATTGTTGGATTTTCTGGGGTATTAAGTTTTGAAAGTAGCTTTCGTTCAAATTATTCACTGTACTCACAAGGGCACATACAAATGACAAAGAGATATTCATAGATAAAGTGAATAGACGAAACTGTGGGAAATAGATTTCAATGTAGGTTAACGTGAGGCCATCCACTTGGACCTAAAAAAGAACAGGGTATTTTCAAAATGGTGGAAAAATAAAAACAGTAGAGGTTCAAACAGACTTGGGCATCCAGGTATATGGTTCATTAAAATGCCAAGCAGGTATGGAAAATAATCAGAAAGGCTAATGGAATACTAGTCTTTATATCTCAAAGAATAGAATGCAAGAGGTCAAAATTATCCCTCAGGTATTCAAAGCCCTGGCTAAACCACAGTTGGATTATTGAGAGAGTTTTGGACATTGCACCTTGGGAGGGATATATTAGCCTTAGAAGAAGTGCAGCATGGATTTACTAGAATAATACCTGCACTCCCAGGTTTAACCTTCGACAAATTAAACAAATTAAGTGTTCTATAAGTTGAAATTTAGAAGGTTTGGTTTAGAGTTGATCAAAGTTTTCATGATATTAAGGGGAACAGATAAGTTAGATTGTGAGAAACTACTTCTGTTGGTTGGGACATCTAGGATTAGATGGCACAGTCTAAAAATTAGAGCCAGACCTTACAGGAATGAAATTAGGAAGCACTTCAAAGGGTGGTGGAATTTTTTTTTTTAACCGTTTATTCATTCGCTCGACCAGCATTTATTGCCCATCCCTAATTTAGGAGGGCATTTTAATAGTCAACCACATTGCTTCCCTAAAGGACATTTCTGAACCAGATGAGTATTTATGATAATCAGCTATGTTTCATGCTCATCATCAGACTTTTACTTCCAGATTTTTATTGAATTCAAAATTCACCATCTGCCATGGTGGGATTTGAACCCAGGTCCCCAGAGCATTCCACTGAGTCTCTGGAATAGTGACAATACCACTATGCCATTGCCTCCCCTGTTCCCCAAATGACAATTGATGCAAGATGCATTGCCAATTTTAAAACTGAGATTTTGTTAACCAAAGATATTGAGAGGTAAGGGGCAAAGGCAGGGTTATGTGACATTCAGTTGCAGGTCAGCCATGATCTCACTAAATGGCAGAACAGGCCATATGGCTAACGGCTCTTCCTATATTGGAGTCTGATCGTCTTGAAGGAGGTTAATGAATTGCCGAAGATGGTTGAATGTCATTGAGCTTGCTGCGAAGTTGATGTAGTCAATGAGGGATAATAGGCTGGTTTCTCAAGAGACGATATGCTTGAAATGCAGCAAGAATAATTAAACCAATCTGAAGAAATGTTATCCAGTGCAAGATTCGCGAAGATTCAAAATTTTTCCTCACTGATATATATATATTTGGTTACAGGGGCTACAATGGGTACAGCCTCCCCTACATCCTTCCTCGTTACTGCTTGCTGCCACCAACCACCCCCCCCCCCCCCCAAAAAACAAATGGCAACAAGTTTAAAACATCCCCAAGCACTTAAAGTGTGTTATAAAGCAATATTTGTTACCAAGCCGCACAAGGCTAGGGTTGATCATGGCCAAAAGCTTGATCAAAGAGAGGTTTTCAGGAGTTTTTTAAAGGGGGAAAGGGGTTTAGGGAGAAAATTCCTGAGCCTAGGGCCTAGGCAGCTGAGGGCACAGTCAGCAGTGGTGGAACAATTAAAATTGGTGATGCTCATGAGGCTAGAATTAGAGGAGTGCATATACCTCAGAGCTGTGGAGCTAAAGGAGATCACAGAGAAATGGAGGGGAAAGGGCAAAGGAGGGACTTGAAAACAAGGCTGAGAATTTTAAAATTGAGGCATTGCTTAACCATGATCCAGTGTGGGTCAACCAGCACAGACTAATGGGTGAGCAGACAGATTTGAAACAGACAAGTTTTCTATCCAATTGAGTGCCATTATAGAGGTAAACCATGCTAATGGATCAGTATTAGCTGAACTTGTTTGGATCTATGCCATTAATTGAAATGGTGGTGCTTTGTATCCAAGTCTAAGTTTAAAATGCATCTCTTGAATCTAACGTAGTACAGTTTCATTTGTGTAGATGTACACTGCATGGTGCCAACTGTGGCTCAGTTGGTCGCATTCTTGCCTCTGAATCAGATTGTTGTTGGTTCAGCCCCACTCCAGGACTTGAGCATAAAAAATTAAAGTAGATACTCCAGTGCAGTACTGAAGGAATGCCTCACCACCAGAGATCCCATCTTTTGGATGAAACTTTAAACCGAGGGCCCCGTCTATCCTCTTGGGTGAATGCAAAAGATCATTTGGCAATATTCAACAAAGCAGGGGAGTTACCCTGTGTCCTGGCCAATGTTTAACCCTCAGTCAACATGACAAAAACATAATTTGGTCATTATTAGATGGCTGTTTGTGGGAGCTTGTGCACAGGTTGGCTGCTGCCTTTCGTACGAATAGTGACTACACTTCAAAAGTACTTCATTGGTTGTAAAGCACTTTGAGATGTTGTGAAAGGTGCTATATAAATGCAAGTCTTTTTATTACAAAAAGGTGAAATTCCCTTAACTCCATTTACACAGTGATTGATATCAAGCTGGAAAAACCACCAGAACCACCAATCAACGAGGGTGGCTGCTCCTGCTAATACTGGCACAATCAAACTGTTCCCTATTGGCCAGCATCACCAATTGCATTACAGTCATTGACTAGCCACCTTGCAACTTCTTGGTGGTTTGCTGGCTTGGTAATGTGTGAACGTGCTGCTGTAATCACACCAGGAGCTTCTTCATTCAGAAAATTCAATTTCATTTCCTTCAGCTGCATGGTTTATTTAAGATCAGAGAGCAAGTTTGATTTAATTATGTTATGTATTGCACTCTAACACTGAGCGATGCAGTCCTCTACATTGTACAGAAATGTGTGCACGATGTAAAATGTTTGTGTGAATATGCAAAGATGTTGCTGTATCAGGTTTTCAAAAAAAGGAAAAATTGTCTATTATGAGGTGTATGAGCTGAGGTGCTGATGCTGCTTTGACCAGAGTGACTTTTTATGGTGGAAAGGAGAGGAAGCACCAATATATCCAGTGAGACTCCTGATATCTCTGAGTAATGTCTTAATGTGTTGCCTTGGGTGATCTTTGATGAGGTGAAGCAACCTTCTTGCTACTATGTGGTGCTAGAACAGAATTGATTTTCTACTATTGAAAGCCAGTAAAGCTGCATTTCTTTTGCTATCTCTGGATGTGTGTCTCAGCTCATGTGCACAACCGCGTGGAGTTCAATTGAAAGAGAGCAAGTGCAGTGGCATAATATCTGTTTATTTAAAATTGGAAGTCAGTTGATTATCATTGGGGAAAGCATCTGAATATTTTCTTCTGCGTAGTCCCTCAGAGCCTCCTTTGCAAGTAGATGGTGATTATGGCATTGCACAAATAGACAGCATCCAACTTCAGTACCCATGAAATAATTCAATCATGCTTTGTAATTTAAATTGTGGTGCAGGATGTGATGGCTGATAAGTACAGTGTGATGTTTTGATGGTTGCTGTTTACTGAATCTATTTGGCCAATATCCTAGTGAAGAGTAGCCCTTTCAAATGGTCCCCGCAGGTTTCAGGTTCAACATGAATTGGTGCTTTTACATTCTGTGTTTTTCTAAGTTATTCTAACTGTAAAATGCTGTCCCTTTTCAGATTGTCACGAGAAAAGTAATAGTCATTTTCTGGAAACTCTTAATAAACAGCACTAAATTCCTAGAAATACCTTTTGGTTTGGCCCACTGTGGAGAGGTACATTAGAATTTTATTCATGGGTCAGGGTGTCCATGTAACCGGAAAATGCTTGATGGCAATTTTGTACATTTAGCCACATTGCTTAATGTTTCAGACTAAGTTGAGTGTTTCTGAATAATTTTGCTATAGTTCAAAGGAAGTTGCAGTCCCAGAACTCTTGACTAAACCGAGTTTGTGTTAGTAGTAGTTACAGCTTATTGCACCAGACTCCTTCGTGAGCGAGCAGTTTACGGAAACTGTCCTGCAGGTGAGCCACAGTTAATTAGTTTTCAAAGTCTCTGGGTATTGTGCAGCTCTGTACAGTGTTTGTACTTGCGATAACAAAAAGGCTGCAAAGTGTAACTGGTGCTTTGGATTTAGTAGGGGTTGAAGCTTGTTGTTGTTGCTGCACGAGCACCTGAAATCTCTGTCCATTAGCGAGCTCAATTCCATCATTAGCAAACTCAATTCACAGCATCATATTTATGCGAATCCTTTGTTTTAATGGAATACATAAAATCTTAAATGAATTTGTTGGGAACAGCTTTTTGGTGTATGTACAATTTTGAACTGACATCTTAAACCACAATTATTGGCTATAAAATTGCTGTAAATTTTGATGTGACCTTATCCTGCTAGATTAAAATGTTCATGTGATGTTGTGCATAATTACATAAGCACATTGATTTGCTGTGTTACTACTGATTTGTAAAGCTTAAGGTAGCATTTTTGTACCAGAGACGTACCCAGAAATGCAGATTAAGCATTCTCTGGGCAATGTTGTTTGTGTTCATTTAAACAGCTGTTTAGTGTGAAACTTCAACCAAATGGGGAGGTATTAAAATAAACGTGATGGTTGGTGCTAACTCATCAGCAGACTTAAAATTAACTCTTTATATCCAGCAGTATACTTTTTTGTATCAATAATTTGAGTATGTGCTATTGCTGTATCTTTTTGGAAGAGCCTATTATATTTAATGGAACTGATGATTAATGCAGGGTTATTTGATTCCAAAACACATCGTATTTTTTCCCATTTGGGATTTGACTAGAATGGGAAAAACTGAGCATAAATAGCTGGTCTGTACGTTTCTAGAAGAAGTGATGTGCTGTGTTCAGACATTCTGACTAGGTCCTCTGAGAAACAACAGCAATCACAATAAATCAAGCAGGAATTCACTGTGGCTCACTTGAAACATGCCCTGCATTTCTAATCACACTTTTAAAATAAACAATTTACCTTTGTTCAGAAGGATAGCAACATGAGTGAGGGGGTCAAGTTTGTTGCTTAGTGAAATACTTCATTTGAACTTGCCATGTCTAATCAGCTTCATTTGAGGATGTGTGTGTGCAAGGTTGAAGTTGTAACTGATAACCAAGTGTGGCTTTCCTGTTTGTGATTACAATAATTATTGGTATTTTAATGCAGCCTGTGGAGGCCAGTAATGAAGGATACTCTCTTGAATAATTCAAAAACAGTCTATTACAATGGAAATATTTGCAGACAAGTGCTGGGGCCTCCTCCATCAGTGGTGTGTTTTTTTTTTTGAATATTTTAAAAAAGTTGTCTTTTTGTTGTAAATACTTGACAGTTGTAATGTTCTCATGTCTGTGTATGCATTTATTAGATTAACATCTTTGGAAAGGCAGTAAGACACTAATCCACTTGCCTATACTGAAGTTTATACCCTTTATCAACTTAGATTAGTTCAGCCTGTGTACCTGTGTCTAAAGTCTTTTGCAAAGATAAATATCCTGTCACCCAAACCGTTCACTAACACATTAATTATTTAATAAAGAAAATATTTGTCTTCATGTTTCCATCACTAAAATGGTCTCATTACAGCTAGTTATTAGAATATTTGTGTTAAGGTACCACCTCCTGTTGTAAAGTCACTTCCTTGTATTACACACAATAAAATGAGCCATTTCA
The DNA here is from genome assembly GCF_017639515.1 of Carcharodon carcharias. Classification (NCBI taxonomy): domain Eukaryota; kingdom Metazoa; phylum Chordata; class Chondrichthyes; order Lamniformes; family Lamnidae; genus Carcharodon; species Carcharodon carcharias. The sequence continues at coordinate 88,887,145 of NC_054475.1, forward strand.
CCACTTAGCCAGTTTGTAATAGGTTTGTTGTGTGTGTATTCATCTGAGTGCCAAAGTGAAAGTGAGTCAAGTTCAGTGTCGAGTGCTTGTGCCCTCTGGATTCCACTGAATACCCTTGGATCAGACCCAAAAGAACAAAATTGCAAATGTCAGAAATCTGAAATTTAAGCAGAAAATGCTTATAACACACAGCTCATCTGTCAATTCCATTCCCTAACATTGCACTTGAATTGGCAGCATCCACTGTATTAGAGGACCTACAAATGTAACCTCTTGAATAACACATGGACTTTTTTCAAACTCCAGAGCTTGGGTACATTGCTTATGCTCATACTGCACAATCCAGCATTGGATAAAAATAACAATCCATGGCATTATAACTGCAAAATTCAGGCCACAGTGCCACATCATTAAAAGTTGCAATTGTCAATTCAATAGATAAATTAAGTATGTTAATGTTCAATATGTAATTTCCTTGAATTTTCAAATTTGCCCATAATTGGATATTACGGTAAAAATGGCAGATGAAAAATCAATTTCATTTGCTCACAGGTATTTCTATAAAATCGCTGGGCTTACCCTGACATGCTTGTTTTCATTAAAAGAAAGTTTGGTGGCTGGGTTTTTTCATGAGAAGTAAATACTTCAAACTCCCTAAATTCTTTCTCAAAGTTTCTAAGAAAGTTACACAACTGTATTGTGATGTGATCTAAGAAAGGGAATCACAAAGAATAAGCAAAGAAGGAGAGAGGGATGTGTGTGTGTGTTTTTATATATATATATATATATATATATATACACACACACACACACACGAAAAATTTGTAGGGTATGGACAAAGCAGGGGAACGGGCCTAATTGGATAACTCTTTCAAAGAGCTCGCACAGGCAAGATGGGCTGAATGGCCTCCTCACTGTAAGATTTGATCAGTCAATGAAATTTTCAGAGAATTGTGGGGGCACAGTGACCAGGATGCCAAAATGATGAGCTTCAGTTATAAAAATGAACATAGGAATTGTAACGGAAAAGTTCAGGTACTATAGACAAAAGTACACAAGGATGTGAATCGCTAAAATTAATGTGGTTGCACAGAGTAAGAATGCAGTGTGAATAGTGTGCAAAAGTCAAGAATTTGGTGAGATCGAATTCCCTTCAGTGTAAGTGAGTATTTCTCAAATTGGAAATTTAGTTTAACATTTTGAATTTAAAACATTTGAACCTGCAAGCTACTCAATAGCGCTGTTAGTTAACTGTTAGCTGTAAGCGATCAAGTAAGTGCTATTACTGTGTACAGGAATCCGAGTTAGCACTTGTAATTTGGTTGTAGCTCAAAAAGATTTATACAGTAAGCAGCATCAATGCACAGAGTGGTTGTGAAAAGAATGCAGGAGGAATAGAGTGAAAAAGTTGGGAATTTGGTACAGAAGAATGTGCTTTTTGTGCCTCTAATACTTGTATAGTTTAAGTAAGTTTGAGGTATTAAGTAATTAAAATTTTTGATCGGTGTTTAATGCAAGTTAGAAAAAAAACCTTGCAATAAACTAAAGTACACAAAATATAAATAATTTAAACTAAGATATGACAGTGAATGTTGTGTGTCTGAGCCACAGTTTGCGTGTGTTTGTGTACAGTGAGACTGTACCAGGCAAACATGTCCAGTAGATGTCTCTTTTTTGAATCTCTCTGGCTCAGGGTAAATGAACTAGAATGTGAATTGGAGCCTCCCAAAGGAGTGGGAGCAGTATCTGATCAATTTGCCCCAGACTTTGGTCACAGCTTGCAGAGGTTCAGGTTCAGAATTGGGCTGGTGTGACCAGTAGTGTACATAGTAAGGGTAGCCTAGGTGAGGTAGAGAACAAGGAACCGTAGAAACTGATCCTATCCAACAGGTACTAATGATGCACTTGCTTCCTGTAAATATGAGGATAAAGACTGTCGGAAGGACAGCCAACATGAGGATCAGGAGGCTGCCCAAAGAGGGAGGAGAAGAGAAGTGTGATGAGGAGTTGCAGGGGATTCAGTAATTAAGGTGGCAGAAACATTGTTTATAAGCAGAATGGCGAGACCCACATGGTGTTTTGTCATCATGGTGTCAGGCTCAGGGTGTACCATGAAAAAGAAAGCAGAGGGGTGACCTCATAGAGGTCTTTAAAATTTAAGAAAGGTTTTGATGGAGTGGATACGGAGAGAATGTTTCTTTTTATGGGGAAGAGCATAGCAGAGGGCCATCAATATAAGATAGTCACCAAGAAATCCAAAAGAGAGCTCAGAAGAAACTTTATCCAGAGTGTCGGGAATGTGGAACTCTCTACCTCAGTGAGTGGTTGAGGTGAATAGTACAGCTACGTTCAAGGGGAAGCTAGACAAGTATATGAGGGAAAGGGAATAGAGGGTCACAATGGTATATTTAGATGAAGGGAAATGGGAGGCAGCTCAAGTGAAGCCCAAACACCGGCATGGACCGGTTGGGATGAATGGTCTGTTTCTGTACTGTATTTCCTATGATATTGGAGAGGGTTGGAGGATCCAGACGCTGAGATACACGTTGAGACCAACAACATAGGAAAGAGATCTTGGTGCATACCAGGAACTAGGAGCTAAATTAAAGAACAGGATGTCGAGGTTTGTAATCTATGAACTATTACTTCAGCCACATGCAAATTAGTGTAGGAATAAACCGATTAGGGAGTTGTGCACATGGTGAAGGAGCGCTATGGGAAAGAGGGGTTCTATTTTATAAGACACTGACACCATTACTGGGACAGGATGGAACTGTACCATTGGGACAGGCTTTACCTGAACCAGGCTGAGACTAGAGTCCAATGGGAAGAATGCAATGGGCTATTACAAGAACTTAAAACTAGTCAGGTGCGGGGAGGTGGCTCAGGTAGAAAAGACAGTACAAATATTCAAAAACAAAGGGAGAAGCGTAACAGTCAGCAGTTGTGCTCTAGGCATTACAGGTAAAGTGAAAATAAAATTATATATAATAATTAAACCAGAAGAGAGAAATAAGAAATCTGAGTAAAACACTAGAGCAGAGTTAAGATGTGAGTCAAATTCTTTACATATAAACACAGAGTATAAGGAATGAATTGCAAGTGCAAATTCAACTTTGTGTATGACATGGTAGCTGTTAGTGAGACATGGCCACAAGACAGAACTGGGAGCTAAATATAGCAGGTTATAAGGCTTATAGGAAAGATTGAAAAAAGTGGAGTAACCTTAGTGGTTAAGAATTAATGGGGTATTTTAACTTTTATATAGTTTGGAATAAGCAGACTAGCACATGTCAGAAAGGGAGTGGATTTCGTGGGTGTGTGGGATAGTTTCCTGCAGCAATATATTCTAGAGTAGTAGTGGGCAACCTGTAGCCCATCAGGGTTCTGAATGCATTTTGTTGACTTGTCTGTGCGCAGGGTGGCCAGGTTCTGCTGGTTTCCGTCCACAGTTCTCAAAATGCTCTGCCAGTGTAGACTGCGCTTGTATGTGAACTAATGGATCATATTCATGTCCTTGATCAGTGTGTTTTTCCAGTATTTTTTTCAAATTTGCGGAGTGTGCTCACATGAAAATAACTGGACATTAACTGCAGATGTAGCATGAATTTTCTGACACTAGCAACTAGTGTGGGCAAGAGGAGATTTTTTTTTCTCCTGCAACAACTCATTCAGCACATTTAGGTGGCCAGTGACGTCAGTGAGAAAAGTCACATCCAAAATCCATTTTTCATCTTCTAGCTCTGGTTTGGTTTCTGTCTGTCATTTTTTTTCTTACCAGCATTAAGTGATATGCATGCAAAGCAAGGGTACATGCATTGAGGTGCGTGCTGACTACACATAGCATTGACTGAGAGTTGCGTGCTCCCCCTGCGTCCAATCGAAGCACTGCTATGGTTCAGTCGGTACACCCTGTAAATTCTAGGTACGCAAGCGCAGTTAGCAAAATTACCCTATCCCGGGAGACAGTCTTGGTTACAACACCAGTGGACGTGAGACGCTGTACTTTTTTATATGACCTGCAGGTAATTTAGCTTGCCTCTAATTATATAATGGATCACTTTGTGTTGAAGTGGCTTGATAAAGGAGGAGAATCAAGTGCAAAATTAAAACGTATAGAGGAAGGAGGAATAGCCAAAAAGAGGAAAATTGGTGACGAGGGCAGAATGGCAAAAGACAGTTGGGAGCTGGACTATTTTGTTATTGAACCGAAAGGGAGGCCATTTTGCTTAATTTGCAATGAGCTGATATCAGCTCCAAAAAAATACAACGTTAAAAGACATTATGAAACATGTCATTCCTCTCATTTAGCAAAATTTCCAGTAGGTTCTGCCTAAGGTGCTCAACAGCTTCCAAATCTAAAGGAAGCCATGGAAACACAGAAACAAGTACATAGACGAGCATTAATTGAAAGTGATGCAGTGACTTTGGCTAGCTTTCATATTGCTTGGTTACTTGCAAAAAGTGGAAAGGCATTCTCAGTGAAACAATGCATCATCGAATCCTTGGATGTTTTATTTGATGGATTTTGGATGTGGCTTTTCTTGCCAAATGCATTGAACGAGTCATTGCAGGGGAAAAATCACTTCTTGCCTACACTAGTTGCTAGTATCAGGAAATTCATGCTGCACCTGTAGTTAATGTCCACTTAGTTACCTTCATGTGAGTGCACTCACTTCCCAAATTTGAAAAGAAAACTGGAAAAACACTCTGATCAAGGAAATGAATGTGATCCATCAGTTCTTACACAAGTGCTGTCTACACTGGCAGAACATTTTGGGAACCGCTTTTCTTCTCGAGTGATCTGAAGCCCTTCCTCTCTTTGCTCTCAAATCCATTTGAATTTGATCTGAGCAAATGTGACATAGTATGTCAAAGGCTTGGGGTTGATAAAATGAAGTTTGAGGAAGAACTAATTCATGTTTGTGCCCTGGATGAAAATGAAATTAACCAACTAAAGAGGAAAGGTACACGAGAACTTTGGTTGAATATCCCCAGTCCAGTTCTCTGGCATTACATTGCAAAGCTGCTGTCCATCTTTGGATCAACATACACATGTGAGCAGAATTTCTGCTATGGAACACATCAAATACAAGAAGCACAACACAATAACAGATGGAAATTTCAGTGCTGAATTGCAGAGCAGCTGCACATCCCTGAGTCCTAATCTAAGAAACTTTGTAGAGGATGGATCCAACCAGAAGTTGCAGTGAGAATGATGTAAGGGAAGCGTAAATATTTATTTTTTTACCATTTGAAGCTGATGACAGTTCTATTAATATATGAATGATTAAGCATTTTCTATAACTCATTATGAAATATTTGGTGTGTATTTAATCTTATTCATAGGATCATGGTTAGTGCAATTGCCCAATTTTAATCTTGTGGCCCACAGAGATGAAGGAGGGCCACTCATGCAGCCCACTCACTAGCCTAGGTTGCCCATCACTGTTCTAGAGCCAACAAGGGGGCAGGCCATATTAGATTTAGCAATGAGTGATGAACCAGGTATAGTTAACAGACTAATGGCGCATGAACATTGATCTAATAATGATCATAATATGATTGAGTTCAACGTAGCGTTTGAAAGGAAAAAATGCAAAACAGCTACTAAGACTCTAGATTCAGGTAAGGCTGACTTCACTGGATGGAGACAGAAACCACAGTAAAATGGGCAAACCTTTTAATAGGTGAAACAACAGAAGATGATTGAAGGTAGTACAGAATCAGTTTATATCTCAAAAGGGAAAGAACTCCACTTGGCAAAAAAGATGGCCGCGGACAACCAAAGAAGAAGTAAAGCATACAAAAATGCAAAAAGCAAACCACAGATTCTGGTGAATAAGGAAGATACAAAGAGTAGAAAAGAGTGTTAAAACAGTAACAGCTACAAAAAGGGAGTACAAAAAGAAACTTGCAAGGGATGTAAGAACATTTTTACCAATTTTATTAGGGAAAATAGTGGTCAGGAGCAAAGTGGGTCCTTTAAAAATTGACATTGATGAAAATGTCAGAATAATTACTTGCTGAATAATTACTTTGCATTAGTATTTACGGTAGAGGAAGAGCTCAGCATGCTAGACATTCCAAAGGAACTATTATTGAATCTGGACCAGGGACTCGCCCAGATTAATATAAGCAAATTAACTGTAATTAAGTAAATAATGGCACTAAAGAATGACAAACTGCCAGGAATAGGTGATTCCCACTCCAGGGTCTAAAAGAAATAAGTGACAACATTACAGATGCCCTAACCATAACCTTCCAAAGTTTGCTCAATACGGGAACCATTCATTTAGATTGGAAAATAGGACATGCACTATTAAGAAAGGTGAGAGTGGGGAAAAAATTGAATTAAAACCCAAGATCTTCTGTCAGGAAATTGCTGGAGCCTATAAGGACTGAATATGTTGAATATTTTCAGTTGATTAGAGAGCCATCATAGCTATGTAAAGGGTAGATCGTGCCTGATTAATCTGATTGAACTTTTTGAAGAGGTGACTAAAGTAGTAAACAGGCAAATGTTTGTGGATGTTATTTATATGAATTTTCAAAAGGCATTTGATAAAGTCCCTCATAAGAGACTGATAGCTAAGGTTGAAGCTCATGGACATGAGGGCAAAACTGTGACAAGTGGATTTAATTTTAGGCAAATGTGAGGCCATCCATTTGGACCTACAAAGGATAGAACAGGGTACTTTCTAAATGGTGAAAAGCTAGAAACAGTGGAGATCCAAAGAGCCTCGGGGTTCCAGGTGCAAAGATCAATAAAATGGCAGGAACAGGTCCTTAAAATAATCAAAAAGTCTAATGGAATGCTGGCCTTAATATTTAGAAAATTGGAAAACAAGGGATTAGAAGACAACCTTTAGCAATACAAAGCCCTGGTTAGACCACACCTGGAATACTGAGACAGTTCTGGATACCACATCTTAGGAAGGATATATTGGCTTAGGAGGGAATGCAGCGTAGATTTACTAGAATGCTATCTGGAATCCAAGGGTTAAAATCTGAGAAGCGCTAGCACAACTAGGGGTTGTATTCCCTAGAATTTAGAAGCTTAGAGGATGATTTGATTGAGGTCTCAAGATATTAAGTGGAATAGACAGGGCAGATAGAAAGAAAATACTTCCACTAGTTGGGGAGTCTGGGACTAGGTGGCACAGGCAAAAAATTAGAGCTAGGCCTTTCAGAAGTTAAATTAGGAAACAATTCTTCACCGACCAGGTGGTTGAACTTTGGAACTCTCTTTCCCAAATGGAAATTGATGTTAGATGCAGTGTCAATTTTAAAACTGAATTCGATAAATTTTTGTTAACCAATGTATTAAGAAATATGGGGCTAAGGTGGGTACATGGAGTTAGGTTACAGATCAGCCATGATTTTGTCGAATGGTAGAATAGGCTTGAAGGGCTAAATGACCTACTCCTGTTCCTCGTGAAACCCCTGACAAAGCACTAGGGTTTATTTCTAGAGGCACAGAATTGAAAAGCAGATAAGTTATGTTAAACTTGTATAGAGCATTGGTTAAACTACATTTAGAATATTGTGATTCATCTCTGGTCTCCATATTATAAAAAGGATATAGAGACTTTGAAGTAGTTTCAAAAAGTAGTTACCAGAATGATACCAGAACTGAGTGGTTATATCTATTGCTAAAGATTGAACAGGCTGGACCTTTTTTCTCTAGAAAAGAGAATACTGAGGGTTGACCTGATAGTGGTCATCAAGATTGCAAAGGGGTTTGAAGAGACAGACCTAGAGGGTGGAATTTTCTGGTCCCGCCAGCAGTGGGGACTGGTGGACGGGGGCACTTAATTTGGCGGGAGGCAAAATATCTGTTTCCCAATGGCTGGACAAATAGGTGGAATTTTGTTCTCCTGACTTTCAAGGTAGGTTAAAGGCAGGTTGAGATCCCTGACGAACAATGTCAGTAACCCCATTTGCATGCAGTAGCATCTCATGCATACAAATTAAAAAGCCACCTCGCTGGAATTAAGTTTGCTCTCCAAATTAACTTTCTTACCAATGAGAATTTAGAACGTTCAGTTTTATGACTATGTAAGTGGCATGCACCTCACGAGCTTTACTTCTTCCACCACTTTGATGTAAGTAGATGCTGATTTCGCCTTTTTGGGGACCGCACGTAACTTCACTCATATCGAGAGCAGTTAGAAAAAGCTGCACCAAGGCTGGACACAGGAGGCAGGTGAAGGCTCTGGGGGCAGGGCAGCAGGGCTGTTGGAGTTAGTAGGGTGGAGCACAGGCTGGACAGGGGGTCAGGCTAAGTGGGGAAAGTGGGTGGGGGAGAGAATGTCTTAGAGGGCAAGGATGGCGGTGTTAACGGTAGGGTCTTGGGGTGTCAACTCAGGGCACTGGTAATTGGAGGGGACAATCACAGTAAGGGGGGAGTGGGATGCAGTAGGATGGCAGGTCCAGTGTGATAATTTGGTAGGTTAAGGTTTCATGGGGGAGGGAATCACTCCGACTTCCCAACCCGCCAGCGTACTTAGACTCCAGAACAAAAAACGACTCAGAGAAGCCATTTCTACTTAATTGGGAGACCAGAACAAAGAGCCACAAAAATTAGATAGTCACTAATAAATCCTATAGGCAATTCAGGGGAGGCCTCTATCCGGCCGAGACACACGAAGAAGGAAAATGATCTAAAAGAAACTTGTTTCTCTTCCTTATTCTCTTTTTTAAAATCCTGTTCATTTTTAAATGGACAAATGGCTGGACTGATAGTGGTCGCCACTGACCACATCATGGTAGTTCTGAACAGTTTAAAAATGGACAAAGGCCAACACACCAAACCCCTGAAATGTCACATTCCTTGCATTGTTTCGACATTCCAGCCAACCCACACAAACAATAGTAGACAAGACATCTGCACTAGCCTGCTATGGACAAAGGCAGAGCTATTTGTGACTCTTAATCTCCAATATTGTGCAAATGGTTCGACAGTTACCTGCTCAAAACACAACGGGTTTTAACAAGTGGGCCTCGATAGCTGAATGGCTCGACCCAAAACCAGTCACATGACCAAGACTTGAGCTTTTTAAATTGCTTTAATTATGCAGCTTTTGGATTCCATCTTCAGTCACTGTTTAACCTCAGAAGAGTAACAGAATGCCAGGCTCTGCCATTTACCACCTAACAGAGCAGCAACAGAACCATGGCTCTGTCCAGGTTTTAAATTGCCTGGCCCTCGTCAACACTGTGAATACTGGAACATCTGAACTTCTTATCTGCACCTAGAAGACTAATTCACCTCCACATGAATTCTTCCATCGTGGAAGTCATCGCTCCTGAAAAAGCAGATCACCCTATAACAGTTTCAGCACCATTGGACTTTTTGATTCTGGACTCATGAAACCACAATTCTTATTTTTATTGTGGTCTTAGCCCTGAAACCTTTGCTTTCCATTATCCCTCTTATTGTATGAATGCAAAAAAAGGGGTGGATGTTGTGAAATCCCTTCCTTTATTTTGTGTGTGTCTGTAAATAAACTACCCCTCTTATTTTACCTTATTTCAAGTTTGCTGTGGGGTTATTAATAGAGGGTTGGAGCACTCCAAAACTGAAGGGCTGGGGAAAAATTGCCACCACTTATCAAGGGGGAAATCAAAAACAAGTTTCTGCTTACTGACGAGTAGTGAGTGGAGAAATCAGAGCTGTTCTAAATTAAACCCCTCCTGTCCATAACAGAAATTAGGAGCTTGCATCTGGGATTGATCCAATTTGAATTTGACCAGAGTCCCAAGTTCAGAGATGAGCCAAATCTGATATAAAAGGATCAATTGGAACCTAAGAGGGAAACTTGGTGGCTGGGACAAATTTTAAAATCCAAGTAACTTACCACAGCAAATTCCTTGTCCTAATGCTAAGAAAATGACAACATTTGATGCCCAAACATTTGTTCAGCAAGAGCACAGATCAACTGAAAGCTGTAGCTAGGGAGATACAATTCAAATTGTCCAGCAAAATCAAAAGAAGTGAACTAATTCTGCATTGGTAGAATGTCTGGATCTCATGTTACTACTAATTCGATGAAGAGCTCAATCATGATGCTGAATCCCCTTAATAAAAACAAAAAAAAACTGCGGATGCTGGAAATCCAAAACAGAACTTGTTCTCACGCTGAACAATTTCTCCTTCAACTCCTCTCACTTCCTCCAAATAAAAGGTGTGGCTATGGGTACCCGCATGGGCCCCAGCTATGCCTGTCTCTTTATGGGGTATGTGGAACATTCCTTGTTGCAGTCCTACTCCGGCCCCCTTCCACAACTCTTTCTCCGGTACATCGATGATTATTTCGGTGCTGCTTCATGCTCTCGTCAGGACTTGGAAAAATTTATTAATTTTGCTTCCAATCTCCACCCCTCCATCATTTTCACGTGGTCCATCTCTGACACTTCCCTTCCCTTCCTTGACCTCTCTGTCTCAATCTCTGGTGATAGACTGTCCACCAATATCCATTACAAACCCACCGACACCCACAGCTATCTCGACTACAGCTCCTCACACCCCACTTCCTGTAAGGACTCCATCCCATTCTCTCAGTTCCTTCGCCTCCGTCGCATCTGTTCCGATGATGCTACATTCAAAAACAGTTCCTCTGACATGTCCTCCTTCTTCCTTAACCGAGGTTTTCCACCCACGGTCGTTGACAGGGCCCTCAACCGTGTCCGGCCCATCTCCCGCGCATCCGCCCTCACTCCTTCTCCTCCCTCCCAGAAACATGATAGGGTCCCCCTTGTCCTCACTTATCACCCCACCAGCCTCCGCATTCAAAGGATCATCCTCCGCCATTTCCGCCAACTCCAGCATGATGCCACTACCAAACACATCTTCCCTTCACCCCCCTTATCGGCATTCCGTAGGGATCGCTCCCTCCGGGACACCCTGGTCCACTCCTCCATCACCCCCTACTCCTCAACCCCCTCCTATGGCACAACCCCTTGCCCACGCAAAAGATGCAACACCTGCCCCTTCACTTCCTCTCTCCTCACCGTCCAAGGACCCAAACACTCCTTTCAAGTGAAGCAGCATTTCACTTGCATTTCCCCCAACTTAGTCTACTGCATTCGTTGCTCCCAATGTGGTCTCCTCTACATTGGAGAGACCAAACGTAAACTGGGCGACCGCTTTGCAGAACACCTGCGGTCTGTCCGCAAGAATGACCCAAACCTCCCTGTCGCTTGCCATTTTAACACTCCACCCTGCTCTCTTGCCCACATGTCTGTCCTTGGCTTGCTGCATTGTTCCAGTGAAGCCCAACGCAAACTGGAGGAACAACACCTCATCTTCCGACTAGGGACTTTACAGCCTTCCGGACTGAATATTGAATTCAACAACTTTAGGTCGTGAGTCCCCTCCCCCATCCCCACCCCCTTTCTGTTTCCCCCTTCTCTTTTTTTTTCCCAATAAATTATAAAGATTTTCCTTTTCCCACCTATTTCCATTATATAAAATAAAAAAAAAACCCACTAGAGCTATACCTTGAGTGCCCTACCATCCATTCTTAATTAGCACATTCGTTTAGATAATATCACCAACTTTATCTTTAACACCTATGTGTTCTATTGTACTATTGTTGTTGACATCTTTTGATATTCTGCTTCTATCACTGCTTGTTTGTCGCTACAACCACACCAACCCCCTCCACCTCTCTGTCTCTCTATCTCTCCGCCCCCCACACACACACCTTAAACCAGCTTATATTTCAGCTCTTTCCTGGACTCGAACTCAAGTTCTGTCGAAGGGTCATGAGGACTCGAAACGTCAACTCTTTTCTTCTCCGCCGATGCTGCCAGACCTGCTGAGTTTCTCCAGGTAATTCTGTTTTTGTGCTGAATCCCCTTCCCTAATTAATTTCAAGCTGGAGAAGCTTAAATTGCAGCTAGAATTTCAGGAGAAAGAAAGAGATGGAAGCTCAAGAGAGGGAAACAGAGAAAGAGAGTGCAAGGGAATAAGAAAAGGAAAGAGAATTCCAGCTCCAAAAATTGGAAATGGAGCTAGCAGCTGAAAGGGGGAGAGAGAGAGAGAGCAGACAACTAGCCGGTGCAAGGGAAAATCTTCCTCTACCTGGAGCACCCCCTATCCCCCTAACCCAGAACCACTCTCTGGGGCCCTCAAGTATGCAAGGTTCCTTCCCAAATTGAAGGGAATGATGTGGAGTCATTTTTTTTTTACTATCTTTAAGAAAATAGCAGGACAACTAAAATGACCTTCAAAGATCTAGACATTTTTAATTCAAGGGCAGCTGCCAGGGAGAGCCCAAGAGGCCCACCCCATGCTGCCTTCTGAGGTGTCCCTAAATTATGAGCAGACTAAGGCTGCTATTCTAATTGCCTATGAGTTAGTCCTGGATGCATACCGCCAGCAATTCCAGAACGTTTGTAAGAAGCCCACCCAAATCTGCATCAAGGCTGAACGGCTGAAACAAATCGAATTTGATGGAGAGATAACATCCCTAAAAATCCATGCATCTATGTGCAGTTGCGTGAGCTAGTACTGTTGGAGGAATTCGAAACTTGCCTTCCCTCCAACTTGCGAATATACCCAGAGGATCCTTACAGCCAAGGGTGCAGCAGTCACAGCAGACAGCTATGACCTCCCCCATAGGCCTGTAAACTCCAGCAGATCCTTTCCAAACCACATACCTGAGCTTTGGAAATATAAGCAGGGGATCTAGATAGGAAAGACCCTCCACCCAGAAAAGAAAACACAAAGGGCATGCGAGAAGCCCCCATGCAGCCTGAAAGGAGAACTGGAGGCTGGTGTGTTCTCGTTGCAACAAAATAGGCCATTCCTGACCTGAATAGTGGAGAATGCGAGGCAAGTCAATTGGTCTATTAGGGCTTCTCATGGGTCGTCCCCCAAAAAATGCCCCAATGGGTAGTGCAGCAGGGCAGACAGAGCCTCTCACTACAGAAACTTACCCTTCTGAGCGCAAGGCACTATGGGTGCCTGAGAGTTCCCAGAGTTTGTCCTGTCAGGAACTGTGTCCCCCTACCCATCCCAAAATGTGAGCAAGTCCATGGTACTGGTACTACTCCAGGACACGGGCTACTCAGTCCTTAACATTGAAGGGAAACTTAAACCTGCTCACTGAGTCCTCCCTGAAGGCCAAAGCACTGATCAGTGGAGCGGGAGGAGGATTTGTGTTTGCACCCCTGCATAAGGTCCACCTAGAGTGTGACCTTGTTTCAGGCCCTGTTACAACAGGAATTGTCCCTAAACTACCAGTAGCAGGAATTGATTTCCTCCTTGGAAGCGATCTCGCTGGCAGCTAGGTGCTAGCCAGCGAAAGAAATTAGGGCAATGCCAAGCAGCAGTAAACTGCAGAAAGCTGGAGAAGGTCCTGAGGCCCAAAAGGGTGGGATAACACCCGTAGACCTTGAGCAAGAACTGCTTGAAGGTAGCAAGGCCAAAGCCAGGGCAGTAAAATTAGAAGAAGACCAGAGACGGCCCCTGGAATCTGAAATAGACTCCCTAAATATCCCAAAATTAAATAGGGACCGTGTACCTAGAGTAAGGACAGAAGTAGTGAGGGAGATGCCCCACGTAGCCAAAGATGTGAAGGAAGGTCAGTTATTCAACCCAGAAAGGAAAAGGGTAAGGATTTGCCTGAAGTATGGCTAGCAAAAACCTTTCTGACATTAAATAGGGAAAAGGGGAGTTCCCAAACCAATGAGCAGATAAGGAGTGAGATGCCTTCCCCAATCAAAAAGCCACAAGGGAGTGTAGCTGGAATGGCACCTCCACTTGAGGGCAGAGGTGTTCCAAGAGACATGGAACAAGTCAAGGGAGCACACATTGCCAAGCCAAAGACCCCAGGTAGGAAGCCATTGATTGGTTTGGCCAAGTAGCTGTTTAGTGAATTTAAATGTGGACCAGAAAAGTTCGCAAATTGACCCAGAAAGAGTGAGTGTGATGCCTCATTTAGTTGTAAAGCTACCGGGAGGTACAGCAAAAGCTAACCATCCACCAGAAAGGAGTAGGGTCCCAAAAGACCCAATGCCTACCCCCAACTGACCAGCAGAGGGACCCCAACCAGATTGCGCCCCATGCTCACCCACCATAATGCAGAATTGCAAGGTGACTGGACAGGGTTAACCCCCAGGGTTAACTCCCCCCATCTCCATTTAAAATGATCCATAAACCCTACCAGGCTACAGCACTGTAGCCCTATCCAGCATGGATGCGGGAGAGGTCCCTGCCAGAAGGTCATCTTCCTATTATCTTGGCCCAGTAAGGCTGGACCAAGTTCAGGAGCCAACTGCCCACCTGTTGCCATGCCAACCCAAAGCACCTAACAACAGAAGCTGGAATTCTCCAGTTGTGCTAGTGCCCGAACTGGACCCTGTACCAGAATCTCTTAAAGTAGTCCAAGTCCCTTTAAACACTGTAAAACCCCCAGACTCTTTTGAAGATACTTAATAAGGAGGTTGGAATGCCTAACCCCCAACAGAGGGAAGTCAGAACTCTAGCACTGAATAGACTTTCCCAGGCAGATGAATTTCAAATCCTCCCAAGTCACTTAGACTATCCCGAATCCCAAAGCTGGACAAGGTCCTTGTGGATGGATGCCCTGTCCAAGGTTTAATTCACAAAAAGGAAATGCAGCAGTGAACTGCTATTTCCCCTGCTAACGGTATATCTTATGTGCCAGTGTGAATGAGAAAATGCATGTATACTTTTCCACTTGCTATTCTTCCTTATTAAAACCTTTATTATTTATTAAAAAATTAAATAGAATTCATTTCTTTAGTCCAACAGTGGAGACATATCCCACTTTGAAGGCACAATGAAGGAAAAAAATTCTAAAAGAAATTTGTTGATCTTCCATATTCACTTGTTTAAATTCTGTGTTTTAAAAAATGGATAAATAGCTGGAGTGATAAAATAGCCACCGCTGACCATAAGATGGTAGCTCCAGAATTTTCTGAGCAGTTTAAAAATGGACAAAGGCTAACACATCAAACCCCTGGAATGCAACACTCCTTGCGTTGTATAGACATTCCAGTCAAGCCAACACAAAGGATAGTAGACGAGAAGTCTGCACTAGCCAGCTATGGACAAAGGCAGAGCTATTTATGACTTTTCATCTCCAATGTGTGCGAATGGTTCCACAGATACCTGCTCAAAACACAATGGGTTTTAACAAGGAAGACTCATCAGCTGAATGGCTCGACCCAAAACCATTGTCACATGACCGAGACATGAGCTTTTTAAATTGCTTTAATTATGGCAGCTTTTGGATTCCATCTTCAGTCACTGTTTAACCTCAGAAGAGTAACAGGACTCTAGGCTCTGTCTGCCACTTGCCACCTAACAGAGCAGCAACAGAACCAGGGTTCTGTTCAGGTTTTAAATTACCTGGCCCTTGTCAACACTTTGTACTACTGGAACATCTGAACTTCTGTATCTGCAACTAGAAGACTAATTCATCTCTATGTGAATTCCTCCATTGTGGAAATCATCGCTTCTGTAAAAGCTGTTCATCCTGCAACAGTTTCAGCCTGCGAACCCCTGAAGGAATGCACTATTGAACTTTTTGACTCTGGACTTAAGTGAAACTATAATTCTTATTTTTATCATGGTCTTTGGTCCTTACTCCACCTTTCCCTTATCCTTCTTATCGTATGAATGCAAAAAGAGGGGTGGGTGTTGTGAAACCCCTTCCAGCATTTTGTGTATGTGTAAAATAAACTACCCCTCTTATTTTACCTTTTCTCAAGTTTGCTGTGGTTATTAATAGAGGATTGGATCACTCCAAATTGGAGATTTGGGGAAAATATGCCACCACTTATCAAGGGAGAAATCAAAAATCAAAAACACCTTTCAATTTACGGACGGAGAGTGAGTGGAAAAATCTGGGCTGTTCCAAACCCCCTCCTGTCTGTAACATTTCTAACTTGGGGTTAAAATGTGAAACTTGCTATTAAGGGCCGGTTGTGATGACAAGTATTGATACATTTAAGGGGAAGCTAGATGATAAAGGAATAGAAGAATATGTTGGTGAAGTTTGATAAAGAAGGGTGGGAGGAGGTTTGAATGGAGCATAAGCACTGGCATAGACCTCCTGGGCTGAAGTGCCTGTTTCTGAAATTCCATCCCTCTTGTTTCGAACCCACCCAGGATTACAGGTATCTCCGGAACATAAAACGTTTCTTGGACTGCTGTTCCCATCACATTCTGAGATCCACACTCAGTGCCATGCACCGCCATATGAACACACGACCTCTCCCTCCAGCAGCACCGCCGCACCCTTTTTCAAAGCGTGCCCCCAGTTTCATTTTATTCTTCGTCTCATCCGACGCCTCAACAAGAAACTTTTTCTCTTTCTCTCAAGTGCTAAGGAACGCAAGCTCCAACAACTCATCGACATCAACACCCATCTAGGACCCTCCGCTCCTGCCTGTCCCTCCGTCCCCACCCCATCTTCCGATCCCAGCCCCGGCTGTGTATTCACTATACCCCCTGACCTTCCCCTCTCCGATGCTGAACGTTCAGTGCTCAGCAAAGGATTTAGTTTTATACCCTTACTTCTCAATGAATTTCGGGCTCGGCATGATGCTGAACTCTTCTTCCGCCGTCTTCGTCTCCGTGCTCACTTGTTTGGGCAGGAGTCCTCTCCCTGTTCAATGGATCCTTTTACCCACCTCCAATATTCTCCCTCCACCTGGACCCCTCCCTCTGGATTCTTACCTTCTCTTGATCTTTTCATTGAGAACTGTCGGCATGACATTAGTCGTCTCAATTTCTCTGCTCCTCTCACCCATTCTAATCTGTCTCTCTCTGAACTTACTGCACTCCGTTCTCTCAGGTCTAACCCTAACATTGTCATCAAACCCGCTGACAAGGGTGGTGCTGTTGTTGTCTGGCACACTGACCTCTACCTCGCGGAGGCTGAGCGTCAACTCGCAGCCACTTCCTCCTACCTCTCCCTGGACCATGACCCCACCACTGAACATCAAACCATTGTTTCCAGGACTGTCACTGACCTCATCTCCTCTGGAGATCTTCCTCCCACAGCTTCCAACCTAATAGTCGCCCAACCTCGGATGGCCCACTTCTACCTCCTACCCAAAATCCACAAACAGAACTGCCCCGGTAGACCGATCGTCTCAGCTTGCTCCTGCCCCACGGAACTCATTTCTTGTTATCTTGACTCCCTTTTCTCTCCCCTTGTCCAGTCCCTTCCCACCTACATCCATGATTCCTCTGACACCTTATGTCACATCAACAATTTCCAGTTCCCTGGCCCCAACCGCTTCCTCTTCACCATGGACATCCAATCCCTCTACACACCTCCATCCCCCACCAGGATGGTCTGAGGGCCTTTAGCTTCTTCCTCGAACAGAGGCCCAAACAATCCCCATCCACCACTACTCTCCTCTGTCTGGCTGAACTTGTTCTCACACTGAACATTTTCTCCTTTAACTCCTCTCACTTCCTCCAAATAAAAGGTGTGGCTATGGTTACCCGCATGGGCCCCAGCTATGCCTGTCTCTTTATGGGGTACGTGGAACATTCCTTGTTCCAGTCCTACTCCGTCCCCTTCCACAACTCTTTCTCCGGTACATCGATGATTACTTCGGTGCTGCTTCATGCTCTCGTCGGGACTTGGAAAAATTTATTAATTTTGCTTCCAATCTCCACCCCTCCATCATGTTCACATGGTCCATCTCTGACACTTCCCTTCACTTCCTTGACCTCTCTGTCTCAATCTCTGGTGATAGACTGTCCACCAATATCCATTACAAGCCTATCGACTCCCACAGCTACCTCGACTACAGCTCCTCACACCCCGCTTCATGTAAGGACTCCATCCCATTCTCTCAGTTCCTTCGCCTCCGTCACATCTGTTCTGATGATGCTACCTTCAAAAACAGTTCCTCTGACATGTCCTCCTTCTTCCTTAACCGAGGTTTTCCACCCACGGTCATTGACAAGGTCCTCAACCGCGTTCGGCCCATCTCCCGCGCATCCGCCCTCACACCTGCTCCTCCCTCCCAGAAACATGATAGGGTCCCCCTTGTCCTCACTTATCACCCCACCAGCCTCCGCATTCAAAGGATCATCCTCTGCCATTTCCGCCAACTCCAGCATGATGCCACCACCAAAACATCTTCCCTTCACTCCCCCTGGCAGCATTCCATAGGGATCGTTCCCTCCGGGACACCCTGGTCCCCTCCTCCATCACCCCCTACTCCTCAACCCCCACCTATGGCACCTCCCCATGCCCATGCAAAAGATGCAACACCTGCCCCTTCATTTCATCTCTCTCCTCACCGTCCAAGGGCCCAAACACTCCTTTCAAGTGAAGCAGCATTTCACATGCATTTCCCCCAACTTAGTCTACTGCATTCGTTGCTCCCAATGCGGTCTCCTCTACATTGGAGAGACCAAACGTAAACTGGGCAACTGCTTTAAAGAACACCTGCGGTCTGTCCGCAAGAATGACCCAAACCTCCCTGTCGCTGGCCATTTTAACACTCCACCCTGCTCTCTTGCCCACATGTCCGTCCTTGGCTTGCTGCATTGTTCCAGTGAAGCCCAACGCAAACTGGAGGAACAGCACCTCATCTTCCGACTAGGCACTTTACAACCTTCTACTCTGAATATTGAATATTGAAATGCAACCACTTTAGATCTTGATCTCCCTCCTCCATTCCCACCCCCTTTCTGTTTCTTCCCCCTTCCTTTTGTTTTTTCCAATAATTTATATAGATTTTTCTTTTCCCACCTATTTCCATTATTTTTAAATCTTTTATGCCCTGCTAGTCTTTCCACCCCACTCCCACTAGAGCTGTACCTTGAGTGCCCTACAATCCATTCTTAATTAGCACATTCGTTTAGATAATATCACCACCTTCAACACCTCTGTGTTCTTTTGTCTGTGACATCTTTTGATTATCTGCTCCTATCACTGCTTGCTTGTCCCTACAACCACACCACCCCCAGCCCCCCACTTCTCTCCCCCAACCCCACCACCCCCCCACCTTAAACCAGCTTATATTTCACCCCTCTCCTTATATTCACTCAGTTCTGTGGAAGGGTCATGAGGACTCGAAACGTCAACTCTTTTCTTCTCCACTGATGCTGCCAGACCTGCTGAGATTTTCCAGGTAATTCTGTTTTTGTTTTGGATTTCCAGCATCCGCAGTTTTTTGTTTTTATGCCTGTTTCTGTGCTGTTAACACTGATTATGGTTTTTATACTTTACTGAGTAAAAAAAGGAAATTACTTATCAATGTTATTAGAAAATATTGAACTGATCAGTAATGTAATTAAGCAAATTAACATTTTTAAAATTAACGTAATGCAAATAAAATTTAGGATCTATCAAGCTGGATTCCATTCTGGGATCAGAATGCAAATTAGGTTGTATATTTATAAATTGAAAATGTTAAATGTATATTTCAAGGTATTAAATAAATATGATTGAATTTTAAATTTACTTATTCTGATTAAACAACTAGTTAGAAAGTGAAAGTTGTCATGGACAGGGGACAATTTCCAGAAAAAGCGTAAGAGACATGTTATGCCAAAATTTACTCCAGTTTTGGTGCTGATTCTGCACAGGGGAATTTATGCCAAAATCAGCATTAGAATAACCAAATTTGCATCCATCTCATTTCAGTACAGCAAAAGCTAAGAATCAATCAATGTGATTCAAGCTTAAGCAACTAGCTTTCTTCAGCCAGAGGCTTGGGGTTAAAGATGACAGACAATAACACCTCATCTTATGAGAAAAACCTTTCCATTGACTTTGTAGTGTTTCAGCAGCATTTACTTTCCCATAGCTGATCAGCAAATTCAAGACCAAAGTTGCTAGGAAGACAGCCTGCAATTATACTTCTGAATGAAAGGAAAGTCAGGACCGCACATAGATTCTCAAGGAAAATCCAACATGTGTAGTTATTGCTGATTGTCAGAAGGCAAAGCTGGCATAAACAGTTTTTATTGATTGTTGGAAAGCAATCTGGCATGTGCAGATATTGATTAGTATATTGTTTTGCTATAGCCTGAAGCAGCATGGGTACAGAAACCTTGGAAGTGCTTTTAACCCGAACAGTATGGGGAGGCTAGACAAACATATGAGGGAGAAGGGAATATTGGGTAATCATGATAGATTTAGAAGCAGAAAAAGTCTAAGGAAGACAGAAAAGTTGTGACTAGTGCTATGATCCACTGCTGAGGTTACCACTGGACAAGCCTGATCCCAGAATGGAACCCAGCTTGATAGACCCTAACTTTTATTTGTTTGTTTAGATACATGGAGAGGGGCTACTGAACAGAGTCACAGGAATCAACTAATGAACTTTTAACAAAAACATAAAACATTTATTAAGCAAGAAAAGATGAACCACATTATAATACACCTTCACTCACAACTATACCTTTACGGATATATACAGATTTGTAAGGATAACACTAGTTACAAAAGCTATTTTATACTCTAGTGTTCACAATCCATGTAAACTAATAGACAAACTGTGGTCAGGCACACCACACTCTGAAACCAAGTGACAGATGCCACCACAGACAGAGGCTAATGATCTCTCATCTACTCCCCCAGATGCTTGTCACACCGTGAGCCAACCAGTCTCACTGAACTCCACCTTTCACACGAGGCTTTCCAATCTCCACCCTCAAAGCACTTGCTTTGGAACCTTCTCCCAAACTGACGCTTTCTCTCAGACGCCTTCCGCAAGGGTTCACCTCCAAGGTTTCAAACTCTTTTTCTGATGTTCCTCTCCCTGGGTCACCACATATATTCAAGCTTTCTTCCACTCACTCTCTCTCACCAATTCAGCAGTCAACAGTACATCACTGCTTCACATGCCCATAGCAAAGAGTTACAGACCTTCAGCCGTCTCTTTGGAACTTCTTTCCTCTTGTAAGCTGTTCTCACATTAAATCTGCTTTCTGAAGCTTTTGTCTCTTTAAATCTGAAGCTTGGAGCCTTTCTGTCTGCTCCTCATTCTTAACTTCACTTAACAGGAACTTTTCCATGTTCCTGTCCTTCCCCTTGACTAGAAGGTCTTCTTGGGACCTGTTTCACTCACCTGGATTTTGGTGTCTTTTGTCCCCTTTGCTCTAGTCTCTCCTGGCAGCTACTTTCAAAATCAACCGACAGCTTACAAATCAAACTGCTGTTTCTAGTTTCTTTTGTGGACCCGGGTTGCATATCTGGACCCCTGTTGCTAAGCAACAACTCAGTTTATCTGCTCCTGTTTGGTTTTTTTTATTCATTCATGGGATGTGGGTATCACTGGCTAGGCAAGCATTTATTGCCCATCCCTTGTTCAGAGGGTATTTAAGAGTCAAACCCATTGCTGTGGGTCTGGAGTCAAATGTGGGCCAGATGACAGCGGATTTCTCTCCCTAAAGTGAACCAGATGAGTTTTTACAACAATCGGCAATGTTTTCATAGTCATCATTAGACTTTTAATTCCAGATTTTTATTGAACTCAAATTCCACCATCTGCAGTGGTGGGATTCCCCAGAGCATTACCCTGCGTCTCTGGATTACTAGTCCAGCAACAATACCACTATGCCACTACACCATTGCCTCCTCGATTCATTAGAAATGCATTAGAATTCATTCGTCTCATTAGAAACGCAGGCATGTTTTAAAGAGAAACTAAAACTCAATTTGACCTTTCTTAATGTGCAAATACAGAAATACAAATCAAACTTCAACTTTAAAGCTAAAACTCATTCCTAACACTTACAAATGCCAAAATAATTTACTTAAACTATCTCTATTTCCTAATACCCAGTGCTTCCACAATTTTACTGTTACTTCCCTCAGTATGCTTGGATACATTTCGTCTGGTTCTGGTGCCTTATGCACTTTAAATACAGAGAGCCTATCCAACACCTCCTCCCCATCAGTTTTAAACCCTCATTTTGTCTGAATCACCTCATCTTTCACCGTGGCCTTGGTAAAGACAAATGCAAAGTATTAATTTAATACTTCAGTTATGTCCTCTGCCTCAATGTGTAAATCCCCTATTTGGTCTCCATTTGGCCCTACTCCTCAGTTTACCACCCTTTTACAATTTATATGCTTATAGAAAACTTTGGGCTGCCCTTTATGTTGGCTGCCAGTCTCTTTTCATATGTCCTCTTTGCTTCTTCTATTTGCTTTATCACTGCCCCTCTAAACCTTCTATATTCAGCCTGTCTCTCAATTGTATTTTCTACGTGACACCTGTCATAAGCACTCTTTTTCTTCCTTATCTTAATTTCTATCTCTTTTGTCATGTAGGGAGTTCTGGGTTTGTTTGCCCTACCTTTCCCTTTTGAGGGAATATACCTTGACTGTGCCCGAACTTTTTCTTCTTTGAAGGTAGCCCATAGCTACCAATTTTTTTTTGTCAACCTTCGACTCCAATTTATTTGACTCAGATCTGTTCTTATCCCATTGAAGTTGGCTTACTCCCAGTGAATTATTCTTGCTCTGGATTGTTCTATGTTCTTTTCCATAGTCAACCCAAACCTAATGATACAATGATCACTGTCCCATAAATGGACACTTGATCCATTTGGCCCACCTCATTCCCAAGAACCAGGTCTGGCAGTACCTCCTTTCTTGTTGGACTGGAAACATACTGCAAAAGAAAATTTTCCTGAATACACTCTAGGAATACTTGCCCCTCACTGTCCTTTACACAATGAATATCCCTGGCTATAGTTGGATAATTAAAATTCTCCATTATAACTATCCTATAATTTTGGTACCTCTTTGTAATTTCCCTGCAAATTTGTTCCTGTACATCCTTCCCACTAGTTGGCGGCCCATAGACAACACTGAGCAATGTAATTGCACCTTTTTTGTTTCTTAGCTCTAGCCAAATAGATTTTGTCTCTGATGAAAATGAAAATTTGAAAAGAAAATCTTTTAAAAAAAACATATCATATTGCTAAATAAACAGTACCTAATAAGTATGACACCATTGTGAGTGAGTGACTGGCAGCTTAACATTGAAAACTTCTACCAGTGACACTTAGAGGTATTGTACCACTTTGAAGTCAATCCATTTAAGAATCTAATTTAACTAACCTTCACCCTTTTCCCATATGATTTAGGAGGAACTAAACGTCCCCTGTAGTCAAACCTACCTGGTGATTAGAAGTACACCACTATTCTCCAATGAATTGCCCAACATTGTAGGGTGTTTTAAATTTGTAGTGTTAATTTGTTCAATGTTTGATTATGTGTGTCTGTTAACTCTTCTCCACACTGTGTGTGATTGGGTGTGGTGACTGAAAGAATAGAAAGTAAACTGAGGCAAGCTGCTGAAAGAATGAGAGCAGACATTTTAAAGCATTGAACAAAACTCCTGTTATACACATGGAAGCTGGTGTATCATCTCTGCATATCTCTGAGGCATAAACACAAGCATAAATGCAGCAGATTGCAGGAATCATTTTGTAATTACTTTTGCCTTCAAGTTGTGTACATGGGAGCAGAAAATTGCAATGGCAAATTGATACATTAATTGAGTAAGCAAAACAGTGACTGATGTAATTCAATCTGGGGAAGTGTGAGATCATTCACTTTAGACCTTAGAAAATACTGTGATCTATCTTTCTGAATGGTGAGAAGCTGGGAACTGTGGAGGAGCAGGAAAGCTTAAGGGTCCATGTGCAGAAATCACTAAAAAGCAGTGAACGGATACAAAAAAGTAATCTTTGGTCTCAAGGATGTTGGAATTCAAAAGTGAGAAAAGTTATGGTTTTGTTATACATAGCCTTTGTCAAACAGTACCTGGGAGTACTATATTATGTATATATTATATTATAATATATAATATATATTATACTATATATGGAATACAACGTGGGGAAGTGTGAGGTCATGCACTTTGGTAGGAAGAATAGAGGCATAGTCTATTTTCTAAATGGGGAGAGAATTCAGAAATCTGGAGTGCAAAGGGACTTGGGAGGCCTAGTCCAGGATTCTCTTAAGGTTAACATGCAGGTTGAGTCGGTAGTTAGGAAGGCAAATGCAATGTTGGCATTTATTTCGAGAGGACTAGAATATAAAAGCAGGGATGTGCTGCTGAGGCTTTATCAGGCTCTGGTCAGACCACATTTAGAATGTTGTGAGCAATTTTGGGCCCCATATCTCAGAAAGGATGTGCTGGCCCTGGAAAGGGTCCAGAGGAAGTTCACGAGAACGATCCCAGGACTGAAAGGCTTAACATATGAGGAACATTTGAGGACCCTGGGTCTATACTCAATGGGGTTTAGAAGGATGAGGGGGGATCTGATTGAAACTTACAGAATACTGAAAGGCCTGGATAAAGTGGACGTGGGGAAGATGTTTCCATTAGTAGGAGAGACTAGGACCTGAGGGCACAGCCTCAGAGTAAAGGGAAGACCTTTTAGAACAGAGATGAGGAGAAACTTTTTTAGCCAGAGAGTGGTGAATCTATGGAATTCATTGCCACAGAAGGCTGTGGAGGCCAGGTCATTGAGTGTATTTAAGAACGAGATAGATAGATTCTTGATTGGTATGGGGATCAAAGGTTACGGGGAGAAGGTGGGAAAATGGGGTTGAAAAACTTATCAGCCATGATTGAATGGCAGAGCAGACTCGATGGGCCGAATGGCCTAATTTCTGCTCCAATGTCTTATGGTCTTATGGTCCATATTCAGTTTTGGACACCGAACATTGGCCTTGAAAGGGTGCACTGCACAGATTAAAATTCAGGAAGATCATAGTGATATAATTGAAGCATTTAAAATGATCCAGGGTATGTGCAGAGAAACTATTTCCCTCGTGGGAAATCCAAAACAATGGGACACAATATTAAATTTAAATCTAGGCTATTTTGACGTGAAATCTGAAAGCATTTCTTTTTTCACTCAAAGGGTAATTGAATGTCTTTTGTTTTGAAGTTACCCTAAATGGCTTGTCAACTGAAAAATTCAAGACATGTGAATAGATTTTTTAATCTGCTGAATGGCCATTAATTAGAAACATGAACTATTCTTCTCCCCATAAATGCTGCCTGGCCTGCTTTTCCAGTATTTTTTGTTTTTGTTTCAGATTTCCAGCAATCATTGTATTTTGCTATTGTTTTATGTTGATAGAGTTTAGTGGATAATAGTATCAAGGGATATGAAACAAGGGCAGATAAGTGGAGTTAAGGTACAGATCAGCCATGATCTAACTGAATGGTGAAATAACCTCAAGGGGCTAAATGGCTGTTTAAAATACTCCTGTTCCTTTTATCATCTTCTCCCTCATGTACTTGTGTATCTTTCCCTTAAATGCATCTATGCTGTTGGCTTCGACTACTCCTATGTAGTACTGAGTTCCACATCGACTTTGTCTCTCACTTTGTCTCACTTGTTCCTGCTTCTCGCTTATTACATGGTTGATTTTTCATTTATTCTCCCTGCGCTTGTTTCTTTTTCACTATCTAATCTCTCTCTGTATCTGGGTCCCCTTGCCTGTTTATCTCTCCCATTTATTTCTCGCCGCCTTTTTTCGCGTCTGTTTTTTTGGCTCTTTCTCACTTTTCCAGTCTCTTGATCTCTTTCTTGCTTCTCCTGTTTCTCACTATCTCTACCGCCCTCTACATCTAAGTCTCCTCCAATTCCGTTATTTGCTCTAATTTTTCTAATTGTTTCTTTGTTTTTCTCTCACTTTTCCATTCTCTTTGTCTCGATGCTCCCTATCTTGATTCTTTCATTTTACCCAGTGTTTTTCACTCTTTCTGACTGTCGCTGAGTCCGATTCTGTTTTTGCTGGAGCTCCTGAAGCAGCCTTTTGCGGAATCGCCAAAAATCGCTGATTGATACCAGAACAGCCGAGGAATAGCAGCGCCATTCGGAGCAGGGAGGATACGATAGCAAACCGCCAGCTGGGAACACTTTCATAAATCCTGCGGATTGCAACTGTTGAGTAGCTTGATGGTCGGTGTCACTCCTTTGGTATAATGGGGTAGACGGAACGTCGAGTGTAAAGGAGGGGATTGAAGCTCAACAATGGTTCACAGAGAAGGTGCAGTGCAGCATCTTTATATAATACAGTACCTGTCGTTCATGTTCTCTAAAGCTCTCCGTGCCGCGTGTGCTTTGTTAGTTTGCGATAAAATGTACTACTTAAGAGTAATTGAGGAGTTTGTTGCACTTTTTTTATCCGTTGAGAACAAAAGTGGGCTCATACTGAAATCGCTGCGTCAATTTTTTTGCATGGCTGTCTTCTATTTAGTGCTGTGATTATTGAAGTAATTTAATACACAAGGGCACCCATCTGGGAATATTCACGGAGGCTGTTAGTGACTCTGGCTATGGTTGTGCATGTTTAAATGTGCTTCAGACTTTATCAGAGACGCGCCCACACGTGCTGTATAACACTTTGCGTGTAAGATTGATGGTGAGTCTCTCCTAGCTGTTAACATATAGCAAGGCAGAGAAACAATTATTAAGTAAAAGCTTGGGAGAAGCGGATTAAGTTTTGCTGTGTCCGTATCTCTTTTGTTTTTCACATGTTTTATATTGAAACAGACTTAGTATATATTGTTGAAAGCCCATGTGCTCCCCGGATTATTTTCCACCAGTGCACGGAGGTACTTTGTGTAAAATAGCAGGATGAAGCCTGGACAGGCAGCTGGAGCACTTTATAAATTGAAGCTGATGCAGGTGAAGTGATAGACATGGAAACAGATTACGTTTTTAAGTGTCAAGTTTATATCGATGATTTGCCTTTTTTATGGATAGGCTGATTTCACTTCTCGTGTGGTTATTGTGATTTCATTCCAAGCATGGATTAACTTTCTGACACTGAGTTTTGCAGCTCTGACGCTGTGTTTAATTCATCCATAACCAGCGTGTTTCAGTAGAAAATGTAATCACAGTATCACAAATCAGGACAGTATAATGCTATGATTCCCCATGCAATACATTCCCATTTGGTCTTTCCACTAGGGCAGGTGTCAAGCAAAAGCCAAGAGATATTCTTCCCCGACCCCCGCGCCTGCACCACCGCCCCCCGCCCCACCCTTTGATCCCCTTACATAGGGAAAATGAGTGGAAAAGTGGAAAATTACCATGGGCTACCTTTGTGCGTTATCTTATACCTAGTTTATAGAACATTATTGGTCAAGGTTTCCTTGTTCAAAAAAGGGTGTAAGCCCAGCAACTACAGACCAGTCAGGGGCTTGGCCTAAATAGCCAAGTGGTTATGGTACTGGGCTTGTAACCCCAAGATCAAGAGTTCAAATCTCACAATGGCGAACTATGAAACAATGAAGGGAAAATGGGACCTTTCTCTTTAAGCTTGGCCTAAATAGCCAAGTGGTTATGGTACTGGGTTTGTAACCCTGAGATCAAGAGTTCAAATCTCACAATGGCAAACTGTGAAACATGTAACTTCATCTGAAACAGATGGAAACAGGTTTGTACTCGAAAGAGTATCAAGAGTTTAAATCTCACAATGGCAAACTATGAAACAATGTAACTTCAACTGAAACAGATGGAAACGGGTTTGTACTCGAAAGAGTTACAGACCAGTCAGTTTAACTTCGGTGGTGGGAAAATTTCTAGAAACTATAATTCAAGACACATGGACAAATGAGGATTAATTAGGGAGAGCCAGCATGGATTTCTTAAGGGAACTTGGTGTTTTTCAGCAGTAACAGAGAGGATTGTTGAAGGCAATGCTGTTGATAAGGTATATATGGACTTCAAAAGACATTTGTTATAGTGCCACACAACAGACTTATGAGAAAATTTATAATTCATTGAATAAAATGGACAGTAGTGACATGGATACAAAA
Organism: Carcharodon carcharias; assembly: GCF_017639515.1. Taxonomy (NCBI): domain Eukaryota; kingdom Metazoa; phylum Chordata; class Chondrichthyes; order Lamniformes; family Lamnidae; genus Carcharodon; species Carcharodon carcharias. The sequence continues at coordinate 88,914,967 of NC_054475.1, forward strand.
TTGGCTGAGTGACAGGCAACAGAGAATAATGGTTAATGGATGTTTTTCGAACTGGGCGAAGGTTTTAGTGGAGTTCCCCAGGGGTCGGTATTGGGACCCTTGCTTTTCCTGATAGATATGATTGATCTAGGCCTTGGGGGCAAAATTTTTAGCTCAACAGGCGAGCGCGCGCCTGACCCGCTCGTTGATGTCAGGCGAGCGTCCTAACATCAACACGCAGTCGCACAATATCTCGGTCAGCGGGCATGTGCCAGAGTCAGCAGCACAGCCGCCAACAATTAAAAGGCTTGATAAGGCCATTGACAAGGCTATTAAAAGAAGTTTTTTGCTGCCCATCTAACCTCACGGTTGGCGGGCAGGCGAAAAGGCCAAGTGGCCTTTGCACATTTTAGGAAGCCTCATCCACCAGCAGGTTGAGGTTTCCTAAAACAAATAAAATAAAAGTTTTAAAATGTAATTACTAACATGTTCCTGCTCACGTGACAGAATCACATGGGGGGACATGTTTTATTTCATTTTTCAATTCTTTATTTTGTTTTTACAACTCTTCATCTCCCTGAGGCAGCTCTGTGCCTCAGGGAGATTCTGAAGTGTGCACTCATGCACATGCGCAAAGTTCATGCATGCCCCCCTCCCCCACCTCCCCCCGCCCACACAGGCAGTGCTGAGCACTGCTGCTCGCGTTTCATACTGGGCAGGCCTTAATTGGCCCACCAGCATGAAATCGCCTTCTAGCCTCCATCATGGGCGGTGATCGCAGGTACTACTCTAAAGGGAGTGCAGAAGCAAAGGGACTTTATGTGCACAAGTCATTAAAGGTGGCAGGACATGTTGAGAGAGCAGTTAATAAAGCATATGGTATCTGAGGCTTTATTAATAGGGGAATTGGGTACAAGAGCAAGGAGCTTATGTTGAACTAGTTCAGAACTAATTATAACAGCAGCATTCTCCACAGCTTGCCAGGGTCACCTGTTGCTTTTCAGGCTTCATGGGTGCCAGGGGGCCAGGGTGACTGTGGTTGGGGGGGAGGGATTTGGGGGCAACTGCTGCTCAACCACAAAGGCGTTGGAACCCACCCACAAGAAATCAAGGTGAAGGGCAAGGTTGGCGAGGGAAGTGTCCACACAGTAGGGGTACTTGTATAAACTGACCATTCCTCTGCAACTGAGACAGTTCAGACACAGCCACAGTGATATGATTGGGGTCAAGTTCCTACACTGCCTGCCCATGCAAGCAATGCAGAAGTGCCAACAAGTACTCCAGACCTTTCCGCTCCCGGCACAGACTGCGAGTATGCGACCACTTTACTGGACTGCGGAACAGTTGGACTGCACAATCTCCTCATCAATGCTGGCCATGTAGCAGTCACTGCTGGAGGTGCTCACAGCCCCTTGTAATCTCAGCATCCTGGTTTGGACCAGTGACCCCATGTCGTAGGTTGAAAGGGCCGCCATACAGTGCATTCATCTCTGGCCATCTGAAGGGTGACCAGCACTCTCCGGGAAGTGTTAAGGGTGGTCACACAGGGCCAGGAAAGGTGCTAAGTACACCCATGCTAACCACGTAACTTTCTCTTTCATGCTGCAGGAGGACCACATCAGGAGCATGGAGCCTGGTGACCTAGCTGTATGCCCAATGGCCTACAGAGAGCGGAGAACATGGAGGAGGGAGCAACTGAGGTTCCTGGCTGTGCAAAGGCAGGAGCAGCAACCTCAGGAAGAAGGGGCTACTGGGGCTCCAGCACACGCTGCCTAGCAAACTGTGACTGGTCAGTGTCTAGCGTCACCCAGGGTCTCTAGACATCGCCTGTCATTCCTGCAGATGACCAAGAATCAGTGTCACTGACAGTTGCTCATGCCTAGGGATCTGGTGGCTCACATCTGCCACTTACCACAGGATTTGGCGCCATGCGGACATGGAGGACATCCACTGCCAGTGGCTGTGAAAGTGACCGCGGGACTCAATTTCTATGCCAGTGGCTCCTTTCAGGGCTCCACAGGTGACCTTTGTGGGATATCATAAGCCACTACCCACAAATGCATCCATGAGGTCACAGATGCCATCTTCTCCATGGCACACAACTGTGTGCATTTCGCCTGGGACCGGAACAGCCAGGATGCAAGGGCCATTGGATTTGCCCTGATCTCGGGATTCCCACAGATGCAGGGTGCGATTGACTGCACCCATGTGGTGCTCAGATCTACGGTGCTACACATGGTGGACTATATCAACTGCAAGGGATTCCACTCACTGAATGTGCAGCTGGTATGCGATCACCAGAAATGTATCCTGCAGGTGTGTGCGCAGTTTCCAGGGAGTGTGCACAACGCTTACATCCTCAGCTGGTCACAGCTCCCTGGATTCTTCCAGGGTCCACAGAAGCTGCAGGGTTGGCTACCTGCAGAGGCCGTGGCTGATAGCACCTGTGCGGTGGCCTCAGGCTGCAGCAGAGCGACGCTATAATGAGGCTTATGCTGCAGCTTGCAACTTGGTGGAGCAGACCATCGGGATGCTGAAGATGAGGTTCTGGTGCCTGGAACAGTCTGGTGGAGCCCTGCAATATAGTCCACAGAGGGTGTCACGCATCGTCTTCGTCTGCTGCGCCCTTTACAACCTCGTGCTGCAACGAGGAGAGGAGCTGGCTAAGGAGGAGATGGAGGAGCTGCGTGTCTCCTCTGATGAGGAGGACCCCGACGGGGATGAGGCTGAGGAGGTCATCAGAGGTGCCGATGACAGAGATGAGGCCCTTGCACTGGTTAGACGGGGCAGATGTGCTTGGGAGGCCCTCATAGCTGCTAAATTTGTGGAGGATGATGACGATGTGCAGTGAGGACACTCCATAAATCTTCACATAGCCTCTTAGAATGTCTGACTTCTGTCTGGCTGAGGGCAGCTCGCTTGCGCTCCGTGATCAGAGTCATTTCATAGACCCAGCCATGAAACTTTAGAAGCTCTGATGCTTTGTCCGTCTTCTTCAGAGCCCTGAGCCCTTCAGGAGCTGCAGCACAGCATCTGTGGTCACTGATGCAGAAGAAATGGGGGACAGCCCCTCCTTAAAGGTGCTGAGAGCACATCAAAAGAATGAGAGAACTCCGTGGCGCCTGCCACATTCTGGCAGCAATGACAAGCGTCGCCAATGTGCAGGCCTCAGTAATGTTTCCAGGGGGCGTGAGGCCGCACCATCACTTTGGTCTGAAGGCTGCACAGAGCACAGGGAAGAGGCCCTGGATTGAGACAGCTGCCTTTATATTGTGCAGAAAGGTTTCACATCTGAGTGACAAGAACACTGTTCATCAGAACAGGGAGCCATAGACAGGGAGATATTCTTGGGAGTTTATTGACAATAGTGAATGGTAGGTACAAGTGATTAAAACCCAGGGTAACAAATTCTCTTTAATTTTTCTAACCCTGACCCTGTGTCTTGTTGCTCCCCGGATATCCACAGTGGAGGTGGAGGCAGCCCAGTGACTGCGACGCCCTGTCTATGATGAATTTGGCTGGTATCTTCTGGAGGGCCCCAGCCTGCTTTCGGAGTCACTCTGAGTGGCAGTAGCATACTCCTTGATCTGTGGAGTTGGAGCTGCTGAGGTCACAGAAAGAGGGGAGTCGGATTAGCCGGACACTCTCGGAGTCACCTGGATGGATGGGCCCGGAGTGTGCACCTGCTGATCCTCCTCCCTGTAGGTGCCCAAGGGCCCCAGTCTAACTCCTTGAGGAGCAGGGGTAGCTGGGGTGAGATTGAGCTGCCCAGCACCCTTCTCATGTATACACGGTTGGAGGCCAACTATGGCATTAACGTTAGAGTTGAGCCTGTGCAGCAGTGCAGGAGTGAAGTCCTGGACCAAGGTCTCCATGGCAACTGCCACCCTCCCAGTGTTGACCTCGGTGCGTTGGCATACCAGCGCTATCACCTCAGCCTGAAGGCAGACAGACTCCTCTGTCGTGCTTTGCAACCTGAGGTGTGCACTGGGCATCCCTTCCTGATGTTCCCGAGCTTGCCTTTGCATCTTCAGCTACTGTGACATGGCCGAGTCCACAGGCTCATCATCTGACTCGGACTCAGCAACTTTCTGGCCTCCAGCAGTTCTCCGAGTGCTGGACATCTGGGAAGTCCCTGCCGCCACCTGCTGTGGACCAGCCAGTGCAATGTGCTCATCAGATTGTGATCCCAGGGCTACTCTGAAGCTAGGTCCCACTGAGGTGTGTGTCTCTGCGCTGGTGGAGAGTGTGGATGAGCACTGTGACGGGATTTCGAGAAGGGTGCCTCTCCAGAGGTTTCTTGAGGCTTGATTGAAGGCCCTGGGTCATGGACTCTGTCAGCTGTTTGGCAGATGTGCCTGCAAAAACAAGGAGAGATAATTATTGCATGGCAGTGGTCTGTGAAACAAGACACATCATTCATGGCATGGTTGTCTGATGGATGTTGCACTGCTGGATCCTCACTTGGTAGAGCAGCGCCGATCTCTGCATCAGCACAGGACCGGTCCAGATTGTGGCTGGCCAGCTGGATGTCTCTGTTTTCAAAGTCCATGAGGACCTCGATTTTGGGCATTCCGCCACCGGTCTGCAACCTCGCTCTTGTTGTGAGCCAGCTTGTCCTGAATGGATAGAGATGGAGGAAGACTAAGCAGGATGCCTGGCAGGCCAGATGATAAATGTGCCTGGCCTGTGTGGGTGCTGAGTGGTCCCATGGATGGGGTGAGGACAATGACAGTGTTTGTGAGAGAGTAAATGGTGATGTCCCTTGAACCAGCCGTGAGTGAGATCCCTGTGGATGTGTGATGGGTTCGTGAGTGTGTGAGTTGAGAGTCATGAGAAGAATGACTTACCCTGGTGGAATAGAGGAGATCATTCATCCTCTTATGATGCTGGGTGGCTGTCCTCTTCTGAAGGGCATTGAAGCTGACCACCGCTGCCAACGCCTCCCAAGCTGGATTGGTTATGTTACTGCCCATCCTGCAGCCAGGGCGGGATTACAGGACATCCCGGTGGGTCTCCCGGCATCCAGCAGTCGCTTGAGGGACTCATTGTTGAAGCGGGGGCTTATGGCCTTTTTTCCTTTGCTGGCCAACTCTTCCATGCAGCAGTGGTGAGCTGGAAGCAATGAGCACTGTGCTTGCAGCTGGACTTAAAACATGGTGCCTGGTGTGATGCGGCTGCGGGGTGATGGCCAGCGGACGAATGACAGTCCACCCACCATGGAAATGTTGTGTTTCCTGGGAGTGCATAAATAATGAGGGTGGTTTGGGACAATATGGCATGAAAACCCACCATCGCAGCTTCGGGGTAAAACATCAGTGGGTCTGAATGCATTGCCTGAGAGTGTAGTGGAGGCAGGTTTAATTGAGGCATTGAAGAGGGAATTAGATGATTATTTGAAAAGATTCAATCTGCAGGGTTGCAGGGAGAAGGAAGGAGAATGGCACTAGGTGAAATGCTCATTTGGAGAGATGTTGCAGACATGATGGGTCAAATGGCCTCCTTCTGCATTGTCACAATTTTATGACTCTTGAAATTACGAAGCGCTTAGTGAAACGTGAGGTAATCATGGTACTCAACAAAAATTTTTAAAATTAAGTTATTCTTCACAGTTTTGATAGAATTTTTTGAAGATAGATGTTTTACTTGGATTTTCAAAAAATTGGTAAGTGATTGGTAACTGTATATAGAATTAAGGTGGTTGTGGCAAGGATAGAGAGCTGGAGGGCAGAAAGTAAAGGGTATGGATAAAAGGAATTTTCTCTGACTGAACAAGTGTTGTTGATGGTATTCCACTGTGGTTGTGTTGGAACTACTCTTATTTAATACACTAATGAATGATATGTGCACAAGAATTTAAAAACAATTTTGACATTTAACAATGACACCAAATTGAGAGATATGGCATATTGTGACAATACTGTGCAGTTATTGTGTCATTGCATCACTGTCCTTGTTCAATACCTAATTAAGAATGAAAAACTGACATTTTCTGTAATATGAAGAATATGTTCCTCAAAACATTATCTAAAGTTTTCGTACACTGCATTAGTGATTTCAGCACGGCACATACAGCACACATTTACACATTGAGATAACAAATGAGTCGTGTGCACCTCTGGACTTGAGTTTTGAATAAAATGGAAATGCAGGAGGATTTTTTTAACCAATTCATCATTGAACAAAATAATTTAATGGTGGATATTGGTAGAAACTGATCTTAAAACTCCCTATGTCTCATCCATAGGTGTTCACCTAGGTTGATAACAATCCAAGAAAACAAATGTTCTAAAAAATTGGAATCCAAATCAAGTGTGTTAATTTACATAGCATTCAAAATAAAACTAGAGACTAATAAGCATTAATAACTATTGAAGGATAGCTTTAATAGAGATGGAGCTTAGGTTTAAGCAGGACTCTGAACCTAATTATCCCAATTATTAAAGAGAGATAAGGAAAAAGGGCAGGAGAATAACAGTGTTAATAAAGGCTATCACAGTGCTAGAAAGTCAGGGTATCTTAGTGTTAAGACAATATCCATATAGATAGAGTTAAGAAATAGATAGAGAAACAGTACAATTCCTGATGAACATTACAGGTTGCCCAACTTTTGAGATGGGACAGTTAGTTTAGAGAGCTGTTTGAGAACAATGGACAAAATATTGGATGGCAGGATAGACTTTTTGAATTACCAGGGAGCTTGGGGAGCCTTTAGTTCCTGTTGCTTTTTCCATGGCAATGCTTTGGCCAGAGTTGACTTGCCAAACAAACAACGAGCACTCTTTTGTCCCATAGTACAAATTGTTGTGATCATTTTAAATTTGGCATTCTCGCATTTTGTCCAGAAGGGTACAAGACAAAATGCTTCGGCAACATGTTGCTCTTTTCAGCAATAATCAGGTTCAGTATAACCAAGCGAATGAACATTGAGGGATTAATTAAGGACAACCAACATGGATTTGTTGAAGGCAAATTGTGTTTAACAATTTTAATGAAGTTTCATGAACATCAAAAAGATTGCCTTCTTCTAACTTATAACATTGCCTATCTCTAGCCCTGCCACACAGTGGAAACTCTCATATGTGCTTTTGTCACTTCCTGATTCTCTATTCCAAAGCTCTCTTGGCCAGCATTGCACCCTTCACCCTCCATAAATTGTAGCTTATCCAAAATTTGTTGCCATATACTATCTGACTCCAAGTTTTGCTCACCCATCTGCCCTGTACTCACTGATTTATATTGGCTCCTATTCCCCCTCAAATTTAAGTTCTGATCCTCATATTTAAATCCATCCATGGCCTCACCTCTGCATATTTGTATAACTTTCTACAGCCCTACAGCAGCTGAGAATCTTTTTTGTGCGTCACTTAGCCCTTTAACAGGCTGAGCCTTCTGTTGTCTGACGCCTACTTTTTTTCCTTTATTCTTTCATGGGATGTGGGCATCGCTGGCAAGGCCAGCATTTGTTACCCATCACCGATTGCCCATGAACTGCAGGCAGTTAAGAGTCAATCGCATTTCTATGGGTCTGGAGGAACATGAAGGTCAGACCAGGTAAGGATGGCAGATTTCCTTACATAAAGGACATTAGTGAACCAGATGGGTTTTCCCAACAATCAGTGGTTGTCATGGTCACCATTAGTGAGACTAGCTTTTATATTCCAGATTTATTAATTGAATTTAAATTCCATCAGCTGCAATGTTGGAATTCAAACCCATGTCCGCAGAACATTAGCCTGGGCTTCAGGATTACTAGCTCAGTCACATTACCACTATGCCAACATCTCCTTTTATGAGATTCTCTTCCTAAAACAGTCTGCCTCTCCACCTCTTTCTGTTAAGTTCCCCTTGAGTTCCATCTCTTTAACCACATTTTTAGTCATTCATTATAACATCTCCTCCTTTTGCTCAGTTGCTTTTTGTTACTGCGCTACCATGCACTGCCCTGGGATGCTTTTTTCTACATTAAAGGTACTACATGAATGCAAATTGTATTATTCCCCTCATTAAAGATTTCGCTTGGAAGCATCAGTCTATCCCAAACATCAGGGGCCATGATTTACCAGCCCTCCCATGGTGAGACCGACCGCAGGCGGTGAAGCAGCCCAGCCGAAAGCCCATTGACTTTCGGTGGGACCGGATGATCCGGGCGGTGGATGGGGCTGGAAAATCCTGCCCGCGGTTTAGACTTGCGAATTTGGCTTGTGCAGTCTGAGCATGTGTGGAACACCTAGTTTCCCACAATGCAACAGCTCCATTCAGTCATCAACATTCTAGCAGTTTCTGTCTACTTGCCCTTCAAATTATGCAAAGAAAAGCTGGAGGACAAATTTAAGAATTTTTATTCAGGTGGAAATTTTATTGATTTATCTTTAAAGCAATAAGGAAAGTCAGATGGCTGATTACATAGTTGTATTTTTTGTTATTTAGTTTATAAACTTCAGAAACTGCGTTAAGATCAGAGACAGATGGTGTTTTTCCTCATCATGATTGAGTTCACTTGAAGCAAACAGCTGCTAATTACCTTAACTGGTTATCACCTGGCACGTTGTGAGAAAATGTAAACATTTTAATTATTAACAGGTGTCAAACACCACATCCCTTTTTTCATTTGGCTTAAATTAAACAAAAACTGGAATTTTGAAATCTCTAATTGCCACCTGTGCTTTGTTATTAGGAATTAGAATTTTTTTAATAATTGGCCCAAATCTTCTGAGGAGTGGCCATTACCGCCAGACTGCCACTCCACTCCTATTTATTTACCTTGCACCTTTCCGCATTTATCGCCCAGACTTCCAAACCAGACCTTTTTAGAATTGCGGAGCGTACTTGTGTGGGGTCCTTCCTCATAATACAGGATCGTTGGGGGAAGCCAAACCATGGCGCCTTTTTATGGCACCAGCTGCTACATTCCAGTAAGTTCAAAGGACTCAAAGCAACTTTGAGAATTTAAAGAGAGAAGGTGGATGTGTAAGGTAAGTGGATGAGGGAGTAGGGTGGCAGATGGGTAGTATTGGGTAGTATGAGGGGGTAGGGTGGCAGATGGGTGAGGGGTAGGATGGTAGGTAAGTGGATGAGGGGTTGGGTGGCAGAGAAGGTTCAGGGTGGTCAGGGGGTGCAGTCGGGGGTGGGGGGGGGAATAGAGGCGTAGTCGTGTGGTCAGGAGGATAGTTGGAGGTGGTGGGGGGGTCCAATGGGGAGTTAGAGGGGTGTGTCAGTAGTATAGTTACCCAGGAATTGGAATTGGCTTTCATCCTTCTAACTTTTCTGGTAAGTGAGTCAAAACCATCCAAAGTCTCCAACTCTAATTCAGAGTTTCGGGGGTTTCCACGTAGTCAGTTTCTGGGGGCATCCAAGGAGAACCCCAGGGCATCTTGTAGAGTAACCCTGGGGTAAGACCACCTGGAGATCAGAAGTTCTGGGCCAATTGAATTGTCTTTTAACCCTGAGAGAATGCAGAGTGAGATAGACAAACAGACACACATGAAGGATCAATCACCAAAGCAAATACTATGTTTAAAAACATCCCTTAAAGCCACAAACCAGGGCTGCCACACATAAGAATTCTCCACTCTCCCTCCAACATCCTGTCAAGCTTATGCCTTGTTGTTCCTTTCACTGCTGACAGACAACAGGAAATGGTCTATATAACCATCACACTGCAATCACACTATCCTGTCAGTGATAGGGCTGTGGTCCATTGGGCTATCTTTGTCTTATGGTGCTGTACTGACATTTTCTTCCAGGCCACCTTCCCATTCTGCCAGAAAACCAGCCCTGTCACCCCTCCTGCCCATCCCTCGCTAGTCCTGTAACTTTCGAAAGAAGGAAAGCTAGTTCCCTTGACCTGATGACTCAATAGATGGCTGTATTGGCAATTCTGTTCCAATTATGAGTATCCTTATTCATAATATGGTAATCCCCATTGGCTCCATGGGCACAATAAACAAATTACATAGAATGTACAGCTCAGAAACAGCCTGTTCAGCCCAACTGGCTCATGTCTGTGTTTGCGCTCCACATGAGACTCCTGGCCTCAACTATTGGTTGTGGTTACAAGTTTCACATTCTAACCACTCGCAAGAAGTTTCTCCTGAATTCTTTTGGATTGAATAGTGACTATTCTATATTTACAGTCCCTAGTTTTGGTCTACCTTTTACGATAGTATATTGGTTAGTACGCTAAGATAATAGGTTGGATGAAATAAGTAAAATAATTTGAATGTATGTTTATGTAAATATATATGTCATTGCAGGAAGTGATGTAATTTCACATTCTGGTAAGTAGCATTTGTAAGCAGAAGCAAGAAGTCCCGCAATAAAGCTCTGTATCAAACCTCCATGCCAACTTTACAACTGTGTTTGTACTAGTCTCAAACCCCAGATAATTTCAGATCAAAATTAACTACAGTCTTAGCCGGAGAGGCCATTTGCAGTGTTGTGGTTTGGGCGTGGATTTTTTTCCGCCATTGCCATACTTGCACGCTATTAGGCGACCCTTCACTAGAGTACCTCCCACCTGCAAACTTGCGAAGCCCGCGTTGCGCCAGTGCAGCTCTATGGACATCATGGTTAGATGCAACCCTGCCTGATACTGAAGCTTGCTCTTTTAGGAGGAAAAGTGATAAAAGGCTGAAATCACGGCAGCCAGATTCCCTGAGATCAACTGCAAAGTGTTTGATGTCCCAGGTGAATTCAAATTACTCAAGCAGAAAATGGAAATATGTTTCCTAGACCACAGGCTGGATGCAGAAAAACCAGAATTGTGGTAGGAAATGTAGGACTACTTAGAATAAATACCTCTGGTCTATCCAGATCTGATCAGAAGGATCTAGCAAGGTTATGGTCAACGTTAGAAGATCAGCTGAGTAAAATTTACAATATACCACTTGGATCTCATGCAATATAGGCCGAAAGCCAATGAGTGCATAGATGATTTTGTTAGCAGATGTAGAGAGAAAGCAAAACATTGAAACTTCACAGATGCAGAGCTCTTGAAATGCATTATGGAGTTAATCATTGCCTCTACTCCATGGAGGCTTTCCAAAAAGATCTACTTGAAAAGCTGAGGCGGGGCTCGGGGGAGTGGGGGCAACCGGGAACTCCAATCATAAATCATTTGGCCCTGATGTTGTCAGCTGACTTAGGCTATGGCAAAACAAGGTGTGCAGAAACTGCGGGCTCTGCCACAAACCGTGAAGATGCAGATACATGCAAGGCCTGCAGGCTTAGAGGACAAACGCTGCAGGAGTCCAACATGGGGAAAAGCCCGAGCAGCAGCATTCAAACTACAAAAGCACCCCACCAATAGGTGAAGGCAGGCGAGATACTTCTTGGCATCTCCACAAGCCCACCCATGAAATGGGAGAACGCCTAACCAAACTGAATGAGTAGTTAAAGATACTATCAATGAGCAGCTGTTTCACATAATCACCCTAGTGGAACAGGTTAATTTCATAATCAAAATGGCAGCCTTTGTGACACTGCAGATTATTTTCCCAAATAAGCTTGGGAGACATTGACAGTGGGTGAATATTGACACAGGTGAAAGTGCCAACACTCCACTTTTCCACACTCAAAGATATGTATATATGCATAAAACTCATGGCTTAAAATGGATCACCAATACATTGTCTAGGTACCTTAAACCTGGAATACAGGAAAAAAATTCAGCTTGGTTTGGTAGACATTTTACATTGTGGATGTGTCAGGACTAGCAGTAGCAGGATTGCCAGCATGCCCAAAAAGTAGACAGAGGAAATAGTTTCTGCCAAAGGGGTTCTGATTATTTTGACCGGTATATGGACCAATATTTATTTTTGGCATTGAGCTTTGAAAAGTACGTGGTCACTATTCATGAGTTGACCCATTCGAAAGACTGCAGTAATGAAAGTATATGCACACCAATTGAATCAATTCTAGTCCACCAGAGGTTGCACCTGGACAGTTTGACACGATTGGTGATTTCCATGGTGATGCAGTCCTTCCCCTCAGAGAAGGTGCAACACCATCAATTGAACCACCATGGAAATGCAACATGCACATTCAGGAAAGATGGAGGACCGAACTGGAGGGGCATTCCATAGTTTGTGAAGTGCAACACCACGTGAACTGGTGCAGCTCCGCGATCACTATGTTCAAGAAAGGTGGTTCTACTTGGCCATATTTGGACCCCAAAGATTCACCATCCTCTGATTTAAGAAATTCCTCCTCATCTCAGTCTTAAATGGCCTGCTCTTTATTCTGAGACTGTGTCTCCTGGTTCTAGACTAACCAGCCAGGGAAAACATCCTATCTACATCTCCCCTGTCACAACCTGTAAGAAGTTTGTAAGTTTCAATGAGATCACTTTTCATTCTTCGAAACTCTAGAGAATACAGGCCCAGTTTCTTCAATCTCTCCTCATAAAACAATCCTGCCATCCCAGGGATTATTTTAACCCTTCCTACCAAATTGCAGCACCTCACCACAGTTATGTAGAAATTCATTTACCAATTAGCAACCACTCTGCAAGTTTATTAATGTCTTTTTGTATTGTATTTGAAGAAAGTGAATAAATGTATTCCTATGTTCACATCTCTCATTCAGTTTTTATGGTTTGTTGATGAATCAATTGAATCACTTTTTTCAAAAACATTCTCGCTGCCATTTTTCCTCAAGGTAACTGAAATTTCGAAAGCCCAAAATCATTTCTTAAACATCTTTTAAAAAAACCCAGCCTCAAAAAACCTGGGCTTCAACTGAATGCCTTCACTTCATCACAGCTAAGAAAGAGCTTTACAGAGATTACCAGCATGCAGTTGGCACATTACTAATATGTATTGTTTCCAAAATTTTCCAGCCTGCAATCTGTTATCAACAGAAAGATGAAAGGATATGTATAGTCAGCCTGGGAGCATTTAAGGGTTCCTTTGCTTTTTTCCAAAAGACTTTGAATGAAACTGGAGAGTGAATTCTTGAAGCTTTTGTTTTAGGCAAGTGATGAAACTAAATAAATGCATTTTTCTGTTGCAAATTACTCACAGACCAACAAGCTTTTTATTATTCTTGTGGTTTATTTGTTGAAGGGCTACAAAATAAGAGATTTTACAGGGAATGATTTAGACAAATATCTCATTTGATTAGATCAGGTATTGGTACCAGGATTCAATAGGTGGAATTTTATGCCCTCTCCGGTAGAGTGTTTGGAGGTAAGGAGGGCATTTAATCAGGTGGGAGGTTGGCATGTGAGCACCCTGCCACCTTCCTACTTCCACCAAAATTAAGTCCGGGGTGGGAAGACTTGGGGTCAGACTTCTCGCCAGCTGCCTGTTGAGGCCCTTAAGTGGGTAACTAATGACCACTCATGGGCCTCATCCTGCCATCAGGGGTCTCTTGTTCATAGGCACTCAGTGCCTTACCGAGGGACGCAGCATTGGGAAGAGGGTGTGGAGCCGCTGAGAGCCACCTCCTTGCCCTTGCTTCCATCTCCACCCCCCTAACATCCCCTGTGACCCACCCCCCATCCCCTCCCCCCACACCTCACAAAACCCCTCTGGCTTGGGTTGCTCCACGAACCTGGGCCTCCGATGGCTGTCTTTCCGGCAGCAGCCATCACCTCCCCGATGACACTGGTGAGCAAAAAAGGAGTTGCCAGTCTCTGATTGGCTGGCAACTCTTGGGGGGTGAGATTTCTGCCCTTGGGGTCATTGTTCCTGGGGAAGGCCTGCTGCTGGCATAATTTGTTGCCATGCTGCTCAATTGTACAGAACAGTTGTAAATTACAACGTAATTGCATTGTATTGTGAATACATATGAGCTTTTAAAAATATTAAACAATTCCATAAAGCACACAGTTCTCAGGAATAATTCAGGAAGGGAGAATTATGCACACTGTCTTTCTGTGAATTGACAGGACACATTGTCAGTCATAGACACCTTTCAACTAGGTAAACATTTTGACATAGGGGCCTATTCTCCAATGGTTAAGTCCACATGTTGCACTACTGAGCTAGAATTTAACTTACTGCATATGTGGCTCATGGACTACTATGAAGGTTTTAAAAATAACTTGTCAAATCTGTATTTTAATTTGTATCCCAGGTAAATGATGTTACTGTTCCTATGTCTTTCCTGATGGAACCACGGCTAAAGCTAGTCTGCAAATGTTGTATGGTGGTCCAAAAAAAACAAAAAATGCATAGTCTGTTAGCATCTGAAAAGAGAAAAGGTAGTCATGCATTTGTGGTGCAGAACGTTTATCAGAGCTGCAGGTTCAAATGAAAAGAAAGTAGAACATTATAATGCAGAAATTGTCTTTTTTACTATGCCAGTCTCTGCTGTTTATTCCACATGAGACACCTAGTCAAACCCCACACTCCTGTTCAGTCTCCATACTCACTAATATACCTTCATAAAGCAATTGGCTAATTTCCCTTTAAAAAAATTGAAGCATTCTGATTCAACAACAATTTGTGGTCAAACATTCCACATCCTAGTAAGCCTTTCTATTAGGATTTTTTTTCCTACACTCTGGTTTATTTATTTTTGCAATTATCTAATATTTGGTTGTTCTTAATGTCGTCTCAATGACCAGTGGAAAACAATATTACTATTTACCTAATGATCTTGAAGATCTCTATCATGTTGCTCCTTAACTTCCTCAATTCTAAAGACAGAAATGCCCCAATTTGTCACGTTCTTCATCCTGGTTATGTGATAAAAGGATTAGCACCTGAAATTATAACATCTCCTCTCTTTTCAAGTGCTGGCAAAATTAAGAGTCAATATCTTGAAAAAATCTATTTTATTTCACAATTCCAGCATACATAGGCTCTTTTTTAAAAACATATACTGTAGTTTAAAGTTGCTGCTATGGATATTGCAGTGCTCAGTATTATGTTTAGGATTGCTGTAAACCTGTTTTAAAAAGAGGTCTTGACAGCATGAATGAAGAAGTCTGAAGTTGGCACAGTAAATAGTTGCAGAAAGTTTGCTATTTTTTTTGGGATTAATTTTTCCAGGCTGGCTCATAATGATTTATTTCTGAACATTTTTTCACCACCATCTTGTGACCATACTGGACAAATGGAATGAATTAAAACATCCTGTTTATATTTTTCTTTGTAGACACTGAGCGTGCAGTGCAATTACTTGCAAAGTACTGCAAGAATCTTCCAGAACTAGAGGAGGAGCAACTCCGAGTGGCAATTGGGAAAGTCACAAACATTTTCAAAAGTGACTTGTTCCGAGCACTATTAGGTAACTCTCCTTACTATACGTTGATATTAAAGTTAACTACTTGTCAAACCTTTCTGACTTGCACAGTAGTTCACATATATTTTGAGGAGCTAGTCAGCTCAAAATTTAGACATATAGCACTTGTTTTTTGAGAATTATGAGTAGTCTTAGAGGCCAAAATAATATCTGTGGTGTGCATGCATACTTCTGGTGTGAATTGCATCGGAAGACATATTGGTGACGGTGTTAGCACCTGCATGGTGATTGTCAGAAGTATGCAGAATAGCCAGAACATGGTGTCAGTGTGTAATGCTAAATATGCACTCAGCAGCAGGAAAAACCCACCTCACACACCACCCAACCATCCACCCACCCTCGACCAGCACTATTTAAAGGGATCATCAAGTAATTTCAGGTTAGTAGCTGATTGATTTCGACTGAATGTTGCTTTGAATGTAGAGGTGTTTGGTGCTTTAGATTTTTGTTAAATTTGCTAAAATCCACAGGAGTGGTGTGACATGTGCTGAAGGAACTAGTCCTGACTTCAAGGCTTCTGCATTAACCAGTTGCACCCAGACATAGGTGCACTAGTCCACATTCCCCTTGGAATATAGTATGACAGAGAATTAACAGAGCAGAGCAGGGCAGGCTGGAAGAGGGAGAGGACAGGATGGGCTCTGATCAAGAAGCCACATGCACCCAAAGCATTTAGAAAGCAATTCTCCTATCTAAAACTCAGCAGGAAGTAATGTGTGCTTCACTAAGGAGGTCCTCACTGAAATCTGCCAACCGCTGCAGCCACAACTGCAACCTCAGAGCAGGGCAATGTTATTGCTACAGGCTGTGAAGATGACTGTGGCAATGAACTTTTATCTGTCTGGCTCCTTCCAGGCTGGAGCTAAAGCTGTTTGCAACATCTTGCAATTGGCCATCCACTGTTGCATGAGGGAAATAACTGAAGTTCTCTATTAAAAGAGAGCTAATTACATTTCATTCTCTTGCCTGAAAGCAGCAGGCAGAGCGAGCATGTTCCTTTACTTGGACTGCAGTCTTCCCCATGTTGCAGCGTGTCATTGACTGCACACATGGCATCATGCATACAATGAAAGTCATGCTGCCACATGCAGTGTGATAGAGCAGACAACACTGAGTTAAAGTCATGTAGCAGAATGACTGTCATTGCTTATCAAAGCAAATCAAAGCTTGAGTCTGGGGTGTACTCTCATTGCGGTCAGAGGAAGTTCTACAAGGACACTCTGAAGGCCTCACTTAAGTTTTATGTCAACTTCGAACCTGGGAGAAGTTTACCCAGGATCACCACACACGACACAACCAAATAAAAAATGGTGCAACCTCCTTCAAAAGCAAGCGCATACCAGAAGCAAAGAGAAAATGCAAGGAGAGCAAATCCCCAGCCAGCAACTCATCCAAAACTCAATCATCTGCAGTATCCTGTCCTATTTCCAACAGAACCTTCAGGTGCAGATCAGCCTTACCAGTCACCTATATACTCACCAGAACCATACCAAACACCCCTGATAATGAACATGGTCATCTTTGCCTGAAAGGATGATCAAGAAGATAGAGCAGATCAGTGATGTGCTAAAACAATACTTCCGCTGCCTGGACCCCATTGCAATATTTAGCAACCTGGATGTCAAGATTCTTGGTGGTCTACTGTATGCTGTACAACCTTACCACCATGAGAGCACAGTCTTTGCAACCAGCAATACAGCGAGCAGCTGACGAGCAGGAGGTGGAGGAAGAAAAGAAAAAGGAAAGGAGACAACCTAGGCAGTCACTTTCATGCAAGGTTTGCCTTGATCAAATTGTTCTACTGTGTTATCAGCAAATGCAACCCCAATTCTCTGTTCGCCACACCTTTCCTTCCTTCTATTACTGACCATCACAATGTCCATTTGGTCACAATGTAAATAAACAAAAAAATACATTCCAAACCAAATTTATAAATCCAGTCATGCCATATTCCAAGTCAACTAGTCACCCCTGCACATTCACTTATTGTCTGTCTTCCATATGCCTTTGCCTGTCCTAGTGTTCCTACACAATGTGTGGAATTTAATGCAGGCCGCTGGAACAGGAACTGTAGCGGCTCTAGAATCACATGAGAGGTTGTGTGCCAGAGGCCTGATGTTGGGAACTGAGGGCTGAATCATGCGGGCCTTGGGGAGGCAGCGAGGTGTTGATGCCATTTGCATCCTTTATCCATGCTAATATGTTACCCCTACACCATGAGCTCTTATTTTCTGTTGTCACCTTTGATGCAGCACCTCAGTAAATGCTTTCTGGAATTCCAAGTCCACCGCATTTATATTTACTCTTTATCCACATTGCCTGTTACTTCCTCAAAGAACTCTAATAAATTAGTTAAACACGATTTCCCTTTCACAAAACCAGGTTAAGTCTGCGGATCCCATTATGATTTTACTAAATATCCTGCTATAACCTCCTTAATAATAGATTCTAGCATTTCCCTATGGCAGATATTAGGCTAGCTGGCCTATAGTTTTCTGCTTTCTGTCTTCCTTCTTTCTTGAATAAAAGTGTTACATTTGCTATTTTTCAATCTGCTGGGACCCTTGCAGAATCTAAGGAATTTTGGAAGATTACAACCACTGCCTGTATTATCTCTGCAGCCACTCCTTTAAGACTGTAGGATGCAGGCCATTAGGTCTAATAGTTTTCCCAGTACCTTTTCCCTGGTGATAGTGATTGTTTTAAATTCCTCCCTCCCTTTCACCTCTTGATTTTCAAATATCTTAGCAAGTTTTCCAAATCTTCTAAAGTGAAGACAGGCACCAAATACATGTTCAACACCTCTGCCTTTTCCTTGTTTTCCATTACTAATTATTCAGACTCACTTTCTAGAGGACCAGCAGTCTATTTTTACCTTTTCCTTTTTAAATATTTGTAGAAACTCTTACTTCCTGTTTTTATATTTCTAGCTAGCTTTCTCTCGCACCCTAATTTCTCTCTCATTATATTTTTAAGTCATCTTCGCTGGTTCTTAAAATCTGTCCTGTCTTCTGACCTGCCACTTACCTTCACAGAATTGTACAATGTTTCTTTCAATTTGATAGAATCCTTATTTAGCCATGGATGATGCAACCTGAAAGAAATTTCTCACTGGGATAAATCTTTGCTGAGAATTATTAAATATCTGCTTAAATGCCTGGCACTGCATCTCTACTGTCCTACCTTTCAGCCTAGTTTCCCAGTTCACTTTAGCCAACTCTGCCTTCATACCTTTATAATTATTCTTATTTAGGTTTAAAACATTAGTCTTCGACCCACACTTCCCATCCTCAAAGTAAATGTGAAATTCAATCATGTTATGATTGCTGTGGCCTAGAGGCTCATATGAACATATGCACAAAGAGCAGGAGTAGGCCATTCAGCCCCTCAAGCCTGCTCCACCATTTAATAGATCATGGCTGATCTGATAATAACCTCAAATCTATATCCCACCTACCCCCGATAATCTATCGTCCCCTTGCTTACCAAGAATCTATCCACCTCTGCCTTAAAAATATTCAAAGACTCTGCTTCCGCCGCCTTTTCAGGAAGAGAGTTCCAAAGACGTACGACCCTCTGAGAAAAAAATTTTGCCTCATCTCTGTTTTAAATGGACGACCTCTTATTTTTAAACAGTGACCCCTAGTTCTAGATTCTCCTTTACCAAGAAGTTATTGATTAGTCATGTCTCATTGCACATTACCAGGTCTAGAATAACCTGCTATCTGGTTGGCGCTAGAATGTGCTGCTCTAAGAAATTGTCCTGGATACAGTCTCTAAATTCATTTTCAAGGCTACCTTTGCCAATTTAATTCACCCAATCTACATGTAGATTAAAGTCACCCATGATTATTGCAGTACCTTTCTTACATTCCCCCTTTATTTCTTCTTGCATACTCTATCCTACAGTGTAACTATTGATAGGGGGCCTATGAATTACTCCTGCAAGTGACACCTTATTTCTTTCCTATTTCTTATTTCTACCCAAACTGATTCTCCATCTTGCTCTTTTGAGCTAAGGTCATCTCTCACTACTGTATTAATGCCATGCTTAGTTAACAAAGCTACCCTATCACCTTTTTCCAGCTTCCTGTATCTGCGAAATGTATGTATCCTTCAATATTCAGGTCCCAGCCTTGGTCACTTTGCAACTATGTCTTTGAAATGGCTATCAGATCATACATATTTATTTCTACCTGTGCTAACAATTCATTCATTTTGTTATGAATGCTGTGTATATTCAGATACAGAGCCTTTAACTCAGTCTTACCATTTTTGCAATCTCTGGCCTTATCTACTGGAGTACTCTTAAGTTTGTATTCTCTGTCCTTCTGGTTATCAGTAGCCAAATCACTACCTTGCTTTATCATCTTGTTTAATTTACCATATCTTTCCCAGATGATCCTTTTCCCCCTCCCCCACCCTCCACCTCCCACCATTTAGTTAAAGCCCTCTCTACCGCCTTAGTTACACAACCCACCGGAACACTAGTCCCAGCACAGTTCAGGCGAAGAAGGTCCCACTTTCCACGATACTGGTGCTAGTGCCCTATGAATGGAAACCCATTTCTCCCACATCATTATTTAGCCACACATTCTTCTCTGTAATCCTTTTTACCCTACGCCAATTTGCTGGTGGCTCAGGTAATAATCGAGATTTCCTTTACAGTTCTGCATTTTAATTTAGCCCCTAGCTGCTCATAATCCCTAAGCAGACGCCCTTTCCCAGTCCTTTTTATGTCGTTGGTACCTACGTGGACCACAACAACTGGATCCGCCCTCTCCCAATGCAAGTTCCTCTCCATCCCAGAGAAGATATACTGAACCCTGGCATTGGGCAGGCAACATAACTTAATGGACTCTCCATCTTGGCTACAGAGAACTGTGTCTATCCCCCTTCTACAGCTACTGGTGGCTGAACAAAGGTAGATAAAGGTACATCTCTTTCCCCTCTTCACCAATTTCACACGTAAACCAATTTGGCAACTACACACTTTGTCTATGTCTCACTTAGGCATAGTCTCCTCTCTGTGCTTCCCCTTACTCAATGCAGTTTGAAAAAACCCTGTCTGCTTATATAGAGCCTCTGATGAGTTGCTAGCTAGCTTAGCTTCCTACTACAGTAATTAATGCCTATTGAATCAATTACTTTCAGCTGATTGACAGATAAGTACCTCTGCCAAGCAGCTCCCTGTTTAACAAGGCTTTTTAGCGAACTTCAAATTTTAAAATTCTATGTCAGAACCTGACTCTTAATCCAAAATTTAACATTAATTACCATCTGATAAACTCCAAAGAATTTGATTTTACAGCTTGCAGTAACTTGAGAAAAACCTATCAGAACTTACCACATGAACCAAATTCCCAACTACACACGCTGTCTACGTCTCATTCGGGCATGGTCTGCTCTCATGCATTCCTTTGCAGCATCCAGCATCACTTGGATAGTCAGACTGAAAAAAAATGCTTCATTTATATAGCATCATACAGTCATGGAGATATTACAAACTTTAAAGCTATATTTTAAAAAGTTAATAAAAGCTGTGGAGATTGCTGCAGAATACCATGTGACATTTGCCATTTGAAGTGTAGACAGTAGAATTTGCAGCCAATACCTGATTAAATATAGACCAAATCCTACAGACAATAGTGTTTGTTGTCAACTCACCTTTTTTTATCAAGGACATCAAAACTCAATGTGTGTTGGACAAATGTGAAATGGATCCCATCAACCTTTCATTGTATTGTGATGGTCCCTCATCCAAACACAAATACCTTGGCTGTCTTAAACTCTCAAAAGTGTAAAAAGCCACAGCACAGGATATCTATCAGCCTAACACACCACCTTATTTAGAAAAGGACTTTGAACTCGTAACAAGTCGCATAGGTTAGACAGCCTATGTTTGTGCCTGCTTTTTAAAATAGCAAGAATCAGCTCCGCAGAGAAAGAGAACCCACAGAAATCCATCGAACTGGCTGCGGTCAACTAAGCAGCCAAGGTAATACACAGCAATGCCTTGAAAGTGGGAGAAGGCCTCTCTCCACCTGTTCCAGCTTCAAGTTCACTTATGAACCAACCTTCTGGCAATTAAACTACAAGAAAACTCGCATCTTACTAAGAATCCACTCCTTTTCACTCCATCCAAAACTGAAATAATCCCAAATTGTAACTGTTTATTTTCTTCATCTGTACCTAATCTTTGTGTGAGTGATAGTGTGTGTGAGACACCACACATTTAAACCTCCAGAGCAAGTGTGGGATAATAAGTAACCTTCCTTCTATTAAAACTCACAAAAAGCTTGCTGCTGGAATTATGTAAATTGGAACAACCACTCTGAGGGTGATAAAACACAAAAAGCTCACATGCAAATACTTTGATCACAGACAAGAGTAAAACACATAAATTCTGTCCATGACAATAACACCTTTCGCAACCAGCAGATATCCCAAAGCGCTTTACAGCCAATTAAGTATTTTTCAAGTACCGTCACTGTTGTAATGTAGGAAATACAGCAGCCAGCTTGCATGCAAAAAGCCCCCACAAACAACTTTGCCATAATTACCAGATAATCTATTTTTGTGACATTGTTTGAGGGATATATATGGGCCAGGATATGTAATTTCTTGTTTGATGTTTCTAATGTTTACTGCACCTCTGTGGTGGTTAAACTTGTTGCCAAGCCTATGGTTTTGTGGTTTTTAAATGTGTTTTCTTTCTGAGGGGTTCACATTATATTGCTGTTCTTTTTATGTAAGTATTGGAACTCAAATATTCCTAAGGATAACAGACTTACCAGATTCCTTGAATGCATTTAAGATAAACCTAACCTAATTTTACTTATTCAACCAGAGGCAAAATAAACAGAGCAGCACACCAATCAATCCTTTGAGACACTGTTTCCACCCAAAGAAATTGTTTGTGATGGAGATGTGATGAACTATCTGCTTAGTAGATATTCCTTTGCAAATGTAAACATTGATTACTTAAAGGCAAGTAGGCATTAGTATCAGCTATATGCACTCAGCCATGTATGGTGACACTTTAAGAGATGGCAGGTTTTATGTTATCACCAACTTTTAATTATTAAGTGGATTTTACATAATTTTTATTGCTGTAAACTGGATTTATGTGCACATTGTAGTATTGGATAGTTCTTTACTGGATTGTTCTCATATGGTACAAATAACACAATTGTGCAATGCTAGTGCGTTGTACAGATTACATTGCACATATTAATATTAAAAGGCTATTCCAAAAGTGTCAATAGCCAAATAGCCTCACAGTTAGTAACCAGTGATTGTGACATGAGTTCTGTGTGAGTTTCATTAGCAAGTGTTGCCTGGGGCTGTAAATACGTTTTGTGGAAGAATTATTAAGTGGTATGGTGCATTTTCAATAATTAAGAAGAAAGATAAAATCATGGGAGAGTGTACAGGCAAATTGGCATCTAACATCTGCTTGGGAATCGTCTACCAACTGAATGGAGGAGGGAAATGTTTTCCCCCTTTCAAATACCCATCCCATAAACTCCAAATAATTTGATTTTACAGCTTGCAGCATAAAATCTTCAGTCATGCATTCAACTTTCCCTTATCTGTTCAACTGGAAGTCCTTATACTCATCTTTCCATTTGTAAAAATTGGAGTTATGCGACAGTGCCAAATTTTTGGTTTCTGATTGTCAGACTGTTTCACATGACAATAAATAGAAGTCTCAGATATAGTGAATCAGTTGTTGTTTTGTATAATACAAGTTTAAAAATTGCTTTCAAGTTCTATCAGTCACTGGAAATGATTGATTGCTAAATCATGACCTAAACTGGTTGAGAAAATAATGCAGAACATCATATTCCATATCAGTGAAACTGAAGCAGCACAATTATTTAAGAAAGCTCTGGACAAATCAACTCTCTTTTACCAAAATTAACATTAATTTGACAATAAAGTAAAGAAATTTGATGATGTCAGTTTATTTGGAACAGCTACTTGTTTTACTAGGATTGTCTCCACCCTACTAGCTACTTCGGGCACAGAAATAGGTCAGCACGTCAAGATTAATGATGTCTCATTCAACCCTGATTAGGAAATTGTGAAATATCCACATTGTTTCGGGACAATAGGAGAGTGGAATGAGCTGTCCTGTTTTACCCAAGTTGTGATTTCTCATAATGAGCCTGGGTAGTTTTCACTGTTGTATGCAACAGGTAAGGATCATTAAAATACAATTTTGCTAATCTTTCTTTGAATATTTAAGGAGTTTCAAAAACCAACCAGAAATGGCAGAGTGTTGGAAAATCTATTTGAAGTGTTTTTATTTGGCACATCATTACAAGTCACAAGAAAACATTCAAAAGGCTTTACAGTAGCCACAGCAATTGGTAAGACCAGAGGTTTTCTCAGGTCCACAAGTTTATTTCTGACTGAGGTCAAGCATTTCAATTATTTAAGTGAAACACAGTGAGAGGAATTGTCCCAGATTTGCACTAAGTGTGGTAATGGGTGGATAAAATGACATTTACCCAGCGCTGCGATGGCGGGTTTTCACGCCGTATCATCCCAAATTGGCCGCATTATTTATGCATTCCTGGGAAACACGCCATTTCCATGTCAGGCGGGCTCTCATTCGCCCGACCGCCATCACCTCGCCGCTTCATCACGCCAGCCACCATATTTAAAGTCCAGCCGCGCGCACCACATCTCAGTGCTCCCAGCCCATGACTGCTACAGAGAGGATGTCCACAAAAGGCAACGAGACTGCAGCCCCTAGGTTTAGTAACGCATCACTGGAATGTCTTTTGGAGGCCATGGAGGCCTTCCGCAATATCCTTTACCCCCCACTTTGTCCACAGGATGGGCAGCGGCATCACCAACCAAGTTTGGGAGATGGTGGCAGCGGTGGTCAGTGCCAATGCCCTTCAAAATAGGACAGCCCCAAGTGAATGAATGACCTCTATTCCGCCAGGGTAAGTCATTCTTCTCATCACTCTCAACTCACACACACACGCAAACCCATCATACATCCACAGGGTCCTCACTCACTGCCGGTTCACAGGACATCACCATTCACTTTCTCATACATACCTTCATTGTCCTCATCCCATCTGTGGGACCACTCACCCCCCACATGCCAGGCACATTTATCATCTGGTCTGGCAGGCATCCTGCTTACACTCTCTCCATCTCTACTCATGCAGGACAAGCTGGCACACAAGAGGGAGAGATCGCAGACTGGTGGAGTAATGCCTGAAATCAAGGTACTCATGGACTTTGGAAACAGAGCCATCCAGCTGGCCGGTGATGATCTGGATCATCCTTGTGCTGACGGTGAGGTCGGCGGTGCTCAACCAAGTGATGATCCAGCAGTGCAACATCCTCCAGACAACCATGCTGTGACTGATGTGTCCTTTCACAGACCACTGTCATGCACTAATTATCTCCCCTCACATCTACAGGCACATCTGGGAAACAGCTAATGACCCAGGGCCTCCAACCAAGCACCAAAGAAACCTCTGAAGAGAATCTGGAGGCATCCTCCTTGAAGTTCCATCACAGCGCTCACCCACACCCTCCACCAGCTCAGAGGCACACATCTCAGCTTTAAAATAGCCTTGGGATCACAATCTGGTGAGCACATTGCACTGTCTGATCCACAGCAGGCAAGCAGCAGGGAGTTCCCAGCTGTCCAGTACTTAGAGGACTGCTGGAGGCCAGAAATTTGCTGATTCCAAGTCAGATGATGAGCCTCTGGACTCGGTCATGTGACAGTTGCTGGAGCTGTAAAGGCAAGCTTGGGAACATCAGGAAGGAATGTCCGCTGCACTCCTCAGATTGCAAGGAACGATGGAGGAGTCCGTTTGCCTCCAGGCTGAGGTGATAGCATCAGCGTGCCTATGCATCAAGGTCAACACTGGTAGGATGGGGCCGCCATGGTGACCTTGATCCAGGATGTTGCTCCTGCACTGCTGTGCTGGCTGAACTTCATCGCTGACGTCATAGTTGCCCTCCAACAATGTGTACACGAGAGGGGTGCCGGGCAGTGAAATCTCACTCCAGCTACCCCTTCTCCTCAAGGAGTCAGCCAGGGCTTCTCGGGCACACATAGGAAGGAGGATCAGCAAGTGCACACCCGGGGGCCATCAACCCAGATGACTCCAGGATTGTCCAGTCCATCTGAATCTCCTCTTCCAGTGACATCAGTAGCTCCAGCTTCACAGGCCAAAGAGGGTGCCATTGCCAAACAGCAAGACCCTGAAAGCAGACCAGGGCTCTCCAAGTCTTGGTCTTCCAGAGGATGCCTGCCAAGGTCATCATAGACATGTCCCCTCATATGAAACTGACACATGAGCTGGGACATGTCTATTAACTTTATTAAAATTTTTTACGAGACTTTAAAACCTTCATGAAACCTCATCTTACCCATGGATGAGGTTTCGTGATAAATGAGAAGGCCGCCTGGGCTCTTCGCCTGTCTGCCAACCTTAAGGTTGAACGGGCAGCTCAGTTAATTAGTTTAATTAGTTTTTAAATGGCCTTAATAGGCCTTTGACAGTTCGGTGGGCGCGCAGCCGACTCTGGTGCGTGCCCACCAAAAGGAAAATCTGAATGAAGCGCGGTGACATCGGGACGCAAGCCCGGCATCACCGCGCGTCATTTTACACGTCAGCGAGCGAGCCCCGCCCCCACTCACTGAGCCGAAGATTCTGCCCAGGTGAATTCTTGCTGCCATAAGCCAGACTGGAGTCAAATGTTCATAGATGTAATGTGAGGCTCTATGGGGACACCTCACTGCATGTCATCATCATCCTCCACCAATGTAGCAGATATGAGGGCCTCCCGAGCGCACCTGCCTCATCCATCCAGTGCGAGAGCCTCATCCCCGTCATCGTCACCTTCGAGGACTTTCTCACCCTAATTCCCATCCCTCATGATAGGAGACCTCCAGCTCCTCCACCTCCTCCTTAGCCAACTCATCTCCCTGTTGCAGTCTAAGGTTGTAAAGGACGCAGCAGATGACAATGATGCATGACACCCTCTGCGGACTGTATTGCAGGGCACCACCAGACAGGTCCAGGCACCGGAACCTCATCGTCAGCATCCCGATGGTCTGCTCTACCCTGACATTTCTTGTCAGCCGGGATCAAAAGATCTCAGAAGAAATGGGCTCTAGTCTCGGGTCGGTGAAATCTGCACAGGCAATGGCAATGTGCCCAGCATTGTCACTGACTGGAAGACCTACGCCATTGTTTTCCCATTTTTCTCATCAGTATGTAGGTTGTGGTTGTTGGAGATTAATCACCTCGGTGCCAGGACATTACTGTAGGAGTTCCTCAGGGTTGTGTCCTAGGCTCAACCACCTTCAGCTGTTTAATCAATGATCTTCCCTCCATCATAAGGCTAGAAATGGGGATGTTTGTTGATGGTTGGATAATGTGCAGCACCATTCATGAATCCTCAGATGTTGAAGCAGCCCATGTTCACATGCAGCAAGACCTGGACAACATTCAGGTTTGGGCTGATAAGTGGTAAGTGTTATGACCATAGCCAGTATTAATTGCTGTGCAAATCAAACTCCAGAGGGAAAGCTGGCTAAGGGGCCACAACCTTTTTGTTTGTATTCTAATAACGAGAAGAAGATGTACCAATCTCAGTAGTACGAGGTCCAGGAACACTTTTGGGTTTTTAAAACTTATAAGTAAAAGTTTTCTTAACTAAAAAAGAAAACTTAAGCACGCAAGATTACAGTTACATAATTGAGGTTGGTCTTACAAAACATTCCCCCAACTCTTTAAGTGGTCAAACCCACAAGTAAACACTTTCCAGGCAACACTCCCTTATAGATATTTAAATATGGAATCCAGTAATATCACACAAGGCAGACTGCTGTAGCTGCAATAAAGTTCTACCACATGACCTTTACCCTCTTCCACTTTGCTATGCAATTCACTTCAGAATAACACTGCTTGCTGCAGCCCAAGACTTCTCAACAGCCCAAACAGTTCCAGCTATCTCTAACCTAATGGCTCGACAGCTATCTCTAGCTCTCTTTATCTCAACAGCTATCCACAGTAACTCTAATATACCTTTTCCCCTTTCATCTCAGTCCTATTGTTCTCACACCCCTTTGAAATTCAAACCCTTCCAAATATAAGCTCTTTCATGTTTCCATCTTGTCTTTGCTTTTGAGTCAATAAAAATAGAATCTCCGCACTACCATTTACATATGGACTCCTGCCAGATGCAAACATTTTCCTTGGTACCACTGACTCTCTTTGAAATTCAAACAACCTCTCAAATTATCCAAAAATGCTAATGTTAGATCTATTTAGCTATCTGTAACCTATCTACTTGTACTTCAGACTTAACATCTTTAACCTTCTCATGTTTTCAAACATCCAGACAGCCTGACTCCGATTGACCCCTTGCCCAGCTGAATTCATTCACACACATGCACACGCAGACACCCCAGGTCAGGATTTTACGGCCCTGCTGCAGCGTGTCTCCCCCTGGTGGATGCAGAGAGCCATTTAAAGCCCCATTCAGTTCAGTGGGACTGTAATATTCCACCGGGTGGGAGGCACTGTAAAATCCTGGCCCCAGCCTTCTTTACAGAATAACACAATATTCCCCAAAATATTTTTTTAAAAATACATCCTCACAGTAAGTAACATTTGCGCCATATAGCTGCCAGGTAATGACCATCTCCAACAGGAGAAAATCTAACCATCTCCCCATGACATTCAATGGCGTTAACACTGTTGAATTCCCCACATGAATCAACATCCTAACATCCTGGCGGTTACCATTATCCAGAAACTGTACTGGACCAGCCTTATAAATTCTGTGGCTACAGGAGCAGGTCAGAGGCTGGGAATCCTGTGGCGAGCAACTCACCTTCAGGCACCCCAAAGCCTGTCCACCACCTACAAAGCACAAATCAGGAGTGTGTTGGAACACTCTCCACTTGCCTGAATGAGTGCAACTCCAACACACTCGAGAATCTCTGCACCATCCAGGCCCCTTTGTTTCCACTCCATCCACCACTTTAAACAGTTACTCCCTCTACCACTGATGCACAGTGGCAGTCATGTGTGCCCATCTACAAGATGCACTTAGCAACTCACCAAGAATCCTTTGATAACACCTTCCAAACGTGTGACCTTCAGTACTCAGAAGGTCAATGGCAGCAGATGCATGGGAACACCACAAGTTGCAAGTTCCCCTCCAAGGCACACACCATCCCTACTTGGAACTATATTGCTGTTCCTTCATTGTCGCTGGGTCAAAATCCTGGAACTCCCTTCCTAACAGCATTGTGGGAGTACCTAGATCTCATAGGCTGCAATGGTTCGGGAATACGGTTCACTACCACTTTCTGAAGGGCTATTTGGTATGAGCAATAAATGCTGGCCTAGCCAGGGATACCCACATCTCCTGAAAGAATAAAAAAACTTCAAAAAAATAGTTTCCAAATTCAAAATAACCCATGATGTGGGTTAATTAAGGAAAGCCAGCATGGATTTCTTAAGGAAAAATTGTGTTTCCCTAACTTACTGGAGTGTTTTGAAGAGGGAACAAAGAGAGTTGATGAGGGCAATGCTGTTGATATGGTGTACATTGACTTCCAAAAGGCCTTAGATCCAGTGTCACACAGCAGACTTATGAGCAAAGTAACAGCTCAGGGAGTAAGAGGGACAGTAACAACATGGATATGAAATTGACTGAGTGACAGGAAACAGAGAGTAATGGTTAATGAATGTTTTCAGGCTGGAAGAAGGTTTATATTGGAGTTGCTCAGCGGTCAGTGTTGGGATCCTTGCTTTTCCTGATATATATTAACAACCTAGACCTTGGCACAATATAGGGCACAATTTTGAAATTTGGGGGTGATATAAAACTTGGAAGCATTGTAAACTGTGAGGAGGATTTTGTAGAACTTCAAAAAGACATAGACAAGTTGGTGAAATAGGTGAACAAGTGGCAGATGAAGTTCAATGCAAAGAAATGTGAAGTGATTCATTTTGGTAGGAAGAACATGGAGAAACAATGAGCCCCAGGGCATTGTACTGGGGGCATACCTTAAAGATGCACCAGGGAATGCCCTTTGGAAGTTCCTAGGTATGGCTTGCATGACAATTGCCCAGAAGTGCAAACTTGCCTTGGGCAATTGCCCTGCACTGGGAACTGTCTGAAAATGCGATTTAAATTTCCAATTTCACCAATAGTTACCCAGAAAAGAATGAAAACCTCTTCTAATTTGTGGGTGACTATTGCACAGACTCACTGGGACTCCTCAAAGGACTCCCCCAACACCCCCAAGCCCTCAGGGGACACCCCACAGCTCCTGCATGGTACACCCGCCCCAATCCCCCAAGGTGTCTCCCCCCACCACCGCCATGGGTCTCCCCCATCCCCTCAGACACCCCAGGGGGTCTCCCTTCACCCCACTGACTCCCCACCCCCACAATATTCACCCGATCACCAAGGGACTACACTCCCCAACTGGAAATTCCCAACCCTAGGACTCCCCCCTCACCCCCACGGGTGAGACAGGATCTCAGGTAAGACACTGGGAATGGAGCCGCAATGTAACACTGGTTGCCATTCCAAGGAAGTTTAGGCCCATTATAAATTGAAGGGTATAATTCTAAAGGAGATACAGGAGCAGAGGGTCCTGAGTGTATGTGTGCATGTCATTAAAGGTGGCAGGACAGGTAAAGCAGACAGTATCCTGGATTTTATTAATAGGGGCATGGAATACAAGAGCAAGGAGCTTATTTTGAACTTGTATAATGCACAAGTTTGGCTTCAGCTGGAGTATTGCATCCAAATCTGGGTGCTGCACTTTAGGAAGGGTATGAATTCATTGGAGAGAATGCAAAAAGGAATCATTAGAATGGTTCCAGGAGTGAGAAACTTCAGGGAGAAGTCAGGACTATTTCCCTTGGAGAAAAGAAGGCTGGGGGTAAATTTTGTAGAGGTATTCAAAATCTTGAGGGGTCTGAGCAGAGTAGATGGGGACAAATTGTTCCCACTCATAAAAGGATTGAGAGCAACGAACGAGCATTGTGCAACGAGATAGGATTAATTAATGCCCTCATAGTGAAGGTGCCCCTAGGTAGCGATGATCATAATGTGATTGAATTTTACATTTAGTTTGAGGGAGAGAAGAATGGGTCTAAGGCTAGTATTTTAAACTAAAATAAGGGCAATTATGAGGACATGAAACCAGAGTTAGCGGAATGAACTGCCAATTTAGGTTAAGGGATAGGTCAGTAGAAATGCAAGGGCAGGCATTTAAGGAGATATTTCAGAATTCAAAGAGTAGATGCATTCCAACAAGAAAGAAGAGGACCCAACATGCGTGGTTAACTAAAAAAGTAAAAGATAGTATCGTACTAATAGGTAAAACATCTAATTGCTCAAAGCTGGTGGAAAGTCAGAAGATTGGACAGAATGTAAAAAACAATACAAGAATAACTAAAAGATTAATAAGTTGGGGGGGGGGATTTAGAGTACAAGAGAAAGCTAGCTAGAAAATAAACAGTTTTTTTTATTCATTCATGGGATGTGGGCGCAGCCGGCTAGGCCAGCATTTATTGCCCATCCTAATTGCCCTTGAGAAGGTGGTGGTGGGCTGCCTTCTTGAACTGCTGCAGTCCATGTAAGAGATAGCAATAGATTGAAAAAAGAAAAGAATTAACAAAGCGAGCATTGGTCCTATAGAAAGTGAATCTGGGGAATTAATCATGGAAAATAAGGAGATGGTAGATGAATTGAGCTGGTATTTTGCATTGGTCATCACTATAGAGGATAAAAGTAACATTCCATGAATAGCTATAAAACAGGAATTGGGAGGGAGGCACTCAAGAAAATTATGGTCATCACTGAAGTGGTCCTTAGCAAATTGTTGGAACTGCGGGCTGACAAGTTCCTGGATCCTGATGGATTTCATCCTAGGGTCTTAAAGAAGTGGCTAGTGAGATAGTTGCTGCGTTGGTTTTAATTCTCCAAAATTCACTCGATACAGGGAAGGCTCCATTAGATTAGAAAATAACAAATGTAACTCTTTTATTAAAAAAGAGAGGGAGACAGGAAGCTATAGGCCAATTAGCTTAACATCTGTCATAGGGAAAATGTCAGAAGCTGTCTTTAAAGATGTTATAGTAGGGCACTTTGATAAATTCAAGATAATCAGGCAGAGTCAGCATGGTTTTGTGAAAGAGAAATCATGTTGAGCCACTTTTTTGGAGTTCCTTGAAGAAGTAACATGTGCT
Source organism: Carcharodon carcharias (assembly GCF_017639515.1). NCBI lineage: Eukaryota > Metazoa > Chordata > Chondrichthyes > Lamniformes > Lamnidae > Carcharodon > Carcharodon carcharias. Next base: position 88,946,475 of record NC_054475.1, read on the forward strand.
GTGGATAAAGGTGGATGCACTGTGCTTAGATTTTCAGAAGGCATTTGATAAGGTGCCACATCAAAGGTTATTGCAGAAAATAAAAGCTCATGGTATAGCAGGTAACATATTTGCATGGATAGAAGTTTGGCTAGCTAACAAGAATCAGAGAGTAGGCATAAATGAGTCATTTTCTGGTTGGCAGGGTGAGTGGTGTGTAAGAGGGATCGGTGCTGGGCTTCAACTCTACAATTTATATAAATTATTTGATGAAGGGACTGATGATATGGTTGCTAAATTTGCTGATGATGTTAAAATAGATAGGCAAATAAGTTGTGAAGAGGACATTAGGAGACTATAAAAGGATATAGATAGGTCAGGTGAGTGGGCAAAGATCTGGCAAATGGAGTATAATGTGGGAAAATGTGAGGTTTTCCACTTTGGCAGGATGAATAAAAAAGAAGCATATTATCTCCATGGTGAGAGATTGCAGAGCTCTGGGATGCAGAGGGACCTGGATGTCCTAGTGCATGAATCGCAAAAGGTTAGTATGCTGGTATGGCAAATATTTAGGAAAGCTAATAGAATGTTATCATTTATTGCAAGCGGAATTGAATCAAGAGTAGGGAGTTCTAGGGCATTGGTGAGACCACATCTGGAGTACTGTGTACAATATTGGTCTCCTTATTTAAAGAAGGATTTAAATGCATTGGAAGCAGTTCAGAGAAGGTTTATTAGATTAATACCTGGAATCATCAGGCTGTTTTAAGAGGAAAGGCTGGACTGGTTAGATTTGTGTTCGTTGGAGTTTAGAAGAGTAAGAGGCGACTTGATTGAAGCATATTAAATCCTGAGGGGACTTGACAGGCTGAATGTGGAAAAGGTATTTCTTCTTGTGAGGGAATCTAGAACTCAGGGTCACTGTTTCAAAATAAGGGGTCGCCCATTTAAGACAAAGAAGAGGAAAAAATTTCTCTCAGAGATTTGTGAGGCTTCGGAATTCTCTTCCTCAAAAGGTGGTTGAGGCAGAGCCTTTGAATATCTTTAAGGCAGAGGTAAATAGATTATTGATAAAGGGGTGAAAGGTTATCAGGGGTAAGCAGGAATATGGGCCTGAATATTCTGGTTGGCGTGAGGGGTGGGCCCCGCGCGTCATCCTGATCCTGTTTGGTGGGCGCGCAGCGGAATCGGCTGAACTGTTGAAGGCCCAGTAAGGCCATTAATTAACTAATTAAACTGATTCTCGGGGCTGCCCGTCCAACCTTAAGGTTGGCGGGCAGGCGAAGCGCTCAGGCGGCCTTTGCATTTTTTATGGAACCTCATCCACCGGTGGGATGAGGTTTCATGAATGTTTTATAACTTAAAGAAAATTTTTAAATAAAATTCATAGACCCGTCCCAGCTCATGTCCAAATAATTTTTTTCAAATCTTTCTTCAGGTTTTCACGATGAAATTTTTGCCTTTGGTGCTGGACGTTACTGTTTTGGGTCCGGAACTTTTTCCGGATTCACTGAGAGACCCGATGCCTGAGGTGGAGCAGGTCTCTGAGCTGCTGCCACCCTCTGACCCAGATTCCTGACAGGAGCCCAGAGAGGACCCCTCTGGCCTTGATCCTGGAGGTGGGATCGAGGCAGAGATCAGGCCAGGTGGCGGCTCCAGAATAGCCCCGCACTCAATGCGGGGGAGGCGTCAGGAGCCAGAGGTGACGACCCGGAGGAGGATGGGATGTCAATAACGAGCACTGCTGACGACCTTGAATTGTTGGAGCCAGGTGAGGTGATGGGGACATTGGTGCCTGCTGTCGACTACCTGCTCATCCCTATTGGGGAACTTTTGGCCTTGGACCGGTGGCATTCTTATCAGCTGGTGTTCTGGTCCACCTGCGAGGTCCTAAAAGCCCCCTTCAGGAGCCCAGTGAGAAACGTGTGGACTGGAATGCCCAGAGGAGGGTCCACACATTTCTCTCTGGGCTCCTGAAGGAGAGGAAGACTTAAAAAAAAGTTCTCTCCTACTGCATTTATACTAGGCATGGTGATGCTAGCACACACTTCTGGCAATGCAGACTACCATAGCCAGCCTCAACATCCACAGCAGCAGGGACGCACTGTGCACGTTCCAGAGCTTCTTGGTCCTCCGGGACAGGAAGTATGCAGTGTGCTTCCTGCAGGAAACCCATACCGTTCTGGGGGACAAAGCTACTTGGCTCCTGGAGTGACGAGGGGGATGTCTAAATGAGTCACCTAGCCTCCAATTCTGGCAGGGTGGCTATCTTGTTGGTCATATATTTTCAGCCAGAGATCTTGGGCTGAAAGGAGCCAGTGCCAGGCCGGTTGCTGCACCTTACTGTGCGCCTGGGGGGGGTGAGGTATTTCACTTTGTGAATGTGTATGCTCCCCTGGGTGCACAGCAGCAAACGAGCTTCTTTGAGGAAGTGTCCACTCATCTTGGCTCCATCGACATGAGCGAGTGCATCGTCCTCGGAGGGGGTGACTTCAACAGTACCCTCGAGGCCAGGGACCATCACGATGCCCAGTACCGCACGCTAGGTGTGAGTAAGTTGATGGACCTAGTTGGGTCATTTCATTGGTGGATATCTGGCAACATCTCCATCCTGACTCCTGCCTTTTCACTTTGGTGCCGCCTGGAGTCTGAGCGTCCAAACTCGATCGCCTTTACGTTTCTGAAGCGTCCTGCTCTTCGTCGGCTTTTGTGAGGTGGGTGCCATACACGGACCGTCAGGTGTGGGCTGAGCTCGCTCCACTCTGCACTCGGATGGGGTCCGCGTACTGGCACTTTAACAACCTGCTGCTGGAGGACGAGCAGTTCCTGGACTCATTCCGTCGTTACTGGGCCAGCTGGAGAAGGAAGAGGGGAGTGTTCTCCTCCTTGAGGCTAGGGTGGGACATGGGTAAGACTCACGTCCATGTTTTCTGTCAGGAGTACGCGAGGGGTCGACAAAGAGGCGGAAATCCAGGGTCGAGGAGTTGGAGAAGGAGGTGCTCGACCTGGAGGCAGGCCTCCATCAGCCCAATGAGGACCTGGCCCTGCGGTTGGTGTACAATGGTGTACAAGAAGGGCGCGCTGCGGGACCTGCAACCCGGGTCGCGTTCGTGAGGTCACAGATCCGGTTCCTCAAAGACCTGCATCGTGGCTCCCCCTTCTACTCGCTGGAAAAAAGGCATGGGGTCCGTCAGCAGCTCCTTGCGCTGCTGGCCGACGACGGATCCCTTGTCTCGGATCCGAAGGGCATCAGGGCCATCGCCCAAGACTGTTACACTGCCCTGTTCTCTCCGGATCCGTCCAGCGAGGATGCTCGCAAAGTTTTGTGGGAGGACCTGCCGCAGGTCGGCCTGGAGGGCACCAGAAAGCTTTACTCCCCAATAGTCTGGGGGAGCTGACCAGCGCCCTCAACAGCCTCTCCAGGGGCAAATCCCCCGGGCTGGACGGGCTGGCCATTGAGTTCTTCAGGGCATTCTGTGACGTCCTGGGGACCGACTTTGCGGGGGTCCTGGGGAAGTGTATCGCTACCAGGGAGATGCCCCTTTCGTGGCGCAGGGCCATGATTGCCCTGCTGCCTAAGAAGGGGGATCTCCACCTTCTTAAAAACTGGCACCTGGCCTCCCTCCTCAGCTTGGATTACAAGATCATTGCCAGGGTAATGTCTTCTCGCCATGGCACCGTGCTGGGCCACATGATCCACCCTGACCAATCCTACATGGTCCGGGGCCATACCATATTTGACAACATCTATCTGGTCCAGGACATCATCCATTTTTCCCAGAAGACTGGTCTATCAAGCGCTTTCCTCCCTCTTGACCAGGAGAAGGCATTTGACAGGGTGGATCACAAATATTTATTCAGAACTCTGCAAACATCGGGTTCAGGATGCATTTCATCGCCCGGATCCGACTTCTGTACTCTGCCGCAGAGTTTCTAGTGAAGGTTAATGGGTCGCTGACGACGCTCCTTCACTTTGGGAGAAGAGTGCATCAGGTCTGCCCCCTGTCTGGCCAGTTGTATTCTATCTGTGGGGAGCCTTCCCTGCGCCTCTTGTGGAGGAGGTTGTCGGGATTGGTTCTGCGCAGGCCGGGCATTGAGTTGGCCCTCTCGGCTTACGCTGATGACGTGCTCCTCATGTTCACTGACCCGGTTGACCTGCGGAGGATGCGCGAGTGCAAGGAGGTCTACTCTGCTGCATCCTCTGCCAGGATCAACTGGAGTAAATGTTGTGGACTCCTGGTTGGTCCGTGGCAGATGGATCCCTTACCCGAGGAGCTCAGGCCTTTCACCTGGAGCAGAACTAGCCTCCTCTACCTGGGGGTCCACCTCTGCCCTGCTGAGGAATCCTGGCCAGCGAACTGGCAGGAGCTGGAGATCAAAGTCATCACTCGCCTGCGGCTCTGGATAGGACTGCTCCAAGTGCTGTCTTACCGGGGTCGAGTTCTGGTCATAAACCAGTTGATTGCAGCCATGCTGTGGTACCGACTGGTCACTTTGATCCCTCCCCCAGACTTTGTCACAAAAATCCAGAGAATGCTCATCGACTTCTTCTGGGACAAAAGACTGCACTGGGTCACTGCTGAGGTTCTGAGTCTTCCGTTTAGGGAGGGCAGTCAGGCGCTGGTGTGCCCACACACGCAGGTGGCGACCTTCTACCATCAGGTCCTGCAGTGATACCTTTACGTCGAGCCCCCTAAGGGATGGTGTGCCCTGGTGGTGTATTTCTTCCGCCAGGTGCACGGCCTGAATTATGACGTGTAGCTCCTGCTTGTAGACCTGAGGGGCCTTCGTGACTCCTTGCAAGTGTTGCCTGTCTTTTACCAGGACCTAATCAAAGTCTGGAACATGATTGCCTTGCGACGCAGCTCTCTCCCATCAGGAGTAGCGGTTATTGTCAGAGACCCACTGCTCAGGAATCCGCACCAACGCCCTTTTCAGTGGCTAGTGGAGAGGAGGGCTGCCGGGGTGATCAGAATCGGGGACGTGCTAGATGGCGGAGGAATGGGCTGGATGATTCCACAGGAGTTGGCGCCTCACGCATCTGTGGATGTCCAGCTTGCAGCCAATGCCATCCAAGACCTTAGGATGATTGTGCTCGTCCCCAATGTCATACTGGGTCTCAAAGTGGCGCAGGCGCGCGGTGGTCTTCCATCTGAGCGTACCCCTGTTCAGACGGAATTCCACATTGGCCCCAAGCCCTGAACCCCCCCTCGGGAGCCGGTGCCCCACATCCTGGGCCGCCTTGCGGAAATGCCCTCCGTGCCCTTTAGCACGGCACGGAGGGGCTTCCTGTACAGGCTGCTGCTGCATACCCTTCACATCCTCGACCTCGCCCTCCACTCGGACACGCCCTGGCGTGCCTTGTTGCCGTCCGGCAGCGGAGGTCCTCATTGGGGGGCCCTCTACAGAGGTGTCCTCCTGCTTTCCATCGGGGACCTTGGGTGGAGGGTGTTGCACACAGCAGTCCCGTTAAACTGCAGGATGAGTCAGTTCACGGACTCCCAAGACGCCTGCATCTTTTGTGGCCTTGTGGAGTCCGTGGACTATGTGTATGTTGGCTGTTGTAGGCTGCACCCCCTTTTCAGTTTCCTGAAAAACTATTTGCTGTTGTTTTGTTTGCATTTCAGCCCCATGCTCCTGATCTACAGGCACCTGGTGCAGAGGGGGGCTGGGAGGGAGGAGGACCTCCTTGTGAACCTGCTCCTGGGCCTGGCCAAGTTAGCCATTAATGAGTCCAGGCAGCGGGCGATCAATGGGGTCATCCGACCCTACTGTCTGCTCCTCTTCCGCGGTTATGTTCGTGGCCGGGTGTCCCTGGAGAGGCAGCACGCGGTGTCTGCCAGCATCGTAGAGGCCTTCCATGCTCGGTGGGCACCGCGGGGACTAGGGTGTTTTATCGACCCTGATAATCACATTTTGATTTGATGTTTGTAAGTTTCCATTGCATTTTGTCTTTTGTTTTTGCAGTTTCCCTTTAAGGGGCTGCCTTTTACTTTGTGCCTTGATTTGTTAATTTAGTTTATTTGTTTTGTACAAAAGAGTTAAATCTTCTTAGCTTCCCTAACCCTGCCACTATGCCTCGATGTTCCCTGGCCATCCACAGTGGAGGTGGAGGCAGCCTGCTGACTGTGATGCCCTTGATGGGCATCCTCTGGAGGGCCCCGTCTTGCTTTCGGGATCTGCTGTGTGGCAGTGGCACCCCCCTTGGCCTGTGGAGCTGGAGCTGCTGGGGTCACAGGAAGAGAGGATTCTGATGGGCCGGGCACACCTGGAGTCACCTGGATGGATGGCCTCAGGGGGGACATCTGCTGAACCTTCTCCCTATGGATACCCAAGGGCCCTTGGCTGACTCCTTGAGGAGAAGGGGTAGCTGGAGTGAGATTCAGCTGCCCCTCACCCCTTCCACATACACACTGTTGGAGGCATCAGTGATGGAGTTGAGCCCACGCAGCAGTGCAGGAGCAACTTCCTAGACCAAGGTCTCCATGGCAGCTGCCATCTTACCAGTGAGGGCCCTGTGGAAGTGTGATGGGTTTGTGAGCGTGAGAGTTGAGAGCGATGAGAAGAGTGACTTACCCTGGCAGAACAGAGGAGATCATTCATCGTCTTTCAGCACTAGTAGCTGTCCTCTTTGAAGGGTGTTGGAGCTGACCGCCACTGCCACTGCATCCCAAGCTGGGTTGGTCACTCCACTTCGCATTCTGCAGCCAGAGTGGGGGTAGAGGACAGCACAGTGGCCTCCACGGTATCCAATAGGTGTTCCAGTGACGTGTCGCTGAATCTGGGAGCTGCACTCTTATTGCATTTTGTGGATATCTTCCCTGCAGTGGTCCTGGGCTGGAAGCACTGAGATGTCTGCATGCAGCTGGACTTCAAATATGGTGTCCAGTGTGATGAAGCGGTGAAGCGATGGCATGGCAAGTGAATGAGAGGCTGCCTGTCATGGAAATGGCATGTTTCCCGGAATACATAATTAATGCCTGTTTGGGATGATCTGGCATGAAAAGCTGTCATTGCGGCTGGAGGGTAAAACGGGGATACTGCACTTAGTGCAAACCTGGGACAATTCCGCCCTTTCATTCAAAAAGTGTCCTACATGACTTCAGGATATGCCAAATTGGTAAAAGCCAATGAGGTACAGTTTAAGTGTGGTCACTGTAGTAATGTACTTTTAGTGGGAAGAGAGGGAGACTGGGAAATGGAGCTTAGGCAGAGTGGGAGAATGGGGCTCAGGAGATGGAGGAGAGAAAGTGACTTTGGAATGGAGACTGAAGGGAAAGAGGGCTTCGTTTTGCTTCTTTGCCAGCTCAAGTTAGCCTCTTGGTTGTCATAACTTCTCACATAAAAACTGCTGGTGCAAAACCATGATCAAGACACTCAACAACAGGGAACTCAACTTTTCCAAGGTAAATACAATAGCATCTGCAGATGTGGTCAGTTTAAGATGCATTCAAATCTGGATTGCATTTACTTTTGACGGAGTCATAAAATTAATAGATGAGCAACGCTGACTCACCTTAAAACATTGAAGAGGTTTTATTGTCCTAACCAATCATGTGTTTCTCTGAGCTAGTCCATGTGGAAAAAAGAAGTTATTACTGAAGATTCCTGACATGCCTTACTATTGTAGTTGTGTGCTCACAGATAAATAAAAAGATTAAATACTAAACATGCCACATTTCAAAATAGTACTGAAACTCAGCAGCTGGCAATCTAATCAATGAGCCAGACATTGTTGCAAGTGGCTTTACAAGGAAGGTCAGCTCTAAACTAAACTGAAATGTGGGGATCAGATGGAGAATTCTAAAATTACCCATTTGTGGCTGTCAAAATAACCATTGCCTGACTGTTGACTCCATCAAATCCTTTCAAGGAACAGCAGGTGACATCTGCCACATCACCCATCTTTCAGTGCATAGTATGTCATGCGGATCACAGATGTTTTGTTTGCATGGGCTATTGAATTAATCCATTTTTCCCCAGAGGCATGCAACAGAGTTTAAAAAAAACACTTTTCCCTGCAAAGGGGACTTTCAGGGGAACAGATAAGAGAAGAGAGACAACAGTAATCAAAAGTAGAAAAAAAGCCCAGAAAAGGAGCCAGATGGCCTACCCACGCAATTAACTGGTCACTCAGCTAAAGTCATTGTTAACATCCAAGTGCTGAAATGGCCAGCACACAACAGTCAATTCCAAATCTGCCCCATATCGTGCCCCCTTAAAATAAACGATGCTAGTGCCTGAAGCCATACATCAGGAGCTATGAATACAATATTCAGTTCCCCACTTATCTTATTCTGCATCCTCTCACATTCTGTCTGTTGCAGAAAACAAGATAGGAACCACAAGAAGAAAGAAAAATAAAGACTTGCATTCATAAAAATTTCTATGACCTAAGATCACCCAAAGCTCTTCACATCCAATGAAAGTACTGTTGAAGTGTAGTCATTCCTGTAATGTAGAGAAGCAGGGCCATCAATTTATCAAGGCCCTACAAATGGCAATGAGAGAAGTTGCGTCTAAACTAAACAGTTCTGGTGATGTTGGTTAAGGAAACAATATTGCTAGGACACTCGTGGAAAAATGCCCTGTTCTTCAAATAATACAGTGGGATCTTCTATATCTACCTGAGAGAACACATTTAGCTCACGGTCAATTCTGGTCAATTATGGCCATTCGGAGACAAAAAAAATTTTCATCTAGCGAATGGAATTTCTGCATCATGAATGGTACACAAAAGAAACCAAATTTCACTTTTTGAATATGGTGAACTGGAGGTGCTGCAGTATGCAATATGCACAAGGAGGATTACTTTGTTTGGCATGGTAGGGCATTCTTCCTGGAGTCGAACAGAGTATATGCATGTGAGTTGTGCCCAGTGCCCATAGTATCTGCAAACAGTTGAGGAAAAAGGATATAAGAAAGAAGAATTTGAGAAAGCTGCCAGGGTAAGGCTACTCAACAGTGCCATTTATTGGATAAATGATCCAAGGATACAAAGCATTCACAAAATCTTGTAAATTTTACAGTGCTTACTAAGCATGACCACAGGACACACATTTCAGCTGCGATTTACAACCAGAACTCTTGTGCTTCTGATATTTCAAAATAAATCTATATAAATAATTCTGAAAGATGTGGCTAAAAATGCACCAGCTACATCTTTGCAATGATTCAGGAAGGCTTCTTGGCACCACATATGATAACTCCAGGGAAATCTGCAGCAAGGCCTCCAGTCATACGTAGGTGTTAATTTCAGTTGAAGTTCCTCTCATGAGCTGAAAAGGCCTTCAGTAGCAATATAGAAGTAGTTTTGCCTGGTGCCAACATTTTGGCAGATTGGAGGACAAGGGCCATCAATGGTAATTTCTTTGGAGTTTCTTTCACTCTGTTGGTGGAACTTCAGTGAAAAATTGCAATTCTACCAACTTTCTGTCGAAGCGATGGGGCAGGATTTTCAGGTCATCGGGCGGGCGCAGTGGGCGGGCCTGCGAGCGGCCGGGAAATGGTCCACCGCACCCAACCAGCCCCCAAACTCAGCGCTGCCGAGGTGGGGGCGGGAGGAATGCCTGCACATTCGCGGGGGAGTGTGCACTGCAAGCTCCCTGAGGGCAGGGAACTGCCTCAGGCAGCTGAACAATTTTAAAATCAAAAATAAAGATTTTAAAATCAGAATAAAATGTCCCAACATGGGACTCACTCACAATAACATCAACAGGATAAAAATTCTGTCCAATAATTTATATTTATTTTTTATTTAATTGTGGAAACGTCATACCACCCATGGATGAGATTTGCTAAAAAATCAAAAGCCCACCTGGCCGATTCGCCCACCCGCCAACTATAAGGTTAGACGAGCAGCGAAAAATAGGATTAAATTAATTGATTTAAGGGACTTAATAGGCCTGTTAATTGTCATGTGAGTGTGCAATGATGTTGGGACGCTCGTCCAATGTCCTCGCGCACTATTTTCTGTCCGATCAGGTTCGATGTGCGTCCGCCTGCGGGATGTGAAGTTGGAGAAACCGTGAGAAAATTTCTGGTTTATGGGTTGGGCTTCACAGGTCCATTGCTGCTCCAGATCTATCTCCACGCAAATAACTGGTCATGCTAAAGGAGTACTCACCTGCAGGATCGTGGCATGTAGGCATGGATGAGGCTGATGTCTCTCAGGGTAGCTCTGCATTCCCTGCACTCTTCCTCCACTAAATGTGCTGTAAAGAAGATGGGATGAGTCAGCTACCGTAGCCACAAATATTGCAAATGCAATTGCAGGGGCATCTCAGGTGTCAGTATAAGGAGGTACAATGTTACATCAATCCCAGGAATCTCACTCAGACCTTGCAGTCAGATACCATGCTTGTGATCAGATAGATCTGATATAGTTTTTTGCAGAAATAAATTGTTGACACATTATTACTCCTCTAGGATTAGCAGTTTTCTGATGCTGCAGAATAAGGTAGCAGCACAGCAGAAGATAAGTGTGGGTGACCTATAGGCAGTGCAGTGAACAATGTTGGACCACTTCATTCTACCTTCTTCCACACTGTTACCTCTGGTGTGCCCCAAGGTTCGATTCTTGGCCTCCTCCTATTTTCCATCCACGTGCTGCTCCTTGATAACATCATTGGAAGGCATTGCATTAGTTTTCACATGTACGCTGACTATACCCAGCTCTACCTCACCACCACCTCTCTACTCCATTGTTGCTAATTTATCAGACAGCTTATCCAACCTCCAATGCTGGAAGAGCAGAAATTTCCTCTAAATAAATATTGGGAAAACCGAAGTCATTGTTTTTGGTCGCAGCTCCAAACTTTGTCCCCTAGCTACCAATTCCATCCCTCCTGCCTGGCAACAGCCTGAGATTAAGGCCAGCTGTTTGCAACCTTGATGTCACATTTGATCCTGAGAAAAACTTCCTACTTCATATTCGGGACATCACTATGATGCCTATTTCCACCTCCATGACTTTGCCCCAGTCTCAACTCATCTGCTGCTGCAATCCTCATTCATGCTTTCATCACCTCTTGATTCGACTATTCCAATGCACTCCTGGCTAATCTCCCATATTCTACCTTCCGTAAACTTGAGATAATCCAAATCACCACTGCCTGTGTCTTAACTCGCATTAAGTCCTGTTCCCCTATCACCCTTGTCACTTCCTGGGGTTTGGGGGCTTCCATTGATCAAAGGCACTCAGTGCATAAGCGAGCGACTGGACATCAGGAAGTTGGGGGGTAGGTGGGTGGGTGGTCACTGAGAGCAACACCCCTGCCCTTGTTGCCGACCCACCTGCGTTTCTTTCCCTGCGACCTCCACCCTACCACCCCCAAACATTACCTACTCTGGCAGCTTTCCGTAGGTGGGCTTTCACCCAGGGTCTTGATTCCAGGGAAAGCCTGCCAACCGTAAGGTTGGACGGCCAGCGAAACATAGGATTAAATTAATTGATTAAGGGCCTTAATAGTCCTCTTAATTGTCGCACGAGTGCCTGATTGGCTTGTGATTAGGCGGGTCTTCCTGAAGAAAGGCAGTGTGGGTCTCTTGCTGGTTGTCCAGCTTGCAGGTGAGATCCCTGATGCCTCAACAAGATTCCACATTGTTTCCTCATTTAAAACCTACCAGTTTGACCAAGCTTTTGGCCATCTGACCTAACATCATCTTATGTGGTTTGAGGTCATACTTGGTTTGTTAATACTTCTGTGAAGCACTTTGGGATGTTTCATTCCTTTAATGGCGCTATATAAATATAAGTTGTCATTTTTGAGAATATATGGACAAGAGCATTTGTTTAAGGGACAAGTGTCATAGGTACTTAGCAGCATATCCTGTATGAGCACCTGCCACAGTAGTCTGCTTCATAGAATAGTACAACAGTGCAATAGGCTTTTCAGCCCATCAGGTGAATGCTAGCTCTTTCAAAGAGCAATCAAGTTAGTCCCACTCTCTGGCTCCTTCCCCATATCGTTGCAGTGCTTTTCTCCTTCAATTATTTATTCAATTTCCTTTTGTAAGCTGCTACTTAATCTGTTCCCATGGCTGCATAAGGCAGTATATTCCAAATCTGAGCCACTTGTAAAGTAAAAAGCTTTTCCTCATGTCATCGCTGTATTTTATGTCAATCACCTTAAGTTTGTTATTGACCCTTCATACACTGGAAACTGTTTCTCTTTATTTACTCTAAATCATTCATGATTTTATACTCCTGCTTCATTACTTGACTTAAGTACTTGACTGCAACAATGGGCCTAATCCTCTGAGGAGCAGCAAGCACCGTCAGTTTGCCACACCGCTCTTTTCTTTACACAATGCCAAAGCTCCGCATTTCTGGCCCGGACTTCTGAACCAGGCCTTTTCAGAAATGCAGGGTGTACCTGTTCTGGGAGTCTTTCTTTGTAGTGCAGGATTGTGCGGAAGCCAAGCCACATTCCCTTTTTACGGCACTAGGTGTTGTATTTTGGTAGGTCTACATTCATTAACACAGTAAAAAAGCTTTGGGAAATTTAAATACTTTTCACTGTGTTAGTGAATGAGTGCGAGTGAGGTAAGTGGGTAGGTGGGTCGGGTGGTAGGGTGGTAGTTTAGGTAGGTGCCAGCTGGGTAGGGTGGCAGGGTGATAGGTGATAGGGTGGTCAGCGAAGTGAGAGGGTTGTGGGGGGAGTCCAAGGATCGGGGGGGCTCAGAGGCTCAGGGTTGCAGGGAAGAGTTGGGGTGAGGTCAGTTGCATAGTTACCCAGGAGTTAGACATAGTGCAAATCTGGGATGATTCTGCCTCAAGTGCAATTGTGGACGGGGTAAACGATGTTTCACCCACCGGCCAAATGGTGGTTTTTTTAAAAATTCATTCATGGGATGTGCGCATCACTGGCTAGTCCAGCATTTATTACCCATCCCTAATTGCCCTTGTTCAGGGGCATTTAAGAGCCAACCACATTGCTGTGGGTCTGGAGTCACATATAAGCCAGACCAGGTAAGGTTGGCAGATTTCCTTCCCTAAAAGATATTAGTGAACCAGATGAGTTTTTACAACAATCAACAATAGTTTCATGGTAAACCTTAGACTTTTAATTCCAAATTTTTATTGAATTCAAATTCCACCATCTGCCGTGGCACGATTCGAACCCTGGTCCCCAGAGCATTACCTTGGATTTCTGGATTACTTGCCCAGTGACAATACCACCATAGCATCACCACCCCCAGCTTCTCACATTGTATCGTCCCAAACTCGGCACATTAATTATGCATTCCCAGGAAATACGCCATTTCGATGATGGGCAGGCTCTTGTTCACCCGCCATGCCATCACCTCACTGTTTCATCACATCAGGCACCACATTTAAAGTGCAGCCACGAACACACCTCTCTGTGCTTCCAGCCCAGGACTGCTGCATGGAAGACATTGACCCGAAAGGCAAAAAGACTGCAGCCCCAAGGTTTAATGACGTGTCCCTCGAGCACCTTTTGAACACTGTGGAGGCCCACTGCAATGTCCTCTACTCCCGCTCTGGCCACAGGATGGGCAGCAACATCACCAAACCAGCTTGGAAGGCGGTGGCAGTGGTGGTCAGCGCCAATGCCCTACAAAAGAGGATAGCCACCCAGTGCCACAAGAGGATGAATAATCTCCTCCGTTTTGCCAGTGTAAGTCACTCTTCTCATCACTCTCAACTCTCACATTCACAAACCCTTCACATATCTACAGGGCCCTCACTCACTGCCAGTTCAAGGGACATCACCATTCACTCTCTCATACACACCTTCATTGTTTTCATACCATCCATGGGACCCCCTCACCACCCACATATGCCAGGCATACTTATCATCTGGCCTGGCAGGCATCCTTCTTCCACACTCTCCATCTCTATTCATGCAGGACAATCTGACATACAACAAGAAAGGGAGGTCACAGACAGGTGGAGGAATGCCTGTGATCAAGGTTTTCACGGACTTTGAAAACAGAGCCATGCAGCTGGCCGACAAGGAACTGGGCCATTCCTGTGTTTACAGTGAGGTCGGCGCTGCTCTACCAAGTGAGATTCCAGCTTTGCAACATCCAGCAGACAACCATGCTGTGAGTGATGTGCCCTCTTTCACAGGCCACTGCCATGCACTAATTATCATTCCTTTCTTTCGCAGGCACATCTGGGAAACAGCCAATGGAGCCCACAACCCAGGACCTCCAATCAAGCCCCAAAGAAACCTCTGAAGAGGAACCTGGAGGCACCCTCCTTGAAGTCCCATCACAGTGCTCACCCACACCCTCCATCAGCACAGAGACACACGCCTCGATGGGATCTAGCTTTAGAGCAGCCTCAGGCTCATATTCTGGTGAGCACATTGCACTGTCTGGTCCACAGCAGGCTGCAGCAGGGACTTCCCAGGTATCCAGCACTCGGAGGACTGCTGGAGGCCAGAAATGTGCTGAGTCAGATGACGAGTCTCTGAACTTCGTCATGTCTCAATTGCTGGGGCTGTAAAGGCAAGCTCAGGAATATCAGGAAGCGATGTCCGCTGCACTCCTCAGATTGCAAGGCATGATGGAGGAGACTGTTCGCCTTCAGGCTGAAATGATAGCGCCAGCATGCCAACCCACTGAGAACACTAGTGGGAGGATCAGCAGGTGCACACTCCAGGGCCATTCACCCAGGTGACTCCGGGACTGTCCAGCAATCCGAATCCCCTCTTCCTGTGACCTCAGCATCTAGAGCTCCTCAGCTCAAAGAGGGCGCCACTGCCACACAGCAGGACTTCGAAAGCAGGCTGGGGCCCGCCAGGTCTCAGCCCTCCAGAGGACAACCATCAAGGTTATCACAGACATGGCATAGCAGTTAGCAGGCTGCCTCCACCTCCGTAGTGGATGTCCGAGGAGCACCAAAACTTGGCAGCTGTGTTAGGAATGTTAAGAAGATGTAGTTGCACAACTAGGACATGGGTGTTATCCACTTGTACGTAATGTTCACTATTGTAAATAAACGCACTCACACACACACATAAACACACACAGAAAAGCACACACTATCACTCTCACAAACACACACACATGCATGAAAAGATGCACACTCGTGCGTACTCAGACACACTCACACAAAGACACACACGCGCACACACACATTCTCACACAAACAGCCACACACAAAGAAACACATACATATAAGTGCACACACAAAAAAACTCTGAGACACACACACACACAAACACACTGTCAAATGCACGCTATCAAATAAACACCCTCTGTAGCTCTCTCTCTTACTTTCTTTGCAGAAAAACACATATGGCTCCTTGTTCTGATGAGCAGTGTTCGTGTCACTCAGATGTGAAACCTTTCTGCACAAGATAAAGGCAGGTGTCTCAGTCCAGGGCCTCTTCCCTACTTTGTGCAGCCTTCAGACCAAAGTGATGGTCCAGCCTCACACACCCTGAACACATTACTGATGCCTGCACCTTGATTGTGCTTGTCATTGACTCCAGAATGTCATTGGCAGACGTCACTGAGTCACGTCATTCTCTCTGTGTGCTCTCAGCATCTTTAAGGTGGCGCTGGCCCCCACATCTTCAGCATCTGTGACCAGTGACATTGTGCTCCTGAAGGGGTCAGGTGCTGAAAGCGGACAGATGATCAGGCACTGGAACTTTATTTTCAGCATTCCAATGGTTTGCTCCACCAACTTGCGGGTTGCAGCATGAGCCTTGTTATATCTTCACTCTGCTGCAGTCTGAGGCTGCCACATGGGTGTCATCAGCATGACCTCTGTGGGTAGCCCTTATCCCCAAGAAACCATCCCTGCAGCCTCTGTGGACCCTGGAAGGCGTCAGAGATCTGTGACTGACTGAGAATGCAGGAGTCATTGCACACACACCCTGGAAATCGTGCACAGGCCTGCAGAATGCATTTGTGGTGGTCACACACCAGCTGCACATTCAGCAAATGGAAGTCCTTGCGTTTGACATAGTTGACCGCTTCTTGCAACGGAGATCTGAGCACCACGTGATTGCACCCTGCACCTGTGGAAAACCCAAGATCTGGACAAATCCAATCACTCTTGTATCCTAACTCTCTTGGCCCTTGGTGAAATGCACAAAGTTGTGTGCCCTCGCGAAAGTGGCATGTTTAATCTCATGGATGCATTTATGGGTGGAGGCTTGTGATATCCCACAGAGGTCAACTGTGGAGCCCTGAAAGGAGCGTTAAAATTGAGCGTCATTGTCACTTTCACGGCCACTGGCATTAAATGTCCTCCATGTCCCCATGGTGCCAATCCTGCCGTAGTTGGCAGAGGTGAAATACCAGTTTCCTAGACATGCGCAGTCTTTGACGACACTGGTTGTCAGTCATCTGCAGGAATGAAAGGGCGGCATCTTTAGACCCTGGGTCTAGCTAGGTGCTGACCAGCGACAGTTTGCTGTTGCCATTCAGCGGCGTGTGTAGGAGCCCCAGCCGCCCCTTCTTCTTGATCATGCTGCTCCCCCCTCTGCACAGCCAGGCATCTCCGCCGCTCTCTTCTCTGTAATCTTTGCTGTCTCTATGCCACGAGATATACAGCTAGTTCACCAGGCTCCATGCTCCTGATGTACTCCATCTGCAGGATGAAAGACAGAGATGCGTGGGTTAGCTTGGGTGTTCTAAGAACCTCTCTTGTTAAGTCTGAAGGCTGCTCAATGCATCCCAGAGATTGCTGGTCACCACTTGGATGGCCAGGGTTTAGTGCACTGCATGGCTGCCCGAAACACCACCCCCCCATCTCTACCCCACTCCACATGACCGATTGGCGACCATTTTGCCCATTGGGCTGCAAGCTGTGCTCTCAGCTCAGATGCAGGCATTTCCTGACCACGCTGCAAGGTTGCACTGTTAACTTGAACCATGGGCGAAGCTGGTCCAAACTGAGATAATGACATTGCAGTGAGGTTCCCAACATCCAATGGCGGGAAACACAGCCCACCATCAAAGGACTGAGTGGGTGATTGCAAACTGGTTTCACAACGTTGTGTAACCAATTTCTGGCCACCTCACCATATTGTCTGCTCGCCACTGAGCACACACCACAGCAGCGGACATGGAAAATTCTACCCCTGGTCTTTTCCTGTCTGACATTTCCTGGGTAAGTTGGAACCCTCTGAAGACCCTGACTCTAACTCAGAGTTGGAGACTTCTTCAGAGTGTTTGGACGCAGGGGAATTGCCCATCGGAAGTTGAAACTTCTCGGGCAATTCCTGCGGTGTCTTTACGTTAGGACTTCTGACGGGTTCCCCCAGTGTTTTTGAGGTGGCATCCTCAGCGTTACTATCTGTGTTCTGGATAAAACTTGACCTAAAACTTTGGAAATATGAAGCTGAATATCAGATCCCTAGAAAGGAATCTTCTGCTGTTGCTGGTGGCAAAATTGTAGGCAGGAAGAGCATGTAATTAGGCGGGGTGGTGGCATACCTGAACCCTACCATCTTCCCACCTCCACCAGAATTATGTTCTGGGCAGGAAGGCCCATGGTTGACCTTCCCACCCAATCGCCAATTGAGGTCCTTAATTGGTCATTAATTGGCCATATAAAGGCCTCATCCCATTGCTGCGGGAATTACCCAGCGGCAACCAGCCATTTGCCATACAGCGTGCACACTTCAGGAAGCAAGGGCAGCATCCCTCAATCAAAGGCACTCAGTAACATGGGAAAGAGAGGCAGTCCCCTGAGAGCCAACCCCTACCCTTGCTTCCAGCTCCCCTGCCTTCCTCCCAACATATCCTTCCCTGTGAAATCCCTCCCCCCAACATTACTTACCTGCGGCCTGTGTCCTCTGCGATCCTCTGGGTGTGCCCTTCCGGCAACAGCCATGGTCTCCTCAGTGGCACTGCTGAGCACAAGAGCTGCCAGCCTCTAATTGGCCAGCAGCTCACTAGGTGGGACTTCCGCCCCCAGGGTCTTAATTCCAGGATAAGGTCCGCCAGTGGCCTTGCCACTGCCTGATTGGCTTGTGGCTCAGTGGGCCTTCTAAAAAGAGGCACTACAGGTCTCTCACCTGCTCTTCAGCAGGCAGGCAAGACCCCTGAAGCCTCAACAAGATTGCACCCTTAACAAGAGCAAGATAAGTCCGCTGCTGCGGAAGGCAAATTGGAACAGACCATGTAGTACATTTGGAGTGAGCAGCTGTCAAAGAAATATCTTCTTGTTCCTCCTCCCATGATTAACATTAGTTGGGCTCCCTCTCATCTGACAATTGCTGCACAGAGTTCAAGGCCAAATTGTTGGCATGTAGGTCTGCATGCGTACATACCCAGCAGCCACTGAATGTTTTGCGGAATTGGCTCTCTATGACAGTCGCCAATCTCTCTCACACACCCAAGACATGGCAAAACTCATGGCCTGGATGGACTCCCCCATCGTTTGCGTATAGCCTCTAGCAGCGCTGCCAGATGTTCCCCTGTCTTTCGCTGCAACTCCAGCAGGTTCAGTGTGGGCAACACCAGAGGCCCAGCACCAACCTGGGACTCAGCTGGGCCTGGCCTCCAACAGTCCTTTGACTGTCAGGGCTCTCAGATCTCACAGCCTCTGTCAGCTACTCCTGCAGACCTGTGAGGTGCTGACCAGATTGTGACCTCAAATTGGGTCACAAACACTTAGCCATTGAGATGAACATATCCATGCTGGTGGAGGGAGCGGGGGAATGATATGACACCGCATCCAATGAGATAGACTGCAGGGTTCCTGCCTTGGCAGCAATCTGTCCTTCCAGAGTGTGGTTACCTGCATGTGAAAATATAAACAATTAGGGCTTAGGCTTTCCATTCCCCTCCCCCAGCCATGCCTGTGCGCACTTCCTTTCTGGCCAAAGATGGATACCAAGTTCTAGGCCTCCTCACTTTCATCACATATCACTCTGATCTACCAATCAGTTATGGCCCAGCCACCGTGCTCTCTGGCCAGGTTGAAAGCCTCCTCCTCAATGGGTGTCAGGCACACCTCCATTCGCCTTCTCCTTCACTTGTCTTGTGGGCTCTTTTCTCCTGCAGTTAGAAGGGAAAAGTGAGTCTCCACAACATGATTGGTCTGCTCCTGTCCTGGCATTCCTCAGCCACAGTCTCTCTCATGTCCACTCTCATAGAACTTGGAGGATACTAGAACTGAGAGGCAGATGCCTGTCACCCACATGCAGCCATTCCTCGTGAGGTAGCTGCTGAAGGGGGATACTATTCTTTCGTCTGACTGGCCAATCCCATCCCACAATGAGAACAGTTGTGTTTTGCCCACTAGACAGCCACAGAATGCTCATCATCCACTCGTACTCACCCTTGCGGTGCAGAGGACATCATCCACTCACTTCTGACCTTGGACCCAGGCTCATTTCTGAACCTCATAGGTGCCAACCTTGCTGCTATCATCATCCAGGCTTTTTTCTTCAGTCAGGGGTGGCTGTTCTTGCCATCTGTTTGGGACAGCGCTTACCGCCGTTCCCATACACTCTGGAGGAAAACCTCCAGCAAGGCATTGTTGAACTATGGCTCCAGCCTATGACATATTCCTGGTGAAAGCCTCCCTGGGATGGCAGGATTGTCCTATGAGGAGAGATTGAGGAGACTGGGCCTACATTTTCTGGAGTTTAGATGAATGAGAAGTGATCTCATTGAAGCTTACAAAATTCTTCCAGAGCTCGACAGGGTTACGTGAATCTCTGGAATTCTCTACTCCTAAGGACGGTTGAGGCTCAGTCATTGGGTATGTTCAAAGTAGAGATCAATAGATTTCTAGGTATTAAAGATATCAAGGGATATGGGGATAGTGTGGGAAAATGGTGTCGAGGTAAGAGATCAGTGATGACCTGGTTGAATGGTAGAGGTGGCTCAAGGTGCCAAATGGCCTACTCTTGCTCCTATTTCCTATGTTCCTTCTGCTCCGCTTCATGGACTGGGTGCTGCAGATGTTGAAGGGTGGTGGCCTGAGGGATCCATGTCTTGGAACTGAATGATCTATGCATTGCAGATGAATGATTTATGTCTTGGAGATGAAGGCTGTTGATCTGTGCTAGAAACGGTGTCCTTGCAGCAGCTGGCATGATGATACAGAAAGCTTGAGGCACTGCAGAAGGTCTGGCTGCCATTTAAAAATGGCACCAACTCATGTGCTCCCATCACCTGATGCCAGGAGTGATGCCTTTCTCCCCATCCCTGACACTTGATTTGTTGGGCACCGTGCCACCAACTTGTTAATTGGGCAGCTGCCACATGATTGCATTTGGTTGGCCACTTCTGCCCCAAACAGGAATGCCACCCACTTCCGTGTCCACCGCCTGGACCCGCACTACTGGCATTAAATTCCACCCGTGGTGTGCAGTTCTGGGATCTACACTTTAGGAACGATGTGAAGGCTTTAGAGAGGGTGCAGAAAGGATTTTTGCAAACAACGTTACTGGACGCCTGAAACTTTATTGAAATGTATTTGTGTTACAACTGAATGGACAGTTATAGGAACTCACAGGTCTCAAAGCGACACCTAGAGTGTCATTAACACGCAGTGCATCCTTGCTGATGGGTCCAGAATCATTTTTTTTTCCGCCAATTTATATTTATAGAATTTTTCTATGTATGGGGGACTTCAGTTAGGAGGATAGATTGCAGAACCTGGGTTTGTTCTTCTTAGAGAAGAGAATGTTGAGAGGCGATTTGATGAAAGTGTTTAAAATCATGAGGGGTCCAGGCAAAATAGATGAAGAGAAAATATTCCTATTGGCAGAAGAGTTAAGAAGCAGAGGATACTGATTTAAGGTGATAAGCAAAAGAACCAATGGCAACATGAAGAAAAACGTTTTAAAGTAACAAATGTTTAGGATCTGGAATGCAGTACCTGTAAGTGTGGCAGAGGCAAACACCATTGGGGCTTTCTAATGGGAATTGCATAAGCACTTGAAGGACAAAAATATTGCAGGACTATGGAGAATGGGAGAGGAACTGGGACTTGCTGAGTTGCTCTTGCAGAGCCAGCATAATCACAAATGGCCTCTGCCTGCACTGTAACCATTCGATGATTGTGTGATTCTATTATCGCATTCAGATATACAACACCTTGGGTTATTGGAAGTCATTCCACCATATATGTGTTCACATAATGTTTCAAATGTGTTTCACTTTTTTGACTTACATAGTTTATAAAAGCAGAGTATTATGGCAAGGATTCTTTTGAATTGTGCTCCGAGTGTTCTGACCTCTCACTGTGGTACAAAGCAGCATTTAAACAATACGTTCTATTGAGCAGAAACAATGGTATGCTTTCAACTCCCAGCAAAATCAGGGTGAAGATAACTTTTAAGACAATAGCTGGAAACATTTTTGTTTGAAATAAAATGATGGTCTCCTGTATTTTTACTGGCTTTTAGAAAACTAAATTAAATCAGAGTTTACAGAGCAAGAAGAAATAACTCATTTGGCTTTGTGTTCATTGGAACAGCAAGGACATATGGATGTTGCAGTAAATGCACTGCTGGGAAAAGAGCAAGTGGATACCCTTAAGATATTATCTGATGAAGAGTTCTTACTCTGCTTTTGTTCTCTGTTGTTTAGTCCCTTTCATGAATATGAGTACAATGACCTTTGCCAGAAAAGTCATCTTTCATCTGGGAAGTATAATAAAATTATTCAGTACTGCGGTTTTGTTATAGGGTCCAATATTGTATAGCCTCCTAGCTTCCTCTGGGTAATTATCTCAAATCTTATTTAGGTCAGTCTGTGAATGCATTTGGTGATGAAAACAGTTTTGTAGATTTGTTGAATACAGCATCATTTCATTGTGTATCAAAGCAATTGAACAAGAATTTTTTGTGGGTTTAGTTAGCATTCTAACACTATCAAGTTATGAAACAATGAGTATTTTATGCTTCTGCATTAATGCAATGTTGTAAAATGAATGTGGAACCACAAACATTTTATGTCTGTTAGTGGAATCATTCTGACATTGCTTACAGTGACTTGAAAGATATAGGGTAGATGTTGGTCTCCCAGCAGTAAAGGCAGGAAATAGGTAGGACAAGAGAGGAGCTGGTGAGTAACCCATCTCAGTTTCAGCACCACCCTCAATAGTGCAAGTGAGGGGTACTTCCAATGTGAAACAGGCACACCATAGGCAACCCACTATTTCAAAAGCAGTTCTTAAAGGGCTGTAGCAGCTTAATGCGAAAGCATTTTTTTGTGAGTGAGAGAGAGAGAACATGGAGAGGCAAACAAAGATGCTTGAAAGTGAGATCATTTGATTTTTGAGTGCTGGTTGGGTGATTCTGAACTTAAATGCGGGTCATGTATCAACTAACTGCACTGTTGCCGGTGATTAATTCACTATCATGGTTTATAATTACAGTTTGGATTAAATTTTGGATCAGTGAGGCTTGTGCTGATGCATTAATGACCTTCACTTTTAGTCTGGTTGAGAGATGTAGATTACTGGAACAATATAGTCTACAATTGATTTTAAGAGGTTTTATTGAACAATGCTTTTGTTGTTATAAAGCAGTATATGTTAATTCTTACTATAAGCAACACCATGGGAGATCTGTTAACATGTAAATTTTTGAGTTAATCAGACTACAGATGTCAGACATCAAACAAGAAAGTAGAGCACTCATTTCATGGGAATTTACAAGTATCTGTCACTTTGCAAAGTTGCCTCATCAACAACAATTGACTTAAGTGTTAGCTTAACCCAATGGTATTACTTGTGCCTCTGAATTAGAAAGTTATGATACAAGTTCTTTTCCAGGACTTGATCACATAATCTAGTCTGACACAGCACTGTACCAAGGAAGTGCTGATTGCCAGGGGTCTTGTATATTAGAGGAAACATTAAATTAAGACCTCGTCTGATACTTTAGGTGGATATAAACAATCTTATAGCACTTTTTTAAAGAAGAGCAGTGAGTGCAGGACCTTAGTATAGCCAGCCACAGTGAACATGTCATGCAGGTTCTGAAAAATCTACAAGTGTGGTTGGGAGGCAGGGAGAATGGGGACCAAGTGAGAGGGTGGATCAGGTCAGGATTTGGGGAAGGATGGTTGGAGTGTGCGTTCTGTAAGTACACGATCTGTGTTATGGAAATACGTAGAAGGGGCTAGAGTGCTGGAAAACTCATTGTTGGGGAGCTAGTACAGTGGTGAATCTTTGGTCTGGTAGCACTTCTAGGCCACAAGGGTGGGAAACAGTTTGGATGTCAGAGTTTGGGAATGGAGCCTTGAGGGCCTGAGACTGGCAGCAGTTAGGAAGGAAAAGGAAACAGAATAGTTCACAGTAATATAATAAAGGCAATGAAATAAAATTGATTAGATCCACTTTAAAGCAACAGTGTGACAGATTCAGAAAGGTAGCTATCACGAATTTGATGAAAAAAAAATCTCAGCAGTGGCAATGAATCAGGAACTGGAAGCACCCAGAACTGCTGATCTGCCAGAAAGGTAGTGAATATACACAGCAGCTAACCTACTGCAAGAAGAGTGCTTGCCATTAGAACGCCAGGCAAAGGAGAGCTTGCATCTGCTGCGTGAGTCGGGAAGGAGATTTGATACCAGGCAGTGTCAATGAACCACTATTCTTAAAAGGCTGCAATATTGGCAGAGGTGGAGCAGGGAAGTTGCCATGATGTAGTGAGACATCATTTGAAATATCAGGCGGGATTTTCTGCACCCGCCTGCCACCAGGATCGTCCAGTTCCTCCGCAAGTCAATAGACTTCTGGCTGGGGCGCTGCCTCACCCGCGGCAGGTCCCGCCCACGACAGGACCGGAAAATCCCGACCATAGTTCATCACTCTGCTTGTGCCACCTTCAGGTATTTTACTTGTATATATATTTTTAATATATTATAGAACAGAGGAGAGTATAGCTCCTAATAATTGATTGGTGAGGTTTTTGTGAAGGTGCCTGTGATCTTCTCCTTTCTGGATCATGTAAGAATCATCTAGATATCTGTGCTGATCTTTTCTGCCATCCTCGATAGTTCCATTGCAACTGATTCATTATCAAATTTCTTTTCCCTCAACAAAACTTCCTGACTTTCCCAATTCTCATATAATTTATTTTGTTCCAGTCTTTTTCACACATTTCTTCCTTTCTGTTTTGAAGACACTGATGTACAGATGCCAGGCACCTGTTGTTACAAATTGAGAAGTAGAATACTGCATACTTGACCAGTCCACCCCTAACTATAGCCATGACTCTTCCATGCCCTCCTTCACTTTAATAGTTTCCAATTTCCTGGCCCAAACTGTCTCCACTTTACCATGGATGCCCAATCTCTCTACACCTCCAACCCCCACCTGGATGGTCTGAGGGCTCTCCGCTGCTTTCTTGGAGGTCCAACCAGTCTCCATTGACCACCAGCCTCCTCCCCTGGCTGAACTTGTTCTCACATTAAACAATTTCTCCTTAAACTTATCTCATTTCCTCGAAATAAAAGGTGTTGCAATGGGTACTCACATAGGTCCTGCAGTTTTGTAGATAC
Source organism: Carcharodon carcharias (assembly GCF_017639515.1). Taxonomy (NCBI): domain Eukaryota; kingdom Metazoa; phylum Chordata; class Chondrichthyes; order Lamniformes; family Lamnidae; genus Carcharodon; species Carcharodon carcharias. The sequence continues at coordinate 88,970,919 of NC_054475.1, forward strand.
GTCAAACAATTCTTATTCCAGTCCTAGGCGAGCCCCCTCCCTCAACTCTTTTTCCAGGATGTGGATGGCTGTATCAGTGCCATGTCCTGCTCTCACCTTGAATTGTAAAACTTCCCTTACTTGACGCCTCTGTCTTCATTTCTGGTGACAGGCTGGCAACTAATATTCATTTTAAGCCTACTGACTCCTGCAGGTACCTTGACTACACTTCCTCACACCCTACACCCTGTGAGGACTTCTTTCCATTCTCCCAGTACCTCTGTGTCCATTGTATCTGTTCTGATGATACAGCCTTCCACAACGGTGCTTCTGAGATATCTTCTTTTTCCCTCAACCAAGGATGCCTCATCACTGTGATTGACGGGGCCCTCGATTGTGTCCACCACATTTCCCACATTTCTGCTCTCACCCCTTCCCCTCGCTCCCAAAGCTACAATAGAGCTTCCCTTGTCCATACTTTACGCCCCACCAGCCTCCATATTCAACAGATCATTTTCTGCCATTTTTGCCCCCTGTAGCATGATGCCACCACCAAACACATCTTCCAAACTGCTCCCCTTTCAGCATTCTGAACATACAAATATACAAAATAAGGGTAGAAGTAGGCCATTCAGCCCCATGAGCCTGCTCTGCCATTCATTAAGATCATGGCTGATCTGTTTGTGTTTCGAATTCCACCCATCCCTGATAACCTTTGATTCCCTTGCCTTACAAAAATCTATCTACCTCCGCCTTAAAAATATTCAATGACCCCGTCTCCACTGCCTTCTGAGGCAGAGAGTTCCAAAGTCGCACATCCCTCTGAGAGAAAGGAAATTCTCCTAACTCCATCCTAAAAGGGCAACCCCTAATTTTAAAACATACATGAACCTGGTTCTGGACTCAGCCACAAGAGGAAACACCCTTTCCACATCTAACTTGTCAGTATTGTTCAGGATCTTATATACTTCAATCAAGTCGCCCCTCACTTTCTAAACTCCAGTGGAAACAAGTCTAGTCTGTCTAACCTTTTCTCATAAGACAATTCACTCATTCCAGGTATCAATCTAGTAAACCTCCTCTGAACTACCTCCAACACATTTACATCCTTCCTTAAATAAGGAGACCAAAACTGCACACAATATTCATAATGCGGTCTCACCAAAGCCCTGTATAACTTTTATGTTTAATTCCTCTCGTGAAAAAAGTAGCATTCCATTAGCTTTCTTAATTATTTGTTGTACCTGAATACCAACTTTTTGTGACTCATGCACTAGAACATCTAGATCACTAAACATCAGAATTCTGCAGCTGTTTTCTCCACTTAAGTAACACTTTGTTTTTTTATTCTTCTTGCCAAAGTGAACTTCACATTTCCCCACATTATACTCCATCTACCATATTTTTGCCCACTCACTCAACCTATCTATATCTGTCTGCAACTTCCTTATGTCCTCTTCACAACATACATTCCTACCGATCGTTGTGTCATCTACAAATTTAGCTATGCCTTCACTCTCCTCATCTAAGTCATTGATATAAATTGTAAAAGGTTGAGGCCCCAGCACTGACCCTTGTGGGACTCCACTCGTCACATCCTGCCATCAGAAAAAGACCAATTTATGCATACTCTGTTTTCTGCCAGTCAGCCAATCTTCTATCCATGCTAATACATTGCCCCCTACACCATTAGCTTTCATTTTCCACAATAACCTTTGATTTGGTACCTTATCAAATGCCTTCTGAAGACCCAAGTACAGCACATCTACAGGGTCCCCTTTCTCCACAGCACATGTCACTCCTTCAGAGAACGGCCAATAAGTTGATTAAACATGATATCCTTTTCACAAGACCATGCTGACTCTTCCTGATTACCTTGGGTTTCTCTAAGTGCCCAGCTATAACCTCCTTAATGATCAATTCTCACAGCTTCCCCACAACAGACATCAAGCTAACTGGCCTATAGTTTCCTGTTATCTACACCCTCCCTTCTTGAATTGAGGGGTTATATTTGCTACTTTCCGGTCTGTTGGAAGCTTTCCAGAATCTAAGAAATTTTGGAAAATTAACACCACCGCATCTACTACCTCATTAGCCACCTCTTTTAAGACCCTAGGATTAAGCCCATCAGGACCCGGGGACTTGTCAGCCCGCAGCTCCATCAGTTTGCTCAGTACCACTTACCTAGTGATTATAATTTCACCAAGTTCCTCTTTCCCTTCCACCTCCTGATTTACAGATATTACTGGAATGTTTTTTGTACCCTCTATAGTAAAGGCAGAAGCAAAATATGTGTCTATTTCATCCACCATTTCCTTATTATCTCCTATTAATCCACCATTGTCACTCTCTAGAGGACCAACACTCACTTTACTTACTCTTTTCCTTTTTAAATACCTGTAGAAACTCTTGTTACCTGTTCTTACATTTCTAGCTAGTTTCCTGTCATACTATAATTTATTACTGCAGATAAACCTTTTAGTTATTCTCTGCTGTTCTTTATATTCTGACCAATCATCTGACCTGTCACTCATCCTTGTGTAGTTATATACTTTTTCCTTAAGTTTGATTTTTTTTAACTTCTTTAGTTACCCACAGATGGCGGGTCCTCCCTTTAGAATTTTTCTTTATAGTAGGAATATACTTATTCCAAGTATTCTTAAATATTCTCTTAAATGTCTGCCACTATTCTTCTATTGATTTATCCCTTAGCCTAGTATCCCAGTTCACCTCAGTTAGATCAGCTTTCATGTCCACATAGTTGCCCTTATTTAAGTTTATAATGCTAGTCTTAGATCCACCCTTCTCCCTTTCAAACTGGATGCAAACTTCAATCATATTGTGGTCACTGCTATCTAGGGGAGCCTTCACTCTGAGGTCATTAATTAATCCTATCACATTCCACAACACCAAGTCTAATATAACCTACTCTCTGGTTGGTTCCAGAATGTGCTGCTTTAAGAAGCTACCTTGAAAGCATTCGATGAACCCCTCATTCAGGCTGCTACTGCCAATCTGATTTTTCCAGTTTAGATGTAGATTAAAATCACCAATGATTATTGCTGTCTCTTTATCACAAGCACCCAATATTTCTTCTTGTATACTTTGCCCTAAATTGTGGTAACTGTTAGGGGGCTTGTAGACCACCCCACTTGTGACTTCTTTCCCCAACTATTCCTCATCTGATTCTACATCCTGATCTCCTGAACCAAGATCATCTCTAACTATTGCCCCAAATGCCATCCTTGATCAACAGTGCTACCACCCCTGCAACCCCCCCTCTACCACCACCTTTACCTAGCTTCCTATCCTTCTTGAATGTCATCTGCCTCTCAATACTCAGTACCCAATTCTTATCATCCTGCAGCTATGTCTCCGTAATGGCTATCAGATCATATTTATTTACTTCAATATGCATTATAAATTAATTTACTTTGTTATGAATGTGATGCATTATTCAGATTCAGAGCCTTTAATTTTGCCTTTGTGTTATCTTTGTAATATCTAGTCTTGACTATTGGTGTTTTCTTAGGTTTTTTCTCTTTGCCCCTTCCTGCTATTCCCTGACCCTCATTTCCCAGATTACTATGATGGTCTCCTGCCTTGAATCTACCCCTTGATTTGCCACATCTACCCAAGATTGATCCCTCAACCACCCCCCCCCGCCCCCCGCCCCTTGTTTAGTTTAAAGCTCTGTCTACTTTCCTAGTTATGTAATTCACGAGAACACCTGACACAGCACGGTTCAGGTATAGACCGTCCCAATGGTACAGCCCCCACTTTCCTCAGTATCGATGCCAGTGCCCTACAAATTGGAACCCACTTTTCCCACACCAGTCTTTGAGCCAGGTATTCATCTGTCTAATCTTTGCCCCATGTCAATTTGCATGTGGCTCAGGTAATAATCCAGAGATTAATACCTTTGAGGTTCTGCTTCTTATTTTTGGTACCTAGCTTCTCATACTGACTGTGCAGAAACTCTCTCCCTGTCCTGCCTATGACTTTGGTGCCCACATGGACCACAACAGCTGCATCGTCCCTCTCCCACTGCAAGTTCTTCTCCAGCCCTAAGCAGGTCTCCCAAACCCTGGCAACAGGCAGGCAACACAGCCTTTTGGACTCTTGCTCTTTTCTGGAGAGAAGTGTCAATCTCCCTCACTATACTGTCCTCTACTACCACCACATTCCTGTTTGCTCCCCCGGTTTGAACAGCTTCCTGTATCATCGTGCCATGGCCAGCCCGCTCATCCACCTCGCAGACCTCACTTTCGTCCACACAGCTTGTGAGTACTTGAAACCTGTTTGACAATTGCAAAATCTGAAGCTTCTCCACTGCTGTCTGCTTGGTTGCAATACCTTCCTTGGTCATGTTCACATCCTCCTGTCTTTCACTGCTGACCAAAACAGACAACCCTATTCTAAGAGGCATGACTATTTTCAGAAACCAAGTGTCCAGATATTTCACCCCCTCCCTTATGTTGCGCAGTGTCTGCAGTTCAGCTTCTTGATCAATAATCCTGATCTGGAATTCTTCTAGCTGCTTACACTTTCTGCAGACGCATTTGTCCTGGATCACCTTGGCGTCCAAAAGCTCCCACATTTCACAGCTGCAACATAAGATCTTTCATGCCATTGTTACATGTGTTATTTAGCTAACTTAATTTAATTACTCAATTAACTTAGAATAATTTCTACATATACTACACCTCTTTCCCCGTGCGCCAAATTCCCACATGAACCTAATTTGCTACTTACTCAGTGGCCGTCTCACTGCAGCGTAGTCGCCTGTCTCCTCGCATGCCTCTTACTGATTGTGCAGTTTGAAAAGCTTGTCTCTCTTATAGACCTTCTGATAAGTCCCTAGCTAGTTTAGCTTCCTACAACAGTAATTAACACCACTTGAACCAACCTAACTAACTTGAAGGTTAGTACTATGTCAGATTTTGATTCTTAATTTATAGTTAAAACCTGAACTTACCAGAACTTACCATGTGAACCTAATTCGCTACTCACTCAGTCTCCAACTCACTCCAGCGTAGTCGCCTGTGACCTCATACGCCTATTTCTCCATTATACCCTGGTCCACTCCTCAGTGACCCCCCAACACCCTGTCCCCTTCCCACATCGCCTTTCCATACAAACGCAGGAGATGTAACACCTGCCCTTTTACCTAATCTCTCCTCACCGTCAAGGCCGCAAACACTCCTTCCAGCTGAAGCAGCAATTTATGTGTACATCTTCCAATCTATTCTACTGTATTTGCTGCTCACGGTACGTAGATTTGGTGACTGCTTTGCAGAATACTTCAACTCATTCTGCGTGTATGATCCCCCCCCACTTCCAGTGGCCTGTCATTTTAATTCTCCATCTTGCTCTCACGCTGACATCTCTGTCCTCAGACTATTGCGCTGTACCAGTGAACCTCACCGTAAGCTTCACCGCCTTCCAGACTCAACACTGAGTTCAACAATTTTAGACCATAATCTCTGCCCAATTTGTGTTTCCTTTTCTTTGCTTGTTTCAGTTTTTCTCTTTTTATTTTGCTTTCAGGTAGTAGCACACCTTTTCCAGGCACATCCTCTTCTTTGTTTCTTTTCTTGCCCCATTGCCATTCTCTTTGTCCCTGGAAGACTGATTCTTTTGTCATTCAATCTCCCCTGTCTTTCATCCTATTGCAGATCACTCTTTTGACTTTGTCCCACCTACCCCTTGCTCAAAGCCAATTACTTTTCTAACTTTTCCCAGTTCTGATGAAACGTCGCAGACCTGAAACATTTGCTGTGTTTCTTTCTCCACAGATGCTGTCAGACCTGTTGATACAACATGGGTAGGGACAAAATTAAGCACAGCTGAAATCATTCCTATACACACAGAATATTTTCACACACACTTACTTTCCAGCAAAAATTCATAACTGTAATCAGGAGCAGTATCCCCCTAGAGCCCTTCCTTGTCCAGTGATGGAACACTTTTGCTGCCCAGCCGAGAGTTAACTTAGTAATAAAATGATTTGAACTTTGGTCTTTCTGATCTGTATGTCTCATCTTCTTGGAACTTCTAACTGTTTCTGTGTAGGCTTTTGATGACTTAAAAATCCTTTTTCTGCTATCAGCATTGCCTTTCTTCCACCTTATCACTTCACTACCATTGTGAATTACACACAAGTTTCCACAAGGGGGTAAATATAAAGAATAGCTCCAACATATATGATCTTGCATGGTAATTGAAATTGCTGAAGCAGAGATGGGCATAGATTAACTCATGAAAGAAGAGAAAGTGACACCAGATCTGAAGCTGTAGAATATATTGAAAGTCCATAAAGTAGAACATAAATACTGTGAAAAACTATGACAAGAAGGAAAAGGTATCCTGCTTGGGATTTGCTTTATTTCAAAGAAGTGATTAATGTACCAGTTTGATTGCTAGTTCTTAGCTCCACAATGATACACCAAACTCCGTGGCTAATTGAAGCTCATGTATTCCAAGCGTAATATCTCATCACAACAGATATACTTTGGGATGGTGTACAGTTTATCAAGGAATAAGAGGTCTTTGACAAATACTGGAATTTTTGTTTTTTTTTTTAAATGTAACTGTGGTCAAAATGAAGACTATTTACCCCATTAGATCACAAAATTGTGTCTTTGGAAATATTCATAATTGAGAATAGATTTCCCATAGAGAGGACAAGGGTTTAGACACAATACTATATACAGCTTGAAAGACAGAAACACAGAAAACTGCCTTCTATGAACACATATACGAACTTACGAATTAGGAGCAGGAGTAGGCTACTCGGCCCTTTGAGCCTGCTCCACCATTCAATAAGATCATGGCTGATCTGACTGTAACCTCCTTCCTACCCCCAAAAACCTTTCACCCCCTTTCTTATCAAGAATCTATCTACCTCTGCTTTGAAAACATTCAAGCTCCCAGCTTTCACTGCCTTTTGAGGAAGGGAGTTCCAAAGATTCATGACCATCTGAGAGAAAAAAATTTCTCCTCCTCTCTTAAATGGGCGATCCCTTATTTATAAACAGTGACCCCCTAGTTCTAGACTCTCCCACAAGAGGAAACATCCTCTCTACATCCATCCTGTCAAAACCCCTCAGGATCTTATATGTTTCAATCAAGTTGCCACTTACTCTTCTAAACTCCAGGGGATACAAGCTCAGCCCGTCCAACTTTCCTCATAAAATGACCTGCCCATTCCTGGTATTAATTTAGTAAACCTTCTCCGAATTGCTTCCAATATATTTACATCCTTCTTCTCTCTAATTTCTGATATTTTTCTATTCTTTCATGGGACATCGACATCTCTGGCAAGGCCAGCATTTGTTGCCCATCCTTAATTGCCCCTGAACTGAGTTCCTTGTCACACCATTTCAGAGGGTAGTTAAGAGTCAACATTGCTATGAATCTGGAGTCACATGTAGGCTAGACCAGGTAAGGATGGTAGATTTCCTTTCCTGAGGGGTTTTTATGACCATCAACAATCAGTAATGCTGACCATGGTTTCATGGTCAGATTACTGAGACTAGCTTTTCAATTCCAGATTATTAATTGAATTTAATTTGAGCCCACATTCCCAGAGCATGAGCCTGGGCCTCTGCATTACTAGTCCAATGACATTACCACTACACCACTGTCTCCTCCTAAATCATTTGTAAATTCATTAAGAGGTGCAAATCCTGTTAGAAGAAACTACACAGAGCGCTGCATTTTACAGCCATTAAAACCCCATCAATCAAATTGTAAAAACTATTCAATTCTCTCATTGTTTCCTTTAAAAGGAGTGGCCAAAAGATGACACAAAGCACTCATAAAAGGGAAGCTCTGATTGTTATTTTTCAGCTATGGTGTAAGTGCATGAAACTCCATGGGTGAACTGGAAATCATGCTATCCACATAGAACATCTAATCATGAAGCTAATGTGAAAGAGAAAACTTGACTGTTGCATCCAAGCAACCTGTTCACAAGGTCGTAAGATAATTGCAGATGAGGAAAGTCTTTCAGTGTTTCTTATTTCATATGTCTAGGTAACCCACTATTGCCTCATCCAATTGCCTTTAAAATTATTCCAAGATTCTCAGCTCTACTGTTGTATTCAGGAAGTGTATTCTATGTGCTGTTCACTGTGTGTGTGAAGATGAGAATCCTGATATCAGCCCTATATTTTCCTTTTGCTAGTTTGAGTCTGTGATTTCGCTCTCTACTCTTGCGATTTAATTTAAAGTAATTACTGGATGTCCCTTTTCTATACCATTGACTATCTTGTATGTCTTTATAAAGCCATCTGCCAGACATTCCCTTCAAGGTTAAACGTCCCATGTTTCTCCAGTATTTCCTTTTAACAATGATCTCTAATATTAGGAATGAGTCTTGTGTTTTTTCCTTGCTCTTCCTTCAATGATTGAATGTCTCCCTTGTGTCCTGGTGAACAGAAATAGAAATAAGACTCAAGTGCAATCTGGCCAGAGCACTACAGTTTGATCATGACTTCCTTTGACTTGTAGTCTACTCATTTGGGTGTATATATTCTATTAACATTGACTAGGTGTTGATATTAAGTCCACAAAGACCCATAGGTCACCACCACCACGTCCTCAAGGGCAATTACAGATGGGCAACAAATCCCAGCCTTGGTGGTGATGCCCTCATCCCATGAAAATAAAAAAAGGTCTATTTCAAATTCATCCTTAAATATTAATTCCACTCATGGTGCTTCCTGAAAATAACATAGTAACCACCATTGTACTTGAAATTATAAATTGGCTTTAATGCAGTAAAATGTCCCAGGGTATTTCCAAGGAGGATTATCCAACAAAATTGGACACTGAGTCATATATAAGAGTAACCAACCAAAAGCTTTGTCAGAGGTAGTTTTAAGGAGCATTTTAAATGGGAAAAGAGAGGTAGAGAGATGCAGGGAGGGAATTCCAGAGCTTATAACCTCACCAGTTGAAAGCATATCCACTAATGATATTTTAATTAAAATTGGGGATGAGCAAGTTGCCAGAACTGGAGGAGCGCAGATATCTCAGAGGGTTAAATAGCTGAAATAGGTTACAGTGTTACAGACAGGCAACACCATGGACGAATTTGAAAACAAGGTTGAAAATTTTAAAATCAAGGAATTGTTTTCCGGAGAGCCATTGTAGGTTGGGGAGCACGGGAGTGACGGGTGAACAGGACTTGATGTGCTTTAGGATAGACAGCAGAGTTTTGGATGAGCTTAAGTTTATGGAGGTAGAAGATGGGAGGCCATCCAGGAGTCATTTTGTGGTTTTTAAGCATTGTGTTAGCTGGTATTTTGTGTGTGTCTTTTTGCTTTTCTACATTATTTCTTCTGTAAATAATTCACTCGAAATAGATACTCTGCACTCATAGGTTGGATGGCACGTTATTTTTTAGCCTTTGGAAGACCAGGAGAACATGATGTGTATCCTAAACATTCTGAATATATTACTTACCAAGAATAAAGGATAATGTTAAACCTCACCATCAGTCCAGCTTAGGTTTTTGGATGAGTTAATTAACAACTCTTAGGATGTGCATGTATGCAGTTTAATCATATTACCCTCACATTGACTTATGTTAAAAAAGTCCAACTTCACTTCAGAGCCATGGTTTTGAAGAATCCCAAACTGGGCCCTGGTTATAGCAGGTAAGCTGGGTTTTCATTGCGAAGGTACAAAGATTGGTTTAAGATGTGGGACAGTCCTGTCTCGCTCAGGCCTTGGGTCTTCTGCTGTTAAACTTAACTGAGGGTGGAGGTTGGCAATCTATTCAACACAATTTGTTCTGACCAATGAAAGAATGCCAGAATGTCACAGGATAGAAGTTCAAGAAACCATTCTCTATTTGTGATCTGAACAGGTTGGTAAATAATAATCAGATCTCTGCTCTTATGAGACGGTCATGTTAATTCTCCATCCCACTCCTGCTCTGATCTCTCTGTCCTCTGCCTCTCGCACTGTTCCAATGAAGCTCAACATAAGTTAAGGAACTGTACCTCACTTTTCCATTAGGCTGTTACAGCTTTCTGGACTCACCGTTGAATTTCAAAATTTCAGATCATAACATCTACCCCCATTTTTCAGACAGTACCTATTGTTGATGATTCTGCTACTACACATTTACACTTCTTCTAGATCCATTTTTTGTTTCTTTATCTATTCTATTACTATCTCCTTTTGCCTTACACTATCATCCCATTGTCATTTAATCTCTCCTACCTACCACCTTATCATAGACCTTCACTTTTGTTCTCCATCACACCACACCCCCTGCTTTTTCTCTGCCTCTTTAATTTCTTAAAAGTTACATTTCTAATTTTTACCGTTCTGGTGAAAGGTCATCAACTTGAAACTCTTTCTTTCTCCACAGATGTTGCCTGGTCTGCTGAGTATTTTGAGCACTTTATGTTTTTATTGCTTATGAGACTAGGGGCTGGATCTTTGTGCACCAATTGTGCTAGCATAGAGGCGGGCAACCGAAAAAACAGCGCTGATGTAGTGCGTCACAATGCCGTGCGTCACAATGTCCTGCCTCCATTGCCGGCCCTGCCAATTTTTGTGAGACTGGGAGACAATGGAGGGTTGGAGGAGGGTACATAATTGAAATTGTCTGCTTCGTTAATTGGGCACATTTAGGTAATTAAGCAGCCCATTAAGAGCTTGTCTTCTAAAGCATTGACATTTTAACAAAGAAAGCCAGCCACTGGGAGTCATGTAAAGCTGAACTGCTCCAGCCTGTCAGGAACAGCACGGCTGTATGGAAAATGTTTTAATTGATTGCCAAAAGTGGAAGTTTTGAAGAAAATCTATTCCACAGCAGTTAAATTTGAGTGCATTAACATTGCTCTACTCTATCCTGGGTTTCAGCCCTCCATCTGCCCTGGCTAATTCGAAGATTCAGATACTTTCATTTTTTTAAATCATACACAACACTGGCTGCTGAGTTGGGCCAAAATATGGCTTGCCTCTCTGGTGTCCTACCTCCATTCCCCAAACCCCTTCACCAATTATATCCTTGTCTGCACCAAAATCAGAAGCTTTGCCTGCTTCCTGCTGTGATCACCCACCGCCTTCCGCATTTTGCCTCCTCAGCTAGAATCCAGCCCTAGATCCACTTACAGAGCTGTTATCTAACCATGAACACACAAGAACACAAGAAATAGGAGCATGAGTGGACCATATAACCCATCAAGCCTGCTCCGCCATCCAGTACAATCCTGGTTGATCTCTGGCTTCAACTCCACCTACCTTGGGGGAGGCAATGGCATTGTGGTATTGTCACTGGACTAGTAATCCAGAGACCTAGGGTAATGCTCTGGGGACCTGGGTTTGAATCCTGCCACAGCAGATGGTGGAATTTGAATTCAATAAAAAAAAATGGAATTAAAAGTCTAATGATGACCTTGAAACCATTGTTGTAAAAACCCACCTGGTTCACTAATGCCCTTTCCTTCCACCTGCTGTCCTTACCTGGTCTGGCCTACGTGCAATCACAGCAATGTGGTTGACTCTTAAATGCCCTTTGAACCAGGGCAATTAGGGATGGGCAATAAATGCTGGCCTAGCCAGCAATAACCACATCCAATGAATAAAAAAAACCTGCTGGCTCCCGTTATCCTTTGATTCCCTGAGAGATCAAATATCTGTCTATCCCAGAGTTAAATGTATTCAACGATGGAGTATCCACAACCCTCTGGAGTAGAGAATTCCAAATATTCACAACCCGTGAAGTAATTTCTAAAGTGACTCACAGCAAACTCTCTTAGGATTAAATCAGATGTTTAGTTTATTCACGCTTTCAAATCCCAGGGTGAGAGGATGATTGCAACTTCACGCACACACACATACACGACACGCAAACATACAGTAAGGAGATAGGATATAACTATAAATGACTTAACTGTAAAAAGAACCACTGAAATAGCTATCCAGTCACATGATTTACAGAATCCAGAAAGTCCACATCCAGAGGGGCTTCACTCACAGAGAAATTCTGGTTCAAGTGGGCTCCTGGCTGAAGGCAAAAGTGCAGAATTCCTTTAAAGATGATGGTAATGCAGTGGGATGAGGTTGACATTCAGAGACATGGCCTGCTTGGCAGGCAGTGGCCAGTGGCTTCCAGATAAACAGGCTTCAAGGAGGGGTTGTTGCAGGCTGCTTGGTCACCCTGGAGAACTGCTGGCAGATGTTTGCAGGTTGGAGTTGAATCAGCAGACTGCCCTGATTCTGGGTTCTCAACTGTGTTCAGAGATTTCAAAATGGTCAAGTTACGTGACCTCCTTCCTCCACAATGATTTCATAAAGGGAATGTTATGACACAGCAGTTTTCAAAGACTGAGTTATTTAATATCCCAGAGGGAAACTTTAAACAACTGTCATAACCTATATTTTCAATTGGCATGTTTTGAGTTGCAGCTCTTAAATTCAGGAATGAGACCACCAGTTCTCGAGAGGTTTTTTATGTCAAATTACATGAAACATTTATTAATTTACAACAAATTAAACACATACACATGGCTACAAATTACTACTATCATAACTTTTTAACAAATTCCCAAATTAATCTCCACTAAGGCAACAATAACCAATAGACTTAACCTGACACCAGGCAAAGCATTTTCACCTTATGAATTCAAAATGAGGTTCCTTTTAATTTGGGTCCTTTGCAGATAGTTGTAGGTTTACAGCTGCTTTAATCTTATATGCCTGTCTCTCTATCTCTCCGCCCCCCACACACACACCTTAAACCAGCTTATATTTCAAATCTTTCTTGGACTCGAATTCAAGTTCTGTCGAAGGGTCATGAGGACTCGAAACGTCAACTCTTTTCTTCTCCGCCGATGCTGCCAGACCTGCTGAGTTTTTCCAGGTAATTCTGTTTTTGTTTTTAATCTTATATGCCTCTGCTTTCATACACAAACTCCTCTCAGGTTATACCCAGCATTTCTCTTTGAATGTAAATTCTCATTGTATCACCAAGCCCTTTGAACTCAATCTCTTCTAACAATAAAACCCCTTTCGTAGTACCAATTTTATTAGTAATATAAACATTGCTTTGTGTGTCCTAGCTAGGTGCAAGATTTCACTCCCGCTCTTAAATGCTCTATTCAACAAAATGCAAATGTACCTCTACTTCTGTTTACATCTCAAAACTACTATATATTAAAGCACCTAGACTAGCTGGCTTTAATCCAATTAAGACACACACAGACACCCACAGACTAAGCCTCTATTTAAAAAAATAATTTTGAATAACATTATATATATTAATAGCTTCATGACAGGGAAGTTTATCTGGTGTCTGGATCTGGCTTTTATTTTGTGTCTTATAATGTCCCAGTCATTACCTCCTGAAAGAGCTGTTACCATATTGATGACCCTGTCCCAGGTAGCCATTATCTTGGTAGACCCTCGAGCTCTGCTAGAGCGGCAGGCTGTATCAGGTAAAGAATTGGGTTAGCCCTTTGATCACAGCCTTGGCTGTGATTTTCTTGAGTGGTTTTGCCTCGGGGAACTGGGAGGAGATATTGATAGCTGATCTTGGTTAGCAGCCCCACGCAGTCTGGCAGTATTTGGTCAAAGGATTCATCAAATGCTGGGATGGGCTTGAAGGAGGCTGATTTAATTGTGGCCTGGGGTTTCCCTGCAACTTGGCAAGCAATGCAGGTATAATACTTGAAGTATTCAGTCACATGAGACTGCAGTTGAGGCTATTGAAAGTGCTTACTGATGCAGGCTAAAATTTTATGGGGATCCACATGTCTAGCCATCAGAATAGCATGGACAATTTTTAGATATTCTGGGGGTTCTGCAACCTGGTGGAGCACTGTCCACTCCTCATCCATAGGCCTTCCGTTGGTCTCCACCTCCGCATACGAAGCCATCTCGCAGGCAGTAACACTCAGCAACTGGGTGGCTTCTACTTCAGGGCAGGCAATCTGTGTTATGCGCTTGACTTTAGGATCTGCCTGCAGTGCTTTAATCAGGGAGGTTTTTGAAAATAAGTCTCCGCTAACCTGACCTCTGGGTCACCCAGCTGGTTCCTTTCCGACTAAGCTTGCCTGCCTAGCTTGGGATTGGGTCACTACATAATTATGGAGGATCCCTGAAACTTCCTTCTGTAGCTATTCAGACTCTCTTTCTCCGGTTGGCTGGTCTAGAATTATAGGAGATGCTACCACCTTACTGCCAGCCAAATCACTCCTGAGTAGGAAGTCGATGCCTGCCACTGGCAACTGAGGGACAATTCCTATGGTCGGTTACTGGACCTGATACTAGGCCGCACTGTAGATGGACCCAATGGAGGGGCGCAGACATGTATCCTCCTCCCACTCCGCTGATCAGTGCCTAGGCTTTCAGGGAGAACTCAGGTGGAGGGCAGGGTGGGGAAGCATATTGAAACATTAAGGGCAGAATTTTTCCCTCATTGGGAGGGTGTGTACCCGACCCAAATGAGAATAAAATAGTACGCAATGATGTCAGACGAGCCTCCCGATGTCATCGCACACACTCGTGATCTTTCGCACAGCAGGCATGGGTGTCAAGATGGCACCCGCCATTAATTAACAGGCCACTTAAGGCCCTTAACAATTTTTCATTGCCCGTGCAATTTTCAGCTGATGGCATGGGCAAAACGGGTAGGAGGGCAGCTGGCATTTCCTCAAACTTCATCAAAGGGCAGGATAAAAAGGGTCCGCAGCATTGCCAGTGTGAGTAGTGAGCAGTTTTGGAGATAGTTTGCAGCTAGTTGCTTATTGGTATTTGGCAGCTTCATCTCTGTTTGGGGCTTTATTCTTAGCATTTCCAAGCCTCATTTCTGGATTCATTGGTGTCTCCAAGGCCCCTGGATGATTCAGACCATGTGGACCTTTCCAGATATCAGACCTTCCTTTATACTGGTAATGGGGATTGTGGTCTCAGCTGGGGGCACCTCCTTTGAGGAGGAAGAGAGGGACAGAGGGAAAGGAGGCCAGGTGACCCATGCAGCTTCCAGGGGAGAGACCTGTGGGAGGAGAGGTGCAGGCACAAGGGGCGCATGGCCAGCAGGTTATCTGAGGTGGAAGGGGCCAGAGTAGATGCCACTATCCTGCTGTCAGGGTTTGCAGACGGCGATGTCTGAGGTGCAATGCCGAAGGAGGCTCTGTCTCTGAAGGGAGACAGTAACCTCCATTTGTCAGATGATTGGGCCTGAGATCAGCTCCAACTGTGTGGGCGGACACCCCATGCCAGTGGCTCTGAAGGTTACAGTGGCCCTCAACCTCTATGCCTCCAGCTCTTTCCAGGTGTCAGTGGGGGATCTGTGTGCAGTCTCCCAATCAGTTGTCCACAGTTGTGTCAAGCTAATGACAGAAGCTCTGTTCAGGCTGGTACTGACCTTTCCTCTTTACTGTACGGATGAGGCCAGCTAGGCTGAGCGAGCCCGAGGCTTTGCAGTGATTGCTGGGTTCTCCCCTGTCCAGGTTGCCATCGACTGCACACATGTGGCTATCAAGGTGCCAGCGGGTCAGCCAAGTGACTTCATCAACAGGAAGGGATTTCACTCCTTGAACGTGCAGATAGTGTGTGATCACAGGATGCAGATTCTACAAGTGTGTGCAAGGTGACCTGGCAGCTCCCATGTTGCATACATCCTGACGCACTCCCAGGTACCGAGGCTCTTCAGTGCTCCAGTGCGACTGGATGGATGGCTGTTGAGTGACAAAGGCTATCTCTTAAAGAGGTGTCTCATGATGCCTCTCCGCCACCCAAGAACAGAGGCAGAGTGGCGTTATAATACGAGCCATGCCGCCACAAGGGTGGAGGTAGAGAGAACCATAGGTCTTCTCAAGATGCAGTTTCGATGCCTGGACTGTTCAGGGGGAGCACTACAATACCCCCCAGAGCGGGTGTCACTGATCATGGTACCATGCTGCGCTCTCCACAATCTAACACTGGTAAGGGGGGAACCACTGGAAGAAGATCTTGATGCAGCTGCACAGGCCACACATGATCAATCCAGTGGTGAATTGGAAGATGAACACAGAAAGGAGAACACTGAGGGCGTGGAGCCAGACTTCGGTAACCACCATGGAGGCAGGGATACCAGGGACACCTTGATCCAACATTCCTTCAGCTAAGCTACCAAATATCAGCTTCAAACGCATGCCAGGGCTGCCTCCAACATCCCGGATGTCTGAAATTTGAACAAAAGGAACACTCAGTACCTGTGCAATAAAGTTCAGAGCTACCTACGTCCAGCATTACATACTGGCGTACCCAGAAATAAAAAGGTGAAACATACTCAGGCCATGATGACAAAACCAGATTTATATCATTTTGACAAGTACAAACTATTTACATCAACCTCTTTGGTCTTAAGTACCAGACCAGTAAACATTAACTAAACATAAATGAACATAAAATCACCCATGACCTGTCCCTCTTGTGCTCATGGTGCCTTTAACTTACACTTGTGAGTGCTACATCCAGGTGCTCTCCCCTCGCTGGCACCAGCACTGGAGTCAGCCCACTGATTCTGCTGTCTTGTTGGCCTTGATGATCTTGGTGGTCGTCCTCTGGCCAGTGGAGCCCGTGCTGGCCCCGCCTGGGGGGGAGCAGCCTGTGCCATGGCTGGCATCTCTCCAGTCACCGCAGCTTCATCAGATGCCACAGTCACTGGCGGAGGGATGGAGGCACTGCTACCATTTATCCGGAGCTCCCTGAGAGAGGACAGGCAGCTTGCTTGCCAAAGTAAGATCGCTGTGGACCTCCCTGCTCAGCATTGATGGATGGGCACCTCGCTGGGGTACTGGGTGCCTCATCCATCTCCCACACAGACACAGAACACCTGAGGTTAGTGCCTGTGTGAAGGCTTGCAGGTCCGAGCACAACACCAGGAACTCCTCATTCTGTCCCTGGAGTTGCCTCTCCATGAGAGTTGCCACTCTCTCAATGGAGGAGGCAGTGTGCTCGCCTATGACAGTCAACGCAGTGCTCACACTCCACATGGACTCCTCTGTTATGGAGACCATGGTACGCTGACCTTCATGGATCTCCGCCAGATGTTCCCACACATCTCGCTGGACATCCAGCATCTGCTGCCTTATAGATGACTCTGGAGGCTCATCATTAGCCTTTGACTGAGCATCGTCCCAGTCCCCAGCAGTCCTCCATCTGCCGGCGTCCTAGGCACTCTCTGCCTCCTCCTGTACCTTAAGCAAGTATGAAGTTCCCTCGCCAATGTGCACCGAGATACTAGCCGCTGAACTATTGCCCACTGAGGTGCTGACATATGTGCTGGCATCTGGTTCAGAGACCAGTGTGACGCAGGTGACAGTGACACTCAGTGGTCCTCCGGCATCAGGTGGCACTTCAGGGACTGCAGATGGGACTCCTACTGGTGAACCTAAAAGGGAGAAGAAGGACATGTCATTAGTTTAAGTCATCATGCTGTCACTGTGCATGCCAGGCACCCTGGTGAGACAATGGAGATCTGCATCATGGTGCCATCATCTTCCAATGATCAATGGGGATGCCAGGTTTGAGGCTCACATCAACGAAAGTATGCACAATCCGAGAGTGTCACCTCTGTGCACTGGACTCTTACCTTCATCTGGCACCCCAGCCTCTCCACGCCCGGTTGCAAGGGGAGCGTGCCGGCTCTCCAGCTCAAAGGTGTCTTGCTCAAACAGGGAGAGCAGCAACAGGGCGGGCAGGCCCCTACCTTTATGTGATCTCTCTGCTTGGTAATGGCTTTTCTTCTCCTAAAAGAACAGAGGAGCATTGATTAGTCCACTCTGTACATGCAGCACCATTGCAGCCTGGCCAACTCCAGCTGAGGAATACCTCACAGGCGCTTCCAAGTCATGGCCTTTGAGCCGCAAGGCACTCATTCCAAGGAGCCAGAGCTCACCCCCTTGGCCAGCTCTGGTGTGATTGACAGTTTGCCCTCAGACTCTAGCACCGCTAAGGTCCATGGGGGGCTTGGCCACACCTTAAGACTTCTGCACACTGAGCCGCCAACATGGTACTAACTCTTCCTGAGCGTAGCAGGTCATTGAGACACTTTGGCATTGCACCCATGTGCACCACACCACATCATGGCTGCTCACTTGGTCAGCCACCTCCTCCCATGCCCTCTTTGTGAGGTGAGATGGCCTCCTGCTCCCATTTCTGGGGACAAGGGTGTCCCTCCTGGCAGCCACCTCCTCCAGCAGGACGGCAAGGCACTCATCGGAAAAGCTGGGGGCTGAATGCCCACCCAACCTGCCCTCTCGTCTGCCTTGTCCAGCTGCACTTGACTCCATAACTTTGATATTGAGACCACAAAATAGACCTCTTTCCATGGCAGCCTTCCAGGGGCTGCCTGGGCTGTTTTAAACAGGCCGCCAGGTCGCCATTAAACCTGGCAACTGACAGACCCCCGCTCCTGCTCGGCCCTTGCCGACCAGTGCGGAGCCGCGTTTCATGCTGGTCAGGCCTTAATTGGCTCGCCAGTGTGAAATTGCGGCCGGGGCCTGATCGCAGGTGGCGGTCACTTTCATGGCTGCTCCCAGGCCCGCCTGCCATGCCCGCCCAACAATGGTAAAATTCAGCCCTAAGGATTGTGTGGCCCGTGTCCTGGAGCAGTACAATGGACTTGCTCACATTCTGGGATGGGTATAGGGACACTGTTCCTGAAAGGACAAAATTCCGTTAGCTCTCTGGGATTTTGTCCTTCGCGGCAATACATGGGGCAAAGCCTTCAGGGTGGTTAGTTTCTGTAGTGCGGGTTGCTGCCGGCTCTGCTGCACTACCTCCTGGGATGTCTTTCTGGGGCTACTCTTGCGGAACCCTATAAGACCCATCGGCTTCCTTTCAACCTCCAGCATTCAGGCCTGGAGTGTCCTATTTTGTTACCGTGGGAACACACTGATCTCTCGGTGTCCTCCTTTCAGGCTTGTGGAGAACTTCTCGTACCCTCATTTGTACTTGCCTTTCTGCTGGTTGGAAAGGGACTGCCTAAGTTGTCATGCCTTTGGGTAAGGTCAAAGCTACCTGCTGTGACAGCTGCATCCCTGGCTGTGAGAACCTTCTGCTCCTCCAAGTGCATTCTTAGGTTGAAGGGTAAGCAGTTTATGAATTCCTCCAGCAATATCAATTGTGCAGTCCATGATAGGTTCACTATGTTTTTAAAAAGCAGACCCACCAGTTAAACGCGATTTGCTTCAACCATTCAGACTCTAGGTAGGTCTGCATGGGTTTCTTATGAGCGTTCCGGAATTGCTGGCGAGATGCCTATGGGACAAAGGATGGCAGCCTTGGTTTGCTCATAATTAGTGGGGACATATTAGCAGCCAGCATGGAACAGACTTCATGGGCCATCACTGTCAACTGCCTCTGTATCATTTTAGCTGTCCTGCTACTTTCTCAAAAGTGATGAAAAAGGATTCCACATCACTCTCTTCAAATTTTGGAATGAACACAGCGTATTTAACGGCTTCAGGAATATTTGAACAGTTGCCAGGCAGATTTTCCCCAGCAGCTTCCATCTGATCTCTCTCTCCCTTTGAGCCTCTAACTCCATTTCCAATTCTCGGAGTTGGAAATCTCTCTCCCTTTCTCTCTCCTAAACTTGCCTTTCTCATTCTCAATTTCTCTCTCCTGAAACCCTAGCCATATTCTGAGGTTTTCCAGCTCAAATTTGGCTAGGGGAAGGGATTCGGTGTCGGGGTTTATCTCTATGTCTACGTGTTCTGCTTGATAAGTGAGGTCCAAATCCTCAATCTGCATCTGGAGTAGTTCACTTCTTTTTACCTTACCAGATAAGTTTACTTGTACCTCCCTAACTACAGCTTTCAATTGTTCTGCGCTTACGGGGTGCTAGTGTTTTGCTGTTTAAGTGTCCTTGCTTTATTAATATCCGTTCATCAACATTTGTCATTTTTCTAGTGTTAGGGGAGGAGAATTATCTGCAGTAGTTTGTGTTTTAAAGATCGTTTCAGCCACTGAATCTTCTGTCTTCGATTCCATTAGTTTCTTTTGTATCAGCTTCAGCTTGTATCTTAAATTTGAACTTTGGTCAGATTTTTGGTCAGATTTTGGCTCACTGGTAATGGATCTGACCCCAGACCTGAGACCCCAATTTTTGTAACAGATAGGAGAGAGACAAAATGGAACTCCTTTATACACTCACCATCTTTCTGTAAACAGAGGTGTTTTTTGTTTTAAAATAGGCTGTAGTGCTTATTCTAGAAACCCTTTATTTGTGTAGTCAATTTTTAAAGAGACTTGCAGCAAACTCTCAGGATTAAATCAGGAGTTTAGTTTATTCACATGTTCAAACCCAGGGCGGGGCGAATGGGGGCTGATGATTGCAACTTCACACACACATACACATCCCTATACAGTAAGAGGATAGAAAAGAGGGGGTTTACAACTATGTATAGCTTAACAGTAAAAATAACAACAGAAATGGATATCAATTCACATGATTTTCACATCCAGGAAGTTCAAATCCAGAGGGACTTCCCTCACAGAGAGGTTCCAATTCCGATGGGCAGAAGTAGTAGGTAGAAGTGCAGAATTCCCTTAAAGATGATGACAATGCAGTGAGATGAGGTTGATGTTCAGAGATATGGTCTGCTTGGCAGGCAGTAGTCAGTGCCTTCCAGATAAACAGGCTTTGAGGAGGGCTTGTTGCATGCTGCATTGTCACCCTGGAGACTTGCAGGCAGATGTTTGCAGGTTGGAATTAAATCAGCAGAGTGCCCTGATCTTGAGTTCTCAATTATGTTTAGAGATTTCAAAATGGTCACTCAAGTCATGTGACCCCCTTTCTCCATAATGATTTTAGAAAGGGAAGTTAATCTGGCATCTGGATTGGTTTTTGTTTTGTGGCTTATTATGTCCCAGTCATTAGCATCTGAAACAATAATTATCTATTTTGATAACCTCATTTGGGGTGGCTATTGTCTTGGTAGACCCTCGGACTCCACTAGAGGGGGTAAGCTTGTAAAGATGCAAATGTTATCCATTTCCTTTCAATAGTTATTTTTTTGAAGTGGAACTTTACAGTTTCAGGTGTGAGATTCCATGGGCAACATGTCAGGGCATGTCTGCAGTGCAATCCATATAATGCCTTAGTGGCCCCCTTATAATTCCAGATATCAGGTGACTTGTGGCAGCAATCTGTTGGTTCAGCAAAGTTCATTTTTAAATAAGCAATAAAAGAATAAAGTTTAATTTACATAGTTCATGATCTCTTCCATGTCTCACTGACATGTCATGTGTTTCAGTGAGATCACCTTTCATTCTTCTAAACTCCAAAGAATAATGGCCCAGTTTGCCCATCGCTCATCATAGACAACCCAATTATTCCAAGGGGCTAATTTAGTGAACCTTCCTTGTACTATTTCCAATGCAAGCATATCCTTCCTTAACTATGGAAACCAAAACTGCACACAGTATTCCAAATGTAGCCTCACTAAAACCCTGTACCATTGTAGCAAGATCTCTTTATTCTTGTACTCCAATTCCCTTGCAAGATCTCTTTGTTCTTGCACTCCGATCCCCTTGCAATAAAGGTCAATCATACCATTTGGCTCCTAATTGCTTGCTGCACCTTCATGCTAACTTTCTGCATACCTTGTACAAGCACACCCAAGTCTCTTTGGACATCAACATTTACAAGTTTCATACCTTTTAAAATATATTCTGCTTTTCTATTCTTATGACCAAAATAAATAGCTTCACACTTCCCCACACTCTACTCCATCTGCCATCTTGTTTTCCACTCATCTAAATCTCTATTCAGCCTCTCTTTGTCCATCCTACAGCTTACTTTTCCACCTAGCTTTGTATCATCAGCAAACTTAGATACATTACCCTCTGTCTCATTGTTTAAGTTGTTAATGTAGATTGAACATAGCTGAGGCCCCAGCACTGATACTTGTGATACTCCACTGGTCAGCGCCTGCCATCTTGAAAATGCCCCGTTTGTGCCTATTCTCTGCTTCCCGTCCATTAAAATCCTCTATCCATGCTAATAAGTTGCCCCATTTCCACGAGCCCTTAACTTGCCGACTAATCTTTTGTGTGCCTTTTGGAAATCCAGATATACTATGCATACTGGTTCCTCTTTACTCTATGGATTACATTCTCAAAAAACTCTAATAAATTCCACGAAACTGTCATGAAAACACTCTAAAAGCTCATCTACGAGACCACTTTTGCTAATCTGATTGTCCCAGTCTATATGAAAATTAAAGTCTCCCAAAATTATTACATTGCTTTTGTTGCAAGCTCCAATAATTCTCTGTCCAGCGGTATAACTACTGCCAGGGGGCCTATAAACTATCCCATCAGCTTTTTCTGACTCTTGCTATTCCAATTTCCACCCATGCTGATTCAACTTCATGATCTTCTGAGGCCAGATCCTTTATTACCAATGTCTTTATGATACAAAACCAAGCATTGATAGAAAGCCTAAATAGCAGCAGACTTGACTAATCAATTGAGAGAACTTTTGAAATTTAAGAAACTGTATTTATTCTAAGAAAAGCTAAAATTGGTGTTCTGAAAAGAGTAAAATATCTCCCTGTGGGCTGTTTCCAATTTCCCAATTCCCTTTTCCAGTTACCAGCTGGCTTACCATTTTTGCCTCTCAGTTATTTTTAACTATAAAAATTTTGATTAATAGCTTGTGCAAATGATTTAATATTTTAATATTTTCGTCCATCGACAATTTTCCAGTAAGCAGTTTACTATGATTGAGCCTAATTGTTGGACTCCATCTATATACAAACTAGTCTGGCAGAGAATAAAAGACGTAAGTTTAAGTTTGTAGGAGGCATAGTCTTCCAGTGGAACCTGTTGTCAAATTGTTCACACAAGGTGCTGAAGAAGTTCAAACTGAAACTCTCCTAGCACCATCTGATTATTGAACTAGAGATTTTTTTGTCTTGTGGTTACCAAAGTTCTCTGCAGATAAGTGGGTGTTCAATAATCGTACAGTGTCATTCTCCACCAGAGTGTAGTTCATCCCCTTCCATTATCAGTAAAGGACCACTGCAGCCGCCTGGTTAATAATAGTAAAACCTGGGATTAAGATATAATTTTACCTGAATAGGAAAACATTTACCAGTATTAAAAAGTTGTTCAATAATTTCAATGTGCTTTCAGCTTCCCTTTTTTAAAGGTAAGAAACATTTGTATTTAAGAAACAAAACTCGCATGTATATGCCACCTTATAACATTTCTTGGACATTGAAATATAATCACTGTTACATAGGCAAAGCCAGCCATAATTTTTTGGACTGCAAGATTCCACAGTACTGAGTTAAATGATTAGTCTACTTTTGGTGGATATTTTGAGGGAGGAATGTTAACCAGGTCACCATGAAAACTACTCTTTTTCAAATGGAATTGTAAAATCTTTAGTCTACATTGTAACAGACAGTTAGGACATGTCACATTCAAAAGAGGGCATTCTTATTGCACTGGATGTCAGCTTTGATTAAGATCTCAAATCCTGGAGTGGGGCATTTCTATTGCAGATCTTCAGGCACAGACTATTAAATGAGGCATCGGAAATATTTTTCAGTTAAAACAGGTTTTTGAATCACATTCATCTTGAACAATGTTGCTCATGGATGAAAAATGTTGTTTCTTCTACTTTTAACGGTTTCTCAGCATCTTTCTCATTTTGTGATCAAGGCTGACACCCAGTGCAGTACTGAGAGAGTGCTGCACTGTTGGATATGCCAAGCTTTGGATGAGATGTTAAACCAAGGCCCTCTCAGATGGGACGTAAAAGACCTCATGGCACTACTTCAAAGAAAAGCAGGGAAGTTATCTGATCATTATCCCACAGCTATGTGTGGGAGCTTGCTGTGTATAAATTGGTTGCTGTGTTTCCTACATTATAACAGTAATTGCACTTCAAAAGTATTTCATTGGCTGTAAAGCATTTTGAGACGTCCAGTGATTATGAAAAGAGCTATATAACTGCAACTCCCTTTTTTGGGCAGTGGGGGGAGGTTGATTTTAACTCCTTGTGGTTTCTGGAACTGGAAGTTAATTGGTTTCCACGACGTCAGTGGAAGAATGCAAGCATAGTGATTTTTTAACCATTGGGCCTCATTATTATTCCAGCAGTCCAGTTCTGTGTGATGAACCTCTGTATAAATTTGTCTTTTGAACTGAAAGAAATATCTGAACTAAATGACTTCAATTTCACCTCCTTTGATCACGGGGCATTGTGCATCTAAGTGGCACCCTTATATCTGTCTGTATCTAGGATTCTATAGCTTACATAGTATTTACAACACTAAAATAGGCCATTGGCCTAACATATCCATGCCAGAAGCAACAGGACCACTCACTCTTTAGATGACCTTCTTTCTCTTTCTGTTGGCGATGTATTTTCCAATTTTAGAGAGACCCTTCTATATATACTAGGTTAAGAATTCTGATGCCTTCTGCTACAAAGCCCACTACAAGTGTTATGTTATGGCAGGTGGTATTTGCCAGGCTGACCAAATCCCAAAGAGAAACTTGGCCATGATACAACAATTTTGCAATTTGTATTCATTGTAGAAGGTTTGTGCAGTGAAGTCTGAAGTAATCAGTCCACTACCACCTTTTGAGATTTAAAAAATTAAATTAAAACACTTATTATCAAAAGAAAAGAAAACTTAAGCACACAAGATTACAGTTACACAGTTAAATTTAATTTTAGAACAGTTCTCTCAAGATTTCTACGTAACTAGACTTCTGACTACACACCCCTTCCAGGCAACAGTCCAAATAGATTCTTAATCTATAAAACATCCAGCAATATTACCATAAACACTCACTATTGCTTTGAGGGAAGTATTTCACAGCTTCTCTCTCCCTCTCATTTGACAATGGAACTCCAAAGGCTTATAACAAAACTTTGGTTACCGGAACAGCAAACTTCCCCACAGTGGCTCAAGGTTTTTTCCCACAGATCTGTTTCACACAATGCACCTTTCAAGATCTCACACGGCCACACCACACACAGCTTCCCAGCTTTCTTTAAATACATTTCCTCCCTTTGACCTGTAAATCCCATTGTTTCAATCTTTCTTTGGAAGTTACTTTTCCCAAAATACAAAAATCATTCATATTGTCATTATGGCCAGCGCTCTCAGGAAAAATAAGTTTAATATCATTGCCTTATTTATCTTGCAAAGTAAGGCCTGACTGGAATCGTCCCCAAACGCCCAATTTACTGTTATGATGGTGGGAAAATATGCTGGTCCAAAACATATCTGGACAAGTGTGAAGTGCAGTAGTGCGGACTTACCTTTATGGCCTTGTTCAGATTGCGGACATCTGAGGAGAAGAAGATGCTGGAGCCCTGCAGCTACCGGACCTTGGAGGAACACATACATTGCATGCTGAGTGGATCCTCAATCACATAGTTCTCGGAAGATTGGAGGTCTCCGTTGATGCTACAGGCCTGCTTAGGAACATCATGGCCTTGGCCGTGGGCTGCTACAGATGATCAGCGAAGGGCGGGGTGAGAGGAAGGTCTAGATGTGAGTACAAGAAGAAGGTGTACCGGGAGGAGGTGGGGGTTAGGTTGGGAAGAGGGGAACGAAGTTGTTGGGCGGTGGTGAGGTTGGGAATGGAGTTGAAGGTGTCAGGTGGGAGGAGGGAGTATGAGGGGGTGGAAGGGTTTAACGGGAGAATGCTGCAAGTGGGGAGGTAGGTGTAAGGGGGAGGAAGGTATAAGAGAGAGAGCTTAGAAAGGGGAAGATGTCTGGGAGGAGGATGGAGTTCGGAGAGCTGGAGGTGTCCGGGGAAGAGGTGGGAGTTGGGGGAGGGGAAGGTATTTAGGGGGAGGACGGAGTTCGGAGAGGGGAAGGCGTCCAGGGAGAGGAGGGAGTAAGGGTGGAGGAGAGAATAAGGGGGAGATGTCCAGGTGAGTGCGCAAGGGAGGGCTCTGTTGGGTCAATGACTATCTTCTGGGGAGCAAACTGATGGTGGGTGTGGTAGGAGGGAATGGTGAGTATGAGAGAGGGCAGAGGGAGCCAGTAGGGTGGGAGGGTGAGAGTGTGTTGGTAATGGTTGAAGGGGCAGCATGGGTGGTGGGGACTTGAAGCCAGACACAGACCCTGGAGGTGGGAAGGAGAAGGTCGGGTAGGTCAATGTGAATGGGGGTGAAATTTTCAGGAAGGTAGGGAATGTGCACGTTCACCTGGACATCCTGGAATAACAAGGGTTCTGGTTGGTAGGTGATAGTGGGGAGGTGGAAGATGATGCCAGAGTGTCCACGGTGATGGAGGAAAGGACATGGGTGATGGGGGAGGGGAAAGGACGGGGGAGCTGATCAAAAACTACGACTATGGTTTTCAAATTGAAAGTGAGCAGAACCTTATGTTGGACAGGCACAGGCTCTGCATAGAGAGTGAGGTCAGTGGATGGGGCGGAGATGCAGGTCAGCTCAGATAGACAACTGAAAGAGAACCCCAGCAGGCAGCATTGAAAATGCTCTGGACAGTGAGAGGAGTGTGATGGATGAAGGCTCCGCTTGCGTGGGAGAGTGGTTGCACGAGGCTCTGAAAGGCCCTGCCACACACACACACTTCTCCCTCCAGAATCACTCATGGTCTGGCTGAACTGCTAATGTTGGGGGTGGGGGGGGTGGTGGGTGGGATGAGCAGGAGAACTCACGAAGCCTGTCAATGAAGCTGAAAGACAAAATTACACATTGTTCAGTGAAAATGAAGATATTTTCAGATTATGAAATGACAAAATGTGTTCACCCATACAACCACTTGTGATCAGAATTTCTTAACATTTCTAGGCCTACCACTCCTTCTAGGTGCTGCCCTGATGTCCGCAGTAGGGGTGGAGACAGCCTGTGTAGTAGTTGGCCCTGTTGCCCCAGATGACTTCGGCGTATGTGCTTTGGAGAGTCAAGGCCTTGAGGGCCCTGTCTTGCTTTGACTGTCCTCCTGTTGGCCAGTTGCCCCCTCTGCCAGAACAGAGGACGAGGTTGAAGGGATTACAGGCAAAGGGGACTCAGAGGGAGCAGACAGCCTCTGAGATTCCTGAGTGGATGACCCAGGGGTGTCCAGCTGCTGCCCCCCTTCCCTTCGGGTGCGTGAGGGCCCCAGCCTGACTCCGTGAGGGGAAGGAGCACCTGGAGTGATATCAAGGTGCCTCATTTCCCCCTCAAATTGCCAGTGCAGGAACTCAGCTCTGGCATCCATGATGGAGTGCAGGCCAGCATGTGTCTCCATGTTCTGCTGTATCAGGGCCTCCATGGAGTCCTCCATCCTTCCCATGGACACCTTCATGCATGCACATGTGAGCACCACTAATCATAGAGCAGGCAGAAGCACTCCTCCAACTCACATGCAACCCAGTTGAGGGCTTCCAACAGCTCTGTGTCATGTTCCCCTGCCTTCTGCTGACTCTCCATGATGAGCTGGAAAGCCGAATCTAGAGGCTCGTCATCTGATTCGGATGTCACAAATGCCCCTAACAGTTCTCCGAGTGCTGGGGAACTCAGCTGAATCTGCCTCCTCCTGCTACAGGCACGTGTCCATGCGGTGACCACCAGATTGTGAACCCAAGCCTGTTCTAGATCTAGAGCCCACCGAGGTGTGTTTCTCTGCGCTGTTGGAGGGTGTGTGTAAGCGCCTGGGTCTTCCAGGCTGCTAATTTCCAGCTCTTCAATGGAGGAGAAGTACTCTTGGCTGAAAGTGGGACGTAGATGGAGCCTAGGGACTGGCTGGCTGAGGCCGTCAGTCTCTTTGCAGAGCTCCCTGTGAACCATAGTAGGGATAATTGGTGCATGGCAGCAGAGTGAAAGGCGGGAGAGAAAGCACTCACGGTTGCAATGAGAGAGGGATGATGTGGTACAGGATCCTCACATGGGTGTTTGCCACTGACACTGACCTCACCATCGCCACAGGAATGGTCCACATCCTCACCAGTCAACATGATGACATGCTCTTCAAAGTGAATGAGGGGCCTAATGTGGGCCACTCCACCCCTGGTCTGGGACCTCACCCTGCTGCTGTGAGCCAGCTTCTCCTACATGAAAACAGATGGAGAGAGTGTGAGCAGGATGCATGGCACTGCATGGAATGCTTGTGTTGTGAGCAGAGCCATGGACGGGTGAGGACGTGAGCTCCAGAGGATATGATCCTGATGAGATGTGAGGGTGTGTGTAAGAGTTAATGGTGTTGTCCCTTGAGGTGTGAGATCCTTGCCAATATGTGATGGGTTTGTGAGTGTGTGAGTTGAGAGCGATGAGGTGATTGACTCACCCTGGCTGAACGGATAAGAGCATTCATCCTCTTCCTGCACTGGATGGCTTACCTCCTTTGTGCTCTGGTGGCGCTCACCGCTGCTGCCACCTCCTCCCAAGTTGGATTTGTGATTGTGGTGGACCTCCTGTGGCCAGACCGGGTGTAGAGGACATTACAGCGGCCACCCACTGTTTCCAGTAGGTGATCCAGAGAGGCGTCACTAAATTTAGGGGCTGCCATCTTCCTGGCTTTCGGGACCAGCAGTCCTGGTCTGTAGACATGAAGTAGGCTGTGGTGCGCTTTAAATATGGCGCCTGGAGTGAGGAAACGCTAAGGTCACTGCGTGGTGGGCAAATCTGGGCCTGCCTGCCAGCGATCCAGCATATTTCCCATGAATACATCATTAATGAGGCGGGATGCGCTGGGAAGAGGACGACATGGCGCGAAAACCTACCATTGTGTTCGGCGGGTAAAAAGTCTTTTTTCACACCCACTACCACACTTAGGGCAAATTTGGAATGATTCCGCCCAAAGTGTGCCAGAAGTGCCATACATGAAGTTGACCCTTGCTAATTGTGCAGCATGATCTCTGCTGATGACTTGTTTGCAGGGCTGGCATCTGCTTTAGAGTTTCTGAAGCTGCATGTTATCATGTTGGCAAATTCCTGTCCACAGCTTGTGTCTCCATTTGCATCGACCGTCAGCTAGAATTTCCCACTTGTCATGATTGGCATTAAGTGCTTTCATATGTCTTTTGGCAGCATCCTTGAATTGGAGCTTTGGACGCCCTGCAGGTCTCTTGGCACGGGCCACCTTCCCACATGGCATATCCTTGGGGATTCTGTCATCTTCTAACGTGTGCACATGCCCAAGTCAGAAGAGCATTCTTTGCTTGATTAGTGCTAGCATGCTTGGCATGTTTGCCCAAGGAAGGACTGCTTCACTGGTGACTTTCTCCTTACATGTGATGCCACGGATGCATTGTAGATACCAGATCTGGAAGTTGCTGAGCTTTTATTCTTGGTCGGCATAAATTGTCCAGGCTTCACTGCCATGCAGGATACAGGCCTTGTAGATAAGCATCTTATTCCTGCGGGTCAGTTTATTGTCTCCCCATACCTGTTTTGTTAGTCGGCCAAAGTAGGTGGCTTCCTTTTGCAATGTGCTGAGCTCTTCTTCAAGAGGCAGGTTGCCTGTCACCGTAGGTAACAGAATTTGCTGACTGTTTCCTGTAGTGTGTTGTTGAGTCTGATAACAGGTGATCACAATGACCTGCCTGATAACTTCAGTTTTCTTAACACTGATGGTGAGAGAGAACAAGATACAGGCATTGGACAGATGATCTATTAGCCTGTAGAACTAGACTTCTGTCTGGGCAACTAATGCAGGATCATCAGCATACAGAAGTTCTCTGACCAAGACATGCTGCACTTTTGTCTTTCCTTTCATTCTTGGTAGGCTGAGGAGTTTCCTGTCTGATCATGTTTGGAGGCACAGTTCCCCCCTTCCATATTGTTATGACATGGCTAATGGTAAATGCCAAGATGCCCAAATCCCAAAGTAAAACTTGAAACAGCTGCCAAAATGTTTTTTTGCAATTTGTATAAAATGAGGTGAGGTTCTAAAATCAGGAAATGATGTCCCCAACTACTTGTGATGATTTTATAGCAGAGTACACGTTTATTAAAAGAATAAAGAAAAAGAATTAAAACACAATTACACTTAAACACAAGAATGTGTGTTAAAGTAAACAGTACTTTAAAACAGTTCCACAAGATCTTAACCTAACTACCTTCAGAGCTAACCGTCCCCTTTTCTGTTAGCAACTATCTTTACAGATTTTAAAATCTATATAATCTCAGTAATTTTTACCATACGGTGCCTTTTTTCCTTGGGGTGTCCTCTGAGGCTGACAGCAACTGGGTCTTCAGGTCTGGCCTTGTTCACACTGTTTCTTTGGAGTTCTTCCCAGCTACCCTACTGCCTCTTTTTGGGAGATCTGATCAGCTTCCCCCACCTAGGCATCAATATTTCCTTAAATGCATTCCTTCCTTTGATCTCTCTATTGTCTCAACCAGTCTCTTCAGAAATGCTTTCTTCCCAGAATTGATTAAACCCGTTTTGTTAGCTAGCTCTTAGATTTGTAAAAACAACCTTACCCAATATTTATCTTACACTTTTTACAACCTGCATATATTCTCTTTAAACTAAAATAGCTCAATTCAAAAACACTCCTGTTAATGCTTTATGTAAAACTCTGATTGATGTTCCCCTTGGTTCATTAACATATCAAAACCACTTCTCACTGTTGGTTTTTGACTCGTGCAGTCACTCTGGCTCTTACTCCAATTACTCCAGCCGCCTGTCTTCCAGGACATAAGAAAAATGAAAAATTAGCAGATCAAAAATTTTACAATTTCTTGTGTTCTTGACAATGTTATCAGGAAAAGCTTAGGTCAGGAGGACAGAGCAAAATATATTGTTTTTGTTATTATTCCAAGT
This sequence comes from Carcharodon carcharias, assembly GCF_017639515.1. Lineage (NCBI taxonomy): Eukaryota > Metazoa > Chordata > Chondrichthyes > Lamniformes > Lamnidae > Carcharodon > Carcharodon carcharias. The sequence continues at coordinate 89,001,671 of NC_054475.1, forward strand.
CAGGATGGTGTGTGGCTTGAAGGGGAACTTGCAGATGGTGGTGTTCCCATGTATCTGCTGCCCATGTCCTTCAAGGTAGTAGAGGTTGCAGGGTTTGGAAGGTGCCATTGAAGGACTCTTAATGAGTTGCTGCCGTGCATCTTACAGATGGTAAATACTCCTGCCGCTGTGCATCAGTGGTGAAGGGAGTGAATGTTGAAGGTGGTGGATGAGGTGCTAATCCAGCAGGCTGCTTTGTTCTGGATGATGTTTAGCTTCTTGAGTGTTGTTGGAGCTGCACTCATCCAGGCAAGTGGGCAGCATTCTATTATACTCCTGACTTGTGCCTTGTAGATGGTGGACAAACTTTGGGGTGTCAGGAGGTGAGTTACTCACTGCAGAATTCTTAGCCTCTGACCTTCTCTTGTAGGCATGGCATTTATATAGCTAGTCCAATTCAGTTTCTGGTCAATGGTAACCCTCAGTATGTTGATAGTGGGAGATTCAGTAATGGTAATGCCATTGAATGTAGAGGGAAGATGGTTGGATTCTTTCTTGTTGTAGATAAGACCATAAGACATAGGAGCAGAAATTAGGCCATTCGGCCCATCGAGTTGCTCCGTCATTCAATCACGGCTGATAAGTTTCTCAACCCCATTGGCACTTGTGTGATGTGAATGTTACTTGCCACTTATCAATCCAAGCTTGAATGTTGTCCAGGTCTTGCTGCATAGGGGCACAGACTGCTTCAGTATGTGAGGAATCATGAATGGTGCTGAGATTGTGCTGTTATCAGTGAACATCCCCACTTCTGACCATATGATGGAGGGAAGGTCATTGATGGAGCAGCTGAAGATGGTTGGGCCTAGGATGCTACCTTGAGGAACATCTGCAGTGCTGTACTGGGACTGAGATGATTGGCCTCCAACAACCACAACCATCTTCCTTTTGCTAGATATGGCCCTGACCACTGGAGAGCTTTCCCTCCTGATTCCCATTGAATCCAATTTTGCAAGGACTCCTTGATGCCACATTTGGTCAAATGCTTCCATGATGTCAAGGACAGTCACTCTCCCCTCACCTCTTGAGTTCAGTTCTTTTGTCCATGTTCGGATCAAGGCTGTAATGAGTTCAGGAGCTGAGTGGCCCTGGTAAAACTCAAACTGAGCATCAGTGAGCAGGTTATTTTTGAGTAAGTGCTGCTTGATGCACTGTCGGCGACACTTTCCATCACTTTGCTGATGATGGAGAGTAAACTGATGGGGTGGTAATTGGTCGGGTTGGATTTATCCTGCTTTTTGTGTACAGGGCATAACTGGGCAATTTTCCACATTGCTGGGTAAATGCCAGTGTTGTAGCTGTACTGGAACAGCTTGGCTAGGAGCACGACTAGTCCTGGAGAACAAGTCTTCAGTACTATTGTGTGAATGTTGTCAGGACCCATAGCCTTTGCATTATCCAGCACCTTCAGCTGTTTCTTGATATCATGTGAAATGAATCTAATTGGCTGAAGATTGGCATCTGTGATGCTGAGGACCTCAGGAAGAGGCCAAGATGGATCATCTACTCGGCACTTCTGGTTGAAGATGGTTGCATATGCTTCAGCCTTCTCTTCTGTTCTGATGTGCTGGGCTCCCCCATCATTAAGGATGAGGATATTTGTGTAGCCTCCTCCTTCAGTTAGTTGTTTAATTGTCCATCACCATTCACAACTGGATGTAGCAGGACTGCAGATCTGTTGGTTGTGGGATCGCTTAGCTCTGTCTATCGCATACTGCTTCAGCTGTTTGGCATGCAAGTAGTCCTGTATTGTAGCTTCACCAGGTTAACACCTCATTTTTAGGTATGCTTGGTGCTGCTCCTGGCCTACTATCCTCCTGCACTCTTCATTGAACTATGGTTGATCCCCTGGCTAGATGGTAATGGTAGAGTGGGGGATATGCCAGGCCATGAGGTTATCAATTGTGGTTGTAAACAATTCTGCTGCTGATGATGGCTCACAGTGGCTGATGGGTACCAGTTTTGAGTTGCTAGATTTGTTCAAAATATATCTCTTTGGCATGGTATTAATGCCACACAACATGATGGAGGGTATCCTCAATGTGAAGAAGAGACTTTGTCTCCACAAGAACTGTGCAGTGGCCACTCCTACCAATAATGTCATAGACAGGTGCATCTGTGACTGGCAGATTGATGAGGATGAAGTCAAGTAGGGTTTTCCTTTTTGTTTGTTCCCTCCCCACCTGCTGCAGACCCAATCTAGCCACTAAGTCCTTTAGGACTCAGTCAGCTTGGTTAGTAGTGGTGCTACTGAGCTCCTCTTGGTAAAGGACATTGAAGTCTCTCACCCAGAATACATCCTGTGCCCTTGCCACCTTCAGTGTTTCTTCCAAGTGATGTTCAACATGGAGGAGTACTGATTCATCAGCTGAAAGGAGGCACCAGGTGGTAACCAGCAGGAAGTTTCCTTGCCCATGTTTGACCTGATGCCATGAGACTGCATGGGGTCCAGCGACGATGTTGAGGACTCCCAGGACAACTCCCTCCCGATTGTATTCCACTGTGCTGCCACCCTTTGTAGGTCTGTCCTCTCAGTAGGGCAGGACGTCCCCAGAAATGGTGATGGTCGTGCCTGGGACACCGCCATGATTACGTGAGAATGACTATGTCAGGCCGTTGCTTCACTAGACTGTGGGACTGCTCTCACAATTTTGGCACAAGTCCCTAGATGTTAGTAAGGAGGACTTTGCAGGGTTGACATGGCTGGATGTACTGTTGTCATTTCTACATAAACTTGACCCATAAAATCACCATGTGGCACACATCAATTTAAATCTATATTCAGATAAATAAGCTGAGAAGCAGTTAGGGTTGAACCAGTATAAAAAAAAGAGAAAACATTTATTTTTGTCATGGGCCATTTAAGCCAATCATCATAATTAATCAACCAATTTGTGATTTCTTATTTTTAATGAATGGGGTGTTTGAGCCAATCAGCATGCTTTGCTTCCTGGGGCCATTTCCAGATCTTATTTCCCAGATTCTGTGGACATTTTTGTTCAGTGGCTGCCACCAGATGCAATATTTCAATTACGTAGATAACTATCTATAATTATCTATTCTTGTCCTCTCAAATTTAAATTGCTCTGCATTGAATAAGTAGTTACCAACTTAAACATTTTTTATTCTTCTATCAAACACTCACAACACTAATAAATAATGTAGTTAATTAAATCAAGTTAGTTTAGATGTACATATATTTCTAAGAATGTGTATTGTGTGAATATGTAATAAGACACTGGCATTAATAATAAGATAGCAATTTGATAAAGTTATGTTTTAGTGCTTAGTTTATAAGCCTTCTCAGTGTAGTGTACTCCAGATTTTAAAAATGGTTCTCCACTACACACTGGGACATTGGCTACTTCTCTGGCCCTGGTTAAAAAGAAGCCAGTCAAGCCTTGTTTATTAAATATAAGCATGGGTTCTTCTAGCCACCATAATTTTAAACATCTAGGCTATGGCATTTGAGAAAAAAAACATATTAGGGAACACTTAACATGCATTTCTGGGCAATTAATCAACATCGCAATGTTGCTTGCACAGATCTCATTAATCTCACCCCCTCTCATTCCAAAGTGGTTTTTGGCAGCCCTTCTGTACCTGTATTGACAGGGCTAGAATCTATTGTGCAATTCATTGCCTTGGACTTGCAGATTCTCAAGAGGTTTGGGGCATTTCTAATAATCTAGTTAGCTATAATTTTGACCGAGCCGCAATGGATGTGGAGGAAAAAATGCATTTTCTGTTGGAGGGATAACTATATAATGCCAAATGCGACAACAACTGCTAGGGATTAGAGTGCTACTGAACTACTGAAAAGATCTTACTGCCTGTTTTCTGAAAAGCCTGTAAAGGCAAACTAGTCAAGGAAACTCAATAAACTCTACCTACCCGTTTGTTCTTTGCCTTGCTCTGTACTTGATCATCTCCAACATTTTCCAGTTCTGGTGAATGGTCCATCAACTTGAAATATTAACTATGTTTTTTCCTCCTTAGTTAACGTCAAATTTTGTTTGATAATTGCTCCTTGGGATATCTTACTACTTTAAAGATGCTACCTAAATGAAACTTGTTGTTGTTGCCTGGCCTGTCCAGCGTTTTCAGCATTTTCTGTTTTTATTTTGGATTTCCAGCATCTGCAATGTTTTCCTTATGTTCAATTAACTAATCATCTTTTTAACCCTTCATGAACTGATTCAAAACTCTGTGACAGCTAGCTACAATTTACTGTCACTGTAAAATGTTTTATCTGTGAATACATATTTGATAAATCAGTCTGATAGGAAGTTGTTGCGACTGATACTAATTACACTTGAAGGTGACAAATGCATAAGGGAAGTGCTCTGTTTAAGTCCAGAGACAATAACCCAGGGCAAGTTATACCAGATCACTTTGTGCAGTCAGTTGCATAACGGCTCAAAGGGAGTGATAGCAGGGCCAATTTTTGTATTAGGGCTGTGAAAAAATCTGGAAATATCTTACCTTATTGCAGCTTCTTCACCAGAATTTTAAAGTTTGCACAAATCTAGTTATGTGAATCCAGAAAATTTTGCATAAAGATTTTTAAAGAAAGAAATGCATTTCCTGAAGGATCAAGATATAGCACAATAAAGATAGTTACATCCCTAAGAAGTGGGGTCTTAAAGTACTCAGAGAATGGTGAGGGATTGAGATTAGAAAGATAGAGCTACCATGTCTGGCATCATAGTGGAGCAGACTTTATGTGTCAAATGATATGCTCCTGTTTCTTTGTTCTAAGATAATCATTGTGTATACAGACTCAAGGGGCTGGATTTTACAGTTTTCGTAAGGCTGAGGGAGGCGGGACAGAAAATGGGTGGTCCACTCACTCCTGCCCCTGCCTTCTCAGCTCGATTAATCAAGTGTCGGATGGCCAATTAACAGCCGCCTGGCAGGAAGGAAGCCATTTGGCGGTGTGTAGGGGTGTTCCGTGCCTAATCGGGAGTCTAGGCTTGGACATCATGTGGCAGAGGGGTTATGCTGTGAAGAAGAAAGTCAGTCATGGCTACAATTTTAAAGGCCCTCTGCTCTCTTGGTCTATCTTTTTTTTCTCATGACAGACTCAAAAAGTTAACAAATGAATCTCAAAAGCATACAGACATTGCCGCCATCACCAGCAGAATTTCCCGCAACATGCAGCCATGGTCTGGGTGACAGACCGCTTCTTCTGCCCTTGTACCACCTCATCCTACCTGCCATAAAGCATTCCCAAACCTCTTCCTGTCTGATGTCTGAAAAATGCAGTGGGCAACGAAAAATCGCATACAATTGTCCCTTTTGCAGCTCAGTAGCTTGTTAATAGTTTTTTTTCAAAATGGTGGGTGGGCTTACGATATTGGTGCCTGCTCACCTTCCATCATACCTGAGATTGGCATGGTAACATCGTATTGCTGACCCAATGTCACCACACCACAGTCAATGGTCCCATGGGGCTGGGTGGGGGTATGCGGGGGTACCTAATTTGCAGCTGTATAATCCAGTCCAAGGACTCTGATGGTGATACTTCTTAAAAAACAAACATAGTCCTGTTGTAGATTTGAATTTATCAAATAACTATAAAATAGGTACATCATAACCTTCTTTAACGGGAAGAACACATTTGGACCAGTTTTAACTCTGTGTAAGTGAATGAGTTTTGAATGAGTTCATTGGCCAATCCTTTACACCTAGGGCTGCCTTTTCATCAAAGTTGCGTTTTCTGGGGAAATCAATATTTTTACATTTTTGTCGATGAATCAAATAAAAAGTTGGTGTACTTCACAGCTGGATTTGAGATTTTTGTCATTTATACCTGTTAAGTGGTACTTAGCCTTTTGTAAAATGTGAAAGGAAAAGTACTACAGGTGTATCGTGACTACACAGTTTTCATTTACAGCCTTTAAAATATCTGAAATCTAGAAAAAGTAACTCTTTCCTGACAAAAGGAGAAAAGTTATAACTTTTTCTGTAATAGCATCAGAAATTTTGTTTTGCCAACCTCCCATTTTGAATATAGTTGAGACTGCCAAAGCTGATTTCATTTTAAACATCTATTGGAGATGTGAGAAGATGATTGTTCCAACAACTGTTCGTAGTTCCCAAAAAAATGTGTATTACTGTAGCATTGTCACTCTTATTCCTTGGTGTTAATTTTATCTTTGAAGTGAACAGCCAGTGGAGTTCATACCCATGGTGAAGTGGGAGTCATGATTTTGAGGCACTGGCCAGCCTAATTTTCAGGACAGCAAATAGGTACTCGCCAAACTAAGGCTAACCAATATTAGACCACCTTGGCCATCAACAAGGTAACTGCAGTGAGGGGATGGGAGCAGGGTCACAGTTATTGAACTAGGAATTCACCAAGCAGTAGCGGCCCAGATCATATTAGTTGTGTCTGATAGAGCTCTCCTACTCTTATTGATGCCAAAAAAATTAGCCCAAATTTTGTGATCAGCGATGAAGCAAAAACACTTGCTGCTGTTCTTAAGGAAAGCTGTCCAAAAAGACGTAGCAGTCTCTGTGGTGTTGATTTCATCTTTCCCGGCATTACTTCAAATCTGGCACCAAGTAAAAGGGATCTCCAGGTGTCCAGCACAAGTGATCAAAAGTGATCAAAGCAGGCTAAGCAGACAATCACATTGAATAATTCTCACACAGCAAACCAGGAAGTAAAATGCACTGATTATCTTTCGCTTTCACTAAATATTATGGATTGAACATACATATGCACCTTAGACGCTGAAATATCCTAAACAAATTTTTTAAAAATCAAGTTAAGAAACTTGATTTTTTTTATTAGAATGAAAAAAAAACGACATTGCACAAATAAACCAGTTTGTCAGGGTCAGAGAGGTTCTTAAGGAGTAGTTATGACTTATTATGGATTGCCATTAAAAATCCAGTTACACCTGATTGATAAGATATACCGTTTTGGGAGGGCATTTAACAGTGATATTACAGTGTAAAAGGAGAAGTTCCCATAGTTCAGTGATTTCTAATTGATCGCAATCTGTTAGGACATTAACAGCACCCCTATGGAGAAGCACTGGATCACTAACTTTTGGATTTCTGCATTAACTGCATAGCTGTGGATACTAGAAGGTTCTGTCACTTTCAGAGGAATAATGACAGAGATCACCAAGAGATTTGCTGTCATTACTACCACAGAATCCAGGTCAATATTAAACTTGCCTTGGTCAAGCTTCTTTAGTGCCACCTACGGAAATGATTGGAGTATGAAAATGCACTTCTGACAACAATCTAACATGGGCAGTTGGAGTCTCAGGGCCCAATTTCCATACTGAAATGGATTCAGCACCTGAAACACATGGCACTCTGGGAATGCAGTGTTAGGTTTCAAAATGGCTCTGGTTGCTTTGTCAGAGTTAACAGGACAGTAAGGCCCATTTTGAGGCCTGACCCCCATTAATGACAGATAAATCTCCTGGAAACTTATTTATAATTGACTTACTGACCCATACTTGTACACTTAGCACTCTCAGTAGGAAAACTTGGGATTAGTGTACTTCACAAAACCAGTATTTGGAGTTGTTTTGTATTGTATTTCCCTAAATATCTGCTTTGCGCTCTGTCCCTTGTTCAAAATGTGCTGTTGGTGCTGTCACATCTTTTGTCCACATGATGGTGCCAGATGACAGAGAGGAGTTTTTCTCTGGTGTAATTAATTATCCCATTGTGCATAATATGTCTGTCAGCGTAAAAAATAATATGGGTTTTGAAAATACAGCTAAAGTATTGTTTATACCTAACAAGCAGGATGGTACCAGACTTCGGTGATACACTCTGTGTAGACACTGTTGAAGTAAACAAATTGTCCAAAGTTAAATGTTTGATCATTGCGCAAATAGGAACCTTTTAACATTTTTACCTCTCATGCAATTCCCCTACTTCACTCGATCATTACACCATGCAAAATGACAGCAGTCAGCAGGAGCAAATGTACTTCACAAGTACATTGCCCATTTAATAAACTAAGCATAAAGGTTCTGAGAATTTGAAAGTTTGGATGCAGTTCAGACTGACTGGCATCTTTTGGAGAGATGGAGAGGGAGCAAAAAGGATGAAGCAGATAGGAAGAAAACTGGTGATAAACAGAAATGTAAAGGAGGAAGAAAGAACAAAAGCAAAATATAAGGGCAAGGAGAGAAACAGATTGAGAAAGAGAATAGGAAGAGTAGAGACAACAGCTGCATGACATAGAGAAAAACTGTCAGTAGTATAAATATTTCACCTTCTGTAGTGTTTCTTGTAGATACAAAATTTAAATTTAACACACACAAAACTTATGCAGATGATTTTCTTGCAGTTCTTGCTCTTTTTGCAGTGTTTCACCCTTATGTGTGTACAGAAAAACTGGATAGATGTTAAACTAATACAGGGAAGGAGAATAATAGCCACATGGATATTGGAGTACTGATTTTAAATAGCTAATGTGGATTAATTCTACAAATTTATTTTGCCTTATTTTCAAATATTTAGTCACGAGTTCTAATTTACGAGCTGAATATGTTAGTTTGTAAATAATGTACTTCCATTGATCTAATGGGTCTCCGCAGACATTTTGGCCGGATTTTCATGGAGGAGGCAGGGAAACTGCCAACTCCGTAGATCCGTCTGCTGTAAAAAGGCCCCCGGCTGCCATATTTTCATTCCAGGGAGGGGGAGCTAGATGGAGTTGGGTCCACCAGCTCTGGAGGCAGTCCCAAGGTGGCAATGGAGATGGGCGGATGTCCAGACCAGCAGGGTAGAAGGTCTGCCTCCACTTACTGAGACATCAGCCCTTTTTTAATGATGATTACCAGGCCCTCAATCCCTCACCCTTCACGTCCTCACTTCTTCAACCACCCCACATGCCCCATCTCCCCCTCCATGCCCCCCGTGCACCTCATTCACCCCCCCCATGCCCTTCATGCCCCAGTGTCCCCTCTATGCTCCCTATGTCTCATCCATAGCCAATCATCCAGTATCTACTATGAGCAGCCCTCAGGAACCATTAAAGAAAAACTTCTAACAATCCAAAAGAATTCTCATTCCAATACATTTCATACTGAAAAAAATCATTCAAGAAAGGCATTCAAAAATATAAATCTCCTCAATCTGTTGCAAAAACAAGCAAACATATTCAGAAACTACATAAAAGACAGATAATCCTTTAATAACCTCTTAAATCTGTTATTAAAACTACCTACACAGCCGCTGCTGAGATAAGTGGTTCTGTAGGTTTTGGAACTCAGCCAAGCATTCGTAATGGCCAGAGCTGTCAAAATAGCTACAGCTACAGACAATGAAGCCTGTTGAAGCTGAAAAATATATGTCCCCATTTCTTCTAAACTATATCAGACAGATTATCAATCAATGCACCCCAGGTGTCTTTTTATTCCCTAAGGGAAGTTAAAGGTTGTTTTTGTTTTTCAAATTGAAATGGATGTGGAGATTTAAATCACTTCATAGCTAGGCTCTAAGGACTGTGTTTTTGCAGAGTTTCAGAAATTCTGCAGACCTTACAAAATAGCGGGCAGGGCCCAGATTTGGAGGTCCCACCCCCATTTCCAGCAGATCCCATTTTTGTCGGTAGGGGAAAGGGGACAGGGTGACTCACACATGAGGGAAACCCAAACTCAGCAGGGCCCATTTGAACTCAATGTTGAGTTCAAACCGCCCCTATTTTCGCTGTATTGGGAGCCTTAATCTGCAGTGTGGGCTTTGCAAATTTTTAGAGTAGACGAAATGCTCTTGAAGGGTGGATAAGGTCTGTAGAACTGACAAGCTGTGAAATTATTTAAATCCACAGCCCTTTACAATTAAAACAAAATTTGGGTCTGCCCTGCTTTGGGCTATATTAGAGTGTGTAAGTTGGAGTTTGATGAGTGAGGGACTTTTAAGGGTTAATTTATATCTAAAGTGTAGTCTTTCTTTAATTTATCAATTAACTAAAAGTTGCTCTTTGGGCTGTGAGAAGGTGAGTTTTAGTCCATTTTACAGGGTCTGCTGCAGCTGCAGCTAGTTAATTAGATAACTGGTTTAAACAGGATTTTAGAAGCTAGATTCAGAAAGCATAAAAGCAGTCTATCTACAGAATTGCTTTGTCTGCCCTGGAGTGCTGCTTTGGACTGCATTAGAGCGCTTAAGTTGGAGTTTGGTAAGTGAGGGAATTCAGTGAAGAGGAAAAGAGGTGGTCTTTTCATTTTCTACCTTTACTCAGAAAGAAGAGCAGCGACCTTAGTAAGTAGGACCTGGTGAGTATTTCTACTGCCCTTAATATTTCCTAAACTAGAGCAAGTAAAAGTAAAGGGAGTAATTTAAGGGTAAGTCATGGCAGGGCAGCTCGGCCACATGGAGTGCTCTTCCTGTGCAATATGGGAAGTAAGGGACACTTCCAGTGCCCAGAATGACTACGTGTGCAGGAGGTGTCTCCAGCTCCAGCAACGTGAAATCCGCATTTTGGAGCAGCTGCTGGACTCATTGTGTAGCATCTGCAAGGATGAGATCTTCGTGGATAGCATGTACAGTGAAGTGGTAACACCGCAGGTAAAGAGTGCACTGGCAGAAAGGGAATGGGTGACTGCCAGGCAGAGTAAAAGCACTAGGCAGATAGTGCAGGAGTCCCCTGGGTCCATCTTCTTCTCTAATAGATTTTCAGTTTTGTATACTGCTGGTGGAGATGTTTTCTCAGGAGAATGCAGCAAGAGCCAAGTCCATGACAACATGAGTGGCGCAGCTGCACGGGTGGGGGGGAGGGGGAGGGGAGAGAAAAAAGATTGGGAGAGAAATAGTGATAGGGGATTCTATCGTAAGGGGAACTAATAGACTTTTCTGCGGCCGCAGACTTGACACCAGGATGGTATGTTGCCTCCTTGGTGCCAGCATCAAGGATGTCACAGAGCAGCTGCAGGACATTCTGAAGAAGCAGGGTGAACAGCCCAAGGTTGTGGTCCATATCGGTACCAGCAACATAGGTAAAAAGAGGAGTGAGATCCTGAAAGCAGAATATGGGGAGCTAGGAAATAAATTAAAAGGCAGTACCTCAAAGATAGTAATCTCAAGGTTACTCCCGGTGCCATTTGCTAGTGAGATCAAGAAGAGTAGACCAGATGAATGTGTGGCTGGAGAGATGGTGTAGGAGGGAGAGATTTAAATTCCTGAGGCACTGGGACTGATTCTGGGGAAAATGAGACCTCTATAAGCTGGATGGTTTGCATCCCTGTGGGACTGGGACCAATATCCTCACAGGGGTATTTGCTAGTCCTGTGGGGGAGGGTTTAAACTAGAGTGACTGGAGAATGGGAACCTGAACGGGGAGACACAAAAGATGGAAACAAAGATAGGAATGAAAGACAAAAAAGTAGAAAGCAAAAGTGGAAGGCAGAGGAAACAAGGGCTAGCAGCAAATAGGGCCATAGTCCAAAAAATGTGTAAAAATGTTAAAACGACAAGTTAAAAGGCACTATATCTGAATTCGTAGAGCATTCACAATATGGTTGTCAAATTAACAACGCAAACAGATGTAAACGGGTATAACATGATTGTGGTTATGGAGACATGGCTTGCAGGGTGACCAAGGCTGGGAACTGAATATCCAAGGGTACTCAATATTTAGGAAGGACAGGCAAAAAGAAAAAGAAGTTGGGGTGGCATTGTTAGTTAAGGATGAAATCAGTGCAATAGTGTGAGGATATTGGCTCAAAGTCTAGATGTAGAATCAGTCTGGGTGGAGCTAAGTGGCAACAAGGGGTGGAATACATTAGTGGGAGTTGTCTAGAAGCCTCCAAATAGTAGTGATAAGGTAGGAGATAGCATTAAACAGGAAATTAAAAATGCATGTAACAAAAATACTACAGTAATCATGGGTGACTTTAATCTACATGTAGACTGGGCAAACCAAATAATACGTGGTGGATGAATTCCTGGAGTGTGTATGAGATGATTTTTTGTGACCAGTACGTTGAGGATCCAACTAGGGAACAGGCTATCCTAGATTTGAGAAGGGCTTAATTAATAATCTTGTTGTGCCTTAGGGGAGAGTGACCATAACATGATCGAATTCTTCATTAGGATGGAAAGTGAAGTAGTCCGATCCAAAACTAGGATTCCAAATCTAAACAAAGGAAACTAAGGAGGTATGAAGGTGAGTTGGCTAAGAAAGATTGGGGGACTTCATTAACGGTGGATAGACAATGGCTAATATTTAAGGAATGAATGTGTGCATTGCAACAATTAAACTTTCCTTTCTGGCACAAACACACAACAGGAAAAGCGGCCCAACCATGGCTAACAAAAAAAAATTAAGGATAGTATTAGATCCAAAGAGGAGTCATATAAAGTTGCTAGAAAAAGTAGCAAGCCTGAGGATTTAGAGCAGTTTAGAATTCAGTAAAGGAGGACCAAGAGATTTATTGAGAGTATGACAATAAACTTGCAAGGAATATAAAAACAGACTGTCAAAGCTTCTATCAGTATGTTTTAAAAAAAAATTAGTAAGGACAAATGTAGGTCCCTTTGTCAAGAAGATGTAATAATTCTCATAATGTTATTGGAATTTATTGTAAAACAGAGCAATAGTGGGCTGTGTGTGTGTGTGAGAGAGAGAGAGAGATTTAATTGAATTAGAGGCAGCTTGTCTGGGTGCTTTAACCTAAAAAGAGAGGATAGGTTTGAAATGTTAATTAGATAAACATGGGGAAGTTTAAAAACATATGTATCAAGGGAATATCTGCATTTTGAAATAAACCAGATGAGATTGTTTTCAAAGGAGGGGTGAATTGTGTCACCTAGCCAGGTGAAGTTTAGAAACAGTGGCCAGAAATTTGCCCCCCGTTGTTGGGGGGGGGGCGGGGGGGGGGTGCGAACCCAATGAATGCCCCCATATGTCCCTACGTGAGTGCTCCCTCCAGGCAGGGGTGATTCCCTGAGTGGTTCCCTGCGCTCTTTTGCGCATGTACACAAAAGAGCGTGGAGATCTCCCTGAGGCAAGTCAGCTGCACGGCCACCGAACTGAATATCTGAATGATGTTGGGACACCTGCCCAATGTCACCACGCATCATTTTACGTGTCAGCGAGCGGGCCCCGCCCCTTGCTTGCCAACGGGAAAATGCTGCCCAGTGTGTTTATTTTTCCCAAAGATTACTGATAAAATTTAGTGCTATGAGAGGGTTTTATTATCAGGGAGATAAAGTCTGAAGACGTAGGGAAGAATTTTCCCGCTGTCGGGCAAGTGCAGGAGCAGGTGAGGGCAGGCACACCTCAGATCAGTACCCCTGATTGAGGGTGTGCCGCCATATTATGTGGGCAGGTCAATTAAGGCCTGCCCAGTGTGACACCCTCCAGGAAGCGCTATGCTCAGCCCTCAGTTCAGAGTGTGTTCTTTCACACACGCACACAAAAGAGCGCACTCATCTCCCTGAGGCTAAGTATTGTCACATGAGTTGGGACATGTCCATCACTTTCAGTGAAACCTTTATTAAATATTTTAAAACCCTCATGAAACCTCATCCCTCCTGTAGATGAGGTTTCATGCTTTTCCTGAAGCCCGCCAGGGCTCCCAGCCTGCCCACCAACCTTAAGATTGGACAGGCAGGTCCATTAATTACGTTAAGTACTTTTTAAATGGCCTCAATAGGCCGTTGATAGGTCGGCGGGCGCACAGCTGATTTGGCTGCACCTCCACCGACCTGAAAATGGAAATGACGTGGGGTGACATTGGGAGTTCCACCTGACATCATCCCACATTATTTTACACGTCGGCAGGTGTGCCCCGTCCCCCGCTCGCCAACCTCAATATCCTGCCCATAGTGAAACAATGTGTATTTGCATTCAAAGAGGTAGATATGTATAAAAAAGGAGCAAGGGCCGTGTGTAAGTGAAAGCTTTTTTAACGATCATACAAGTATGAAAAGCCTTCAGTATCTATGCCGCAAGCTGCTGTCTTCAGTGGACTGAAGTTAAGAAAACTCATTTGGAAGTTGACTTGTTCAGGGTATCATGTTTCTTTGCCTGGGTCTTTTAAAATCTATGTGTCTTACTGTTGCTTTAACAAAAGTGTAACCAGGAGTTAGATTGAGTAGGGGATATAGAAGTTATCATAGTAGTAATTTGTAGATCTGTGTATGTATTTAAAATTATTTCTTTTATTATTAAATGTTTAATCCAGTTTTATGAAAACCTGTAAGACTTGGTAGTCTTATTACTTCTGAATTCAAGGCACGCATTTCAAAGTTTATATAAATTGAAAGTTAGTTATGACAGTTGTTTCAAGTTTCCTACTGGGATTTGAACAGCTCAGCTTTTACCGTCTGCTGTGTCATAACATCCTTACAGCCTGAAATGTGAGAATTTATAACAGAGAACAAAGAAATGGCAGAGCAATTAAGAAACTACTTTAGCTCTGGCTTCATGGAGGAAGATACAAATAACTTCCCAGAAATGCTAGGGATCCAACAGTTTAGTGAGAAGGAGGAATTGAAGGAAATTAGTATTACTAAAAAATAGTGCTGGAGAAATTAATGAGACTGAAAGCCAATAAATCCCCAGGGCCCAATAATCAATATCCCAGGGTACCAAAGGAGGTGGCCATGGAAATAGTCGATGCGTTGATTGTCGTCTTCCAAAATTCTGTAGATTCTAGAACAGTCCTGGCTGATTGAAGGGTTGAAAATGTAACCACACTATTTAAAAAAGGAGGGAGTGAGAAAACAAGGAATTAAAGACAGATTAGCGTAACCTCAGTAGTAGGGAAAACACTAGGGTCCATTATAAAGAATGTGGAAACAGGACACTTAGAAAATATCAGTGGGATTAGGCAAAGACAACATGGATTTGTGAAAGGGAAATCATGTTTGACAAATCTACTGGACTTTTTTGAAGATATAACTAGTGGAACAGATAAGGGAGAACCACTGGATGTGACGTTTTGGATTTTCAGAAAGCTTTTCATAAAACCCCACTTAAGAGGTAAGTGTGCAAAATTAAAGCACATGAGTTTGGGGATCATTTACTGGCATGGATTGAGAATTGGTTAGCAGACAGGAATACTTTTCGGAGTGGCAGGCAGTGACAAGTGGGGTATCGCAGGCATCAGTGCTTGGACCCCAGCTATTTACAATGTATATCAATGATTTGGATGAGGGAACCAAATGTAATGTTTTTAAGTTTGCTGACGACACAAAACTTGGTGGGAATTTGAGTGGTGAGGAGGATGTTAAAGGGTTTCAAGGCAACTTAGACAAATTGAGTGAGTGGACAAATACATGACAGATGCAGTATAATATGGATAAGTGTGAAGTTTTCCACTTCACTAGGGAAAGCAGAATAGCAGAGTATTATTTAAATAGTGATAGATTGGGAAATGTTGATGTACAAAGGGACCTGGGTGTCCTTGTACACCAATCACTGAAAGCAAGCACGTAGGTGCACCAAGCAGTTAAGAAGGCAAATGATATGCTGGCCTTCATTGCAAGAGGACTTCAGTACAGGAGCAAGGATGTCTTAGTGCAGTTGTACAGGGCTTGGTGAGGCCATACCTGTAGTATTGTGTGCAGTTTTGGTCTCCTTACCTAAGGAAGTATATACTTGCCATAGCGGGAGTGCAGTGAAGGTTCACCAGACTGATTCCTGAGATGGCAGGACTGTCGTATGAGGAGAGATTGGGTCCACTAGGCCTGTATTCACTGGAGTTTAGAAGAATGAGAGGGGATCTCATTGAAACATATACATTTCTTAAAAATTAATTTGCAGGATATGGGTGTCGCCGGCTAGACCAGCATTTATTGCCCATCTCTAATTGCCCTTGAGAGGGTGGTGGTGACAGACTGTCCAGGGTTGGACAGACTGGATGAAAGGATGATGTTTCCTCTGGCTGTGGGGTCTAGAACGAGGGGTCACAGCATCAGGATACGGGGTAGGCCATTTAGGACTAAGATAAGCAGAAATTTTTTCACTCAGAGGGTGGCAAATCATGGATTTCTCTAACAAAGAAGGCTGTGGAGGCCAAGTCACTGAATATATTTATGAAGGAAATAGATAGATTTCTAGACTTTAAAGGCATCAAGGGATATGGGCAGAGTGCGGGAGTATGGCGTTGAGATAGAGGATCAGCCATGATCACATTGAATGGCAGAGCAGGCTCGAAGGGCTGAATGACCTACCCCTCCTATTTTCTATGGTCAGAATTTTCCGGCTGATGTGCGGATGGCGTAGCCCGCATTTCAGCGTGTAAAATGACGCGCGCAAACATGCCGACGTCAGCGCACGGCATCGCAATATTTCGGTCAGCGGGTGAGCTCAGCAGCAGGGCGTTCACCCGCCCTTAATTGAAGGGCTTGTTAAGCACCTTAACTTGCCAATCATGCACGATTTTGAGGGCCCGTGCGAACTTCAGGTCGGCACACAGGCCCAACAGGAAGATGAGTAGGAGATTATTTAAGAAAGCTTTTGCAATGTCGGGATATGTGGACTCGAGAGGTTGTTCATGTTTTTCACAAAGTAATAATTGATGAAAATGTTTAAAACATACCTGTGTGATTGTTAGTAGTTCTCATCAATGTTTTTGTGTAAAGTGAAAGCATTCTTTTTCGGCCTTGCAGCTTTCCGGAGGCCTCCATTTAGCCAGGTGCTATGGGTTCTGACCTCTCCAGTGGAGGCAGCTCCCCTGAGGAGGAAGGGAGGGATAGAATCAGGAGGAGGCCAGGACTGGACAGTCAGCCTCCAAGGGAGGCACCTTTGGGTGTCCAGGCACAGGTACAAGGGGCACAAGGCCAAGAGGTTGTTCAAGGTGCAACGGGCCACAGACAACGCCACTATCCTGCTGCCAGGGTATACAGGCTGCAAAGCAGCTCCCTCAATATGACTGAGGTGCAGTGCCGAAGGAGGCTCCAACTCTCAAGGAAGTCAGTCAACTATATCTGTCAGATGATTGGCCCTAACTGTGTGTTCGGACACCCCATGCCAGCGACTCTGAAGTGCACAGTTGCCCTCCACTTCTATGCCTCTGGCTCCTTCCAGGGCTCGGTGGGTGATCTTTGCAGTGTCTCCCAATCAGCTGTCCATACTTGTGTCAAGCAGACGCTCTGTTCAGACGGGTATCACTTTTATCCACTTCCGTTGTGACCACGCAAGTCAGGCACAGCGAGCCAGAGGTTTCACGGCTATTGCTGGCTTCCCTCACGTCCAGGGTGCTATAGATTGCACACGTGGCCATCAAGGCGCCAGCAGGTGAGCCCAGTGCCTTTGTCAACAGGAAGGACTTCCACTCCATGAACGTGCAGATAGTGTGCGATCAAAGGATGCAGATTTTACAAGTTTGTGCAAGATACCCAGGCAGCTCCCACGACACCTACATCCTCAGACACTCTCAGGTGCCGGGGCTCTTCAGTGCCTCGGCTTAGCTAGATGGTTGGCTGCTGGGTGACAAGGGCGAAGGTGGCTCATGACACTACTACGCCAATCCAAGAACAGAAGCTGAGCATCAGTACAATAGGAGCCACGGCACCCCAAGAGCTGTGGTGGAGAGAGCCATCGGTCGTCTTAAGATGCGGTCTGTTGCCTGGACCACTCAGGGGACGCACTCCAGTACCCCACAGATTGCATCTCTCTGATTGTGGTAGTCTGCTGCGCCCTGCACAATCTTGCGCTGGAAAGGGGGGATGCAATTGGTGATGAAGACCTTGACATCCTGGATGAGGCTGCACCTGATGAATCCAGTGGCTTAGAGGATGAGGAAGCACAGGGCGATGATGAGGGACAGAACGATGACCTGCAATTACACCAAGGAGGCAGGGACACCTGGGACAATTTAATCCAAAGAACCTTCAGCTAGCTCCACACAAATGGATCAGCAGGAGCAGCATTGCCTGGCACTTCCACGCGTGGCATTTAGGTGCTACCTCTTCCACCTGATCAGCTGCAAATAAGGGCTTAGTACAGAAACATCAATCTCCACTCTAACACTCATGATAATTATGTGAAAATGAAAAAAGCACCACAATGAAAAGACGCTCAGCGATGGTAACAAACGTGGACTTTATTCTGTCCATAATTAAAGCCGACATGATTATTTGACAATGTTCCAAAAAGGGCCTACACAAAACCACCTGTGACATACCCAGGGAGTGCCGAAGTTGCCTTATGTTTTCGTTTCCGGGTGCTACATCTAGGTGCTGCCCCATTGCTCGGAGTGGCTTGTGAGACAGCCTGCTGACTCTGCTGTCCTGTTGGACATGATGACCTTGGCGGGCGTCCTCTGGCCGGTGGAGCCTGTGATGGCCTTGCCTGGGAGGGAGTGGCCAGTTCCTGAACTGGCACCTCCCCAGTTGTCACAGCCTCAACGGAAACAATGTTGACTGGCAGAGGGGCAGAGGAGCTGCTGCCCTCATCTGGAGCACCATGAGAGGAGCTCGCAGTGACGGCAGGCAGCTGCTGCATCACCTGAGGTCCAAATCTACCTCCCTGCTCACCGCAGATGCGTGGGCACCGAGTGCCGGCACTTGGTGTCCACAACATCTCCCACAATGGAAAACACCACCTGTAGCCAGAACTGCTGTGAGGGCTTGCAGGCCACAGCGTAACCCAATCATATTTTGATTCATTTGGTGGAAGCTCCTCTCTGAGTGTCGCCAATCTCTTACTGAAGGAATCCTGATGCTCTGCCCTGAGGGCGGATTCTTCATGTGCGCTCTGCCTAGAATCCTCCATCGCAAAGAGCAACTGAACCATTCCCTCATGCAACCATGCCAGATGCAAATGCACTTCCTGCTGCCTTTCCTGCAGCTGCTGCAATGGGGACAACTCCAGAGGCACTTCATTAGTGCCAGACTCAGCATGTGCCTTGTCCCCTGCAGCCCTCCAGCTGCTGGCGCCATCGGCACTCTCTGCCCCTACCATCTTATCCAGTGATTGTGATGTGCCTTCTTCACTGTGACCCAAGACATTGGCCAATGGTAAAGTCCCCACCGAGGTGTGTGTGTCTGCGCTGGTGGCTGGCTGGCTGAAATATTGTGCTGCAAGTTGCACATGTTGCCCCTCAGGTGTGGAGAGGGGCTGCGGTGCAGACTTGTGGGTCACGCTGGTGGTGATGCTGAAATTAACAACAAGGACAGTGCATCAGTTACCATGCATTCACTTCATCCTTTCATCCCTTTACCGGACAACCTCATAAGTAGCTCACCCTTAAAGACCCTTAACCGAAGAACATTAGTGAGGTCCAAATGTGTCAAGACGGGCCCCAAGCATTAAACACACATGCAGACAGGCTGGTTAGATGGCCTCATGAATGGCACATGGCTTGTAAAGAACCAGAGGAGGGGGGAGAGTGCAGAGGTATCTGATGTGGATGCATTGTTGCCTGGATAGTTGCGCGGCTGAGGGAACATTTCTAACAGTTGTATCATTTTTCGCCAAACTCAGGAGATTGAGAGGTCATATTATTGCCGTTCATTCTGTAAGGAGGGGCATGGACTGGGTGGCCAGAATGCAACATTTCCCCTTGGTGCAGGGATGAGTAACTTGGTGGCATTCATCATGAGGTTCACAGCTAAGGTGCTGAGGATCTTCTGGACAAAGTAATGTGGGGTGCATTGGCTGAAAGGGTGCAGGAGGTCCCAAACCCCCGAAAATGGAATAAGTCTTTGGGTGTGCAGCGGCAATCCAATGGCATGTGAGACCATGGGGGTAGTGGTCACAAATGGGATAAGGTGACTTTGGAAGTGGGTGGAGAGGCTATTCCTCAAGGGAATGAGGTTCCCTCCTGTATGACCCAGGCGTCAGAATGCTTCAGTCAGCGAATGAGCATTGTTGCAGCATTAACGATTGCAGCAACCATCAGTGGTTTGGATGGTGGGCACAAGGAGTGGATGGGACTTTGAACCTCAAATACCTGCCTGCTGGACCCCAGCCTCGCCGCCCTGGCCTCCTGCCTCCTGCCCAGCACCATGGCTGCTCCTCGAATAGGGTGAGGCACTGGAGGAGGGCCCGCCCACAGAAAATGGCAGTGCGGCCCATTTCGCCAGCGGCAATTGGTCTCCCGCCCTCCGCCGAGTCGATTGGGCCAGTCCAACCGACAAACGTGAATTTCTGCCCTATGTTTCTAAAATAGCCTGTCGATGTCAGTGATAGGTTAAAAAAAACTCAGGTCGGGATTTTCCGACCTTGTTATGGCAGGACCCACGGCGGGAAATTTGGTGGCCCAGCCAAAAGCCCATTGACTTTCAGCGGGGCCAGATGATCCCAGTGGTAGGTGGGGCTAGAAAATCCCACCCTCTGTTCTGGCAGTTATAATAGCTGTTTGTTGACATTTGACATTGCACTAAGGGGTCTTTATGACTGCTTTGTCTGCTTTCCGCAGTCTATAATTATTGCAGTGGGGCAGGGGCGGAGGTGGTTGCTTTAAGTTCACTGTTTGATTAATAGCTAAAAGAGGTTATTAAAGGATTAGCTGTGTTAAATGTGTGGTAATGAATCTGAGTTTGTTTTTATAAGGGGTTAAGTATTGGAGGAGATGTAAATGTTTTGAATAGGCTCTCATGAATGGGATTTTTTTATTATAGTGAAGGATGTAATAGATATTTAGACATTTATTTCTTTTCCTGGCTCCTTAGGTTTGTCCACGGTGGATATTGGGTGAGTTGGAAAGGAGGGTGTAAGGGCCAAGAGTGGTGGGTAGGTTGATATGGGTTGGCATTCATTGGGATGGGAGCTATAAGGGGCAATGGTAGTAGATAGGTTGGCATAAGATTGCCATGGAGAGTCTGAGGGGCCATTGAGGGTGGGGGTGTGAATTCACATGGAGGGTTTGAGGGGCCCTTGGGAATAGGTGGGTGCCATGAGTTGACATGAGTTGGCATGTGTTATAACATGACAAATGATGTGTGCCAGGCAGACCAAATCCACAAGGGAAACTTGGTTGTGCCATCGTAATGGTTTTGCAATTTGTATTTATTATGAGATCCAAGCACTGAATTCAAAAGTAATAAGTCCACCAAGACCTTTAGAGATTTTAAAAATAAAATTAGATATTTATTAACAAAATATAAAAGATTTCAAGCATGTACATAAGACTACAAATTACTTACCACTATAATAGCTCCTAAAATTCCTAATTAACCTGAACCCCAGTTACATTCTCTTTAAGGCAATGGTCCAGAATAGATTCTAGGTTTAAAACAAACTCAGCAAGCTACTACAATATCCTGGACCGTGGAATTCCAAATGGCTTTTCCCCAACTTCAATTTTGTTATATAGCAGACTTATGCACAAATGCTGGAGGCTTCATTAAGTCTATTTCACACACTCCTGTTAGATCTTACATGGCTTCTGATACATAACATTTCATTCTCCTTTATATATGTTTCTCTCTTTTTAATATGTAAGTTCTGTTATTCCATATGTCTTTGAAACTGTATCTTCCTCATAATATTAAAACTTTCATGTTGCTAATATCGTCCGTAACCTTTGGGAAAAATAAACACGTTCCTTAGCCTTGCTTACCTAGTTAGTTATAAACAGACTAAAATCCATTTGAAATCCAAATCTCTTCATTTACCTAAGAATACAAATTCTCTTCACGCCTTACATGCTAAGCCAGCAGCCATGTTTACTCTTTAGCATGTCAAGCACCCAGCTTATTTTCATGATTTGAAACTTACAGTCTACTTTACTCCAAATGTAATTAAGTCACACAAAGCCCAATTATACTCTCCCCCCATAAACCTACTTCACAATAAGCCAGAAAAATGTTATGAAAATTATTATACTTTTATCACACATGGCTGAGGCATGGGGAGCAGGTGGGGAGTGATGGGGTGGGGAGTGAGTGGGTGTGAATGGTGAGGGATAGAGGGCCTAAAACATGAGCAAACAATTGGGGCGAAGCCCCAGAGAACTGAGGTCAGCCTTTTAACCAGCCCGCCTGGGCTGCCTCCAGTCAGCGTCTGGGGATGGCAGGCCAAAATCCACCCAACACCTGCCCCTATGTAAGGAAGATCCTGTCATATGGGGGGGGGGGGGCGCAGTTTCTCCCAAGGTGGGTGCGGCGAGCTGGGAAATTTCTCGATTCACGCTCCCTGCCTCAGGAGTGAAAATCCATGCCGGAAAGTGTTTTCTTCAGTTTTGAATGCATAAAATTGCGATGTGGATGTTTGGACTGATTACATCTGCAATGGAACTGGCAAGGGTGGGAGTACTGCTTGCGTGCAGACTTCCCGCACCCTTATCCCATGCCAGCAAAAATTGCCAGCAACAGGAATAGGGGAGGGAATCCCAGAATCGAGTCCCACCCACCATTTTTAAACTGCTCTCAATTGAGCAAGAATGTGGTTCTTTATGTCTGAATGCCAACCTGTAATGGACCATTATTTATTAATTTGTGAAGGTGTGAATGGGGTATATGCTAAGCATTGAAAAAAGTACAAGAGCTTACACCTTGTTATTTTGATTGCCATGTTTTTGTGTCCACTTTCTCAATTAAATAAATTCTTGTGTTCACATTTATAGTAGAAAGGCCTTACGTAAGTCATCTCTGGTCAAAGTGTAATTGCAGATTTGACGACTAGATGCTGGTATGTTATCTTCTCCTCATAAATTGCTAAAAGTACTTTTGAAAAAAAATTCATCTGCCATATTTTTCCAAGTATCTGAAATTTCTATTGTCCAAAGTAAGGTTCTAAAGAAAATATCAAAAAATAACCATGTCTTGCTCATAAATAAAATTTGTAGTTGCACCATATACACTGGTGTGAAAGATAAAAATTGCACAGTGCATAGAATAGACTCGGGGTCAATTTTTGGGGAATTCTCTGACACATTTCCACAGCAGTCAGAGGCAGTAAGAGCCCAGGACTCAGGCACTTGGAGGACTGCTGGAGAACAGCCAACTGCTGAGTCCAAGTCTGATGACGTGCCTCAAGAAACAACCATGTCAAACATACTGGAGATGCAAGGAAAAGTGGCAGAAAATCAGGTAGAGTTGCGAGAGGCAGTCAGCAGACTAGAGTGAACGATGGAGGAGTGCATATGTGTTCTGTCTGATGTTGTGGCTCTGACATGCGAGGGCCTCGATGTCTCCATGGGAAGGAGCACGGTACTCTAGAAGAGTTTGGTCCAGCAGATCCTGCCAGATTTGTGCTTGGACCTGCACTCTATCACTATAGGCATTGATGGGATCTATCAGTGACTAGGTGAGAGTGAGACAGGACACCTTGACCTCCCTCCAGGTGTTCCTTCTCCTCAAAGAGTCAGACAGAGGGCCTCAGGCATCTACAGTGGGGAGGACCAGCAGATGGATATCCCGGGGCCATCCCAGATAACTCTGAGACTGTCCAGTCAATCCCAGTCCCCTCTGCCTGTGACCCCATCACCTCCAGCTGTATAGGCCAAGGAGGGTGCAGCTGCGCCACAGCAAGATACCCAAAGCAGGCCAGGGCCCTCCAGCTCCCAACCCTCTAGAGGATGGCTGCTAAAGTCATCAAAAACTACAGGTCATTTCAGTCAGCAGGCTGCCTCCACATTGGCTGTGGATGTTGGGGAAACACCTAGATATAGCGGTAGGGTTAGAAAAATTAAGAAGCTTTAAAATCACTTCTGGGTCACGGGTGTTGAATAGTAAATTGTAAATATCATGCACCTTTGCTAAACATGTGCTGTTCATGAGAATAGTGTACTCATTTGCAAGCATCCTGCATATGCATCTATGTGCCCTCTCATTGCAAGGGTGATCCATGCTCGCAATTAGTGTTCACCTCCCTTTGTGAGCCTCACATTCATGTGACATGTAGCTGACTCACGATGCTTATTCCACCCTTGTGTTGTGTCAGAAAGATGTGTGAACCTCTTTACTGAAGTGTTTGCAAAATGCACTAGCAATCATACTGCTTACAAGACAGAGTTAGGTGCCCTCACTAGCCTGGGTTGGGTAACTGTAATTGTTCCTCCAAATGAGAAGGCTACCATCATTTGTAGTGCCAAAGCACAAGACCTGCAGCCATGGTGCTCTCTCCAAACATGCGCGCATCAGTGTCAGCAAAAAGCTTCTCATAAAGGTGGTGTCCACTGTATCAAGTCTTTTGACACAGCATCTGTGCTGTTGTGGCAACTATCACTTCCCAGAGTGCACCAATGGAGGTGTCGCCCTGGCCTTTCCAGTGAACAGGGCCTAGTGCATCATGACGTTTGACGGTGCAAGGCCGAACACTGAGATTGCTCTCGATGTTACTGGTTGCAAAGGCCTTTTGGTCCACAAGTATGGCAGTAAGGAACAGAAGGAATAGGGATGTGTACCTTAATCATCCTGGAATTGTGTGGCCAACAGTGTGTCATGGGTAAGCCTTTCATGTCATGTTTCTTCGAGGCATCCTCACATGGAAGCAGACTCTCATCTCCCAGTTCATGTTCCTGCCTATCCTGCTCTTCATCGTTTGAGGAGCTCTCAGCCTCCTCCATGCCTCCCTCTGGCAAGGGAACGCCATTTGAAGTTCCAGGTTGTGAAGGACGCAACACACCACGATGATTGAGGACACATCTCGGGAGAGTACTGCAGAGTGGTTCAAGCATCGGAAGTGCATCTTCAGGATGCCAGTGGTCTGCTCAATAATGGATTATGTTGCCTTATGCATCTCATTGTATCTCTGCTCCAAATGACTCAGAAGACGATGCAGTGGGGTCATGAGTCATTGTTTGAGTGGTACCCCTTAACTCCAAGCACCCAATCCTGTATTCACTGAGGTTCTTCGAATATGTAAGGCACCTGAGAGTGACTCAAGATGTATGAGTCTTGGCAACTCCCAGGGAACCTGGCACAAACATGCATGATATGCTTCTGATGATCACACACCAGTTGAACATTGATGGAGTGTAAGCCTTTCCTGTTAATGAACATTAGGGGCTGTTACTGTGGAGCTCTCAATACCACATGTGTGCAATCAATTGCATCCTGTACTCTAGGGAAGCCTGAGATAGCTGCAAACCCCAGAAATCTAG
Source organism: Carcharodon carcharias (assembly GCF_017639515.1). Taxonomy (NCBI): domain Eukaryota; kingdom Metazoa; phylum Chordata; class Chondrichthyes; order Lamniformes; family Lamnidae; genus Carcharodon; species Carcharodon carcharias. Next base: position 89,026,696 of record NC_054475.1, read on the forward strand.
CAGCCTGGCTAGCTTCATCGAGTGTGAATTTCACATAATGATGAGCCCTATGATAGAGGGCATCTGTCACCTCCTTGACACATTTATGCGTTGAGGACTGTGAGCTGCCGCATAAATCCCCTGTGGATCCCTGGAACGATCTGCAGGCCAAAAAATATAGTGCGGCGGTGACCTTCAGAGCCACTGGCAGGGAATGTCCTCAATATGGCCAGCATTGACCACAGGCTCCATTACTCAATCCTCCTTCTCCCTGGGGAATGATAGTTGCAAGAGACAGTGAACACTGGGCAGAAATAGTAGACACCCCGCTCGCACACAGAAGGACAATGTCATGCCACAGAGCTGGTCTTCAATAATAGCTTTTCGCTGATACAGCCTTGCAGCTGAGGCACACAGTCACATATCTAGGAGCCCATGATGCCTATCTTGACTGATGTGATGCTAGATTGGGAGGGGCGATGTGATTCTGGTGAGTGGTGTTTTTAATGAACATTCATGAGTTGGTAATACATGCAAATGGGGTTGCCGCCATGGATCAACAGAAAACCTGACCCGCCATCAGTCCACTATGAAGGTGATGAGGGGAAAGTTTCTAAATGCTTTCCGGCCGGCAAGTTTCAGATTTTTGACCTCTCCCCACATTTTCCAGTCCTGCCTGCCACAAAACCCGCTTCAGGCTGGAGAGAAAAATCCTGCCCATAATTACTACTACTATTACATACTAAATCGCCAGCCATCAATTCAACAGTGACGATTGAGCCGATATATATTAGTAGATCTCCTGTAGTATTACAAATGGCAAAGCAGAGAATATCTGTCTTTGTTGTCTCAATGTTGCAGTATCTTGCATCATTTACATTATAAGTGACTACAATTCAAAAACACTTAATTGATTGTGAAGCAATTTCAAAAGTCCTAAGGTATAAAAGGTGCTACATAAATGCAAACTCTTTCTTTTTCTTTTGTGTCTCCTGTTTTGCTTCTCTGCCTAACTCTGCTGGCTTCTCTCTCTCTCTCTCTCTCTCTCTCTCTCTCAAGTCGGAGATGATGGATTTACATAGTTTGGCATAATGTGTCAGGAAAAGGAGCCAACAGCTGCCCCTTAATAACTGCCGTCCAAGTCCCCCAAATCACTTGCCTTACTATTTCAGCACTGTACAATGCTTATTTTTCACTATCTGTGTCCATGTTGCATCTGCAAGTTTTAGAACAGTGCAAACAATCACAAGTTTTTATTGAATGATCTTACAAACCAGTAGTGTGAACAGAAAAATAAGCCTCTTCTGGAACAAGCATGGAATTGTTGTGACCTGTCACCTTTGATATTGTTCTCTTTTTGAATGCACAGCAGGAAACACAAGTAGGGCAATATTATATTAGGCAACACTTCAATTGTGACTTCAAGGTCACTCCCACCAGTACTCTCATGGATAGATGCATCTGTGACAGGTAGGTTGGTGAGAGTGAGATCAAGTCAGTTTTTCACTGTAGTTGGTTCACTCAGCCTCTGTCGCAGTCCCAGTCTGGTAGATGTCTTTCAGAACTTGACAGTTCAGTCAGTAGTCATATTGCCGAGTCACTCGTGGTGATGGGTATTGAAATTCCACATCCAATGTACATTCAGTGCCCTTGCTAGCCTCAGTGCTTCTTCCAAGTGTTGCTTAACATGAAGGAGCACTGATTCATCAGCTGAGGGAGGCAGTAGGTGGTAATAAGCAGAAGGTTTCCTTGACCATGTTTGACCGGATGCTATGAGACTGCATGGGGTCTGACGTCAATGTTGTAAACTCCCAGGTCAACTTCACCCTGTCTGTATACTACTGTGCTGCCGTCTCTGCTGGATCTGTCCTGGGTCTCTGGATTACTAGTCTTGTATCATTACCAATACACCAGCATTCTCACATGCTGCATATAAATGAGGGTCATCATTTGGGGGTGGGAGAGGCGGGGGTTGGTGTGGCGGTCCTTTGTTTGTCTGTGCTGTTTGGCCTGAAGAGGAGGAGAGAAGTGACTTGTGGTCTTTGTACAGCAAAGTCCAAGTATTTAGGGCTTCTGCATGTGATATATGTGCTGAGAGAGAAAGCAAAGTAAGATGTAAGCAGGTTGTGGATGTGTTGAATGAAAAGCAAGTAATTGGAATGTGAACTGAGGAACAAATATTGAGTCGTTTCTTATCTGAAATTGGTATCAGAATGCTATTGCCAATTGCTATGAAGGCATCATGCAAGAGTTGAATGCGTGGTTGGTTTGAGAATGAGAGGTGGTAAAGTGTGTCTTTGATTGGATATGTTGCAGGAGTGAGAATTGATTGGAGTGTTAGAGAGGAGGCTGAGCAAGTTCTTGCTCAGAAATGGAGAAATAGAGAGCCTTACTCACCTGTACTGGTTTTGTTAGATTTTTATGTGTTTCCTCTATTGAACACAAGTCCTAGAGATAATGCTCCTCTGCTATCTCTCTCCTGATCTTGGGTATGTAGGTCTTGACGACCTTATTCTGACTTTTGGGAAACAGAATGTCCCCTCTTTCCCTTATCTTTTCCACTAGTGACCTCCAGGAAGGCTTCAGAAAACCTAGAGACAGTTGCAGACCATCTTACAGCAGTTAATGAAATCTCCTTTTAACAAATGCTTCACATTTTACTGAGTCTCTAGAGACCTGACAGAAATTCTACCCACAAAATGGGTGATTAGTATCATCTTCTACATATGATTCCTAATCTTCAAAGCAATGTAGGCGAGTTCTGCTTCAGAACATGAGGGTTATTGTAAGGCAGTTACTAATGTGCTTTGAGAATGAGGGATAGAGTGTGAAACATGCCAAAGATGCTAACATTCTTAAATTGAATAATGCACAATAAAGACCATGTCAAAGAGAATATCAGGTGACTGGTTGACCACATGGAATTCCCTGATTGAAGTTTGAAGAAAACCAAACCTATTTTCAGTAGTGAATAGAACACGATCAGACAACATACATATGTTGTAAATTGATAAGCTAAATCCAAAGTAGTCATGAGATGTGAATGAGAATAATCCGTGCATGAGCCCAATTATCCAGGACATGTTCCCCAGAAAAGAGACAGAGCCAAAATGGGGAGGCAAAACAATACAAGTTAATTTGCAGAATTGTAATAAGAAGTCATTTGGCTCAATCCCAAAACAGATGTCTATTCTTTTCAAGTGTTTTCCAACATATTAATGCATATTAGACATTGGGGAGGAGGATGATTTAGAAAGGGGGTTTGAGGCATTAACCACTGCTAAGATCCAAGTAACTGTGTTTTAACTTCTAAATAGGCTGTTGTAAAAGATCAAAGATGTATAAAACTGAAAGCACCAAAATCTAATTTTATAAATGAGGAAATAGCTTGTATTTTCCTTTGGGAATCTTTCCAATTTCAGGAGATTCAGAGTGTTAGCAGGAGGAAAATTGCATAGGGTCTCCCCATCAAATCTTCACCACAACAAGACTTTCCTTTCCCAAGCTGGGGCCAGTGTTATGTAATTGCCATGACCTTGCCCCAAAACAAACAAACAAACACAGGCACGCACACGCGCGCGCACACACTCACACACACACACACACACACATATGACAGTGGGGTGTAGACTGTTTCCCACCCCTCCAACCCAATGATTACCAACTGGAAATAGCGCCTCATAGGTAATAGACATTGACCAGCGGCATTGTGGATTTAATGGCCCAAAGGGATTCAAAGCAAGCTGCAAGTATTTCTAAAGTGCATGTTAAATTAATTTAAATACATTTTAAATACTTTAATGTCAAGATAAGAGTTTTTAAAGTTTTTAAAGTTATTTAGAAAGTTTAACCTAGTGAGCTGGGCTTTGGAAACCAAAGGAATGTCCTCCAGGCCTCCCCATATTCTCCTGCTCTGAAACAGAAGAAAACCAGGTTGAAGAGGATTGTTACAGAAATGGCAGCTCTACAGGCATCACAGGCAGCCTTTGTTCCTGGAGTGCTGGTGCCCACAACTCATCTGTCGATCCAGAATGCTGTGAGCTACATTGTTACAGAGAATAAAACTACTTTTCTAGATCCTGCACCACTGAATTTTCCTTCTCCATTGCACCAGCCCTGCCCTCACCCCCTCCCCCACCCCACAAGGGGCAGGTTGTCCATAGCGGGTGCAAATAGCACTGGGAGTGCACCATGAACATATAATCAGTGTGCACTAAGGAAAGTTGAGTTGGTGTGGAAGGAGCTACACTAAATGGCAGAATGTAATTTTAATGCAAGTTTAGCACAAAATTCACCACTGAGGAAAATCTATTCAAGTATCTCTTATTTGGGGGTGGGAAGGAGTTAATGCAAAAACCTGCTAGTGGGATCATTGGACTTTAAGAGTTTTAAAATTTTTTAATGAATTATATTTTCTGTTTTTCTTTTTAAAGATATTCAGAAATTTTATGAAGTGACCTTAGTTGCTGCACTGAAACCGCCTGATCAAAACCTTGTAGCAAGCAATCTGTTTTCAGCTGAGGTGGGGAGGACATCAACCTTTACAAGCATTGAACTTCTCAGTCCAGAGGTGAGTGACTCAATTGGCTATACAAAAAGCAATAATATTGCAAATGCTGAAAATCTGAAACAAGGACATAAAATGCTGGAAACACTTAACTGGTCAGTCATCATCTGCGGAGAGAACAGATAGATTAAAATTTCAGGTATAAACACTTCATCAGAAATCAAATGGCTGTAGCTTTACATGATGTAAAAGAGGGAATAGGCTTCCACCTAGATTTTTAATAAAAATAAATCACAGAATCCAGTGTGTCTGCCATGATGCGTACAAAAATATTAAAAATGACAGACAGGAAAAGACCAGCCTTGGCCATAGTGCAAATAAGCATTGTGATCCTGAACACTCTTCACCCACTAGCAGCTACGTAATCTCTTGGCAGATGCAAAAAAAACAGGAGGTTTGGGGGGAAAATGGGAAATAGCTGTGCAATCTTCATTGTCAAACACAGCATCAAATTCTAGTAAAATTGGTGTATGAATATTCATGCCACACGCGTACCAGACAATGACTATCTTCCTTGACATACAACAGCATTACAATTGTTGAATTGCCCATCATCAAGCCCATGGGATCCAAGGCAATTTGGCAAATTGGATCCAGAATTGGCTGAGTGGCAGGAAGCAGAGGGTGATGGTCGAGGGGTGTTTTTGTGACTAGATGTTCAGTGGGGTTCCACAGGGATCGGTGTGGGGTCTCTTGCTATTTGTGGTATATATAAATGATTTAGACTTGAATGTAGGAGGGTTGATCAGTAAGTTCGCAGATGACACAAAAGTTGGTGGGGTGGTAAATCGTGAGGAAGATAGCCTTAGATTACAGGAGGTTATAGACGGGCTGGTCAGATAGGGTGATCAGTGACAAATGGAATTTAATCCGGATAAGTGTGAGATGATGCACTTGGGCAGGACAAACAAGGCACGGGAATACACAATGAATGGTAGGATCCTGGGAAGTACCGAGGATCAGAGGGACCTTGGTATGCATGTCCGCTGGTCCCTTAAGATAGCGGGACAGGTAGATAAGGTGGTTAAGAAGGTGTATGGGATACTTGCCTTTATTAGCCAAGACATGGAATACAAGAGGTTGTTTTGGAACTGTATAGAACGCTGGTTAGACCACAGCTAGGTTGTTGCATGCAGCTCTGGAATCCACATTGTAGGAAGGATGTGATTGCACTAGAGAGAGTGCAGACGAGATTTACCAGGATGTTGTCTGGGCTGGAGAGTTTTAGTTATGAGGAGAGATTGGACAGACTGGAGTTATTTTCCCTGGAGCAGAGGAGATTGAGGAGGGACATGATTGAGGTATATAAAATTATGAGGGGCATAGATTGGGTAGACAGGAAGGAACTTTTCCCCTTGGTGGAGGGATGAACAACCCGGGGACATAGATTTAAGGTAAGGGGCAGGAGGTTTAGAGAAGATGTGAGGAAGAATTTTTTCACCCAGAGGGTGGTGGGAATCTGGAATTCACTGCCTGAAAGGGTGATAGAGGCAGAAACCCTCATAACATTTAAGAAGTATTTGGATGTGCTCTGGCGATGCCATGGCATACAAGACTATGGGCCTAGTCTGGAAAATGGGATTAGAATAGTAAGGTAATTGTTTGACCGGCGCAGACTCCATGGGCTGAAGAGCCTTTTTCTGTGTTGTAAATCTCTATGACTCTTTGACTCTATCAACGTTAACCAGAAATTTCCTTGGACCAGCCATATCAGTACAATAGCTACAGGGGCATGTCAGAGGCTGGGAATTCTGCAGTGAGTAACTCACCTCTTGATTCCCCAAACCCTGTCCACAAAATCGACAAGGCATAAGCAAGGAGTACTCGCTAGTTGCTTGGATGAGTGCAGCTCCAGCAGTACTCAAGAAGCTCAACACCATCCAGAACAAAGCAGCCTGCTCATCAGCACCCCATCCATCAACTTAAACATTCACTCCCTCCACCATCAGTGCACAGTGGCAGCAGTGTTTAAATAGCAACTTGAGACTTAGGAGCAGGAATAGGTCATTCAGCACTTTGAGCCTGCTCTACTATTCAATAAGATCATGGTTGACCTGATTGTTGTCTCAACTCCACTTTCCTGTCTTTCCCCCTTAATCCTTGGCTCCCTTGTCTATCAAAAATCTATCCAACTAATTCTTAAATAAATTCAATCATCTAGCCTCCACTGCTTTCTGGGGAAAGGAATTCCACAGACTAACGACCTTCTGAGGGAAAAAAAAATCTCTTTATCTCCATCTTAAAAGGGAGACCTTTTATTCTTAAACTGTGTCCTGTGTCCTCCCAAAAGCCTCCCCGAAAAGAGGAAACATGCTTCTGGTAGCCACCTTATCAGGTCCCCTCGGGATCTTACATGTTTCAATAAGTTCACCTCTCATTCTTCTAAACTCCAATGGGTATAGCCCAACCTGTTCAATGTTTCTTCATAAATAAGCCCTTCATTCCAGGAATGAGTTGAGTGAACCTCCTTTGAACTACTTCTAATGTAATTATATACTTTTTCAAATGAGACCAAAACTGTACACAATATTCCATTTGTGGTCTCACCAAAGCTATGTACAGCTGTATTAAAACTTCACTACTTTTACATTCCATTCCCCTTGCAATAAACACCAAAATTCTATGTGCCTTCCTAATCACTTGCTATACCTACATACTAACTTCTTGTGATTCATGTACCAATACATTCAGATCCTATGGACCACTGAGTTCTGCATTCTCTCTTCATTTAAATAGTATACTGCTTTTCTACTCTTCCTGCCAAAGTAGACAAGTTCATATTTTCCCAATTGTACTCCATCTACCAAATTATTGCCCACTCACAACTTATTTATATCCCTTTTAGATTCTTTACCTTCTCTTTCCCACCTTTCCTACATATCTTGGTGTCATCGGCAAACTTAGCTACTATACGTTTGCTCCCCTCATCCAAGTCATTGATTATACGTTGCAAATAATTGAGGCCCCAATACTGATCCCTGTGGCACTCCACTAGTTAAAGCTTGTGAATCCGAAAATGACCCATTTATCCCTACTTTCTGCTTCCTCTTAGCTAACCAATCCTCTATTCATGCTAAAATGTTACCCCCTACACTATAAGCTCTTATTTTGTGTAACAAATTTTGATATGGCACTTTATCAAATGCCTTTTGGAAACCCAAGTACACCACATCTACAAGTTCCCCTTTTTCCAGGTTGCTTGTTACGTCTGCAAAGAATGTGAAGAAATTAGTTAAACATGATTTCCCTTTCAAAAAACCACATTGGCTCTGCCTCATCCAATTATAACTTTCTAACTGTCCTGCTATAACCTCCTTAATGCTGGATTCTAGTAATTTCCCAATGAGAGTTGTTAGGCTAACTGGCCTTTAGTATCCTGCTTTCTGCCTCTCTCCTTTCTTGAATAAAGGTGTTACATTTGCTATTTTCCAAACCCCTTCCATAATCTAAGAAATTTTGGAAGGTTATAACCAATGCCCCTATTATCTCTACAGCCACTTCTTTGAACACCCTAGGATGCAGGCCATCAGGTCCTGGGCACTTGTCAGCCTTTAGGTCTAATAGTTGTCCTGGGACCTTTTCCCTGCTGATAGTGATTGTTTTAAGTTCCTCCCTGCTGTTCACCTTTTTGATTTTCAACTATCTTTGGAAAACTTTCTAAATCTTCTACAGTGAAGACAGACACAAATACCAGTTCAACGCTTCCACCATTTTCTTGTTTTCCATTGTTAATTCCCCAGACTCTAGAGGACCAACACTTGCTTTAGTTACTCTTTTCCTTTTTAAAATACTTGTAGAAACTCTTACTATGTTTTTATATTTCTAGCTAGCTTTCTCGCATATTCTAATTTATCACTGCCGCAGAGTCAAAAACTCTCTTCCAGCAGCACTGTGGAGGTACCTACACAAGGTAGACTGCAGCAGTTTAAGAAGGCAGCTCACCACTACCTTCTCAAGGGCAATTTGGGATAGGGCAACAAATGTTTGCCTTGCCGTTGACACCCTCTTCCCATTAAAGAGTGAGAAAAGCCCCTGAAGCAGTATAAAAGGGCTCTCAGCTGCAACTCACTGGATCACAGCATCTTTTGTGGTTTCCAGCTGCCAGATAACAACTTAAGTACAATTATTGCCTTACATCCCTTTAGCTAGGTATCTCTTATTATGGGAGCCATTCTTGCTTCTGGATGGAGGAAGAGCAGCACCATCAGCTGTCAGTAAATGAGGTAGACCTAGGGGAAAGTGAGGAAGCAGCAGGTGAAGTTGGGACATATCAGAACCCATCCTTGGCAGCATTTCTCTCTTGACCAAAGCCACCAGAACAAAACAGATTAACTGGCCACTGATGTTTGGGATATTACTAGCACAACATTGTTAAGCACATCTACCTGCATGTCAGGCGTAGACTCCAAAAATCAGTAATTATGTGAAGCAAGTTGAGTTTTTTTTAAAAGTCATAAGACAATGGGTGGAATCGTCCCAGATTTTCACTAAATGCGGAGGTAATGGTGGCTTCTCACTCTGTACTGTCCCAAACACACTGCATTAATTATGCATTCCTGGGAAACATGCCATTTCCTTGGTGGGTGGGCTCTCATTTGCCAGCCACAGTATGTCTTGCCACTTCATCACACTGAGCACCATATTTAAAGTGCAGCCACGCACACACACCTCTCTGTGCTTCCATCCCATTACTGCTGCATGGAAAATATGGCCCCGAAAGGAGACTGCAGCCTCCAGGTTCAATGCCACGTTCCTCGAGCGCTTTTTGGACACAGTGGAAGGCCACTGTGATGTCTTCTACCCCGCTCTGGCCACAAGATGGGTAGCAACATCACAAAAACATCTTGGGAGGTGGTCGCAGTGGTAGTCAGAGCCAACGCCCTGCAAAAGAGGACAACCACACAGTGCCATAAGAGGATGAATGACCACCTCCGTTTTGCCAGGGTAAGTCACTATTCTCATCACTCTCAACTCGCACACTCACAAACCCATCACACATCCACAGGGCCCTCACTCACTGCCAGTTCAAGGGACATCACACACACCTTCATTGTCCTCATCCCGTCTATGGGACCACTCAACACCCACATATGCAGGCATGCTCATCATCTGGCCTGGCAGGCATCCTGCTTACACTCTCCATCTCTATTCATGCAGGACAAGCTGACACAGAACAAGAGTGAGAGGTTGCAGACTGGTAGAGGAATGCCTGAAATCAAGGTCCTCATGGACTTTTAAAACAGAGCCATCCAGCTGGCCAGCGAGGATCTGGACCATTCCTGTGCAGACGGTGAGGCTGGCGCTGCTCTACCAAGTAAGGATCCAGCAGTGCAACATCCACCAGGCAAACATGCTATAAATAATGAGCCCTGTTTCACAGGCCACTGCTATGCACTAATTATCTCTCCTTGCTTTCGCAGGCACACCTGGGAAATAACCAAGAGAATCTATGACCCAGGGCCTCCAATCAGGCCCCAAGGGAAGCTCAGAGGAGGAATCTGCTGAAACCCTCCCTGAAGATCCGTCACAGCACTCACCCACACCCTCCACCAGCGCAAAGACCCACACCTCGGTGAGACCTAGCTTTGGAGTAGCCTCAGGACCACAATCTGGTGAGTACATCACTTTCTGACCCACAGCAGGCCGTGGCAGGGACTGCCAGAAATTTTGCTGAGTCCAAGTGAGGTGATGAGCCACTGGACTCGGTCATATCACAATTGCTAGAGCTGCAAAGGCAAACTTGGGAACATGAGGAAGGGATGTCCGTTCCACTCCTCAGATTGCAAGGCACAATCGAAGAGTCCATCCACCTTCAGGCTGAGGTGATAGTGCCGACGTGCCAATGCACCGAGGTCAACACTGGTAGGATGGCAGCCACCATGGTGACCTTGGCCCAGGACGTCGCTCCTGCACTTCTGACCAGCTCAACTCCATCACTGATGCCATAGTTGGCCTCCAACAGTGTGTATGTGAGAGGGGTGCAGGGCAGCCCAATCCTCCTCTCCAAGGAGTCAGCCAGGGACCATCGGACACCCATAGGGAGGCGGATCAGCAGGTGCACACCCTGGGGCCATCCATCCAGGTGACTCTGGGAGTGTCCAGCCTCTCCGAATCCCCTCTTCTTGTGACCTCAGCAATCCAGCCCCACAGGCCGAGGAGGGTGCCACTGCCACATAGGCAGGACCCCGAAAGCAGGCCGGGGTCCTCCTGGGCTCAGCCCCCCAGAGGACGCCTGCCAAGGTTATTGTAGACAACAGGGCATAGCAGTCAGCAGGCTGCCTCCTCCTCTGCTGTGGATGCCTAGGGAGCACTAAGACGTAGCAACAGAGTTAGGAAAGTTAAGAAGATGTAGTTGCACAGGTGTTAATCACTTGTACATAGTGTTCACTATTGTTGATGAACTCCCAAGAATGTTTCCCTGCCTATGGCTCCTTGATCTGATGAGCAGTGTTCGTGCCGCTCAGATGTGAAACCTTTCTGTAGAAGGTAAAGACAGGTGGCTCAGTCCAGGGCCTCTTCCCTGTAGTCTGTGCAGCCTTCAGAACAAAGTGATGGTCCAGCCTCACACCCCCTGAATCTGTATTCGATGCCTGCACCTTGACGGTGTTTGTCATTGCTGCCAGAATGTTGTGGGCAGACGTCACAGAGTTCCATCATTCTCTCTGTGTGCTCTCAGCATCCTTAATCTCTCCAGCATCTGTGACCAGTGACATTGTGCTCCTGAAGGGGAAGGGTACTGAAGGCGGAAAAAGGATTAGGTGCTTTTAAAATTTCATGGCTGCGTCTCCATGATATGACCCTGATCACAGAGCGCAAGCGAGCTGTCCTTAGACAAACAGGAGTCTGGCATTCTCAGAGGCTGTGTGAAGATCTATGGAGTGTACTTACTGCATGTCATCATCCTCCTCCTGCAATCGAGCGACTATTAGGGCCTCCACTGCATTTCCATGGCAGGAGCATTATCACCGAGGATGTGTGCACTGCCATAAGGCAGACTGGAGTCAAACAATCATAGATGGCATCTCCTCACTGCATATTGTTATCATCCTCCACAAAACTAGCAACTATGAGGGCCTCCCAAACGCACCAGCCTCATCTGGACAGTGCGAGGGCCTCATCGCCATAATTGTCACCTTCGAGGACCACCTCACCCTCATTACTGTTGATGTCCTCCTCATCGGAGGAGTCCTCCAGCTCCTCCATCTCCTCCTCAGCCATCTCTCATGACAGTGCCATGTTGTAAAGGGCGCAGCAGGCAACAATGATGCGTGACACCCTCTGTGGACTATATTGTAGGGCTCCACCAGACCAGTCCAGGCACTGGAACTTCATTTTCAGAACCCGATGGTTTGCTCCACCAAGCTGTGAGTTGCAGCTTCAGCCTTGTTATACATTTGCTCTGCTGTAGTCTGAGGCCACCACACAGCGGTCATCAGCCATATCCTCTGCGGGTAGCCCTTGTCCCCGAGGAGCTAACCCTGCAGCGTCTGTGCATCCTGGAAGACGGCAGGGATCTGTGACCTACTGAGAATGTAGGAGTCCTGGACATTCCCAAGAAACAATACACAGACCTGCAGTATGCCCTTGTGGTGATCGCACACCAGCTACACATTCAGCGAATGGAAGCCCTCGCGTTTGGCATAGTTGACCCCTTGTTGCAACGGAGATCTGAGCGCCACGTGAGTGCAGTCGATCACACCCTGCACCTGTGGGAAACCAGAGGTCTGGGCAAATCCAATCGCCCTTGCATCCTGGCTCTCTTTGCCCCAGGCAAAATGCACAAAGTTGTATGCCCTTGCAAAGATGGCATCCATGACCTCATGGATGCATTTGTATTTGCAGGCTTGTGATATCCCACAGAGGGCACCTGTAACCCTGAAAGGAGCCACTGGTGTAAAAATTGAGTGCCATGGACTTTCACAGTCACTGGCATTGTCTGCTCTCCATGTCCCTGTGGCACCAAATCCTGCAGCAAGTGGCAGATGTGACCAACCAGTTCCTTAGACATGCGCAGCCTTCGGCGACACTGGTTCTTGGTCATCTGCAAGAATGAAAGGTGGCATCTATAGACCCTGGGTCTAACTAGTCAATGACCAACGATGGCTCGCTTTGGCTCTTCGGCAGCGTGTGCAGGAGCCCCAGCCTCCCCTTCTTCCTGAGGGTGCTGCTCCTCCTTCTGAGCTGCCAGGAGCCTCCATCGCTCTCTTCTCCATTGATCTCCGCTCTCTGTACGCCACGAGGCATACCGCTAGTTCACCATGCTCCTGATGTACACCTGCAGAATGAAAGAGAGAGACGTAAGGGTTACCTTGTGTGTATTAAGAACGTCTCTTGGTTAAGTCTGAAGGCCCCTTATCACATGCTGGAGAGTGCTGGCCACCATTTGGATGGCCAGAGTTTAGTGCGCTGCATTGCTGCCCGAAACCCCACCCACTTCCACCCCGCTCCACCTGACCGATGGCCGGCTGCCTTGCCCATCGTACTGCGTGCTGTGCTCTCAGCTCAGGCACACGTATTCTCCTGCACTGTAAGGCTGCACTGTTAGCTTGGATCATGGGGAGACTAGTCCAAACCAGGACGATGACATTGCAAGGGGCTGCGAGCACCTCCACCAGTGACTGCACATAAGGCCAGCTTTAGCAAGGAGATTGTACAACATGCCCAGTCATCCAATTGTTCAGCAGTCCACTGAAATGCTCATTAGTTTGCAGTCTTTGACCATGGGGGTGAAGAGCTCTGGAACACTTGGTGGCACTTTCATGTCTGCTTGAGGGCAAAGGAGCTCGAGGACCAACTCCACGCATGTCAATGTGGCTACATCTGAACTGTGTCAGCTGTAGAGGAATGTTCATTTTATACATGGTTTCCCTAATGTGTAGCCACTTCCCTCTCCTCCACCCCGCACGTTCTTGTGCACTACCTTCAACTGCAGGACAGCCCTTGCCCACACCCCCAACTTGCCTCAACCACAGGGCAGCCCTTGCCTTCCCCCGCTACCCCCCCCCCCCCCCCCCCCCCCCCCCCCACCAAGCCACCTCAACCACAGGACAGCCGTTGTCCCACGCCTCCAACACACCTCAACCTTGAAGTGTAACAGGTGACCTGGGCAAGAGCTGTGCAACGTTTCTGGGTACTTACCACCACGTTCCCCTCAAAGTGCAGCACACCTTTTATATGCTGTTGTGAAACTTGTACAGCATGTGGATGATTCTGGTGGGCTGGCCTTATAATGATACGTAGAAGTATTACAATGAGGTTCCCAATGTCCAGTGGTGGGAAACGCAGCCCACCATTGATGGGCAGAGTGGACGATCGCAAACTGGTTTCACGACCTCGTGAAACCAGTTTCTGGCCCTCTCGCCATATTGTCCACTCATGCCGCAAAGCACGCCCCAAGCACACCAGTAGGCATGGGCAATTCCACCCAATGTGTAAATACAAATTTTACTCTTATTTTTCTTGGATCACAGCTAGTGGATTCCTCCTAGCTCCCTATTAGATAGCGCAATAAGGCAATTAATCCCACGTTATGTGGAAGAAAACAGAGGAAAGATAGATTATTCAATTTGATGTTTAGCAATTGTTCCTGAAGCTAAATTGAGCTTTGCATGAATGAGTTCTCAATGTGGTGCTCAATAAGAAGTAATGCTAGCTAGGGACATGGCTTTACAATCATAGGAGTACAGGATCTTAGAGTTACACCACGTATTACATGAATGGTGTGGACTGGTCCATTATTAATTTCTTAAGTATGCTGTTTTCAGTTGCATTTATCTGTAATGTCAGGTTTTTCGATGATGCTGTCTGCAGAGGAATAAACAGTGTTCTAAACTTATGATATTTTTAGATTGTTTCAAATAATTGGTTCAATATTTAAGGCAATTAAGCAAATAGCTAGAAAAAACCCCACTTTAGGTTAATTTCTGCGTGGTGTTGTATTCTCATCATCAGAACAATTGTGGTGAAAATGCTTGAACTGTACCCTAAACCATTCTAATTTGATGATAGATTTCCCACTCCTGTCACCCTGGGCTGCAGAGTTATGGATCTAATGTTATATTTGAAGATTCATGGTTAGGACATAAGTTGTGACCTGCAGCTAATGTGGCTGTAACAAGATTTTCCCTTTGGGTCCAATTCACATTGGATAGTCAAAGCATAAAAGCATTGTCAGATGTTCAGTTGTAAAATATAAATAGCAGGTGAGTAATGGAGAGAGCCTACAATGTCTTTCTGTCATATCGCTTTTGGTTTTGGGCAAAGAGCACCCAGCCACAGTTTGCCTAACCTCTTGCATATGCAACTGCAGTGAGCTGTCATCACAGGAACTTTACCATAAAGATTAACTAGGTAAATGTGATAACTTTTGTGAAGCTTCAATTTTAAGTATTTTGTACAAATCAGTATGCAGCAGAACTGAGGAGATTTCAGGGTTGGGAGCCGGAGGATTCTTTTCGATGTGAGTTTTGCATTTTTGTAAATTTAGGGACATGTTAGCCATGGTAACACATGCCTCTGCATTTACCAGGAATGATCACAAGTTAGCCTTCAGCCTGGACCAACAACATACAAATCTGCCAGTAATGTTTATGGTCTGTCACCAAAGTGATGGTACAAATTATGATTTGGACAATTCTGATTTAGATGGAAATGATTTGTTAATGATTAACGGTTACAAAGGCTGAAAGACAGACCATTGATTTAATAGATTTTCTATTAAATTGCTCTGTTGGTAAATCTTTAGATTCATCAAGATGAGGAACTGGAGAAAGAAATGTTTATGTCTATTTAGTTTGAGCAAGAAGCATTCCAAACTTGAGTAAAGTTCCCTCCATTCTGCCTAAAAATAAGCAATGACTTTTGATAAAGTCATTCTTGTTAAACCACTGCAGTCCATGTTGGTACACCCACAGTGCTGTGAAAAAGGGATTTTCAGGATTTTGACCCAACAACATTGAAGGAATGGTGATTCAGAGTGGAACATTCCAGGCCCACCTCGTGTGTGAAGCTTGGTGAGCAAGGGAACTTAATTTAGAGGGAGACCAAAAATCAATTTCCTGATGCAGGATGAACTTTTGAATTAAGTCCTCGGAACTTTAGAGGCAGGTTGAGCTTCCCTAAAATGTGTCAGGAAAACCTTTTGCATACATTTGCATGCCGTGCATGCTCATTAAAAGGCTAGCTCACCAGAATTAAGTGCCCTCTCTAAATTAAGTTCCCGCCGCTGAGAAATTTGTGCGTTCACATTTATGACTGCATGAAAGTGCACCTGACAAGGCAGACTTCTTCCTGGACTTTGGAGTGAGCAGCCACTGCTTTGGCCTTCTTGGGGACCATTCTTGTTAACCTCTTGATTGAGATTGGTTGCTGGTAATCCAAGCTGCACAAAGGCTGGGCAAGGGAAGCAGGATTAGAGGGGAAGGATGGATTGAAGGCTGGAGAAGGAAGACAGGATTAAGTGGGAAGGGGAGGAGGGTGTCTGGGGAAGAAAGCCAGACTTACTGGGGCTCGTCAAGAGGATGTCCAGGGAAGAAAGCCAGATGTTACTGGGGAAGGAAGCCAGATGTTACCAGGGCATGTTAGGAGGGTATTCGGGAAAGAAAGCCAGACTTGACTGGGGCTTGTTAGGAGGGTAAGCGTGTCACACAAGCCTTGGTCCTGTAATAAGGCAGTGGATGGGCTTTCTGGGTAGTGAGCATCTTACAGAGATGGGTCCAAAGGGCAGGGCCGGTGATCTCAAGATTTTCCTCATAGGGATTTGAATGAGGGTACTGGGAGGCAGAGAGTTCTGTTACTCAGAGTGGGGAGTTGTTCAGATAGGGTGGAACTGTTAAGGTCATGGCCGGGTAATGGATGGCTTCACGGGGGAGCAGGTGGCGAGAGGCAGGATACAGCTGGCTTTGAAAACGAGAGGGGTCAGGAGGGGCATGGGCAGGTCAACGGTTATGGGCTCAGCGGGGAGAATAGGAATGTCCACATAGATAATAATAATAGGATCCAGGGTAATGGGAGGAGGCTAAAGGCTTACAGGAGGGAGACAAGGCGGTGATTGTATAGGAAGATGGGGGAATTTGGTGGGTAACAGGGGGAGGGTAGAGGTGTTTGACATGCTGGAAAACCTCACATGCACCATGCTAAAACTCTCAAGGTTGTTGCGCAGTTCATAAAACCTCTCAAGCATTTGATATGGGGGGTGTCTCTTTCTGGGCGGGAGCTGTTAATGCCTCAGTTTTTGGGCTGAGCAAAGGGGCATGCTATTAATTTTAAGCCCACTCCATGGAGAACTAGGCTCAATTGAGTTCTGCTCTCGAGGTTCCAATGCCCAATAAACCAGCATTGCCCCATGACTAATGGATCGCATTCCAGCAAGACCGCATCAAGATCTGGAGTTACTGTACATTGTGTGCTGACTGGCATCTGCTGCTGTCAGAGGCAGGGATGAAGGGAGGGAGGGACGGAGGTGGATGCCTCCAAGGGGTACAGGTGGTGGACGGCAGCAAACACCCAACTCCAAACCTGCATCTTTTCTAGTGAATGGTCAAGGCTGACAAGGGCTTATGTGGTAAATCTTTCTATGATGCCAAGGCTATAGTCTCAGAGTTTTGAGAGTGATGGAGGCAAGCTGAATAGTGTCTGAAGGATGGTTCTCATACATGGCTGTCATTACCCCAGTCAATGTGCAATGTCTCCATGCACAATCATGTATGAATAGGAGGAACACCCATCTGTGATCCTACAAGATGTCCTCCACCAGGAAGTGGTGGGGTGGGGTTACTATGTCTATACAGATGCCAGGCACAGGGCATAGCATTGGCTTAAATGCTCAGAGGTGGAGGTGAGCATACAAAGAATATGCTGAATAGAGGATCACTGCAATTTGTTCATGGATAGATGGTGTAGGCTCCAGGGAGCCCTGCCTTTCTACTGGCTCTTGTCCAGATGAGAGGGTACCGGTGCAAGTTAGCCCAGGGCCAGACACAGCAAAGGCCAGAGCAGCAAAAGGCAGCGGAGCCTCAAGAAGGTGAGGATTCTGGCGACCAGAGGCCTGTGCGACAGCGAGCATTAGCCTGAACTCGGGATATTGCAGGTGGTGCAACTACCTGCAGATGAGCAAAGTAAGGCTGACGTTAAGTAGTGTAATTTAATTCAGTTGTCATTAATCAAGGTACATGAGAGAAAATTATAATGTGTGCTACAAATAAGGAATCACGGCTTTCCAGCCAGCAGAGGATTGAAAACCAAATAGTCAAGGATAACCATAGGCAGCTCGCTCTGTCTGGAATCTGTTAGCTATCAGATTGTCACAGGCCTGTCTGATGTGTCGTACCCTTGTAATGGCCTCTGTAAGTGCCTCCGTGACACCCTGGCCCTCGTCATCACTATCCCCTTCAGCGTCTTCATTGTTGGAGGAGACATTCCAGCCCTCCATGTTTCCCTCTTCAAAGACACTTCTTCTTTGTTGCACGAGGTTGTGCAGGGCGCAGCAGACAATGATGATCTGGGACACTCTCTGTGGGGAGTATTGGAGTGCCCTGCCTGAGTGGTCCAGACATCTGAACCTCATCTTTTGCCTGCACAGTGGTGGCCCTTGTGGAGGCATGTGCAACATTGTACCTCTCCTCGGCGGCACCCTTGGAGCATCCCTGGGATGAAGCCCCAGGCTGCCTTGCTTGCACCCCTCCTCCCTGTTGGTGCACAATGGCATCTCCCTCGCTCCTTAAGGAGATGGGGCACCTGGAGGGAGGTCAAGGTGCCCCGACCGCCTCTCACCTAGCCACTGCTACACTGCCGCCATGGCTAGAGTGACAGAATGCAGGTATGTGCGCAAAACAGCAGCCACTGTGTTTTCTGCTGCACCTAAGTCTCCAAAGTGGCTGCCACCCTTTCCATGAAGGCAGCAAAGCACTTGAATGCCATAGCCATGACAACAGATGTCGTGGACAGACTCTTTCAGATTTTGGTCATGGCCACCAACATCCTTGCTTGATGTTCCCCTGCCTGTCACTGCATATCCAATATGTCCCTCATGGCCAGGTCCAGAGGCTTGTCACCTGCATGGGGCTGAGCAGCGGCCTGGTTTTTAACGGTCCTCTGAGTGTTAAAGACCTCAGCTGTCACTTCTTCCATCAGGCGTGGACCCATGTTTGTGAGGTGCTCACCAGACTGTGACACCAAGCCTACTCTAGAACGAGCACCCACGAAGAAGAATGTCTTTGTGTTGATGGAAGGTGCAGGTGAACACCTTAAAGGTGTATCCTCTGAGGCTTCTGAGGCATCATCCTCAGAGGTGGGGTTGGAGATGGAGCTGGTGGGTCACCTGGGTCATTTCCCTGCTGCCCTCTTTTGCTGGTACCTGGAATGGAGAAGAGAAAGATTTAGTGGATGCCTAGGTAGGCTCCCTTTTCAAGACAATGTCTTTCTCTGTTGTCACAGCTGACAACTCCATACTGCAGGCATCTTCATTGGCCACCGGCCTTTGGTATGCAAGGTCCCGGTCCTCCCCAGCTAGTTTGGCGGCCTCCTCTTCAAAGGTGTTGAGCATTGTGACGTCTGGTATGCCATTGCCAGTCTTGGCCCCCTCCCCCGGTTTTGTGCGTTTTTGCCCTGCAGGAAGACAGAAGGGTTGATTGTCATCCCTTTGGGTGCATGAGCAGTTTAGGAGCATGCATGGCTATGGCAGCTCCAGAGTCCTCCCCAGTAAATGATTAATAAGCAGGATGTCCTGCAACTGATAAAAAAGGAGAGCATGAAGTGGCTGTCACATATTCAGTGCAGATGTCCCATCTACTGCTGAGTCCCAAACTCCTGTTTGATAGCCCTCTGCACTTGCACACTTACACTACCTGATGACGTTATGTGCGTAACTTTGAAGTGAGTAGACTGTGCCAGTTACACTTACAGAGTGCATCAGATCATTCATCCTTTCTCTGCACTGCTGGGCAATGCTCTTGTGGGTCCCACGGGCGCTAACCTGTGCTGCGACCTCCGCCCAGGCCGCTGTGATCAGACAGGAGGGCTTCCTGCTTCCATCTCGGAACTGGGCCTCCTGTCTTTCCTGGACAGCCTGGAGGAGAACCTGCAGGGAGACATCGCTGAACCATAGGTTGTCTGTTGCCTGTTGTCTGCTCTGGGACATTGTGGAGGAATAATCTGGAGCTCCTGGCTTGTGGTGAGTGAATAACTGTCTGGGTGCCCTTTAAATATGACACCAGGACCTTCGATGCCACGAGGTAAGGATGGGGACGGCGACAACCTGCCCACCTTAGCTGCATGAGTCACTGAGCTCCTAACACATGCATGTGTAATGAGCTGACCAGTGCGAGATCGTTTGTGAACAGCCATTGCGCTCTCAAACAGAAGTCACTCTCATCTTAGCTCCTGCCACCCAACTTATACTCCAGAATGGGAGATCCTGCCCTCAATTCCAAGTCAGGATGGTGGGTGTGTGAGTTGGAGGGGAACTTGCAGGCGGCGGTGTTACCATGTATCAGTTGCCCTTGTCTTCCTAGGTTTGGAAGGTATTGTCAAAGGAGGCTTGATGCAGTGCATCTTGAAGATGGTACACATGGCTGCCACTATGCGTTGATTGTGGGGGAGTGAATGTTTAAGGGGTGGATGGAATGCCAATCAAGCAGGCTACTTTTCCCTGCATAGTGTCAAGCTTCTTGAGTTTTGTTGGAGCTGCACTCATCCAGGCAAGTGGAGAGTATTCCATTACTTCTGACCTGTGGCTTGTAGATGATGAACAGGCTTTGGGAACTCATCTCAGAATTCCCAGTCTCTGACCTGTTCTTATAACCACAGTATTTTTTTAGCTGGTCCAGTCAGTTCTGGTCAAAGGGGCTCCTGCAGTGATGCCCTGCGGCTGAGAAGATTGGCCTCCAATGTAACCATCTTTCTTTGTGAAAGGTATGGCTTCAATCAGTGGAGAGTTTTCGCCTGATTGCAACCTTAGTAGAACAGCCCATACTGCGAGGGAAAACTGCTGTCACCCTTGTGACCCTCATATTGAGCCTTTCAATGGACTGACGTTTGTGCAAAGTTGTGGGCAGTGTTGTCCTGTGAATCACACCACATGGAAAGTAGGTTGAGACTGTGCCAAACTCATGTCATGCGCGACCCTTACAGTTGACAGAAGGAACAGACTTTCATCTAATGAGTCACACACATAGGTAAGTAGAAGGCGCAATAGCTGTCAGTGGTGCTTATCATAATTGGTAGCCAGAGAAATGTTATGAACATGAACAATGTTAGTAAAACAGCTCCAGAAATCTAAAAGCAAAAAACTGCGGATGCTGGAAATCCAAAACAAAAACAGAAACAGAAATACCTGGAAAAACTCAGCAGGTCTGGCAGCATCGGCGGAGGAGAGCACAGTTGATGTTTCGAATCCTCATGACTCTGTTCTGTTGAAGGGTCATGAGGACTCGAAACGTCAACTGTGCTCTCCTCCGCCCATGCTGCCAGACCTGCTGAGTTTTTCCAGGTATTTCTAGCTCCAGAATTCTTTTTTGGCCCAAATGATTCTGTAGATGTGTTTAACAATGGGGAGGTGCAAAATATTGAATCTAAATGGATAAGCAGTATTATTTAGTACATAATCATTGTGGATGAATTTTGTTGCCAGAAATGATTGTATTGTTCTGTGCTTTTCTATTCAATTTATTTATACAGATTTGACCAGTAATACAATATTGAAATAATTGTTAGTTTTCCTTAAGTATCAACAATGCATTGCTGTTCATAGAATATTTGGAAAAGGGGAAACATGGCAAAAGATGGAAAATTATAAAAAATATAGAACTGAACTTTTCAATGTTCTTTTTGGCAGTGTTTTTAAGAGGATGTCTAGATAAGCTGTTATATAGTAACAGCACAGAGGGCTGCTTATTAGGTATTTAATAGATTGCAAATTGGCAAAGGCTTCAGGATTTTTCTTTATTTATTGATTTATTGTGCCTGCTATTGGGGTTATCAAACCAATGGCTCGTTGATATGATATTGTATATTTGTATTTTTTTATTTTTTGAAATTATTTTGTCAGTGGGATGTATAATCCATTCTTTATGTATCTTAAACAAATTAGAAATATCTGTTAATATCTGTTATCCAATCAATGTAACTAATTTCAAACTAAAATTGGAAAATGTTCAACTATTTTACAGTTACCAATCAAGGAAGGCTGGGAACAATCTCAGTGCTCTGGTATTCCCAAGCTACTACTGTGATGTTCAACTCAATCTGGAAGTTATAAAAGCTTAGATAATGTAGTAGTGTATAAAGTTTGCATGCTGTATTGATAATATGGGAAAATTAAATGATATTAAGCACAAATCAGTTCGTATTGCACATACTGAAATCCACATGTATGGAGTTCACATATAACTCAATCCTACCTTAAATATTTTTAAAAAGTAAAGCCTGATTTTAGTACTGATATAGTTTAGTGATTCTAGGGGCAGAATTTTGGCCTCATCGGGTGGGCTCAGTAGGGGTGAGCAGGAACGGTTGGGAAACCGATTTAGGGCCACCCAACGTGAACCGTGTACTGCTGCGGTCAGTGCTGCCTATGTGAGGGGGAGGAGGAGGGCTAGCAGGGAACTTCGTGCATGCAAATGGGTGCACGCAGGAAGAACTCCTGAGGCACAGAGCTGCCTCGAGGAGATGAAGATTTTAAAAATTAAAAGTAAAGAATTTTAAAATGTTAAAGAACATGTCCCCTCATGTGACTCTGTCCTATTTGTGTGTATGTATGTCACTGAATATTTAGAAGAGACTAGGCATCATGCTTATCGTAAGAATGTTGAAGGGTCCTGCAGCCAATTGCATTCTCGACATATCACTGCGGAACTCTGCAGTTACTCTTCAGGGGAATGCCTCTTAAGCTGTAAACATGATCAGAAGCTCTGTTTCTTAATGCTAGAGAGTATTGTCTTGAGCCAAACCCTCTGAAACAGCAATGGGAACAATACTAGAGTTAATTAGCATCCAAGGGGTCAATTCTAACCTAGAGTGGCTTTTGGACATGCAGATTGGTGAGGTGAGAGTGGAATACATTCGTTAGCCTGAGTTTCAGATCC
Source organism: Carcharodon carcharias (assembly GCF_017639515.1). Taxonomy (NCBI): domain Eukaryota; kingdom Metazoa; phylum Chordata; class Chondrichthyes; order Lamniformes; family Lamnidae; genus Carcharodon; species Carcharodon carcharias. The sequence continues at coordinate 89,049,322 of NC_054475.1, forward strand.
GGGGTATTTTATCTTCTGGGCCTCATTTAAATGCTGCTGGTCCACCAATTGGGAAGAGGGTGCAGAGCAGCTGTTTTTGGCATCCATTGGTTTTTGGTAAGTGGCAAGGAGGAGTTCTTGTTAGGGTGTTTCAGGAAGGAAGTTGGAAGAGATTCCAGGCAAATGATGCCGCCACTTTTCTTGTTGATACTAGAAGAGCTTTTCTGGCACTATAGGGCAATGTTTTTCACTTAGCTGGAGGGTTCTTTATACTTCGCTCCAGCTGCTGACCTGTTCAGGCTGACAGGAAAGGTGCAATGGTTTCCCTACTCAGACCACAGTTAAAATGCCACAGGGTCCTATTGAAGTCATGGGATCCCAATTCAGATTTATGGATTCATACCTGAGCTTGGTGGGTGCCTCATACACTGCCAAGGCAAATTGTGTAAAAATTATAAATTGGTGGAATCAGAGAGGGAATGGAATGGCTTCATTTTAACTCTCCACCCATTCGCTTACTTCTCAGCAGGAAGAATGAAAAGCCTTTCCCAGTGCCACCACCCTCTACCCCCTCCCCATGTGTGGTCAGGTAATTGCAAGTCTGTACAAAATAGCTTGTCATTGGAGTGACTGCGGCTTACGCCCAACTGACTTCCTGGTCAAATCAGTATGGAATATGATGGATAATATGCTTACTTTTAAAGCAGGAATTAGGAGCTCTACCAGTTTTAAAACATTTGAATTGTCTGTCACTGTAAACTTGTGCAGCATTGAAAAAATCTTAGTTTACCAGAACCATACTTGGACAAGAACCATATTTGTACCAAAACATTAGTGAACTGCTGCATGCTGTTTATTCACAACTCTACATATGTTGGTACAAAAAATTAAAATTAGCTTACAATTCTAGAAATATGACATGGGTTTTGTGTGTATGTATGTCACTGAATATTTAGAAGAGACCAGGCATCATGCTTATCGTAAAAATGTCAGTTAGAACCAGACAAGCTGTTTTAGATACCACTGTGTGATGCCTGAATTTTTGTTCATGGCTGCAGATATGCTACAATGATACCCACAGATTCAGATTGTTTTCACAATTTCTGAAATGTCTGCACCCGTAAAAGCCTCTAACAGCTATTTGTAAACTCTGAATTTGACAATATACTATATTAAACTGTATTCAGCATTTTCGGAGTTCCTGTATCAGTAAAATTCAAATTGTAGGTTTTCACTTTCCTGCTGAAACACTGCCTGCAGATTGTGATGCTAAGCATGGATGTGGAATACTGTATTTTCCCTTCATTAGGACTGAATTGAACATATTTTAAATGTTAGCTCTTAGTAGCCACTGCAGTGCAGCAAAGAATTCTGTACTTAATTGTTGCAAAGTAATGACAAAGGCATTCGATGTCACCACCACAGCGCTTTGATGGATGCATTGTGCTGGTGCCACACTGATTAAAGAAGACTGGTCTCTGGAACTTTCAGTGAATGTAATTAGAGCAGAGCTCAAGCTGAATTTTCAACCACTGGTATAGCATAATCCACACATTTATTGCATTGCTGTGTTCCATCATTTTAAAACAGTTTACATTTTGAACATGCTCAGCTTTGGACAGCAACCTGAATTAACAAAAACGTGTTACTGCACCAGAACTAAAAGGTTTGTCAATATTTATTCAGATATTTTTCACATATTATTATAAACTCTGTGGTAACCGGTCAACAACATTTTGAAAGTGACTGTTGAATTTGGTGTGTTTTGTGACTGGGGCAGTTTTATAATAACATTCCTGCCTCTGAGAATGGACTTTCTCAGTATTGTGTTATCATGGGCACTGTATGCACACTGATGTTTTTATGGCCCAGATTTTGTGGTTAGCAGCAAATGAATGGGGCTTGTTATTCATCATGCTTAGTGCTGCCCACAGACTTTTCCTGGGCTTTTGTGTGGTAATTTATGTTAATTAGAGATAAATTTCAGCGTAGTGCCAACTACAAGAATTCTGGGACCTGTGTTTTCAGAGAAAGCCACAGCAATCTGTTCAACTAATCAGATTGAAGAATTCTTAATGAGACCAGGAAACCAGGAAATGTAAATTATAATATTTAATGTAAAATCACATACAGAAAGTGAATAGAAGGGAAAAAAGATGAGATTAAGAGAGAGAGATCAGAGTCAAAAAGAAAAGATACTTTCTGATACACTACCACAAATAACTTCTTAAAAAATCTCTAACAATAATTAAAATGTGAAGGAACAAGCCTCTGCATTTGTAAAAGTAAATTTTCAGTGCCAGAGAGGATGATTATTAGTAATTAAGACTTACCAACAATATTCCCATTAAGCTGTGCCAATGTATAGTCGTGCAGTAGTTCAGAAGGCACTTTAAATTTTAAAATTTTAAACTTTTCAAACTCATCCCTAACATGTCTCTGCTCTTGTGACAGCATCACTTGAGGGGATATGTTATTAACATTTCCAATGTCTTTATTTTTTATTTTAAATATCTTCAGCTCCCTGAGGCAGCTTTGTGCACTCATGCGCATGCGTGAACTTCCGTGCTTGCGCTCCTCCCGCCCCCACCCCGGCAGTGCTGAGCCCGCCCGAAGACCAGAAAACCCTGCCCCGTATGTGCATAAAAATATTGAAAGATACTGTGCATTGAATAAACTAGCCATGCATAACAGCAGAATTTTACACTGTTAAAAATTCACTTACATTTGAATGGATAAGCCCCAACCTCTGGCGTGTTTTGTGGGTGTCTATTGGATAAGTATCACAACTTAATTTGTTATAATAAGGTACCAAAGTGAACATTATGGAAGAGCATGGAAAATTGGACAACAAATTCCGGGGGCAGAATTTTTTAGCTCGATGGGTGGGCGTGTGCCCGACCCGACTGAATGTGAAATGGCGCGCGATAGTTCAGTTGGCAGGCATACACCAGAGCTAGCAGCGCACCCGCTGACAATTAAAAGGTCTGTTAAGGCATTAAGTTAACAATTGACTTGAATTTTTCACTGACCTTTGCATTTTTTCGAATCCATGGACGGGATGAGGTTTCCAAAAGCAAATACAAATAAAATAAAATCTTTATTTTTTAATTAAAAACATGACCCTGCTCATGTGACAGAGTCATATGAGAGGACATGTTTCAGTACATCTTTCTGCTCTTTTTTGTTTGGAAATTCTTCATCTTCCTGAGGCAGCTCCTAATAATAATATTAAACTCTGAGGGAGATTATTCAGCGCTCTCTCGCGTGTATGCGCAAAGTTTGCACTAGGCCTGCTTGCCTCCCCTTGCCCGCACAGGCAGCGCTCAGCCCTGCTGTTCGTGTATCTTGCTGGGCGGACCTTAAATGTCCCTCCTGTGTAAAATCGCGGAGTGCTGCCGATTGTAGGCGGCAGTCGACCTCCCGACTGCCCCCTCTGATCCCGCAAGCCAAGGGCAAAATTCTGTCCCTGATTTCTCTGTTAAAGTGTGCTTACGTGGATGCTGGAAGTTGCTGATGGCTTCATCATTTTTGCTACCTAAAAATCAGGGGCATTGTAACAAAGTTACAGATCCCATGGGATGAAAGACCTAAAATGAGTTCATTAAAAAAAATCCTACTTGTTGCGAACAGATTAAACCGTGCAGAGATATTGGTAAATCCAATTCAGAATTAATTAAAATTACTCACAAAGTTCTGTTACTCTGACTGAATTTATTGAAGTAATTGAATTTATTTCTGATTTATCTTTATATCAAGTGACTCTGCTTTATTAGTAGAAAGGCAAATTTTTGTGACCCAGAAATACTTTGGAACAGGTAGAAACAAATATTAATCTCTTCCGTGTTAAAAGTATGTACAGTGATCTGTGGTTTGGCGTAGTTATTTGTGTAGTGTGTACTGCGAAGCACAGTTTTATACAATGGTGCCTGTACTATGTAATATGGCTTGTTGTAGTATATGCTATGAGATGTGCTTTCGAGCAAAGGTGTACATGTTACAGTTTCCTGATGTAGTAGAATTTGTTCCACAAGCTGCATTTGGTTTTGTGTTTGTTATAAGTGGGAATCCATGTTCAATGTGTTATGGCAGGTGGGAACAGTTGCAGCGCAGAATTTTCAACTTGGCCAGTGCTATATAAAAAAAAGTCAAATTGACACCCATCGGACACCTTGCCTGATTTTCTTTTCCATTAACTGCGATGGAAAGGAAAATCGCTCAGAGAGTCTATGGGTAGCCAATTCAATATCGCCCATTATACGCCCTCCGCTCAAGTCAAAGTTCCAGCTGTGGTTATTGCAGAAAAGTAATGTGATCAGCACAACGGACAGAAGAAATGTTTAAGGAAAATCCAAGAAACATGTTTTCCTGTTGTTATCTTTTTTTCTCTCATTCTTTACTTTTATTATGTTGTAACTTAGTTGTATTTTTCTCTTTATGCTCTTTGGTGCAGCTCTTGATTATTTTACTCATTATTGTCACTTGACTGTGCATCTTGGCTCACATCTTTCTAGCCCCGCAAAATTAAAACTAAAGAAATTTTTTTTTTAAATGTTCACCTTGCGCAAGAGGATAGTGGTAATTGCTTTGCCTACGTGTTACTCAAAATTGCAGGCAGAGCCCCGTGTATGTAATATCGTCCTCCAGTTTGCAAATTAAGTGAACCTAACTGCTGCCAAAAGGCAGGCATTCCATTGCCTATCAGAAGTTAGAGTATATGGAGACAGCCAGTGATTCATAGTCAACTTAGGACCACAACCTACCACTTTATACCAGCTGGGCTGACTTAAAATCAGGACCAACAAATGTTAGCATGAAGCAGGAAAATCCTATTGTTGTAAAACAAGAGTTACTTTTATGTCCATTCAGCTGCACTGACACCTTCCTGGGATCATTATAGAACTGATGATTCATTGCTCAGATATACTATTTTAGGCTTGGCCAACCATGGATGCTTGAAGTTTAAGGTATAAGGCTAGAAATTAATATTGCATTTATTAGTGGATGAATTAACATGCTTGTTTTAAATTGGTTAATGCCTTTGTTAAAATACCAGACAGAGGGCAAACATTTTAAGCATCTGTCTACTGATTTCACACTGCAGATGTGCAGGTCAACTTTCTTCCCTCAACCGTCTGAAAGAAATGTGGCAGCATAGCTAAACATTGATGGACAGGAAAATGATTAATAGGTGGAGGGTGGCTGGAAGTAATGCACCTTAGCAGTCAGTACTGGTTCTACTTTTGTCCTTGCCATGTGGAGATCACACAGAGTATGGGTTTTGGCAAACAGTAAATGATCTTAGAAGACATAGGTAAACATAGATATAGACCTAAACAAGTTAGTGGAAAGGACAGAGAGTTGGTAGATGCAATTAATTAATGGTAAAAATGTGGCTATCCATTTTGGAGATCAGAATGACAAATAATGGGAATATATTGTCATGGAAATGTGCTTTATGCCTAATTATGATTTTTAATCCACCAGTTGGAATCCTGAATCACAGTTTTAAAAACACTTTTTAAAAACATAGAGACAAAAGTGACTTGAACTCAAAGCCAAAGATGGCTAACCCCAATTTGCATGACTATATCTTCCATATTCCAGTTTTTTAAAATTCATTCACGGGATGTAGGCTTTGCTGGCCGGGCCAGCTTTTATTGCCCATCCCTAGTTGCCCTTAAGAAGGTGGTGGTGAGCTGCCTTCTTGAACCATTGCAGTCCATGTGGTGTAGGTATAGCCACAGTGCTGTTAGGAAGGGAGCTCCAGGATTTTGACCCAGCAACAGTGAAGGAACGGTGATATATTTCCAAGTCAGGATGGTGAGTGACATGGAGGGGAACTTCCAGGTGGTGGTGTTCCCATCTCTCTGCTGCCCTTGACCTTCTAGGTGGTAGCGGTTGTGGGTTTGGAAGGTGCTGTCGATGGAGCCTTAGTAAATTCCTGCAGTACATCTTGTAGATACACACTGTTTCTACTGTGTGTTGATGGTGGAGGGAATGAATGCTTGTGGATGTGCTGCCAATCAAGCGGGCTGCTTTGTCCTGGATGGGGTGTCAAGCTGCTTGAGTGTTGTTGGGGCTGCATTCATCCAGGCAAGTGGGGAGTATTCCATCACACTCCTGACTTGTACCTTGTAGATGGTGTTGGGGAGTCAGGAGGTGAGTTGCTCGTCACACGATTCCTAGCCTTTGATCTGCTCTTGTAGCCACAGTATTTATATGGCTAGTCCAGTTCAGTTTCTGGTCAATGGTAACCCCCAGGATGTTGATAGTGGGGAATTCAGTGATGGTAATGCCATTGAACATCAAGGGACAATGGTTGGATTCTCTCTTGTTGGAGATGGTCATCGCCTGGCATTTGTGTGACACAAATGTTACTTGTCACTTGTCAGCCCAAGCTTGGATATTGTCCAGGTCTTGCTGCATTGGACATGGACTGCATCAGTACCTGAGGAGTCGCGAATGGTGCTGAACATTGTGCAATCATCAGTGAACATCCCCATTTATCACCTTATGATGAAAGGAAGGTCTTTGATGAAGCAGCTGAAGATGGTTGGGCCGAGAACATTACCCTGAGGAACTCCTGCAGTGATGTTCTGGAGCTGAGATGACTGACCTCTGACAACCACAACCATCTTTCTTTGTGCTAGATATGACTCCAACCAGCGTAGAGCTTTCTCCTGATTCCCACTGACACCAGTTTTGCTAGGGCTCCTTGATGCCACACTCAGTCAAATGCTGCCTTGATGTCAAGGACAGTCACTCTCATCTCACCTCGGGAGTTCAGCTCTTTTGTCCATGTTTGAACCAAGGCTGTAATGAGGACAGGAGCTGAGTGGCCCAGGCAGGACCCAAACTGGGCATCAGTGAGCAAGTTATTGCTAAGCAAGTGCCGCTTGATAGCACTGTTGATGACCCCTTCCATTACTTTATTGATAATCGAAAGTAGACTGATGGGGCGATTATTGGCCGGGTTGGATTTGTCCTGCTTTTTGTGTAAAAGACATACTTGGGCAATTTTCCACACAGTCGGGTAGATGCCAGTGTTATAGCTGTACTGGAACAGCTTGGCTAGGGGCATGGCAAATTCTGGAGCACAAGTCTTCAGTGCTGTTGCCGGAATGTTGTCAGGCCCCATAGCCTTTGCAATATCCAGTGCCTTCAGCCATTTCTTGATATCACGTGGAGTGAATCGAATTGACTGAAGACTGGCATCTCTGATGCTGGGGACCTCCGGAGGAGGCCAAGATGGATCATCCACTTAGCACTTCTGCCTGAAGATTGTAGCAAATGCTTCAGCCTTATCTTTCGCAATTATGTGCTGGGCTCCTCCATCATTGAGGATGGGGATATTTATGGAGTCTCCTCCTCCAGTGAATTGTTTAATTGTCCACCACCACTCATGACTGGATGTTGCAGGACTACAGAGCTTAGATCTGATCCGTTGGTTGTGATATTGCTTAGCCCTGTCTATCACTTGCTTCTTATGCTGTTTGGTACACAAATGGTCCTGTGTTATAGCTTCACCAGGTTGACATCTCATTTTTAGGCATGCCTGATGTTACCCCTGGCATGCCTTCCTGCACTCTTCATTGAATCAGGGTTGATCCCCTAGCTTGATGGTAAGGATAGAGTGGGGGATATGACGGGCCATGAGGTTACAGATTGTGTTTGAGTACAATTCTGCTGCTGCTGATGGCCCGCAGCGCCTCATGGATGCCCAGTCTTGAGTTGCTAGATCTGTTCTAAATCTATCCCATTTATCACGATGGTGGTGCCACCGTGCACTGTGGTGCACAACAGAATGGTGAGGATGAGGTCAAGTATGTTTTTCCCTCTTGTTGGTTCCCTCACCAGCTGCCGCAGACCCAGTCTAGCAGCTATGTCATTTAGGACTTGGCCAGCTTGGTCAGTAGTGGTGCTACAGAGCCACACATGAAGTCCTCTACCCAGAGTACATCCTGTGCCCTTGCCACCCTCAGTGCTTCCTCCAAATGGCATTCAACATGGAGGAGTACTGATTCATCAGTTGAGGTAGAGTGGTACATGGTAATCAGCAGGAGGTTTCCTTGCCCACGTTTAACCTGATGCTTCATGGGCTTCTGAGTCGGTTTTGAGGACTCCAGGGCAACTCCCTCCCGACTGATTACCGCTGTGCCACCGCCTCTGTTGGGTCTAACCTGCCGGTGGGACAGGACATACCCAGGGATGGTGATGATGGTGTCTGGGACATTATTTGTAAGGTATGATTCCGTGAGGATGACTATGTCAAGATGACTACTATCTGTCAGACAGCTCTCCCAATTTTGGCTCTAGCCCCCAGATGTTGTTCGACAGGGCTGAGATTACCATTGTTGTTTCCGGTGCCTAGGTCGATGCCGGGTGGTCGGTCCAGTTTCATTCCTTTTTTTAGATTTTGTAACGGTTCATTACAACTGAGTAGCTTGCTAGGCCATTTCAGAGCGCACTCAATCACGTTACTGTGGGTATGGAGTCACATGTAGGCTGGACCAGATAAGGGTTGCAGATTTCTTTCCCTAAAGGACATTAGTGAACCAAGTAGGTTTTTGCAACAGTCAACAATGGTTTCATGGTCATCATCAGACTTTTAATTCCAGATTTTTATTGAATTCAAATTCCACCATTTGCCGTGGTGGGATTCAAACCCTGGTTCCCAGAGCAGTTCCCTGGGTCTCTGGATTACTAGTCCAGTGACAATACCACAACACCATCGCCTCCCCTTATTGGTGTGGAGTCAATTTGTCTGGAAAACCCATCAAAGGCAATGACTTCAGGGGAGTGTGAAGGACTCACACCTCCCCTCTGATTAGCAAGGCATCAATGACAATCAAATGAGGTATTCAACTTTAGAGATAAAAACAAAAAACTGCGGATGCTGGAAATCCAAAACAAAAACAGAATTACTTGGAAAAACTCAGCAGGTCTGGCAGCATCGGCGGAGAAGAACAAAGTTGATGTTTCGAGTCCTCATGACCCTTCAACAGAACTAAGTAAAAATAGGAGAGGGGTGAAATATAAGCTGGTTTAAGGTGGGGGGTGGGGGGAGAGAAGTGGGGGGGGGGTGTGGTTGTAGGGACAAGCAAGCAGTGATAGGAGCAGATAATCAAAAGATGTCACAGACAAAAGAACAAAGAGGTGTTGAAGGTGGCGATATTATCTAAAAGAATGTGCTAATTAAGAATGGATGGCAGGACACACAAGGTACAGCTCTAGTGGGGGTGGGGTGAAATAAGACTAAAAGGGCATAAAAGGTACAGATTTAAATATAATGGAAATAGGTGGGAAAAGAAAAATCGAGATAAATTATTGGAAAAAACAAAAGGGAGGGGGAAGAAATGGAAAGGGGGTGGGGATGGAGGAGGGAGTTCAAGATCTAAAGTTGTTGAACTCAATATTCAGTCCGGAAGTGCCTAGTTGGAAGATGAGGTGCTGTTCCTCCAGTTTGCGTTGAGCTTCACTGGAACAGTGCAGCAAGTCAAGGACAGACATGTGGGCAAGAGAGCAGGGTGGAGTGTTAAAATGACAAGCGACAGGGAGATCTGGGTCATTCTTGCGGACAGACCGATAGTGTTCTGCAAAGTGGTCGCCCAGTCTGTGTTTGGTCTCTCCAATGTAGAGGAGACCACATTGGGAGCAACGAATGCAGTAGACTAAGTTGGGGGAAATGCAAGTGAAATGCTGCTTCACTTGAAAGGAGTGTTTGGGCCCTTGGACGGTGAGGAGAGAGGAAGTGAAGGGGCAGGTGTTGCATATTTTGAATATGCATGGGGAGGTGCTGTAGGTGGGGGTTGAGGAGTAGGAGGTGATGGAGGAGTGGACCAGGGTGTCACGGAGGGAACGATCCCTACGGAATGCCGCTGGGGGGGGTGAAGGGAAGATGTGTTTGGTGTTGGCATCATGCTGGAGTAGGCGGAAATGGTGGAGGATGATCCTTTGAATGCGGAGGCTGGTGGGGTGATAAGTGAGGACAAGGGGGACCGTATCATGTTTCTGGGAGAGAGGAGAAGGCATGAGGGCGAATGCGCGGGAGATGGGCCGGACACGGTTGAGAGCCCTGTCGATGACCGTGTGTAGAAAACATTGGTTAAGGAAGAAGGAGGACATGTCAGAGGAACTGTTTTTGAAGGTAGCATCATCAGGACAAATGCGACGGAGGCGAAGGAACTGAGAGAATACGATGGAGTCCTTACAGGAAGCGGGGTGTGAGGAGCTGTAGTCAAGGTAGCTGTGGGAGTCGGTAGGCTTGTAATGGATATTTTTGGACAGTCTATCACCAGAAATTGAGACAGAGAGGTCAAGGAAGGGAAGGGAAGTGTCAGAGATGGACCATGTGAAAATGATGGAGGGGTGGAGATTGGAGGCAAAATTAATAAATCTTTCCAGGTCCTGACGAGAGCATGAAGCAGCACCGAAGTAACCATTGATGTACCCGAGAAAAAGTTGTGGGGGGGGGGGCCGGAGTAGAACTGGAACAAGGAATGTTCCACATACTCCATAAAGAGACAGGCATAGCTGGGGACAATGCAGGTACCCATTGCCACACCTTTTATTTGGAGGAAGTGAGAGGAGTTAAAGGAGAAATTGTTCAGTGTGAGAACAAGTTCAGCCAGATGGAGGAGAGTAGTGGTGGATGGGGATTGTTCGGGCCCCTGTTCGAGGAAGAAGCTGAGAGCCCTCAGACCATCCTGGTGGAGGATGGAGGTGTAGAGGCATTGGACGTCCATGGTAAAGAGGAGGTGGTTGGGGCCAGGGAACTGGAAATTGTTGATGTGACGTAAGGTGTCAGAGGAATCACGGATGTAGGTGGGAAGGGACTGGACAAGGGGGGAGAGAAGGGAGTCAAGATAACAAGAAATGAGTTCTATGGGGCAGGAACAGGCTGACACGATCGGTCTGCCAGGACAGTCCTGATTGTGGATTTTGGGTAGGAGGTAGAAGCGGGCCGTCCGAGGTTGGGTGACTATCAGGTTGGAAACTGTGGGAGGAAGATCTCCAGAGGAGATGAGGTCAGTGACTGTCCTGGAAACAATGGCTTGATGTTCAGTGGTGGGGTCATTGTCCAGGGAGAGGTAGGAGGAAGTGTCTGCGAGTTGACGCTCAGCCTCCGCGAGGTAAAGGTTTGTGCTCCAGACAACAACAGCATCATCCTTGTCAGCAGGTTTGATGACAATGTTAGGGTTGGTCCTGAGAGAACGGAGTGCAGTAAGTTCAGAGAGACAGGTTAGATTGGTTGAGAGGAGCAGAGAAATTGCTACGACTAATATCACGCCGACAGTTCTCAATGAAAAGATCAAGAGAAGGTAAGAATCCAGAGGGAGGGGTCCAGGTGGAGTGAGAATATTGGAGGTGGGTGAAAGGATCCGTTGAACAGGGAGAGGACTCCTGCCCAAAGAAGTGAGCCCGGAGACGAAGACGGCAGAAGAAGTGTTCAGCATCGTGCCGAGCCCAAAATTCATTGAGATGGGGGTGTAAGGGTATGAAACTAAATCCTTTGCTGAGCACTGAACATTCAGCATCGGAGAGGGGAAGGTCCAGGGGTATAGTGAATACACGGCCGGGGCTGGGATTGGAAGATGGGGTGGGGACGGAGGGACAGGCTGGGGTGGAGGGTCCTAGATGGGTATTGGTGTCTATGAGTTGTTGGAGCTTGCGTTCCTTAGCACTTGAGAGAAAGAGAAAAAGTTTCTTGTTGAGGCGTCGGATGAGGCGAAGAATAAAATTAAACTGGGGGCATGCGCAGCTTTGAAAATGGGTGCGGCGGTGCTGCTGGAGGGAGAGGTCGAGTGTGTTCATATGATGGCCCATGGCACTGAGTGTGGATCTCAGAATGCGATGGGAACAGCAGTCCGAGAAATGTTTTATGTCTCGGAGATACCTGTAATCCTGGGTGGGTTCGAAATATGAGGGATGGAATTTCAGTTGAAATCCACGTGGGGTAAGTCAGAGATGGAGACAGTCATTGAGAAAAGAAATGTGGCTGTGAAAGCCTACCTTGAAGTATTGCTCTTCTATCCGACAGGATTTCCATATCTCTCTTTTGCCTTGTTCACCTTCATTGCTTTCCATTTCTCTCCTGATGTTTGACAAGGTGTTTACTAAAACCCGCTTTCACAGCCATATCTCCTTTCTCAGTGACTGTCTCCATCTCCGACTTACTTTCTGCACTCTGTTCTCTCAGTTCCAACCCTAACATTGTCATCAAACCCGCTGACAAGGATAGTGCTGTTGTTGTCTGGCGCACTGACCTCTACCTCGCGGAAGCTGAGCATCAACCCGCAGACACTTCCTCCTACCTCTCCCTGGACCATGATCCCACCACTGAACATCAAGCCACTGTTTCCAGGACTGTCACTGACATCATCTCCTCTGGAGATCTTCCTCCCACAGCTTCCAACCTGATAGTCGCCCAACCTCGGATGGCCCACTTCTACCTCCTACCCAAAATCCACAAACAGGACTGTCCCGGCAAACTGATCGTATCAGCCTATTCCTGCCCCATGGAACTCATTTCTCGTTACCTTGACCCCCTTCTCTCTCCCCTTTCCAGTCCCTTCCCACCTACATCCCTGATTCCTCTGACACCTTTTATGCCCTTTTAGTCCCACCCCGACTAGAGCTGTACCTTGCGTGTCCTGCCATCCATTCTTAATTAGCACATTCTTTTAGATAATATCACCACCTTCAACACCTCTTTGTTCTTTTGTCTGTGACATCTTTTGATTATCTGCTCCTATCAGTGCTTGCTTGTCCCTACAACCACCACCCCCCCCACTTCTCTCCCCCCACCCCCCCCACCTTAAACCAGCTTATATTTCACCCATCTCCTATTTTTACTTAGTCCTGTTGAAGAGTCATGAGGACTTGAAACGTCAACTTGGTTCTTCTCCGCCGATGCTGCCAGACCTGCTGAGTTTTTCCAGGTAATTCTGTTTGTGTATTCAACTTTAGAGATGGGCCATTTGGACTAATTGTTTGAACAATGGGATCCTGGCAAAGTTAGCTGCCAGACATGAGCTAATCAAGTCACTTTGAACTATACAGACAATGTGCAGAATCGTCCCTGTTTTGCACTAAATGCGGCCATGATGGTGGCTTTTCACGCTGTATCGTCCCAAACACACTGCATTACATATGCATTTCTGGGAAACACGCCATATCCAGGGCAGATGGGCTCTCAGTCGCCTGCCACGCCATCACCTCGCTGCTTCTTCATGCCAGGCACTACATTTAAAGTAGAGTCGCGCTTAGCGCATCCAGCCAGGACTGCAGCAAGAAAGACATGGCTCTGAAAGGCAGTAAGACTACGGCCCTCAAGTGACTTTTGGACACAGTGGAGACCTGCCCTGACCACAGGAGGGGCAGCTACATTACCACTCCAGCTTGATGAGCGAATGCAGCGGTTGTCAGTTGCATTGCTGCACAGTAGAGGCTGACCATCCAATGATCTCATCCATGCAGCCAGGGTATGACAACCATCTCATCACTCTAATCTCACACAGTCAAGCCCATCACACGTTCACTGTCATCTCACTCACTGCCAGCTCAAGGGACATCACTACCCATTCTCACACACACACCCTCACATGTCCATCTGGCTTCATCTCCTCTGGAGATTGCCTCCTCAGCCCTCACCATCTTGAGGCACTTGCACAGATCAATATGAGCCCCCACACACACCCTGAATTACCTTCCTTCCTCAGTAGAGCCCTCATCCTGCAGCCTCTTCCCTTGCCTGAGACCACTTCTCTCCCTTCCCCAAGCGAGACCTTGCCCTGCAGCCATTGAAAAGCCACCCACATATAGCTGATCTGGTAGGTAGAGACCTACCTGTGAGCCCCCCTAAAAGTGATGTGATGCTGTCTATGAAGCCTGGTGCTGATGGCTGAGTGCTGACCAAAGCAAGTTAGGCAAACAAACCTTGAAGCCCCGAGTGAAGTGCAGCCCACCAAGTGCATGTTGCTTATGTGCTTTTGTGAAACACGTCAGCGTGTTTTCCAGCCAACCTGGGTGGACGATCCAGGGGGGAGGGGGATGATTCCAGTGGGCTGGCCTAATAATAATATGCAGATGTATTACAATGAGGTTCCCGATGTCCGATGGTGGGAAATGCAGCCCACCAATGGCAGGCTGAGTGGGCGATCACAAACTGGTTTCATGCCGTTGTGAAGCTGATCACGCCATATTGTTCACTCATGCTACCGAACATGCCCAGCACCAACGGGCATGAAAAATCCCGACCAAGGTCTTTTTTTTAATTGCCCTGACTGTTGGAGAAGGAAGGTCACATAACAAGCCAAACCTTTGTGTGCTTTAAGCATATGCTTTCTCAGGAGAACTAAGGACAAGCAGCTTAGAAAGAAAACTTAAGGGGGTCCCTCCTACCTCCTTTTTTCTCCAACCCACCTGGTAAGCTGTAAGCCCTGTTTGCTGACTGTGATCATCCAGGGACAGAGATTTCAATGGATTTCAAAGGCAAAGAATCCAACCAGCACTTCTGTCTCCTGAGGAACAACCAACTCAGTCACCTATTTCTTTAATTTGGACACATTGAGACCATCAAATTCAGTGTAAAGCCAGCCAAACTACAGACTGTGTACTCTTTTACTTTTTTATGGACTCTAATTTGGCCAAGTTATCCTTCCCCACTCTGTAATCTGAATTTGTGTACGTGTGAAATTCGAGTGTGTGTGTGTACACATATTTTATTATTATACTTGGATTGGTTTAAGTATAATAAAGCAAACCTCTTCCTTTGTTAAACATAAGAAAGCCTGTCTCATTGGTTCTTTTATTATCAGTGCGTAAACAGTTCAGTACTCACTGAAAAGGATATACCTGCTAATTCAAACAAAAAACTCTTTGCAGTCAAACAAGGAGAGGGCAAAGAGAGAGCCATTTGACCCCTTCTCACCTGGTCATAACAATATGGTAAATAGAAAGAGGCTGAAGGGTATGGAAAGAATCAGAGAGACCTAAGAGGTGAAAGACATGGGGCTGAATTTTTGCAAAACCCAGCTTGTCCTGCAGCTGGTACTGAAAGCTAATTTTGAGCTTGCGCAGAAGGGCGGCATGGACCCAGGTGGGATATTACCCATGGTGGACAATTAAGAGGCCGCTGCCATCCAGTTGAAGATGGTGGCCTGCCTCTTAGAGCTGCTGGTCCAATCTGAGGGTTGATAGGCTGGCAGCTTCAGCAACACCACTGGTATAGGTGGCCATGCTGAGACTACTGGAAGAAGAAGAAGAAAACACTTCTACATTGAGGCCAGGTAAGTTTCTTTTATTTAATATGCCAGGGGCCAGGCAAGCAGGCCCCGGCGATTGGACAGGTGAACTCTTCAGAACTGCGGGAAAGGCCATTGCTGCCAGGAGTTCCCATCATTGAGAATGTTCTATGGCAGAGGAAAGACGTCAGGCTGCTCTCATAATGCCTTCTGCTGGCATTTTACTTGGTCTCATGTCTTGCAGCACAGTGCCTGCATAAATACCTCTGGGTTCAAGTCCTACTTCAGGAGTTGATGACCAAAGATGTTGCATTTGTAACGCGGCCAAACAGGTTGATTATCCGATTACGTTGGCTGTTGGAGATGTTTAACTTCTGAACCTATGGGCAGAATTTTATGTATGACATGCGGGTGGCGGATCCTGCATGTCAGCACTTAAAATGTCGCGCGCTGACATCGGGTGGGCGTGCCGACGTCAGCGCATGGCATCGTGATATTTAGCTTGGCAGACGCTATGAAGCATGACACGCACCCATCATTAATTAAAGGCCTTGTTAAGGCCCTTAACTCAGCAATCAACACCGATTTTGAGGAGCCCGTGCGATCTTCGGTTCGGCACACAGGCGCAACAGGTAGGCAGGTAACTAATTTTTTAACAAACCTCATCCACGGGCGGGATATGTGGGGTTAGAAGGGTTGTTAATGTTTTATCAGAAGTATTTATTGCAGAAAGTTTTTTAAACTTGCCTGTGTGATTGTTAGCAGTTCAGATCAATTTCCAACAGCTTTCTCTGTACTTTGAAGCTTCAGCTCAGCAGTCTGCAGTCAGGAATCTTTATTGGGCCTGCAGCTTTCCGGAGACCTCCATTTAGCCTGGGTATGGGTTCTGACATCTCCACAGGAGGCAGCTCCTCTGAGGAGGAAGGGAGGGATAGAATAAGGAGGAGGAGGCCAGGAGTGGACAATCAGCCTCCAGGGGAGCCACCTTTTGGGGGCCAGGCTCAGGCACAAGGGCAGCAGGGCCAAGAGGTTGTCCAAGGTGGAAGGGGCTGCAGAAGACACCACTATCCTGCTGCCAGGGTATACAGGCGGCAAAGCAGCTACCTCAATATGACTGCGATGCAGTGCCGAAGGAGGCTTCGACTGTCAAGGGGGACAGTCAACTATATCTGTCAGATGATTGGCCCTGAGATTTCCCCTAACTGTGTGGGCGGACACCCCATGCCAGCGGCTCTGAAGGTCACAGTTGCCCTCAACTTCTATGCATCTGGCTCCTTCCAGGGCTTGGTGGGTGATCTATGCGGTGTCTCCCAATCAGCTGTCCACACTTGTGTCCAACAGGTTACAGACACTCTGTTCAGATGTGCATTGACTTTCATCCACTTCCGCTGTGACCAGGCAAGTCAGGCACAGCGAGCCAGAGGCTTTGCGGCCATTGCTGGCTTCCTCCATGTCCAGGGTGCAATGGACTGTACACATGTGGCCTTCAAGGCGCCAGCAGGTGAGCCCGGTGCCGTCGTCAACAGGAAGGGCTTCCACTCCATGAACGTGCAGATAGTGTGTGATCACAGGATGCATATTCTACAAATTTGTGCAAGGTACCGTGGCAGTTCCCACGACGCCTACATCCTCAGACACTCCCAGGTGCCGGGGCTCTTCAGTGCTCCAGCACAGCTGGATGGTCGGCTGGTGGGTGACAAGGGCTATCCCCTCAGAAGTTGGCTCATGACGCCTCTCCTCCATCCAAGAACAGAAGCTGAGGAGTGCTACAATAGGAGCCACGGCACCCCAAGAACTGTGGTGGAGAGAGACATCGATCTTCTCAAGATGCACTTCCATTGTCTGGACCGCTCAGGGGGCGCACTCCAGTAACCCCCAGATCGCATCTCTGTGATAGTGGTAGCATGCTGTGCTCTGCACAATCTTGCATTGGAAAGGGGGGATGCAGTTGACAGTGAAGACCTTGATGCAGTGGATGAGACTGCACATGATTAATCCAGCAGTGGCTCAGAGGATGAGGAAGCACAGGGCAATGATGAGGGGCAGCAAGCTGACCCGCTACTACACCAAGGAGGCAGGGACATCCAGGACACTTTAATCCAACGATCCTTCAGCTAGCTCCACGCATATGGATCTGCAGGACCAGCATTGCCTGGCGCTTCCACACATGGCACTTAGGTGCTACTTCTTCCACCTCATCAGCTGCAACTAAGGGCTTAGTACAGATACTTCAATGTCCATTGAAACACTCATGATATGTCTGTGAATAATACAAATGCAGCACAAAGGAAACACCCTCAGCCATGGTCAAAATGTGGACTTCATTGCCACCAAAATAAACAACAAACGTCGCTCTGACGCAGATAATGAAACATTCCCTAATCTAGAGCCAACACAAAATCACAAGTGACAAACCCGTGGAGTGCCTAACGTGCCTAACGCTTACGTTTGTGGGTGCTACGTCTAGGTGCCACCCCATCGCTTGGAGTGGCTTGTGAGACAGCCTGCTGACTCTGCTGTCCTGTTGGCCTCGATGACCTTGGCGGCCATCCTCTGGCCCCTGGAGCCTGTGCTGGCCCCACCTGGGAGTGAGTGGCCAGTTCCAGAACTGGCACCTCCCCAGTTGTTGCAGCCTCAATGAATGTAATGGTCACTGGCAGAGAGGCGGCGGAGCTGCTGCCCTCGTCCAGAGCGCCCTGAGAGGAGCTCGCAGCGATGATGGGCAGCTACTGCACCAACGTGAGGTCACATTGGACCTCCCTGCTCACCACAGATGGATGGGCACCGAGCTTGGACACTTGGTGCCCAGAACATCTCCCACATTGCCAATGACCACCTGTGGCCATTAGCACTGTGAGATCATGCAGGTCAGAGCATAGCCCAATCAGAAGATTCTCAATCTTTTGGAAGCCCCTCTCCATGAGAGTCACCAATCTCTCAATGGAGGAAGCCTGAAGCACTGTCCTGAGGTTCATGCCATCACTGACACTCTGCCTGGATTCCTCCACACAGAGATTAAGTGAAGCACACCCTCATGCAACCCTGCCAGATGGTCCCGCGCACCCTGCCGCTTGTCCTGCAGCTGCTGCATGGCTGACATCTCCAGAGGCACATCATCACTGCCCAACTCAGCATGTGCCTGGTCCCCTGCAGTCCTCCGGCTGCTGGCGCCATCGGCACTCTCTGTCCATTCCATCTCCTCCAGAGATTGTGAAATGCCCTCTCCACTGTGTTCCAGGACGCTAGCTGAAGTCATAATCCCCACCGATGTGGTCATTGCTGCGCTGGTGCCTGGCACACTGAAATGATGTGATGCAAATTGCAAGTGTTGCCCCTCAGGTGTGGAGGGGGGTGGTGGGGCACTGGACTTGTTCCTGGCAGCCATGCAATGGTGAAGCTGAAATTAACAACAAAGACAGTGCATCAGTTAGCGTTTAGTCAGTAACACCTTTCATCCCTTCCCCCCCACCCCCCAGCCTCATAATGCGCTCAACCTTCAAGAACCTAAGGAGACGAACATTGATGGAGTGGTAAATAGCCAAGAGGAGACCTAAACATTACACATGCATACAGACAGGCTGGTCAGATGGCCTAAGGAATGCCACATGGAATGTTATGTGGATAAGTGTTTGGTTAAGCACTTGGGCAAGACAAACAAGGTACGGGAATACATGAGTAATGGCAGGATGGTGGAAAGTCACGATGATTACAGGGACCTTGCTGGGCAGACCCGTTAAGGTAGCAGAACAGGAACATGTGGCGTTTAACAAGGTCAAAGCCAGACTTGCCTTTATTAGCCAAGGAATAGAACGTGGGAAAAGGGAGGTCATGTTGCAAGTACAGAAAATGCTGTTGAGGTCACATCTACACTTCTGCATTCAGTTGTGACCTGCGCTTCATGGCATTGGAGTGGGGAGAGTGCAGAGGTTCCTGACCTGGATGCATGCTGGCCTGGAGAGTTGGAGTGATGAGGAAACATTGCAAACACTTGCGACATTTGCCGTGGAGCACAGGAGATTGACAGGTCACATTATTGACCTTCATACTGTTATGAGGGGCATAGAACGGGTGGACAGAATGCAACATTTCCCCCTGGCGCAGGGATGACTAACATGGTGGCATTTATTTAAGTTGAATGCCATGAGGTTGACAGATGAGGTGCTGGGGACCTTTTCGACAGAGTAATATGGGATGCACTGACTAAAAGGATGGTGGAGGTATAAACCCCCCTAAGATGCAATGTCTTTGGATGTGCAGCAGCGATGCCATGGCATGTAGGCCATGGGGATAGTGGTCACAAATGGGATAAGGCAACTTTGGAAGGTGCTAGAGACGCACATCCTCAAGGGGCCGAGGGACCTTTGTGTATGACCCACACGTCCGACATTATCAGTCTGTGAATGAGCAGTGTTGCTGCATTATTGATTGCAGCAATCATCAGTGCTTTGGTTGGTGGGCAGACAGAGTGGATGGGACTATGGCCCTCAAATACCTGGCCGCTACAACCCAGCCTCGCCAACACCTGCTGCCCTGGCCACCTGCCTCCTGCCCAGCTCCATGGCCTGCTCCCGGCTATTGTGCTCTGTTTTTGCCTGCAGAACAGAGAAGAGCATTTATTGGGGCTCATCGCTCATGTACTCTGCATGCGCACATTGCACCCCACCACAGTGGCCCATCTGAGGCCTCCGGCTCCTGTCCGCACTACTGGTGATCAGTGACCAGAAGATAGTACGGCTGCTCCCAACCCCCTCCCCCAACGGCCACCTTGGACACATTTGGCATCCATTACTTTGAATAACACACAGGTCTTAGCATGGCAAGAAGGCGCAACTAAGTGCGGCGCTGAGGCCAGCAGATGGCTCTTGGCCATGACACCTTGAGGCTCCTCTTCCATCATCTCATCACCATCAATAAGACATGTGTTGGAGTTCTGAGTATGTGTCTAGCTGCCTCCCCTGGAGGTTGCTCCCAGATGACTCAAATGCGACAAACACCAACATATGTTGTGGGGAGAACCCATCTTCTCCTCAACCACTAAGACTGATGTAAGTATGGTCACTATCTGTTTGCCCACACAGCATGCGCAAAATGCCCAATGAAGTAAAGACACTAAGACGTAGGGGGGTGGGGGGCGGGGGCGTGGCCTCAAAGGCTAAGGCAAAATGGCCAAGGCCAACATGGTACTCACCCTTGCAGAGCGCAACAAATCATTGAAGCGCTTGCAGCACTGGGTTCCTGTGCGCCGCACAGCATCTTGAGAGCTTACTACCTCTGCCACCTCCTGCCATGCCTGCCTGGTCACATGGGGGACCCTCCTCCTCTCATCCTCAGGATATAACACCTCCCGACGATGGACGATGTGACACCTCTTCGAGGAGGGCAGCAAGGCAGGCATTGGAGAACTGAGGGGCACATTGACCCCCCCTGCTGGCCTGCCCCCTCCTCCTCCTCTGCCCTGACCTCCTCTGGAGCCCAGTCGCTGGCCATGGTGAACAACCTAAAGAAAGCTGCCTGGCCTTTCTTTATACAGACTGCTGGTTCCCCAATGGAACCGACGGTCTGAACATGCCCGCCGCACATTTGAATTTCCTACTGTACACAGGAGTCTGAAACACGCTGGACGGGCCTTAATTGGCCTGCCCATGCAAAATAGTGGTGCGGCCCATTTCGCTGGCAGAGATCGGCTACGCCTGTCGCCGATTAGGTCGGGCCTGCCCACCCAACAAACATAAAATTCTACCCTATGAGTCTACACTCACTCAATAGCCTCTGACCTAAAAGAGCAGATCAGAAGCTAGGAATCCTGTGGCGAGTAACTCATCTCCTGACTCCCCAAAGCCCGTCCACCATCTATAAGGCATAAGTCAGGTGTGTGAAGGAATACTCTCCACTTGCCTGGATGAGTGCATCTTCAACAGCACTTAAGAAGCTTGACACCATCCAGGGAAGAGTAGCCTGCTTCATTGGCATCCCATCCACCACCTTAAACATTCAAGAATGCAGCTCACTGTTATAACTCAGCAGTTGGTAAAGACTGAGTTATTTAAAATCCCAGAGGGAAACTTTAAACAACTGTCATAACCTATATTTTCAATTGGTATGTTTGAGATGCAGCTCAGAATTCAGGCCTCTAGAGGATTTTTATATAAATTGAATTGAACATTTATTAATTTAACAAGGTATTAAACACAAACACATGTCTATAAATTACTACCATAATAACTATTAAACAAATCCCCAAATTAATCACTCCCAGGTAATCTTCCCCAAGGCAACAATAACCCACAGACTTTAAACAGACACCAAGCAAAGCACATTTTATCTTACGAGTTCAAAATGAGGTTCCTTTCAATTTATTTCTTTTGCAGACACAGTGGTAGGGCTTACAGGTGGCTTAGCTCTCACATGCTTCTGACTCACACACCAAAACTCTTTTCTGTATATACCTAGCTGTCCCTTTGAATGTAAATTCTCATTGCATCACCAGGCCCTTTAAACTCCACCTCTTCTAACAATAAAACCTCTTTCATAGTACCAATTCTATTAGTAATATAAACATATTGCTTGGTGCCTCCTAGCTAGATGCAAGATTTCACTCCTATTCTTTGAATGGCTTATTCAACAAAATGCAAATGTCCCCTCTACCTTACTGTTTAACATCTCAAAACTACTGTACATCAAAGCGCCCAGACTAGTTGTCTTTAATCCAATTAAGACATGCACACTTACAGACACAAATCCTACTAGAAGTCCAATTTAAAATAAATTCTATTTACATTATTATCTCCCTGGCCATCACCACCACCTTCTCAAGGGCAATTAGGGATAGGCAATAAATGCTGGCATAGCCAGTGATACCCACATCCCATGAATGAATAAAAAAAAATGTATTTGTTCTTTTGAGACTTAACTATTCAAGCAATAGGAGAGAATCTAGTGATGTAATTCAGGAAACATTTATTAAGCAACAAAAAGTAATACTTAAAGCTGGGCAGCAACTTTACTGGCTCAACCCTGTTCCTACTTCCCAATTCAACCCATAGCGCAAAAACTACAAATTCTGGAAATCTGAAAGCAAAATAAACGCAGAAAATATAAACCAGGTAGGTCAACATCTGTAAAGAAAAAGGCAAATTAATGTTTCAGATCTAATTGTATTTTGATGAATAATTAATGTTTTGGCTGTAACTTTTCAACAAAACACAATTATTCTTGAAAGTAACTTTTCTGATGAAAGGTCACAGGCATGAAACATTGACTTTGTTTCTTTCTCCACAGATGCTGCCAGCCCTGTTAAGTATTTCCAGCATTTTCTGTTATTTCTTTTCCCTCTTCTCTGTCTCTCTCTTGATCAGTTCTTTGGTCTTCTACTTCCAGCTCAAAAGTAGTCTCTTGTCTTCAATTTCAACTTCAATGCGCCTGTCAGCTGAAAGCTAGTGCTTCTTAATTCTTTCTTTTACACAGCTCATGTCTATGATCGCTGGTGTTCCTGAACTCTGAGCAGCTTGGGCAGCACATAATCAGTCCATGATTGGTTTAGGTGTGCATGATCAGTTTCTGATTGATGTCTGAGGGTGATGAACATCTACTGATGTCATTTCCTGTTGCCTCCTGACTGGTCCCCTAATGTGACGGCAATTGTGGGCCACTTATTGTAACTTTTCCTATTATTTCATTAAATTTTGTGACTTTCTACTGAGATAACGGGGCACTTTAAAATCGTTTCTGTGTCCACTTATTTGGGATAAAAGAGGGTATGATGTCAGTAGTATTCAATGATTGAGCTTGTCATCACAAGTGCCTAACTGATATACAGATATATTGAATGTTGTATGTTCTATAGAACTCTCAATAAGACAGGCGCTTTTCAGTGTGTTTTGGTTGAGAGGGCTGAGTGCTGGTATGGAGTTCCATAGTGACTCCTGATACTTGGTACAAGTTAATTAAAAATAGTAAAAGAGTATGAGTGGCACACTGCCTCAACTAATACAGAAATTATGAAGTTGTTCCATGCGTAAAATTTATACAAAGTGGATGTAAAGTCAATGCATTAAGACAATCACTGTGTTAAAGCTGAGGTAGAAAGATGCGCTTATAAAATGCAGCATGATATATTCATTTGAACAAAAGTCAAAACAGCTACATAGCTATAAAAACTGATTACAGAACTTAATCCTAAGCAAATGATAGATAGGGCCGTGTTTTAATTGAACAGAAAGTGATTGCATCTCTTTTAAAGCATTGCAAGTAAAAAAACTACATTAGTTTAGCACCTAAGACTGACTGACTGCTTAACATTTCACAGCTGTTTTGTTTGCACAACAAGCCTTTCTAGCTCCCCTCTGAGTCATAAGTATCAAGTGTAACTGAAAAGTTTTAATTGCCAATGTTGGCCCCAGACTCGAACTGTTCAACCTTGACGGTTTTGCAGCAATTGTTTTGTCATTAAACCATAGGACCATAAGACATAGGAGCAGAAATTAGGCCATTCGGCCCATCGAGTCTGCTCTGCCATTCAATCATGGCTGATAAGTTTCTCAACCCCATTCTCCCACCTTCTCCCCGTAACCTTTGATCCCCTTACCAATCAAGAACCTATCTATCTCAGTCTTAAATACACTTAATGACCTGGCCTCCACAGCCTTCTGTGGCAGTGAATTCCATAGATTCACCACTCTCTGGCTAAAGAAGTTTCTCCTCATCTCTGTTCTAAAAGGTCTTCCCTATACTCTGAGGCTATGCCCTTGGGTCCTAGTCTCTCCTACTAATGGAAACATCTTCCCCACGTCCACTCTATCCAGGCTTTTCAGTATTCTGTAAGTTTCAATCAGATCCCCCCTCATCCTTCTAAACTCCATCGAGTATAGACCCAGAGTACTCAAACGTTCCTCATATGTTAAGCCTTTCATTCCTGGGATCATTCTCGTGAACCTCCTCTGGACCCTCTCCAGGGCCAGCACGTCCTTCCTGAGATACGGGGCCCAAAATTGCTCACAATGTTCTAAATGTGGTCTGACCAGAGCCTGATAAAGCCTCAGCAGCACATCCCTGCTTTTATATTCTAGTCCTCTCGAAATAAATGCCAACATTGCATTTGCCTTCCTAACTACTGCGTCAACCTGCAAGTTAACCTTAAGAGAATCCTGGAGTGGGACTCCCAAGTCCCTTTGCACTCCAGATTTCCGAATTCTCTCCCCATTTAGAAAATAGTCTATGCCTCTATTCTTCCTACCAAAGTGCATGACCTCACACTTCCAGCTGCCACTTCTTTGCCCATTCTCCTAACCTGTCCAAATCCTTCTGCAGCCTCCCTGCCTCCTCAATACCACCTGTCCCTCCACCTATCTTTGTATCATCTGCAAACTTAGCCAGGATGCCCTCAGTTCCTTCATCTAGATCATTAATGTATAAAGTGAAAAGGTGTGGTCCCAACACTGACCCCTGCGGAACTCCACTAGTCACTGGCCGCCATCATGAGAAGGACCCTCTTATTCCCACTCTCTGCCTCCTGCCAGACAGCCAATCTTCTATCCAGCTAGTACCTTGCCTCTAACACCATGGGCTGTTATCTTACTGAGCAGCCTCCTGTGCGGCACCTTGTCAAAGGCCTTCTGGTAGTCCAAGTAGATAACATCCATTGGCTCGCCTTTGTCTAACCTACTCATTACCTCCTCAAAGAATTCTAACAGATTTGTCAGACATGACCTCCCCTTGATGAAACCATGCTGACTTTTCCCGATTTTACCATGCACTTCCAAGTATTCTGAAATCTCATCCTTAAAATTGGACTCTAAAATCTTACCAACGACCAAGGTCAGGCTAATTGGCCTGTAACTTCCCGTCTTTTGCCTCACTCCCTTCTTAAACAGGGGGGTTACATTAGTGATTTTCCAGGCCTCTGGGACCCTCCCTGACTCCAGTGATTCCTGAAAGATCACCACTAACACCTCCACTATCTCTTCAGCTATCTCCTTCAGAACTCTGGGGTGTAATCCAGGTGATTTATCCACCTTCAGACTTTTTAGTTTTCCTAGCACCTTCTCCTTGGTAATGGCTACCATACTCACCTCTGCCCCCCGACTCTCTTGAACTTTGGGGATG
The DNA here is from genome assembly GCF_017639515.1 of Carcharodon carcharias. Classification (NCBI taxonomy): domain Eukaryota; kingdom Metazoa; phylum Chordata; class Chondrichthyes; order Lamniformes; family Lamnidae; genus Carcharodon; species Carcharodon carcharias. The sequence goes on from NC_054475.1 coordinate 89,074,650, forward strand.
TCACTCGCATCTTCCACTGTGAAGACTGACGCAAAGTACCTATTCAGTTCCTCCGTCATTTCTTTGTTCCCCACTACTACTTCAGCGTCATTTTCCAGCGGCCCAATGTCCACTTTTGCCTTTCTCTTACTCTTTATATATCTAAAAAAACTCTTGCAATCTTCTTTTATATTACTGGCTAGTTTACCCTCATATTTAATTTTCTCCCTCCTTATTTCTTTTTTAGCTGTCCTCTGTTGGTCTTTGTAGGCTTCCCAATCCCCTGGTTTCCCACTGCTCTTCGCCGCATTGTATGCTTTCTCTTTAGCTTTTATGCTGTCCCTGACTTCCCTTGTCAGCCATGGTTGCCTCGTCCTCCCTTTAGTATGCTTCTTCTTCCTAGGGATGAATCTTTGCTGTGTCTCCCAAATTACTCCCAGAAACTCCTGCCATTGCTGTTCTACTGTCTTTCCTGCTAGGCCCATCTCCCAGTCAATTCTGGCCAGCTCCTCCCTCATGTCTCTGTAGTTGCCTTTATTCAACTGTAATATCGTTACATCTGATTCCAGCTTTTTCCTCTCAAATTGCAGGGTAAATTCTATCATATTATGGTCACTTCCTCCTAAGGGTTCCTTTACCTTAAGCTCCCTTGTCAAATCTGCCTCATTACACATCACTAAATCTAGAATTGCCTGTTCCCTAGTGGGTTCCACCACAAGCTGCTCCAAAAAGCCATCTCGTAGACATTCCACAAATTCCTTTTCTTGGGATCCAGTACCAACCTGATTTTCCCAGTGTACCTGCATATTGAAATCCCCATGATCACTGTAACCTTGCCTTTCTTACACACCTTTTCTATCTCCTGGTGTATCTTGTGCCCCACATCCTGATTACTGTTTGGAGGCCTGTACATAACTCCCATTATGGTTTTTTTACCTATGCGGTTCCTCAACTCTACCCACACAGATTCTACATCATCTGACCCTACATCATTTCTTGCTATCGATTTAATTTCATTTCTTACTAACAAAGCAACCCCACCCCCTCTGCCAAACTGCCTATCTTTTCGATAGGATGTATATCCTTGGATATTTAGCTCCCAGTCCTGATCCCCTTGCAGCCATGTCTCCATAATGCCCACCACATCATACCTGCCAATTTCAATCTGCGCCAAAAGCTCATTTACCTTATTTCGTATACTGCGTACATTCAGATACAATACCTGTCTTTCTCATTGTTGTCCCTTTATCTGATGTGCTTGAAGTTAGATTCCTAGCCTTTCCAAACACTCTGTCCTATTTTGTGTTCTGGAGACTTTAATATCCTCTCCTGGGCTCTCCTTTCTTTTCAGTTTTTTCATAATTTTCCATGAAGTTGAATCCACCCCCACCTCCCCCCCCACCCCCCCCCCCCCCCCCCCCCACCCACCCCCCACCCCCCAAACCAACCCCCCACCCCCCACCCCCCACTCCCACACATAAAAATGTGACTTGCTTTGGTGTGAGGACTTACGGTATGTCTCACTTGTCAATTACAAAGAGTCAGTCATGTGGTGTACAAGTGTCCTGCATTAATTACAAAGGAGCTGAATATAATATTAGGTTAACTGACTAATATACTTTGATTACTTGATCATTGCACATAACTAAACTAAAACTAATTGTTAAACATGAGCTACAGATACACCTATGGCAGGCAATAAGTGTGGGAGTGTCTCCTGGTCAGCCATGCTTTATACAGGTGCCCCTCAAACTATAGCATCTGGCGACAGGCTAGAGACCTGTTCCAGGAAAAACTAGCTATGGAAACAGACATAAGTGCATGCTTTGTTTGTCTCATGTGGCACTAGACAGGGGAGAGAAAAGAAGAAGAAGACACATTGGCATAGAATACTAGAGTAAAGAACCACTGATTAATTGGTACAAGGTATTGGCCAGCCCACAGTTAGAATAAATTGTGTGTAGTTTTGGGCACCCCATTATCAAGTGGATATCAGAGCCTTGGAGAGCTTATAGCATCCATTTACCAGGAAATTGCAAGGCATGGGAAACAGTTATGACAAGAGATTTAAGATGCTAATACTATTTCCACCGGAGCCGAGAAGCCAAAGAGGAGATTTAATAGATGTTTTTAAAATTTTGAAGAATTTTGATGGTGAGCAGGAAAAGGCCATTCCCTTTGGATGAAAGTAATTGATGAAGGGTCATCAATTTAAAAATGTGACTGAGAAGGAAGAGAGAGATGTTTGGAAAAAATTGTTTATTCAGAAATTTATTGAAGCATGAAGTCCTTTGCCATAAGGAGTGGTTAAGGCAGACACAATCATTTCTTTTAAAGAAAAACTGGATACAGATTTAAATCAAAGAAATATAAAAAGCCATAAGGAAAGTGCAAAACAATGAATTAGCAAAGTCTAGTCTAGCAAAGAACTAGCACTGACCTTATGGTCCCCGACTGTGCTGAAAACATTTCACGTTCAATGGATTCAGGTCATGCTGTGAAGGGCAAGAATGAAGCTTGAGTGCTTATAGCTGACATCACTAGCTGTGCACTTCTAAACCATCAGACGTCCCTCCAAAAGCAATGCCCATGGCTGTCGAGTTACACTTCAAATTGCATTGTCTGTTCTGCAACTGATATTTGTCATCTGAGTCTTTTTATTAATATAAGGTTTGCCTAGAGCTCTGTTCTCTCTCCCACTCAATTCCTTCTTTATATCAGTGAGTAACTTTACAACACTCAACTACATCCACATTTACTGGCAATTTTGTACTGTAATACATTCATCAGCTCAATCTTTCAAATTTCATGCCATAAGTGCCCACAATCTGTTACCCTCTTATCCCCTCATATTGCATTAACTGAATCACTACAACAAGCAGTTTATGGCATCCTTGATGTAGAAAAACATTCCCCCTTTACAGAAGATAAAATTGAAATGGAATGGATATGAGACATGATGAGAGAATTAGATGTGACAAAAAATATGGCTGAAAATGTACACTTTTAAAAAGCCTTGAAGATGGACAGAGAAGTGACAAAGTGGAGGATCAGGGTATCTGAAGACTGCCACCAAAGGCAGGGGAAAGGGAGGGAAGAGCATACAAAAGATTTGGAGAACCAAAGAGTTAGCGGTTGCATATGTAGGATAGTAAGAGACTTGGAGAGAATTAAAAATGAGAATGAGAGCTCCAATATTAACTTACAGGTATGGCAGCACAGTGGTTATGTTAATGAACTAGTACTCCAGAGACCTGGACTTATGATTCAGAGACATGGGGCTGGATTTTATGGGCCACCATATCCCTTGCTCCCCCGAACTAAAAAATCAGTTGTCAGCCACCCACCCAAAATCCAACTGTCCCGCAGTGATATTACATTGGGAGCAGCCTTAATTGTTTCAGGGTGAGACTTCTGCCCCCATCTGGGAGGAGGCTTTGCCCTAGAGAGCTGCTGGACAATCTGATTGGACAGCAACTCTGCAGCCCTAGCAGCACCAGGATCAAACAACGGCCAGATCCCTGGATTACTCATCTAATAACACAGACACTATGCTACCATACCTATAAGTTAAAATTGACTCTCACTACCCTACATATGCAGTCGCTAACTCTTTGGTTCTCCAAACAATGGCGAGTGCTGGGTCGACAGGCAGTCCCGAGAAAGAGGTGATGGAGACCGGACTTCAAGGCAAGTCAGGAGTTTTGGACAGGCCTGGCTGGCAGACCCCACTGAGGAGGGTACTGGGATTGGGGGATGAGGGAGGGGATTATTGGTGCGGGAGTCAGGAGAGCAAGGCCAGAGGGGAAAGTTAAAGGGAGGTGTCTCGAGTGGGCACAGGGGATCCCCCAAAGGAAATACCTCCCTTCCTGCCTGAGAGTAGCCCATGCAGTTCTGCCTTGTTGTTTTGTCCTCCACTGCACTTAAAATTGCAGTGGAGGCAGAATGAGGCCCTTAAATGGCCATTAATTTGTCACGTAGGGCTTCAGTAGACCTCAGAGCAGGCGGGCTTCCTGAGTGCTTCACATCCCATTCTCATCGGCATTTTTTGCAATTTCTTTTGGTTAAGGAGTGTATTCAAAGGCTTATGGTTGGTTTCAATTTTGAATCTTAAATCCATGACAAATAAGCACTTCTCATAGGCCCATGTGGCTGCGAAAGCTTCTCTCTTTACATCTTCTCTTTGCCCATAAAAGATCTCGAGGCATAATACACTGGTTTTCTTTGCCCATGTTTTCAATTTGAAATAGCAATGCACCTAATCCTGCAGATGATGCGTCTGCTGCTACAGTTGTTGGCAAATCTCGGTCATAGTGTGCTAGTACCTCTGATGATGTTAAGAGATTTTTGATTCTGTCGAAAGCATTTTGCTGGTTGACATTCAACACCATTACTGATCTTGTCTCAGTAGTTGTCATAATGGTTTGTTGATTTCTGCCAGGTTCAGCCACTTTCTGCCACTTGATTTACCGTGCCAAAGAGTCTTTGTAATTCGGTGATGGTTCTAGGCTGTGGGAACTCTCTTAGAATTTTAGTCTTCAGTTGGTCAGCTGTAATTCCTGAAGCTTGCACAATGTACTCTCAGAATTTTATCATCAGTTTTGCAAGTTCATATTTGTCATGTAATGTCAAACCTGCTTCGTGTAGGACTTTGAGGACTGTTCTTACATGATGGTCGTGTTTTTCCTTTGATAAAATGTCACCCGTATGGCATATTATGCCTTCCAGGGTCTGACACATCACCCTTTGGAATATCTCAGGTGCAGAAGCAATTCCAAATGGTAACCTGTTAGAACAATAATGACCAAATGGAGTGATAAAGGTAGTTAATCTTGATTCATTGTCTAGGGGCAACTGCCAGAAGCTGCTGTTAGCATCCAGTTTTGTGAAAAAGGTGTTTTTTGCCAGTTTGGCATGACTTTCATCCATTGATGCCATTGGGTGGATCTCATACTCTACTGATTTGTTTAATTGATTCTGTGACCATTCCAGAATGGTTACTGGAAAGATGATTCCTTGTTGTAATATATGTTCCAGCTCGCTCTTGACTTTGTCTAAGAATGGGAGAGGGACTTTCCTTGCTGTGAAGAGACATATAGGCTTGGCGTCTCCCCATAGGGTTATATGATATTCTGTCTTCAGCTTTCCTAAGCCAAAAAATAAGGATGTAAATTAGTTCCTGAAAACATTACTATACTGTTCATCAGCAATTTCATCAACCTTGTAAATGAGCTTCAGCTGCAAACATGCCTTTTTGCTCAGCAATGATGACTCCTGGTTCTTTGTCACATGGAGGGGTTCCACAATTTCTTTATCTTTATATCTCAATCTTGCCAAGTGTTGGCCTATTACTTTCAGTGTCATCTCTCCTGGACCTTGCAACTGGATGGTAATTGGCTATAAAGTAATATTTTTAAGCCACTTTACTTCAGATAGTACTGAAACACCTGCGCCAGTATCTAGCTTGAATTCTGTGGGGTGATGATCAACTTCTAATTTAATGCACCGATGATTATTTTCTACTTTGGTAACTTCTCTTAAGAAGGTTATTTGATTTTTCTATGGCTCTTCCACTTCTTGGATTTAACTTGGTTTATTTTTTTTCCCTCCTATGAACTATTGGCACTTTAGATTGGCAGACACTTCTAAAATGTCCTAACTTTCCACAGTTGTGGCACTCTGCTCCCCCTGCTGGGCATTATTCCCGCTTTTTCAAGCTTTTCCTGTCACAATGAGAACATTTCAAGTTGGCGGTCGGTGTGCTTTTTTCTGATTTTGCTGCGCTTTCTCTGTTTTGTCTGACATATTGAATGGCTTCACTATTTCTTTTCCAAGGGACATCATTTTGACCAAGAACAACCATGCTGTTTAGCTTCCTAACAGCTTTTGTGAGAATAAAATTTTCCCTCATTTGTAAAAGGTCTGAAAGTGTTTCCTTTGAGACACCCACTACTATACAATCGCATATTACTTTATCTCTGAGAATCCTATAATTGCAAATTCCCATGAGTCTGTACAGATTATTTATAAATGAATCCATGGATTACCCCATTTTTTGCCCTATTTTATTAAATTTTGCTTGCTCAGTGATCAAATTTTTTTGAACAGTGAAATACGAATTGGATGGAAAAGTTCATCGTATGAGCTTGAAGCCTCATCGACACCCTGTCTTGCAATAACATTGTCTGCTATGGCCCCTACTGTATAGAGTAAAGTGACTTCCTTCAATTATCTCAGTTTTGAGCCTGTTGCAAGCCTTCTGTGCTTTGGAACAGTTCTTGGAATGGCAATGTAGACTCTGCGCTTACCCTAAGCTCCGGACCTGTTGCTGCTTTAGAAGTTTGGCTTACAGACGGTGAGTCAAAGTCACTGTGGTCTGACTGGTTTGCATCTACTGCTCCCATGATGTTCTGTTCTCAGTTGAGTTTTCAGTCTATATTCTTTCTTGTCCTTCTTCAAGGATCTGTAAGTCTTTCAGGTCTACAGTCTTTGCCTTGAGGTTTGCTTGGGTCTTTTACGCTTTTTCTGCTGCCATGTTTCTTCTTGAGCTCACATCTTGGATGGGTTTCTTGAAGGTTTACCTGTTAGCCTAAGAATACTACTGTAGGATGTTATTCATAAAAACCATTCCTGTTTATTTACGGATATATATACATCTCAGTGCTACATGCGAGGTTCTACTTCTTGCTTCCCACCAGTTCTCAGTTATCCAGCCATGTGACATTGTATCACAGTAACCCCAGCAGTTACATCAATATCAGGTGCTCTATTACACTGCAGTGAGGAGCCATAAACTTCAGCCACCATGGAAGCTGGAGAATTTAAATTCAGTTAATTAACAAAAAGAAATCTGGAATTAAAAAGCTCATGTCAGTAACGAAGACCTTGAAACTAGCAGGTTGTTGTAACAACCCTTCTTACCTTTAGGGATGGAAATCTGTTGTCTTTACATAGTCTGGTCCATATATAATTACAGACCCACAGCATTATGGTTTATTCTTAACTGCCCACTGAAATGGCCTAGCAAGCTCACTTGTATTCAAGAAGGCTTCTCAAAGGCAATTAGAGTGGAACATCAAATGCTGATCTGTGAACGAATAAAGAAAAATCAATTTGGACAAGTTCTATTTAAAAAGTAAAGGACAACAAGACCTTATTACATGCTCTGTTTGATAACCAAACCATTTTAATTGCCAGTTTTCTTTAATAGTTGAAGAAAGACTATCCTCCCAATCACCTGCAGAATCAGGCAGCCTGCCCACATGAACAATTCAATTTACAGCACGTTTGCCAACTGTACTTGAAGTGGGGGTGCATTACTTAAAAGTTGGAAAAGATTGTGAGTGTAGCACAGATGAGTCTAAGGGCCTCCACCTGCTTCTCTGGAAGTTCTAGTGGGGGTCAGTGAGGGCAGGAAGAGAAGCCCTCTATACCCAACACTCACAGGAGCATGGCCAAGGTCAGTCAGGTAGTCATCAACAGAAGTGATTGATAGTGCCAATCTCAATAGCATCACTCCTGAGACCTTGATTTAGTGTAGACAGGAGGCTTAATTATCTCACCAGGAGCAGGAGTGAGTTCACTTCTCTACTTCCCATGCTGGCGCCTCTCTTGCTTATTCCAAACACGCTCACCTTTCTTCACACCACAAACTATCACCATTCTCTTTTCAAATACTAGCACTTACACAACCTCCAACTGCTCTCAACACTCCTTCCTAACAACTCATTACACATGATTCTCATTACATTGATCACCTCCGAATTCTCATTCCATCATGATTTTTCTACAAGTTTTACCACTTTCACTATATGTGCATGTCTCACACATCTCCAATCACTTCCTCAACCAGCACTCTCATCTCTGATCTTCTATAGGGCAAGACCATGTATACTACCAGAGAGAGGAACAGAATAAATGAAAAAGTCCCCAATATGATCACCCACACAACAGACAGAGTGAGAAGCTCTGGACATGGCTGGCCCAGGTAGAGTCATGAGCAGCGGGAAAGGAGAGAGTGGTGGCCTATTCAAGCAGGTGCCTGCACATTACTTGCAGCCCTTCACTCAAATTAGCACAGATGCAAAAAATGTAACAACTTCAACCTGAATTCTTAAGACTGCCACATGATCATCTGCTCACCCTCTCTCTCTCTTCCAATCTAACTCTTCCCCACTTTCTCTTTGTTCCAGGGTTTCTGCAGAAAAATGGATCTTGGAAGGGGACAATCTTTCTGAGGATGTAGTGTCAGGCACTTCTCCCAAGCACCAGTGCAGCCATTGGCAATCTCACATGGGTTAGCTCGTTATCTGGGTGAAACATGTAGAACCAATGGGCAGCAGTAGGTACTGCTGGAAGAGACAACCCAAAAGTTCACCTCATAGGAATGGTAGAGGAATCATTGAGTTATGATCCCCGTTATTTCTAACTGCAAGGCATTGATGTAGCTCTTCCCCCTCTGCTGCTTCCTCTCCAAACTCTTCTCTCTGTTGATAGTTGCTGCTGCTCCTATGCTACTCCATCCAAAATGCAGGCCACTCTGCAATGTAACATTGTGCAATATGCAACAGACCACAATGGGAGCAACACTCAGTCTACAACATCTTGCAAGGAGCCCCTCAAGTGACCCAGACACCAAAACCTCTGCTTGAACAGTCCTATTGTATGGCCAAAATAGACTCAGGTTGTGCCTTGTTTTCGATTATATCTGTCTAATGGGTTTGTGCAGTGGTATCATCAGCCAGTCTACGGAAGGGCTGGGGGTGCTGGGGGTTTGTGGGGGGTTCTCCCTTAGACTGTGTCATGATAATTCCCCGGGCACCTGTACATAATGTTGTTCATGGAATCAGCCTGTGATCGGGCACTAGCTATACATTGAAAGAGTGGTATTCTTTTCCAAGGGTGAATGTTGCTGGCTTGTGTTCTAGTGCCCTGATGGGCATGTGTGTGCAGTCAATCATGTCCTGGACATGAGCGAAGCCAACCACTGTTGAAAATCCATGAGCTCTATTCTGTTAACTGCTGTAGTCAGTGAGGAAGGCATTGAACACATGGATCTGGGAAAGTGGGTGTTGCTGACCTGTTTAATGCAATTCTGAACTGCAGTCTGGGATGGCAGCAGATGGACCTGGTATCAGACTGAAAGGATCCAGTGGCATAAAAATTCAGTTCTGTAGGAATGCATCAATTCCTGGGTTGTTTCAGTGACTTTATTATTTGTCCTTTTTTTTATTTTGATCCATGAGCCACAGCAAAAGCGAGCATGGAGAAATTATTCCAAATCGCTCAAGATTATACAGTGACAACTGTTAAGTAAAACCTTAGGAAAGGAAATTTTGTACAGCTCATTTCAAAGCTAATGAGAAATGCAAGAACAAACTGTATTTTTAATAAAATGGTAATGGGAAAAACCTTGTTAAATGTTCAATTAGCTCATTTATTTCAAAAGATTTGAATTGATTCCTGCTTCCTCATGCATTGAAATTACAGTGTCCTGAAGGGTTGTTATTACCCGGTAAAGGACTGCATTAAGTTCCACTGCTGTGGATTTGTTGTCAGTTAGGAGAAAGAAAAAGAACAATGACTAATCTTCAATACAGTTTAAGCTCCCTGTTTTATATCTGACACAGCTGTTTCCTTGGTCATTTGTAACATGTTCAGTCAGTTCAGTTATAAAGATTATAAAACTATCCTGCAGGAGTTGGGGGGGTTGGGGGTTGGTGGTGCTCAAGTAAGTGTGATCTCTTTAAAACTGAGGAAGCACCTAGACAACATGCTTGGTGATTGAAGCTCAGAATTAAGTATTCTTCCAAGGCTGACTTAGTAAACCAATACCTGAATCAAGCATGCTCACAGTATTTCAGGGTATAGATTGATCCATGAGCTCATTTCTAAACATACCATGGCTTCCTTCATGTGGAAGAATAATGAGCAGAGTATGTGGCCTCTCTGCTTTAGTAACTCATGAGTCCTGTTCATAAAACCCTGTGTTGCATCTTAGACGAGAGACACCCATCTGTGGGCGGGTGTGCTCATGCTCACTTTGTGAGACAGGGGTGAGACGCAAAGCTTAAGTAACTGGGTGGAGTTGGGGCTGAAGGAGGTACTTGTTGCTATCTGTAGGAGGCAGTTGTTGCTGGCTGGAGTGGCATGAGCCTGGAGAATAAGTGGAACTTGCACTGAAGAAGATGAGTGGGAAAGCACCAGAACAGAATGAAATAAGTGATTATTGAAGCAAGAGGAGAGGTAAGAACTGAAAAACTGGTATCACCAACAAGATCTACAACACTGGCATTACCCCTGAAGATCTAACTAAGTCTGTTTTCGTCGCTTTGCCAAAGAAACCTGGCATAATAGAATATGAGATACATCAAACAATCAGCCTAATGCGTCATGTACTAAAGATCATCTTCAGAATCCTAATTGCCAGAGTTAGAGAGAAAATTAAATCAGAGATTTCAGACACTCAGTGTGGCTTTGTAAAAGATAAAGAAATCAAAAATGCAATCTATCTTTTAAAAAATTGGCAGAAAAGAGCCATTGAAGTGAAACATGACCTCTATGTCTTATTGATTATACTAAAGCATTTGATAAAGTCCAACACAATCATCTCATGAAAGTGCTGGAAAACATCATCATTGACACAAAGACCTTCGATTCATCAGAAATATTTACTGGAATCAGGTAGCAGCAATCAGATATGAGAACAAATTTGGTGATTGGAAAGTAATCAAAAGAGGAGTTAGACAAGGCTGAGGTCTGTCACCAGACTGTTTCTCTCTATACAGTGAACGCATTCTCAGGTGAATTGAAGGAGAGATGGTATAAAGGTAGGAGAGAAAGTCAGCAACAACATACACTATGCTGATGACACCATACTTATAAAAGAAGACTTACAAAAATTAATCGGTACAATCATAAAGGAAAGTGTAGACACAGGCTTACACTCAATTGTATGGCTAAGAGAAAGAAAAAGGATATTCCAGTTTGCAACATTACAATAAATGGAAGCAAGTTAGAACACGTCAATCAGTTCAACCATCTAGGAAGCACAGTAACATCCAATGTCGAAAGCAGTACTTAAATCTAAAAAAGGATTGGACAAGCCAAAAGTGTTTTTACAAAATTAAGCAACATTCTAAGAAATATCAGCTTGAGTCTTGAAATGAGAATCCGTGTACCAAAAGGTTATGACTGGTCAGTAATGAATTATGGATGTGAAGCTTGGCGCATTGGGAAAGAAGAAAAGAAAATCAACAATTCCAAAATGTGGTGCTTAAGAAAGATCCTAAGGGTGGAGAAAAGAATGAATTAAGAATTACTGAATGAGGCTAGAAGAACAAAAGAGCTGTTAAATAATGCCAAAAAAAGACAAATGGAGTTCTTTGGATATATCATCTATGCCGAAAGATTGGAATGCCTAATCACTACTGTTGTAAGGGAGGCCGAGTTGCTACTATTGACGATAGAGTTGATCTGCAGACACTTCTTGGGTGGAAACATTTAATTTATTTACAACATACTCAGCAGCAACTACACGTGTGCTTTCAACTCCAACTCTATCTCTGCACTGACTGCTGAGATAGCCCACGCTATTCTCCTATTGCTTACTACAGATCATGTGATCTTCCCTAACAAGCATTATTCTTATAGGTATATTACACTAAATAAAACCATAATTACTGCATTCCTCCCCCTTTAACTCACCAAACATCTATTTACAAGTACATATTTTTCAAGATGACATAATATTCACACTTGGTAAGGAACATACAAGTTCAGTCTTTCAGATAGTCTCCTGGTACACGTGGAATGTCGCAGCTCCACAGCTTCAGATTCTTTGTCAGGAACCTCCTTTTCCAGAGTTGCCTGAACATCAGAAGCTTCGGTGGGCACTTGCAGTTCTGTCTCCTCAACTCTTACAGGAACATCAAACATGTATGTCCTGGGTTGAATATCCTCAACAGGAAATGCAGACCTGGTCATGATCACTGGTGGAACCAAGTCTTGGTGATTTATCTCTCTTTTCCTTAAATGGTCCACATGTTTACAGCAGATCCGGCCTTCCACCTCCACATGATAAGATAGAGGTCAGTCACCGCACTTATTTCACCTGGTAACCACTTTGGTCCTTTTCTGAAGTTCTCCATATACCAGCTCTCCCACAGTAAATTTCCTCTCGCAACTTTGCTAGCCGTGTCTGGATTTCTGGCTTCCCTGACTTCTTTCCACCTTCCCCTCTAAATTAGGCATTTTTAAGCTCAATCTTGTACTGAGACAGCATTTCAACAATAACTCCCAAGGTGTGACACCTGTTCTTGTGTGAGGGGTAGTCCTGTAATGAAAAAGAAATCATGCTAGCTTGGTTGCTAAGGAATTGCCAATTGGCTTTTTCATGTCTGCTTTGAAACCACCCTTTTGAACCACCCTTTCGGCCCGTCCATTTGGGGAAGAGTGGTACGGTGTTGTTTTTACATGAGTGATACCGTTGAGGCTGATAAACCATTGAAACTCAACACTCATAAATGCCATGCCATTATCAGAAAAGACTACTTCTGATAGTACGTGAATGACAAAACTCTGATGTAGTTTCTCAATTGTTTCTCATATACTTCCAAACATTTTGAATGGGCATTGAAAATGAGCAGAAACATTGTTCCCAGGAAAGGTCCAACGCAGTCAATATGTATCCACACCCAGGGTCTACCTGGCCACTCCCATGGGTGTTATGGAGCTGTCACTGGCAACTTTTACAGTTGCTGACATGAACACAGTGCTTTACTAAACTCTCTATTTAGCCATCCATCCCTGGCCACCATAGGTTTCTACATGCTATGGGGGTCTTCATTCGGGAAATTCCTGGTTAGGGACTGTGTAGTTCAATTAAAAGTGGCTCCTTTCCCTGGCTGGTTATTTCATGTCTCTTGTTGAAATATGGTTTCATTTCATCAGATACGGGCTCCTGAGACCAACCATGTAGCACTTGTTCTCGTACTTGAGATAGGACTGGGTCCTGAAATGTCCAGTCTCTGATCTGTCGAGCACATACTGGCAAGGAATCTGAGAAATTTAACAGTAAGACAAGTTCCTGTGGAACTGGGACGTGCTGATCAATTTGTTGTAAAGGCAAACAACTAAGGGTATTGGTGCTTCCACTTTGATTGCCAGGCCTATGCACAAAAGTGTAATCGTATGCTTCCAGAATGAAAGCCTGTTGTTGTATTCTTGCTGAGGCTATGTGTGGTATAGCCTTGTCCTCACCAAACAATCCTAGCAATGGTTTGTGGTCTGAAATGATTGTAAAATGCCGGCTGTGTACGTACTGGTGAAACTTCTTGACACCAAATGTTGATGGGCAGGCCTTTTTCTATCTGCGAATATCCCTTTTCCGCTGTGATGAGTGTTCTTGATACGTAACCTATTGGCCATTCTGTGCCGTCATCCACCCAATGAGAGAACACTGCTCCCACTCCGTAGGGAGATGCATCACATGTCCAATTCATTCGTCTGGTTATAATGCACTAATAGATTGGACAAGTGCAACAATTGCTTCACCTTTATGAAAGCTTCTTTCTGGAGCACCTCCTAAGACCAGTGTTGATTCTTTTTAAGTAGAGAATGCAGTGGGGCCAGCACTGTGGACAAATTGGGTAAGAACCACCCATAATAGTTGATCATTCCTAGGAATTTTTGAACTCTGAGGCGTTCTTTGGCTCAGGTGCCTCTCCTATGGCTTTCACTTCCTTCTCAACTGAATGGAGGTCCTATGAATCTAGCCAGTGACCAAATAGATTAAGCCCCTCGCTTGTAACGTGCACTCTTCTTTCTTTAAATGCACTCCAGCTTGCAAGAAACATTTTAAGACTTCTTCTAAGTTTGCCAATTTTTCAGTGAATCCTGTCATCAATACATCATCTAAATAGACTACAACCTGGGGCAGTCCCTGCAGCTCTTTATTGTTCTCTGAAAGATGGCCAAGCGGAGGAGACACCGAAAAGTAATCGTGTATATTAGTACAACCCTTTATGGGTATTAATTGTGACAAATTACCAGGAGGAATTATACAACTCTAGTTGTTGAAAAGCATGACTCATGTCAAGCCTCATGTTGATTGTCCCTCCTGCCATCTTGGCATACAGGTCTTCGGTTTTTGGAATGGGGTGCCTGTCTATCTTAGCTACTTAATTAACCATCAGTTTGTAGTCTACACAAATTCAAATGCTTTCGTTGGGTTTAAGGTTGGGGGCTATGGGTGCTGCCCACTCTGAGAACTGAAAGGTTGTATAATGTCCAGTTTCTCTAGCCTGTTCAGTTCAGTGTCGACTTTATCTCACAGTGCGTATGGCACCGGTCTTGCCTTCATGAAGCGAGAGGTTGCTTCCAGATTCACATGAACCTTGGCCTGCAGGCCTTGGATTTCCCCAGTTCGTGCTTGAAGACGGCGATGTACTTTCTAAGTAGCTCTGGTAGCCCACTTGCTCTCGACTGGAAAATTTCAACCCATTCTAACTTAATCTCCTTTAACCAATTTCGCCCAGGAGACTTGGCCGTTCACTTGCCACTACCGTCAAGGCTAGCTTTGCCGATTGGGCTTCCATTATAGACAGTTACTTTGCTTATACCCTTTACTTGAACGTCTTCACCTGTATATGTTTTGAGCTTGGCAGCTGTTCGTTCCAAACTTAATTTATGTTCACCATTATTCAAACATCTGAAAGTATGTTCCCCAATTACAATAGTGGAAGCTCCCGTGTCTACTTTTATTTTAACAGGTTTGCCATTTACTTTCACTGTGATGAATATTGGTTCTGTCTTTCCAACTTTCAGATTAAACAATGAATAAATGTCAGATAAAGGCAAAATACTGCGGATGCTGGAAAAATGCTGGAAAAACTCAGCAACTCTGACAGCATCTGTGAAGGGAAAGACAGAGTTGACAGAATCTGTGGAGAGAAGGACAGAGTTAACATTTTGAGCCCATTTGACTCTTCTTCAGAGCTAAGAGAAATGAAAATGTAGTGAAATTTATACTGTTTAAGCGGGGTGGAGCAGGTGGAGCTGAATAGAAGGCCGGCGATAGATGGAGGCAAAGGGGAGATTGCCAAAGATGTCATAAACAAAAGGTCAAAGGGGTTTGAATGGTGATGGCACTGGCTAAAGGAGGTGCTAATGGTGATATTAAGGATAGAAAGCAGATTGTGATAATAGCCAGACACTGGAAAGAACAAGATGAGCAAGTGACAGATGGCCCTAGTGGGGTCGAGGGAGGGGTCAGTGATGGGAAAAAAGATTGAAAATAGGCTAGAAGGTGGGGATAAAACAATGAATAAAAATGAAAATGAATTTTAAAAAATAATAAGCGTTAAAAAAAAATTAAAATAAAAATGAATATTGAGAAAAGGGGATAAAAAAGGGGTGAAGATGGAGAAGAGAGTTCATGGTCTGAAGTTGTTGAACTCAATGTTAAATCCAGAAGACTGTAAAGTACCTAATCGGGATATGATGTTGTTCCTCCAGTTTGTGTTGAGTTTCACTGGAACATTGCAGCAGACCAAGGATGGACATGTGGGCAAGAGAGCAGGATGGTGTGTTGAATTGGCAAGCGACAGGAAGGTCTGGGTAATGCTTGCGGACAGACCAAAGGTATTCCGCAAAGCGGTCACTCAGTCTGCATTTGGTCTCTCCAATGTAGAGGAGACTACACTGGGAGCAGCGAAAGCAGTAGCCCAAATTGAGGGAAGTGCAACTAAAGCGCTGCTTCACTTGAAAGGAGTGTTTAGGCCCTTGGATGGTGAGGAGGGGGGAGGTGAATGGGCAGGTGTTGCACCTTCTGCAATTGCATGGGAAGGTGCCATGGGAAGGGGTTCAGGTGTTTGGGGTGATGGAGGACTGGATCAGGGTGTCCCGGAGGGAACGGTCCCAAGGAATGCTGACAGGGGGTGAAGGGAAGATGTGTTTGGTGGTAGCATCATGCTGGAGTTGGCGGAAATGGCGGAGGATGATCCTTTAAATGCGCAGATTGGTGGGATGAAAAGTGAGGTCAAGATGTGCAGACAACATCTTGTGTTCTTGCCCATATTGTTCTTTTCAGAGTGCTCACCCTTGTCCAGCTATTATCACATTCCGCTTTCTATCCTTAATTTCACCATTAGCACTTCCTTTAGCCAGTACCACCACCATGAACACCCGTTTGACCTTATGTTTATGACATCTTTGGCAACCTCTCCTTTGCCCCCACCTATCACTGGCCTTCTATCCAGCTTCACCCGCTCCACCCTTTAAACAGTATAAATTTCACCACATTTATACTTCTCTTAGCTCTGAAGAAGAGTCATACAGAGTCGAAACATTTACTTTGTCTTTCTCTCCACAGGTGCTGTCAAGCCTGCTGAGTTTTTCCAGCATTTTTTGAATAAATGTCAGAATTTGTTGTTTCAGGCTCTTCTACATTGTAGATTTCATTGGGCTTCTTCTTTTGTTTACAAGCCTGCTTGAATCTTTCCCTGCACTGCCTCATTATATGTCCATTTCTATGAAAATGGTAGTATTTGTTTTTTTAAACTGCCAATCGCTAAAAGATTGATTATTTCCACCTCTATTAAAATTATTCTTCAATTTCGCTGCTAAGTTATTTTTCTTTATTCTTCAGCTAGCGGGGGCTGTTTCCCGCTTCTCAGCAGAGTCTTGTGTTTTCGCTCCACTTTCAGCTGAGGTTTCTACCCAATACATGGCCAGCGCTATCTCTAACGTCTTCTTGAAATCCAGATTTACTTCAGACAATAATTTTTTCTGAATAGTGTCCTCTTCCACAGCACATAGCAAACGATCTCTGAACGTATCGTTCAGAGTAATACTGAATGCACAACGTTCCGTTAGCTGTTTCAAATTTGCCAATACCTCACCCGGGGGTCTATTTCACAAATTAAACCTGAACCTCTACATCATGACTAAGAGCTTGCGTTGAAAGTGACCCTTCACGAAGTCCACTAATTCATCAAAATTTTTCAAATTTGGGGCACTGGATGGATTAAACTTTGAATCAAACCGTAGGTTTTACTCCCATAAGTACTCAAGAGGATCGCTCACCTCTCACCTTCCCCATAATCTCATTTGCTTGAAAAAAGAATGTGAGGCATTCTATTTATTGCAATCAATCATCTGTGGCTGGTTCAAAAGGACCAGTTCTCCCAAATTGTGGCATTTTGAGAGAGGATAACTTCTTCAATTCTAATGGAACTTGCTACTTACAATCACCGGGCGAGGTACAATGCCAATTTCTTTCTAACTTGATTTCTTCTGTTCAATCCTGTTTGATCCTCATCGCCAGTTTGTTGTAAGGGTGGCCAAGTTGCTACTAATGGTGATAGAGTTGATCTTGGGTGGAAACATTTAGTTTATTTACAACATACTCAGCAGCAACTACACGTGTGCTTTCAACCCCAACTCTATCCCTGCACTGACTGCTGAGGTAACCCATACCACTCTCTTATTGGTTACTATAGATCATGTGATCTTTCCTAACAAGCATTATTCTTAAGGGTACATTACACATTAAGTAAAACCATAATTACTACAACTACCGGAAAGAGTTACGGAAGAATAGCAAGGGGCTGACAGCAAAGGAAGCAGCTAGACAACACTAAAGACTGGCTTAAACAGAACTCCAACACTGAGGTCGCCCACTGTTGCTGTGATTGGAGAGTTTGTAACACCTTGGTCACCTATGCACTCAGGATGGCACTTAGATGATGATGATACAAAAATACTCAAGATTATAGATTTAGCTGTATTGCAGCACAGCCTAGTTGCTTGCTCCATCTGCTAAAACACTGATTTTATATAATGGTTAGCAACAGATGATTTGAAAAATGGGACAGACTGGATTTAAAGACATATGCCAACAAATACCGAAGAAGGGTCATACAGACGCGAAACGTTAATTCTGTTCTCTCTCCACAGATGCTGCTAGACCTGCTGAGTTTTCCCAGCATTTTCTGTTTTTGTTCCAGATTTCCAGCATCCGCAGTGTTTTGCTTTTAAGCCAACAAATATTGCCTTATCAGTTGTAATGCATATGTTCCTCACCATGGCACCAACAAACCACTTCTGCCAGGCAGTAATTTGGCAGTTTGTGAAAATTTCATTCACTGAATGCTACTCTGTACTCTATTATTATTTTCTAATAGGTGAATAGAGCAGATATTCAATGTAAAGTGAAATGGAATTTCCAGATTTTTAGTAGCTTGGATTTATTTATAGAATGATCATAATTACTGTTCAGTTACTTTATACATTCCAGAGGTAGATTTCACTGGCTAAAAATTAATGGTAGAAATTAATTTCTGTTCTTGTAAAGT
This sequence comes from Carcharodon carcharias, assembly GCF_017639515.1. Classification (NCBI taxonomy): domain Eukaryota; kingdom Metazoa; phylum Chordata; class Chondrichthyes; order Lamniformes; family Lamnidae; genus Carcharodon; species Carcharodon carcharias. The sequence goes on from NC_054475.1 coordinate 89,092,985, forward strand.
GTGTAATTGTCAAAACAGATTCACTGCTGAATTTTTAAGAAATTATTTCATGGGATGTGGGCATCTCTGGCTAGGCCAACATTTGTTGCCTATCCCTAATTGCTCTTGAGAAGGTGGTGGTGAGCCACCTTCCTGAACTGCTGCAGTCCAACTGGTGTAGGTACATCCTCCTGTTGGAAGGGAGTTCCACAATTTTGATTCAGCAATAGTGAAGGAAGGGCAATGTCGTTTCAAGTCAGGATGGTATGTGGCTTGGAAGGGAAGTTGCAGGTGATGGCGTTCCTATGTGTCTGCTGCCTTTGTCCTTCTAAGTGGTAGAAGTCATGGGTTTGGAAGGCGCATTTGAAAGAGCCTTGGTTAGCTGCTGCAGTTGGATTCATTATCTACACATGAATGACTTACTTTTCAAAAATAAAAAATAAACCGAGCAGCAAAAATTCATTTTTTGAAGATGAAGTCTCGTTTTCCAGGCAAGGGGCTGGCACTCCAAGTGGCTTTCATTGACCCATTGAATCTCCAGTTCCTTCATAACTTTGTTGTTGGACCAGACAAAATTTCCTGCAAATTAAGTAGAATGAAAGTGATTTGTTACTGTAATTAATGGCAACTTGTTATCACTTGGCCATGTTAAATATTAAAAATGTTTTAGCTGCCCCTTTTGCAGTTGTACATATAAAATTTTTGGATTTGGGACCCAGAACACAGCCGAGTATAGTTTATTAAGAAGCAACAGCTTAGATATGATGTATTAACTAATTAGACAGAAAAAGTATACGATTCATGATAATTGAGAGTGGTTTACTGATCCCAGAGGATGAAGGGACAGTTGGCACAGAGTGTGTTGATCTCAGTAGCTGGTGATAACAGCATTCTGCTCTGTAGTTGAAGTGTTAGGGAACTGTTCCCTCCATCTTCTTCCTCTTTCTTCTTCCATCTAACGAAGGCAGCTGTTTAATGAGCACTGCTACCTCACCAGGACCTAGCCCCTGTCCTTGAGATCTTGTTAATTTAACCTTTTTCTGGGGGCTAGTAGCTTACCCTGTGTCAATCATCTATTCAAACTTTTCTGACCAATGGACACAGGACAGGTACCCAAAACGTCAGGGTGGTTACCTCCTCCCTTGTTCGTCACACTGCTTGAGGTCAGCTTTTTAGTTTACATCATGCTGAGGGTCATTTTCTGGTCCTTAATAAAAATTTGCATAGATAAGGGGGTACACAAGATGCCATCCTACCAACTTGGGGATGTTAATATGGTAGTCTGAACCAAATAACCTTGCCGTTTCCAGGCACTGTTTAAGAGTCAAGTTGTTTAGAAATTCTCTTTCCAGAGGGAGAATCAATGCTGTTCAGTTAATCTCATAAATGTTCTGCACTTTGAGAAAATACCAGTTTATTAAAGACCCTAATTTCTTACATATATGGTGCACACTGCTGCCACTGTGCATCGGTGGTGGAGGGAGTGAATGTGTAAGTTGGAGGATGGAGTCCTAATCAGGAAGGCTGCTTTGTCCTGGATGGTTTTGAGTTTCTTGAATTTTGATGAATCCGTACTTATCCAGGCATGTGGAGAGTATTTCTTCACACTCCTGACTTGTATCTTGCAGATGATGGACAGACTTTTGGGAGGCAGGAGATGAGTTACTTGCCTCAGAATTCCTAGCCTCTGACCTGCTGTTGTAGGTACAGGACATAGGGGAGATTAGTTTCTGTCTTGTTGGAGATGGTCATTGCCTGGCACTTGTGTGATGTGAATGTTACTTACCACTTATCAGCCTAAGCCTGAATGTTGTCTAGCTCTTGCTACATATGGTCATAGACTAGTTCATTATCTGAAGAGTTGTAAGTGGTACTGAACATGGTGCAATCATCAGTGGACATCTCCACTTCTGACCTTTTGATGGAGGGAAGGTCATTGATGAAGCAATTGAAGATGGATGGGCCTAGGGCACTGCCCTGAGGAACTCCTGCAGCAATGTCCTGGGACTGAGATGATTGACCTCCGACAACTACATCCATCTTCCTTTCTGCTAGGTCTGATTCCAATCAGTGGAGAGTTTTCTCCAGACTTCAATTTTGTCAGGGCTCTTTGATGCCACATTCTGTCAAATGTTCACTCTGTCAGTTGTGAAGAAGAGTCATACTGGACTCGAAATGTTAACTTTATTTCTCTCTCCACAGATGCTGCCAGACCTGCTGAGTTTTTTCAGCACTTTCTGTTTTTATCTCTGTCAAATAATGCCTTGATGTCCAGGAAATCTGCAAAAATATGTAACCATCATTACTTTCATCGTCAAAATAGCCACTGATCTAGGATGTTCCCAATTTATTAGTGTTTTAGTAGCGCCTGACTTTCAGAGATGATTTCTTGCAAAATTTCCACATTAAGCTTATTGGTTTCATATTTCCATATGGAGATGAATTCATCTGAGCGGAACATTTGATAGACAAAGAATCTTTGTAAAATAATTCATATGTAAAATATCCTGAAGTACTTCACTGTGGACATGAATCTTTCATTTTAAATGTCTACTTGAGCCTCAGAGCCTGCCCAAAGATCAATAGTTTTAATCATACTCAGACAAATTGCTGACGCCACCATACGCTGAGAGCACACTAGTCTAAGAATACAAATACTGTAGCTTTAATAGGATTGTTTTATCCACACATGAATGACTTACTACCCAGTTATTTTCAAAAAGAACTGAGCAGCAAAAATTCATTTTTTGAACATGGAAATCCAGTTTATCCAGGCACAGGGCTGACAATTCAGATGGCCTTCGTTGACCCATTGAATGTCCAGTTCCCTCATAGCTATGTTGTTGGACCAGATGGAATTTCCTGCAACTTGAATAGAATGAGGGTGAAATGCTACTGTAGTTAATGACAATTTTTCCTCACTTAGCTTTGTTGACTAATAAAAATGTCTTAGCTGCCCCTCTTGACTGTTGGCCACCTCACCCACTCATTCATCGGCCTTGCCTGCTATCTGTATTGAGTGTTTTTCCGGTCTGACTTTTTACCTACCTACTCTGAATGTTTGTTGGCCTGCCTGCTTATCTACCTTCTGTCATTATCTCCTTGTTGAAAAACGATTTCTCTTCCACTTCCTAAGGAGAGAAACAAATTACTCCTAGGAACTCTGAAATTTAAAGCAGTATCAAAAATCAGAGGAAAGAAACAAATAACAAAATGTAATCAGCAGGGGAGATGAGGCTGGCCAACAGAGAGAAGGGAGACTGAGTGACAGGAAAAGTGAATAAATGACAAGGGAGATCCAGAGCATTTAGAAAAAATCTACAAAGAAGTAAAGATGGGATGAGTAAGAAACAAGGAGCAAAATAAATCAGAAATACAGGAGAAGACTGCATCAATAAAGTAGTAAAACTGAAGAATTAAAACTGTTACCAAAAGCTTCAATAGCTAATGGGTATGATGAATACTTGCTGGGCAATTTAGATATTCAATTACAACAACTTGTATTTAAAAAGCACCTTCAACATAATAAAACATCTCAAGGTGCTTCACAGTAGTGTTATCAAAGAAAAATTGATACTGAGCCACATAAGGAGATGCTTGGTGAAAGAGATATGTGTTAAGGAATGTCTTGAAGAAAGAGATGTAGACAGATTGATAGGTTTAGAGAGGGAAGCTTGGGTCTTGGCACCTGGAGGTAAAACCACCAGTGATGGAGAAATTGAAATCAGGGATGTTCAAGAGGCAAAAATTGAAGGAGTGCAGATGTCTCAAAGCTGGAGGAAATTATAGTGATAAGGAGGAGTGAGACCTTGGAAGGATATAAAAATGTGAATTTTTTAAAAATCTATGCATTGCTGGACTGGGAGCCGATATAGGTCAGTGAGCACATGGGTGATGGGTGAACAGGATTTGGTGCAAGTTAGGAAATGAGCAGAAAAGCTTTAGATGAGCTTAGGTTGGATGAGTTGGAAGATAGTGGTCTGGTCAGGTGTGCATTGGAGTAGTCAAGTTTAACGTGCTGATAAGGGTTTCAGCAGCAGATAAATTATTAAAAAAATGAGAGTCAGTGAATAAGTGTGAGACATGTTGGGAGTGAAGTTAGGTTACACCAGTCATGCAGAATGGGCCTGTCATCAGCGTATTTTTCACCGCACCTGATCATCTTTCCACTGAAGTTCATAAAACAATAGTCCCTAGTCTCACTGTTGTCCTTACTTGATTTGATCTAAAAAAAATCTTTGCCACCATTTTCCAAGTCAGTGGAAAATTAAAACTGACATGGTGAAAAATCAGCACGCCAATTTGCTACAAGCCTGTTTTACGCTACTGGCGTAGATCAGTTTCACTTGTGTAATGTCAGACTGCGCTAGGTGCTAAGTGAAATTCTGCAGAATAATACAGTGTTTAAAAGAAAGCTGGTCATTTCATGCTGTTCTTTCTTTCGCCTGGAGTTGAGAATTTACAAGCACTGCCCATTCTACAAGCTTTCCTCACCAAGAACAATTAATTTCACATTGATTTCAGGATTTTTTCCTATTTAGACTGAAAGGGAGTAGCCACTAAAACACAGCTGCACTTTATCAGCGGGACCATTTATTGTGAATCACATGTCATCACAATTCACTATGGGTGAGATTTTCCGACTCTGCCAGCGGTGGGCATCATCGAAGGCAGGATGGAAAATCTGGCCGCTCTCTAAATGTTCCTGCCCTGCCTACGACAATGCCCACCACTGGCAGGACTGGAAAATCCTGGCCTATACAATTTGACCTCCTATGAGCAATGTCACGAGATCTGCCATTCAGGGTTAAAGTTCATTTGGCACTTGGCTGCCCAATGGCATAACAGATCAAAATACTCTGTAAGTCTTGTACTACATGCTTTGTCACTGCTAGCTTAGAAATATAACTTATTTTTACACATGTTTATATTTACTTACAGAGTTACACGTTACCTTTCACCTCCTTACAACCCCATTTCCAGTCTATACCTATTTATACTTCTTTTGATCCAACCAGAAGGCTTCCAATAACAAGGAATTAAATGTCCATTCTGAAAAAGACACCATTAATATACAGTAACAAAAAGACAAAACCTTTAAAGGAGACTTAGCTAATCAGATTAAAGTGATATTCACAAGGTGATGATGCACTCCAGTGCCTGTGGTGTACACCAATGTTGGAAGGCCTGAGTGCACCATTAGACACTGTGTGCTCCCTCTCAGACATAGTTGTGGGAGAAAGGCAGGTAGTCAGGCCAAGTGACCCCCTTGACCACCTGCGTCCTAGATCTGTTAATGGCCACTGTAGTCAGGTCCAGCAGCAGTCCCCTTGATCTGCGTGCCCCCTCTACACTGGGTGGCCAAAGATCAGGAGCGTGGGACTGGAGTGCAATCAGAAATTGAGGAGCAAACCCGTCAGACAGAGAAAGAGGAGCTGCAACTTCACATATCCTAGATGGATGTGAAACACACTACTGTCCATGCCGCAGAAATTACAGGCGGTCTGGAAATCTGTGAATAGGCTCAACAATGTATTAAATGGGGCTGCCATTTGCAACAATCTCTATGCCAAATCCCAAATGGACAAAAGGAGGACACCTGTGAGGAGCACCTTCCACCGGTGCCCACACCTCCTCTGGATTGCAGGATGAAATGTTGCAGCTTGTCCAGATGATCGACGAGGGCGAGGAAGTGTTACCCTCCCAATTTAGCATAATCAACAAAATTGTCAAGATTACATTTAGTTTCCATGTTCATGTCACAAAGGGAGATTAAAAACAACAGGGATTCAAGAACTGAAGCCTGCAGGACTCCACTTAACATCTCCCTCACAGTCTGACATTACACTTCTAATTATTCACTATTTCCTATATTTTTTTTTACCAACTTCTTATTTAGCCAAATGGCCTACCGTGGATTCTTATGGGATTTAGTTAATTAAGAGTCCTTTGTTTGAAGCTTTGTCAAAATGTTTCTTGTACAGTAACCAGCCAATGTTACATACAGAATGCATGCTGCTCATTGGCACAAAACACACAGGACTTGAGTGGACTCCAATGGTTATAAAGCCAGACAAACCAACACCTCCACTCAACCTTAATGCTCTTGCTTACCGGAAAAGGGAGATGTGTGTTTCCTCATCAACAAGTTACTGTATAAAATCCCAAATTAAATCAATTGTTCGCAAGGACCACTAGTTGCCCAATTAAAATATTATCAGTGTTCATTCTGGACAGTAGATTTACCATTAAGCTCTATTTGAGCTTTTGATCATTGTAAGTGATGGCCCACTATAGTCATGACAGACGTAAGTATAGTTGGAAATGGGTTGAATTTTATGTGGGGAGGAGGCATGCTGCTCAACCCCTGGAAGAAAAGGTAGTTCCAAACTGACTGACTTTAAACAAGACCACCCTAGAGCTATAACCTAGTTCACCTTGACAAGGTGAGAGTCTGACTCCCGCCTCTCAGTGGAAGGAAGCCAGACCCCCCAGATTAGCTGGCAGTCCCACCAATACCATGGGCAGAATTTTACACCAGCAGGATTTTACAGTCCTGCAGGGGAGTCAATGGGCTTTTGAATGGCTCACCTCATTTTACAGCCCCACCCCTGCTGTGAAAAGGCTGAAAAATTCTGCCCTAGAACTCAGTAGTGGAACTGCAAGAAGATCGATGGTGACTAGAGGCAAGTCTCTCACTTTACAGCATGAAGGGATTTGACACCCTAGGGAGGGGGGATAAGTGGAGTGAAGGGGGTTTTGGTGGCCAGGCATAGAGGCACTAAGGGGGGGGGTAACATCTTGGCGGGGCGGGGTGTGGGTGGTGTGCCCCGATGCGTACAAGGTACACCCCCAAGTTTGTACATGCCTTCCTGCCTTCTAACTATTGTTAAAAAACGGCCTTCTTTCTCTTGTCCACCTGCCACTGTCCAGCATTTTATGGCAGGAGAGGCAGCTTGAAGTGTAGTATAAGGGGTTACTTCTAAATGTGTGAAGTGATGCAATGTCTCATGATCTTGCTCTCTCTTGTAAACTTCATAGAAAGATGAAGCCACTATATGATGTGCTCTATTAAAGTTAATGGGGAGAATCATCCCAGATTTGCACTAAGTGCGGTAGCGGGCAGGAAAAAGAATGTTTTTCCAGCTGGCCTCAATGGTGGGTTTTTGCGCCGTATTATTCCAACCCCGTCTCATCAATCATGCATTTCTGGAAAATGCACCGTTTCAATGACGGGCAGGCTGTCATTCAACTGCTGTGCCATCACCTCGCCGCTTCATCGTGCTGGGCGCCATATTTAAAGTGCAGCTATATGCACACCTCTTAGTGCTTCCAGCCCAGGATTGCTGCACAGAAGACATGGTCCCAAAAGGCAAGAAGACTGCAGCCCCGCGATTCAGTGATACGTCCCTCAAGCACCTTTTGGATGCCATGGAGGCCTGCCGTGATGTCCTCTACGCCTGCTTTGGCTGCAGGGGGGGCCAGCAACATCACCAATCTGGCTCGGGAGGCAGTGACAGCAGTGGTCAGTGCCAATACCCTGCAAAAGAGGACAGCCATCCAGTACCACAAGAGGACAATCTCCTCCATTCTGCCAGGGTAAGTCACTGTTCTCATCGCTTTCAACTCACACACTCACAAGCCCATCACACATCCACAGGGGTCTCACTCACTGCCAATTCAAGGGACATCGCCATCACTCTCTCATACACACCTTCTTTGTCCTCATCTCATCCATGGCACCACACTCACATGGCAGGCATATTTATCTTCTGGCCTGGCAGGCGTCCTGCCTACACTCTCCCCATCTGTATTCATGCAGGACAAGCTGGCACACAACAAAAATGAAAGGTTGCAGACTGATGGAGGAATGTTTGAAATCAAGGTCTTCATGGACTTTGAAAATAGAGTCATCCAGCTGGCTGACAAAGATCTGGACCATTCCTTTGCTGACGATGAGGCCGGTGTCGGGCTACCAAGTGAGGATCCAGCAGTGCAACATCCATCAGACCACCATCTTGAGTCACTTCCCCTGTTCCACAGTCCCGTGCCATGCACTAATTATCTCTCTTTGTTTTTGCAGGCACATCTGGGAGACAGCTGATGGAGTTGATGCAGGGCTTCTGATCAAGCCCTAAAGAAACCTCTGAAGAAGAATCTGGAGGCCATCTACATTGAAGACCCATCACCACGCTTACCCAGACTCTCTACCAGCGTAGAGATACGCACCTCCGTGGGACCTAGCTTTAGAGTAGCCTTGGGATCACAATCTGGTGAGCACATCGCACGGTCTGATCCCACAGTAGATGTTGGCAGGGACTTCTCAGGTCTCCAGAACTCAGAGAACTGCTGGAGACCAGAAACCTACTGAGTCCGGGTCAGATGAGAAGCCTTGGGTCTTGGTCCTCAGTTGCTGGAGCTGCAAAGGTAAGCTTGGGAACTTCAGGAAGGGATGTATGCTGTACTCCTCAGATTGCATGGCACAATGGAGGAGTCAGTCCGCTGAGGCGATAGCATTGGCATGTCAACGCACCGAGCTCAACACTGGTAGGATAATGGCTGCCATGGAGACCTTGGTCCAGGACATTGGTCCTAAACTGCTGCGCAGGCTGAACTCCATTGCTGACACCATAGTTGGCCTCCAACAGTGTGTTCGCGAGAGGGGTACAGGGCATCTCAATCTCACTCCAGCTTCCACTTCTCCTGAAGGAGTCAGCCAAGGGCTGTCAGGGACCCATAGGAAGGAGGACCAGCAGCTCGATAACTCAGGCCATTGACCCAGGTGACTCCAGGAATATCTAGCCCACCTGAATCCCCTCTTCCTGTGACCCCAGCAGCTCCAGCTCCACAAGCCAAGGAGGGTGCCACTGGCACAAAGCAGGACCCTGAAAGCAGGCTGGAGCCCTCCAGGTCTCAGCCCTCCAGACGATGCCCACCAAGGTCATCACAGACAAGGCGTACCAGTCAGCAGGCTGCCTGCATCTCTGCTGTGGATGTCAAGAGAGCACAAAGATGTAGCAGCAGGGTTAGGAAGCTTAAGAAATGTAGTTGCACAAAAGCCTGGGCACGGTTTTAATCACTTGTACATAATGTTCACTATTGCCAATAAACTCCCAAGAATGTCTCCCTGCCTATGGCTCCTTGTTCTGATGAGCGGTGTTCGTGTCACTCAGATGTGAAACCTTGGTTCCTGCACAAGATAAAGGCAGGTGTCTCAGCCCAGGGCTTCTTCGCTGTGCTTTGTGCAACATTCAGACCAAAGTGGTGGTCCAGCCTCACACTCACTGGGCACATTAGTGATGCCTGCACCTTGGCGGTGCTGGTCATTGCAGCCAGAATGTCATGGGCAGGTGTCACAGAGTTCCCTCATTCTCTCTGTGCTCTCAGCACCTTTAGGGTAAGGCTGGCCCCCATCTCTTCAGCATCTGTGACCAATGACACTGTGCTCCTGAAGGGCTCAGGTGCTGAAGGCGGACAAAGGATCCAGTGCATTTAAAGTCTCACAGCTGCATCTCCATGATATGACCCTGATCACAGAGTGCAAACGAGCTGCCCTCAGCCAGACAGGAGTCAGACATTGTCAGAGGCTATGTGAAGATCTATCGAGTGTCCTCACTGCATGTCATCATCATCCTCCTGGAATCAAGCAACTTTAGGGCCTCTGTTGCGCCTCCATGACAGGAGCCTTATCACAGAGGGAATGTGCGGTGCTGTCAGCCAGAGTCAAATGTTCACAGATGCAATGTAAGGATCTATGGTGTCTCCTCACTGCATGTTGTCATCATCCTGTGCAAATCTAGCAGCTATAAGGGCCTCAGGGATGTGTCTGCTTGCCTGGTCAGTGCAATGGCCTCAATGCTGCCTTACTTGCCTTCGAGGAACTTGTCATCCTCATCCCTGTCAATGGAGGAGACCTCCAGCTGCTCCATCTCCTACTCAGCCAGCTCCTCTCCCCGTTGTAATACCAGGCTGTAAAGGCCGCAGCAGGCGATGACGATGCATGGTACCCACTGTGGACTGTATTGCAGGGCTCCACCAGACCAGTCCAGGCAGTGGAACCTCATTTTCAGCATCCTGATGCTCCACCAAGGTGCAAATTGCAGCATTAGCCTCATTATACCTTTACTCGGCTGCAGTCTGAGGTCGCTGCACGGGTATCATCAGCCATGCCCTTGTCCCCTAGAAGCCAACCCTGCAGCCTCTGCGAAGCCTGGAAGATGTCATGGATCTGAGACCTGCTAAGGATGTAGGAGTCATGGACACTCTTTGGGAACTGTGCGCACACCTCCAGGATGTGTTTGTTGTGGTCGCACACCAGCTGAATATTCAGTCAGTGGAAGCCCTTACAGTTGAATAGGTGACTGCTTGTTGCCATGGAGATCTGAGCACCACATGAGTGCAGTTGATAGCACCCTGCACTTGTGGGAAACCTGAGATCTGGATGAAGCCCAGCGCTCTTACATCCTGGCTTTCCTGATGCTGGGTGAAATGCACAAGGTTGCATGCCTTCACTAAGATGGCATCCATGACCTGATGGATCCATTTGTGGGTGGAGGCTTGCAATATCTTAACAGAGGTCATCAGTGGAGCCCTGAAGGGAGCCACTGACAAAGAAATTAAGTGCCACAGACACTTTCACACCCACTGGCAGTGGATGCCCTCCATGTCCGCATGGCACCAAATCCTGAAACAACTGCAGATGTGACCAATCTGTTCCCTAGACATGCACAGCCTTCAGTGCCACTGGCTCTGGGTCATCATCAGGAATGAAAGGCAGTGTCTATAGACCCTGGGTCTAACTAGGCGACGACCAGCAACAGTTTACTGTGGCTCTTCAGTGGCATGTGTGGGAGCCACAGTTGCCCCTTCTTCCTAAGGGCGCTGCTCCTCCCTTTGCGCAGCCAGATGCCTCAGTCGCTCTGTTCTCCCTTCACTCTCTGTACGCCACCAGGCATAAAGTTAGGTCACCAGCCTCCATGCTCCTGATGTACTCCTCCTGCAGAATGGAAGAGAGAGACACATGGTTTAGCTTGTGTGTAATAAGGACGCCTCTTGGTTAAGTCTGAAGGCCCATTAATGCATGCTGAAGAGCGCTGGCCACTTGGCTGGCTAGAGTTTAGTCCGCTTGCCCTAGCCCCCCCCTAAACTCACCTCAACTGCAGTGCAGCCCTTGCTCTTCCAAACTCACCTCAACCTCAGTGCAGCCCCTACCCTCCCAATCTTACCTCAACTGCTGTGTAGCCCTTGCATCCCCCAAGTCATCTCAACCTCGAAGTCCAATAGGATACCCAGACGAGTGCTGCGCAACGTTAATATGTACTCATCTCCGAGGTCCCCTCAAAGTGCAGCCCGCCAAGTGCACACCTTATATATGCTGTTGTGAAACATGTCGGCGTGACCTCAGATGATCCAGTGTGGGAAGATGATTCTGACGGGCTGGCCTTATAATGATATGCAGATGTATTACAATGAGGTTCCCGACGTGCAACGGCAGAAAACACAGCTCAGCCTTGATGGGCGGAGCGGACGATTGCAAACTGGGTTCGCAACATTGTGAAACCAATTTTTGGCCTTCTCGTCGTATTGTCCACTCACACCGCCAAACATGCCCGCGCCAGTGGGCACGGAAAATTCCACCCAATGTTTTCCTTACCTCAGCAGGCTCTGTAAATATTCTGTGCTAGCATAATGAGGCAAAGAATATTATGTTAAATGGGCACTGAGAGCCTCAATAAACCGAAGGGCATGCAGTCAAATGGACACCTGACCCACACCTCCCTGGATTTATGGGGTCTGAGTCAGGGAGTAGGCAGGAAGGCAGTAGGCTAGCCATCCGACATATTTTACATGCACCCCCACAACCTAATCGAAAACCCACTTGGTTGGGAGCTATAAAATCCAGCCCATTGAGTCAATAATGGCCTGCCATTTCCGTTATCGCAGTTACTCCAAAATTTACACCAGCTGCCATGCCAACTTTGCTGATGGGAACAAAACCCAAAATTTCCAGCACAGCTTATTTGTCTATGCTAGAAGATAAAAAGTGCCAAAATCTAAGTGCAAACGCAATGGTTGTCAAAGGAAGATGGTTGGGATTGTTGGAGCTCAATCATTTCGGATCCAGGACATCATTGCAGAAGTTCCTCAGGGTAGTGTCCTAGGCCCAACCATCTTCAGCTGCTTTACCAATGACCTTTCTTCCATCATAAGGTCAGAAGTGAGGATGCTCACTGATGTTTGCACAATGTTCAGTGCCATTCATGACTCCTCAGATACTAAACCAGTCCATGTACAAATGAAACAAGACCTGGACAATAATAACATTTGTACCACGCAAGTGCCAGGCAATGACCATCTCCATAAGAGAGAAACTAGCCATCACCCTTTGCCATGCATTGGCAATACCATTGCTGAATCCCCCACTATCAACATTCTGGGGGTTACCATTGACCAGTAACTGAACTGGACTAGCCATATAATTACTGTGGCTACAAGAGCAGGTTAGAGACTAGGAATCCTGCAGCGAGTAACTCACTTCCTGACTCCCCAAAGCTTGTCCCCCATCTACAAGGCACAGGTCAGGCGTGTGATGGAATATTCTCCACTTGCCTGCATGACTACATCTCCAACAACACTCAAGAAGCTTGACACCATCCAGGACAAAGCAGTACACTTGATTGGCACCCCACCTGCAAACATTCGCGCCCTCCACCACTGATGCACAGTGGCAGTAACGTGTACCATCTACAAGATGCACTGCAGGAACTCACCAAGGCTCCTTAAATAGCGCCTTCCAAACCCACGATTGCTATTATCTAGAAGATTAAGGGCAGCAGACAGAAGGGAACACCACCTGGCCATCCCACTCCAAGCCACTCACCAGCCTGACTTGGAAATATACCGCTGTTCCTTCACTATCGCTGGGTCAAAATCTTGGAACTCCCTAACAGTACTGTAGGTGAATGGACTGCAGTGCTTCAAGAAGGCAGCTCACCACCACCTTCTCAAGGGCAATTTGGATGGGCAATAAATGCTGGCCTAGCCAGCGACACCCATGAATGAATACAAAAAAAAACACAAATAGGAGTAATGATATGCATCTAAACAGTTCTGTTGAGTCTTCGTCCATGGCACCCCACTCTCAGAGCCATTTGCCCTTGTTGGTCAATGTCCTCTTTCACTATTATATAGAAAAGTGGTATGTCCAGAATTGGCACAAATAGAGTATACTTGTCTTCTCTGGTCTCAAGCAGGGCTAAGTTAATGAGCAAAAGTTGGATTTAAAGTTACATAATTCAGGATTGTACAAGTGATCGCAGAAAATCTTATGTATTGATATTTTGGTGTAAAGATCTGTGAAAGTGCTCAAGTTTCCTTGGGAAAATGGCTTAACATGGCTCTTATTATGTTGATGTGCCAGAAATCCTGGGCCAACATGCTTAATTACTGAGATAAAAGCAAAAAACTGCGGATGCTGGAAATCCACAGCAAAAATAAAAATACCTGGAAAAACTCAGCAAGTCTGGCAGCATCTGTGGAGAGGAACACAGTTAACATTTCGAGTCCGTATTCTTCAACAAACTCGAAACGTTAACTGTGTTCCTCTCCGCAGAAGCTGCCAGACCTGCTGAGTTTTTCCAAGTATTTTTATTTTTGTTGATGCTTAATTATTGTTTTGGCTCACCAGTGGAAAAGCAATAACAGCATAATCTGAAAATTGTCCCCTCTTCCATTTGTTGGACAATTGTATCACTGTTTTATTCTAAACTGGTATTGATGCCCTGGCATTACAATACTCTATTAAAATCTTGCAAACTATTCCAATTACTAATAATTGGGACTTTTTATTCTAGCATAAAAAAGGAGCTTTATAAAACTCAATGGTTTGAATTGAACAAGTGCAAGGAACTCAGACAGTGCATTACAGTTTGAAAACTGAAGAATTCAACTGTAGCTTTCTCTCAGATCGGCTAATAATTGATAGCTGCAGTACGGCTGAATCCTGTATTTGCCAAGAAATGTAAGAGGGTATTTAGTGATCCCATGCTCACTGCAGTGAACCATACTTACTGGAAACATGGGGGAGAGATTCAAGTTATGCTGTTGTACAAAATGTTTCTGCCCTGAAACAAAAACAGAAAATGCTGGAAAAACTCAGCAGTCTAACAACATCTGTGGAGAGAAAAATAAGTTGAAGTTTCGCGTCCTTATGACTCTGAAAAAGAGTCATAAGGACTCAAAATGTTAACACTGTTTTTTGAGAGCTCTGAAGAAGAGTCATAAGGACTCAAAATGTTAACTCTGTTTTTTCTCCCCACAGATGCTGTAAGATCTGCTGAGTTTTTTCAGCATTTTATTTTTATTTCAGATTTCCAGCATCCGCAGTATTTTGCTTTTCTCTTTCTGTCCTGTGCTGGTTGTGTATGCAACCTTTACCAGTGCAGGATTATGAAATCATCCTTGGATCCTTTGAGAAAAGTAAAGGCAAACAATAGGCAGGCTTTTTGTTTGCTTACCACTCTGTTCATAATGAAAATTGGGGTTGTTGACAGACAAACTTCAAAAGAAAATTTCCTGTCGTTGGTTGAACCAGGCCCACAAGACTTAAATTTCAAATATGAATTTTATTCCTTGCCCTACTGCTGATCTGCCATATCTTCCCTATTGATTGGGCCCTCCCCTGTCCCCAACTGATTCCAGTGAAGGTCAAGCATACTTCTAGGCTTACACAAATGTCCAGAATATTAAGCTGCCTCAGATGATACAACCTGCCCTATGTTGGTTATTTCACCATGCCAAAGGCAGATATCCATCATATAGTTGATGAAGAAACAAGGAAACTTGGTTGGCAAACTTTGGAAGGTATTACCTATTGTATTTTATGCACGCATCCTATTCTATTTTATTTTCTGTTTGTTTTTCTTTTCCTTCCCTTTCTTGCTCTCACATATGAACACATGCCCCTCCCCCAACCACCATTGTGTACCTGTTGAATTGGTGTGCCTCACTGATTTCAAATCAAATTCATTGATTTAAAATGAAACAAAAAAAATCTCCAGCTTGATTGATCATTCAATAGTGCCCTGAACCATTGCAGACTTCCATGTCTTGGGCCTCAGATCACCACTGGTCTGCATTAGCAAATTGGCTTGGTTCCAATCTTTCATCAATAAGAATATCAGCTTGGAACCAACTGAAATATACAGCTATCCTGCTATTTCTCCACAGAGAATAGTTTGTTTACCCTTGTTTGTGTATATATCTCTACTCAAGTTTGTCACATCTTTCTATTTTTCTGTTTCTGTGTAGCCAGGACTGCTTCTCTCCCTGAATTTTCACCCCTACATGGGTATTGAGTCAGGCAGGAACAAAATTAGCACCACCAGCCATTATGCCAGTTTGATTCGCCATCCTGACTATCATCAGTTTTGTCCAGGAGACGGGAAAGCGGGACCGGGCAACCCACTCGATTCAGATTAGTGGCTATTTGAGCTTACTAAGAAGTTTGTCGTCAGCCTGTAAAGGTCCAGTTTGGAATTTTTGTGGGACTGTACAGGGCCTACAATGGATCAGGAATAGTCCAAGTGGAAGGCAACACATTGGGAAGCCAGTCATGCAATTAGATGGGCCCATAAAACGTGCACTGCTGAGAGGTGCACTCATCTATTGGTGTTGTTATGACCAGGTGAGGACGGGTATAAGGACTCCCACTTTTTTCCCACTCCTCAATTGATTGTAACAGGGTTATTTGAAATTTATAAGGACGAATGTGGCAATTCAGTGTATGTACTTAACCATTTATGTTCTGATTGCAAAGAACTCAGTGCAACAGGCTTTTTTGAGTCTAAACACAAAAGGAGTTAGTTTTTATTGTGCTAAAACGCCAGGGATTTTCAGGTCAGTGAGTGAGGGGTCGGGGCCCACTTGCCGACACGTAAAATGAAACAGGATGACATTGGGTGGAACTCCCGTCGTCACCCCGCATCATTTCAATTTTCAGGTTGGCGGGGGCCTATTGAGGCTATTGATAGAGTCATTAAAGTAATTAATGGACCTGCCCATCCAACCTTAAGATTGGCAGGCAGGCCGGGAGCCCTGCTGGGCTTCAGAAAAAGCTTGAAACCTCATCCACAGGTGGGATGAGGTTTCATGTAGGTTTTTTAAAATTTAACAAAAGTAAACTAAAAGTGATGGACATGTCCCAACTCATGAGACAGTGTCACATGAGGAAACATGTCAGGGAAATTTTATTTTTCTGTTTTTAATATTTTTGAATTTGGTGCTGATGTCCCTGAGGCTGCACTAAGCCTCAGGGAGATGAGCGTGCTCTTTCACGCCCATGTGCAAAAGAGCACACTCTTGGCTCAGGGAATTCCCTCCCTGTCCGCATAGGGAGCGCATAGCGCTTCCTGGCGGATGTCACGGATTGTCACGCCAATTAAGGCCTGCCTATGTAAAATGGCAGCGCGCCCCCGATTGGAGGGTCGCCTCCAAGCTCCCGCTCCTGAACTTCCCCTGCAATGGGGGGAATTTCTGCCCCAGATAAAGATATTAAATTATTTACAAAGACAAGCATATTGCAACACACACAGAAGCGTGCAAAATTACAACTTATAAAGTAGAGGAGGTTAGCTTTTGGCCAAATTAAGATTCAATGATAAAAGGCCAGTAAATAGAGAGTTGACTGATTATGAGTCCTTTGCTGTTGTATGTGGCTGAGGCAGTTCTTTAAACAGCAGTCCTTGTTTTTTTTCCTTGGAAACACTGCTTGGAATTTGAAGTCTTCTTCACAATTTCTCTGTCTGCTAGCAGAATTAACACTTTAGTTGAAAGAGAGAGAGAGGCATGTAGCTTTATTGCTGCCTTCAGATATTTCTTCTCTAGACTGTGCCAAAAGCAACCAGGGTGTTGTAATGAAAGACATTTCAGAATCATGACCTTGATCACATGACTTCTCTCTCCGTAACGATTTGAGCATTCCAGAGAAAGTAACTGATTAGCTCATGTCTGGATAGAACTTGGCTATTGTGTTTGGTTGAGGTGATTTTTTTTAATGCCCAAGCCATCATTTCTAAATGGCCCATTTTTTTCCGTGATGAGCTAGGAAGAACATATAAACACCCTCAATGTAGCCATTGTCTCTGTAGACTTTATGTCTCTGTCTATTGGAATGGAATGTAACTAGTATAGTGATGTAAATGGTGACTGCCATTTTAAGCTTAAGTCTATCTTTGAAGTATTCCTTGACAGCAGCATATGTGAAATTCAACAGGACGGCTGCCTGGACATATTTTAATTATAATCCATTTGGAAACTTCCAGAAAATTAACCAAGTTGCAGATGTGTCAGGTGACCTGTGACGGCCATCTTAAGTTAATGTCTTTGTTTTAACAGTTGAAACTGCCGTTTTAAAACATTCCATATGAGTCCAGCAGATGAAATTGAAATTTAATATTTAACATCAACAAACCTCTGTAATAGTGTGCAGGTGCCATTGGTTAGCAAAGTTAGCAGAGCAAGTGATCTCTGTGCACTTGAGTGGTGGAGGAGTTGTTAATTTCTACAGATTGCAGGACCATCACAGTTGGGTCCACTAAATATTGTGAGTGCAGCTGACCACAAGCAAGGCAACAGCTAGACATGGGATTAAGGTACTCGGATTAGGTTCGAGCAGTGATAAGGATCAGCATCCTCGGGAGCAAATGCAAAGGCCCAGTCATGAGGAGAATAGAGGGGAGGAATGAGGATCAGGAAGGCAACAAAGGCTATACCCTCAGCATTTAGTGTAACACCAAAGAAGAAGCTACGTGGACATGCTGGAGAATCAGTACCTTGGAGACTGCATATCTAGGCAGATGGTAACTGAGATTTGTATCCTCATTGAGGAAGACTTTAGACCTCTCAGTGCTGCTCATCATGCCCTATTATTAGCTTTTAAAGACACTGTGGCCTTGAATTTCTTCACCTCTAGCTCCTTCCTAGGATCAGCGATGGATCTCGGTGGCGCCTCGCAACTGGCGGCATACCACTGCATCTTGCAGGTTACTGATGCCCTATCTGTGAGAGCTGGGCAATGCATAAAATTTCAAACAGGCAGACCTCACAGACACAAGGGCAGAGAAATTTGCTTCTATTGCTAGATTCCCGTACGTGCAGGGCATCATCAATTGCACCCATGTGACCATCAAGGCACTGAGTGATCGGCTAGTGAGATTCATTGACAGAAAGGGCTTCCACTCAACGTTCACCTGGTATTTGACCACAAGAAGTGTTTTATGCATGTATGCACTTGCTATCCTGGCAGCTGCCAAGATGCCTTCATCCTCTGGCAGTCCAGGGTGCTGCAGCCCTTCATGCCAACTTCCCTTCCAAACTACATGGATGGACTTAAGGGGATGAGGGATATCCCTTGAAGAGATGGCTACTCAGATCTTTACATCATCTGCTCACACGGACCATCATCAAATAGGCCATCGTGCTTCTGAGGGTGTGGTTCCTTTGCTCGGACCAGTCAGGTGGCAGGCACCCTGCAGTACACTCCTACAAGGGTTTTGCACCTTGTGGTGGTCTGCTGCGCTTTCCATAACATGCTCCTTCAGAGAGGAGTTGACCTTAAAATAGTGAGGTGCTCAATTGACACAGTTCATCAGAGAAAGAGGAGGAGGAAGAGGCAGAGCAGAGAGGTGCCCATGTTGAGTAGGGAAATGACCATGGCCAGCTCAGGAATCAAAGCTGTCATTAGGATGGCTTCAATGCCAGATCATGTATGACCCAGGCATCTTTCACTTGAGAGCTACTCATTCAGCAAGACTGCATGCTCTGGATCTCATTTTGATCTGCCAGTGAGATCACTCCCATTGAAGTCGCAGTCTTGAATAGATGCACTTTCACTGCCAATCCATGGTGCACATCTGTGCAGTGGTCTTATTGATCCTGTTCAGAGACCATGGCTTCCCTTCACCAATTCTTCCCTCTTTTGCAGTCTTGCCATTAAAGAATGGAAGCTCACATGTCTGGGATCGTGGGTCAACATTTTCAGTGGTAATAATAAATTACAAAATACACATTCACAAATGAAATAAACCCCTGTGAATGAGTCAGTGATCTGACCAAGGTGGTGGCCTCCAGTCTCAGCCACTTCTACGTGGTGTTTCCATTGTGGCCTCGGATGAATTGAAGGCAGCCTGCCTGCGTATGTGTGTCTGTTTGCAGCTATGATGCATGTGGTGGTCATCCACATTGTGGAGCTGCCAGAGGGGCAACCTCCAGTAGATGTTGCACTGATGTTAATGCAGGAGCAGCCTCTGCCACAGGGCCGCGCTGCATAGATGCTGCCTCAGTGCAGGAGGCTGAGGAAGATGATAGCACCCTGTGGGGGGGTGACACCTTCTTCCTCATCACTGACTACATTAGCCCTTGGATGGCGCTCTGAAGCACTGGAGGGAACAACTGCTGGGGCACAACTGACATTCACTTAATGCATTCTTTACACTTCAGTGCCACTGACTAATACATGGTCAGTGCGCTGCTCCTGCATCCACTCTAAGTGCTGCAGCATATGGCTGTCCATGAGGTTGGACACTCTCTCAATGGAAGAACTCATGTGTTCAACACCCTGAGTCAGGGTCATGCACATGAGCTGAATGGACTCCTCCATTCTCAGCTTATGACCCTTCACTGCCTCAGAAAACTCTGACATGTGGTTATACATCCCACATTGTTGAACAAAGTATAGACTCCTTGCTTGTGACTCCCAAGGGCCTGCATGTGTACCCAGGTGAGATTAGCTGTATCTGCCCTCCGTCCTCCGAGGGGGACTGCTCACAGTTACCACTGCCTCTCTCATCTCCTGCACACTAGTACTGTGCTCTTCACCCAATGTTATCCTCTCTAACCTCATGCGAGGATCCACCAAAATGAGTGCACTTGGACTGGTGGAGGGTGCACTTAAATAATGTGACTTTGCTGGCTCTGTTTCTTTAGAGGCCCCTGTTGATGTCGCTGCACTGGCATGCTCCCCATCCATGACTGACCCTATGGAAATCAAGGGGGGGATTCATGAGAACTTTCCTCATCTGCAGAGATGAGGCTTCCCACTAAAGCTTAGGCATTGACAAGCTGTCAGACAGGGACGTGTGCACTCCACCCCCTTCATCTACAGATCTTGATAACTGTCACTCTATCCTCAATGTATTCCCATCTCTCTGCCACTTGCTTCTGCAGGGCTACCCTTGCATTCCATTGCTGTCTTCTCCATGCCTGCAAGCATGGTGAGCTGGGGTCCTCCTCCACATGTGTGCACCCCTTATCATGAATTCTGTACCTGCATGTACAAAAGAGAGAGAGAGAAATAAGGCAGTTCTGGCCTCTCTCACCAATGCCAGTGGTTCATATAAATAAAAACTTGCATGTAGCAATCAATGCTGTCAGGTCCTCAACAGTGTTGGGGCTCTGGCCATTGTTGGCAGGTCATTAATTACCCTGGGCACACATTTCTCCCATGATCAGGAGCACCATGTCCCCTCAGGCTGTACAGCTGGCATGTCTGCGGACCTGAAGGCTGTCATCTGGGTGGCGTGTTGCACTTTACCAGGTCATTAACACACTTGCAGCATTGCACCTAGTATCACTGGACAGCACTTCTGGCTGCTGATGTTTTCTACCACTTCCAGCTAGACCTTCTTAGTTTGACTAGGTGGCCTTCTCCTGCCACCCTTTAGGAACAAAACCTCTCACCTCTTGCAAACTGCCTCCAACATAATTTCAAGGATTGCACCAGGCACTGTGGAGCAGCTCTGCTACAGTTCCAAGCCTTTGCATTTTCTCCTGCTGACCTGGGGCTTCCATAGCAATGCAAAACAGCTACCCCAGTAATGGCTGACATCATGCCTTAAAATCAGGCTTGGCTTCATCGCACATCTACTGCTGGTAATTGTTCAGCAAACCTGCCCTCCAGCCAATTGACAGCCCACCTCGGGGAAAATCGCAAGCTGTCTATACTTCTTCTCCAATGCAAGGATGGAACCCGGAAATAGTTCCAATGTTTGGGTCCTGATCCCAGCTTGAAAATTCTGCCTTCCATTTCCCTTTATCGATATTTGTGCCCATCTCCGTTCCTCACTCTTTTCTTCCCAAAGTTGACGTTTTTTCCTTGTATTTACCTGTGTGCAATATTACATATGTTTAAGGCAGGCAGTATCCAAGCTTTTTATATACACATTCATTAAAATACTTTTCCAATATGCATTTGCACCAATCAAAAAAACTTTAAGGACAATACCTTTGGAACATGAGTAAATTTCTCAGTTCTGGCATAGAACCGCATCTGCTGGGAATGATCCCAGAAAATAGCGCAAGCAAATACTCAATTTTCCAGTCATTAAACATTGGAAATGTACACTCCCAGCGGGTGAGGGTATACACTGGGAGGACAGAAGCTGCAGATTTAGTGTTTTAGGGTGTTCTAACATCATGAAGTCCTTGATCGTCTTGCAGAAAAGTTGTATTCATGCATTATTTCAAAGTGAAAAGTAGAATATAATTGAACTACAGTGTGATATATTCCTTCACAAACCCTCATATCCAAATCTACCTCCAGGCACCCATGACTGTCCTGAGACCACCAGAGTGCCTGCTACTCACTGTTGGAAATATAGTGGAATGAATAACATGTGGCTAATGTACACATACTTCTTGACAAGTCAGGAATTACAACCTGATCAATCATCTTGCTGTGCTCAAAAAACATTAAACTCAACATCATACTGACTTGCCATCTGAGCTGTGATTATACCTGGTGTTACATGGCAGCAAATTTGTCTTAGGTACCACTCATTTCATAGTCACATAGAATTTTCTATGCCTCCTGTACACTATGGTTGACTCTAGTGAAAGCTTATTCTAATACTTTAATACTTGTAGAATAGTATTAATAGTACTAATAGAATAACACTTATTCTAGTCTTTAATTAAAAATCTGTCAGTGCCTATCTTTAGCCCCTTACGTTTGCTACCAAAGGGGAAGACCAATGCCAGACAAATGCTGCTAAGTGCCTGCATTGTGATGACAGTGAGTGTTCATCGATTACCAAGACAAGCTAACTAATTGTTTACAACCTTTTGGTTGGGGTTGGGGGAGGCAGTGGAGCAAGCTTCAATGCATAGTTTAGAAGCATTTTTAACCACTTTCCTTTAGTTATGTGCCCAAGAGTTTTTTTTGGAGAGAGAAAGACAAAACTGTGCTACCATTCTATGAAATAGTTGTTAGTTTTGTGGGGAAACAGTTGAGCCAGACAGCCACTACCTGTATTCAGAATTTAGTTAGGTAAAGTTTGTTTGTTTAGTCTCATATGTTTTTGAAATGTTAATGCCTGCAAATTTATAAAATTTTATTAAAAATCCTGTTTAATTTCTATTGTGACAACTGTAAATGACTTAGTTGCCAGCCAGGAGATTCTTGTCACTTACATTCGGTTGAATGGCAAAATGCTTAGTATTCTGATTGCCTGCAGGGCTGTTGAGAAAGAATCATTTTTTTTAATAAAGCCTGCCTCCATTTCAAAAAAAGGCAGGATTATATCTGGGCAGCATCCCGGGATTTTTTTTAGTTTCAGAGAAGCGGCAGTGCTTCTCCAAGCCCCACAAAGGAATCTTGGATCTCCCCTGTCCTGGTTTTCCTGTGCCCTAGGTCTAAGCAGTACATAAGAACATAAGAAATTGGAGCAGAGGTAGGTCATTTGGTCCTCAAGCTTACTCTGCCATTCAGTGAGATCATGGCTAATGTGATTGTGGCCTTAACTCCACTTTCCTGCCTGCACCCCCCACCCCCGACCCCCACCACCCCACCGCACCACCTCCACCATATCCCTTGACTACCTTGAATATATTTAATGAGCCAACTCCACCACTCTCTGGGGTAGAAAATTCCAACGATGAATGACCCTCTGAGAGAAGAACTTCCTCCTCATCTCCATCTTAAATGGGAGACCCCTTATTTTTAAACCGTGCTCTTAGTTCGAGGGCAACATTCTCTTAGCATCTACCTTTCAAGCTTCCTCAGAAGCTTATATGTTTCAATAAGACCACCCCTCATTCTTCTAAACTCCAATGAGAAAAGGCCCAAATTTCTCAACCTTTCCTCATTGGACAACTCTTTCATCCCAGGAATCAACCTAGTGAGCCTTCTTTGAACTGCCTCCAATGCAAGTATATTCCTCCTTAAACAGAGTGACCAATATTGTACACAGTACTCAAGGTGTGGCCTCAACAATGCCTTGTACAGTAGCAGCAAGACTTCCTTACTTTTATACCCCACTCCCCTTGCAACAAAAGGCAACATTCCATTTGCCTTCCTAATTACTTGCTATACCTGAAAGCTAATATTTTGAGATTCATGTACAAGGACAGCCAGATCCTTCTGTACCTCAGCATTCTGCAGTCTCTCTCCATTTAAATAATATTCTGTTTTTTTCTGATCTTCCCACCAAAGTGGACGACCTTACATTGTTCCACATTTCTACTCCATCTGCCAAATTTGTGCCCATTCACTCAACCTATCCAAATATTTTTCTTTCCTTCTTTTATGGGATGTGGATATCAGTGGAAAGGCCAGCATTTGATGCCCATCCCTAATTGCCCTTGAACTGAGGGGTGGGATTTGAACATATGTCCCCAGAGCATTAGCCTCTGAAATAAAAACAGAGTCCGTATAACTGAAGAAGAGTCAGATGCTGCCAGATCTGCTGTTTTTTCCAGCATTCCTATTTTTATTTCAGATTTCCAGCATCCACAGTATTTTGCTTTTATTTTAGTCCAGGCCTCTGGATTACTAGCCCCGTGACATTACTACCATGTACTCAATCCTCTTTGCAGATTCTTTGTGTCCTCCTCACGACTTGCTTTCCTACCTATCTTTGTATCATCAGCAAATTTGGCTGCAGTACACTCTCCCCGTTCATCCAAGTAATTAATATAGATTGTAAGTAGTCAAGGCCCCAGTACTGATCCCTTGGCAGTCCACTAATTACAGTTTGCTAATCTGAAAATGACCAATTTATCCTGACTTTCTGTCTCCTGGTAGTTGGCCAATCCTCTATCCGTACTAATATTTCACCCCTATCACCATGAACTCTTGTGTAGTAATCTTTTATGTGCTTTTGTCTGTACATGCATAGTCTTTGATGCATAATACAGTGAAAAATGAATATAATTGGTCCTGTAGCATGCTATCTCATTCATGTCATATAAATTATCACAGGTTTCCGCTCATAAAAGATATTCTTTTAGTTCACAAGCTTCTTACAGAAGCAATATTTTTACAGCGAACACAAGTTAAGAATTTTGAAGCCTGAATTATAATATTTTTCTCTTCTACATAAATCACATGCATTTACATCGTAATTGAAATAATGTATTACATTGCTACACTTGTTCATTGAAGGCCTTTGCTCTAATTTTGTTTTCATTCGTTATTGGGATATGAGCATCATTGACAAATCTCATCCTGAATTGCACTTGAGCAAGTGGCGGTGAGCTGCCTTCTTGAACTGTGACATACTGTTTGGTGTAAAGGCACCTACAGTGCTGTTAGGAGAGGAATTGAAGGATTTCAACCCAGCAACAGTAAAGGAACAGCAATATATTTGCAAGTCAGTATGATATGTGAGTTGGAGGGGAACTTGCAGGTCAAAAACAAAAATACCTGGAAAAACTCAGCAGGTCTGACAGCATCTGCGGAGAGGAACACAGTTAACATTTCGAGTCTGTATGACCCTTCAACAGAACTAAGGAAAAATAGAAAAGAGGTGAACATGCAGGTGCTGGTTTTCTTATGTGTCTGCTGTCTTGTCCTTCTAGGTGATAGAAGTCGCTGGTTTGGAAGGTGGTGTTGAGGGAGCATTGTCAAATTGCTGCAACGGGTCTTGTAGATGGTTCCCCCCAATCACCAGTGGTGAAGGACATGAATGTTTAAGGCGGTGGATGGAATGCTGATCAAGGGCGCTGCTTTATCTTGGATGGTGTTGAGCTTTTTGAGTGTTGCTGGAACTGGACTCATCCAGGCAACTGGAGAACATTCCATCACACCCCTAACTGTGCTTTGTAGATGGTGGAAAGGCTTTGGGGATTTTAGGTGAATTACTTACAGCAGAACTCCCAGTCCCTGATCTGCCCTTCCAGCCACAGTATTTACGTGGCTGGTCCGGCTGAGCTTCTGTCAGTGGTAACACCAGAATGCTTATGGTGCGGGATTCAGCGACAGTTGAATGTCAAGGGGAGATGGTCAGATTCTGTCTTGTTGGGGATGGTTATTGCCTGGCACTCGTGTGGCACAAATGTTATTTGCCACTTATCAGCTGAAGCCTGAATGTTAGCTAGGTCTTGCTGCATGCTTGCACAGACTGTTTCAGTATCTGAGGAGTCATGAATGGTACTGAACACTGTGCAATTGTCAGTGAATATCCCCACTTCTGTCCTCATGATGGAGGGAAGGTCATTGCTAAAACAATTGAAGATGGTTGGGCCTTGGACACTACCCTGAGGAACTCCTGCAGCAATGCCCTGGAGTTGAGTTGACAGGCTTCCAATGGCTACAACCATCTTCCTTTGTGCTAGGTATAACTCCTACTTGTGGAAAGCTTTCCCCCTGATTCCCATTGATTTCAGTTTTACTAAGGCTCCTTGATGTCGCTCTTGGGCAAATGCTACCTTGATGTCAAGGGCAATGCCATGCCCAATACAGGCATGTCATATTATGAACTTTCAGTGAATACTTTTAAAAATTGGATAAAAATAAGCTAAGTTAAGATGGCTTCTACAACTCGTGACTTTTGACATTTGGACTACAAACAATATCAAGTCTCCAGTAAAAACATAATTAAAAATGGTCATAGATGTGGATACCTCACAGCCATCTGTGGAATTCATACATTTCATTGTTTAAGGATGGGCCAACATCTAAAGACTATGGAGTTTCCAGACTGCCTATCTCCAAGTTTCATACTAGCCAAAAGGGAAGATTGAAAACCAATGGCCACTATCAATTTCCTATTGTATCACATGGCCTCCCCCATCCAAACTAGACTGGGTGGGCCTCAGAAGTAGTAACCCAGCGGTCATGTGATTAAAATTGTTTTCAGGGACTACACCCTTATTATCCAAGACCCGGCAGATCCATCAGAAGCATCAGTCTTCAGACACTGAGAACTAGACTCTGAAATTTGCTGCAAGTCATCGGGCAGCCAAAGTACTTGACCTGTTCCAATTTCAAAATTCACCTGAGAACCCACCTTTTAGATATTCAACTACAAGAAAGCTCACAACTAGTTATGAACCCTTTGCTTTACAAGACTCTCACTTCAACTTTATATCATTGAATCCATTCAAGAAACCACAGGCCTGCCACATGGAAGACTGTAAATCATAAATCAGAGACTGAATTAACTATAATCAGTAATCTGGTGATCTGTATCCAATCTTTGTGTGTATATGTATGTGTGTGAGACCGAGTGTGTGACATTGCATCAATTCGGGGTAACTGTGTGAGAATACATAAGCTTCTTTATTTCAAACTCATGAAAGCTTGCTGCTGAATTATTTAATTGGAATACACACTCCAAGGGTAGGAAAAGGCACACCTCTTGCCATACAGAGATGGTGATGGAGAAACCTCATTGTCTGTAAGTAATGAACCTGTGAGTATGACAATATCAGGCTGTTGACTAGTCTCCCAATTTTTGTACAAGTCCCCAGATATTAGTGAGGAGTGCTTTGTAGGGTTGATTGGGTAGAGCATGCCTTTGTCCTTTCTGGTGTCTAGATCGATATTGGGTAGTCCATCCGGTTTTATTCTTATTTGTATAGTGGTTTGATGCAACTTTGTGGTTTGCTGGACCATGGCAGAGTTCAGTTAAGGGTCAACTACATCACTGTGGGTCTGGGGTCACATATGGGCCTGACCAAGTAAGGACTGCAGATTTCCTCCCCTGAAGGATAGTAGTGATCCAGGTGTATTTTTACGATAATCCAGTAGTTTCATTTTTATTATTAATGAGACTAGCATTTTATTCCTGATTTATTCATTAATTGAATAAATAAAACTTAGTGCATAAAGGAGCAGCCCCAGAATATTGGGGCTGAATTTTAACATGGAAAAGCATATAGTTTTGGGTGTGGGAAGACAGTTGAAACTGACAAAATTGACTGCAGGTTGCAAAGCTGGTTCCAACCAACAGATATGTATATTTGACTCCAGCACATTCAGGTGCCTGAGCAAAGCGTCCTCGGGTGAGGCAATTGCCAGTCTTCATTTGCTAATTGTTCAACTGGAGCAATATTGACATACTGTTTTCACATTAACATTGAACCCACAGATTTCCTGGGCTTCTTGAAACTTTCCAGTAAAAACAAGCTAAGCACAAAGTAGCAATTGAGGGGACTGAAGCAATTACTTACCTACTAGTCAGAAAGGACTTGTTTAGTTTAGCTGAGAGGTAGTTTTGTACAATTTAGAGGTAAATTTGTACTCTTTGGAGATTTACTCTATCACATCAGGATGGGTACTGCTTGTGCTACCTCAAATTGGACCTCAGATGAAGAGCAAGAAAATCTGCAACAGCATATGCAGCAGCCTACTGCTTATTGGCCTATAGCTGCACAACAGAGAGGGAACCAGCAAGAGGTGCAGCTCACAGGAAAAACCACCCATGAAACAGGATCTACAGAGAGACATGGTTGATTTCCTTGACCTGTTTGAACACCAGAGTTTCAGAATGTCTCCTTAAGTAGTGTCAGACATCTGCACCTCCTAGAAGAAGACCTGCTACCTGCCGGACCTGGTGGCCACATGTTAACTATTACTGTCAAAATCACCACCATCTTCAACATTTTTACCCCGGGTCCATGTAGAGCTCTGTCACAGACATATGCAGGATCTTAGCCAGCTACCCACAAATGCACAACACAAGTGACGCATGGGTTGCTTGCCAGAGATGTCAGTTATATCATTTTTTTCTGCGATGAGGCTGACCGATCCCTGGGCAAGGTTCCTCCAATTTGTTATGCTCCCGGGTGAGGAGGGATGAATTGGCTCCCTTTCTTGATTCAACCGTCTCAGTTGGTTGCAACAAGGTTAATTTAAATAGGATCTCTTCCTCACGGATACCTTTTCCCAGTCTTGGGAAATGTACTTATATTTTTAAAAGAGCCAATTTAACCAGGCAGCTTGAGTCAAAGAGTGAGTTTATTAATTACTAAACACAAGAAGAAAAATGCAACACAAATACAGATTAGAAATGAGAAATTGAGTCCAAAAATAAAAGTTAATAAAATATATGAATCAGTCCTTTGGCTTGTCTGTGAGGAGTAGATGGTGAAATGTTGTGGCCGTTAAGTTGGGGTGATTCTGGTAGAGCTGACTTTGGCAGTTGAGCAGTTGGCTTGGAGATTCTTGGTTCTCCAGGTTAGCTGAAAGGAGTTGTCCTGTTTCCTTTTCGACTTTTGACTGTGGCTTTGGTGACTTGTAACTTGCTGCCAGCAATCAGAGAGAGAGGACTTTTTTTAACCTGCGAGCGCAGGAATGTCCAATTGGTATACTTCAGCTGTGACCTTCACAGCATACACACACCCAAACAGAACATCAGACGAGCACACCAAACTAGGGTTGCAGTTGGGTTTTTTAAACCCTGTTTCTTGTGTATTCCTAGAAGGGATAAAACAAACATGTCTTTCGCCCAGATCCTATGGCTGGGATTTTCCGGCCCTGTCATGGGCGGGACCTGCCACAGGTGAGGCAGTGCCCCAGCCAGAAGTCTATTGACTTGCAGCGGGACCAGAAGATCCCAGCAGCGGGCAGGTGCAGAAAATCCTGCCCTATATTTTCTTTTCAACTCAGTTCATGTTCACAGCCTGGGATATAACTTAACATGAGGTGTTTTTAGCTGCGATAGTAATCATTTTACATTATCTCTGCAAGGAGATTACAGTTCAGTTTGTATTGTATCTGTTCCTTTGAAGTGCCTCCGTCTGAAGTAGTCCTTGTCACACCTTTTAGGTGTGACGTTCCATTCTCTCTGAACCAGTTGGTCAAGTAACCCACATAGGAATTATCCAGCAAGTGGTTACCTTATAGTCTGAGCCAGCTTTTGCTTGAATGTCCTTTTTTTAAAAAAAACATGTGTTACTTAAATGTTCAACATGTCCATAAGTAATTTGGGGATAGGATCTCTGGCCATGACACCAGTCAGAATGAGTGGGCACTCGGCTTTGTGGTTCTGATTGACTTTCACAAGTCAGGGTGCCATTGACTGCATGCATGTACCAATCTGGGAAGTTAATAGAACCCAAGCCGGTTGGTGAAGTCAAAATTAAAACACAGAGCTTTTCTTTACTAAGAGAGTTTATTGAATTTGTTCAGCCTCATAGCTCTCCTCACACACCCAATGTCCAAGCTGTCCCCTATTCATAGACTCTTTTAAGAGAAACAAAATCAATAAATTGAACTAAAATTATTAAATCAGAGGGGGTTACCGCCCCTGGTGGGGGTCCTCTATTTATAACTCTTTTGAGTACAAACACATTTCCATCTGTTCCTATTCAGATGAAGTTACATTGTTTCATAGTTTGCCATTGTGAGATTTGAACTCTTGATAATCTTTTAAATGAAAACCAAATCAACAAAATTGGGATAAATCAGGCACAGCCCCTAATTCAGGTCAGCTGTAAAACCAAGGACAAAGTTTAAAGGAACCTTACAAACTTTAAATCAAAATGTGATTAAAGGGGTCAACAAAACACCCCAGTCCCCGCGGTGCCCACCGAGCACGGAAGGCCTCGAGAGTGTCAGCAGACACCGCGTGCTCCCTCTCCAGGGACAACCAAAGGAGTAACTCTTTTGAGTACAAACATGTTTCCATCTGTTTTTTCAGATGAAGTTACATGGCTTGCCATTGTGAGATTTGAACTCTTGATCTTGGGGTTACAAGCCCAGTACCATAACCACTTGGCTATTTAGGCCAAGCGTCCTCTATTTATAACTCTTTTGAGTACAATCACGTTTCCATCTGTTCCTATTCAGATGAAGTTACATTGTTTCATAATTTGCCATTGTGAGATTTGAACTCTTGATACTCTTTTGAGTAAACCCATTTCCATCTGTTTCAGATGAAGTTACATTGTTCCACAGTTTGCCATTGTGAGATTTGAACTCTCGATCTCAGGGTTACAAACCCAGTACCATAACCACTTGGCTATTCAGGCCAAGCCTTTTAGAAGCTTGTAACTCTTTCGAGTACAAACCCATTTCCATCTGTTTCAGATGAAGTTACATTGTTTCATAGTTTGCCATTGTGAGATTTGAACTCTTGATACTCTTTTGAGTAAACCTGTTTCCATCTGTTTCAGATGAAGTTACATTGTTTCATAGTTTGCCATTGTGAGATTTGAACTCTTGATACTCTTTTGAGTAAACCTGTTTCCATCTGTTTCAGATGAAGTTACATTGTTTCATAGTTTGCCATTGTGAGATTTGAACTCTTGATACTCTTTTGAGTACAAACCCATTTCCATCTGTTTCAGATGAAGTTACATTGTTTCATAGTTTGCCATTGTGAGATTTGAGCTCTTGATACTCTTTTGAGTAAACCTGTTTCCATCTGTTTCAGATGAAGTTACATTGTTTCATAGTTTGCCATTGTGAGATTTGAACTCTTGATCTTAGGGTTACAAACCCAGTACCATAACCACTTGGCTATTTAGGCCAAGCCCTTTAAGAAATAGCAGGAGTAGAGCATATAGTCCCTCGAACCTGCTCCGCCATTCAACATGATCGTTGCTGACCTTTGGCTTCAAGGTCACTCATTCACCTAGGCTTTTGTAACTCGTTTGAATACAAACACATTTCCATCTGTTCCTATTCAGATGAAGTTACATTGTTTCATAGTTTGCCATGGTGAGATTTGAACTCTTGATACTCTTTCGAGTACAAACCTGTTTCCATCTGTTTCAGATGAAGTTACATGTTTCACAGTTTGCCATTGTGAGATTTGAACTCTTGATCTTGGGGTTACAAACCCAGTACCATAACCACTTGGCTATTTAGGCCAAGCTAAAGGACAAACAGGGATGCAATGCAGTCGGCGGGAGTCGAACCGGCGTGGGGAAACTCTAATAGATTTCAAACCCATCGCCTTAAGCACTCGGCCACGATTACTACTAAGATGTAACTCTTTTGAGTACAAACATGCTTCCATCTGTTTCAGATGAAGTTACACTGTTTTATAGTTTGCCGTTGTGAGATTTGAACTCTTGACCTTGGGGTTACAAACCCAGTACCATAACCACTTGGCTATTTAGGCCAAGCGTCCTCTATTTATATGTGCTCAAAGTACTAAATTAAACAATGGCCTTCACCTGTTTATCCTAACAATATAATTAACATATCATTAACATGGAGTGCACCCCCAGAACAAGCAGGTATACTTGTGAACCATAAGATCTTTCACTCCATAAGTTGCACTATAAAACCACAAAGCGATCTCTATTTTGCAGAACAGTCACTGACCCCATCTCCTCTGGTAATCTTCACTCCATGGCTTCCCACCTCATTGTTCCCCAACCATGTACAGCTTGCTTCTACCTCCTTCCCAGGATCCATAAACAGAACTGTCTTGGTGGACCTATTGTTTCAGCCTGGTCCTGCCCCACTAAACTGATTTCTTCCAACCTTGGCTTGATTTTTTCTCTCCATGCTTGCTCAGTCTCTTCTTACCTACATTCATGACTCTTCTGATGTTCTCTGTCACCTCAAAAGTTTTCAATTTCCAGGCCCAAATTGTCTCTTCTTTAACTTGGAATCCAATCTCGCTACACCTCCATCCCCCTTCAGGATGGTCTGAGGCCTCTCTGCTTCTTCCTCGAATGGAGGCCTAACCATTTTCTATCGGCCACCACCTCTCCTGCCTGGCTGAACTTGTTCTCTCATTGAACAATTTCTCATTTAACTTGTCTCATTTCCTTCAAATAAAAGGTGTTACTATGAGTACCCGCATTGGTTCAAGCTATGCCTGTCTTTTTGTAGAATATGTCCCAGTCCTACCTGAGCCCCCACTCTCTCTCAATTGTTTTTCCAGTACATTGATAACTGCATCAGTGCCAGGCCCTGCTCTTTCCCTGAATTGGAAAAATTCTTCAACTTTGCTTCCAATTTCCACCCTTTTCTCATCTTCACCTTGTCCATCTCCAAATCTTCCCTTTTATTCCTTGATTCTCTGTCTCCATTTCGAGTGATAGGCTATCATCTAATATCCATTTCAAGTCCACTGACTCCCACAGCTACCTTGGCTGCACTTCCTCATATCCTACACCCTGTAAGGACTCCATTCCATTCTCCCAGTTCCTCCGCATCCATCGCATCTGTTCTGACGACGCAGCCTTCCACACCAGCATTTCTGGGATGCCTTTTTTTCTGAACAGAGGATTCCCCCCCCACCCCCTCACTGTGGTTGATAGGGCCCTCGACCATGTCACGCCACATTTCCCACAATTCTGTTTTCACCCCTTCCTCCCCCTCCCAGATCCATGATAGGGCTCCCCTTCCACCCCACCCTCTATTTCATCGGATCATTTTCCACCATTTCTGACGCCTGCAGCATGATACCACTACCGAACACATCTTCCTCCCCCCGCCCCTTTCAGCATTCTGAAGGGACCATTCCCTACATGATACGCTGGTTCACTCCTCAGTCACCCCCAGCACTCTGTCCCCTTCCCAAGGCACCTTTCCATGCAAACACATATAGATAGATAGAAGATATAACACCTGTCCTTTTATCTTCTCTCTCCTCACCGTCCAAGGTCCCAAACCTTCCTTCTTGGTGAAGCCGCGATTTACGTGTACTTCTTTCAATCTAGTCTACTGTTCACTGCTCACAAAGTGGTCTTCTCTACACTGGGGAGACCAAACAGAGATTGGGTGACTGCTTTGCAGAACACCTCTGTTCTGTCCTGAAGCATCATCTCATGCTTCCGTTGGCCTATCATTTGAATTCTACGCCTTGCTCTCATACTTACCTCACTGTCCTTAGCCCACTGCACTGTTCCAGCAAGGTTCAATGTAAGCTTCAGGAACAGCACCTCATCCTTCAATTAGGCACCTTACAGCCATTTAAATTCAACATTGAATTCAATCATTTCAAACCATAAACTCTCCATCATTTTGTGTCCTTTTCTCTTTTTTTTTCAGCCAGCAGCAAACCTGCTCTAGGCATATCTTTTGTTTTTCTTGCCCCATCTCCATTCCCTTTGGCCCTGAAGGACTACTTTTCTGTCATTCAATCTCTCCTGTCTTCCACCCTTCACAGACCTGAAACTTTAACTGTTTCTCCCTCTACACAGATGCTACCTAAACTGCTGAGGATTTTTTTGCAGCACTTTCTGTTTTTATTTCTGATCTTTATATCTTTATGAAGGTTTGTGCACTACAAGCTTGTAGAATACTTCTAGAACAGTTTTCAGGAACAATATGTTGTGGAACCAACAAGGGATAAAATTATTTTAGATCTAGTATTTTGCAATAAGGGAGGTTTAATTAGTAATCTCAGAGTAAAGGATCCTTTGAGAACAAATGATCATAATAGACTTAAATTCGAGAATGACTATTCAGGATTTTGAGTTTCTGCCATGGATCTTCATTTGACTGAATATGCCAATTCTCAACCCACAGATCTTCCACATGGGGCACTATGTACTACAAAGTGGAGTGAAGGATTTGCTTCCTTTTCCTTCCTTCTCTGCCATCGCTCTGCCTCAGCATTAAGGCATTAGGACTCAGAGCATGATGCAGCTTGATGGACAAGTTGTCTTCATTCTGAATGATTGAAAGCAAGCTCCTCCAAGCTAGTCATTAAGGTCAATGCTGACACACTTCAAGGAGAGCTTAGAGTATTTTTGAAGCATTTTCTTTGCCCTCCCTAGAACGTTGGCCATTTGAGAGCTGAGGGATGCAGTGGGGGGGATGGTGTTCGACTATGTGGTCAAGGAGTCCAGTCCATCGAAGTTGATTTTGCAGGTGTTTTGTGGTCCTGGCTTCAATAAGGACAATAGCATTTGTTCAGTGGTCCTCCCATTGAAACCAGGGGATGCAATGGAGACATTGCTGATGCAATTTCTTTAGCGCTCATTGTGTCACTGACGCACAGTCCAGGTCTCACTGCAGTACAGGAGCGTGGTGACAGAACTAGGACTTCTGTTGACTTGCGGTGGCCTTTGTTGTCGAACACCCACTGATGTAGTTTATAGATGGCTGAACTGAAGCAGCTAATCTGATGTTGGATCTTCTCATCCCTGGTGGCCTTTTGAGAGGGGTGGCTGCCAAGGCATGGGAAGTGCTCTACGTATTCCAGAGTCTCTCTTTCATTACATATAGGAGGTGAAATATTTGGCTGACCAGATGTGGGTTGATTATGAGTTTTGTTTTGGCAACATTCAAGGACAGGCCAAGTTTCATGTATGCAGAATTGAAGAGGCCGAGAGTGGTTTGCAAATACAGTGCACTGTGGGCAGTGACACTGCAGTCACTCACAAGCTCTAGATCATGCATATCCATGGTGGTCAGTTTAGTTTTGGCATGGAGATAATCGCGATTTAAGGGTTTTCCATCTAGATGCTATTTAGTTCCAACACCAGAGAATAGTTCATCTTTGATGAGGGAATGAGCCATTGTTAGGTAGATTGGAAATAGGATTGTGGCTATCACACAGCCTTGTTTGACCCCATTTGAAGGCATCGGTTTCAGATCTCCCACTCAAGACAGTTGGAGTCATATCATAATGAAGCAAATGCAAGATTGTGATGAAGTTTCTGAGACATCCAAATCTTTGGAACACAATCTATAGAGCTTCATGATGTACTGAGTCAAATTCTTTGGTCAGGTCGATGAATGGAACAAAGAGTTCCTGGTGTTATTCTGTTGGATCTGTCTGGCAGCAAAAAACATGTCGGAGGATCCTCTTGAAGGCCTAAAAACACACTGTGGGCGAAATAGTCCCAGACTTGCACTAAGTGCAGTAGTGGGAGGGGAAATTGAAGTTTTACCCGCTGACTGCAATGGCGCTTCTCATGCCATATCATTTCAAACTCACTGCATTAATTATGCATTCCCAGGAAACACGCAGTTTCAATGATGGGCAGGCTCTCATTCACCCGTCACGCCATCACCTTGCCACTTCATCGCACCAGGTGCCACATTTAAAATGTAGCCACGCGCACACCTCCCAGTGCTCCCAGCCCAGCACTGCTGCACAGAAGACTGGATAGTCCCAAAACGCAAAAAGACTGCAACCCCCCGGTTTAGTAACGAGTGCTTCAAGCACCTTTTAGATGCCCTGGAGGCCCACCGTGATCCTCTACATCCGCTCTGGCTGCAAGGGGGCAGCGGCAATACCAATCCAACATGGGAGGAGGTGGTGGCAGCGGTGGTCAGCACAAATGCCCTGCAAGAGAGGACAGCCAACCAGTGCCACTACAGGATGAATGGTCTCGACTGTTCTGCCAGGGTAAGTCGTTTTTTTCATCACTCTCAACTCACACACTCACAAACCCAACACACATCCACAGGGATCTCACAGCTCACACACACCCTCACATCTCCATCAGGCTCATATCTCCTGGAACTCACATCCTCATCCTGTTCATGGCTCCGCTCACCACACAAACATTACATGCAGTGCCATGTGTTCTGCCCAAACTCTATCCATATGTTTCCATGCAGGAGAAACCTGCTCACATCAGCAGAAAGAGGTCCCAGACCAGGGGTGGAGAGGACCGCATTAGGCCCCTCACTCACTTTGAGGAGCATGCCATCGCTCTGACTGGTGAGGACATGGACCGTGCCTGAGTTGACAATGAGGTCGGCAGCAAACAACCTCATGAGGATTCTGCACTACATAATTCCTCCCTTAACGCAAATGTGAGTGCTCTCTGTCCTGCATTTGACTGCGCCGCCATGCACTTATTATCTCTAGTTCACAGGGAGTTCTGCCAAGCAACCGACACCTTCAGCCAGCCAGTCCCCTAACTCCATCCAGGTCCTCATCTCCAGTCAAGAGGACACCTTCCCCATTAAAGAGCTGAAAATAAGCTGCCTGGAAGATCCGCCACAGCGCTTACCCATACCCTCCACCAGTGCAGAGACACATACCTCAGTGGATCTAGATTTAGAGCAGGCTTGGGCTCACAATCTGTCCATAGCAGGAGGACGCAGGTTCAGCCAAGCTCCCCGGCACTCAGAGGACTGCTGCAGAAAAGGCATCTGTGAGGTCTGAGTCAGATGACAGACCTCTGGATTTGGTCTTCCAACTCATCCTGGAGAGATGGCAGAAGGTGTGGGACATCACGCAGAGCTGTTAAAAGCCCACAACAGAGTGGCTTGCGAGTCAGAGGAGTGTGTCCGCCTGCTCTCTGGTGAGGTGGTGCCCACATGTGCATGTATGTAAGTCTCCATGGGGAGGATGGCGGATGCCATGGAGACCCTGGTCCAGCAGAAAGTAGAGATGTGTGCAGACCTGCAATCCATTGTGGGAGCCATGGGTGAGTTCCTGCAGTGGCAACGTGAGAGGGAAACGGGGCACCTCAACATCCTTTCAGGTGCTGGGAGGATTCTGGAGAAAGGATAGGTACACTTACAAAGCAAAATGATATGGCAGCATTGCAGGGCAGCTATTTAGGTAATGATACCCAAAGTGACAGTAAGGGACAGAGTGTACAACCATAAAAAAAGCAGCAAATAGGGTCAAAGGGGGACAAAATGGGAAAAAGGCAAAATTAGAGGCTCTTTACTTAAATACACAGTATTCGGAACAAAATAAATGAATTAACAGCACAAATAGAGGTTAATGGGTATGATCTTACAGCCATTATGGAGACAAGGAGATCAAAGCTGGGAACTAAATATTCAGGGGTATGTGGCTTTTCAAAAGGATAGGCAGGAAGGAAAGGGTGGCGGGGTAGCTTTGTTAAGATGAGATGGAATAAGTATGATGGCAAGAAATGATCTTGGATCGGAAGATATAGAATCCATATAGGTGGAGCTAAGAACTAACAAGGGGAAGAAGACACTGGTGGGAGTAGTCTATAGGCCCCCTAACAGTAGCTATGCTGTAGGACTGAGAATAAATTAGGAGATAATGAAGGCATGTAAAAAAGGCAGTACATTAATCATAGGTGACATTAGTCTTCATGTAAATTGGGAAAATAAAATTGGCAGAGGTAGCCACGAGCAAGAATTCTTAGAGTGCATTTGGGACAGTTTCCTAGAACAATATATTGTGGATCCAACTAGGGATCAGGCTATTTTGGATCTGGTAATGTGTAATGAGGCAGGTTTAATAAATTATCTCAGAATAAAAGATTACCTAGGGAACAGTGACCATGACATGGTTGAATTTAGCATTCAGCTTGAGAGTAAGAAACTTGGGTCAGAAATAGCTGTGCTAAATGTAAATAAGGGTAATTACAAAGGAATGAGGGCAGAGTTGGCTGGAGTGGACTGAGAAGGAGTTTAGCAGAAAAGACGGTTGATGAACAATGGCAGACGTTTAAGAAAATAGTTTATGACTCACAACAAAGATATATCCCAGTGAGGAAGAAGGATTGTATGAAGGGGAAAAACCAACCATGGTTAATCAAGGAAGTTAAGAATAGTATCAAATTGAAAGAAAAGACATACAATGTGGCAAAGATTAGTATTAAGCCAGAAGATTGGAAAAGTTTTAAAAACGAACAAAAGATGACCAAAAAAAATAAAGAGGAAGAAAATAAACTTTGAGGGGTAAACTAGCAAGTAATATAAAATTTGACAGTGAGAACTTCTTTAAGTATATAAAATGGAACAGAGAGGCCAAAGTGAACATAGGCCCCTTAGAGAATGAGGCTAGGGAGATAATAATGGGGAACCAGGAAATGGCAGATGAGTTGAATAAATACTTCGCATCAGTCTTCACAGTAGAAGACACTGGTAGCATTCCAAAAATACTAAATAATCAAGGGTCAAAAGTGGGGGAAGAAATAATACAATAACTATCGCTAGAGAAAAAGTACTAGGAAAACTAATGGGTCTAAAGGCTGATAAGTCCCCTGGCCCTGATGAGTTGCATCCAAGGATATTAAAGGAAGTAGCTGCACAGATAGTGGTTGCACTGGTAGTAATGTTCCATGAATCCTTAGATTCTGGAGAAGTCCCAGATGTTTGGAAAACTGCCAATGTAACACACTTATTCAAAAAGTGGGGGAGACAAAAACCAAGTAACCAAAGGCCAATTAACTTAACGTCATTAGGAAAATATTAGAGTCTATTATAAAGGATGTAATAGCAGAGCATTTAGAAATACATAATATAATGAAGCAGAGTCAGCATGGCTTCATGAAGGAGAAATCATGCCTGACAAATTTATTAGAATTTGTTGAGGAGGTAACAAGCAGGATAGATAAAGGGATCCAATAGATGTAATATATTTGGATTTACAAAAGGTGTTTGATAAGGTACCACACATAAGGCTACTTAATAAGATAAGAGCCCATGGTGTTGGGGGTAGTATATTAGCATGGAAAGAGGATTAGCTAACTAATAGAAGACAGAGTTGAGATAAGGAGGGCATTTTTAGGATGGCAACCTGTAATGAGTGGAATGCCACAGGGATCAGTGCTGGGGCATCAATTATTTACAATATATATGAATCACTTAGATGAGGGAGGTGAATATACTATCTCTAAGTTTGCGGATGACACAAAAATAGGTGGGAAGGCAAGTGGTGAGGATGACAAAGAGTCTACAGAGGGATATAGACAGGTTAAGTGAGTGGGCAAAAACTTGGCAGATGGAATATAATGTGGGAAAATGTGAGGTTATGCACTTTGGCAGGAAGAATAGAGGAGCTGAGTATTATTTATATGGAGAAAGACTGCAGAAAGCCGCTTCACAGGGGGATTTGGGAGTCCTCGTGCATGAATCCCAAAAAACTAACATAAAAGTTCAGCAGGTAATAGGGAAGGCAAATGGAATGTTGGCCTTTATTTCAAAGGGAATGGAACATAAAAATAGGGAAGTCTTGCTAAAACTTTACAAAATCTAGTTAGCCCACACTTAGAATACTGTGAACAGTTTTGGTCCCCTTATCAAAGGAAAGATGGCATTGGAGGCAGTCCAGAGGTTGATCTCGAGTATGGAAGGATTTTCTTATGAGGAGAGGTTGAGTAGGTTAGGCCTGTACTCATTGGAGTTTAGAAGAATGAGAGGCAACCTTATTGAAACATATAAGATTTTTAGGGGGCTTGACAGGGTAGATGCTGAGTGGTTGTTTCCCCTTATGAGAGAGTCTAGGACCAGAGGCCATAATCTTAGTCCTTCCCTCCCCTCCGACTCTTTGCTCCAGTCTCACTTCTTCCCCCAGCCTTACTCCTTCCCCCTTCCTGACTCCTTCAAACACCCTTACTTCTTCCTCCTGCCTTACTTCTTCCCATAGCCTTATTCCTTCCCAACTCCTTCTGCTACCCTTACTCCCTCCCCCATCTGTACTCTTTCCTCCCCCGTGCTCCCTCCCCTCTCCACATTCCTTCCCTCTTCCGAACTCCTTCCCTTACACCTTCCGCGCTCCTCCCCTACACCTACCTCCCCAATTGCCACCTTCTCCCCGTTAGCCCCTCATTCTCCCCATACTCCTACACCTCCCTAACACCTTCTTCAATCCCCCCTCGCAACCTCACATCCCCAGCCCCCCAGGTCACCTCTTCCACCCCTAGTTGATCTTAGACCTTCATCTCTTTCCCCCCTTCCCACCCAGTATGTCTTCCTCTCCCAATCACAGCTGGACCATCCTCTCCATCCCCTGGACCATCATCCGTTGTGAGCTGACCCTCAACGGTAACTTTCCAACTTCAGTGAGCTGCTTCACGGCAGAGCCATGTCTATGAGAATCCACTCAGCATGCCATGAATGTTCCTCCGGCGTGCCTATGCTGTCGGACTCCAGCATCTTCTGCTCCTCAGATGTGCGCGATGTGAGCAAGGCCCTGGCAGTAAGTCCCAACTTCTGCATGTCAAACTTGTCAAGCCATGTTCTGCACTGGTGTGCAATCACACCGATATGGGCAGACAATCCAGCAGGTGGGGAATAAGTCCAGTGGGCTGGCCTTATAGTGATATGCAGATGTATTACAGTGAGGTTCCCGATGTCCAACGGCAGCAAATGCTGCCCGCCATTGATGGGCTGAACGTAGGATCGCAAACTGATTATAATTGTCCCATTCCTGAACTCGGGCATGGACAGGGAGTTCATTTTCTCCCAAAATCCTAAGGATGACTGCATGGAGTCTTGATGTGAGCCATGGACCGCCACTTTGAGGCGGTGGAGAGGCTTATATGTTCCGACAATCGCTTGAGTGATGCCACCAGGAGCTCCTTGCTCCTGATATGGCCATCCATGATGACAAGGTCTGGGGGAGATGCCAGATAAAGTGCATTCCAAAAAGTCCTCAATGGCAGAACAAGGGAAGGAAGGCTGTGCATCTCACCAGCAGCAAAGGCAGAAAAAAGTGACATGCTCCAGCCCCAAACAAGAATCTTAA
Organism: Carcharodon carcharias; assembly: GCF_017639515.1. Lineage (NCBI taxonomy): Eukaryota > Metazoa > Chordata > Chondrichthyes > Lamniformes > Lamnidae > Carcharodon > Carcharodon carcharias. Next base: position 89,133,574 of record NC_054475.1, read on the forward strand.
ACTTAAACAAAGCCAATTATGCAGATATGAAGGAAGAGCTGGCTGAGGTTGAATGGATAAATAGAGTAATAAGCATGGCAGTAAATAAACAGTGGGGAACATTAAAAGAAACAATTCAACATTTTTTAAAAAACATTCACATTCAAAAACAAAGTCTCAGCATAATGGATCCATCAGTGGCTTACTAGGCACGTTAAGGATAACATTCGATAAAAAGAAGAGTCTTGTAATGTTGCAAAAATTATTAGTAAGCCTGAGGATTGGAAATGTTTTAGAACCAGCAAATGGCAGCCAGAAAGCTAATAAATTGGGAAGAAATAGAATATGAGAATAAACTTGCCAAGAATGTAAAAACAGATTTTAAGAGCTTTTACAAGTATATAAAAAAAAGGACAATAGCTTAAGTAAACATTGGTCTAATAAAAGGGCACAGATCTGAACCATTAACTCTGTTTCTCTCTCCATAGTTGCTGGTAAACCTGCTGAGTTTTTCCAGCATTTTCTGTTTTTACTTCAAGTTAGTGCCTTTCTTTATGCAGTAGGTGCAGTAGCAGATGACTTTCTCCCGAGGAAGGGTGTGCAGAAGTCCACCACGGACTGTGATTCCATTGTTAAAGCCTTTCACACCTATTTTAGCCCGAAGCAAAATTTATTAATTGAACAAGCATGTTTTAACCAGCACCCGCAACGACCAGGGGAATCGATTGAATTATTCCTAACAGACCTATATTGTCTTGCTAGTTCTTGCAGATACAGGGTGCTGAAGAATCTAATCCATAATTGCATTGTCGTAAGTGTCCAGAGTGAAAAACTCTCTGACTTTCTGCAGGCCAAAGATGATCTTACATTGGATTAAGCGATCCAGTATGTGAGGCAGGCTGAGCTTCAAGCAGCACAACACCGAGGCACATGGGGAAAATCCATGACTCAGAAAGTAGAATGACAGTCTTGTCTGATGGCTGTAAGGATACAATGCAAAATAAACTTCGTACAGATATAACCCAGCTCCCAATAGGTGTAGGTCTGCAACATGGAGCTGCCAACAGATCACCACAAATTAGCAATCCATTCAGAGGGTGCAGAAATAGCAAAATCAAACAACTGCAGTAGAAGGTGGACTTCTGAGATTGATGTAAATATACATGATGGGTAGAATGTAAAGTGACTTCCTGGGCTATAAAAGTGATTTGGGAGTGTTTATTTACTGCCATGCTTATTACTCTATTTACCCATTCAACCTCAGCCAACTATTCCCTCATATCTACATAATTGGCTTTATTTAACCTGGCTATAAAAGTGATTTGGAAGTGCTTGATGAGACATTCAAAAGAAGTGTTACTGTGGGTCAAGGACAGTTTGATCAGATTCACATGTGAGCTTGGAAAATTCTTATGCCTTGTGCCTAGACATTAAAATTGCTGACCACCTGTAGACACACACACATGCACACAGAACTCTTAGCATGCAGGAACACAAATAGACACACTTGATGAGATTACCTGAGTGCACAAATATAAACGGTCCTGTCAAATTTAATTGCATTGGAGGAAGAAAAAGTTAGGAAGGAAAGAAACACAGTCGAGTTTTTCTTAACTTGTGAAGGAATTGATAAAATCAGATAGATCATTTCCAGGACCGTTACAAAATTATGCGTGATCCCACTGTGCCAGTGGGAGTCTACACTTGAAGGGAATGTGGGTTGGGGCCTCATCATTACAGTGTGTAGAACAATCTGCAATTAAACTCCCTTTGAGTTTAACTCTACTGAATGCCCGGACTAGGTGCAAATATCTTGATAAGAAGCTGCCAACTAAAACTAACCCCTTCACAGCTGAAGCCATACACTTGTGGACCAGATTCCCACATATTGCTTTAAACACTCTAGATACAGCAGGGAGTGGAGGGCTTTGGGTTTAGAAAAGGAAATTAATGAAAGGTGTCCGCTCAAGTCCTAACAAAACCTGGTAACTGAGGGCAGTATTTTATCTGTGGTGTGCCATACCCAACTGTGGAACCGAAAGTGAGCGGCACTTCCGTCCTTGTGTCGCGAGTTGGCTCCCACTCAATTCTAATTCAAATTTAAAGTGCTGGTGGTATGCATGGGGGACATGTGCGATCACACAGTGGGGTGGGTATTCATTGGTGGATCCCACTGCTAACCTGGGCTGGGGCCTGAAAAAGAACTGTGAATTGCACAAAACTTATGAGCCATGAGAGGTCCCAGAGAAACAAGCACAGACATGCATATTTCTTTGCCTGTTGCCATAGACCAGGTATACATTCAAAGAGGGATAGCCTTTGTGATTCTGGTCCCAGGGAGCTCTAATGGCCATATGATTGCAGTGGATGACCCCTTGCACTCTAGGTAAAGGAGCAATGGCTTTGTAGCCCAATGCCTTGTCACCTCATCTGTGAAACATAAATATAGAAAATAGGAGCAGGAGTAGGTCATTCAGCCCTTTGAGCCTGCTCCGCCATTCAATATGATCATGGCAGATCCTCTATCTCAATGCCATTTTCCCGCTTCCTCTCCATACCCCTCGATGCCCCTAATATCCAAAAAATTATCAACTTTTTTCTTGAATATACTCAGTGACCCAGCCTCCCCAGCCTTCTGTGGTAGAGAATTCCACAGGTTGACCACCCTTTGACTGAAGAAATTTTTCTTCATCTCAGTCCTAAATGGCCTGCCCCGCATCCTGGTTCTAGGCTCCCCAACCGGAGGAAACATCCTCCCTGCATTCAGTCTGTTTAGGCCTGTTAGAATTTTATACATTTCAATCAGATCCCCTCTCATTCTTCTAAACTCTAGTGAGTACAGGCCCAGTCAAACCAAGCCCTGCTCATGGTCTTGCCATTCCCACTATCAGTCTAGTGAACCATCGTTGCACTCCCTCTTTGGCAAGTATATCCTTTCTTACGTAGGGAGACCAAAACTGCATGCAATGCTCCAGCTGTGGTCTCACCAAGGCCTTGTATAACTGCAGTAAGACATCCCTACTTCTGAACTCAAATCCTCTTGCAATGAAGGCCAACATACCATTTGCCTTCCTAATTGCTTGCTGCGCCTGCCTATTTACTTTCATTGACTGGTGTATAAGGACACCCAGATCTCTTTGTACATCCACATTTCCCAATATATCACATTTTAATTTATTATTTAAATAATACTCTGCCTTTCTGTTTTTCACACTGAAGCATATAATTTCATATTTATTCACATTATACTGCATCTGCCATGTGTTTGCCCAGACACACAACTTGTCTAAATCACCCTGAAGCCTCCTTGCATCCTCCTCACAACTCAGGACCCCACCCAGTTTTGTGTCAAGTAATTGATGAACTCACTTGCCTGATGGATGAGGGCATTGGTCAGTTCCTTTATTCACCTGTGTTTGGCAGCCTGTGATATGCCACATACATCACCTGTGGAACCCTGGAAAGCACTGATGGTGAAGAAATTGAACGTGGCTGTCACCTTGAGAACCACTGGCATGGAATTCACACCGAAATCACATGGTTACAAGTCTGGCTGCACAATCCCACATTTTTCAGGGACCACTTCCTGATGTAGCCTCACTGTCTCTCTGAAATCTGCAGGTAGTTAGTTCTTGTCCTGAAGAGGTGGTGATAAGCCAGTGCCTGTCTTCCACGTTGCCTTCCCTGGATGGCTGCTTCCTGATCAACCTTGCACTGTGGTGCTGCCTGCTGCTGGCATTGCAGCCAGCAAGAGCCCTCCTTTGTCAACTCCTCTTCTCCAAGCCCCTGACCCCACCCTCTGTCCTCCCTTTCTCTCTTGCATTCCTCCATGCCCCTAACTCCATTCCAAACCACGCCAAACCCATCAGCTCACCCCGACTTGCCTTTGCCGGTTCCGAGCCTCCATGCAAGCTGCAATTCTCTTGCTCCCCTCCCTTATGGCGCAGAGTTCAACAAAGAAAACAGCTGACCTCAGACACAGCTGCACAAAGCCAACTGTTGCATGCCACTGTGCCACAAGAGTCCCGTGCGCTGCTGATTTAATCTTGAAAATAGGAGCAATTACAAAAAGTTTTAATATAATGTGTATTCAAGGCATGCAAATGTATTACAGGTAGGAACCCACCACAGGTGAGCCCTGACCTGCCACTGCCATGCCATTGACCTCATTTCAAACCATCATCGGGAAACCAAAATTTTGGCCCCCACCTGATTAAGTCACTGCCACGTTTCCCTCTCTTACTGGCCCCATAAAATATGGCCCTAAAACTGCACTTATTATTCTGACCTTGCTGAGTGCACATTTACATGTGCATTTCATCTTGACAAGCACCGATACGTGCACACAATGATTGTTTTAACTTCTTTAAAGTAATGGTGTTGAGTTATCCAAATGATATTAGTTAATAGTGAATCAACGTTTTGCTAGTAATTATCCATTATGCATAATAATAGAAGAAACCATTCAGACACAAAGAGAAGGATCTGACTGACCAATAATAGCTTGTTTGCGGCTGATGCTCAATTACCTGTTGCTTTTGATAGCTATTAGAATAACATTAGATGAAGGATGGAAGAATGATAAAATTGCTGACAATAAGCGAAGGAGTATTGACAGAGTGCAGCCTTTATCCGGATGACTAACTGAACGGCATGTTTCTGTGCTGTCAAATGTAGATGTTTGAAGTAAATCCAAATGTACAAATCTTCTTCAGAGCTTTAGCTCTTATGGATATGCCATTGCGGTCAGTTAAGAGAAAAAAGGCAGATTGGAAGACAAACAAGCTTTAATGCAGCAATTCTCTGCCTCTTCCAGGGAAACATCTGCAAGACTTTTATTTTTGCTTCAAATATGTGTGGCTCCGAATTAATTTCTTGAACCAAAGAATGGCTTGGTACTGTGGTGATTCAAACTATTTCTGCCCGTTTCTGTGCCAGTGTGTTATACCATACACTAACATCCGAGTCTCCTTCACATTTGGCTGCAAGGTGGGTGGTACTCTTTGTCAATGGTGAGAATGTTCAGTGGTGTGATATTAAATGTTTTTCATCCCTTTGCTGCATTTAAACAGTAAATTAAAAAAATAAATTACTATGCGAGTTCTTCAACACAGCAGGTAGCATGGGCCAAATGTATATATTTAAAAAAACGATATATTTAGGAACTCACTTATCATTGTTTTAAAGACCAGGCCTTTTATTACTTCATTGTGAGTTGCTTAAGGGTAAGTGCCTTTGAAGAACAGCCCCTCCTGTGTGCCAGAGCTAGATTCAAACAATTCTTGTGGTAATGGCAGAATCTTTTGAAAAGCACGTTTAATTTATATAAATTCTTCAGATGCTGGCATTAATATGAATAAATAGAACTCCTAAACCGTCCCTTAATTGAATTCTGAGACAAGAAGATATAAGATACTCTTTTTGATCAGGGCACACAGTTTAAAGTAACAGAATTTGTTAACTTTAAAATGGAGCCCACGGTGCAGAGTTGAGCTTAAAACAAAAACAATAGTAAATATAACTTTTCAATAAACAAGAACTAAACTCGTTGAAGTGTTCGATTCCTAGTTCTTTGATCATTACAAGCTGGCTTAAACAGGTAAGTGGGAACAGTTGAAATGTAAAACATATAGTTAATTCTTTAAAAATGACATTTTTAACTGCAGTTTTAAGTGTTGGTGAGGTTTCTGAATAGTGATCTCGATATTAATATCTACCAAGGGTCGAGTTGAGAGGAGATTTAAAAATAAAAAAACCAAGGAACATGTAACCAACCTGTTGCACATGTGCCTGCGGCCATTTTTACAGTAGTGGGTTGCAAGGCATGTGTGTATCCCATCTTAGGGCGAGGAAGCTTCACTTTCACATTTAAATTAGGTTCCCACTGTGCACATAGGAGCCTGGTTTAAATGCAATGACTGTTGACTAGATTTCCCAGACCTCAAGGAACTGGAAAGTAAATGGAGGCGCGAGCTGTCAGCTCCAGAAGATAAGAGCTTTTTAGAGTACTTCTCGTGGGCCAGCAGGAGTAGGAATTCTTGCTCTGGCCCTTCATGAAAGCTTTTGGGCTGCCTCCTACCAATTGTTGTCTCTCCTCACTGCGTTGATCAGCTCCTAAACCCTCCCCCCAAAACAAGCCTCAGTTCTCCCCTTGCTATTGCTTGGCTTTCCTTCCACCAAGCCACAATCTCAAGCCACAATCTGACCCTCAACAATCCCCAGCTGCAGCATCTTATTACTGTTTTCCAACGCAGCAGCAGGCCAGCCTGTCAATGTGACTGACTGCCAGGCAGGAAACAAGAAGAAACTTAAGATGAGGTTCTGACATTAAATTTATAGACTAAAAAAGTAGAAGTTAATGTATTTGGCAGCTGTCTGCTTACCCCACTACTTTTTCTATATGCTCCTGCCATATCTTGCATTCTTCCACAAAATCTGCCCTTATAAGCATCATTCCTCTTGCAATTATGTTCAAACGTTAAGTTACTTTTTTTAAAAATTGAATAGTGTGCACTTCACATTCATAAGGCTGACTTCCTGCTTCACAATTTAGAGCTACACAATTTTTTGTCAACATTTGACGTGAAATTAACTATGTAAGCGTTTATAATGGAAAAACTCTATTGAAAGATATAAACATTGCTGAGCCAATGTAATCACTCAAACTGCTTCAAAAAATGATCTGCCATTTTGACTTGAGTAATTTAAATCTCTAATGTTCAATTTAAGGATTTAAACAAAACAGAAAAATCTAAAGCTGACGTATTTCACAATGAAATGTGTCTACTGAATTATTTTAGTCTTTCAATGCTTTATTACACTTTATTTCAAAGATTCAGCTATTTTCAAAACTTTAAGCTATGTTGAATGTTTTGTGTGAAAGCAGTTAGAAAGCTTTCAGCCACATCTGTGCATTCTGAGCATATGCAGTTTGCAGAATTTCCCAGTATGCAATGTGTACATTATTGGGTATTGGATGATAGAAGGAGATGTCTTATTATCCTCTGAAGATTTTCAAGTTTCTTTGCTGTTTCCAAAGGATTTTAACAAAAAACTGGAGATTGAATTCTCAAAGCTTTATAGCAGGCAGGTTTGGCATTTAATTAAATTTACTAGTCGGTTTCCTGTGGATTGGCATATATTAAGTAGGAGAATACAGGAATACAGTCAGTCTGCTACCTGTCTCTACTATCTTTACGTTTCTGTTTCTGTCTGTCTGGGTGGAATAATACGGGTGGGGGGGGGTGGTGTGGTGGGTCGGATGGATGCAGATGGCACACCACCCCCTGGCGCCTCCCCCCCCCCCACCCCCCCCGCCCCGAAATAAACTCAGCATGGAGCTAACATGTTCCACACCAACCACCCCCATCTTGGGAATGGGCGGTAACGTAGTGGGATGGGCACCCACCCTATTTATATGCCCCCGCCGTGAGAAAGACATCTGGCGAGGGCATGTAAAATTCAGCCCTCTGTTTCTCCTCTCCTGTTTCTTCCCTCATCTATTCTGCTTTCTCTCTCTTAAATCTTCTTTTTGGCTTTCCCTCTGTTCTTTTCTCCTTGTCGTTTCTTTGCTTTCCCTTTTGGTGGAATCTGGTGGGTGGTAAGGCATGTATGTTGAATAAAGAAGATTCTGATGGTTCTAGGCTGCGTTTGGGGGGCAAGTTTTAAGAAAATGTAGCTCTCAATGTAACTCTAATTCCCATCATATCCTCTAACCTTTTACCTTCCTATTCCCTTCTCATTCCTCTTCCTATTCCAATCTCGATGCCAGCTCTTCCCCTTTGAACACCCTTTTCAATCTTGTATCCAACCCTTGTTTTTGGTCTGCTGTCACACATCTCTACCTTATGCTTTCCACTCCCTTCAGTCCCACTACGTGCTCTTGCAGATGAATGGAGAGACCAACTGCCATCGACTCTCAATCTCTCAATCTGTTTCTCACCTTCCCTACCCCTTTCATTCTCCCTTACAAGCTATTTCCCTCAAGAAGCTTTATTTGGTATTTGTTTTCAGGGTTTAACTCATTTAAAAAAGGAATATATAAATGTATCCTTACCTGAAAATGTTGACATTTTTGGGTTAAAATGCACTCAAAAACGATCAGCGATCATTTGACATCAAATGTTCTAACTTGGAGTGAATTTTGCAAGCAGCCAGCACTGTTTTGCCATCTTTGATAGCAAATGTGATCCAATGGCAATAGGTACTCGAAGGCATTGAGTACACTCGAAGCTATCCAATGAGCTCAAAGCTATCAAATGCGCTTGAAGGTGGCAACTGCGCCCAGCAATCTGCATTGAAAACTAGAAGGAAATTAATTACTTAGATAATATCTGAGTTTATTCAGTTTTTCCATTTAGTCCAGAAAATCTTTGCACTATACAGTGCATGCTTGGGAGCACCACCAGATCCCCAACAGTTCTTAATTCATTTTAGTCTCGGAGTTTATACTTTCCACCCTCACCGCCAGTCTCAGGGTCTAAACCCTTTCTCCCACCCAGCTTCCCCCCACGCTGCCCCCAAACCCCCCAAAGTCTCAGGGTGTAATCCTCTCTGGCTCCTAGTCTCAGGGTTTAAACCCTCACCAACACCACCACCCCTCCGCCCCAAGTCTCAGGGTCTAGACTCTGTCTCTTCCTTCTTTCCCTCCAGTCTCCGAACTCTACCCCCATCCCTCCGTCCAGTCCCAAACTCTTCCCCTCTCCCTCCTGTCTCCAAACATCCTCCCCTTCCCTCCCTCCAGTCTCCAAACTCTTCCATCCTCTCTTCCTCTGGTCTCCAAACTCTACCCCTGGCTCCAGTCCCAAGGCCTCTGCTGCCAAACTCCAGGCCCCATTGTCAGCACTGAATTTCAGGCCCCACCGAACTCCGGGAGTTTCACAAATTCTGTGCGCCACCTCCCCGCCCCCCCCAGCCCCCGGAAAACTCTCCCCATCTGCCCGCACCTCCAACTTCCCCAAAACCATGCTCACAGGACAATAATACTCAATGCTACCAACTTAATCCAGTATCAATTCTACTCACTAATGGGCAGAATAGGTTAGTAGACAGGAGGGACCACATAAGTTTCCTTGTATGGCCTTCCCACTGGGCTCCCACCCACCCTGATCTCTCTGAAGTTTAATGGTGTAACAGGGGAGGCCCAGGCTGTCCCACCCACCCTTGCCTCAATTGAGGCTCTTAAGTGGCCAATTAATGACCACTTAACGGTTGTTTTCACCCAACCTTAATTTTCAGGTTGGCAGGAGATGTTCAGGGGAGGGGGATGCCAGGAAAGTGAGCCTGTTCAGACCTCAGGTGGGAAGGGTATGTGCCTACATCAACAGCCTCCTTTCAACATTGGGCACCACCCACCCCCCCCAAACCCGCCCCAAGGTCTGGCCCCTGCGGGTGCTCCCTCCCCTTTGGCCTCTCCACCAAAACCCTCTCTACCGAACCCACTGGGCCTCACCTCTCCTCCCCGCCCTGAGACTCCCATGCATACCTGCTCCTGGACTCTCAGTACATAGGGTGGGATTTTCCAGCCCCGTCCGCCACCGGGATCATCCGGTCCCACTGACAGTAATTAAACTTTTTGGATGGGTCGCTGACTCTCCTGCAGCGGGTCCCACCACGAGAGGGCCAGAAAATCCCGGCCTTAGATGCTGAGGACAGCTTGTAGTCCCAGTTCTGTCCACTGCAGCTTCTGGAGCTGCTGGGTCTCCTGAGATGGGACTTCCTCCTGACTGAGGGGCAGAAGTACTGACTCCAGTAGATTAGCGCTCCTTGGGTGTTAAATGGCTGCATAGCAGCCAGTATCGGCGGTGATGCATTGGCCACCAGCTCTTCAGATGGCAGGAAGGGGAACCCCAGCATCTAAAAATCCTGATCATGATCTTGAAAAGGCTTGCTTGCAATAGGTAATATGAAAATTGTTGACAAAATAATCAGGCCTCAGCTATTACCATTCCATAGGAGCCCTTTCACTGTACCCGCACAGGTTGCAGTTTTTACGCCAGCCCCATATCAGTTGACTATTGTCTGAGCGCCTCTGACTGTCCATAGGAGCAGGAATAAGCCATTCAGCCCCTTGAAACTGCTCCGCCATTCAACTAGATCATTGCTAATTATCTACCTCAATGCCACTTTCCAATGTTATCCCCATATCCCTTTATATCTTTCATATCTAGAAATCTACAGATCTCTGTTTTGAACATACTCAGTGACTGAGCTTCTACTGCCTCTGGGGTGGAGAATTCCAAAGCTTCATTACCCTCCATGTAAAGAAATTCCTCTTCATCTCAGTCCTAAATGGCTTGCCCCCTATTCTGAGACTGTGTCTCCCGGTTCTAGATCCCATAGCCAGGGGAAACATCCTTTCTGCATGGACTCTGTCTAACACTTTAAGGATTTTGTATGTTTCGATGCGATCACCTCTCATTCTACTCAACTCTAGAGAATACAGGCCCAGTCACCTCAATTTCTTTTTGTATGATGGTCCTGCCATCCCAGGAATCAGTCTGGTGAACCTCCGCTGCTCTCCCTCTCTGGCGAGTATATCTTTCCTTAGGTAAGGAAACCAAAACTGTACACAATACTCCAGGTACAGTCTAATCAACATTCTGTACAATTGAAGCAAGGCATTTTACTCCTGTTGCCTTCTGAATTGCTTCTTAAACACTCTGCACCTCTGATTCTCCTACCAATGAGGATAAGCTCACACTTAACCACATTGCATTCCATCTACCATGTTCTTGCTCACTCACTTAGCTTGTCCAAATCTCCTTGAAGCCTCTTTGCATCCTCATTACAACTCACATTTCCACCTAGTTTTGTGTCACCTGCAAACTTGAAAATATTGCATTTAGTCCCCACATCCAATTCATTGATATAGATTGTAAATAGCTGGGGCCCAAGTCCTGATCCTAGCTGTACCCCACTAGTCACAGCTTGCCAACCAGAGAATGACCCATTTTAACCTACTCTCAGTTTTTAACCAATCCTCAATCCATGTCAAGGATACTACCTCCTATACCATGTGCTCTAATTTTGTTACTAACCTCCTAAGTAGGATCTTATTGAAAGCCTTCTGAAAATCCGAATACACTACATCCACTGATTCCCTCTTATCTGTACTGCTAGTAACATCCTCAAAAAATTCTAACAGGTTTGTCAAACATGATTTCCCTTTCATAAATTCATGTTGATTCTGCCCAATTAAATCATTATTTGCTAAGTATCCAATTATCACATCTTTTATAATAGCTTCTAGTATTTTCTCGACTACTGATGTCAGGCTAACAGGTTTGTTGTTCCCCAATTTCTCTCTTCCTCCTTTCTTAAATAGTGGGGTTATTTTTGTAACCTTTCAACCTGTAGGCATCTTGCCAGAATCTATAGAATTTTGAAAGATGACCACCAATGCATCCAATATTTCTACAGCCACCTGTTGCAATACACTGGGATGCAAATTGTCAGGTCCCGGGGATTTATCTGTGGTATAAAGGGTTAACAGATGGGTTATGCTAATGTAAGACATGAATGACGATGTCCCATTGACACCAGTCAGTCATGTATTCGACTCTCGACAGAGAGGTTGGAATCATGCCTAGGAGCTATGTGCCTACTTTAACCTGGTTATGTTTAGAACTAATAAACAAGTGTTAAGCAGATACGAGAGTACGTCTACAGTGTCTTAGAACCAAGTCCGATGCCTAGAGCCCGAGATAGAAAAACACATCTCACAACATGGTGGCAGCCGTGGAGACATGAATGTAAAAGGGCACATCCAAGGTGTTAAAGAAGGAACCACAGAGTGAAGAAACTTTTGAAAGCAGCTTGAGAAATCTTGGTGGAAGAAGGAGACACAATAGTGAGTGGTAATGATGATGATACCTAGTGAACAGTCTCTTCCCTTGCTCTGCCCATTTGACTGCCTTGAGGGCCTGCAGAAAAGTCAGCAGTGGGAGTTATGAAAACACTATTTTCTCCAGTATCAAGTAGCGGCAGGTCTTCACGAAAAAGAGCCAAAGCTTCAAGTTAATTAAATAAAAGCAAAATAGTGTGGATGCTAGAAATTTGAAATAAAAACAGAAAATGCTGGAATGCTCTGAAGAAGTCATGTGGACTTGAAGCATTAATTCTGTTTCTCTTTCTACAGATGCTGTCAGGCCTGCCGGGTTTTTCCAGCATTTTCTGTTTTTACTTCAAGTTAGTGCCTTTCTTTATGCAGTAGGTCCAATAGCAGATGACATTCTCCCAGGGCAAGATGTGCAGGAGTCCATCATGACCTTTGATTCCATTGTTAAGACTTTTGACGCCTATTTTAGCCTGAAGCAAAATTTAGTAATTGAACAAGCACATTTTAACCAGTGCTTACAATGGCCTGGGAAATCGATTGAATTATTCCTAACAGACCTATATTGTCTAGCTAATTCTTGCGGATACAGGGCGCTGGAGGATGACCTAATCCATGTTTGCATAGTCATAGGTGGTCATAATGAAAAACTTTCTGACTTCCTGCAGGCCAAACATGATCTTACATTGGATCAAGCGGTCCAGTATGCGAGACAGGCCGAGATTCGAGCATTTATCTGGATTATTATTCATGACAACTTCAAGGCTTCACATGACTCTGTACATTTAGCAGGCCCGCAGCAGTAGCCCCATCCATATGAGAGTGCAGCAAAACATCTGAAAGGCCAGGAAACTCCACAATGGCAGCCATTTTGAGATGCTTGCATTGAGGTGCAAAAACTCAGCAAGGACCAAACACCAAGACTGCGCAGCAGGGGGCACAGAATGCTTCCAGTGTGGAAAAACTGGACATTTCAAGCATTTCTGCAAGTCCAGTAATTATAATCAAAGCTGAAGACCAGAAAGTATTTCTGAAATAAGTTTCTTCCAAGACAAGGAAAGTCAAGAACAAGATGAATGTACGTAGTTTCTTAGGGAAATAGATAATCTTCGTCCAGATTACTGATCAGCTACAATCCAAGTTCAAGGCTTTGATACCACTTTTAAAATGGGCACTGGACCACCTGTTAACATATTAGCAGATAACCTCGACTGGCTTCAGCAAATGACCCTTTATCCATCAGGCATCAAGTTACAAGGTTCAGGCTGCATTGATCTTCCAATCAAAGGCAGGATTATTGCTCCTCCTAGCTACAAGGGGTGACAGATTGTTGATTCTCTCACTTTCTTAATAATCAATGTACAACTCTGTTGAGTGGCAAGGTTGGCATACTTCTAGGAATCCTATACAAAGTAGCTGATATCTTCCATTTAGATGACTCCTTGGCTTTCATGCAACGATTTTCATCCTTTTATTTAGAAGCAGTGAAAATTCAGCCTTCAGAAGCTGAGGAAGTTTATACAATCGACAGTAAGTTTCTTTCTTTCACAGAGACCATCCACTGGACACATTGCAGACATGGAAGTTATAAATCTCTCAATTAACCTGGGGACGGAGGATGCAGAGGGTACTGCAGCTGACAGTGACCATCCCCTTGAAGCCCTGCTGGACCTGAATTGGCTCTTCTTAGAGAGTGATGAGGAAGAATCCCTTGCGATGCTGAGTAATTTCTTGTGTGTTGAGATTCTTTCCCATTGTTAGATGCACATTGTGACATCTCTGTTGTGTTTTTAGAAGAAGCAGCTGTAATTTTAGGGGCTGAACAACATTCAGATCTTAGTTACACTGAATCTACTCATACTGCCCAAGACCTGGTACCTTCCAAGGGTGAGTGTCAATTGGCACCCATACTTCATTCCCAGCTGAAAGTCGTCTTCTCTGCAGAGTTGAATGGAAGCACAACAGTGGTAGCAGACCTTTAATACTTGTTATGACCTGGAGGAGTGCATGAATTATACAGCCCCACTACCCCACAGGCCACACCATTAATTTAAATATTTCATTTTCTCACCAAAATGGCCAAATGTGTACCTCTACCTTAGTGCCCAGAAGAAAAGACACTCTGATCAGGCTTCTTTCAAAAACTCAGAATGATTAATTTATTTTAAAACAAAACTTCTTTTAACAAGTTGCAAATACTGGTTAATGCACAATTGTAATCGGAAGTATAACTATCTCTCTCTTCCTAAAGAATTCCCCCAGCACAGACAAAGGACAAACAGATAGAGTCTCTCTGCAGAGATGGGCTTTGGAGGAGAGGCATTATAAAATAAAGGATAAAGTCCGCAGGGTCTCAACACTGTCGACCTGGAGTTCTCTCTTATGAAGGCAGGCTGCTAGTGCAGGTGGATGCCTGGAAATTCTCACCAACTCTCAGCTTTGGAGGCTGATATGCAGAACAGTTACACTCAGATGAGGGTTATCTGGCTACAGGTTGATATTCACACAATTTTAAGCAAGATGGAGAGAGCCTTCTTTCCTTAGCTTGTTCTCCAACAAGACTGCCTTCAGAAAAGCAGGTTCACAAGTTATGCTTTTTTTTTCTCTCACCCCATGTGATTGCCATTTTTTTCTCCCAGCTTCATTAATTAAAGTGTTTTGCAGCTCAGCACAAACAAAACTCATTCTCAAGTAACATGTAAGTCAGGTGATTTCTTGGAAGAGGCCTGCTTGCTGACAGTTCCAAGATGAACTTATGACCTTTTAAAAAAGATCCCAGGTTAACATCCAAATGTCCAGATCATGCCATGTCCTTCCATTTTGTAAAAGAAAAAATCAGTCCTGAGAGATATGATTCTAACATACTTCTGACGCTGCAGAATCCTATACAGCAATCTTGTCCTGGAGTTGATTGTCCGCAGAAAAGCAGACAGTCCTCCCCGTAAATAATAGGGAAATCATCTTTTCTTTTCCTGACAGTCTTACAGGAATTAGTAGTTATTTTCTTCATCATCTAAGCCAATTGAAATCTCAGATCTTCAATGCCTTTTCAGTCTTTGATGCAGCTGTTGATGATACAGCTGTGATAGTCTTCCCAGGAATTGAAGGTTATTCCTCTTCAGGAGATTATTCCCAGAGTTTTTCCAGGGAGCAACAAGTTCCTCGGTGTCTGAGCTCTTCTAGTCCCAGAGGGTCCAAAAGTCCACTCACTTCAATATTCTCCTTTGAATCAGTCTTTTGTTTAAAAGTCTTTGTTGTCCTTGCAGTTCAGTCATTCTGAAATCTACACTCAGCTTCCCTGCAATGCTGATAAAGTGTTGTCCTATTCTGCAGATGATGATGTCCTAACAAGTGCAGAAGAAAGTCCTCATGTCTCCAAGCCATCTCCCCTAAGGGCTGAGAATACTGAGGGAGATTGAATCCCCCAGCACTGTGATTTGGGAAGAGTTGGAGTGGCTGGAATCTGTAGGTGTAAACAGGGAGGTACAGAAATGCAATGTAAATAGTTAAAAATATAGTGCGGAATCGTACCAGATTTGCATTAAGTGCAGTAGTTGGCATGAGAAAAGTCGTTTAACCCACCGGCCGCAAAGGTAGGTTTTTGTGCCATATCATCCCATTCCGGTGTGTCCCACCTCATTAATAATGCATTCCTGGAAAACACGCCAGATAGCTGGCAGGGCAGCCTCAGGTTCTCCCACCCCCATCTCAGACCTTCAGTAATGCGGGTGCCATATTTAAAGGGTGCCTCTGCACAGAGCTAGCACTCTCTAAGGGATCAGAAGCTGCTGCAAAGTCATGGCTGCCAAAGGGAGGAAACATACTGCCCTCAAATTTAACAATGTCTCCCTTAGGTGCCTACTGGATACAGTGGAGGCCTACAGTGAAGTCCTCTACCCAGGCTTTAGGCAAAGACCAGCAAGCAGGGTCATCAATCCAGCATGGGAGGCAGTGGCAGCGGTGTTCAGCTCCAACACCCTGCAAAAGAGGACAGCCATTCATTGCCAAAAGAGGGGGACTCAAAAGAGGATGAATGATCTCCTCTGTTCCGCCAGGGTAAGTCACTCTTCTCATCACTCTCTACTCACACTCACAAACCCATCACACATCCACATGAATCTCACTCACTGCTAGTTCAAGGGACATCACCATTCACTCTCTTTCACACACCTTCATCTGCCCTGCAGATCGTTTCCTCATTCCATCCATGGCAGCACTTATCAACCACAAGTTCCAGGCATCCTCATCATCTGGCTCAGCAGGCATCCTGCTTACACTCTCTCCATCAGTATTCATGCAGGACAAGCTGGCACACAACAAAAGGGAGGGGTCACAGACTGGTGGAGGAATGTCCAACATCAAGGTCCTCAAAGATTTGAGATTAGAGTAATCCAGCTGGCCCATGATGGCCTGGACCTTACGTGTGCTGATGGTGAGGTCGGTAGTGCCCAACCAACTGAGGATCCAGCAGTGCAACATCCATCAGATAGCCGTGCTATGAGTGAGTTCCCCTGTTCCACTGTCCCCTGCCATGGACTAATTATCTCTCCTTGCTTTTGCAGGCACATCTGGGAAACAGCCGAGGGGATCCACGAGCCAGGTTCTTGACTCAAGCCCCAAGGACACCTCAGAAGAAGAATCTGATGACACCCTCATTGGAGACCTGTCACAGCGTTCACCCACACCCTCCACCAGCACAGAGACACACACCTCAATAGGACCTAGTTCTAGAGTAGCCTCAGGGTCACAATCTGGTGAGCACATAAAACTGTCTGCTCCACAGCAGCTGGAGGCAGTGATGTCCCAGGTTTCCGGCACTCGGAGGATTGCTGGAGGCCAGAAGTCTGCTGAGTCCAAATCAGATGGGGAATCTATGGACTCAGTCAAACCTCGGTTGCTGGAACTGCATAGGCAAACCCGGGAACACCAGGAAGGATGTCCACTGCACTCCTCAGATTGCAAAGCACAATGGAGGAGTCCATCCGCCTTCAGTCTGAGGTGATAGTGCCAACATGCCAACACCCCGAGGTCAACACTGGTAGGATGGCGGCTGCTTTGGAGACCTTGGTCCCGGACATTGGTCCTGTACTGCTAGGTGGGCTGAAATTCATTGCTGATGCAATAGTTGGCCTCCAGCAGTGTCAACATGAGAAGGGTGTGGGGCGGCTTGATCTCACTGCAGCTTCCCCTTCTCTTCAAGGAGTCAGCCAGGGGCCCTTAGGCTTCCATAGGGAGGAGAGTCAGCAGGTGCACACCCTGGGCCTAAGTGACTCCAGGAGTATAAAGCCCATCTAAATCCCCTATTCCTGTGACCCCAGCAGCCCCAGCTCCACGGGCTGAGGAGGGTGCTGCTGCCATACAGCAGGATTCCGAAAGTAGGCCAGGGCCACCAGGTCTCAGTCCTCCAGAGGACACCTGCCAAGGTCATCACAGGCAGAGCATAGCAGTCAGCAGGCTGCCTTCATCTCTGCTGTGGATGACTGGACAACACCAAGACATAGCCGCAGGGTTAGGAAGGTTAAGGAGATGTGGTTGTAGAGCCTGGGCACAGGTGATAATCTCTTGTACATATTGCTCACTATTGTAACTAAACTCCCAAGAATGTCTCTTTGCCTATGGCTCCTTGTTATGATGCGCAGAATTCATATCACTCAGATGTGAAATCTTGGTTCCTGCACAAGATAAAGGCAGGTGTCACAGTCCTCTTTTCTGTGCAGTGTGTAACCTTTAGAACAAAGTGATGGTCCGGCTTAACAAAAACAGAATTACCTGGAGCAACTCAGCAGGTCTGGTAGCATCGGTGGAGAAGAAAAGAGTTGACGTTTCGAGTCCTCATGACCCTTCAACAGAACTGAGTAATATTAGGAGTGGGGTGAAAAATAAGCTGGTTTAAGGTGGGGGGGGGCTGGGCGGAGAGAAGTGGGGGAGGTGTGATTGTAGGGACAAGCGAGCAGTGATAGGAGCAGATAATTAAAATATGTCACAGACAAAAGAACAAAGAGGAATTGAAGGTGGTGATATTATCTAAACGAATGTGCTAATTAAGAATGGATGGCAGGACACACAAGGTACAGCTCTATTGGGGGTGGAGTGGAAAGACTAACAGGGCATAAAAGGTATAGATTTAAAAATAATGGAAATAGACGGGAAAAGAAAAATCTATATAAATTATTGGAAAAAACAAAAGGAAGGGGGAAGAAACGGAAAGGGGGTGGGGATGGAGGAGGGAGTTCAAGATCTAAAGTTGTTGAATTCAGTATTCAGTCCGGAAGGCTGTAAAGTGCCTAGTCGGAAGATGAGGTGCTGTTCCTCCAGTTTGCGTTGGGCTTCACTGGAACAATGCAGCAAGCCAAGGACAGACATGTGGGCAAGAGAGCAGGGTGGAGTGTTAAAATGGCAAGCGACAGGGAGGTTTGGGTCTTTCTTGTGGACAGACCGCAGGTGTTCTGCAAAGCGGTCGCCCAGTTTACGTTTGGTCTCTCCAATGTAGAGGAGACCGCATTGGGAGCAACGAATGCAGTAGACTAAGTTAGGGGAAATGCAAGTGAAATGTTGCTTCACTTGAAAGGGTGTTTGAGCCCTTGGACGGTGAGGAGAGAGGAAGTGAAGGGGCAGGTGTTGCATCTTTTGCGTGGGCATGGGGAGGTGCCATAGGTGGAGGTTGAGGATTAGGGGGTGATGGAGGAGTCTGGCTCCATCCCACTGGAAACATCACTGATGCCTGCACCTCGATGGTGCTTCTCATCACTGCCAGAATGTCATGGGCAGGCATCAGAGTTCCGACATTCTCTCTGTGTGCCCTCAGCACCTTTGAGGTGGGGCTGGCCCCCATCTCTTCAGCATCTGTGACTAACGAAGCTGTGCTCCTGAAGGGGACAGATGCTGAAAGCTGACAAAGGATCAGGTTCATTTAAAGTCTCACAGCTGCGACTCTATAATATGACCCTGGCCACAGAGCACAAGCGAGCTGCCCTCAGACATACAGGAGTCAGACATTCACAGAGGCTATGTGAAGATCTATCGAGTGTCCTCACTGCATGTCGTCCTCATCCTCCTGGAATCAAGTGATTTTTAGGGCCTCCACTGTGTTTCCATGACAGGACCCTGTGCAGCAATGGTACGTGAGCTGCCATCAGCCACACTGGGGTCAAGCATTCACAGCTGCAAGGTGAGGATGCCAGGACTGTCCTCACTGCATCTCGTCATCATCCACCATGAATTTTGTGGCTATGAAGGCCTCCCAAATACGATTGCTTCATCTGGCTAGTGTGATGGACTCATCATTGGCATCCTCGCCTTCAAGATCCTCATCATCGTCATCCCCTTCAAGTTCTCCTCATCGGAGGAGACATGTAGCTTCTCTATCTCCTCCTCAGCCAGATCCTCCCCTTGTTGCAGCGCCAGGTTGTGGAGCGCGCAGCAAGCGACAATGATGTGTAGCACCCTCAGTGTACTATATTGCAATGTCCCACCGGACCGGTCGAGGCACTGAACGCTGCTGCAGTTTGAGGCTGACGCATGGGCGAAATTAGCCACACCTCTGTGGTAACACTTGTCCCTGAGGAGCTAATCCTGCAGCCTCTCTGGACCCTGGAAGATGTCAGGGATCTGAGACCTGCTAAGAATGTAGGAATCGTGGACGCTCCCCGGGAATCATGCACAGACCTGTAGGATGCATTTGGGGTGGTCACACACCAGCTGAACGTTCAGTGAGTAGAAGCCCTTGCAGTTGACATAGTTGACTGCTCGTTGCCATGAAGCTCTAAGCACCACATGAGTACAGTTGATGGCATTCTGCACCTGTGGAAAACCCGAGATCTGCACAAATCCCAGCATTCTTGCTTCCTGGTTTTCCTGAACCTGGGCGAAATGCACAAAGTTCTGTGCCTTCATGAAGGTGGCATATGTGACCTCATGGATACACTTCTGCGTAGAGACTTGTGAAATCCCACACAGGTCACCTGTGGAACCCTGGAATGAGCCACTGGCATAAAAATAGTGCGCCACAGCTATTTTCACGGCCACTGGCAGGGGATGCCCTTCATTCCCTTTGGTGCCAAATCCTGCAACACGCGGCATATGTGACCAACTAGTTCCCTAGACATGCGCAGTCTTCGGTGACACTGGGTCTAGTGAGGCGCCTATAGGCAACGGCTCACTGTGGAAGTTCAGCCCCATGCACAGTAGGCCCTGCCACTTCTTCATCTTGAGGGAGGTGCTCCTCCCTTTGCCAAGCCAGGTGCCTTGACTGCTTTCTTCTTCTTATAATACATGAGGCATACCGTTAAATCACCAGGCTCCATAATCTTGACCTTCTCCTGCAGGATCAAAGAGAGAGAGAGGTACGTGGGTTAGCATAGATATCCTAAGAACCTCTCTTGGTTAAGTCTGAAGGCCCCTTTATGCATGAAGGAAATTACTGGCCACCACTTGGATGGCCAGTGTGTAGGGTGCTCATTGGCTGTCTGAAACCCCATCCCCCTCCACCCTACTCCATTTGACCGATTAGAGGCAGCTTCGACCACTGGATTGCATGCTGTGCTCTCAGCTCAGGCATTCTCCTAACCGGACTGCAAGGCTGCACTGTTAATTTGAACCATAATGGATACTAGTCCAAACCTTAATAAGGACATTGCAAGGGGCTGTGAGTGCCTCCATCAGTGAATGCGCCATGGCCACCTTTCACAAGGAGATTCTACAACTTGCGCAGTTGGCCAATTGTTCTGCAGCCCCCTAAAACACACATTAATTTGCAGCCTGCGCCTGAGGGGTGAAAAGTTCTGGAGAATTTGGTGGCACTTTCAGGCTTTTGCGTTGCTTGAGTGGGTAGAAAAGCTTCAGAGGCCTAAGCATGTCACTGGAGCTGCAGCTGAACAGTCTCATCTGCGGAAGAATGCTCACTTTTGACAAGCTTTTCAAAGTGCATGGCCGCTTCCCTCAACTCCACTCCTCCAACCAGCCCCCTGGCATGTACTTGAGTACTTCCTTCAGTCTGTGCTGCCTTGCCCCCCACTCCCCCCACCCCTCCCCGGCCTGACCCACGCTGGAGCCCTTGCCCCAGTACTGCACTGAAAGCCAGCCAGGAAAAAGTGATTTGCCTGTGCCCCCTTGCCTCTTCCTTGATGTCCTACAGGTGATGCTCGTGAGTGCTGCGCAAGGTCATGTGCACTCACCTCCACGTTTCCCTCAAAGCTCAGGTCTCCAGATGCATGCCTTTTAAAGACAGTTGTGAAGCACACCGTTCTGAATCATATCAATGTGGGAGGTAAATTTGATATAGGGGGAATTATTCTGGTGAGCAGGACTGATAATGAGATACTAAAGTATTGAAATTAGGCTGTGGACGTGCGGTGAC
This sequence comes from Carcharodon carcharias, assembly GCF_017639515.1. Taxonomy (NCBI): domain Eukaryota; kingdom Metazoa; phylum Chordata; class Chondrichthyes; order Lamniformes; family Lamnidae; genus Carcharodon; species Carcharodon carcharias. Next base: position 89,154,744 of record NC_054475.1, read on the forward strand.
AGGTGGAGCAGACGATCACAAACTGGTTTCACGATGGCGTGAATCCGATTTTTGGCCTTCTAGCCATATTGTCCCCCCTGCCCGCCATGGCGTCCGACACCAACAGACCAGAACATTCCGGCCATAGTTCCATGTTGTTGTTCAAAAAGTAAGATAGTATACTTGGGCGGTGGGGGTGGGGGGCGGTGGGGGGTGGGTGGGGCTTTTGGGAGGTGTTGTATAAAGGTTTAACAGATGGGATATGCTAATGTATGGCTTATTTGATTCGTTCATGGGATTTGGGTGTCACTGGCTTGGCAGCATTTATTGCCCATCCCTAATTGCGCTTGAACTAAGCGGCATGCTAGGCCATTTCAGAGTCAGCCACATTGCTGTGGGTCTGGAGTCACATGTAGGCCAAACCAGGTAAGGACAGCAGGTTTCCTTTCCTAAAGGACATTAGTGAACCAGATGGGTTTTTCAGACATTCGACAATAGTTTCTTTTTATGGTTATCCTTAGACTTTTAATTTCAGATTTTTCTTGAATTCAAATTCCACCATCTGCCACCATGGGATTTGAGCCTGGATGCCCACAGCATTACAGACACAAAGTAATTAATTAATATTATTCATCATGTATAACGGTATCGCATCCTCTGCAAATTGTACAATTTGAGCATTGTATGTTATTCTAAGCTGGCCTCTCTGTTTGCTCCTTTATTGTTGTTCCCAGAATAATAATTCTGAACCTGATTCCTCCTTTGCTTTGTATGTGTGGTCAGCAAGTTTCAGCCCTATACTGTTATTACTTTATTGCTGTTTATTTCTAAGTCTGCATGATATATCAAATTAGGAAATTGGGCCTGGATTTTCGCTGAGTCAGGCTGACTCAGGTGCCCTTTAAAAATGGCAAGTGAGATGCAATTCTGGATTCCTCCCCCATTCCAGTTTCCAGAATTTTTTTGCGGCATGTTCAGCTATTTCTCAAGGTATCACAGCCCAGATTAACTTTTGAAAAACTCCCACCACTTCTAGCAGCCCATTTCAGATAGGAAGGCTACCTTTAAGTAGCACTAACCACTCGTGATGTTGGGCAGTCTGTTGGAGTGAGCTGCCAAAGAATAGCATGGGAAGGGCTGGCTTTGCACAATGTCATTTAAAAGAGCAGGCAGCACCAACTTAGTGAGCCATCTACAATGGATGAACATGAGTTAATCACATGCTGCAATTCTTGTTACTCATTTGCAGGGATTTCTTACCCTTGAAATACTAGTTACTCATAAAAAATATCTAAGGGGAAAAAATTCAGAAAGCATTTTGTGCATTTATGGGGATCTTGGTAGCCATATTATGCAATTACAGTATGAAAAGTTTTGCATAAGGAAAACCTATTATAAATTTAGAAATAGGAAGTTATAATCTTCAAAAGTACTTAATTTGCTGTAAAGCACTTTGGGGTGCCCTGAGGCCATGAAGGGCTCTGTACAAACGCAAGTGTTTATCTTTGTATAATGAAATTTGATACAAAATGTGTGACAAAAATAATGGCATACAGTATCTTTGAACATCTGTCTATTTTATAAAGCCACTTGTTACGACCAGATGAGGAAGGGTGGAAGGAGCCCCTCATCCTTTTTAATGCTGGATTGCTAATTCAGTATGTACATGACTGTGTCAGTTTGTAAAAATTAAGCCAGACAGGTATTCTTGAGTTAAACACATAAAGGGTTAGTTTTATTGTGCTAAAACCCACTCAGGTAAAAAGATTTTGAAATGTTAAAGATATATAACTGCATCCTACTTCCCATTGACACACGTGAACACATATTCAAATCCCAAGCTTGCAGAAAAAGTACAACTTTACTGAATATAAGATGTTAAACTTGGCCAAGTTAAAGTGCAGATTTTTAAAAAGTCAGTAAAGATTCACTGATTGTATCTGGAACCATTGGCTCTGCAGCTGAGGCAGTTCATTTAAAGTCATGGCTGGTATGGCCCTTTTCTCCTGGAAACACTGTTGTAGAAATCTAATGCTGTAAGAGTGTAGACACACTTTTAGATCAGCAGAACAGGGTTCAAAGCTTAGGTGGAATATTGTGGAGAAAGAGAGGGTGAGAGTCAGCCGCTAATACTAGCAACTAGGATATTTCTGCCAAATCCCAAATTCAAACATCCCACACAGAAGTTTATATCACATGATCTCTCTCTATGTCGGTTACATATTCTAATAGGAAGTTGTTCAGCTCTTCCCTGGCGTGATATTTTGATAGCTGAGGTGATTAATTTTTAATGTTCCAGTAATTAACTCATGAATGGGTCATTCTTCCATTTGGATGAGATAGGAAGGAAACCTTTCACTCCTCCAGAGAGGTCATTGTCTGTTGGGGCCTCCATAGACCCTATGGCGAGAATTTTCTGGCCCCATGGTGTTGGGCATCATGGCAGGTGGGGGAGGACAGTATAACCAGAAGGCCAAAAACAGTTTCATTCCAGTGTGAAAAGCTCAGTGGGATCATCCAATGTTGTCCGCCACGGCAGAATGCCAGTCGCACTGGAGGCCAGCGTGAACCCTCTTTGCATCATGCTAATGGGATGCAAAGTAAGGCCTGACCGGAGTTGTACCCCCACAATAGATTGTCTATTACCTCAGCGGGAAAACACGATGGTCCAGAACATGTCTGGACAAGTGTGACATGCAGAAGTCGGGACTTACTGTTAAGGCCTTGCTCACGTCACAGACATCCGAAGAGCAGAAGATGCTGAGCCCTACAACTACCAGACCCTGGAGGAACATGCGCATCGCATGCTGGGTGGATCTTCATAGACATGGCTCTGCCACAAGTAGTTCACACAAGCAGAGAGGTGTGCGTTGATGCCTGGGGTCTCCTTCAGAACATCATGGTGTTGGCCATGGGCTGCTTCAGATGATCAGCGAGGGGGGAGAGAGGAAGGTCCAGCTGTAAGTGGGAGAAGAAGGTGTACTGGGCATGGGGTGGGAGAGGAAGGTCCAGGTTTGGCTAGAAGAGGAAGGTGTAAAGGGCGGGGTGGGGGGGGCGGTGGGTAGGTGTTGAGGGGGGGGTGGTACGAAGGTGTTGGAGGCGTGAGGTTGGGAGGGGGTCACGAAGGAGTGAGGGAGGGCTGAGGATGGGAGGGGGAGGAGGGACTATGGGGCAGGAGGGTGTAATGGGGAGGAATGCGGCAAGTGGGGAGGAAGATATCAGCACAGGTGTTCGGAGGGGGGAAGAAGTCCGAATGGTCAAAGGAGTCAAGGCAGAGGAAGGAGTAAGGGTGGCGGAGGGAGTAAGTGGGGGATGGCTGGGTGAATGTACAAGGGAGGGATCTGTGGAGTCAATGACAGCATCCTGGGGAATGTACTGAGGGTGAGGGTGCAGTAGGAGGGAATGGTGAGTATGAGAGGGGGCAGACTGAACCGGAAGGGTGGGAGGGTGAGGGTGTGGTGGTAGTGGTAAAAGAGATGATGAGGGTGGTTGGTGGGGACTTGGAGGCAGACACAGACCTGGGGGTGGAAGGAGGAGGTCAGGAAGATCGATGTGGATAGGGGTGGGATTCTGAGGAAGGTAGGGAATGTGCACATTCACCAGGATATCATGGAAAGAAAAGGTGGGGAGGTGGAAGGTGATGATGGGAGTTGGGGGGGGGTGGGGGGTTTGGCGGTGGCAGGGTGGCAGGGCAACAGTAAACAGTGATGGGAGGAAAGGACAGAGATGCAGGAGAGGCAGGTCAGCTTAGATGGACAACTGAAAGAGCCCCAGGCACTAGCATTGAAAATGCTTGGGATATTGAGGTGAGTGTGAAGACGGAAGGCACCACATGCATGGAAGTGTGCTTGCACGAGGTTCTGAAAGGCCTTGCCACACACACACCTGTTCCTCCAGAATCGCTTGTGGTCCGGCTGCGTGCAGTTGAACTGCTAGTGGTGGGGGGGATGGAGTGGGAGGGCATGCAAAGCCTGTCAATGAAGCTGAAAGACAGTGTTACACATTCTTCAGTGAAAGTGAAGATATTTTCACATTATAAAGTGACAAAATGTGTTCACCCATACAACCACTTGTGATCAGAATTTCTTAACTTTTCAAGGCCTACCACTTCTTCCAGGTGCTTCCCTGACATCCGCAGGGATGGAGACAGCCTGTGCAATGGTTAGCCCTGTTGCCTCTGATGACTTTGGCATGCATCCTCTGGAGAGCCGAGGCCTTGAGAGCCTCAGTTTGCTTTTGCTGTCCTCCTGTGGTCCAGCAGCTCCCTCTGCGGTGACAGAGGACGTGGTTGAGGAGGGTCACAGGCAAAGCGGACTCGGGGAGACAGCCTTTGAGATTCCTGAATGGATGACCCAGGGGCGTCCAGCTGCCTCTCTCCTCCCTTCGGATGCCCAGGGCTCTGCCTGATTCCTTGAAGTGAAGGAGCACCTGGAGGGCTGTCGAGGTGCCCTGTTTCTCCCTCACGTTGCCACTGCAGGAACTCACCCATGTCTACCGTGATGGAGTGCAGTTCTGCGCACATCTCCCCATTCTGCTGGACCAGGGTCCTCATGGCATCCACCATCTTTCCCATGGAGACCTCCATACAGACACTGCTTCATCAGAGAGCAGGTGGACACACTCCCCCAACTCGTGTGCCACTCTATTGAGGGCTTCCAATAGCCCTGTGTGATGTTCCCCCAACCTTCTGCTGACTCTCCACAAAGAATTGGAAGGCCAAATCCAGAGGCTCGTCATCTGACTCGGACCCTCACAGATGCCTCTTCCCCACCATTCTTTTGGGTGATGGCGAGCTCAGCTGAACCTGCTTCCTCCTCTTGATGCAGACACTTGTCCATGTGGTGACCACCAGATTGTGAACCCAAGCCTGCTCTAGATCTAGATCCCCTCCTGAGTTGTTTGTCTCTGTGCTGATGGAGGGTGTGAATAAGCGCTGTGATGGGTCTTCCAGAGTGCTTATTTCCGGCTCTTCAATGGAGGAGGTGTCCTCTTGGCTGGAGGTAAGGACATGGATGGAGCTGAGGGACTGGTTGGCTGAAGGTGTCAGTCGCTTGGAAGAGCTCCCTGTGAACCAAAGTAGAGATAATTAGTGCATGGCAGCAGAGTCAAAAGCAGGAGAGAGCACTTACAGTTGCAGTGAGAGAGGGATGATGTGGTGCAGGACCCTCATGTGGGGTCCACTGCCAACCTCACCATCAGTGCAGGCACGGTCCACATCCTCACCAGTCAGCACAATGGCACGCTCCTCAAAGTGAGTGAGGGACCTAATGTGGGCCACTCCCCTGGCCTGGGACATCTCGCTGCTGTTGTGAGCCAGCTTCTCCTGCATGAAAACAGATGGAGAGAGTGTGAGCTGGATGTATAGCATTGCATGGAATGTTTGTGTGGTGAGCACAGCCATAGACAGGATGAGGACACAAGCTCCAGAGGATATGAGTCTGATTGAGATGTGAGGGTGTGTCTGAGAGTTTGTGGTGTTGTCCCTTGAGGCGTGAGATCCCTACGGATGTGGAATGGGTTTGTGAGTTGAGAGTGAGGAGGTGGTTGACCTTGGTGGAACAGATGAGAGCATTCACCTTCCTGCACTGGATGACTGACCTCCTCTGTTGCCAGTGGCATTGACCACCACTGCCACCTGCTCCCAGGCCAAATCATTGACTCTGGGTGGACCTCCTGTGGTGCTTTAAATATAGTGCCCAGAGCGAGGAAGCACTAAGGTCACATCCAAGCCCACCCGCCAGCGGTCCAGTATGTTTTCCATGAATGCATTATTAAAGGGGCGGGACACACTGGGAATGGGACAATATGGCACAAAAAGCTACTATTGCAGCCGGCGGGTAAAACATCCTTTTTCCCACCCACTAATGCACTTTGTACAAGCTGGGACAATTCTGCCCTACGTCTCCATGGAATGGACTGTGATTACACAATGCAAATTTGCAGCCATTTTGAGTCAGTGGGCTGCATTTTACATTCCCCCACAGGGCGTGTTTCTGTTGGGGGTGGCACGTAAAATAGGGCAGGTGCCCATCTACCACTTTCCCACCTACTCCCGAGCTCACCCCCATCATACCATGAGGTGGGTGAGTGCAGAAATCGGCTCCATGCCAACTTTGCTTCCAAGGGGGCGAGGGGAGAGCCAATCGACCCCGTATTATTCAGCACAGTGTCTTTGTTTTTCAATGAAAGGCCTCTTTTTTTAATTGTCTAATATATAAAACCAGCAGATAAGATATCAAATTAATTCCATATAGCACATCTTTGTGCCATTTGTTTGTTTATGGAAATTTACACTGACTGAAGACTGTAACTTGGCAAATGCACTAACAGTGCTTCTATTCCCCGGCGCATACTTGGTGTGCATATTAGGAAACTGTAAACTCCAGTGTATTATTTTCCACCTGTTAATTATAAGAAACAACTTATATGCTTAAAGAATTCAAGGCAGTAAGATAACGATAGAAGCTAGGTGGTTTTAGGAAAAATGGTGTAGAGTAACCTTAGGCACAGAAGTGGTTTCAAACAGTCAAAGGAGAAGACTGTTAGATGGGAACGCTTGAAGGTCATAGGCTGGATTTTGTGGAGCCGACAGAGGTTTTGCCCACCATTTAGGGAACATTTTGGAACATCTGACAGTTCTAATGGGAAGACCTGACAGAACCAATAGCCCGTCACACACTTTAGAGACCACCATCCAGCCTTCTCTGCAATTGAGGTCCCTGGTGGTGGAAGTCCTGCCCTCCATGTGCACCAGTCAGAGGCCAACAGCTACTCCTCATTGCCAGCGCCAGTGGGAGCAATGGCTGCTGGCAGCACTCCACCCACCAGAGGTCTAGTATTGTCATGGGATCCCAGGCTAAAGGTGAGTGAGGGCAAATGGATGGCACAGGATGGGGTTCACAGGAGTGGGGGCAGGAGGATAAGAAGCAAGGGCAGCAGGTGGCTTTCAGTGTCCCCCCACCCAGGCCAGGCACAGAGTGCTTGATAATGAGGGACCCACCCCATCCCCCGAGAAGTCATTGGGTTTGTTGGGTGGCCTTGCAAGGATGCAGGAAAGCCACTCGACTCCTGATAAATCCTTGAGACAATACCAAATTGCAGTGGCCTCAGGGATAATGGGTCACATTTGGCTCATTAATGAGCTTAATTGACATGCTGCCACTGGTGGCCAGGAATCCCATGTCAGCCCCTTCAGCCCTTCAACTTAACCAGGGGCAGTTCTCCTGCTGCTGGGAGACTAATTCCGGGCCTCTCCCACAATTAGGTGTATCTAGCTGCCATGGTTCCCGCCAATCATTAAATCCAGCCCATAGTTTGAAAGAAGCCAAGACAATTTGGACTCCTGATCCCCTCTCCCTAAGGCTGTTAGACCTTGCTCCCCCCAATACTGCTAGATATCCGCAACATCAAGTATGGTTGGAACTTGGCTTTGTTATTTCACTTACATAGGTTGGGGAGGACCAGTGATTACCCTTAAAATATCTTCCAGTATATGGCCCAAGTGGGCATACTTTACATTTGAGCCTTGCAAATGAGTTTTGGCAGCTTGATTATGGAGCACCAAGATCACTTCCAAAATATTTCGTTATCTCATGTTCACACGTGCGCCACTCCCTGGAGGAGCGACTGAGTAGCAAAAGGAAGTGAGGCTCTAGACTTAATTTACCCAGGGGCACAGAAGTCAATTTAGTGCTCATCTGTTATCCAGCTGAGATCAAATAACATAGCACAGACCAAATCTCTAACCTGAAAACCGACTGGTCTATAAGGTTCAGCAGTTAATTTGATAAATCAGCTGAACCACCAAATCAATCTATTAATGAAGAAATGTTCAGATGAAACATGTTTATGAATGATGCCAGCAAAATAAATTTTCCTGTCACAGATAAAACAGAAGTATAGACACCTACACTTCTGGAGGGAAAGGGGTCCTAGAGAGGACTAAAGAAAATCTGGGCAGAATTTTACGCTGATCGGGAGGGCACGCACCAGACCCAATTGGGCATGAAGTCGTGCAAGATGAAGTCATGCAAGATGATGTCGGCAAGTGTCCCAAAGTCATCCCACGTTCGCGCGATATTTTGGTTAGTGGACGCATGCAAAAGTCAGAAGCACACCCATCAATAATTAAGAGAGCAATTAAGCCAATTAACAGCGCAATTGTCTGTCAATTTATGTAGCCTTCCAACCTTACGGTTGGCAGATGGGCGTTTCGGCCAGGCGGCCTTTGCATTTTTCAACAAACCTTATCCACGGGTGGGATGAGATTTCCATGATGAAATAAAATATAAATAAATTTATGTGCTCAGCATTTTCATAAGCTAAATTTTCAGGTGACTGATTATGATGCATGGATGCTTTTTTTCAGCTTATGAAACCTTTATTTTTGTTAGCTTCAGGTCTTCAGCTTCCTGAGGCAGCTCTCTGCTGCCAGGGAGCTTTCTGCCAGTGCTCGCTCATGCCCGCATTGATGTCATCGCCTGCCCTCTCCCTGCCCCGTGTAGCATGGAGTTTTTCAGTGCACATTTCACACTGGTTGGCTGTTAATTGGCCAGCCAGCATGAAATCACGGTTGGGGGCTAATGGCGATCGGCAGTCTGTTTCTTGGCCAATCTCAGGCCCACCGATCACGCCTTCCTGCTGACTTGAAAATTCAGGCCCTGGAGAATAAGGGCTAGATTTTTGCAGAGTTCAGCTGCCTTCAGAGGCATTTAAGAATGGTGGGCAGGACCCGAATATGGAAGTCATGCTCCTATTTCCAGGAGATCCCATTTTTGCCATCGGGGGAAAGGGGACAAGATATGAATCATACAGGCAGGGAACCCAAACTTAGCCGGACATTTGACATTAATGCTGAGTTTGAACAGACCACAATGGCCTTAACCCGCAGTGTGGGAGTCATGAATCTATGGGGAGGCTTTTGAAGGGCAGATAAGATTTGTTTAAGTATCATGATCTAAAGTTATTTGAATCCCCAACATTTCAAACGTGAAAAAAAGACTTGTCATTTAGAGTAGCAAAAACAATGGCTGCTGGACTGCTTTTGATTGACAGGCCATCTAGTGTAGCTTTTAAAAAATTACCACCTTTTCCTGCAGTTTCAGTATACTTTATTGCTGACATTTCCCAAAGGCTGTTAGTAAAGCTGTGCCCATTATGAACACTTGGCTGAGTTTCAAAAGCTACAAATACTTATCCAATGAGGGCTGACTTCACATTTTGATTGACAGCTTTAAGAGGCTTAAAAGTATTCTCTGTCTTTGCTGTTGTTAGTGAATAGTTTGTTTTTATAATAACTTTACGATTGGAGGGAATTTTAAATCTTTGAATGGGTTTCATGAATTACAGTTTTTATCAGTTTCAAGTGTGCATAAGTGAGAGCTCTATTAGCTGTTCGAAGTTTATTTTTTTTTCATTTCCATATCGCTCCCGAGGTCTGCCCATAGTGGATACTGGTGAGTACTATGGAGGTGGCATGGGGGTATGAGGTGGAATGGTAGTATGAGGTGGCATGGGGGCTTGACGCAACATGGGGAGTCGATGGCAGTGTGAGGGGTGCAGGCTGAAGGGCCTAACAGCTTTTTAAAAAGCTAGGATGAAGTCCCAGAGAACCGTGGAGGGCCTTCTAACCAATCCCGCTTGGCACTTCCACCCCTTCCCCCTGTTATTGTAATGTGCCTTTAAGGGATATCAGCATGACATCACTACAAGGGAAATGTGTCATGTGATCCAGTCTTACTTTCATTTTTGCTTTGAGCAGAACACACACACACACAGCTCTGATGTCTTCAAGCTTTATACCTATGCATGACTGTCCGCATGTTTATCCAATCTCATATGAGTGATTGATGCCTTGTGTCTTGTACAGTAAATAAGCCCAAGGTATTGTGTCATTATAATAACACAACAACTGTGGCTGCTTCCAAACTGCTCCCAGGGTCAGCGGGCCCGATTCTACTCCTCCTCCGCCTCCCTGGAGCGAAAATTATGTGATTGGGTCCTTTATATTGAGGTAGGCTGCCAAGTCCAAAAATTTCCCAACTCAAGCTACCTGCCTTAGTAGCAAAATCCAGTCCTAGCTATGGCAGCATGATCCATTTGTGAAGCAGTGAACTGGAGATTGGAATGCTGTGGAAAAAAAAGCCTGAAGCAGTTTGAAATATCCATTTACAGATGAGATATCTGGGCATATGTAAGCATCTATTGCCACTGTCATTTTCATTTTCTTTTAATGCTGCCCATGGAGATTAATGTGCCCCATATTAAGAAGCACTGTTGCACAGAATTTAATTTTTTCAATGTTCACTATTCCTGCAAGATGTAATTGTTTGTGGCCTCCTGACAGAACATGAAAAAATGAGCCTTGTTTCACTTCAGATTTCCCGATCAGATTTCAGCAAAATCTCAAGGTTTCGACTTAGAAACAGAATTGAAACTCACTTTACAGTGCGAGTGAAAGTAAGATGTATTACTATCAAGTAGATGTAGGAGGTGCTAAAAGGTTGTTGGTGTACAACTTATCCCAACAACTTAACAAAAAGAGGGGTAAAAATTGAGGCGATGGGGTGAGAGTTAGGAAAACATGCTGATATCAGATTATTAAATGGACTCATTAGCTGCAGGGTAGCTGTTGTCAGGTGGGGGAAGCTAAGCAACAGCATCAATGCAAAGGTATTTGTTACTTTAATTATTAATTGGTTTTAATCTATCCATGTAATACCACGGTCAATAATTGACTCTGATTTTCTTAATGAGTATCAGTTCTGGTTGGGAATGTCATTACCTGAGACAATGCTCTGAGTAGCTTGGATCAGAACTCTGATCTTTCTGCAGGCTTTCTATTAAAGTATATTATATATCAGAGCAGCATGCAGGATCACACAAAAGAAAAGACAAGGAGGCTGGAATGCTTTTGCAAAGAAAATGGAGACTGGGGCTTGTGCACAAATGCAAGTAACATGGTGATATTTTAGATGGAGCTTAAACAATTGAGTACTGTGTAAGAAAATTATTGAAGTTTGTCAAATTCCTTATTATAGTGAATTTAATAAGCATAAATTAGTATTTTTTCGAGTGTCTATTTCTGAAAGCTCTCTAAAGTCAGAGAAAGGCTTAAAAACTCAAAGAAATAGGAATGCTATATGAAATATTTTTTCCCAGCAATTGCCTGCATAAAGAATACCACTAAATATGGATGTGTGAATATTAATGGGCATTGTTAATATTGGTAAATGTGTATGGAATCCTTAATATAATAGCACAGAGGAAGTGAATCAGTCCATGTTGCCTGAGCTACTGTTATTTCTTTATTTGGATCTATCTGCCTTTAGCTGATGTCTCACTAACCATGAGCAGTAAAGCATTTCGTAGCATCTGTTTAGAAATAATTCCTGTTTATTTTCCCTTCATTCTTTGGGTGATAATTCTCAAACTTTCTTCCTCACAGCTTGTTATGTGTTATGAACAAACTTTTAATATTATTTCTCCTCTGCCCAAATAACTTATAGGAAAATAGAGGTTCCTGGACAACACCACTAACCACATCTTGGCCAATCTCCAAGCATCTATTTACTTAATACATTTGTTTTCTGTTCCAAGCCACCTCTCTATGCGCATGCATGTTTCCTTTAATATCATGTATCTTAATTCCCATTATCTATAATTTCCTCAAAAAATCAAATTATGTTAATGAAACAAGCTTTGGCCTAAACGTGTTAACTGTCCTTAATTAGTCTTGTATGTCTAAGTATTCACTAATTTCATAGAAGCAAAATTTTCCAATCTGGCGATTTTGACAAGATGGAAAATCATGGGCTTGGGTTGCAAAGTTGCCTATTATATATTCTGGTCATGCACCTTAGTGCCAAAGTGGAAAATTGCCTCTTGGTAATGTTCCCCAAAAACACAGTTGGCCTCTCATTCCCTGGCTTATCCTTTTCCTATTTCTTCAGCAGGATATAAAATTTCTATCATTCAACCATTTTCTAATATTCCTGTTTCCAAAGACTTTTGGAAATTTGTGGTTAGTGGCTCTGCTACTTCCTTCTCAGCCTATTCAGTATTCTGGGCTGCCTAGCTGACATAATCATGACTTAATTATTTGTAGCTCTGTCATTTTTTTTGTTTAACGTCTATTTAAATACTTACCACCACTAGTGGCTGTTTCTTATCCTCTTCAGGTACTTGCCACTTTCACTGTAAATGTAAAAGTCTTTGCCATTCCTTGACCCCTAACGTATATGAAAACTCCCTTTATCTCTTCATGGTTTCACCCTAATGTAGTAACTGAAGGTATAGCCTCTCCTGCTATCTCTCAGGAGTCACATGATGTTCTGGGAGGTTCCAACCAATGAGCCATAAGCGGGGTCAATCCAGGGAGTGTGGGGGCTTCCTGATGAATGTCCTGATTGGGCATGTAGCACCTGAGAAGCTCTCTGTAATGAAGTTTATCTGTTTCTTGTCGAAACCTGTCCACTCCGTCATGTCATCACATTTGGCGAAGGGGGTAAAATAGATCTGACATTGCACCTCACCTTGTTACCATGGGCAAGATTTTGATGTCTTCAGGTGGGCATGGCATGCAGGCCCAGGAGCGGCCAGGAAACAGTTTGCCACCAGTGATCGGCCCCCAACCACAATTTCACACTTGCAGGCCAATTAAGTACTACCCAGCATGAAACGCAGCTCTGCAATGGCCGGGAAGGGGCGGATGGGGGTGGGGCCTGTTGGCCGCCAGATGCAATGGCAACCCAGCGGCCAATTTTAAAAATGGTCCAGGCAGCCCCTGGAAGGCTGCCATGGAAGGTTCCCAATGGTTCCCAATGCTGGACATGGCAGGTTGGGTGGCCACTCGATCCCCCACTTTTCCAACGAGTGCCTGGCTGTTCTCCTGGAGGAAGTGACTGCCAGGCAGGACAACCTTGTCCCCGGAGATGGGAGGAGGAGGCCACTGCTCTTGTGGAGCTATGATTCGTATTGTAACGCTTCTTTGCCTCCGTTCTTGGATAGCGGAGAGGCATCATAAGCCACCTCTACAACGGATAGCCCTTGTCACCCAGCAGCCACCCAGGCTGGAGAACTGAAGAGCCTCAGCACCTGGGAGTGTCTCAGGATGTACGCGTTATGGAAGCTGCCAGAGTACCTTGCACAGACTTGCAGAATCTGCATCCTGTGATCAGACACTATCTGCACGTTCATGGAGTGGAAGCCCTTCCTGTTGACGAAGGCACCCGGCTGACCTGCTGGCACCTTGATGGTCACGTGTGTGCAGTCAATGGCACTCTGGATGTGGTGGAACCCAGCAATCGCTGCAAAGCCTCTGGCTCGCTCAACCTGGCTGGCCTCGTCCATACAGTAAAGAATGAACGTCAGTACCTGCATGAACAGAGCTTCTGTCACCAGCTTGACGCAACTGTGGACACTGACCCCTGAAAAGAGCCAGAGGCATTGAAGTTGAGGGCCACTGTGATCTTCAGAGCCACTGGCATGGGGTGTCCATCCCCACAGCCGGAGCTGATCTCAGGCCCAATCATCTGACAAATGGAGTGAAACAGTCTCCTTTAATTTACTCATTCATGCGATGTAAGAACTGTTGGCAAGGCCAGCATTGATTGCTAATCCATGGTGGCGAGCTGCTGCCATGAACTGCTGTAGTTCATCTGGTATTGGTACACCCATAATGCTGTTAGGGAGGGAGTTCCAGGATTTTGGCCCAGTAACAGTGAAGGAATGGCCTTACAGTTCCAAATCAGGATGGTGTGTGACTGTGTGGCTTGGAGGAAACTTGCAGGTGGCAGTTTTCCCATGCATCTGCTGGCATTGTTCTTCTAGATGTAGAGGTGGCAGGTTTGCAAGGTACCATGGATGGGCCTTGAAGGGTTGCTGCAGTGCATCTTCTAGATGGTACACACTGCTGCTGTGAGCCAATAGTAGAAGAGAATAAATGTTTAAGGCACTTAAAGAGTAGCCATAAATGGGCCATTTTCGGGTTGGCAAGATATGACAATTGGAATACCATGGGGATCAGTGATGAGGCCTCAGCCATTTACAACTTGTATCAATGTCTTGGATGAAGGGACCAAATTTATGGTTTCTAAATTTGTTGATGATACAAAGATAGGTAAGAAAGTAAGTTGTGAAGAAAACATAAGGAATCTGCAAGGGGTAATGGGTTAAGTGAGTGGGCAAAAATGTGGCAGGTGGAGTATAATCTCAGAATCTTAACAGCACAGAAGGAGGCCATTCAGCCCATCATGTCTGTTCTGGCTCCCCTTTATGACCTCCTACCATTGCCTATATTTTCCCCGTATTCTTGCACATTGTTTCCATTCAAATAATTATCTAATATCCCCTTGAATGTCTCGATTGATCCTGCCTCTACCACACTTCCAGGCAGTGCATTCCAGAACCAAACCACTTGTTGTGTGAAAAAGTTTGTTTTCATATCACACTTGCTTCTTTAGCAAGTCACTTTAAATCTGTGCCCTCTTGTTCTTCATCCTTTTACGAGTGGGATCAGTTTCTCCCCATCTTCTCTGTCCAGCCCCCTCATGACTTTGAATATCTCTATCAAATCTCCTCTCAGTCTTCTTCTCTCCAAGGAGAACAGTCCCAACCTCTCCAATCTATCTTCATAGCTGAAGTTTCTCATCCCTGGAACCATTCTTGTAAACCTCTTCTGCAGTCTCTCCAACGTGTTCACACCCTTCCTATACAGTGCCCAGAACTGTACACAATATTCCAGCTGAGGTCTAATGAGTATCTTATATAAATTCAGCATAGCACCCCCCTACTCTTGTACTCTATGCTATTAATAAAGCCCAGGTTGCTATATGCTTTATTAACTGCTCTCTCCACCTGTCCTGTCACCTTGAATTAGCTATGCGCATATACACTCAAGTCTTTCTGCTCTTTCACCCCTTCAAAATTTTACCCCTTATTTTATATTGTCTGTCCATGTTTTTCCTACCAAAATGCATCACTCACACTTTTACACATTGAACTTCATCTGCCACCTATCTGCCCACTCCACTAACTTGTCTATGTCCTCTTGAAGTTCCACACCATCCTCCTCGCAGCTCACAACACTCCCAAGTTTTGTATCATCCGCAAACTTTGAAATTGTCCCCTGCACACCAAGATCTGGATCATTAATATATCTCAGGAAAAGCAAGGGTCCCAATACCAACCCCTGGGGAACTTCACTACAAACCTTCCTCCAGCCCGAAAGATATCCATTGACCATTACTCTCTGCTTCCTATTTTTCAGCCAATTTTGTATCCACATTGCTACTGCCCCTTTTATTCCATGAGTAATAACTTTTCTCACAAGTCGGTTGTGCGGCACTGTGTCAAAAGCTTTTTCAAAGTCCATGTACAATACATCAACAGCATAACCCTCATAAACCTTTTCTGTTACCTCTTCAGAAAACTCCAGCAAGTTAGTTAAACACTATTTCCCCTTTAGAAATCCATGCTGGCTCTTTCTTATCAACCCATATTTTTCCATGTGACTACTAATTCTATCCCAAATAATTGTTTCTAGAATCTTGCCCACCACTGAAGTTAAACTGACTGGGGTCTGTAATTGCTGGGTTTATCCCTACGGCCGTTTTTGAACCAGGGCATAATGTTTGCAATTCTCCAGTCCTCTGGCACCACCCCTGAGTCTAGGGAAGACTGAAAGATTATGGCCAGTGGCCCTGTAATTTCTACTCTCACTCCCTTCAATATCCTTGGATGCATCTCATCCGGTCCCAGTGCCTTGTCAACTTTAAGTACTGACAGTCTATTCAACAGTCCTCCTTATCAATTTTGAACCGTTCTAGTGACAGAGTTTCCTTGACTGTTGCCATGGCCTAGGTAACATCTACCTCCTTGGTAAAGACAATGTGGGAAAATGTAAGCTTTTCCACTTTGCAGAAAGAATAGAAAGCAACATATTATTTAAACAGAGAGAGATTGCAAAACTCTTACAATGGACCTGGGTGTCCTGGTACATGAATCACAGAAAGTTTGTATGCTGGCACAGCATGTGATTAAGAAGGCAAATGGGATGTTGCTGTTTATTGCCAGGGGAATGGAATATAAAAGTCAGGATGTTTTGCTACGGTTGTACAGGACATTGGTGAGACCACATCTGGTGTACTGTGTACAGTTTTGGTCTCCTTATTTACGAAAGGATATAAATGTGTTAGAAGCAGCTCAGAGAAGGTTCACTCAACCGATACCTGAAATAGTGGAGTTATCATATGCAGCAAGGTTGGACAGGCTGGGCCTGTATCCATTGGAGTTTGGAAGAATGAGAGGTGATATTATTAAAACATGGAAGATCTTGATAGGACTTGAGTGTGGATGCTGAAAGGATGTTTCCCCTTGTAGGAGAAACTAGAATCAGGGGACACAGTTTAAAAATAAGGGGTCTCCCATTTAAGATGGAGATGAGAATTTTTTTTTCTTTCTCTCAGAGGGTCATGAATCTTTGGAACTCTCTTCCCTGGACACCGGTGAATGCAGGGTCATTGAATATTTTTAGGGCAGAGGTAGATAGATTCTTGACTGACAATATTGCACTCAATATTGAACTGAATATTGAGTTCAACAATTTTAGATCATGAACTCTCTCCTCCATCCCCACTCCCTTTCCGATCCCCCTCTTTTCCAATAGTTTATATAGATTTTTCTTTTCCCACCTATTTCCATTATTTTTAAATGTATTTCCATCCATTGTTTTATCTCTGCCTTTTAGCCTATTTCGATCCCTTCCCCCCATCCCACCCCCACTAGAGCTATCTGTACCTTTATTATCA
Organism: Carcharodon carcharias; assembly: GCF_017639515.1. Classification (NCBI taxonomy): domain Eukaryota; kingdom Metazoa; phylum Chordata; class Chondrichthyes; order Lamniformes; family Lamnidae; genus Carcharodon; species Carcharodon carcharias. The sequence goes on from NC_054475.1 coordinate 89,171,531, forward strand.
CATTCCTTAGATAATATCACCAGCTTCAACACCTCTTTGTCCTTTCGTCTATGACATATTTTGGTTATCTCCACCTATCACTGGTCCTCTATCCAGCTCTACCTGTCTCACCCCCCTTAAACCAGCTTATATGTCACCTCTTTTCTATTTTTACTTAGTTCTGTTGAAGAGTCATACGGACTCGAAACGTTAACTGTGTTCCTCTCCACAGATGCTGTCAGACCTGCTGAGTTTTTCCAGATATTTTTATTTTATCTCATCTCTGCATGTGTCCTGAAGTGGATACTAGCTGAGCTGGCATGGTAGATGTAGGGAAAAGGGTGATGGATAGGAGGCATGGGTTGGTACTAAGTTGTCGTAGAGACTATAAATGCCATGGGTGTGGGTGGAGGGGCATAGGTTGGCATGGAGGGTATGCGGCACCATGAGCAGTGGGTACAGGAGCATAGGTTGCATGGAGGGTATAAGGGGTCATGGTGGGGTGAGTAAAAGGGCATAGGTTGGTATGGAGGGTATGAGGGCTAAGCATAAGTTGGCATGGAGGGTATGAGAGCTTAGGGGTGCATACAGGGCATATTTGGCAGGTTAGAATGAGGGCATGAGGGTTATGGGGTGGGAACAGGGCATGTGGTTGCATAGTTTGGCATGGGTGGAGCATGGGAAGTGTGAAGGATGAGGGCTGGAGGGATGTTTCATGTTTTCTTTATTATTTTAAAACTTTGGACACAGTGCCCAATCCTCAAGGCAGGTCCTCTGGCTCCAGCTCACCCATCAGCCTCCTCAGTTCTCCTGGGGTCGCTGGCCCCGATTTCTAATCTAGCACCCTCCCCTGGGTCGAAAATCCAATGTCAGGGCAGCCGTTCTTAAAGATTGAGTTTGTGGAGCTGGGAATTCTCCCAACTCTGTGTACCCGATTCACAGGCGAAAATCTAGGCCAAGTGAGGAAGAGGTGCAAATAACAGGTTTGCTTAAGTGCTATTAATTGTTGCATGAAATGGCAGACTCCTTTTACCTTGCTTGATTTGATTAGGTAATTAAACTTCATTCTGTATTGGACCATTATGCTAGGGGTTGGCACTGACTATCCTGACCAACTCAAGGGCAGCTCTCCCTTGGGCTGAGTAGTGCTCCAAAAAGAGTCTCTTTTCTCCCACAGAACTTTGTTTCATTAAAAATAATGGTAATGATGTTTGGCTTTTGATGCAGTTTTATATCCCTACTTCGCAATTCCCAATAAGGTAATCTCCCAATCAAAAGTATTTCTCATACTTGGCTTATGTCCAAAATATTACTGTGAGGCTGATTCTGAAAATATACTGGTGTCAGCAGTCATGGAACACCTCACTTTCTGTAGGGCTAATCTTCAATTGGAAAATCTAAGCTGATTTCAAGGAGAATTACCTATCTTCAGCTCCAGGATTAAAACAATTTATGTTGGTAAAAGTACTCATTGTTCACCCGAAACCCAGGCAGCCTAAATGTCACAGACTTCACCATATGCCTTCTACCTAGAAATGTTCAGATCAAGTAAACCAAAACTCATTTTTCTTTGTGTATTGAATTAACAGGATCTAGTCATCAAATACCTGTGTTTATATTTTCATATAGAGATATAACTACTGTGATGAAGACATTATCAATCGTTATCCCCCTAACCAGAGTGCCATCGAGGATATGCCTGAGCTCATACAGATAAAGGAGAAAAATATATCCGAAGTTGAGAATGTTTGCAGCTATGTATCACCCATCCATACATCCTGCCCAAAGGTCAGTGTCACCTTTTCCTTTATGTATGTGGTATTGTCAAAAGTTAGAGAGTAACAGAAGACAAAGTAATACAGTGGTAAGTGTTGTAAGGTTGTTAGGTGTCTCACTAAGAGGCCTGGAATCTTGTGTGGTTGAAGCTATTTATTGTTAGCACAGAACTATATACATATCTCCAAGGTATAGCTCTTACTAGGTGCTGTCTTCATGCCAACTTCTCTCAGTACACGATCCACCATCATGTGACTCTACCTCATATTGTGGGCAGTACTGTTTCCCCAGTCCCACATTAACCCTTACTAACCCAAACACCCTTATAGTGCAATAAAAGGCTGTTCCTTTATCATTGAAACTAGGTTAAATGCAGCCCAGACATGAGAAATGAAGTCTTCATAAGAGGTGTTTTTGGTACAAGTCTCAATCTGGACTATTCCAGTCCTTGAGTTCTTATGATTTTAATTCTATTTTAATTATTTTTCTAAATTTAAAATTAATCTGGCCCTACTTTACTGGGTTATTTCAGGTTTACTCTATATGTTTTTTATCCAAATCTCCGCTATTGAATCTTGAACCATCATACTATTCAGAAATAGATATAATAATTGCTTGGGAGATTGCAATTAAATTGATACTTTGGAAGCAAAAACCTGCATTCAAAAGCAGTGTTATTATAATACGTTGACATTGAAAGTCTGGAAACAAATGTGGTGTATTGTCCAAATTACTGCTTGTCACTAGCCAGTCCTAATCCTCATTCAGTGCCTTTCATTTTAAATGCAACAGAAGTTTTGGAATGAAGAATATGGATGTTCCAATTGAAGTTCAGTGAGAAAGCAGAAAAACTGAAGTTATCTGGAATTTTGCATTGATTTTGATCCTCAGTGTGACTTTGCAGCAGCTTTGTGTGAATTTAATACATGTTTCAGACCATGATGGAGAAATTCCCATTGTGAAGCACTTACACAAAAAAAAGTAACCTTGACAGTTTCCTTTTAAAACTGTAGAGATCCCAGTGTGTTGCACGTGTGCTGTGTGTGTGTGACTACCTGGTGTAAATCGATTGTCTTTGCAGGTGGTCTCTGTGGAAAGTTGGAGAATTTCCATTCACAGCTAGCAAGTCACCAGTAATGTTGCTTGTGCTATTGCCCTTTAGAACCACCTGTTGGCAGGATCTGTGAATTCAGCACAAAATCAAGATGTAAAACAAGTTAAGTAATAAAAACAGCAGTCTCTGGAAAATGTTGCAGTCTGATTAAGGTGGCATCAAGCTGCATTGTATTGGGCAGTGCAGAAATGTACAGGACCAGAAAAGGCCACACTGATATATGTGACAAGTCGCATAGTTCAAAAGGTTTCATCTCGCATGTAGACAGCATATATGAAAAGCCACAGACATATGGTCCATGATTTTTGATAAATTATGGATGAAAAATTGCAGGCTGGGTAGCATGATTTTCCTATCTGCATTAGCTGTCCACAAGGCCCTGCCAGCAGCATGACACCTTGCAAAATTTACCCACATGTCTAGAAATCCTCAATCTCCTTTCACCAAAAATCTGTCTTAGTTCCTTCTTGAATTAGTCAACATTATCCACCTCCATTGCCTCCCACACATTAACTGCATACTGTGTAAAAGAGTTATGTCTAAACTATAAGTTCAACTTCCCTCTTCAGAGTAAGTCCATACTCTCTAGTTTGTTCGCAATGGCCCTAGCAATAGTGTGCTAGTTCTAATCACAGATCAGCCATTTGCCTCACTTCATATCCAGAGATTAAATTATGAATTCTATTATAAAGACACCAATTAACCCAGAATTAGCTACTTTTACTGGGTAATCTGTTTCATATATCCACTATCTCTTGTGAAAATACATATTTTAATCTTGCACAAGATTTCCTGAAATTTGTGTTACGGACAGGAGGGGGTTTAATCTAAACAACCCTGATTTCTCCTCTCACTAGCCATCTGTAAACAGAAGGGTGTTATGATTTTGATTTCCCCCCTTTATAAGTGGTGGTGCATTCCCCAACCCCTCAATTTACTACATAGCCACCAGTGCATTCATACAATAAAAGAGGCATAGAGAGGGACAGATTTACAGGGCAAAGACCACAAAGCAACGGTTTACTGTTTCACCTAAGTCCAGGGTCCAGAGTCAAAATCCAATGGTGTATTCTTTCACAGAGGTCGACAGGCTGAAGATTACTGCTGGATAATTCACTTTTTCAGTAGAAATTACTTCCACGATGGGATAGGCACATAGAGATAAATTAGCCTTGTAGGCGCTGGTACAGGAGTTTAGATGTTCCAGTAGGAACAGTGTAGAACGGGGCCAGGCATTCACCTGGACCAAGCCCTTGTTCCAAGCTGCTGCTTGCTAAATGGAAAATGGTAGGCTGAGTGGCAGTACAGCAAGACAGGGTGACTGGCTCTCCCAGCTAGAGGGTTCACGTGACATGACTCCCGCTTCTCCACTTTGGCTTTGACAAAGAATGTATATTCCTTTGTCTAGATTCTTGAGATTGTTACTGTCCAACCATTAAGAATTCGAAAGGAAAGGTGCAGGGTCCTTTGACCTAGCAGACAGGTAACCTCTGTTGGCCAGACTGGCTTAAGAAATGTAGCTGCCCTTTATATAATTTCCTTTGAACTTGGTTTCTGCTGCTCAGAAGGTTGTTAGCATCTCTTCAGAGATAACAAGGTGCAAATTTCTTTGATACTGCTAGATTAGTTCTTATTGTTCAAAGATCACAGCCAGAAAGTTCCTTTTGTTCAGGGTTACAGGCAACCAAAGCTTCAGCCTTTTTAAATTCTTTGTCCAGTTTTTAAAATTTTAGAAGTGGCCAAGTCAATATATATATTTCACAAAAAAATAGTGGGAGGTCTTAGCTCTGGGACATTTGGAATCCAATTATTATTCCTTTTCTAACAAGACACCCTTTCGTGGTATTCACATGTTTACTGCTTACACTTTGCTGTTTATATCTGCATCAAGCTGCATCATGTTTTGAGTCTCAACACCTTAATGATGAGGCAGAATAGCAGCAGAGAAGGAAGGAAAAGGAAGCTAATCCAGTACTCCAGATCCCACCACTGCATGGGACGTCTTGCCCAAGGTATGCAGGCTGAGATTTGGCCTATTCAGTTGCACGGAGACCCTTGGAAGAAACTTGTGGACCTGAGTAAACATCATCCTCGAATCGAGGAACAGTCAACGATAATATTGACCTTACAACTACATTCGGAACATAGGAACAGGTTTAGCCCCTCAAACCTGTTCCATCATTCATTGACATCATGGCTGATCTGCATTTTAACTCTATGCTGGCCTTTGCTCCATATCCCTTAATACCCTGGGTTAACAAAAAAACTTTCAATCTTGGGTTTAAAATTAACAATTGATTAAGCACCAGTTGGTATTTATGGTAGTCTCAAACTTTAACACTCTTTGTGTGTAGAGGTGTTTTCTAATTTCGCTCCTGAAAAGTCTGACTCTAGCTTTTAGATTATGTCCTTTAGTCCTAAACTTCCCAACCAATGGAAATACTTTCTTTCTACCCTATCTGCTCTCCTTAAAACCTTGAAAACTTTGATCAAATCACCCTTTAATGTTCTAAAATCCAGGGACTACAACCCTAGTTTGTGTAATCTCTCCTTGTAATTTAACCCTTTGAGTCTGGTATCATTCTAGTAAATCAACCCTGCAATCCCTCTGCCAATACAGCTTTCATATGGCGTGATACCCAGAATTATTCACAGTATTCCAGATGTGATCTAACCAGCTTTGTATAGCTGAAACATGGCTTCTCCCCTTTGTATTCTGGTCATCTAAATATAAAGATATAGATAAATTTCATTAGCCTTTTTGATTATTTTCTACACCTGTTCATGATATTTTAATGATCTATGTACCTGGATTTCCACTGTTTCTCACTTTTCACCATTTAGGAAATACTCTGTTCTCTCCTTTACAGGCCTAAAGCAGATGACTTCACATTTCCCTACATTGAATCCATTTGCAACATATTTCCCATTCACATAACCTATTAATTTCTCTTTGCAGCTTCCATCTACACTACTTACAATGTTGCCTATCTTTGTGTCATTGGAAGATTTCGGATATGTGTCTTTCTATCCATCATTTAAGTCATTAATAACTATGGTGAATGTTGAGGCCCCAACACAGATCCTTGCAGGACAGCATTAGTCACATCCTGCCAATTAGATTACCTGTCCATTATCCCTACTCTCTTATCTGATGCCACTCAGTCAATTTCCCAGCCAGGTCAATAATTTGCCTTCAATTCTATGAGCTTCAAAGAAAACTGAACTTTCTTAGCCCAAATGCTTAATTTGTGTAAATCTGTTATTTTTTTCTTTCATGGGATGTGGGCATTGCTGGCAAGGCCAGCATTTGTTGCCCATCCCTAATTTCCCTTGGCTTGCTAAACCATTTCAGAGGGCAGGTAAGAGTCAACAGCATTACTCCAGGTCTGGAGTCACATGTAGGCTGGACCAGTTAAGGATGGCAGATTTCTTCTCCTAAAGGGCATTAGCGAACCAGATTGGTTTTTGCAACAATCGATGATAGTCGTCATGGTCACACTTACTGGAGAGTAGCTTTTAATTCCAAATTTATTAATTAAATTTAACTTCCACCTTGGAGGGATTTGAACCCATGTCCCTAGAGCATTAGCCTAGACCCTCTAGATTACTAGCATAGTAACATTATCACCACGCCACCATATCCCCTAGATTGATTACTGCTTCATAGAGCTTTGTGTCACTAGCAAATAGATGGCTTGTCTGATATCATTCATGATTCCTTTTGTTCCTGGAATACATAAATAGCAAGGAATAACAGTTTCAGTACAAGATAATTAAACTCACAAGTCACACCAAGCTTAGGGCTGGGAAATGAAGAGGGGGAAGGTATGGTGATAAAAGCAAAATACTACAGATGCTGGAAATATGAAATAAAAACAGAAAATGCCGGAAAAACTCAGCAGGTTTGGCAGCATCTGTGGAGAGAGAAACAGATTTAACATTTCAAGTCCATATGATTCATGGCCAGTGATAGATGGGGACTCAGCAGGAATTGACAAAGATGTCATAAACTAAAGGACAAAGGGAGTTTTAATGGTAGTGGCTAGTGCTAAAAAAGGTGCTGATAGTGGCATTAAGGTAAGAAAGCAGAATGTGATGACAGCAGAACAAGGGTAGCATTGTGTGAAGGAACAACATGAAACAAGTAACAGATGGCCCTGTAGGAGGGACGGGCAGTGGTGGGGAGAAAAGGATAGAAAATGGGGTAGAGGGGGGTTATAAAAGGGGATATAACCATGGATGAATGAATACAAATAAAAATAAGTGGATAAAAAGTAAAAATATATGTAGAAAAAAGGGGGTGGGGTGAAAGAGAGAGTTCCCCAGGAGCAGCACCTCATCTTCCGATTAGGCGCTTTACAGCCTTCTGGACTTAACATTGAGTTGAACAACTTCAGATCATGAACTCTCTCCTCCAATCTTATTCCCCAGTATCAGATCCAGAAATGCTTCCTCCCTAGTTGGCCCAAGAACATACCAGTCAATGAAGTGCTCCTGAATACATTGCAGAAATTGCTCCCCACCTCCCCCTTTCCTCTTCATTTCAATGTTATCCGAATCGACATTTGAATAAGTAAAATCCCCAATATCAGCACTCTATAGTTCTTGCACAACTCTGATTTCCCTGTAGATTTGTTCCTCTATCACTCTTTCACTATTTGGAGGCCTATAGAATAACCCCCAGTAGCTTGATCATATCTTATGCATGTACATACATGTATTCTAATCCTGTCTTTGTATTTCTCATAGTCCTTCTCAGACTGGTCCTATCTAATATCGTACTACTTCCTTCTCTAGTACCATCCAACACTCTCACTCCTTTATGATCCTTATTCCTCATTTCTACTTCTTTATATGGCTGCCTACCTTCTACCAATTTATTTTAAACCCTCCCCAACCACATTAGTGAACCAGTCCTGTTGAGATGCAACCAATTCCTTTTGAACAGCTGCTTCCTGCCCAGAACTGGTCCCAATGCCTCAAGACTTTGAAGCCCTCCCCTGCACCATGCCTCAAGCCCTGTTTTTCAGCTTCATCTTACTCTCTGGGCAGGATTTTTAGGTCAGTGTGCGGGCGCGATCGGCAGGCCCGGGAGCAGCCGGGGAATGTAAAGCTTCCTGCAATCAGCCCCCAACCACAATTTCATGCTGGCTGGCCAATTAATGATATGATCAGTGCTGCCGGGGCAGGAGCAGGACAAGGGCAAGCGCTGAGGTCAACGCGAGCGCGGGGGAACGCTCACAGAAAGCTCTCTGAAAGCAGGGAGCTGCCTCAGGGAGCTGAAGTCTTTAAAAGTATCAAATAAAGATTTTTAAATCCGGAAAAAAAATGTCCATGCAACACAAGCAGCCAGCTGAGCATGGACATTATAAAATTCTGCGCATAGATTTTTACTTTTTTTAATTTAACAACGGAAATCTCATCGTGCCCTTGGATGAGGTTTCCTGAAAAATGCAAAGGCCGCCTGGCCGATTCGCCCACCTGCCAACCGTAACATTGGATGGGCAGTGAAAAATCCCAGTTAATTGCACCATTAATGGACTTAATAGCCCTCTTAATTGTCGGCGGGCGCGCTTCCGAGTTTGACGTGTGCCCGCCGACCGAAATATCGCGTGAATGCACTATGATGTTGGGATGCTCACCTGACATCATCATGCGTTGTTTTACACGCGAGCGAGCCAGGCGTGTGCCCATCCACTCAGCAAAAAATTCTGAGCCTCTATGTCTTTCAATGACCTACCTCATTATCCAGATACAGATCCAGCAATGCCCCCATCCTCTATGGGCCAAGAAAATTCTCATGAGCACACTTCAAAACTCTTCCTCCCCCCTGTCCTTTAAACTATTTATATCCCAGTCTTTATTAGGATAATCGAAGTTCCCATTATCTCTGCTCTATAGTTCTTGCAGTTCTCTGTAATTTCAGATTTGCTTCTGTATATCTTTCCCACTAGTTGCTGGCCTATAGAATACACCCGGTAGTGTATTGGCACCTTTGTTGTTTCTTAACGCTAAACAAATAGATTCTGTTCTTGACTCCTCCAAGAGTTTCTTACAGTGCAATTATTAACAACATCTAGGACACAAAAGACAACAAAAACAAAAGACAACAAAAACAATAACAAGGCAAGAGGCATGGCTGAGGTGTTAAATGAATGATTTGCATCTGTCTTTACCTACGAGGCAGATGCTGCCCAGGCCATGGTGACAGAGGAGGAAACTCAGTTTCTAGAAAGGTTTAAAGTTAATAAGGAAGAGATGTTGGATAAGCTGTCGGTACTTAAAGTTGATAAGGCACCCGGACCAGATGAGATGCAGCCAAGAAGATTGAAAGAAGTGAGAATGGAAATTGCAGAAACACTGCAATAACCTTTCAATGTTTTCTGGATTGGGGGAGGCGCTGGAGGACTAGAGAATTGCAAACATTGCCCCTTTGTTCAAAAAACGTTGTAAAGTTCTATCCTGCAATTACAAACCAGTTAGTTTAACTTCAGTGGTGGGGAAACGTCTAGAAACAATTATTCGGGATAGAATTAATAGTCACATGGAAAAATGTCAAGTGATTTGGAAGAGTCAGCATGGAATTCTTAAAGGAAAATCGTGTCTAACTAACTTGCTGGAGTTTTTTGAAGAGGTAACAAAGATGGTGGATGAGGGCGAGGCCGTTGATGTGGTGTATATGGACTTCCAAAAGGCGTTCGATACAGTGCCACCCAACAGGCTTGTGAGGAAAGTTATAGGTCATGGACTAAAAGGGACAGCAGCAACATGGATACAAAATTGGCTGAGGGATAGCAAACAGAGATTAATGGTTAATGGATATTTTTCAGGAAGGTTTGTAGTGGAGTTCCCCAGGGGTCAGTACAGGGACCCTTGCTTTTCCTGATATATATATATATATATATATATATATATATATATATAAATGATGTAGATCTTGGTGTGCAGGGGACAATTTCAAAGTTTACAGATGACACAAAATTTGGAAGAATTATAAACTGTGAGGAGGACAGTGTCAAACTTCAAAAGGACATTGACACATTGGTGGAGTGAGCAGATAGGTGGCAGATGAAGTTCAATGCGGAGAAGTGTGAGGTGATACACAGTATAAAATAAAAGATACTGTTCTAAAAGATGTGCAGGAGCAGAGATACTGGGTGTATATGTACATAAGTCACTAAAGGTGGCAGGACAGGTAGAGAGAGCTGTTTCTAAACATAGAGTATTCTAGGCTTCATAATAGTGGCATAGAGTACAAAAGCAGGGAGGTTATGATGAACTTATATAAGACACTGGTTAGACTTCCGGAGTACTGTGTACAGTTCTGGGCACCACAATATAGGAAGGATATGAATGCATTGGAGAGAGTGCAAGAGAGGTTTACGAGAATGGTTCCAGGATGAGGCACTTCAGTTATGAGGAAAGATTGGAGAAGTTGGGACTGTTTTCCTTGGAGAGGAGAAGGCTAAGAGAAGACTTGATAGAAGTTTTCAAAATCATGAGGGGTCTGGAGAGAGTAGAGTAAACGTTGGAAGAATCAAGGGGCAGTTTTTGTAAAAGAAGCAACTGCGAGGTGAGAAAAAATGTTTTCACACAGCGAGAGGTTAACGTTTGGACTGCACTGCCGGGAAGTGTGGTGGAGGCAGGTTCATTTGAGGCATTCAAGGTGGGAATTGGATGTTATTTAAATAGAAACAATATGCAGGGTTACGGGGAAAAGGCAGGAGATTGGCACTAAGTTAAAATGCTCAGAGAGCCAGTGCAGACACGATGGGCCAAATGGCCTTCTTCTACACCTTAACAATTCTGTGATTCTGTGAACAAGAACACATAACATTGTGGCAACAAGTGTCAATGAGTAAACCTAAAGCATTTTAAATTGATTTAGTGCCAATTTGGAGAATTGACCCCCATTAGTGCCAGAAGAAAAACTTAATGAATTGTGAGAAAATGAAAAGCAAAATGTTGACCAGCACAGCAATGAATGCATAGTTACATCCCACAATGAACTGGGAAGCTGATGATGCCATAGAGGCATTTGCAAAGTTTAAAAAGTGCAGATTGACATTCAGTAGTTTCCTAAAAAGCACTAACAATAAAGAGAGGGTCAGCTTATTAAATAGTGGAGCAGTCTCGATGGATAAACAACTATAGCTCTGATGGAAGATTGGAAAGGTTAGGTCTGTTTTCCTTGCAGAAAAGAAGACTGAGAGGAGACTTGACAGAGGTATTCAAGATCCTGAGGGGTATGGATAGGTAAATAGTGAGAAACTGTTCTCACTCAAGCGTACATCAAGAACTAGAGGGCACAGATTCAAAATAATGGGCAAAAGGAGTAGAAGCGATGTGAGGAAAAAAATATTTACCCAGAGTGCGGTTGGAGTCTGGAACGATCTTCCTGAAAGGGTGGCGGTGGCAGGTTTGATCGAAGTATTCAAAATGAATTGGATTGCTATCTGAAAGGAAAGAATGTGCAAGGTTATGGGGATAAGGCGGGGGAGTGGGATTAGGTAGAATGCTCTTTCAGTGAGCCAGTACAGACTCAGTGGGCTGAATGGCCTCCTTCTGCACTGTAAATATTCTATAACTCTGTGATTGTGGGAAAAGCCCATAATGATAAATCTGAAGATAGATACTAGGGCATATAGTAACATCATCCCACTCAGACTGAAATTTTGGAAGAAAATGGTTATCCAAAGAAAGGTGTTCTTAAACTGAGCAACGTCATGCTAACAGCATATGGGGAAACTGAGATTCAACAGCTAGGAACAATCCAAACCAGAAGGACACACACAGGAAAAGATGTTAACTGTACATTCTACATCACTGAAACAGATGGTCCTACTATCCTGGGTTTGAGCAGTTGTGAAGAGCTGCAGGTTATCTCAGTAAACCATGAGTTAAAGGAGCTGAGGGTTGAAGAGAGTACACTGATTGAAAAGTGTCCTCTGATCAGTTGCAAAGAAGATCTGGTGCAAATGTACCCAGAGTGTTTCAATGAGATGGATGCTTTGAAAATTTTGAGTATCACATCACTGTTGATCCAATGATGATAGCAGTGATTCATCCCCCACATAAAGTACCAATAGAATTAAAAGTAAAGCTTGAAAGGGAGCTCCAAGAGGTAGAAGTAAAGCAGGTGATACCAGTCACAGACCATACAGATTGGGGAAATTGCATTGTGGTGAAAGAGAAGCCAAATGGAGAGCTCAGAATTTGCTTGGATCCCAAAGATCTCAATGAAGCCATTAAGATTCCCCATTCCAGCACTGGAAGAGATCACAGCAGCACTGACGGAGGAAAATGTTTTCAGCAAGCTCAATACCAAAAATGGCTACTGGAATCTGAAACAAGACATGGAGTCTTCGCTGTTAACAACATTCAACCACCCCCTGTGGATGGTACAAATTCCTGCGCCTACCTTTTGTCCTTAAAGTGAGCCAGGATGTGTTCCAGCAGAAAGTAGACAAGACATACCAGGAATGCAAAGGACCAGTCAGCATAGCAGATGATATCCAGATATATGGTGTAGACGAGAACGTTCATGACTACCACCTACATGAAGCTGTGGAGAGAACAAGGAAACTTGGGATCAAATTAAACGCCGACGAATGCATTAAAAAGGGGTGAAGATAGAGGAGAGAGTTCTCACTGGAGCATTGCAGCAGGCCAAGGACGGACATGTGGGCATGAGAGCAGGGTGGTGTGTTGAGATGGCAAGCAACAGGAAGGTCTGGGTCATGCTTACAGACAAACCGAAGGTGTTCTGCAAAGCGGTCACCCAGTCTGCATTGGGTCTCTCCAATCTAGAGGAGACCACATTGGGAGCAGCAAATGCAGTAGACCAAATTGAAGGAGGTGCAAGTGAAGTCCTGCTTCACTTGAAAGGAGTGTTTGGGCCCTGGGACAGTGAGGATGGAGGAGGTAAAGGGGCAGGTGTTGCACTTTCTGCGATTGTATGAGAAGGTGCTGTGGGAAAGGGGTGATGCATTGGGGGTGATGGAGGAGTGAACCAGGGTGTCCCGGAGGGAATGGTCCATATGGAATACTGACGAGGCTGGGTGAGGGGAAGATATGATTGGTAGTGGCATCATGCTGGAGTTGGCACTGATGGTGGAGGATGACCCTTTGAATGTGGAGGCTAATGGGGTGAAAAGTGAGGACAAAGGGGACCCTATCATGGATCTGGGAGGGAGAGGAAGGTGTGAAGGCAGAGGGATGGGAGATGGGTCGGACACGGTTGAGGGCGCTGTCAACCACAGTGGGTGGAAAACCTTGGTTAAGGAAGAAGGAAGACATGTTGGAAGCCATTTTGGAAAGTGTCATCATCAGAACCGATGCAACGAAGACAAAGGAACTGAGACAATGGGATGGAACCCTTACAGGATGCAGGGTATAAGGAGCTGTAGCCAAGGTAGCTGTGGGAGTTGGTGGGCTTGTAATGAATATTGGTGGACAGTCTATCACCAGAAATGGAGACAGAGAGGTCAAGGAAGGGAAGGGAAGCATCGGAGATGGACCATGTGAAGGTGATTGGGGGTTGAAACGGGAAGCAAAATTGATAAATTTTTCCAGGCCCAGACAAAATCATGAAACTGTCATTGATATACCAAAAAAATAGTTGTGGGAGGGGGCCTGAGTAGGACTGGAATAAGGAATGTTCCACATACCCCATAAAGAGACAGGCATAACTGGGGCCCAAGCAGGTACCCATAGCCACACCTTTTATTTGGAGGAAGAGAGACAAGTTAAAGGAGAAATTTTTCAGTGAGAGAACAAGTTCAACTAGGCGGGGGAGTGTGGTGGTGGATGGGGATTGTTCAGGTCTCTGTTCAAGGAAGAAGCAGAGAGCCCTCAGGCCATCCTGGTAGGGGATGGAGGTGCAGAGGGATTGACGTTCATGGTGAAGAGAAGGTGGTTAGGTGCAGGGAACTGGAAATTGTTGATATGACGTAGGTCATCAGAGGAATCACTGATGTAGGTGGGAGGAGGCTAGACAAGGGGAGAGAGAACGGAGTCAAGATAGGAAGAATTGAATTCCATGGGGCAGGTACAGACTGACAAGATCAGTCTACCAGGACAGTCCTGTTTGTGGATTTTGGGAAGGAGGTAGGAGCCAGCTGTCCAGGTTTGGGAGACTATGCGGTTGGAAGCTGTGGAGGGAAGATCTCCAGAAGAGATGAGGTCAGTGACAGGTGGCAGATGTGATCAACTGGTTCCCTAGACATGCGCAGTCTTCGGTGATGCTGATTCTCAGTCACCTGGAGGAATGAAAGATGGTGTTGAAAGGGCCTGGGTCTAGCTAGGTGCCGACCAGCGACAGCTCGCTGTGGCTCTTCGGCGATGTGTGTGGGAGCCCCAGCCGCCCCTTCTTCGTGAGGGTACTCTCCTCCCTCTGCATAGCCAGGCGCCTCCATTGCTCTCTTCTCCTTCGTCTCCGCTCTCTGTAAGTTATGAGCTAGTTGACCAGGCTCCATGCTCCTGATGTACTCCTCCTGTAGGATGAAAGAGAGAGGCATGTGGGTTAGCTTGGGTGTTCTAAGAACCTCTCTTGGTTAAGTCTGAAGGTCCCTTAATGCATCGCAGAGAGTACTGGTCACCATTTGGATGATCGGAATTTAGTGCGCTGCATGGCTGCCCGAGACCCCCCACAACTCTGCCTCACTCCAACTGACCGATTGGCGGCAGCTTTGCCGACTGGATTGCATGTTGTGCCATCAGCTCAGGTGCAGTCATTCTCCTAACCCACACTGCAAGACTGCACTGTTACCTTGAACCATGGGGGAGGCTGGTCGAAACCTGAATAATGACGTTGCCTAGGGGTGTGAGCACCTCCACCAGTGAATGCTCCATGGCCAGCTTTCGCAAGAAGATTGTATAATGTGCCCAATTGTTCTGCAGTCCACTAAAACACTCATCAGTCTGCCGTCTGTGCCCGAGTCATGAAAAGCTCTGGAGCATTTGGTGGCACTTTCAGTCCTCTGCGTTCCTTGAGTAGGCAGATAAGCTAGAGGCCCAACTCCAAACATGTCAATGTGATTGTGTCTGAGCTGGGTAGGAATGGTCACTTTATACAAGGTTCCCTAATGCGTGACTGCTTCCTTCCCACCCACCCCGCACGTGTTTGTGCACTACCATCAATGCAGTGCGGCCCTTCCCCTGCAAACTCGCCTCAACTGCAGTGCAGCCCTTGCCCCCCTCAACTCCCTCAACTCGCCTGAACTGTAGAGCAGCCCTTGCAACCCCTCCCCCCCGCCCCAAGTCGCCTCAGCCCTTGCCTAGCACCACACCGTCAGCCATCGGGAAAAAAACGACTTGCCTGTGCCCTCACTTGAATGTGCGGCACCCCAGTCTTGAAGTCCAACAGGTGATCTTCGCAAGTGCTGTGTAACATTACTGTGCACTCATCTCCGAGTTCTCTTCAAAATGCAGCTCGCCAGGTACAGGTCTTATATATGCTGTCGTGAAACACGTCGGTGTGAGTGCTCAGATAATCCCGTTTGGGGGGATTATTCCGGCAGGCTGAATTTATAATGATATGCAGATGTATTACAACAAAGTTCCCGACATCCGACAGCAGGAAATGTGGCCCGCCATTGATGGGCAGAGCGGACAATTGCAAACTGGTTTCATGATGTTGTTGGCCTTCTCACTATATTGTCCGCTCATGCCGCCAAACACACCCGTCCCCAATGGGCACGGAAAATTTCACCCTTAGTCTTTGGAACCATTACCAACTCTTTTCTCTAGCCATTGATCCATCCTACTTCCTCGCCACTATCTGAGCCTGAAACAAACTGATCACAACCTAACTGTCCAATTTGACATTGGACTAAGCTTCTGATCCATGTCATCTCCAACACCAAGAATGTCTGTTTCCACCTCTAATTATCACCTATCTCTGCCTTACCTCAGCCTATCTGTTGCTGAAATCCTCATCCACACCTTTGTTGCCTCCAGACTTGATTGTGCCAATCTGTGCTGGCTGCCCCCCCCCCACCACTCCCATCTTCCACACTCTATAAACTTGAGCTTTCTCAAAACTCTGCTGCCCATGTTCCAACTGACATCAAGTTCCATTCTCCCATCATCTCTGGTCTACATTGGCTCCTTATACAGCAATGCCTGAATTTAAAAAATATAATTCTTTGCTCAAATCCTTCTGGGACCTCAACTCTCCATTTCTCCACAACCTCTTTTAGCTCTACAACCCTTCAAGAACTTTTGTTCCCCCAAATCTTGAATGTCACCAATATCTTTTTATGTGACTCAGTGTCAAATATTGTCTGATAACGTTCCTGTGGAGCACCTTGGGAACTTTTGCTACTTTAAAGGAACTATATAAATGCAAGCTGTTGTTATTTTCTGTCGGCAATAGTTTTGCTAAGCCCTATTGAGCCTTTCTAATTGGAACCTTGGGTAGTCCAGAAAAATCCCAGACAGACCTCCCAACCTTAAATAAAAACAGAAAATGCTGGAAATACTCAGACAGCAGGAGAGAAAAAGAGTTAACATATGGGTGGTGGCCCTTCAGCAGAACTCCCAAACATAAATTTGGATGGAGAGGGATAGTATTAGCATTGAAACAAAGTGCATTCTGCTTTCCATTTGGTTTGAAAGGTGGAGGGGAGAGCAGGTAACTGGCGTAAGGATTTATAATTTGATGCTCAACCATGCTACAGTTGATGATTTTTTGAGGTTAGGCTGCCTTCTGCAATCAAATTAGAGTTGTAGCTTTGCTGAGCTGAATGTGAGGGGCAGTTAGATGTAATTGTTAGTGCCATTGCTTTGCCGACTGCACCGTTGATCTGCCACCATAATGTGATCGGAGTGCTTGCTGCATGCATAGATAGACATTCCTTTCTGGTCAGTGGACAGCATTTATTAAAGTACACCTTGGCAGTTTGCCTTAGTCCTGAGCACAATGGCCTCGAACTTCCAGTCTCCTGATGGTTGTATCCCGGACATGGCCCCCAAGATGCGCTAAGGGACACCTCAGACATCCTGTGTAATGACTATGCAGAAATTGCAGAAGTTTGGACTTCCCATGGGCAAATACCCTACATCTGGTACCCTCCAAAAAGTCTCCAAGTCTGGATTAAATTTAAAGGCTTCAGAGGGTTATGGCTTACTACCTGGATAGTTACCCAGGAAATGTTAGGAAAAAAATCTGTTCTAACTCATGGGTAACTATACATAATCAGGTGCACTGACCCACCCCTTCCCCGACTCCCACCCCAATACTCCGACTTCCCCCTGACTACCCCCCCACCCGATCCTCTAACACCCAGACACTCACTGAACCCAACCTGACAAACCCCCGACCCTCTAATTCGTCCCTGACCCTCTGACCCCCCCACACCTGATCTGACTACCCCGACCCTCCGATTCCCCCCAAACCTCCAATTTGCCTCAGACACCTTTGACCCTCCGACACCCCCCCAACCTTCCGACTCCCCCATCAACCAGGCCTGACCTGATTTCATCACCCTACACACGCTGCTACTCACCACCTTGCCATTCTACCCAGCTGGCCCCCTACTTGCCCTACCACAGACCACCCTGGCATCCTACCCACCCTGATACTGTACCCAGCTGCCACCCTATCCACCATGCTACCTACCACCCTGCCACCCTACACACTCTGCCACCTATCATCCTCCCACCCTGCTACCCTATCCACCCTGCCACCCTACCCAGCTGGCACCCTACCACCTTGGCTTGGAACTCTTTCCCTAACAGCCCTGTGGGTGTGCCTACACCACATGGACTGCAGTGTTTCAAGAAGGCAGCTCACCATCACCTTCTCAAGGGCAATTAGAGATGGGCAATAAATGCTGTCCTAGCCAGTAATACCCACATCCCATGAATGAATTTTGAAAAACTTACACAGTCATTCACTAGCAGAATGAAAAGCTATTTAAATATCCCAAAACTTTTCACTGTTTTGGTGAATGAAGGCTTACCAAAATATGGCAGCTAGTGCTGTAAAAAGGGGACATGTTTTGGCTTGCCTTGACAGTCCTACACTATGAGGAAGACTCGCAGAATAGGCATTTCTGAAGAGGGACAGTTTGTAAATCTGTGCCAGAAATGCGGAGCTCCAGTGCAAGGTAAGAAAATAGGAGTGGAGTGGCAATCCAATTACCTGCATTTGGTCCCATGGTCTATAGACTTTGGAAAATATATTCTTGTTCTCTATTATATGCCACAGTGGTTCTATTTGCAAGCTTTCTTACTGAAGGGGGCAATTCTTGGTACTCCTCCAGCCTTGTTGTCTCTGAAAATGCTGATGGCTTCTGCACCCCAAATTCCACTCTCAGCATTCCCTGTGATCATCAAAAACGCAGAGGGAGCATACTAAAGTTTGAACTAACCAATCCAGCTGTCCAGGAAATTTCACAAAAGTGCTAGTTCTCATGAGGACATAAAGGGGACAGTGATATGAATCAAAAGGCCCACAACTGCATTTTAACATGGACCTGAGCAGGGAAGTCACTATGGTTTTCTCGTCAAGTAAAGGCAAGTCAAAAGCTGTCCGGAAGAATGGAGGAGACCAAAACGTTAAGTAAGAAACTTTCCTTTTGTGAGGCCGAAAGGAACAAGAGTGCTTTCCCCGGACACAACAAGGATAACCACCTCTTCCTTTTACTCCCAACCCTTTTCCTCATATGAAACTTTCCTTCCCTGTCACTTACCTGCTGAGAGCTGGTGGGCCTCCCATTCTTCAGATGTTTGGTGTCCTCTACGTTCTGGGTGGGAAGTGAATCAATGGCATTTAAATGGGGACCAGTGATCGAAGGTCCCCTGCTGCCACTATTGGCAGAAAATCAACAGTATAGAACAATTGCATGTTGTAAACCTACTTCAGGTTAAAAGCTGTCCAATATAGTTTAGTGGAAAGAAAGGGGGATACAGGTGTACATATAATGTTGAATTGATCTCCAACTATTTAGTGGTGAGAGTTAGGATTGACATAAAAACACCTGTTTTTATGTTTTTTTTCTAGCTGGTTTCAGCAGCTCTTCTGCCATGATTGATGGCAGGCAAGTGGGAGAACCCCTGCAAAAGCTTTGAAAAGAGATCCAACAGATTGAAATAAATTTCACGGCAAGCTGCAGACAGATTCCTGAGTGTTGGTGCTAAAACAGACTACAAACTATTACAGTTTGCATAAGGTGCAAAGTCACTTTGGTGCACAGCTGTCCTGTTAGAAACTGATGTTTCATAATCAGATTATATTGTGCAGCTGAGTTATTGTGAGTTCAGTATAATGAAATAAATTTCCTAGAGAAACAGCAGAAGTAAGGGGCAGGCGAACAGAAAGGAACAGAGTAAAGACTGGAGAAAGTGGACCAAAAGCAAAATACTGTGGATGCTGGAAATTTGAAATAAAAATGGAAAATGCCGGGAGTTCTGATGAAAGGTCACAACCTGAAACGTTAACTCTGTTACTCTCTGTACAGATGCTGCCATACTTGCTGAGTACCTGGCATTTTCTGTTTTTATTAATGGAGTAAGTGAAAACATTTCTTCTTATAAAATGAGTGAGTGGTGTAGAAAAAAGGCTAGAGAATGTCATAACAGAACAGTGCTGTGCCATTATCTGGGTTATGTAATGGCATTTTTTAAACTGCCTTCCCATTTTTGTGAATATTACTGGTGACACCAAGCTGTTTAATGCAGATATATGCTGAGTAGGGCTGCACAGAAATATCTGAGTAGGATGGGATGTAACAGTGTGCAGCCTGAAGCAGGCTGAAACAAATGTACACCGTTTAATTTGAGATTCCAGCTTGTTCCCCTGTTAGTCCCCCCAAACTGGAGGTAATAATTTGTTACCGATTAGATCAATATGGCTATTAGATCGATATGGCTGAGAACCCTTGCAATAATGTCAAATTACCTAAGCAAAGAAATAAGGAAATTAAACATATGAAGAAGCCTTTTGTTATGTGCCAGAGAGAAGGCTCAGCAGAGCTGAAACATTGAAGACTGACATAAGACTATAATTACAGCTTAGACCTTTCATTCAGAGTCATTCATTGTGTGTGCAAATGTGAAGCATTAAAAAACTGCTTCTATTTTGAAGACTAACAAAGTGCTGTTTTTTATGTAGTCTTCAACAGACATTGAGCAGTCATTTTGTGTTCTGTTCATATATGTTTCCTGGCAGGTTGATAACAAATTGTAAAGACAAAAATACTTTGGCCATGCTGGCCTGCTGTCAAATTAAATACCTCTCCATAATGTGTGAAGAAACACAGGAGACTGATAGCTGATCCTGGGTAGCTGAATCTGTCTCTCAGTATACATTGTTATGACCCAGTCACACAGAGATTCCCAGCAGTGTATCGTTAATCTAAGCTAAGGAAGGACAGTGCTGTCTTTACATTTATTCTATTCTTCTTTGTTGGGAACTCATCAGACAATTCTTAACTGTTTATAGAGAGAAACTCTAGCTAGAAATTAGGCAGAGTGAAAAATAGTGTTACATTAGGGCTAGGGCGGAATTTTCCGTGCCCATTGGCGTCAGGCATCATGGCGAGCGTGAGCAGGCAATATGGCGAGAAAACTAAAATTTGGCTTCACTCTGTTGTGAAAACAGTTTGCAATCGTCCGTTCTACCCACCTTTCCCACCGGCAGACGTTGAGAACTTAATTTTAATACAACTGCATATCATTATAAGCTCTGCTTGCTGGAATCATCCCCCACGCTGGACCATCTGGGCAACCATGCCGAATGTTTAACCACTGTACAAAAGCGATGTGCACCTGGCGAGCAGCACTTCGCTCAGGGCTTTGAGGTTTGTTTGCCTACCTTGCTTCGGGCAGCACTCACAGTCAGCAGCGCCAGGCTTCTTAGGCAGCACCACATTACTTTTAGGGGAGCTCATGGGCAGGTCTCTATCTACCAGACCAGCTATAAGACAGCAGGTGGCTTTTCAATGGCTACAGGGCTAGGGCTTGCTTGGGGAAGGGGGAGAAATGGCCTCAGGAAGAGGAATAGGCTGCAGGGCGAGGGCTGTACTGGGGAAGGAAGCTATCCCAAGGTGTGTGTGGGGTCACATGTTGATCTGTGCAATTGGCCTCAAGATGATGAGGGCTGAGGAGGCAGTCTCCAGAGGACTTGAGGCCAGATGGAGATGTGAGGTCATTTGTGAGAGAGTAAATGGTGGTGCCTATTGAGCTGGCAGTGAGTGAGATGCCAGTTAGTGTGCGATGGCCTTGTGATTGTGTGAGTTTAGAGTGCTGAGATGGTTGTCTTACCCTGGCAGCACAGATGAGATCATTCACCCTGTTTCTGCAATGCATGGACAACCTCTTCTGTGCAGCGTTGGCACTGACCACCTCTGCCACCTCCTCCCAAGCCGGAATGGTGAGAATGGTGGACCTCCTGCAGCCAGAGTGGGGTGGAGGACATCACAGCGGGCATCCGAAAGGCATTCCAGTGATGGGTCACTGAACTTTTCTTGACTTTCAGGGCCTTGTGGTACTGCATATTTGCAATGTAGGGGGACAGTAGCAGCCCTGAGCTGCAAGCATTGAGAACTGTGTGGGTGGCTGCAGTTTGGATATAGCGCCTGGAGTGAGGAAACAATGAGATAATGGAGTGACGGGCAATTCAGAAGCCGCCCGCCAGCGAGATGGCGTGTTTCCTGTGGCTGCATAATTAATGAGGTGGGAAGCGGACGATATGGCGTGAAAACCCGCCATTGCGGCCAATGGGTAAAACGTCTTTTTTCCAGCCCTTAGTGCCTCTAGTCTTCAAAGAACTTTTTGAGCCCTTTGCCTTCTTGCTCAGGTTTTCTCTTGAAGCCTAATGAATTTTTAGACACTGTTCTTAACTCTATAAATCTCAAGTCTGTCCATCACTTGATATTTCTGCTGGATCTTGCTCCCCCAAAAGGCTGGACCAATTAAAGTTTCAAAACTGTGATAGTTAGACTTGTGTAAGGATAATATGGAAAAAGGGCAGTTAATAGAGTTGATGTGCAGGTTAGCCTTGATCTAATTGAATGTCAGAACAGGTGTGAAGGGCTGAATGAACTACTCCTTTCCTTATGTTCCCATATCTTAGCAGGTTATTCTAGCCTGTTTATCACACAATACATGAAAGTTTTGTCACCTGTTACTCAAATCTTTCATCACTAGCCTCCAACTTCTGCCTTTCACAATCTTCCTTGCCTTCTTATTTTAGTGACAGATCCATGCTCAGTTTTTTCCCTGAACTTTTCTCTATTGTCCCCCCACATTGCAAATATGCAGTGCCACGAGCTGATATTATTATAATAATCTTACATTTCAGAACCTTTATTATATAATTGTTTTGATTTCATTACCTCCCTTAATCTGTCATTTTGTCCACAATTCCCAGACTTTAAAACTCAAGTTTGGTGCCACCTATCACTTCTTGATTGGATATACCCTAGATTTTCATGTTGGCTCTGCCAAGCACTGCTCTGCATTCCAGTTTGCAGTCATGTTCAACTTTTTTTTTTGTCTTTGTTTTCACATGTCTAATTCAGATGACTTAAACAGTGCAGTTCTTTACCCTCCTCTTGCTTGAAATCCATTTAAATGCTTTTATTTGTAAACTCTCAATCACTACGTTTTGTTCATTTTCCCCCTTTTTGTTTGATAATTCTTATAAAGGAGATTGAATATCTGACTGTGCCAGTTATGATGAAGGGTCCCACCACAAATCTTAATCTTTATTTCCAGATCCTAAATGACATACGTTTTATTTCTAGCTTCTGCAGTTTCTTTCTCTTTTAATAATTTCTTGATTTTTCCAGTCTTCTCTGCAACCATGGTTGCATCTTGCACTGTACTACAGGCCTCCAACCTTCATCCAAGTTTCTTAAGAAAAAAGAGTGGCATGATACCATAGCACACCAGAGCATCTCTGTGTGGCACCATGCCAATTCCTCAATGTTTCTGAATTCCCAGTGTTAGCCAGGTTGATGTGGGGAGGCATATGTCATGGGAGGAAAGGAAAATCAAAGAGAAAGCAATCTGTGAACTATTTTTATATGCCTTCCAGCCACAGACTTTGAGCAGCAGTGGCAAAGATTTGGAAGCAGTGATCCAACTGTTCTCTTTCCCTCAGGTAGCCAAGAGGATTAGCCAGGTAATAAAGGGATTTATATACTCAACAAAGCATTTATGGATGATTTTAACAGGTTATGATTTAAATCCACTCATCTGAGAAGGCAAGAAGGCCATCTGTCAGAAATTAGCAGGGTCCTTCTTTAAAAGTACATAAGATATACAGGTTTTGAATGTTATTTTAACCATGAACCTGAGCAGAAACACAGTTATGGCTTTAGTGCCAGTGCAAGCTAATGGGATGAGACCAAGAAAGGCAAGACCAGGAGGAGAAGGAGTTCTTCTCTGAGCCCGACAATCAAAGTTTATGTCTCCCCTGCCCTGGGCTACCCTCTTGATTGCAAGGCCCTCCTGAAACCCCTCCTCTCCACTACGTACCTAACTTGTTCCTTTGATTCTCTACTGCAACCTCCTACTACCTGACACTGATGTTGCAAACCCACAGTGGGCCAACTGCTCTCTCTTGTTGGTTTTGAACCGGAAACTGACCAGAAACATGCAGAGGATGCCTAAGTGTTCAAGTCTCCCAGGCCTCATTCTGCCAAGGTCAGAATGGATTCCCCACCCACTCAATTTCCAGTCCAAATTAAATTCAAAGCTAACATATCTGCAAAGGGAAATGAGGTAACTCTGTATATGGTCAGTCTTCTCCCTTACCTTGGTCCAGTCATGATTGTAAGATCGTCCAACACCTTGCTCAAATGGCCCTTGATTGTGTATAAATCTAGGCACTGGGTGATTTGCCTACAAGTGATTTGCAGTTCTTAAATCACTTCTTAAGTGATCTGCACAACTGATTTGTCTACTTGGGACAGCACATCATCAAGCCTGATCATTTTTTCTTATTCATTTATGGGATGTGGACGTCACTGGCTAGGCAGCTATATTAGACAGCTATGATTCCTGTCTTATAAACACTTCCCAAGCACTCAAATGCCTACCAGTAGAATCTAGCTACCAAGGCCTTGTGGATATCAATAAAATGCAAGCTCTATATTAAATAGCTAAGTTGTTCCAGTACAGCTACAATACTGGCAAAGCTTGGCCTAAATAGCCAAGTGGTTACAGTACTGGGTTTGTAACCCCCAGATCAAGAGTTCAAATCTCACAATGGTAAACTATGAAACAATGTAACTTCATCTGAAACAGATGGCTACGGGTTTGTACTCGAAAGAGTTACGTCTTAAGGCTTGGCCTAAATAGCCAAGTGGTTATGGTACTGGGTTTGTAATCCCAAGATCAAGAGTTCAAATCTCACAATGGCAATCATGCATCCGATAAAATGGCCAGTGGCAGCGCCTCTATTTAGACCTGGTCAGGTCCTTCGACTTAGTGGACGTCTGGCGAAATCTCCATCCTGACTCCAGCGTGTTCACCTACTCGGTGGGCACCGCGGGGACTGGGGTGTTTTGTTGACCCCTTTAATCACATTTTGATTTAAAGTTTGTAAGGTTCCTTTAAACTTTGTCCTTGGTTTTACAGCTGACCTTAATTAGGGGCTGTGCCTGATTTATCCCATTTTTGTTGATTTGGTTTTTTTTATTTAAAAGATTATCAAGAGTTCAAATCTCACAATGGCAAACTATGAAACAATGTAACTTCATCTGAAACAGACGGAAACGTGATTGTACTCGAAAGAGTTACAATACTGGCAACCACCCAGCAATATGGAAAATTGCACACAAAAAGCAGGACAAATTCAACCCAGCCAATTACTGCCCCATCAGTCTGCTCTCAATCAGCAGTAAAGTGATGGAAGGGGTCATTAGCAGTGCTATCAAGTGGCACTTGCTTAGCAATAGCCTGTTCAATGAAGCTCATTTTGGGTTCCACCAGAGCTACCCAGTTCCTGACCTCATCGCAGCCTTGGGTCAAACATAGACAAAAAAGCTGAACTCCAGAGGAAAAGTGAGAGTGACTGCCCTTGATGTAAAGGCAGCATTTGACCAAGTGTGGCATCAAGGAGCTCTAGCAAAACTGGAATCAATGGGAATCGGGGGAAAGCTCTCTGCTGGTTGAAGTCATACCTATTACAAAGGAAATTGGTTGTGGCTGTTGGAGGTTAGTCATCTCAGCTCCAGGACATCACTGCAGGAGTTCCTCAGGGTAGTGTTCTCAGCCCAACCATCTTCAGCTGCTTCATCAATGACCTGACTCCCATTATAAGGTCAGAAGTGGGATGTTTGCTGATGATTGCACAATGTTCAGCACCATTCATGACTCCTCAGATACTGAAGCAGTCCATGTCCAAATATAGTAAAATCTGGACAATATCCAGGCTTGGACTGACAAGTGGCAAGTAACATTCTCACCATACAAGTGCCAGACAAACCATCTCCAACAAGAGAGAATCTAACCATCACCCCTTGACATTCAATGGCATTACCATCACTGAATCCCCCACTATCAATATCATGGGAATTATCATTGACCAGAAACTGAACTGCCATATAAATACTGTGCCTATAAGAGCAGGTCAGAGACTAGGAATCCTATGGCGAGTAATTCAGCTCTTGACTCCCCAAAGTCTGTCCACCATCTACAAGGTACAAGTCAGGAATGTGATGGAATACTCTCCACTTGTCTGGTTGGGTGCAGCTGCCTCACTCAAGAAGCTTGACAGCATCCAGGACAAAGCAGCTCACTTGATTGGCACCCCATCTATAAACATTCACTCCCTCCGCCACCGATGCACACTGGCAGCTGCGTGGACCGTTTACAAGATGCATTGTAGGAACTCACCAAGCCTTCTTAGACAGCATCTTCCAAACCCATGACCGCTACCATCTAGGAGGACAAGGGCAGCAGACATATGGGAATACCAGCACCTGGAAGATCCCCTCCAAGCCACTCACCATCCTGACTTGTAAATATATCACCATTCCTTCACTGTCATTGGGCCAAAACCTTGGAGCTCCGTCCCTAATATCACTATAGGTGTACCTACACCACATGGACTGCAGCAGTTCAAGAAAGCAGCTCACCACCACCTTCCCAGGGGCAATTAGGGATAGGCAATAAATGCTGGCCTAGCCAGCGACATCCACATCCCATGAATTAATGAAAAAAAAATGTCAAATTCAATTCAATATTTAGTATTTATCCTTCAGGCAGAATATACTCCTTATACCCATATCAGAATACCTACTTTCAAGCCCTGAAAATTTGTTCATGGATTGATGGAATGTAAATGTTTTTCCTTCTGTCTTTCTCTCTCACATTAGTATGGAGACTTCTTGATGATTTCATGCATTTATTTGCTGGCTTATTTTGGTTTTGTCAGAAGCTTGGGAAATGCATGATTCTTCCTTTTTTTAGAAGAACCAGAGTTGTGAAATGTTGCACCTTTGACTTTTGATGACGGGAGATGAAGTCACAGGAAATTTTGATCACTCAGTAGGCATAGATCATTGATACCTAGTGAATTTAGTGAATGGGATGTGTTTCCAATCATGCTCCATTGATAGAATTGAAGTAAGCTGCAGTGTTATGTGCATGTATACATATTTAATTTTCACTAATTCTCAATTCTGTAACAGTTGTATTAGTGGATATTGCAGTACAGTCTGTTCTCCTCAAATCTCAACATATTAGCATTCTGTTAATGCAGCTGGTTTCCTGTCTCTTATTTCACACATTGTAAAAAAGAGAAAAAAGAAGAAATTGAATTTCCCACAACACAGGGTTTGTTTGTTTTTTACTAACTAAAGAATGTTTAAAGGGACAATTTTGCTGTAAGAAAATAAACCAGAACAAACTAACACTTAAGCAGAAATGTTATTAAAACTGCACTAGTCTTTACAGTGGGTCAGTAGTAAAAGCAAAAACCTCTTGCTTACTTACATTCTGTTATTTGAATTTGTGGAGGTGATGACTGGATCCTTTAATTGAAAGGACACTTCAGGCATAATGGTCAAAGCTAGCAGTTACCTGTGCATTATTGCACCAACAATTCAGCAATTCACAATCATTTTAGTTTTGACTAAGGCCGGGATTTCCCGGCCCCGCCATGGGGTGGCAAACCATTCAAATCTCTATTGACTTTGGCGCTACCGGAAGATCTCGCCGGCAGGAGGGGTCGGAAAATCCCACTGTAAAAATCTATAAGCTCTGCAATTCCCGCCCTATATCTCACCACCTCGCTTTCTTGCTTTGTTCCTTTGAGACATGCTTAAACCCTGCCACTTTGTCCAAGCTTTTGATTAACTGACCTATGGGGGAGAATTTGTCGGGGGGGGAAGGGTTGTGCAGGTGGGCACAGCTGGGTGCGCAGCTGATTGGCGCCCCTGATCGACTGGGCACCACCATTTTACAAGGGCGGGTCTCCAGCGTGATGCGTGCCCAGAGTTGCCTCAGGGAGATTAGGTTCACGTATAAAACATTGAATAAAGGAAGAAAAAAATTTTAAGGACATGTCCCCTCATGTGAAACTGTCACGTGAAAGCCGCCTGGCTCTTCGCTTGCCCACCATCCTTAAGGTTGGACAGGCAGCTCAGGTCAATGATTTAATTGATTGTTAAATGGCCTTCATAGGCGTTTGACAGTTCGGCAGGCGCGCAGCCGAGTGTGCCCGCCAAACTGAGAATCTGAATGATGCGCAGTGACGTCGGGACACACACCTGACGTCACCCTGAGTAATTTTATGTCTCGGCAAGCAGGCCTCGCCGAGCTGAAGACTCTACCTACTGTTTCATGTGCCTGTAATTTTTTTATATAATGCACCTGTGAAGCTCTTTGTAATTTTTTTATTGCATTAAAGATGCTGTATAAATGTAAGCTATAGTTGTGACAATTCACCATTAGTTACAAGACAAACAGTGCTTTTTTACCAACAGAGGTGTTTTTTGCTGATATCATTACAGTTGCAAAAAGGCATTTTAAAAGTTCATATTATCTACAAGTATTGTCTCCTCAATTTAGTACGATTGCTTGCATCTTTGAAACTTTGTAGTGCTGGGCTGTTTTTCAGTGACAGTCCATAGATGTGACAAGAACTTTCCTGAGGAAGTAAAAAATCTGTGAGAGACATTTGTTAGTGCTTATTATCTGGATAGCACTGTTACTTCCACTAATACTGACCCAATTAATATCAAGTGCACATTATCACTTATTCAATACAACAGTATTAAGGAGGTTTGATACAACGAAATCCTTTTTTGATGTTTGGCGCAATGAAATGTACAGTGTTCATACCTAACATTAGAAGTTACTACCAAATTCTATGATATATTACCTTAGAAATTTCCAATATTAGTATACAAATCTCTAATCTGTTCGTATGACTTTCTCTTCTAAAACAAACAAGTTACAATGGCAAAACGAGCAATATAATGCAAAAAAGATAAAAGCAAAAACTGCGGATGCTGGAAAGTCAAAACAAAAACAGAAACAGAAATACCTGGAAAAATTCAGCAGGTCTGGCAGCATTGGCGAAGGTGAGCACAGCTGACGTTTCGAGTCTTCATGACCCTTCAACAGAACTAAGTAAAAATAGGAAAGGGGTGGAATATAAGCTGGTTTGGGGGTGATGGTTGTTGGGATAAGCAGCCAGTAATGGGTGGAGATAACCAAAAGATGTCACAGATAAAAGAACAAAGAGGTGTTGAAGGTGGTGACATTATCTAAAGGAATGTGCTAATTAAGAGTAGAAGGCAGTACAGACACCCCCCCTGGTGGCATTCCGTAGGGATCATTCCCTCCATGACACCCTGGTCCACTCCTCCATCACCCCCTACTCCTCAAACCCCTCCCACGAGGGGGTTCCTTCCCATGCAACCGCAGAAGATGCAACACCTACCCCTTCACTTCCTCTCTCCTCACCATCCAAGGGCCCAAACACTCCTTTCAAGAGAAGCAGCTTTTCACTTGCACTTCCCTCAACTTAGTCTACTGCTTTCATTGCTCCCAATGCGGTTTCCTCTACATTGGAGAGACCAAACGCAGACTGGGTGACCGCTTTGCAAAACACCTTTGGTCTGTCCACAAGCATTACCCAGACCTCCCTGTCGCTTGCCATTTTAACACTCCACCCTGCTCTCTTGCCCACATGTCTGTCCTTGGCTTGATGCATTGTTCCAGTGAAGCTCAACGCAAACTGGAGGAACAGCACCTCATCTTCCAACTAGGCACTTTACAGCCTTGCGGACTGAATATTGAGTTCAACAATTTTAGATCATGAACTCTCTCTTCCATCCCCACCCCCTTTCCATTTCTTCCCCCTCCTTTTTGTTTTTTCCAATAATTTATATAGATTTTTCTTTTCCCACCTATTTTCATTATGTTTAAATGTATTTCCACCCATTCTTTATCTCTACCTTTTAGTATTCCCCCACCCCCACTAGAGCGATCTGTACCTTGTCTGTCCTGCCTTCTACTCTTAATTAGCACATTCCTTTAGATAATATCACCACCTTCAACACCTCTTTGTTCTTTTGTCTGTGACATCTTTTGGTTATCTCCACCTATTACTGGCTGCTTGTCCCAACAAACCTCCCCCCCCCACCACCACCACCACCACCGCCACCACCAAACCAGCTTATATTTCACCCCTTTCCTATTTTTACTTAGTTCTGTTGAAGGGTCATGAGGACTCGAAACGTCAACTGTGCTCTCCTCCGCCAATGCTGCCAGACCTGCTGAGTTTTTCCAGGTATTTCTGTTTCTGTTTTTATTGAGCAGTATAATGCAACCCATTAAGTGCTTGTAGACTATTCTAGGCTATTGAGTTAAGTGCCAGAGCTAACGATGCTTATGGTTGAATCGTTCTCTGTGAATGATATGTGACCTTGTTCACACCATGTGATTTAATTGGTCTGATTTTGAATTCAGTATACCAGGAAGCTTGTAACTATACAGCACAAAATCTCTGGTGCCTCTTGACTTGATGCATGTTAGGCACATTTAATTAAATACACACTTGAGCAGAAATGTTTATGTAGCATAGTGTGTTTGTTCCTTTTTCAGAGATATACCTAACCTTCTCAAAAAATCCCTTCACTCTATCTAAAAACAGATTTAATTGTCTTATTTTTTTAATACCGTCTGCTTCAACAGCCTCCTTTTCCAAGTTACTCTACAGCTGTATTACGCTTGAGGTGTAATTCTCCTTACTCTCAGCTTGTTAATCTTAACCAGTGTCCTTTAGTATTCTGAGCCTTTCAACATTGTGAACATTGTGTCTGGGTTAATTTTACCAAATCCTTACATTGTCTTCAAAAGTTTTTTAAATTTTCTCATTTCCAAAGTCAACAAGCTCAGTTTCCTTATCATTTCCTTATGAATTCCTGTAGTTACTTCCAAATATTTCCATTGCAATAATTCTTTTCTTATCATTAGTTAACTATAACTGCACAGCCTGAGAACCATGTTATATATCCATGGCAGGCTTTGCTGTTTGTTGAGGATTCTTGTTATAAATTCAAACTATTCTAGCTCAAGCTATACATCTTCCCCTTGCTGACTGGTGGAAAGCGCCACATTTTCCTCAGCATTCATTAATAGGGGAGAGGGGAGTTAGAATTAAATTAACTGTCCTCATATTTAGCTGTTTGGTATTTTAAGTTTTAGGCTCTTTATTTCCCATATCACATGCAGTTGTTGCCATATGATAAAAGCTTAGCACTATCAGGCTGTGGGATTGTTTGACTTTTTTTTTGCTCAAAATTAGGTTCTTGGGGGGACCTCAGAGGTGCAGGAATTGAAGACATTGTTGGAGAATCACTGGCTGCAATTGGATAAACAAGAGTAGAAACAAATGAGAACAGTTCCCTCTCAACATAGAAGGCTAGTTTTTATCATATCAAAGGTTGCAGAGACCAAGGAAGGATAGTGCACCACGACCACAGAGGATTAGTTGGTATATCTATAATCCATCTGCCCATAGTACAGCAAATGTCATAAGGCATGGACTCCCTGTCCACATAACCCTACTTCTTGTGCCACAATTTTTGAGCCATGATTTTTTATATCAGTGTTTTACATTGGAAAAAGTTAAGTAAAACATTTGCCTATCATGTGATAATTGGAAGCCTCCCATTACAAGGCAATGGTATTGCATCTACCTATCATATTGTGAACCTCCTTTGGCTTTTGAACCCCTTAAGCTCCTGCACCCCATCTGTCTTCCAGCCTCTAGCTTATGTTTCCAACATTTTTCTAATGCTTCAAAACTGCTTCTCTTGCTCAGTGCCTCTCATTCTGCTACTCCAGTACCCCCATTTTCCATTCCGGTGTTTGTTGGTTCTACTGCTTATATTTTTAATGTCTCAGCATCTTGCCACTCCTGTTGTCAGAAGCCCAGCCTTTTCCATTCTTCTGTTCAAGGGCCTTGCTATATATTTATATTTTTTAAAATAGCTTTTTAAAGAAACTTAAATGATTCCAATGCTTCTTTTAAAAATGTCAGGAATAAAATGCCCAGGACACCAGAATCCAACTAATACATCCCCTCGATCTGAAATCCTATCTCTGTACACCCTTTAATTTTCCCCAGTCCCAGTTGTCTGCTCCAGGGTAATGTTCTTAATGCCCGCTCTTCATCCCAAAACTCAGAAATTAAACAGGCACAGAGTGAGGGGGAACAAAAAAGAAACAAAAAGAATTGTTGAATCGGCAAAAGAATCAGCTGCAAGCCAGATCACATCAATACTTGCAATATGGATCTATAAAACAGGGGTGTACCTTCTAATTCTTCCTATAAGAATGAACTATCTCACACCTTGCTCTATTGAATTTGTTTTCCATTTATCCAGCACTATGCAAACCTGTATATATCTTTCATATTTTGGTGCTGTCTTCCACATTATTAGCTATATCTCCCAAATGGTAATCACAATATATATATATATGTGTGTGTGGATACACACATACATGCAGTGGTTCTAGCATGAATCCCTGCAGGACAACTTCCCACTTTCACTATTCCTAGAATCCCTTTAGTGCTCTGTCACAAAGAAAATGTCTTCCATGAAACTGGAACATGGATGGAAGAAAATGGATACAAGTTGAAAAAAAACAGTAAATGCTAGGAATACTCAGCTGGCCAGGCAGGATCTGTGAAGCTGAAACCTCATCCACAGGAGGGATGAGCAAATAATCTAGCCTAGCACTTAATCCAGCACTCCCTCTGTAATGCAATGATCAAGTGCTCTACAATGGATGAGATGTTACATTGATGCCTCACTTAGACATAAAAGATCTCATGGCACTATTTGAAGAACAGGGGAGGTCTGGTGTCCTGGCTAACATCATTTCTCACAGCACAGATGAATTGGTCATTTATCTTATTTGTATCCATGTTGGACACAATTAGTTGCCACATTTGCCTGCAATAAAAAGTCACTGTACTCAAAAAGCAACTCATTGGCTGTGGAGTAAGTTGTGAGGAGAACACAAAGAGCAGTATTTAATGGAGACAATGGGGCCTCGTCTGCTGGCTGGACAGCCAGTGAGGTCAGACAAATTAATTGCTGCTTAGACACTTAACTGGATAGCTCTGAGCCTTCCCCAGGATCAAGAACCCTGGCGTGGAGAGGGGTTGGAGGGGGGTGCAGGGGCCCCACCCACCAAGAGCTGGCAGCTCTATTGAATGGCAGACAGTAGCTCTGCCTAGCGTGACACCTACCCAGACCTAGAATCACCATTGGATTCTAGGCCCCAGGCGGGCGATGATGGAGCAGTGTTGCAGGGCGGGTCTATGGGGTGGGGGGGGGGCGGCAGGTGCAGTGGGCTTGGCATCAAGCACAGAGGTTTCCTCTTAGTGGGCCTCCCATTTCCCAATGTAGGGTTCTTCAATTAGCCACTGAGTGCATTTTCATGAGGGATCACCCTCCCCCCATCACCCCAGGAGCTCACAAGCAACCCCACCACATGGGTTTGCTTGTCCTGCTCCCTGCATAGTGAGCCACGGGTTAATACTAGCAATGGCAGGAAGAGACCCTTAAGTGGGCATTAATTGGCCACTTAAAGGTCTCAATTGGTGGCAGGGTGGGAAGGCCTTCCTGCCACAGCTTCAATCGAAGTTGAAGTGGGACGGTGACAGGATCCCCGTCTCCCTCCCGCCTATTTACATGTCCCCCCGCACCAAATTCGCCATGGGGGAGGGCATTAAATTCCACTCACAGAGTCTGAGAAGGGACATAGATAGGTTAAATGAGTGGGCCAAAATTTGGTGCCATATAGTGTTAGGTTGTCCACTTTGGGAAGAATAGGAAAGCAGAATATTATTTAAATGGAGAGAGACTGCAGAGTGCTGAGATACAGAACAATTTGGGTGTCCTCATTCATGAATCACAAAAAGGCAGCATGCAAGTACAGCCAGTAATTAGGAAGGCAAATGGAATGTTGGCCTTTATTGTAAAGGAGATGAAATATAAAAGTAGGGAAGCCTTGTTATAACTGTGCAGGGAGTTGATGAGACCACAGCTGGAATACTTCATATTGTTTTGACCTCCTTACTTTAAGGAAGGATATAATTGCATTGGAAGCAGTTCAGTGAAGGTTCATTAGATTGATTTCTGGGATGAATGGGTTGTCTTATGAGAAAAGGCTGAGCAGGTTGGGACAATACTCATTGGAGTTTAGAAGAATGAATGGTGTTCTCATTGAAACATATAAGATGCTGAGGGGGCTTGACAGAGTAGATGCTGAGAGGATGTTTCCTCTCGTGGGGGAACGCAGAACTAGGGAGCAGAGTTTTAAAGAGGTCTCCCATTTAAAAAGGAGATGAGGAGGAATTTCTTCTCTTGGAGAGACAGGCTACATTTAAAATAGCTCAAACATAGTGGTAGACAGTTTTCTTAAATTCTGTCTAATACTAAGAATATCCCTTAATTGGTTAGCGTGTATAACTGGTGACTGATGTACTACCACCGAACCTTACAACACCACTGGTAAATGTTCTACCCGCTTTCCTTTTATGTGGAATATGTTATACATTACATATAATCTTCCTATCATAAACAGCATATTCATTAAGTTTCCTTGTTAATTTAAACAATGGAAAAACCACCATATGTAAAAATGTATATGCTCTTATCTTCTCAATTTCCTCCCTGGGTCCGCCAACCCCTTTAATGGTTCCTTGTTAGGGGACAGTTCTTTGAGTGAATCTCACCCTCTTGTACATTATTCTGTTGGTTATTATTTGTATGTGAGCCTTGACAATGAAAGTAGGGAAATAGGTTAATTTGATAACATGAAGCACAGGCTTGATCCTATCCTTGCCCAGTGTTCACACATGTGCCCACTTCCAGCCCAGTTACTAGATTGTGAGCAGACCTATTTCAGACATATCAACTCTTATAGATTTTCTGCAAGTCGCATGGATTTCATGTCTATCTCACAGTCTTATGTAAATATACCATAAACATGTGGAAATCTTGAAGTGTGATGAACATTACCTTTATACTGATTGCAAGTAAAAAGGTGTGAAGGATTCGGGGAATATTTTATCTTATTTTTTGCTGATTTTCTAAATGTGCCTTCCAGTGGAAGTTACATGTGGAGATAATTGTTAGTTAAACCATGAGCAATCATTGCTGTTCCTGTATTTCCCATCCTCTGAACTGAAAATAGATTCAACTCCTTAAAAGACACTTTTGTTTGGATCTGGTCTGCATTGAACTGTTGCTGATAAATTGGCAGTTCTCCCAAATAAAATCTGACTTTATATCACTGCAAACTGCTGGGTGGGATTTTGCTGTCCCGACACAGGCAAACATACATTGAGTGGTGGTGGTGGGGGAGGGGAAGAGACGGGAACTTCATTCCTGCCAGGAGCCATTTATTCCATTTATTATTGGGGGGAGGGGGTGCTCAGTGGGGGTGGCCAGGAAGGCAACCGCTGCTCGCGATCGGGGCCAGGCCACGATACTACGCTGGCAGAGCAATTAAGGACCGCCCAGCTGCAGCGCTCAGCATTTCCTGTGTGGGCGGGGGAGGAGGGTGAGCGCACACTTCGCACATGCACGTGGGTGCATGCTGGAAAAGCTGCCTGAGGCAGATGAACAGTTTTGAAAATAAAAAAAAAAGAATTTTAAGGTGTTAAAAAACATGTCCCCTCATGTGACTCTGTCACAGTTGACCATCTGTCCCACTATTTAAAAGGTTTTAATATATTAGCTCTGGAGGTTTTGTTGACATAACTGGGCAATGGAACTCCATTATGAAGAATGGCTGAGCTCCAAACCTCACTAATGGATTCAGCTTAATAGGGGTTGTTGACATAGCTATCAAGGTGATTGTGAGCTTTGTTTTGATTGACAGTCTCATGAGCTTCTAAAAGGATTTTTGAAGAGGTTTTGAATACCCATTTGTTTATTTAGACAATTTCATGAGTATCTCAAAGACTTCCCAATGTTATTAAAGGGCTCATGAGTTCTGTTCATAGTGAACACTGGATGAGTGAGCATGGGGAATATGCAGGGGCATAGGTATGGAGGTGGCATGGTGGTATGGACGTGCGTAATATATCCCAGGGAACTGATGTGGGTCTCCTGACCTGCCCACTTCGGCATCCAACCAGCTCTTTTCCCACCTCAGGCTTGCTTCCAGAGGCAACAGCCCAGCCTCCAACGCATCCCTGCAGCCCAACATGAATATAGCGTGGGCGGGCAGGAGGTGAAATCGCAATGTCAGGAAATGGCCCAACTCCAGCCTCGAAGCACTAATAGACAGCTATATGCTTTAAGTTCTCTGTGTTAGTGGATAATTAAGTTCTAAACAACAAGAACATGCATTTATAACACACCTTTAATATAATAAAACGTCCCAAGGCACTTTACAGGACTGTTATGGAACAAAATTTAATACATAAGGAGAAATTAGAGCAGTTGTTAAAAGCTTAATTAAAGAAGTACAGCTATTAGATACAGCTTTTAGAAGGAAAAGCTGTGTCAAATCAGTGGGAAGCATTCAAAGGTGAGAGTCTACAGGCACATTGTAGACATGTCCCCACAAAGAAAAAGGGTGGTACTGCCAAATCTAGCGCCCCCTAGTTATCCAGGAGCATACAGGCCAAGATAAAGCAGAAAAAGAAAGCTTATGACAGTTACAAAAGACTCAATACTGTAGAAAACCCGGAGGAGTATAGAAGGTACAGGGCTAAAATAAAAAATGGAAATTAGGAAAGCAAAGAGAGAATACAAAAAGATATTGGCAGGTAAAATCAAAGAAAATCCTAAGATGTTTTACCAGTATATTAAGAGCAAGAGAATAACTAAGGAAAAGGGAGGGCCGATCAGAGATGTAGATGGTAACTTGTGGGTTGATGCAGAAGATGTGGGCAGGGCTCTCAATGGGTACTTTATCTATGTCTTCACTAAGGAGAGGGATGATGCAGATATTCTAGTTAAAGAGGAGGAATGTGAAATATTAGATATTAATAAACATAGTGAGAGAGGAAGTACTGAAGAGACTGGCATCCTTGAATGTGGATAAACCATTGGGGCTAGATGGATTGTGTCCCAGGCTGTTGAAGGAAGCCATGGAGGAAATAGTGGATGCTCTGAGGATCATTTTGTAATCCTCACTCCATACAATCGAGGTCGTAGAGGATTGGTGGTATGCAAATGTTGCACCATTATTTAAAAAGGGTGCGAGGGATAGCCCAGAAAATTATAGCCGGTCAGTCTGACTTCGGTGGTGGGCAAATTATTGGAAACAATTCTGAGAGACAGGATAAACTGTCATTTAGAAAGACACGGATTGATCAGGGACAGTCAGCATAGTTTTGTTAAGGAAATATTATATCTCACTAACTTATTAGAATTTTGTGAAGAAGTAACAAGGAGGATTGATGAGGGTAGTGCAGTGGGTGTTGTCTACATGGATTTCAGTAAGACATTTGACAAGATCCCACATAGCAGACTGGTCAGGAAAGTAAGATCTCATGAGATACAGGGGAAGGTGGCAGGTTGGATCCAAAATTGGTTCAGTGACAGGAAGCAAAGGGTAATGGTCGATGGATGTTTTTGCGAATGGAAAATGGTTTCCAGTGTGTTCCACAGTGCTCAGTGTTGGGGCCCTTGCTGTTTTTTGTACATATTAATGATTTAGACTTAAGTATGGGAGGCATGATTGGGAAATTTGCAGACAACAAAAATTGGCCATGTAGTTGATCGTGAAAATGATAGCTGCCGACTCCAATGGTTTGGTTGAGTGGGCGGAGAAGTAGCAAATGGAATTCAGTCCGGATAAGTGTGAGGTAATGCATTTGGGGAGGGCAAACAAAGCAAGGGCATTCTCAATAAACGGGAAGTTATTGAGAGGGGCTGTGGAAGTGAGAGGCCTTGGTGTGCATGTCCACAGGTCCTTGAAGGTGGCTGGACATGTGGACAAGGTGGTCAAGAAAGCATATGGAATGTTTTCCTTTATTGGTCGAGGTATTGAATATAAAAGCAGGGATGTAATGGTGAAACTATATAAAAAGCTGGTTAGGCCAGAGTTGGAATTTTGTGCACAGTTCTGGCCACCACATTACAGGAAGAACTTAATTGCTCTGGAGAGAGCGCAGAGGAGATTTACAAGAATGTTGCCAAGGCTTGAAAAGTGCAGCTATGAGGTGAGATTGGATAGGCTAAGGTTGTTTTCCTTAGAGCAGAGAAGGCTAAGGGGTGACCTAATTGAGGTCTACAAAACTATGAGGGGCCTAAATAGGGTAGACAGGAAAGACTTGTTTCCCCTAGCTGAGGGGTCAATTACCAGGGGGCACAGATTTAAGGTGATGAGTAGAAGGATTAGAGAGGACATGAGGAAAGCCTTTTTCACTCAGAGAGTAGTGTACATCTGGAATTCACTGCCTAAGTTGATGGCTGAGGCTAAAACACTCAACTTATTTAAAAGGTACCTGAATCTGCATCTGAAGTGCTGTAACCTGCCAAACTACGGACCAGGTGTTGGAAAGTGGGATTAAAATGAGCAGCTAGTTTTCTTTTTTTTTAGCTAGTGCAAACATTGATGGGCTGAATGGCCTCTTTCTACACAGTAACTGTTCTATGATTCTATGGTTCTATGGTTCCAAGGGCCTACATTGGGCTATAAGAGAGCCCTTCATCAGCCAGTAGACATTTTCAATATGCGAATCAGGATCCTGTGATATACCAACACCTGATTGCCAACTTTGGACAGCAGATGGTGGAGTATGTTCCACGTGCTCGTTGCACAGTTTTGGCTGGGAGTCCAGCTGAAGATCAGCAGCTAGTAATTTAAATTTATTCTTGTTTATCCAGAAGAAGGAGGAACACACCTAGAGGCCTTACAAAAAACAACATGGACCGATTGCCACATTGGGCCCTTGTTCTTTCAGAGAATGGAACCTGCCTGGACCTACCTACCTTCTGAATTGGGGCAATGGGCTGCTCCTGACCGTTCATTTTCCATTTCTAACTCACTGGCCTTACACCAACCAGGCCCAAGCCTCACATCAAGAATATTGAGTGTGCAATGGGTGCACTCTGCTTGTCGCCACCCAAACACTAACTGGGAGGTTAAATTTACCCCTACATTGACAATGGTAGAACATGGATTGATTGGTGGGCAGATCATTAAAGTAGTTATAACTATCCAAGAGTTGGTCCTGCAGGTGTTTGACCATTTGAGCAACCTTTTGTCATAACTCCAGCAAGGGTCTGGCCATAACCTCCTCTCAAACCAGGAAGCACTGGGTCCCAGTTTCTGGTATTATTGGTGCTGAATGTCCATGTTGTCTCTGCATCATCTCCTCCAATACATACTTTGTAGTAGACCGTGAACTGTAAAAACTTGTTTGGGAGGCATACTTTGGTTTAACCTGTTACGGTGGCACAATCCATCCAGTCCTTCATGATTTATTTAATCTTCCCTCTTTTCTACCTGGGCGATGCCCCATTCTCTGTGCCTTGGGCCTAAAATTCTGTCTCGTTCAATAATAATTTCATCTATGGTCTTTTAAATAGCTCTCAATTCAGATTCAGCAGAAAAATCTTTCTGGCTAAGGTACCAAAATTAAACTGTACTGGCTGGGTTGGACTGTATTTAGCTGGTTTATCTATTTAATCATAGCCAGAGAATCACCTGCAATGGCTTCGCTTACCCCTCTTGCAGAGTTACCTCTGAAGACCCCCAAGGATTGTAAATTGACCCCTCCTATTTCTCGTCTACGTGCTGTCCCTCAGGTGACATCATTTGGAAACACTTCAGTACACTGATGACGTGCAGGTCTACCTCACCACCATTTCTTTGGACACCTCACTGTCTCTAAATTGTCAGACTGATTGTCAGACATCTAGTCCTGGATGAATAGCAATTTCTTCCAACTAAATATTAGAAAGACAGAGCCAATGCTTTCAGACCCCACCACAAACTCCACACCTCAGCAATCAACTGCATCCCTCTCCTTGGCAACTGTCTGAGGCTGAACCAGATTGTTCGCAACCTTGGAGTCATCATTGACCCTGAGATGAGGTTCCAATCACATAGCCACATCATCAGTAAGACTGCCTATTTCTACCTCTATAATATTTCTCAACTCCGCCTCTGCCTCAGCTGATTTGCTGTTGAAACCCTCATTTATACCTTTGTTACCTCCAGACTTGACTAGTCTAAAGCACTCTCAGCATGCCTCCCATGTTCTACATTTTGTAAACTTAATGTCATCCAAAGTTCTGCTGCCTATGCCCTAACTTGCACTGAGTGCTGTTCATCCACCACCCCTGAGCTTGTTGACCTACATGGACTCCATTCTCAATTTTTAAAATTCTCATCCTAGTTTCCAAATCCTTCCCTGACCTATCTCTGTAATCTCCTCCAGCCCCACAACACTCCGCAATATCTGCACTCCTCTAATTCTGGCCTCTTGAGCATTCCCAATTTTAATAACTCCACCATTGTTTGTCATGCCTTCAGCTGCTTGGCCTTAAATTTTAGAATTTCATCCCTAAACCTCTCTGCCTCTCAGCCTCGCTTTCTTACTTTAAGAGGCTCCTTAAAATCTACCTCTTTGTTGAAGCCTTTGGTCATTTGCCCTAAAACCTCCTTGTATGGTCTGGTGTCATATTTTGTTTTATAATATGGCGGCATTATGAGCTAGATCACCAGTTGAGGGCATTGAGGAATCTATCACCACTCATAGCAGGGGGTTGAAGTATGTGCCAGCACTGAGGATGGTTTAGACAACTAAAGATTGGCCATGGGTTATGTTGGCATAGTGAGAATCCCAACATGTGGTTGTACAGCAGGCAGAAGTTTTGGAAAATAGGAATCTGAGATCAGTCAACATTAAGGATGGAGGAAGGCATAACGTGACACTTATGGGGTGTGGAGCTTTCAGTCTGTAAAACTTTGTCAGCAGGCTCCTGGTGATATAGCAATACTGCAGTCTACAAGCACTAAGGAGATATATTGAGATCTGTCAATACGGCATTCAGAACCTCCTATGGTATGCCAACCCTGGGAGCGATGAATCTACACCAGTTGTAAATCATGAAACACATTGAATTATCTCAATATATTTCCCTATTTCTAGTTCACTTATCACTGTTTGGAATGTTTATATTTTAATCAGTAAAACATAGAAAATGATCATCATAATCTTATAACAAAAACAAAAACAGAATTACCTGGAAAAACTCAGCAGGTCTGGCAGCATCGGCGGAGAAGAAAAGAGTTGACGTTTCGAGTCCTCATGACCCTTCGACAGAACTTGAGTTCGAGTCCAAGAAAGAGTTGAAATATAAGCTGGTTTAAGGTGTGTGTGTGGGGGGCGGAGAGAGAGAGAGAGGTGGAGTGGGGGTGTGGTTGTAGGGACAAACAAGCAGTGATAGAAGCAGATCATCAAAAGATGTCAACAACAATAGTACAAAAGAACACATAGGTGTTAAAGTTAAAGTTGGTGATATTATCTAAACGAATGTGCTAATTAAGAATGGATGGTAGGGCACTCAAGGTGTAGCTCTAGTGGGGGTGGGGAGAGCATAAAAGATGTAAAAAAATGTAAAAAAAAAAAAATTTTTTTTTTTTATAATGGAAATAGGTGGGAAAAGGAAAATCTATATAATTTATTGGAAAAAAAAGAAAAGGAAGGGGGAAACAGAAAGGGGGTGGGGATGGGGGAGGGAGCTCACGACCTAAAGTTGTTGAATTCAATATTCAGTCCGGATGGCTGTAAAGTGTCTAGTCGGAAGATGAGGTGTTGTTCCTCCAGTTTGCGTTGGGCTTCACTGGAACAATGCAGCAAGCCAAGGACAGACATGTGGGCAAGAGAGCAGGGTGGAGTGTTAAAATGGCAAGCGACGGGGAGGTTTGGGTCATTCTTGCAGACAGACCGCAGGTGTTCTGCAAAGCGGTCGCCCAGTTTACGTTTGGTCTCTCCAGTGTAGAGGAGACCGCATTGGGAGCAATGAATGCAGTAGACTAAGTTGGGGGAAATGC
Organism: Carcharodon carcharias; assembly: GCF_017639515.1. Taxonomy (NCBI): domain Eukaryota; kingdom Metazoa; phylum Chordata; class Chondrichthyes; order Lamniformes; family Lamnidae; genus Carcharodon; species Carcharodon carcharias. The sequence goes on from NC_054475.1 coordinate 89,212,920, forward strand.
AAGTGAAATGCTGCTTCACTTGAAAGGAGTGTTTGGGTCCTTGGACAGTGAGGAGAGAGGAAGTGAAGGGGCAGGTGTTGCATCTTTTGCGTGGGCATGGGGTGGTGCCATAGGAGGGGGTTGAGGAGTAGGGGGTGATGGAGGAGTGGACCAGGGTGTCCCGGAGGGAGCGATCCCTACGGAATGCCGATAGTGGGGGTGAAGGGAAGATGTGTTTGGTGGTGGCATCATGCTGGAGTTGGCGGAAATGGCGGAGGATGATCCTTTGAATGCGGAGGCTGGTGGGGTGATAAGTGAGGACAAGGGGGACCCTATCATGTTTCTGGGAGGGAGGAGAAGGCGTGAGGGCGGATGCCTCATCTTCCGACTAGGCACTTTACAGCCATCCGGACTGAATATTGAATTCAACAACTTTAGGTCGTGAGCTCCCTCCCCCATCCCCACCCCCTTTCTGTTTCCCCCTTCCTTTTCTTTTTTTTCCAATAAATGATATAGATTTTCCTTTTCCCACCTATTTCCATTATAAAAAAAAAATTTTTATTTTTTACATTTTTTTTTTTACATTTTTTTACATCTTTTATGCTCTCCCCACCCCCACTAGAGCTATACCTTGAGTGCCCTACCATCCATTCTTAATTAGCACATTCGTTTAGATAATATCACCAACTTTAACTTTAACACCTATGTGTTCTTTTGTACTATTGTTGTTGACATCTTTTGATATCTGCTTCTATCACTGCTTGTTTGTCCCTACAACCACACCCCCACTCCACCTCTCTCTCTCTCTCCGCCCCCCACACCTTAAACCAGCTTATATTTCAACTCTTTCTTGGACTCGAACTCAAGTTCTGTCGAAAGGGTCATGAGGACTCAAAACGTCAACACTTTTCTTCTCCGCTGATGCTGCCAGACCTGCTGAGTTTTTCCAGGTAATTCTGTTTTTGTTTTTGTTTTGGATTTCCAGCATCCGCAGTTTTTTGTTTTTATCATAATCTTATAAGCTGTTTTCTGAAGACACATTGATGTTACAGGGCTTAATGGCAGCGAGGCCTCCCCAGGACTGCCTCTCCCTGAACCACCCCAGGCTCAGTCTACCAGACAAATTAGTGTGAAAGTTGACATGAGGCTTGGGCCTGGTTGAAGTAGGGCCAGTGGACTGCAAATGGAAAATGACCCAACTATCGGGTGATAGCAGGGCTTCTGTTTGTTGCCCATAGCTCACCTGTGGCATTTAATTGAAGCCTGAATCCAAATAGATGGGGCCAGAGGGCTGGAAATTGAAAATCTTTTTGGGTATGCAGCCCAGCTGCCCTGCCAAGCTCAAAGTTTGAACAAAAGTCAAATTCCAGCACTGCCCCCATTCTCCCCCCATGCCCCCCAATTCACCCAGGGTGTTTATAATTTGTGATTGGTAGAAGGATTAGAGGAGAGATGAGAAAAAAAATTCACCCAGGGGGTGGTAGGGGTCTGGAACTCATTCCCTGAAAGGGTAGTAGAGGCAGAAATCCTTAGCTCATTTAAAAGGTGCCTGGATATACACCTAAAGTCCCATAACCTCCAGGGCTACAGAGCAAATGCTGGAAAATGGGATTAGGCTGGGTGGCTCGTTTTTTTGGCCAGCACAGAATGATGGACAGAGTGGCCTCCTCCTGTGCCATAAATTTTTCTACATTTTCTAAATATCTGAAAAGGAGGAATGTGCAGGAATGTGGGGAGAGGGTGGGGGAGTGGCAGTACGTGAATTGTAGCCAGCGTGCACACAATAGGTCGAATGGCTTTCTTCTGAGCTGTAACAATCCTATAACTCTATGATAAAGACCTCAGCTAAGTTCTAGGATGTGAGGAACATGATTGGGAATGGTGTGAGAGGCAATTTTGGGCCGGAACCAGCGACTGGGAGTAGGGCAGAGATGAAGTCAAGGTAATATTTACCTCATCAATGTCTTATGCCTTTAGCACCAGGTTTGGAAAACTCTTTGTTTTCAAATTGCAACTCCTGGCCTACAGCTACATAACATTGGCTCCTAAGTAGACAGTATGTGTAGAGCTTACAAATGTGGTGCTCATGTACTGTAGCAATTTGCCTTCCTTTCACATCTGTGTTGACCTTGAACTTAATTTAAAATCTATTCATTTCCTTTCCCATGATTCCATTATTTTGCTTTCCTTTCATTTTGTCTATCTCACACTCTATCTCTTTCGATTCATCTCCCTCTCTGCCTGCCTGTCTCTCTCTCTCTCTCTCTTTGTCTCAGTCTGTCTCTCCATTTATGTCTTTAGCTCTCTGTCTGTATGTCCTTTTCATTGACTGTTTAATTCTCTGGTTATCTATTTCTGACTGTCTTTTGGCTGCCTCAGTCATTCATTGTCTCTTTCCCTTGTTCTTTGTGTCTCCATTTGTCTCTCCAGATTTCTATCCATTCCTGTTACTGCCTGATTGTCTCTCTTTCTAGAAATTTGTTCTTGCACATTGGCCATTTTTTAGGTGTAAAACAGATGCCTAATACTGGTGTCAGGTGTTGTGATAGTGTATTTGTTAGTATGTTAAATATAATAATTTAAATACAGGAAGTTATGCAATATTACGTGATTCAGTTCTCTTGCACAGTAGGTTAGCACATGTAAGTTGAAGCAATAACAAGTCTCCATTAAAGCTGTGTTCAACCTCTATGCCTCCCCTTCAGCTTTGTTTGCATAAATCTAGAAGGAGATAATGCAACATCAGGCACTGCCTGATAAGGATTATCCATATTGGATAAGGTTCTTCTATAGACATCCAGGGTTATGCCTAAGACAGAATACTCTTTATAACTGTTCTTTGCCTGTTATAAGCCCTTTTGTGAAATTGGTCAGTGCCAGTGTCTGATTCACCACCCAGTAAGTTCACTCAGTAAATCAAGGTGCTAACAGGCAGAAAGGACCCTGCAGCAGTGCTATTTAAAGGGCTCATCTACCCCATACAGATCAGTTGCTGGTTTATCGTTTATGGCTGCAGGTTAATTTCTGGCTGCTTGTTTTGCCTTTTTTCCTGAATTCCTCAGCTGAACTGTACCTTGAAAACAGTTTCATTTCAGTCATAGGTGGTCAGGTAGGTGGTCAAGTGGCCTTTTTGATTGGAGGATGAGAAGGGGCAGTGAAGACAGAAGACAGCAGGCGTATCTGAGAGAAGAGGGGGGAAGAGGCCACTGCGCAGGTGGCCATAGCCCCAGAGGGCCTTTAGAGGTACCTCCTCACCACGTCTTGTCTGAGGCGCAAAGCAGGGCAAGGTGCTATGGATACTGGAAATCTGAAATTGAAACAGAAAATGATAGAAAGAAGTCAGCAACTCTGGCAATACGTGGAGAGAAAAACAGAATTAATGGCCCAAATTTTCACGGAATCGTGGAGATTCCACAGTCTTTCCAAAATAGTGGGCAAGACCCAGGTTTGGATGTCCCGCTCTCATTTCCAACAGATTCTATTTTCACTGGTAGGGGAAAGGGGGAGTGTTGGGAATCACATGAGGGAAAGCCAAACTCAGCAGGGCCATTTGAACATAGTGCTGAGTTCAAACAGACCCCATTTTTGCTGTGCCTAGGGCCGCAGTGTGAGAGTTACGAATTTTTAAAGAGCTTTTGAAGGGCAGATAGAACTGTCAAGCTGTGAAGTTATTTAAATGGCCAGCCTTGTTAAAATAAAAATAGGTCCCACAACCTATCATTATCTCAAAAGAGAGTCTTATGTTCAATGTTTGATTGACAGCTCAACAAGTTATTAAAGGATTAGTGCCTGTGCCAATGAGAGGTAAAAAGATCTGTTCTAGCAGTTGCGTTAACTGTTTGTTGACATTACCCCAAGGAATATTATTATGTCATTATTAATGCATGGCTATGTTCTACAACCTATCATTATCTCGATAGAGAGTCTTAGGTTCAGAGTTTGATTGACAGCTCAAAGAGGTTATTAAAGGATTAGCTGCCTTTGATCTGGGATAATGAATACAAGTCTGTTTGTTTTTAAAAGGGATTAAATGTTTTGAATGGGCATTCATGAATGTGAGGTTTTTTTATATATAGTTAAGGCTGAGGCCTGCCTATGGTAGATACTAGGTGAGTTGGCATGAAGGGTGTAAGGGAAAAGGATGCTGGGTGAGTTGGACTGAGCTAGCATTAAGTTGGTATAGAAGGTATGGAGGACATTGGGGTGTGGGCATGGATTGGCATGAGTTGTCATGGATGGAGCATGGGGAGTGAATAGGGGTGAAGGGGTGTGAGGGGTTAAGGCTAGAGGGCCAAATATTAAACAACACCCCTGGGCCTTATAAACAGTCCATCTTGACACTTGGCAGCCCCTGTGGCCACCTTCAATCTGTGTCCAGGGCCCGACCCCACCTTGCACCTACCTCCTCCAGAATGAAGATCCTGCAATTCAGGCAAGTTTCCCCCGAAGTGAGTGCACCAAGCCAGGAGATTTCACAACTCCCACTACCCAGCTTAGGAGCAAAAATATGGACCCATGTTTCAAGTCGATAACCCTTTGTCAGAATATATCAGGTACCTTTGTTTCACTCAGGGATTATACTACCAAACGAAATCAGTTGCTGCAGCTACAACTGGAGCCTTAATCCAGGGCTTGCACACTATTTCCTAAAGCTGTTGAGATCGCATGGCCTTAATGTTTTTTTTTTCAATTATTTGTTCATGGGATGTGGGTGTCATTGGCTAGGCCAGCATTTATTCAACAACTCTTCCAGTTGACTGAGGTCACATCAGCGAAATCTGCTTGGCACTTCTGCAACAGCGACATCATAAAGGAGGATCAGCAACATCAGTTTTCCAATGGACAGAGTGAGGCAGGATGGGAGAGCGGTAGGCTACTCCCACATAGCACACTCTCCCAGGGTCCCCATGTGGCCTTGCATGCTCCTTATTATCATCCTGCCATCTTTCTCAAAAGAAAGGAATTCCAGTCCCTCAATATCCAGCTGGTTTTTGCCCAAAGACAAAGGAATTTCCTGGTAGCAGTCATGACTCAGTCTTCCTGTGCCAGTCCTCTATGCCATTCGGTCACAGGTTGGCTCGTGGGTGACAAGAGCTATCCCCTTCATTCATGGCTCATGACTTCTGTCAGGGGTCCCAGAACTGCTGCAGAGCTGACCTACAATGAGAGCCATGCTGCCACCAGAAAAGTCATCACACAGACTATTGTCACACTCAAGCAATGCATCTGCTACTTGAACCAATTGGGCAAAGTTTGTAGTTCAGTCCTTGTCTGGTTTTCAGATTTGTTGTTGTTTGCTGTCTTGAGTGAGGGGCTAGCCCTTCTGGTTAGTTGGTGGGTGTAGTGTGGGGGTTCAGGTCTTGGGGAAGATGGGGGGTTGGGCCTCACAGGAGGCATCGAGCCTCGGGAGGGGTTGTTGGGGATGGTGTCGGGGGGTCGGGATGTTTGGACTTCGGGAATGGGATGGGGTCGGTCCTTGGTGCGGGTGTTATGGGTGGGTCAGGCCATGGGGGCGGTGGTCGGGTTGAGCCCCGGTGGGATGGGGTTGGTGAGAGTTGCCCTGGCAGGGGAAGGGGAGGGGATGAGAGTGGGGCCTGGCAGTGGGGAGGACCTGAGTCGTGCTTGGTGGGGAGGGAGGAGATGAGAGTCGGGCCAAGCAGGGGGTGGGGAAGGGGAGGGGATGAAATTTGGGCCTGACCGGGGGGTGGGGGAATTCCGTGGGTTGGCGAGTCCCTGTCGGGGAGGGTGTAGTCCCTTGGGGGGTGGGAGGAGTCCCATGGGGGGTTGTAGTTGGTGGGGGGAAGTGGAGGGAGATCCCTGGGGGGGTCAAAGGCTGTGGGGGAGCCCCATGGCAGGGGCTGGGGGAGTCCCTTGGGGGGTGGGGGGGAGGGGGGGGTCAATGTAGGTCTGTGCAATAGTTACCCAGAAGTTAGAAGAGGTTTTAATTCTTCTAAAATTTTTTGGGTAACTATTGGCATAACCCAGTCGAAACCATCCAAAGTTTATGATTTAAAATAAATTTTCAATTGGTTCCCAGTGCAGGGCAATTGCCCAGGGGAAGTTTGCACTTCTGGGCAATTGCCACGCGAACCTATGAATATTATAAGGGGTTTCCCCAGCGAATCTTTGGGGTCCCCCCATTACGATTCCCTGGAGATCGGAAGTTACAGCCTAATAGCGCTAAAATCAAATCCTGAAAAAAAAACTCATCTGTGTGTAATATTGAGCAGGAATAATTAAGAACCCCCTTAGTTACCTGTCTCTGTCCTCATTGACGTATCCTAGTGCTGTTATGAAATGTATTCCCAGTGGCTACAGTTTGACAGGTGTAAAGCTGCTAAGCTTCCATTGATAACACTTCAGATGGCCTTTGTGGGTGACCTCGAGCAGCCAGACGGTCAAGCTGCAAACTGCTGCATATCAGCATGGCCAAAGACAGGATGGTCTAGCTGGCTGTGTGATACTAACAAAGGCATTGGCAGAGTGGGTGGTAGGGAAGCAGGCATGCTGTCATTCTGAGAGAGGAGAGGAGAGTAGATATCCCTCCTATGGCACCGAGGCCACTCTCCTGAAACTGTACCTCAGCACTCCTGTGACCCTCTGCAGAGTGCTGGAATGATCTGATGCTCTGGAAGCACCTGTCTTGACTCCAGAACCAAGATGATCATTGTCTACTCCTCCAGCAGTAGTGTAAGTTGCCATGGAAGTTATTAGAGTTGTGAGCAGAGTGACCATTGTGGTGGGCGACGCTGTCATGTTCATGGAGTTGACCACTTGCTCAATGATAGACAGGAAGCCTCCATGCTGTATGTGGACATCTGATAAATGTTGGAGCTAGACCGTTCCATGCTTTCAGCCATTGTGTGCAGGCCACTGAGTGCACCTAGCACTTCCTGTATTCTATCCATCAGCCTTTCTCAGTGGAATGGGTCCTCAAAATCATTTTCTGAATCCTCAACAGCAAAACCCCACCGCTTGTAGTGTGCATGTTCTTGGGAATGTGATTTGTCTGCTATCCAGAGCAACTGGTATAATTCCTGTAGAAAGTTTATTTTCTCTGTCTTTCCCTATAACAAATTGTCCACAGCTACCCACTTTCCAGCCTTTTCAATGGGACTGGATCAGATGGCAGTGTCAAGTTTCTTGCATCTGTGACTGTGACCAGGGTGCGTCTGGATAAAAAAAATTGTGAAAATGTCAATTTTGTAAACAGAGCAAATGCTATAATACAGGTAGACTGTCTCAAAACTAGGAACCTCGGGACCAAGTACATGCCAGATTTTGGGTCTTGCAGGTTTACAGAAAAAGAACCAGAACCTTAATTCAATGAATAGGGGACACATGAAATCAAAGGAAGAAGTTCCTTTAAAATATATATTTAAATGTTTTCTATGCATTTGAGTTTCTAGCCTTTCTAGAACACCTCCTGCTAAGGAGTTTTACATATCTTTTGTGTTGATGCTAACAAAGCTGCATCTGACAAACTGGTTTTAATTTTCAGGTAGATTTTTCTTACATTTAGTGCAGACTGATGAATTATCATTCTTCTACTTGGTTTTTACTTCTCTAGTCTTTCTTCAACAGCACTGGTGCCTTTACCCTAACTGAAAATATGGTCCAAAGTAGAATACATAGCTAAATATTCTATCTCATTGGGTTCTGCAAGAGTGTTTTGTTTTTCCTGGGTGAGTTCAACTCTGTGTGCCACATCTGCACTGACTTCATTCAAATCTACAGTCTCAGCTATCTCTGGGAAAATTTCAGCCATCTTCACTGGTATGGTAAGGTAAGGTAAGTAAGGCTGACTCACAGGCTGTGATGGATTTAAAGTAGAGTTATGTTAGTGAAGCTGCCAGACATAAGCTAAGATAAGCTAAGCCACTCAAAGATCTGTATGCTACTGCGTCAATGCAGCAACTTCCAGAACAAGCCACCAGAGTGCTTTCTTTGGCAGCAGTAGAGAGCTTCAGTTGGAGATTGGTGACAGGAAGTTTGGTGAGAAGGGAGGAGATGCTCCTTTCCTTTTTTATCTTTCCTCAGAAAGAAGAGCAAGGTAGCCTTGGTAGGTAGGAACTGGTGAGTAAAATAAAAAGATGTAATATTTTTAAAGTTCCTATACTTGGAATTTAACTGTGAAGCATCAGGAATAAGGGAAATCTAGGGCCAATACAATAAAGTAATATAAATAATCCAAAGTAGATTAAAGTTAACATAAGGGAAGTAGAGTTAAGACATGGCAGAACAAAAACAAAAACAGAATTACCTGGAAAAACTCAGCAGGTCTGGCAGCATCGGCGGAGAAGAAAAGAGTTGACGTTTCGAGTCCTCATGACCCTTCGACAGAACTTGAGTTCGAGTCCAAGAGAGAGTTGAAATATAAGCTGGTTTAAGGTGTGTGTGTGGGGGGCGGAGAGAGAGAGAGGTGGAGTGGGGGTGTGGTTGTAGGGACAAACAAGCAGTGATAGAAGCAGATCATCAAAAGATGTCAACAACCATAGTACAAAAGAACACATAGGTGTTAAATTAAAGTTGGTGATATTATCTAAACGAATGTGCTAATTAAGAATGGATGGTAGGGCACTCAAGGTATAGCTCTAGTGGGGGTGGGATTTTTTTTTATATATATAATGGAAATAGGTGGGAAAAGGAAAATCTATATAATTTATTGGAAAAAAAAGAAAAGGAACTCGAACTCAAGTTCTGTCGAAGGGTCATGAGGACTCGAAACGTCAACTCTTTTCTTCTCCGCCGATGCTGCCAGACCTGCTGAGTTTTTCCAGGTAATTCTGTTTTTGTTTTTGTTTTGGATTTCCAGCATCCCCAGTTTTTTTGTTTTTAAGACATGGCAGAGTAGCTCAGACAAGTGGAATGCGTGTCCTGTAATATGTGCGAAGTCATGGACACTACCGGTGTCCTAGACGACCACATGTGCAGAAAGTGCTGTCAGCTGCAGAAACTTGAGGAGAATATGGCAGATGAATGCGTGGCTGGAAAGATGGTGCAGGAGCGAGGGCTTTAGATTCCCGGGACACTGGGACTGGCTCTGGGAGAGATGGCATCTGTACAAGCCTGACGGGTTGCACCTGAACAGAGCTGGGACTGAGTTCCTTGCGGGGCGTTTTGCTAGTTCTGTTGGAAAGGCTTTAAACTAATTCAGCAGGAGTGTGGGAACCAAGAGAAAATATTAGAAGGGAATACTAGGGTGCACAAAATACTGAGAGGGACAGATAGCATTAGTATAGAGAATAGTAAGTTAATTAAGTAAAGTCGGGGAAAGGGAGAAAGTAACAAAATCTAAATTAGGGTTACTATGCATGTATGTGAATGCACGGAGTATTGTAAATAAGATTGGGGAGTTACAGGCACAGATTGCCATGTGGAAATATGATGTTGTGGCGATACCATAGACCTGGCTCAAGGAAGGGCAGAACTGGGTGTTAGATGTTCCCGGGTATAAGGTGTTCAGATGAGATGGGAAAGGAAGGAAAGGAGAATGGGTGGCAGTATTGGCTAAGGAGAGCATTGCAGTGCTGCAGAAAGAGGATGTCCCAGAGGGTTCAAAAACAGAATCAATTTGGCTAGAGCTAAGGAACAAAAAGGGTATAATTACATTGCTCGGTGTAGCCTATATACAACCAAATAGTGAGAAGGACGTGGAAGAACAAATTTTCAGGGAAATTACAGAGAGATGCAAGCATTTTAGAATAGTTTTAATGGGTGACTTTAATTACCCAAATGTAGACTGGTACAGTGGTAGCATAAAGGGAGGAGATGGGCAAAAGTTCCTAGAACATGTTCAGGAGAATTTTCTACAGCAGTATATGCCCAATCCAACAAGAAAATACTTGTGTTGGACCTGGTTCTTGGAAATGAGGTGGCCAAGTAGTTCAAGTGTCAGCAGGGGAACATTTAGGAAACAGTGATCATTGTATTGTATGTTTTAGGATGATGATAGAAAAGGATGATAAACAATCTGGAGTAAAAATAATTAACTGGTCAAGAGCTGCCTTCGATGGGGCAAGAATGGAGCTGGGCCAGATAGACTGGAAAGAAAGATTGGCAGGAAAAACTGTCGCTGAACAATGGGCCACCTTCAGAAAAGAATTGGTTCGGGCACAGTCAAGGTATATTCCATCGAAAGGGAAAGGTAGGGCAAACAAGTCCAAAGCTCCCTGGATGAAAAGGGAGATTGAAGTTAAGATAAAGAAGGAAAAGAGTACTTAGGATAAGTGTCAGTCAGAAAATACAATTGAGAACCAAGAGGAATACAGAAGGTACAGAGGGGAGGTGAAAAAGCATATTAAAGAAGCAAAGAGGGATTATGAGAAAAGACTGGCAGCCAACATAAAGGGGAATCCCAAAGTCTTCTATAGGCATATAAATAGTAAGAGTGATAAAAGAAGGAGTAGGGCTGATTAGGGACCTAAAAGTGAATTTACACATGGACAAAGGGGCCATGGCTGGGGTATTAAATGAATACTTTGCATCCGTCTTTACCAAGGAAGTAGATGCTACCCAGGCCATGGTGACAGATGAGGGAACTCTGTCACTAGAACAGTTCAAAATTAATAAGGAGGAAGTGTTGAATAGACTGTTGGTATTTAAAGTTGACAATGCATCGGGACCGGATGAGGTGCACACAAGGATATTGAAGGAAGCGAGAATAGAAATTGCAGGGGCACTGACCATAATTTTTCAGTCTTCCCTAGACTCAGGGATGGTGCCAAAGGACTGGAAAATTGCAAACATTATGTCCTTGACAAAAAATGTTGTAAGGATAAGTTCAGCAATTACAGACCAGCCAGTTTAAATTCAGTGTTGGGCAAGATTCTAGAAACAATTATTCAGGATAGAATTAGTAGTCACATGGAAAAATATGGTTTGATAAGGAAGAGCCAGCGTGGATTTCTAAAGGTGAAACCATGTTTAACTAACTTGCTGAAGTTATTTGAAGAGGTAAGAGAAAAGGCCGATGAAGGTAATGCTGTTGATGTGATGTACGTGGACTTTGAAAAGACATTTGACACAGTGCCACACAACTGGCTTGTGAGAAAAGTTATTTTTGAATAAAAGGGGCAGTAGCAATGCGGATACAAAATTGGCTGAAAAATAGGAAGCAGAGAGTAATGGTCAATGGATGTTTTTCAGGCTGGGGGAAGGTTTGTAGTGAAGTTACCCCGGGGTCGGTATTGGGACCCGTGCTTTTCCTGATATATATTAATGATCTAGACCTTCATGTGCAGGGGACAATTTCAAAGTTTGTGGATGATACGAAGCTTGGGAGTGATGTGAACTGCAAGGAGGACTGTGTGGAACTTCAGGAGGACATGAACTAGTTGGTGGAGTGGGCAGATAGGTGGCAGATGAAGTTCAATGTGGAGAAGTGTGAGGTGATGCATTTTGGTAGGAAGAACCTGGATAGACAATATAAAATAAGGGGTGGAATTTTGAAGGGGTGCAGGAGCAGAAAGACTTGGGTGTATATGTGCATAGATCATTGAAGGTGGCAGGACAGGTGGAGAGAGCAGTTAATAATGCATATAGCATTTATTAATAGAGGCGTAGAGTGCAAGAGCAGGGAGGTTATGCTGAATTTATATAAAACCCTCGTTAGACCTCAGCTGGTATATTGTGTACAGTTCTGGGCACCATATTATAGGAAGGATGTGAACACATTGGAGAGAGTGCAGAAGAGGTTTACAAGAATGGTTCCAGGGATGAGAAACTTCAGCTGTAAGGATAGATTGGAGAAGCGGTGACTGTTTTCCTTAGAGAGGAGAAGGCTGAGAGGAGACTTGATAGAAGTTTTCAAAATCACAAGGGGGCTAGACAGATAGGCAGAAGGCAAAGGATCAAGAACGAAAGGGCATAGATTTAAAGTGATTTGCTAAAGAAGCAAGTGTGATGTGAGAAAAAACTTTTTCACACAATGAGTGATTCGGGTCTGGAATGCACTGCCTGGAGGTGTGGTGGAGGCCAGTTCAGTCAAGGCATTGAAGAGGACGTTAGATGATTATTTGAATAGAAAAGAGGTGCAGAGATATGGGGAAAAGGCAGGGCAATGGCACTAGGTTGTAATGCTCATTTGGAGAGCCGGTGCAGACATGATGGGCCGAATGGCCTCCTTCTGTGCCGTTAAAATTCTGTGATTCTGTGATAAGTTTTTCACTCATTTAATAGGACATAAAATTGTTGAATGGCCCCCTTAAAAAAATGTCCAGTTTTTGAACACCACTGATTTTAGCTGATTTGAGATACTGTACTGTTATTATTAGGTGTTTCCACTTTTACAATATAATGCAGCAAAGCTAATGAAGGCTGAAGGAACAGAAATGGGAGGCATACCTTCAGAAAAAAGTCATGACCTTTTCAATGGCAATGACTGGCAGAATAAATAATAAAAAAAAGGTGGTAAGAGGAGGAGTGGGCCATTTAAGGACCAATAAGAAGAATTACACACAAAGACGGGGGTATTAAATGAATACTTTGCATCTGCCTTTACCAAGGAAGAAGATGCTGTCCAGGTCATGGTGAAAGAGGAGGTAGTTCAGACACTTAATTGGTTTAAAATAAATAATGAACAAGTATTGGATATGCTGTCAGTACTTAAGGTTGATAAGATACCAGGATTTGGTGTGATGCTTCCAAGGATACTGAGGGAAGTGAGAGTAGAAATTGTGGAGGCACTGGCCATAATTTTCTAACCTTCTTTAGACTCAGAGGTGGTGCCAGGGGACTGGAGAATTGCAAATGTTGCACCCTTATTCAAAAATGGTGTAAACATAAGCCCAACGACTATAGGTCAATCAACGTAACCTTGATCGTGGGGAAGCTTTTAGAAATTATAATTCAGAAAATAATTAATAATCATTTGGGCAACTGCAGGCTGATTAAGGAAAAACAACATGGACTTGTTCAGGGCAAATCTTATTTAACTAACTTGCTTGAGTTTTTTGATGAAGTAATAGAGAGGAATGATGAGGGTGGTGCTGCTCATTTGGTGTATACGGATTTGTGAGCAAAGTTAGAGTTCATGAAATAAAAGGGACAGTAGTAACATGGATATGCTGTTGTTCAATGACAGGTAACAAAGAATAGTGGTGAATGGTTGTTTTTCAGACATGGGGAACGTTTATTGTGGAGTCCCCTAGGGATTGGTATAGGGACCCCTCCTCCTGATTTATATTAATGACCTAGATTTTGATATATTGGGCACAATTTCAAAACTTGCGGATGAAACAAAAATTTGAAGTACTGTGAACCATGTGGAGGATAGTGTAGAGCTTCAAAAGAACATAGGTTGGTGGAATGAGTGAATAAGTGGCTGATAAAATTTAATGCGGAGAAGTGTGAAGCAATTTGTTTTGGCAGGAAGAACCAAAAATACAAAATATGGGTTACAATATATAAAATAAAGGGTATAATTTTAAATGTAGTGCAGGAACAGCGGAACCTGGGTGTACATGTGCATAAATCATTGAAGGTGACAGGACAGGTTGGGAGAGTGGTAAATAAAGCATACAGCATCCTGGACTTTATCAATAGAGATATAGAGAATAAAAGCAAGAAAGTTATGTTTAACTTGTATAGAACACTGGTTTGGCCTCAATTGGCATATTGCATCCAGTTTTAGGCACCACACTTTAGAAAGGGTGTGAATACATTAGGGACAGTGCAGAAAGGTTTCACAAGAATGATCCCAGGGATGAGTAGTTTCAGGTACATAGAAAGATTGGAGAAGAAAAGGTTCAGAGGAGATTTGATAGAAGTATTCAAAATCATGAGGGGTCTGGACAGAGTATATTGGGAGAAACTGTTCCCATTGATGGAAGGATTGAGAACCTGAGGGCACAGATTTAAGCTAATTGGCAAAAGAAGCAATGGTGACATGAGGATTTTTTTTTCATGCAGTGAGTGGTTCGGATCTGGAATGCACTGCTTGAGATTGTGGTAAAGGCAGGTTCAACTGAGACTTTAAAAAGGGAATTGGATAATTACCTGAATAGGTATTATTAGCAGACCTACAGGGAAAAGGACAGGGGAGTGGCATTAGGTGAATTTCTCCTTCAGAGGGCCAGCACGATGAGCTGAATAGTCCCCTTCTGTGCCGCATCCATTCTATGATCTATAGACCAAGGTCAAATGCACAAAAGCCCCCACACTCAAGTGCTGGTGTTTCTCTTCTTGACCATGACAATGCCATCTGTCAACATTGGAAAGAACACTTTGAACAACTGCTCAACCATGAATCCACAGTTGCAGCTGATACTCTCCAGGCTATCCCCCATACCCTGTGTAGAATCCATGGGTGACACAGCATTGATGGGAAAGCTGCAACAAGCGATCAAAAGGATTAAAAACACAAAGCCTGTAGCTCCAATTGTACTCCAGCTGAAACCTTCAAAGCTGGTGGACTTTGGCTCACATCAAGACTTCATGCACTCACCCTACAGATTTGGGAAGAAAGAGAACTCCCCAATTTCAGGAATATGATAATTGTAACTATCTTCAAGAAAGGAAATAAATTAGGCTGTGGAAACTATAAGGTATTTCCCTCCTGTCCATGGGAGGGCAAATTCTGACATGCATTCTCCTGAATCGCCTACTTCCTGTAGGTGAGGAGATCCTCCCAGCGACACAGCACAGCTTTAGGCCTTCCAGAGGAAAACCCAGTGTAGTCTTTGTTGCCGTACAAAGTCAAGAAAAATATCAAGAACAACAACAGGAAGTCTTCATTACATTCATCGACCTGACCAAAGCATTTGACTCAGTAAACGATGAGGTTCTGTGGATTCTGCTCCTAAGGTTTGCATGTCAAAGAAATTTCATTACAATCTTGCAATTGCTTCATGATGATATGACTTTAACTGTCTTGAGGGATGATCTGAAAGAGACGCTATCAAAATTTGAAATGGAGACAAGCAAGTCTGTTTGATAGCCCCTATACTATTTCTAATCTACCTCACAGTGGCTATTCAGCTCATCAAAGATCAATTTGCCCTCTGATGTTAGCATTAAATACTATATAAATGGAAAACTCTTTCATCTCAGTTGTCTCTGTGCCAAAACTAAACTGACTACCATGGATATACATGATCTATAGTTTGTGGATGACTGCAGTTTACTTGCCCACTCTGCATTGGATTTCTTCTGCTTACAAGAAACTTGGCCTGTCCTTGAATGTTGCCAAACAAAACTTGTGCATCAACCCACATCTTGTCAGCCAAATATTTCACCTCCTAAATACGTTGAAAGAGGGACTCTGGAATATGTTGAACACTTCCCATATCTTAGCAGCCATCTCTCCCAAAAGGCCATTAACAATGAGATCTAACACCGGATTAGTTGTACTAGTTCAGCCATCTACAAGTGACAGCAGTATTTTGATAACAAAGACATCCACAAGTCAAAAAAAGCCCTAGTTTACAGAGCAGTTATCGTCACCATGCTCCTCTACTGGAGTGGACCTGGTTGTATTAATGACACATAAGAGAGCTAGAGAAATTCCATCCACAATGCCTCCACTATCTCCTCCAGATTGAATGGAGGACTGTTGAACAAACCCCAGTGTCCTTAATGAAGCCAAGTCCACAAGCATCCAGGCAAGACTCCTGCAAAATCAACATCGCTGGATGGCCACCATGTCCACATAATTGAAGACTGTCTTCCTCACCAGGCCCTGTTCTGTCAGCTCCCAAATGGCAAATATTCCAGGGCAGGAAAAAGAAAATGCTTCCAAGATATTCTGAAGCTCTCCTTGAAGCATGGCAGCATTGACATTAACTTAGAGGAGTTCGATACCAATCATTCAAAATGGCAGCAACTTGTCCATAAAGCTGCATCATGCTTTGAATCCAAATACCTTAATGATGAGGCAGTACAGCAGTAGAGAATGAAAGAAATGGAAGCAAATCCAACACTTCGGATCCCACTACCTCATGTCCTGCAGCGTGTGCCCAAAGATCTGCAGGTCAAGAATCAGCCTACGCAGCCATGTGAAGACCCAAGGCAGAAACTTGTGACCCTGAGTAACCACCATCGTCAAATCAAGTGATAGCCTCCAAAAATGATGGAAGGGAAAGACAACTGGGTGTAAATGCTGCTGCAGTTTATCTTGCAGAATGTATAAGGTGAGAAAGAGGTAAGAAAGGAAAAGGGAATAAGGTGTGAAAAAATCCTACACAACATCTCTTCCAGCATTGCCACTTGCAGCAACCAAGTCTCTCACCTGCTTGTGATAGCCAGCAGATTTTTTCCACATGGGACAGGGTTTGTAGGTGGGCTTGGACTCTGGTTGCCAGTTCCTGCTACAGATTGTGCATGACCATCTACAACAAAAATGGGAGTGGTTAGTGACCTTGTGAAATATTTTGGCAATGTGTCTGCCATGATTGAGTGATTTGTGTGTTGTGTGGAACATATGATATGTGGCAAAGTGAAGATTCCAAGACTAAAAAGAGCAGGTGGTATAGTGTGAGTAAGACAAATCCAATCCGTCCAATTACCACTCCATCAGTCTATTCTCAATCATCGGCAAAGTGATGAAAGGTTTTATCGACAGGGTTATCAGGTGGTACTTACTCAGTAATAACCTGCTCACTGATGCTCAGTTTGAGTTTTACCAGGGTCACTCAGCTCCTGACCTTATTACAGTCTTGGTCCAAATATGGATAAAAGAGCCGCATTCTATGCATGAGATGAGAGTGACTGCCCTTGGCACCAAGTAAACATTTGACCGAGTTTGGCATCAAGAGCCTTAGTGAAATCTTTTCAGTGGCTGCAGGTTTGAACACCATGAGAGAGTGCGAGAGAAACAGCAGGGCCATTTACAGTGAGAGAATGAGAGAGAAACAGCATGGTCATTTACAGGGAGAGCATGTGAGAGAAACAATTTGGTCATTTACAGTGAGAGTGTGTGAGAGAAGCAGTGTGGTCATTCACAGGGAATGAGTACGAGAGGAGCGGGGCCTTTAACAGTGAGAGAAGAGTGTGAGACCATTAAAGGGCGCAAGAGGGAAAATAGTGCAGAGAGCAGCTGATTGATGAGTAGGGTTGGTGAGTGTTTCTAGTCTTTAAAGTAAAAGTAAGGTCTTTAGTTTGTGTTTCTATCTCTAGTCTTTTTTTCTCTTTTTCTTAAAGATAGCTTGTTAAGTATAAGATCAATACTGGTGTGTATAAAAAATAATTATAATAAAGTATAAAGAACGGGGATACTAGAGTAATTAATTGATAAATTGAATAAAATACAATAGCAATGGCAGGACAGATGATGTGTTGCTGCTGCAGCATGTGGGACCACCAAAGTGATCCGGAGCGAACACATTTGTACCAAATGTTTACAGCTCAAAGAACTTCGGATCCAAGTTAAGGAGCTAGAGTCCAAGCAGCAGACATTGTGCCACATCAGGGAGAGGAATGCTACCTGGGCACCATTGTTCCAGGAGGTAGTCACACCCCACAGATTAGGTCATTCAAATTTGCTCTGTGATCAGGGACAGGGGCGTGTGACTGCAAGTGAAGAAGGTTTGGGAACCCAGGGGTTAGCGTTCAAGGAACCTCGGCCCCTGCAACTGTCCAACAGTTACAAGGTTCTTGCAAGCTGTGTGGATGAGAGCAGTGACTGCAGGGAGGATGAGTGAACTGACCACGGCACCGTGGCACAGGGAATTATTCAAGTGGGGGGAGGAAATGGGAGCATAGTAGTGGCAGGGGACAACATAATTAGGGGGATCGATACTGTTCTATGCAGCCTTGAGTATGAGTCCTGAAGGCTGTGTTGCCTACCCGGTGCCAGGATTAAGGGCAGATCCTCAGGGCTGGAGAGGAACTTGAAGTGGGAGGGAAGGGATCCAGTTGTTGTCATCCATGTTGGTACCAATGACATTGATAAGACTAGAAAGGAGATTCTGCTGAAAGAATTTGAACAGTTAGGGGCTAAATTAAAAAGCAGGATTGCTACCTAAGCCACAGGCAAACTGACATAGGGTAAATAAAGTTAAGGAGTTAAGTGCATGGCTCAGAGATTGGTGTGGGAGGAATGGGTTTCAGTTCATGGGGCACTGGCACCAGTACTGGGGTAGGAGGGAGCCGTTCTAATGGAATGGGCTTCACTTGAACTGTGCTGGGACCAATGACCTGGCGAATTGAATAACTAGGGCTGTAGAGAGGGGTTTAAACTAAATAGAGAGAGGGGAGGTTTCTGGAAAGGGGATAAGTAGGCTCACAAAGGAAAAGTATATGCCAGCCTTGCGGGGCAGCATTTAGGTAATGATACCCAGGGTGTGGCAGAAAGGGACAGAGTGTACAACCATAAAAAAACTGCAGCAAATAGGGTCAAAGGGGAAAAAATGGCAAAAAGGCAAAATTAATGGCCCTTTGCTTAAATACACGTAGTATTAGGAAGGAAAGTGTGGTGGGGTAACTTTGTTAGTACGAGATGGAATAAGTACGATAGCAAGAAAGGGTCTTGGATCGGAAGATGTAGAATCCATATGGGTGGAGGTAAGAAATAACAAGAGGAAGAAGACACTGATGGGAGTAGTATATAGGCCCCCTGACTGTAGTTATACTGTAGGACAGTGAATAAATTAGGAGATAATGAGGGCATCTAAAAAGGCAGCACATTAACCATGGGTGATTTTAATCTTCTTGTAGATTGGGAAAAACCAATTAGCAGAGACATGAGCAAGAATTCATACAGTGTATTCAGGACATTTTCTTAGAACAATATGTTGTGAATCAAACCAGGGATCAGGCTATTTTGGATCCGGTAATGTGTAATGAGACAGGTTTAATAAATGATCTCAGAGTAAAGAATCACCTCGGAAACAGTGACCATAATATGGTAGAATTTAGCATTGTGAGTCAGAAACAACTGTGCTAAACTTAAATAAGGGTAATTACAATGGAATGAAGGCAGCATTGCCTGGAGTGGACAGGGAAAGCAATTTAGCAGAAAAGATGGTTGATGAAGAATGGCAGACATTTAAATAAATAGTTCATGACTCTCAACAAAGTGATCCCAGTGAGGAAGAAGGATTCAAGGAAGGGGATAAACCAACGTGGTTAACCATAGAAGTTAAGGCCAGTATCAAATTGAAAGAAAAAATATACAATGTGGCAAAGATTAGTGGTAAGCCAGAGGATTAGGAAAGTTTTTAAAACCAACAAAAGATGGCAAAAAAATAATAGAAGGAGAAAATAAACTGTGAGGGTAAACTAGCAAGTAACATAAAAACGGACAGTAAGAGCGTCTTTAAATATGTAAAAAGGAAGAGGGAAGCCAAAGTGAACATGGACCCCTCAAAGAATGAGGCTGGGGAAATAATAATGGGGGATCGGGAAATGGCAGAGGAGTTGAATAAATATTTTGCTTCAGTCCTCACAGTAGAAGATACTAACAGCATTCCAAAAATACTAAATAATCACAGGGCAAAAGAAGGGGAAGCAATAAATACAATAACTATCACTAGAGAAGAAGTACTCGGGAAACTAATGGGACTAAAGGCCGATAAGTCCCCTGGACCTGATGGGTTGCATCCCAGGATATTAAAGGAAGCAGCTACAGATATAGTGAATGCACTGGTAGTAATCTTCCAAGAATCCTTAGATTCTGGAAAAGCCCCAGAGGATTGGAGAACGGCCAATGTAACACACTTATTCAAGAAGGGAGGGAGACAACAAACAGGTAACTATAGGCCAAATAGCTTAACATCTGTCATTGGGAAAATGTTGGAGTCTATTGTAAAGGATTTAAAGCAGAGCATTTAAAAATACATAATCTAATCAAGTAGAGTCAGCATGGCTTAATGAAGGGGGAATCATGCCTAACAAATTTATTAGAACTCTTTGAGGGGTAACAAGCAGGTTAGATAAAGGGGAACCAGTAGATGTAATATATTTGGATTTACAAAAGGTGTTTGATAAGGTTCCGTGCATAAGGCTACTTAATAAGATAAGAGTCCGTGGTGTTGGGAGTAGTATATTAGCATGGAAAGAGGATTAGCTAACTGATAGAAGACAGAGAGTCGGGATAAGGGGGGCATTTTCAGGATGGCAACCTGGAACTAGTGGAGTGCCACAGGGATCAGTGCTGGGGCCTCAATTATTTACAATATATATTAATGGCTTAGATGAGGGAAGCGAATGTACTCTTCCAAGTTGGCGGATGACACAAAAATAGGTGGGAAGGCAAGTAGTGAGGATGACACAAGGAATCTACTGAAGGATATAGACAGGTTAAGTGACTACACAAAATCTTGGCAGATGGAATATAATGTGGGAAAATGTGAGGTTATGCATTTTGGCAGGAAGAATAGAGGAGCTGAATATTATTTAAATGGAGAAAGACTGCAGAAGGATGCAGCACAGAGGGATTTGAAAGTCCGTGCGCATGAATCCCAAAAAGATAACATACAAGTTCAACAGGTAACAGGGAAGGCAAATGGAATGTTGGTCTTTATTTCAAAGGGAATGGAGTATAAAAATAGAGAAGTTTTGCTAAAACTATACAAGGCACTAGTTAGGCCACACCTAGAATACTGTGAACAGTTTAGTCCCCTTATCTAAGGAAAGATATACTGGCATTGGAGACAGTCCAGAGAAGGTTCACCAGGTTGATCCAGTGTAAGGTGGGATTTTCTTATGAGGAGAGGTTGAGTAGGTTGGGCCTGTACTCATTGGAGTTCTGAAGGATGAGAGGTGACCTTATTGTAACATATAAGATATATACTGTAACATATAAGGGGGCTTGACAGGGTAGATGCTGAGAGGTTGTTTCCCCTAGTGGGAGAGTCTAGCACCAGAGGGCATAATCTGAGTAAGGGGGCACCCATTTAAAACAGAGATGAGGAGGAATTTTTTCTCTCAGAGAGTAGTCAATCTGTGGAATTCTCTACCACAGAGGCTACAGAGGCTGGGTCATTAAGTATATTCAAGGCTGAGATAGACAGATTTTTAATCAGTAAGGGAATCAAGGGTTATGGAGAAAATGCAGGAAAGCGGAGTGGAGGATTATCAGATCAGCCATGATCTCATTGAATGGCAGAGCAGACTCGATGAGCCGAATGGCTTAATTCTGCCCCTATGTCTTAGGTCTTATAGTCTTATGGAAACAAAAGTCAATGAGGATCAGAAAGAAAACTCTCCACTGGATAGAGTCAAAGCTAACACAAAGAGGGTTTGTTGTGGTTGTTGGAGGCCAGTCATCACAGCCCTGGACATCGGTGCCATTTGTATTGTCTTAAGTGCTCTGTTTATTTCAGGCAGAAACAGTTGTGTTTATTCACTACTACACCTTATTAAGATTTCTCTTTCATAAATTCCACATCCATAATCAGTCCTTGATTGGCGTGTTTGGTGGGTTGCACACTGAGCTCCCTGCCCAATTCACATTCCCACTGGTTTTACGCAGCCAGTCGTTGCCACTGAAAAGGTTGTGACTTTTTTCAGAAAACATGCTCCCCATTTCTGTTCCTCAGGCCATCATTAGCTTTGCTGCAAAGTGGAAAGAATTATATTGTACAAATGGAGACAGCAGATGTAAGACAATGGTGTTTTCTCTATTTACAAAATTTACATTTCCACATTTTTTATCCAGACATATCCAGGTCACTGTCACAGGAGTTCCTCAGGTCAGCGTCTTAGGCCCAACCATCATCAGCTGCTTCATCAATGACCTTCCCTCCATCATAAGTATAGAAGTGGGGATGTTCACTGTTCAGTTCCATTCGCAATTTCTGCCATGACAAGCAGTCTGATCCCACAATTAGGCAAGATCTGGACACCATCCAGGCTTGGGCTTTTGTGCCAAGTAACATGCATGCCGCACGATGTGCCAGGCAATGACCATCTCCAACAAGTGAGAATCCAACCACCTCACCTTGACATTCAACAGCATTGCCATAAACAAATTTCCTATCATCAACATTCAGGCGGGTCACCATTGACCCGAAACAAAACAACATCAGCCATATAAATACCGTGACTACAAAAACAGAGAATTCTGCAGCAAGTAACTCATCTCCTGATTCTCCAAAGCCGGTCTACGTCAATGTCACTATTTGGAAGAAGATGGTGGCATAGTGGTCATATCATTGGATGAGTTAATCCTTGGCCCAGGTCAATGCTCTGGGAACATGGGTTCAAATCCCACCATGGCAGCTGGTGGAATTTAAATTCAATTAATAAATCTGGAATACAAAACTAGTTTCAGTTATAGTGACCGTGACAACTATTTTCAGATTGGTGTAAAAACCCATCTGGTTCACGAATGCCCTTTAGGGAAGGAAATCTGCCTTCCTTACCTGGTTTGGCCTACATGTGACTCCAGACCCACTGTAATGTGGTTGACTCTTAACTGCCCTTTGAAATGGCCTAGCAAGCCACTCACATCAAGGGCAATTAGGGATAGGGAACAAATGTTGGTCTTGCCAGCAACACCCACGTCCCATGAAAGAATTTAAAAGAAGGGACAAGTCAGGAATGTGGTGGAATACTGTCCACTTGCCTGGATAAGTGCAGCTCCAACAACAATCAAAGCTCAAGACCATCCAGGACAAAGTAGCCAGCTTGATTGGCCTGGGAAGAAGAGGAACCATGGATGCCCCCAAATCCAGGTACGTTCGAGATCTCATCAGGGTGAAGTGAGGGGGGGGTTGAAGAGTCTGTTGGTCAAGGCAAGGGGTAGGGGGAGGCAAAACTGTTGGAGGTGGCCTCTGATTTGCACAGGATGCCCAGGAAGGAGGCACCCCCCCCCCCCACCTTTTCACTGACCAGCACCCTGCAGGCTTAAAGCTGCTGGGCTATATGTCGGACACAGCCTCCCCCACTGCCCATTACCTAATTAGGCATTTAGGGTGTCAATTGGCCACACAGGTGACCCACCTAATGTCACCCCCCACCTCCTGTAAAATGGTGGCAAGGCAGGTAGGTGGCAGGTATGTTGTCAATGGCATGGCGCCCAAATGTACGGGCTCACCCACCTGTTTTCCCATCTGTGGGTGACTTGTAAAATTCAGCCCAACATTTCAGTTTGATGACCCAATCGGAAATGCTGAAAATACTCAGCAGGTCAGGCAATATCTGTGGAGCGATACAGAGTTAATGTCTAGGGTTAGGAACATAGGGCTGACGAGCAGGAGAAGGCTATTCAGCCCTTCGAGTCTGCTCTTCCTTTCAGTAAGCTCATGGCTGATCAGCTTGTGGTCTCAATTCTGCCTTGCTGTTTAACTCCCATAACCCTTGCCTCCCTTGTTTATCAAAAATCTGTCTAACTCTGCTTTGAATGAATTCAATGACCCAGCCTCCACTGCTTTCTGTGGAAGAGAATTCCACATACTAATGACTTTCTGAGAGAAAAACTTTCCCCTCATCTCAGAAGCATCTTATTCTTAAACTGTGTCTCCTTGTTCTAGCCTTCCTAACAAGTGGAAACATCCTGCTGGTATCTACCTTATCAAATTCTCTCAGGATCTTAAATGTTTCAATAAGATCACCTCTTGTTCTTTTAAACACCAATGGATATAGGCTCAATCTGTTTAACATTTCTTCATTGATAGGCCCTTCTTCCCAGGAATGAGTTGAGTGAACCTTTTCTATACTACTTCTAACACAATTATATCTTTTTTCAAATAAGGAGACCAAAACTGTACACAGTATTCCAGATATGGTCTCACCAACGCCCTGCAGCTGCAGCAAAATTTCCCTATTTTTATATTCCATTCCTCTTGCAATAAGCACCAACATTACATTTATGTTCCTAATCAATTGCTGTACCTACATCCTAATTTTTTTTTGATTCATGTTCCAGGACACCTAGATCCCTCTCTACCACTGAGCTCTGCAATCTCTCTCCATTTAAATAGTATACTGCTTTTCTAGTCTTCCTGCCAAAGCTGATAAGTTCACATTTTCCCACATTATAATCCAAGTACCATTATATTTCCAAAGTTTTACCCGCTCATTTAACCTGTCTATATCCTTTTTCAGGCTCTCTACCTCCACTTAACAATTTACTCTCCTACCTATCTTGGCCTCTTCAGTACTTTAGCTACTATATATTCAATCCCTTAGTTCAAATCATTGATGTAGATTGTAAATAGTTGAGACCCCAGCACTGATCCCTGTGGCACCCCACTAGTTACTGCTTGCCAACTTGAAAAAGACCCAGTTATCCCTACTCTTTGTTTCCTGTTAGCTAACCAATCCTTTATCCATGCTAATTGTGACCCCCGATGCCATATTCTCTTATCTTGTATAGTAACCTTTGATGTGGCACCTTATCAAATGCCTTTTGGAAATCCAAGTACACCACATCTACAGCTTCCCCTTTATCCATCTTGCTTGTTACTTCCTCAAACAACTCTAATAAATTAGTTAAACTATACTTTGGAAAATAGGAGCAGAAATAGGATCTGCTCCACCATTCAAACAGATCATGGTCTTTACGCCATTTTTCCCCACTATTCCCATATCCCTTGATTTCATTAGTATCCAGAAATCTATCAATTTCTGGTTTGAACGTGCTCAATGATTGAGCTTCCACATCCCTGTGGGGTAAAGAATTCTAGATTCACCACTCTCTGAGTGAAGAAATTCCTCATCTGAGTCTTCAATGGCCTGCCCCTTATTCTAAGACTGTGCCCCTGAATTCTAGACTCACCAGCCATTTTGACTCTGCCTGATCACATTATGATCTTCCAAGTATCCAGCTACAACCTCCTTAATAATAGATTCTAGCAATTTCCCTATGACAGTTAGGCTAACTGGCCTGTAGTTTCCTGTTATCTGTCTCTCTCCTTTCTTGAAAAGAGGTGTTACATTAGCTATTTTCCAATCCACTAGGACCTGTCCAGCTTCTAAGGAATTTTGGAAGATTGTAACCAATGCATCTACTATTTCTGCAGCCACTTCTTTTAAAACTCTAGGATGCAGGCCATCTTGTCCTGGGGACTTGTCAGCCTTTAGGCCTAATAGTTTTCCTAGCACCTTTTCCGTGGTGTTAGTGATTGTTTTAAGTTCCTCCCTGACATTCACCTTTTGATTTTCAACTATCTTTGGGAAGTTTTCTAAGTCTTCGACAGTGAAGGCAGACACAAAATACCTGTTCAATGCCTTTGCCATTTCCTTGTTTTCCATTATCAATTCCCCACACTCACTCTCTGGAGTACCAACACTAGCTTTAGTTACTCTTCTCCTATTTAAATTCTTGTAGAAATTCTTATTATCTGTTTTTATATTACTCGTGGCTTTCTCTCATACTCAGCCTTCTCCCTCTATTTTTTTTAGTCATTCTTTGCTGCTTCCTAAAATCTGACCAATCTCCTGACCTACCACTAATCTTTGCAGATTTGTACTGTGTTTCTTTCAATTTGATACAATCCGTTACTTCTTGATTCAGCCATGGATGATGCATCCTTCTCAAAAAGTCTTTCTATCTTACTGGGATAAATCTTTGCTGAGAGTTAGTAAATATCTCCCTAAAAGTCTGCCACTGCATCTCTATTGTCCTACCTTTTAATCTAGTTTCCCAGTTCACTTTAGCTAGCTCTGCTTTCATACCCTTATAATTACCTTTATTCAAGTTTAAAACACTAGTTGTAGACCCAAACTTCATCCCATCAAACTGAACATGAAATTCTATCATGTTATTATCGCTGTCAACTAAACGCTCCTTTACCATGAGATTAATTGATTAATTCTGTCTCACCCTGGTTGGCTTTAGAATGTACTGCTCTAAGAAACTGTACCGCATTCACTCTCTGAACTCATTTTTCAGGCTACCTTTGCCAATCTGTTTCATCCAATCTACATGTAGATTAAAGTCACCTATGATTATTGCAGTACCTTTCTTAAATGCCCCATTTATTTCTTCCTGTATACTCTGTCCTACAATGTAACTACTGCAAATTACTCCCACAATTGACCTCTTACCTTTCCTATTTCTTATCTGTATCCAAACTGATTCCATATTTGTTCTTTGGAGCTAAGGTCATCTATCACTACTGTACTAATAATATCCGTAATTAACAGAGCTACCCCACCTTTTCCTAACTTCCTATCTTTTCAAAATGTCAAATATCCTTCAATATTCAGGTCCCAGCCTTG
Source organism: Carcharodon carcharias (assembly GCF_017639515.1). Lineage (NCBI taxonomy): Eukaryota > Metazoa > Chordata > Chondrichthyes > Lamniformes > Lamnidae > Carcharodon > Carcharodon carcharias. Next base: position 89,239,005 of record NC_054475.1, read on the forward strand.
GTCACCTTGCAACCATGCCTCCATGATGGCTATCAGGCCATATATATTTATTTCTATCTGTGCTAACAATTCATCCATTTTGTTAAGAATGCTGTATGCATTCAGGTACACGAGCCTTTAACTCTGTCTTTTTACCATTTTTGCAATCTATGGCCTTATCTGCTGATGCACTAAGTTTGTACTCTCTGTTCCTTCCTGTCATACTCTGGTTATCTTTATCTAAATCACTACCCTGTTCCAGTATCTGATTGCTCCCCTTTGATTCAATGCATCTTCTCTTGCATGATCCCTTCCTTACACTAATTAGTTTAAAGCCTTCTCAACGACACCTTAGTTATACGAGTTGCCAGAACACTTGTGCCATTACTGTTCAAGTGAAGACCATCCCAACGATACAGCTCCCACTTTCCCCAGTAATGGTGCTAGAGCCCCATGAAATGAAACCCATTTCTCCTACACCAGTCTTTGAGCCACACATTCATCTTTCTAATCTTATTTACCACATGCCAATTTGCTCGTGGCTCAGGTAATAATCCAGAGATTACTACTCTGTTTCTCTCTCCACAAATGCTGTCTGACCCGCTATTTCCAACATTTTCTGTCTTTATTGCAGGATCTCCCTGCCCCTGTGACCACCTGGACCGGGATCTCAGAAGCTGTAACCCAAAATTCTTGTGCCCTCACTGCAACCTTTGAAGCCATTTTAGACCTTCCTAGTGTCTGTAGCCAGAGGCATCCATTTTAAAGAGGTGCTGGCTGCCTTTAAGTGGCATCAGCAAAGCCCAATTTTCAACCACCGCAAACAGGCCCACAGCAAATAAGCTGTAGGTAGTTCTGACTGCAAGCTTGACTCATGATAATGATCTGGCAGGACCAGTATTCAGTGACCCCTGTGAACACATAAACAGCACCCGACTTCCCCACCCACCACCCCCTCCCTGCCCCACACTACGCACCCATTTTTCAACACAATCAAATTTGTAGGTTCTGGCTGCCTGTGTCTCTCTATTCTGGTCTCTCCTGTTCCATTCTCTGTTTATTCCTCCATTATTTTTCTCTCTCTGACCAGCATTATCTTTCTGTACCTTTCCCTTTGGCTCTATGTTCGTATGCTTTATTCTCTAGCTAGTAGAAGGCTACAATGTTAATAGCAGGTCACCTGAACACGGAGGTGTTGTACACGTGTCTGTGTTTGCAAGCTATGGTTGGATTGGAATGATCAGAGATTACTGAGTGATTGATCTTTTTCTGTCTGAATGCTGTTTATTATTCAAGCTGCCTGTGTACGTACAGCAGCTGCATGTTAAAAATTTGGTTACTGCAATTGTTTGGATGCACACATTGTGAGTTCATGAAAACCTATAGCCTCAAGACACTAGAAAGATATTTGTTATGAAGAATTAAATGTGGGCATTTGAGGAGAGGGGAATGTGCTAAATAAAACCCAGACTTGGAGAGCTGATTAATTATGCACTGTGGATAGCTAACGTTTTATTCGATACTGTACTTAATATGTAGTCGGGGCAGTGAACACATCTAAATTATGCCATACTGCTTTACACCATCCAGCATAATAGAAAGATTCTGCATTTTGTAAAATATCCATCTTAATCTATTTGTTGTTAAATCATATTGAAAAAAATTAAGTAACTGAATTTGATTTTTATTTCACTTAAATAATATCTGGGGAGATGAGGTCACTGCAGAATTCTGTGATTCACTTCCCCAGTGGCAAATAGAAATGTTTTTGATTTCTGAATGTGGATGGATTAATCTCCATTATGTAGCAGATGTTTTAATATCTTTAGTTGGAAAATGTATGTTTTGACATTCAGGATTGACTTACTCACACATGTACAGTAATGTTGAATCCAGGAACATTTGTTCATGACCTCATCAATAGTATGTGCTATGTGGCCCTTGAGATCATCCTATTGCCAAACAACCCAGCACATAATCTTATGTACTGTTATCTATCACCACCCTCGCATTCCCTGTTGTACAAGCTTTACCCACCCACCAAACATAAATCAGATGGATGCTCGCGATTCCTTTGCCATCATCATCCCGCTGATGCTATGGAAACAGCCAGAAAGCTAACACCACCTCCTTCCAAAGAGCCCACTCACTGCTGTACTTCTCCCTGCTGCTTTCTTTTTCACATCTTATAACATGTGATGTGATAGGCACCCTGGCTGTGGCTATGTGTTCCTCAGTTCAGCCTGTTATATGGCAGCATGCATCATCAGCCATGCAGCCCATAACGTAGTGCTGGAACTGGTGACAAAATTGACATTTCAATGTAAATTAATCTGCATTTTCAAGTAAACCATTCCAAGAAAAAGAAGCTGAGTGCTTCCACCCTGTTGCCACCACTCATCTGCAAATATGTTTCCCCTAACTTTCTAGACCAAACACTGAATGCTGGATGTTATCCAAAATTGACTAAAAGTGCTTCAGCAGTTTCAATGGTTTAAAATCAATATTTTGGTATGGTTGAGGCAGTAAAGAGCTGGTAATTTGTTGAAAGCAGTATTTTTAATCCTGCGTCTGCTTTGGTTGTATCGGCATCACAAGCTAACTTCTATATTCCACCAACGTTTATATGGCTAGTGCTAGCTAAACTAGACATGACCTGCTGATATAATAGTCCTGATAATGAAACACTTATAAATGGAAATAATTCTGCTTTTTAAAGCATTATTTATTTGAAATAACTCCCTTATCACAATCTGACATCTCCTGTTGCTGCTTCTGTGAGCAAACCCTGAGCCTGAACATTCTCCTTGAGGCTGGCTCATGTTATTATCATTGCAAACGAAATCATAAATTTTTAAAATCATTCATGGGTTGTGGGCTAACCTAGCATTTATTGCCCATCCCTAACTGGCCTTGAGAAGGTGGTGGTGAGCTGTATTCTTGAACCGCTGCAGTCCATATGATGTAGGTACACCCAGAGTGCTGTTAGGGAGGGTGTTCCAGGATTTTGACCCTGCAACAGTGAAGGAACGGTGATATAGTTCCAAGTCAGGATGGTGAGAGACATGGAGGGGAACTTCCAGGTGGTGGTGTTCCCATGTGTCTTTTGCCCTTGTCCTTCAAGTCGGTACTGAGCATGTGTTTGGAAGGTACTAAGGAGGCTTGCTGAGTTCCTGCAGTGCATCTTGTGAATGGTACATGTTGCTGCTACTGTGCATCAGTGGTGGAGGGAGTGAATGATGTGAATGGGGTGCCAATCAAGTGGGCTGCTTTGTCCTGGATGATGTCAAGCTTCTTGAGTGTTATTGGAGCTGCACTCATCCAGGCAATCCTGACTTGTGCTTTGTAGATGGTGGACAAGCTTTAGGGAGTCAGGAGGTGAGTTACTTTTCTCAGGATTCCTAGGGCGCAATTTTCTGTGCCCGCTGGCGTCAGGAATGTTTGGCGGCATGAGTGGACAACATGGCAGGAAGGCCAAAAATTTGTTTCACAATGTCGTGAAACCAGTTTGCGATCGTCCACTCAGCCCATCAATGGTGGGGCCGCATTTCCTGCCGTTTGACATCAGGAACTTCATTGTAATACATCTGCAGACCATTATAAGGCCAGCCCACCAGAATCATGCCCCCATGCTGGATTGATTATCCACCCAAGTCATAGAGTCATAGAGTTATATAACACAGAAACAGGCCCTTCGGCCCATCGTGTCCGTGCTGACCATCAAGTACTTATCTATTCTAATCCCACTTTCCAGCACTTGTCAACCAGCCAATCCAGTGTTTGCATGCCGACATGCTTCGCAACAGCATAAAGCATGCACTTAGTGGGCTCGGAGGTGAGTGCGCAGTAACGTTGCGCAGTGCTCACAAGTGTCGCCTGTTGGACTTCAAGTTTGAGGCGCCTTCGGGGGGGGAAGTGGTGCAAGGACTGTCGTTGAGGCAAATTTGGGTGGGGGTGGGCAAGGACTGCCCTGCGATTGAGGTGACTTTGGGGGGGTAAGGGCCACCCTGCGGTTGAGGTGAATTGTTGGGGGGGGTGGGGCGGGGGCGAGGGCTGCCCTGCAGTTAGGCAACTTGGTGGGATTGGTGGGGGGGCGGTAGGGCAAGGGCTGATCTGTAATTGAGGCGACTTCTGGGGGTGGGGGTAAGGGCTGCTCTGCAGATGGGGTGACTTGAGGTGGGGTGCAAGGGCTGCTCTGTGATTGAAAGTAGTGAACAAGCAGGTGCAGGGTGGTGGGGAGGGAAGTGGCCACCTATTCGGGAAATCTTGTATAAAGTGACCATTCTTCTGCAGCTGAGAAAGTTCAGATGCAGTCAAATTGACATGCATGGAGTTGGGCCTCTATTTTATCTGCCCACTCAAGCAATGCAGAGGTATGAAATTGCCACCAAGTGTTCCAGAGCTTTTCACCCCTTGGGCACAGACTGCAAACTAATGAGCATTTTAGTGGACTGCTGAACAGTTGGACGACTGGGCAAGTTGTACAATCTCCTTGCTAAAGCTGGCCATGGAGCAGTCACTGGCGGAGGTGCTCACTGCTCCTTGCAAAGTCATCATCCCAATATGAACCAATCTCTCCCATGGTTCATGCTACCAGTGCAGCCTTGCAGTGCAATTTAGAAGAATGCTTGCACCTGAGCTGAGAGCACAGCATGCAGCCCAGTGGGCAAAGCTGCCACCAATCGATCAGGTGGACTGGAGGAGGGTGGGATTTCGAGCAGCAATGCAGCACACTAAACTCTGGCCATCCAAGTGATGGCCAGCACTCTCCTGGGTGCATTAAGGGACTTCCAGACTTAACCAAGAGAGGTTCTTAGAATACACAAGCTAACCTACATGGTCTCGCTCTTTCATCCTGCAGGACGAGTACGTCAGGAGCATGGTGAACTAGCTGTATGCCTTGTGGCGTACAGAGAGCAAAGACAATGGAGAAGACAGCAACGGAAGCGCCTGGCTGTGCAGAGGGGGAAGCAGCACGCTCAAGAGAAAGGAACAGCTGGGGCTCCCACACTCGCCACTGAAGAGCGACAGTGAGCCATCATTAGTTGGCGCCTAGCTAGACCCAGGGTCTGTAGACACCGCCTTTCGTTACTGCAGATGACCGAGAACCAGTGTTACCAAAGACTACGTATGTCTAGGCAACTGGTTGGTCACATCTGTCAGCTGCTGCAGGATTTGGTGCCACAGTGACATGGAAGGCATCCACTGTCCATGACCATGAAAGTGACCACGACACTCAATCTTTACGTCAGTGGCTCCTTTCAGTGCTCCACAGGTGACCAAATTTGCGCATTATGCCCAGAATGAGGAACGCCAGGATGCAAGAATGATTGGATTTGCCCAGATCTCAGGTTCCCCACAGGTGCAGGGTACCATTGACTGCACTCACATGGCACTCAGATTACTAGTAACAAACGACGGGGGAGCTGATGGCTTAGTGGTATTGTCACAGGACTAGTAATCTACCGACCCAGGGTAATGCTCGAATCCCACCATGGCATATGGTAGAATTTGAATTCAATAAAGATCTAAAGTTAAAGTCTGATGATGGTGACCATGAAAACATTGTCAATTGTTGTGAAAACCCATCTGGTTCACGAATGTCCTTTAGAGAAGGAAATCTGCCACCCTTACCTGGTCTGGCCTACATGTGACTCCAGACTCACAGCAATGTGGTTGACTCTGAAATGGACTAGCAAGCCCCTCGGTTGTATCAGACTGCTACAAAGCCTCAAAAAAGGAATGAAATCGAACAGATCACCCAGCATCAACCTAGGCACTGCAAACATCAACAGCCATGTTGACCCTGCAAAGTCTTCCTTACTAACATCTGGGGGCTAGTGCCAGCTGTCTCACAGACTAGTCAAGCAACAGCCTGATATAGCCATCCTGACGGAATCATATCTTACAGATAATGTCCCAGACACCATCATCATCCTTGGGTATGTCCTGTCTCACTGGCAGGACAGACCCAGCAGAGGTGATGACATAGTGGTATATAGTAGGGAGGGAGTTGCCCTGGGAGACCTCAACATCAACTGTGGACACCATGGGGCAAGTCTCATGGCATCAGGCCAAACATGGGCAAGGAAACTTCCTGCTGATTACCATGTACTGCCCTCCCTCAGCTGATGAATCAGTACCCCTCCATGTTGAACATCACTTGGAGGAAACGCTGAGGATGGCAAGGGTGCAGAATGTACTCTGGGTGGGGGGCTTCAATGTCCATCACCAAGAGTGCCTCGGTAGCACCACTACTGACCAAGCTGGCCGAGTCCTAAAGGACATAGCTGCTAGATTAGGTCAGCGGCAGGTGATGAGGGAACCAACAAGAGGGAAGAAAATACTAGACCTCATCCTCACCAACCTGCCTGCACAGATGCATCTGTCCATGACAGTATTGATAGGAGTGAGCACTGCACAGTCACTGTGGAGATGAAGTCCCACCTTTTACATTGAGGATACCTTCCATCATGTTGTGTGACACTACCATCATACTAAATGGGGTAGATTTCAAACAGACCTAGCAACTCAAAACTGGGCATCCATGAGGCACTGCAGGCCATCAGCAGCAGAATTGTACTCGAACACAGTCTGTAACCTCATGGCCCGGCATATCCCCCACTCGACCATTACCATCAAGCCAGGCGATCAACCCTGGTTCAATGAAGAGTGCAGGAGTGCATGCCAGGAGCAGCACCAGGCATACCAAAAAATGATATGTCAATCTTGCGAAGCTATAACACCACAGGACTACTTGCATGCCAAACAGCTTAAGCAGCAAGTGATAGACAGAGCTAAGCGATCCCACAATCAACGGATCAGATCTAAGCTCTGCAGTCCTGCCACATCCAGTCATAAGTGGTGGTGGAAAATTAAACAACTCACTGCAGGGGGTGGCTCCACAAATATCCCATCCTCAATGATGGAGGAGCCTAGCACATCAGTGCAAAAGATAAGGTTGAAGCATTTGCTCTAATCCTCAGCCAGAAGGGCGGAGTAGATGATCCATCTTGGCCTCCTCCGGAGGTCCCCAGCATCACAGGTGCCAGTTTTAGTCACTTCAGTTCACTCCACGTGACATAAAGAAATGGTTGAAGACACTAGATAGTGCAAAAGCTATGGGCCCTGACAATATTCTGGCAATAGTATTGAAGAGTTGTGCTCCAGAACTTGCCACGCCCCTAGCTAAGCTGTACCATTACAGCTACAACACTGACATCTACCCGGCTATGTGGAAAATTGCCCAGGTATGTCCTGTAAACAAAAAGCAGGACAAATCCAACCCGGCCAATTGCCGCCCCATCAGTTTACTCTCAATCATCAGTAAAGTAATGGAAGTGGTCATCAACAGTGCTATCAAGCAGCACTTGCTTAGCAAAAACCTGCTCACTGATACCCAGTTTGAGTTCTGCCAGAGCCACTCAGCTCCTGACCTCATTATAACCTTGGTTCAAACATGGACAAAAGAGCTGAACTCTCAAGGTGAGGTGAGAGTGACTGCCCTTGACATCAAGGCCGCATTTGACCGAATGTGGCATCAAGGAGCCCTAGCAAAACTGGAGTCAATGGGAATCAGGAGCAAAGCTCTCCACTGGCTTGAGTCATGCCTAACACAAAGGAAGATGGTTGTGGTTATTGGAGGTCAGTCATCTCAGCTCCAGGACATGACTGCAGGAGTTCCACAGGGCAGTGTCCTCAACCCAACCATCTTAAGCTGCTTCATTATTTACCTTCCTTTCATCATAAGGTCAGAAGTGGGGATGTTCACTGATGATTGCACAATGTTCAGCACCATTCGCGATTCCTCAGATACTGAAGCAGTCCATGTCCAAATGCAACAAGACTTGGAAAATATCCAGGCTTGGGCCGACAAGTAGGAAATAACATTCTCACCACTAAAGTGCCAGGCAAAGACCATTTCCAACAAGAGAGAATCTAACCATCGCACCTTGACGTTCAATGTCATTACCATCACTGAATCCCTCACTATGAACATCCTGGGGGGTTACCATTGACCAGAAATTGAACTGGACTAGCCATATAAATACTGTGGCTACAAGAGCAGGTCAGAGGCTAGGAATCCTGCGACGAGTAACTCACCTCCTAACTCCCCAAAGCCTGTCCACCATCCACAAGGCACAAGTCAGGAGTGTGATGAAATACTCCCCACTTGCCTAGATGAGTACAACTCCCACATTGCTTAAGAAGCTTGACACCATCCAGGACAAAGCAGCCCGCTTGACTGACACCACATCCACAAATATTCACTCCCTCCACCACTGACACACAGTGGCAGCAGTGTGTACCATCTACAAGATGCACTGCAGGAATTCACCAAGGCTCCTTAGACAGTACCTTTCAATTCTACGGCCACTACGATCTAGAAGGACAAGGGCAGCAGATAGACGAGAATACCACCACCTGGAAGTTCCCCTCCAAGTCATTCACCATCCTGACTTGGAAATATATTGCTGTTCTTTCACTGACACTTGGTCAAAATCCTGGAACACCCTCCCTAACAGCACTGTGAGTGTCCTTACATGACATTGGCTGCAGCGGGTCAAGAGTGCAGCTCACCACCACCTTCTCTAGGGCAATTAAGGATGGGCATAAATTCTGGTCCAGCCAGCAAAACCCACATCCTGTGAATGAATAATAAAAACAAATTATCAACTATGTCAACCGCAAGGACTTCCATTCGCTGAATGTGCATCCAATGTGTGACCACCACAAACGCATCCTGCAGGTCTACACACCATTTCCAGGAAGTGTCCATGACTCCTACATTCTAAGTCAGTCACAGATCCCTGACCTCTTCCAGGGTCCACAGAGGCTGCAGGGATGGCTCTTCAGGGACAAGGGCTACCCACAGAGGATGTGGCTGATGACACCCGTGCGGCGGCCTCAGACTGCAGCAGAGCGAAGGTATAACGAGGCTCATGCTGCAGCTCGCAACTTGGTGGAGCAAACCATCAGGACGCTGAAAATGAGGTTCCGATGCCTGGACTGAGCTGGGGGAACCCTGCAATGCGGTCCACAGAGGGTGTCACGCATCATCGTCATTGCCTGCTGCATCCTTCACAACCTGGTGCTACAATAGGAAGTGGGGCTGGCTGAGTTGGAGATGGAGGAGCTGGAGGTCTCCTCTGATAAGAAGAATGTCAACAGGGATGAGGGTGAGGAGGTCCTCGAAGGCGACGATAACGATGATGAGGCCCTAGCACTGGCCTGACAAGGCAGGCGCACCTGGGAGGCCCACATGGCTGTGAGGAGACGCAATGGATCCTCACATTACATCTATGAATGTTTGACTGCAGCCTGGCTTAAGGCAGCGCACATCCCCTAGGTGATGCTGCTCCTGTAATGGAGATACAGTGGAGACCCTAATCATCGCTCAATTGCAGGAGGCTGATTACAACATGTGGTGAGGACATTCCATAGATCTTCATATCACCTCTGTGAATATCTGACTCCTGTCTGGCCGAGGGCAGCTCGCTTGCACTCTGTGATCAGGGAATTTATCATGGGAACACGGCCATGAAATTTAAAAGCACCTGATCCTTTGTCTGCCTTCAGCACCTGACCTCTTCAGGGGAACAACGTCACTGGTCACAGATGCTGAAGAGATGGGGGCCAGCCCCACCTTAAAGGTGCTAAGAACACACAGAGAGAATAACAGAACTCTGTGACACCTGCCCACTACATTCTGGCAGCAATGGCAAGCACCACCAGGTGCAGGCATCACTAATGTGCCCAGGGAGTGTGAGGCTAGACCATAACTTTGGTTCGAAGGCTGCACAAAACACAGGAATGAGGCCCTGGACTGAGACACCTGCCTTTATTTTGTGCAGAAAGGTTTCATATCTGAGTGGCATGAACACTGCTCATCAGAACAAGGAGTCATAGGCAGGGAGACATTGTTGAGAGTTTATTGACAACAGTGAACATTATGTACAAGTGATTAACACCTGTGCCCAGGCTGTGCAGTTGGCGATCGAGGGGGGAGTCCCGCCCGATTGTTTGTCCCTCTTCCACGGCTACGTTCGCGGCCGGGTGTCCCTGGAGAGGGAACACGCAGTGTCTGCCGGCACTCTCGAGGCCTTCCGTGCTTGGTGGGCACCGCGGGGACTGGGGTGTTTTATTGACTCCTTTGATCACATTTTGGTTTAATGTTGTAAGTTTCCTTTAAACTTTGTCCTCGGTTTTACAGCTGATCTGACTTAGGGGCTGTTCTTGATTTATCCCTTATTTTGTTAGTTTAGTTTAATTGTTTTAACTCCAAAAGAGTGACATCTTCTTAATCTTCCTAACCCTGTTGCTACGTCTTAGTGCTCCCGGATATCCACAGCGCTGGTGGAGGCAGCCTGCTGACTGCTACGCCCTGTCTGTGATGATTTTGGCGGGCATCCTCTGAAGGCCCAAGACTTGGAGGACCCTGGCCTGCTTTCGGGGTCCTGCTGTGTAGCAGTGGCACCCTCCTCAACCTTTGGAGCTAGAGCTGCTGGGATCATAGGAAGAGGGGATTCGGATGGGCCAGGCACTCCCAGAGACAGTTGGATGGATGGCCCTAGGGTGTGCAGCAGCTGGTCCTCCTCCCTATGGGTACCCGAGGGCTCCAGGCTGGTTCCTTGAGGAGCAGGGATAGCTGGAGTGAGATCAAGCTGCCCCACACCCCTCTCGCGTACACACTGTTGGAGGCCAACTATGGCATCAGTAATGGAGTTCAGCCTGAGCTGCAGTGCATGAGTGGCATCCTGGACCAAGGTCTCCATGGCGGCTGCCATCCTACCATAGTTGACTTTAGTGCGTTGGCATACCAGCACTAACACATCAGAGTGAAGTCAGACAGAGTCCTCCATCATGCCTTGCAATCTGAGGAGTGCAGTGGACATCCCTTCCTGATTTCCCGAGCTTGCCTTTGCAGCTTCAGCAACTGAGACATGACCAAGTCCAGAGGCTCATCATTTGACTCCGACTCAGCAAATGTCCAGCCTCCAGCAGTCCGCCAAATGCCGGGTACCTGGGAAATCCCTGCTGCCTCCTGCTGTGGATCAGAAAGTGTGATATGCTCACCAGATTGTGATCCCAAGGCTACTCTAAAGCTAGGTTCCACCAAGGTATGCCTCTGCACTGGTGGAGGGTGTGGGTGAGTGCTGTGACGGGACTTCAAAGAGGGTGCCTTCAGATTCATCTTCAGAGTTTTCTTCAGGGCTTATTGGAGGCCCTGGGTCATGGACTCGGTCAGCTGTTTCCCAGATGTGCCTTCAAAAGCAAGGAGAGTAGCCTGTGAAACAGAACACATCACTCACGACATAGTTGTCAGATGGATGTTGCACTGCTGGATCCTCACTTGGTAGAGCACTGCCGACCTCACCATCAGCACAAGACCAGTTCAGATCCTCACTGGCCAGATGGATGAATCTGTTTTTAAAGTCCACCAGTCTGTGACCTCTTCCCCATGTTGTGTGCCAGCTTGTGCAGCATGAATAGAAATAGAGAGTGCATAAGCAGGATGCCTGCCAGGCTAGAGGATAAGTATGCTGGCATGTGTGGATGGTGAGTGGTCCCATGGACAGGATGAGGATAATGATGGTGTGCGTGAGAGAGTGAATGGTGATGTCCCTTGAACTGGCAGTGAGTGAGATCAGATTGGTGATGTTGCTGCATCCAGGGCGGGGGTAGAGCACATCACAGTGAGCCTACACTGTGTCCAAAAGGCGACGCAGTCATTAAACCTGGAGGCTGCACTCTTTTTGCCTTTTGGGGCCATGTCTTCCATGCAGCAGTTGTGGGCCGGAAGCACAGAGAGGTATGCACATGGCTGTACTTTAAATGTGTCGCCCCTCGTGATCCCATGACGAAATGATGGCGAGGTGAGTGACTGAGAGCCCGCCCACCATTGAAATGACGTGTTTCCAGGGAATGCATAATTAATGTTGCGGGATTAGGATGAACCGGTGTGAGAAGCCGCCATTTCGGCTGGCGGTTATAACATTGTTCTTCCCACCTGCTACCGCACTTAGTACAAAGCTGGGACAATTCTGCCCCTAGCCTCTAATCTGCTCTTGTAGTCATAGTATTTATATGGCTAGTCCAGTTCTGATTCTGATCAATGGTAACCCCAGGATGTTGATAGTGGGGTATTCAGTGATGGTAATGTTATTGCATGTCAAGGGGATGATGGTTAGATTCTCTTTTGTTGGAGATGGTCATTGCCTGGCACATGTGTGGCACAAATGTTACTTGCTACTTGTCAGCCCAGGCCTGGATATTGTCCAGATCTTGCTACATTTGAATGTGGGAAGAGTGTCCTACAGTCAGCATCACGGTGAAGCAGTCTGGGAAGAAGGTCCTGCAGTCCATTCTTGTTGAAAATAACAAGAATAACATCACAAGACAGCGCGAGAGAGCAGCGGAGAGATCAGAACCAGTGCGAATGCGGGGAAGCTTCAAAAAGTGACATCAGCACAAAGGTGAGAGCTGATTGGTGAGTAGTGGGTAAATGTTTTTCTCCAGTTTTTTTCTCCAGTTTAAAATAGATTAGGCTAAGGAAAGGTAAGAGTTCAAGTTTTTATTTAAAGTACTTAAATAATATAATTTTTTTACTGTATTTAACTTAAGGTAACGATTTTTTGTTCAACTAGAGGCATGGTAGGGCAGCTGCAACATGTGGGAAGTCCTAGATGCTCCTTGGTCTCTGACTGACCACGTGTGCAGGAAGTGCCACCAACTGCAGCTACTTGAGCTCCGAGTTTCGGAGCTTGAGCGGCAGCTGGAGGCTCTGAGCTGCATCCGCAAGGCTGAGAGTTTCGTGGAAAGCACGTTTTTAGACATGGTCACCCCACAGCTTACGGAAGTGCAGACAGAGAGGGAATGGGTGACCATCAATCAGAAGTAAGGTGTCAGGTAGGTAGTCAGGAAATCCCCAGGGTGCATCTCGCTCAAGAACCGTTTTTCTGAGTTGGAAAATGGTGAGAGTGACGGTTCCTCTGGGGAGTGCAGCCACGCTCATGGCACTGAGAGTGGCTCAGCTGCATGGGGGGTGAGGAAAAAGAGGGGAAGAGCAATAGTGGTTGGAGACTTGATAGTAAGGGGAACAGACAGGCATTTCTGTGGCCGTAGACATGACTCCAGGATGGTATGCTGCCTCCCTGGTGCCAGGGTCAAGGATATCACTGAATGGCTGCAGAGCATTCCAAAGAGGGAGGGCAAACAGACAGAGATCGTGGTACATATTGATACCAACAACATAGGTAGAAAGAGGGATGAGGTCCTGTAAGCAGAATTTAGGGAGCTAAGAAGCAGATTAAAAAACAGGATCTCAAAGGTAGTAGTAGGATTACTTCCAGTGCCACACGCTAGTGAGTATAGAAATAGGAGGTTAGTCCAGATGAATGTGTGGCTGGAGAGATGGTGCAGGAGGGAGGGCTTTAGATTTCTGGGACATTGGGGCCATTTCTGGGGGTGGTGGGACCTGTACAAGGCGGACGGGTTGCACTTGAATTGGAATGGGACCAACATCCTTGAGGGGAGATTTGTTAGTGCTGTTGGGGAGGGTTGAAACTAACTTGGCAGGGAGATGGGATGCTGAGAGGAGGTTCAGCAGGGGGAGATGCACAGCCAAAATTAGGAGAAAGAGCAAATGAGTCTGAAAGGCATAGAAATTATAGGCCAGTTAAGGCACAACGTTGGATGGTATTTATTTTAATGCAATGAGTCTGACGAATAAGGCAGATGAGTTGAGGGCACAAATTAACACATGGAAGTATGATGTCATTGCTGTCACAGAGACACGGTTGAGAGAGGGGCAGGATTGGCAGCTCAATATTCCAGGATATAGGGTCTTCAGGCGAGGCAGGGAAGGAAGTAAAAGAGGAGGGGATATTGCAATATTGATCAAGGAATCAATTACAGCAGTAAGGATGACATCTTAGAAGGCTCCTCAAATGAAGCCATATGGGTAGAACTTAAAAACAAAAAAGGAGCAATCACATTGCTGGGATTGTACTATAGGCCCCCAAATCAGAGAGAAATAGAAGACTAGATATGGAGGCAAATTTCAAAGAAGTGTAAAAAGAATAGGGTAGTAATAATGGGGGATTTCAACTTCCCCGACATTAACTGGGTTAGTCATAGTGTGATAGGTTTAGAGGGAGCGGAATTCTTAAAATGCATCCAGGAGAGCTTTTTAAGCCAGTACGTAGAAAGTCCTACAAGAGAGCCTGGACTTAATTTTAGGGAATGAAGCCAGGCAAGCAGTAGAGGTATCAGTGGGAGAACATTTTGCAGATAGTGATTATAACTCCATTAGATAGGTTGTTATGGATAAGGACAAGGATGAGCCAGAAATCAGGGTTCTAAATTGGGGAAGGCCGATTTTAATAAGATCAGATATAATTTGGCCAGAGTGGGCTCAGAGCAGCTACTTTTAAGTAACTCTGCGTCAGAGCAGTGGGGCTCATTCAAGAAGGAAAAAAGGAATGTACAGGGCCAACATATTCCAGTAAAGATAAATGGTGGGACCAACAAATCCAGGGAACTCTGGGTGTCGAGGGATATACAGGATTGGATAAAGAGAAAAAGGGAGGCATATGGCAGATACCAAGGGCTCAAAACAGCAGAAGCCCAAGAGGAGTATAGAATGTGTAGGAGGGAACTTAAAAAAGAAATTAAGAGAGCAAAAAGGGGGCATGAAAAATCATTGGCAGATGAAATAAAGGAAAATCCAAAGTTATTTTACAAGTACATTAAGAACAAGAGGATAACTAGGGAAAGAGTAGGGCCCATTAAGGACCATAGTGGTAATTTATGTGTGGAGCCGGAAGATGGAGGTAGGGTTCTAAATGAATACTTTGTGTCAGTGTTCACAAGTGAGAGAGATGACGTGGGTATGGAAATCAAGCAGAAGGACTGTGATATAATTAAAGAAATTAGCATAGAAAGGGAAGTGGTTCTTAGTGGTCTGGCAGGCTTAAAAGTAGATAAACCTCCAGGCTGGGATGAAATGTATTCCAGGCTGTTGAGTGAGGCAAGGGAGCAGATAGCAGGGGCACTGGCAATAATTTTCAATACCTTTCTGGCCGCAGGAGAGGTGCCAGAGGACTGGAGGACAGCCAATGTGGTACCGTTATTCAAGAAGGGGGGAAGGGATAAACCAGGGAACAACAGGCCAGTCAGTCTAATTCAGTGGTGGGGAAACTATTGGAAGCAATTCTGAAGGACAGAATTAATCTGTACTTGAAGGGGCAGGGATTAATCAAGGACAGTCAGCATGGTTTTGTTAAGGGGAGGTCATGTCTGACCAATTTGATTGAATTTTTCGAAGAGGTGATCAGGTGTGTAGATGAGAGCAATGCATTTGATCTAGTCTACTTGGACTTCAGCAAGGCTTTTGATAAGGTCATGCATGGGAGACTGATAACAAAGGTAAGAGCCCATGGGATCCAAGGCAATTTGGCAAATTGGATCCAGAATTGGCTGAGTGGTAAGAAGGCAAAGGTTGATGGTCGAGGGGTGTTTTTGTGACTAGATGCCTGTGTCCAGTGGGGTTCCACAGGGGTCGGTGTTGGGTCCCTAGCTGTTTGTGGTATATATAAACGATTCAGACTTGAATGTAGGAGGGTTGATCAGTACGTTCGCGGATGACATGAAAGTTGGTGGGGTGGTAAATAGTGTGAAAGATAGCCTTAGATTACAGGAGGATGTAGATGGGCTGGTCAGGTGGGCTGATCATTGGCAAATGGAATTTAATCCAGATAAGTGTGAGGTGATGCACTTGAGCAAGACAAACAAGGCACGGGAATACATGATGAATGGTAGGACCCTGGGAAGTACTGAGGATCAGAGGGACCTTTGGTGTGCTTGTCCACCGGTACCTTAAGGTAGCAGGACAGATAGATAAGGTGGTTAAGAAGGCATATGGAATACTTGCCTTTATTAGCCAAGGCATAGAATATAAGAGCAGGGAGGTTATGCTGGAACTGTATAAAACGCTGGTTAACGTCACAGCTAGAGTATTGCATGCAGTTCTGAAATCCACATTATAGGAAGAATGTGATTGCACTAGACAGAGTGCTGAGGAGATTTACCAGGATGTTGCCTGGGCTAGGGAGTTTAGTTATGAGAAGAGATTGGAAAGACTGGGGTTATTTTCCTTGGAGCAGAGGAGATTGAGGGGGGACGTGATTCAGGTGTATAAAACTATGAGGGGCATAGATAGTGTAGACAGGAAAGAACTTTTCCCCTTGGTGGAGGGATGAATAACTAGGGGGAATAGATTTAAGGTAAGGGGCAGGAGGTTTCAAGGGGATGTGAGGAAGAATATTTTCATCCAGAGGGTGGTGGGAATCTGGAACTCTCTGCCTGAAAGGGTGGTAGAGTCAGGAACCCTCATAACATTTAAGAAGTATTTGGATTTGCTCTTGCGATGCCATTGCATACAAGCCAAGGGCCTAGTGCTGGAAAATGGGATTAGAATAGTTAGGTACTTGTTTGACCAGCACAGACTCGATGGGCCGAAGGCTGTAGACCTCATTGACTCTATGACTCTATGATATTTGGACATGGACTGTCTCAGTATCTGAGGAGTCACAAATGGTGCTGAAGATTGTGCAATCATCAGCGAACACAGCCACTTCTGACCTTCTGATGGAAGGAAGATCATTGTTGAAGCAGCTGAAGATGGTTGGGCCTAGGACAGTATCCTGAGGAACTCCTGCAGTGATGCCTTGGAACTGAAATGATTGACCCCCAACAACCACAATCATCTTCCTTTGTGCTTGGTACGACTCCAACCGGCAGAGAGCTTCCCCCCTGATTCTCATTGACTGCAGTTTTGCTAGGGCTCCTTGATGTCACATTTGCCATGCCCTTGGTCAAGCTGTTCCAATACAACTACAACACTGGCATCGACCCAGCTATGTGGAAAATTGCCCAGGCATGTCCTGTACACAAAAAGCAGGACAAATCCAAACTGGCCAATTATCGCTGCATCAGTCTACTCTTGATTATCAGTAAAGTGATGGAACGTGCCATCAATAGTGCTATCAAGTGACACCTGCTTAGCAATTGTTGGCTCACTGACGCTTGGTTTGGGATGTGCCAGGGCCACTCAGGGCCAATAGGCTTTGGACTATCCAGTGCCTTTAGCTGTTTCTTGATATCACATAGAGTGGATCGAATTGGCTGAAGACTGGCATCTGTAATGCTGGGGACCTCTGGCGGAGGCTGAGATGGATCATCCACTCAGCACTTCTGGCTGAGGATTGTAGCAAATGCTTCAGCCTTATCTTTGGCACTGATATGCTGGGTTTCCCCATCAATCAGGATGGGGATATTTGTGGAGCATCCTCCAATGAGTTGTTTAATCATCCACCACCATTCACAACTGGATGTGGCAGGACTGCAGAACTTGGTTGTGTTGGTTATGGAATCACTTAGCTCTATCACTTGCTGTTTATGTTGTTTGGCACGCAAATAGTCCTCTGTTGTAGCTTCACCGGGTTGACATCTTATTTTTAGGTATGTCTGGTGCTGCTCCTGGAAAGCCCTCCTGTATTCTTCATTGAACCAGGGTTGATCCCCTGGCTTGGTGGTAATTGTAGAGTGGGGGATATGCCAGGCTGTGAGGTTACAGATTGTGGCTGAGTATAATTCTGCTGGTGCTGATGGCCAACAGTGTTTCATGGTTGCCCAGTCTTGAACTGCTTGATCTGTTTGAAATCTATCCCATTTAGCACAGTGGTGGTGCCACGCAGCACAATGGGATCCTCAGTCTGAAGACGGGACTTTGTCTTCACAAGGACTGTGCGGTGGTCACTCCTACTAATGCTGTCATGAACAGATATATCTGCAGCAGGCAGATTGGTGAGGATGAGGTAAAGTATGTTTTTCTCTCTTGTTGGTCCTTCATCACCTGCCACAAACCCAGAATAGGAGCTATGTCCCTTAGGACTGGGCCACCTCGGTGTGTAGTGGTGCTCCTGAGACACTGTTGGATGGACATTGAAATCCACCATGACAAAGTAGGGATAGCAACTCTGCTAAGGAGGTGACTACTTAAGTAGTTTTCTCTAGCGTGTCCTGTGGAAACCTGAATAATGGTAAAAGAAGGTTCAGTTATATTTTCAATAGTACTTTTCTCCAAATTGCCAATTAGGAAATCCCTTTACAGAATTCACACCCAACCTCATCCAGGACCATTACCATTACACTCAACATTTTTCCCCAGTGGTGATTGGACATCCCTGAGCACTTCTTTTTGTATAGTGTAAGAGCTGAGCATTTTGCTATACAGCCATCTCTGTTGGGCAGATGTAAATAAAGTCATCATAGCTGCTTACAATTGAGCATGTGAGTCTTTTCTCAGTGCAGTACACAACAGAAAGATGGCTATGAGGCTAGGGTGGAATTTTATTTACATTTCATTTGAGAAATTAAGGACCAAAGAACATCGTGACGCAATTTTTGGAACTCCTGAAGTTGATTTTCAGGAAGTTTGAGTGGTTCAAAAGATTGCTTCATATGCACCTGTCATGTTGTGAGTCAACACAGTATCTAATTGAATGAAGAATAAGACACAAAAGGCATATTTGCAGATAATGGGAGAACTCAACCCTCACAAAGAGGACTGGCATAATTACAAAGGTTTCACATTTGGCTGAAAGTAGATAAAATGGGTGATGAGGATAAAGTAAATGTTTTTCTCAACATGATGAGATCAGATGCTTTCGATGTAGTGTTTAACCAGTGTTTCCGAAATAGCCCTGTACTTTGGAATAAGCTGAAATTAATGAGATTCTGGACTCCTATTTTGGCACTAAGAATGAAATTGCACAGAGTTGCATTCTGTCAAATGAAACAGTTGCCAAGTGAGACTGTAACAGATTCCATTCTTGAGGGTTAAATAAACTCTCACAGCGCTATGGGTATGGCACCAACTTAGAAATCAACCTTGGAGCCACTTTCATAGGAAACCTAAAGAACAATAAAACCCACACCAAGCTTATCAGTAAAGGCAATAAGCTGACATGGAAGGAGGCTGCGATGAGGCCATGGCCATGGAAATGCCAGAAAGAGCTAGTTGCAATTTGCAAGGGAGTTCTTTTCATGAGGCGGCACAGGGGGTCCACTGGATTTCAGTGGGATCCATGCCACAGCAGCCAAGTTCACAGTCTCAGAGTCAGGAATTTAGATTACCATTGCCATGGTAGCCAACAATCACCTAAATACCCCATTTCCAGTCGAAGTGCTATGCCTGTGAAAAAGTCAGTCGTATCTAGATGGCATGCAGGGCTAAAGGAAACAGCAAAGCTCCAGGTCTCAGCCACGCACCAGGTCAAGATTGTGATAGATCTGAAGGTAATTCAGGAGATCCGGTTTAACGGGGTTGAGTTATTTACAGTAAGGATCAATAAGAGTACATCTGACATTGAGAAAGTGCTTGGAGAGCACAAAATGGGCTTTGAGCAAGGAGGTCCAAATGATAAAATTAGGCATCACAAGTCTGAAGACAACATAAAAGACAACATTTTGCAAAGCTAGGCCAGTGCCTTACTCACAATTAGAAGCAGTAAGAGCTGAATAGATTAGAAAGAACAGGGGCAATTAAGAAGGACAGTGGGCTGCAACCTTTGTGGTAGTTCAAAAAGCAGATGGGTTCATTTGGATTTGTGGAGCTTATAAGCAAATGATAAATAAGGCAATTGAGATTGATACTTACCCACTGCCTAGGGAGAAGATTTGTTTTCTAATGTAGCCAATAGAAAGATGTTCAGAAGGTAGATCTTTCCAATGCATATTTGCAATTAGAATAACTGACAAGAACAAGGAATTGCTTACAATTTATACACCCAAAGGGTTGTACCAGTACAAAAGTTTACCATATGGGGTGTCTACTTCATCAGCATTCCAGAGCATTATGTATCAGGTACAAAGTGGGATGAAAGGAGTATGCTGCTTCTTAGATGATTTTTTTTTAATTAGTAGTCAGATAGAGAAAGAGTATATTGTACAGTTAAACAAAGTCCTTCAAGAGTATGGCATCAAAATAACAAAGCACAAGTGTTGCTTCATGGTGTCAAGTGTAATATAACTGGTTTAGCAAATAGATGGTGGAGTTATCCACCCAATGCAGGAGAAAGTTGAGGGGATTTTGAAAGCAAAGAGACCAGAGAACAAAGAAGTACTTAGTACATTCATAGGGACTGCTGTGTATTATTCTAAGTTCGTCCTGTTTTAGCTAAAACATTCGCTCCACTATATCAACTGCTCAAAGGTGAAATAGCTTGGGAATGGTTTGGGAGTGCCAGAAAGCATTTGAAGAAGTGGAAGAAAGTGCTGACTAGTGATACTGTTTTGACACTCTATGATCCTAAAAAACAATTGGTTTTAACTCGTGATGCCTCACCACAAGAGTTAGATGTGTTTTCTCACATAATGGAAGACAGTGTGGAGAAGCCTGTAGCATATGCTACAATATTTTAACATACTCAGCGCAAATTGCTCACAAGTTGAGAAAGAGGCGTTAGCCATCATGTGTGATGTTATCAGTGTTCTACAAATACCTGAACGGTAGGAAGTTTAATTTGTTAACGGTGTAGAGAAGCCCTTTCCAAGGGGCACAGTGATTTACTTGTACTTCTTGCTATTCAGTATTGTCTATTCACTGACCACAGTGCAGTCTTCTCTACACTGTGACCACCAAGCCCTTCGATCATATTTGGTTCAAAGAAGGGAGTACCATCCCTAGCAGCAGCATGGGTGTGCAGAGATGGGTATTGATTTTGATGGCCCATCAATACGATATTAAACATTGTAAGTTAGCAGATCATGCTAATGTAGAAGTTCTTTCAAGATTCCCCAGGAAGACTGGTTCATTCTCAGCCACTGAGTTACTTGTGAAATTTTTTTACGTACATAAATGACATGCCAGAATCTGACAAAGAAATTAGTGAAGAAATTCTCAAGGATGTAGTACTAGTAAAGTGCTCAATTATGCCATGAATGGCTGGCCGAAACAATGTGATGATGAGAAAACACAGGAGTGTTTCACACCTGAAATGAACTGAGCATGGACCAAGGCTATTTCCTCTGGGGTTTGATCAATATTCTGCCAAGGCTTAGAGAGAGATTGTTACAAGAACTTCATCAGAAGCATACACGGATAGGCAAAAACAAAGCAGTAGCAAGAAGCTAGTTTTGGTATCATAAGAAGACCATAAGACATAGGAGCAGAAATTAGGCCATTTGGTCCATCGAGTCTGCTCCACCATTCAATCATGGCTGATAAGTTTCTCAACCCCATTCTCCTGCCTTCTCCCCGTAACCATTGATCCCCTTACCAATCAAGAATCTATCTATCTCGT
This sequence comes from Carcharodon carcharias, assembly GCF_017639515.1. Classification (NCBI taxonomy): domain Eukaryota; kingdom Metazoa; phylum Chordata; class Chondrichthyes; order Lamniformes; family Lamnidae; genus Carcharodon; species Carcharodon carcharias. The sequence continues at coordinate 89,260,352 of NC_054475.1, forward strand.
TCTTAAATACACTCAATGACCTGGCCTCCACAGCCTTCTGTGGCAATGAATTCCATAGATTCACCACTCTCTGGCTAAAGAAGTTGCTTCTCATTTCTGTTCTAAAAGGTCTTCCCTTTACTCTGAGCCTGTGCCCTCGTGTCCTAGTCTCTCCAAATAATGGAAACATCTTCCCCACATCCACTCTATCCAGGCCTTTCAGTATTCTGTAAGTTTCAATCAGATCCCCCCTCATCCTTCTAAATTCCATCAAGTATAGACCCAGAGTCCTCAAACGTTCCTCATATGTTAAGCCTTTCATTCCTGGGATCATTCTCGTGAACCTCCTCTGGACCCTCTCCAGGGCCAGCACATCCTTCCTGAGATACGGGGCCCAAAATTGCTCACAATATTGTAAATGTGGTCTGACCAGAGCCTTATAAAGCCTCAGCAGCACATCCCTGCTTTTATATTCTAGTCCTCTCGAAATAAGTGCCAACATTGCACTTGCCTTCCTAACTACCGACTCAACCTGCAAGTTAACCTTAAGAGAATCCTGGACTAGGACTCCCAAGTCCCTTTGCAATCCAGATTTCTGAATTCTCTCCCCATTTAGAAAATAGTCTATGCCTCTATTCTTCCTACCAAATTGCATGACCTCACACTTCCCCACATTATATTCCATCTGCCACTTCTTTGCCCAGTCTCCTAACCTGTCCAAATCCTTCTGCAGCCTCCCCGCCTCCTCAATACTACCTGTCCCTCCACCTATCTTTGTATCATCTGCTAACTTAGCCAGGATGTCCTCAGTTCCTTCATCTAGATCATTAATGTATAAAGTGAAAAGTTGTGGTCCCAACACTGATCCCTGCGGAACTCCACTAGTCACCGGCCGCCATCCTGAGAAGGACCCGCTTATCCCCACCCTCTGCCTCCTGCCAGACAGCCAATCTTCTATTCATGCTAGTACCTTGCCTTTAACACCATGGGCTCTTATCTTACTGAGCAGCCACCTGTGCTGCACTTTGTCAAAGGCCTTTTGGAAGTCCAAGTAGATAACATCCATTGGCTCTCCTTTGTCTAACCTACTCATTACCTCCTCAAAAAATTCTAACAGATTTGTCAGACATGACCTCCCCTTGATGTAACCATGCTGACTTTGCCCGATTTTACCCAAAGGTAGATAGAGATATTGAAGACTTGGTGAAAAGTTGTGAAGTATGTCTCAGAAGAGAAATAATCCACCCAAAGTTCCTTTCATTCCATCATCAAACACAAGAAAACCATGGGAACAGGTGCATATAAATTTCTTTGAAGTGGAAGAGAACGAGTACCCTATTTTCGTCGATAGCTATTGCAAGTGGATAAATGTTGAGCTTTTGCTAGTTCCAAAATTGTTGCAGGTTTGAGAAGTTTGTTTGCATTTCATGAGTTGCCAGAGGTGTTGGTGTCAGATAATGGTCTACAGTTGACGTCAGAACAGTTTGAAAATTTCTGAGTAAGAATTGAGTCAAACGCATATTGTACAAACCCTCATATCACCCAGCATTGAATGTTGCTGCAGAAAGAAGTGTATAGATTGTGAAGAGGTCTTTGCCAAAGTATTTGTTAGGTGACAAGCTAGACAGTATATGCCATATTTCTTTTTGACAGAGGCTAGACAATTTTCTGTTCTCTTCCATAATAACCCCACAGTCTACAATAGGTCACTCACCATATGAGTTAGTGTTTAAACACAATCCTAGAACAAGGTTTAGTTTGATGCCAAGGTTAAACCTGATGTCAATAGCAAAGTAAGAGAGAAGCAAGACAAAGTCATGATACACCCTGACACAAAACAGAGAGTTCAATGCTGTTTAGGTCATGGTGAAAAACCACTGGAGTCATAAGGAGAAGTATGTGATTGAAGTTGTAAAGAGACTAGGTGCATTCATATAACTAGTGAAGATTGAAGAGAAACTCCATCATGGAGTTCATTTATTTGAAAGAGGAAATTTGATGAAAAGAGGGTGTGATAACCCTCCTATAGTCCAAATTCCTCCTATAGTCCAAAGTGAAAGTCACAAAGAAACTGAAATTTTGCTGGTATCACAAAGTTCACTGGTAAAGCATAGTGAGTCAGGGTTTTTGATTATGACTAATCAATCAATGTCACAGTCCCAATTATTAAGTGGAGTTGGTAGTCAAAGTTCAGGGTTGACACAGTCAGCAATGTTAAGAGAGCAGAGTCAAGCAAATGGAAATGGAAGAGCATACCTAGACAGAAAGGGAAAGAAGTTATACAGGCTAATTGAAATAATGTAGGAAGGAAGAAGAAAATAGTTGTTCTTTTGATTATTTCTTGTCAAATGGTGATATTTTTGTTGATCACATACAGGTGTTAAGGAAAAACACTTTTTTACATGTAAATTGCTCTGGTGATATCAGTCATTTATGTTTTCATTATGATTAAAGTAAAAGCAAATTTGCAACCCAACCTGTTAAATTTCAGGTGTGATGATCCCCATAGTGACCAATAACTTTAGAAAAAAGAATTTTGAACTTCCAGTTGATAGCTAAAAGGATGACCTGACAAGATTTCACATTTTAAGACTTTTACTGTTACAAACTGACGAAAAGCACATTGATTAAACAATATTTTTTAGGCAATTTCTACTTTATACTACAGAACAGAACTTTCCCCTTTTAACACAACTGGAAAATGAATTTCATAGGTTACTCTACACTGTCCCTTTAATAGTCATTTGATTTTCCTGGATCCAAGCCAAAGTGATTCTTAGCTCCCAAGGGTTTACTTCTATTCCCTTGCTTTCCCAACCTGCTATCTTTTAACCTTACAACTGTCTTTCATGAGAAGGGCTTTTCCTGCCAATTCTCCCTCCAGCACTGAGCAAATCTTATAGTCTCGTTTTAAATCCTTATGAATTTGGTCTTTTCAACCTGAGCACAAGCTCCATCTATATTCCAGTATGGTGAACCATAGAGACTTTCGGCCTCTAGCAGCTCTCTATCTCGCTCTCCTGAATCCTGACAGACCGTCTGTGTCTGTGAGTTTCAGGAATATCTTAGAAACACGTCATCTGTTTTGGCCCATTTCCATGGCACATGAATCACTTGGGCCTTGTATCCAGGCAGAAATGCTGATTAGCTATTCTTTAGGCTCCAATCCTATTCTATCTTGGAATTTAATGCACAGTTTAAAGCATAACTGTTTACAACCTGACATTCTCAAAACCTTCCTGTTTTTGAAACCAGGAACTATCAGCCTAGCTCTGTGAACACAGATGCCGTTGCATTTGTTTCCAAGTGTCGTCACCTTACAACTTCTTCTAGTAAAACACAATCTGGGGCTTCCTTTAATCTTTAACAGCTCCATCACCGAGGCTTGTTGTCAAGCAGACTTCAAAACAAGTCACATGACTCCCTTCATTTTACCCTAAATTAAAGACATAGTCCCAAAACATCATAACCTCATAATTGCAACACAGGTATTGTTGAAATTGGTTTAGTCATGTTATATTCTAGGCAATTGTGTACATGTATCATTTTACATTTTAATGCACAAGTTGTTTTTGAAGTGGGAAGGGAGCGTGGCGTATTGTAAGAGCTGATCATTTTTGCTGTTGTGTCCTCGCTGCTGTGCTTGCTGTTGAGGAGGTATAAATAAAGTCATCAACATAGCCGCTTACAGTTGAACATATGTGAGTCTTTTCTCAGTGCAGTACACACTTCTCCCTTCCCTTCCCCCATTCTCTCTTTCTGCCTCTTGCCACTTCCAATTCTTGTCCAGATGATCACCAATATCTTTCCCACCACTGGTCACCACTCCCTTAAACCCTGACTAATGCATATTTTGTTGGTGGCAACCTATAACCTCCCTCCCTATATTCATATACCAAAAAAACCCTTCCCCAATTCTCCCCACCTTGCTGTAAACTTTCTAGCGATGTTATAGCCCAAGTGCATCCCCAGTATACTACTGAGCCTAGTATTCCCCTTCCCATTGGTCCCACATCTCAAGAGCCATCTACAATTCAGAACTCTCCTCAGTTCTACCATACCCTGACCTCCTGTCCCACTCTTAATATAGCCTGGTAGCCCATTCCCAGTGCTTTGAAACACTATAACCACCACCACTACAACCCACCATTCCCCCCCCCCCCAACCATGGTAATGTTCCCATACTGCACATCATCTCCCAGTACTCTAAGATGGTTACGCCACTCCTGTTCTCCCACACACAATAACCACTACTGACAAACACAAGGACCACCCTCCCAACAGTAACAATGTCCTCTGTATCTTACAAAATTGCTAAAATGCTCTGGCAAAAATGTATAAATTGACAATTTAATTTAGAATAAATCATAAGCCCTGATATGTTTTATGTTAGTTGCAACAAAATAATATCTATGGAATTGTCTTTTGTGCCTTAGAACATTTTTTGAAGGCCTCAGTCTGTAGCAAAAACCTGGACTTTGAACTTGGTCTTGAACTTGGTGAGCAGAACTTTCAACTTCAGCAGAAATGTAAGCCCAGCAATATCAGAATGGCTGCTCATTGTATACCTCGCCTAAGTGTGTTGTAAACAGTCGGCCAATCCAGCATTGCTTATTTTATGCCCCTACTGATGTTGAAACTTCTGGTGAATGTTTTTGCCTTGCCTTGACTCTCTGAGCTGAATTTGAACTCATGCAGTCTGACAATACCCTAATTTCCTAACATATATTAGCAGCATTCAATCAGCTATACAGTTGAAATTTTATTTTAAGAATCTAGCACTTTTGGCTTCTTGGCTGATCTTCAAAAAGAATTGAAAATGAGGTCAAATTTCTGAAATTTTATTAAGGTACCAATTAGATTGAGAGCTTTTTTAAAAAAATAAATAGATGCTGTGTATGTCAGCGTTAGAAATAAAATAACCATGTTTTGATTATATACCTGCTGTGGCTTTCACTTTGTGTTCTGTCCATTTCAGAAATTTACATTGACTGAAGAAGTACTGGGGTCAGAAAAGGGTGAAACAGAGAATCAGGCTCTTTTTTTTTTCTTTAATTATACTTTAATTTAAGAGACACTTGAATTTGAAGCTAACTGATTAGTTCACCTGTGTTACTGACAGTTGGAAAATGTCAATGCTAATTGCTGACATCTGTGATACAGAGGACTTAATTTTAACTACCAAAAATGGATGGATTGGGTCGAATGATAGGGAAAAATTTTCCCCCCATTGGGGGGGAAGTGCGGGAGTGGGCATGGGATGGAGCGCCTCTGATGGGCGTCCCTGAGGCTAAGTGCTGCCTCAGGGAGATCAGCTCCAATTTAAAATTTGTAATACAAATGATAAAAAAATTTCCCTGACATGTCCCCTCATGTGACACTGTCACATGAGTTGGGACATGTCCATAACTTTTTTGAAACCTTTAATAAACATTTGAATACCCTCATGAAACCTCATCCTGCCTGTGGATGAGCTTTCATGCTTTTTCCGAAGCTCGCCAGGGCCCCCGGCCTGCCCGCCAACCTTAAGGTTGGACGGGCAGGTCCATTAATGACTTTAATTAGTTTTTCAATGGCCTCAAAAGGCTATTGACAGGTCGGTGGGTTCTCAGCTGATTTGGCTGCGCTCTCGCTGACCTGAAAATGGAAATGACGCGGGGTGACGTCAGGAGTTCCACCTGACATCATCCAGATTCATTTTATGCATTGGCGAGCGGGCCCTGCCCCCTGCTCGCTGACCAGAGATCCTGCCCATAAATTCAAATTTTGAAGATTTCAAAATCACTCACTTTTGGTTTTAACAGAGGTGGGTCGAGGGATGGGTGAGTCAGTTCAATCAGTACAGCTCTTAAGGAGGCTTCGTACTTCCACCTTAACACCTCTCTTTTACCTAATATCAGCCAGCAGGTAAAAAGAGGCAAGAAAGGATGGATCCATAAGATAGGTGCCTTTGCAGCACTGCTTGTGGGCCAGGAGAAGTGCTTTCTTCCCCCCACCTCACCATCTGCCAGCCCAAAAAGCTTACCTGCTTAACTCCCACATAAATATAGGAGCCAGAGATTCTCAATTCTAACAGGTATAAGAAAGAAGGTACACAGAGACACAGAGACAAGGACAAAAATAGGGAAGCAATTTCTTTCTTCATTCTCATTTGGTTACCTGTTTTGAGGAAAAGAGAGGAAGGGAGATTAGAAGGGAATGGAGAGGATGAACACTAGTTGAGGGTGAAGCCACCTCTGGCCTATCACTACATACCCGTGGATGCAGTGAGAAGATGAAATGGATGGACAAATGAGTTTGTAAGATACAGGAGTTGTTGGGTTATTCAGAGAGGAAGAGGGGAGTAGTGAAGGAAATGAAGGGGCCAGTGTAGTGACAGGAGTGAAGAAGGTTGTAGGAAGGGGAATTGTTTTTGGGAAGTCAAAAGATAGCTGACGCGATGAGAGCGGGGAGTGAATATAGCACAAGTATTTTGTGCAGAGGATGGGAACAGAGTTGCCTAGTTTCTCTAACCACCAATTGAATTGCAGCTTGCAGCTCTTCAAGGCTCCTTTCAGCACCACACCATGTTATACCACCCACCACCTTCCACCCAGAAAGGAAAGAAGAAATGGAATAAAATAGAGAAAAAGGCAAAAAAAAGGTTAAGAAATGAGAGATTGTCCTATGTGAAGAAATTGAGTAGAATTACACTTTCCAAGAACCAATACAGGCTGAATGGCCTCCTTCCATACTGTAACCATTCAAGGGTTCTCTAATTGTCCTATATTCTCTGGAGTTTAGAAGAATGAGAGGTGATCTCCTTAAAATGTATAAAACTTTTATAGAGCTTGACAACGTGGACTTTGTCCCGGCTGGTGAGTCTGGAACAAGGGATCATAGTTTCAGGATAAAGAGATGGACATTTTAAACTGAGATGAGGAGAAATTTCTTCACTTAAAGGTTTGTGTATCTTTGGAATTCTCTACCCCAGAAATCTGGATGTTTAGTTGGTGCGTATATTCAATAATAAATAGCATTTCTTCAATGTAATAAAACATTCCAGGCACTTCACAAAACCATTATAAAGCAAAATATGACACTGAACCACCTAAGAAGATATTAGGTCAAATAACTAAAAAAGTTAGGTCAAAGAGGTAGGTTTTAAGGTGTGTCTTAAAGGAAAAAAGTAAGGTAGAAAAGCAGAGAGGATAGGGAGCATATTCCAGAATTTGGGGCCTAGGCAACTGAAGGCATGGTCACCGATGGTGAAGCAATTAAAATTGGGGATGCTCAAGAGGCCAGAATTAGGCAGTGGGGACATCTCAGAAGGCTGATGAACTGGACGAGATTACATAGATAGGGAGGGATGAAGCCATGAAGGGATTTGAAAACAAGGCTGAAAGTTTTAAAGTCAAGACATTGCTGGACTGAGATCAATAGATTTTTGGACACCAAAGGGATCGAGGGATATGGGGATAGGGTGGGAAAGTGGAGCTGAGGTAGAAGACCACCCATAATCTTAATTAAAAGCAGTCTTAAAGGGCCATGTAGCCTAATTCTGCTCCTACTTCTGCTCCGACTTCTTATGTTATTAAGAAACCAAGAGAAGCATCAACAAAAACATCAGAGACAGGTAAGAGTAAACATATTCTCAATTTAGCGAATGCAACATCCTGGAAGATTGCTTGGTATCCTTTATACATCTTATGGCCGCAAGCATTACCTGTCTGTAAAACTTGATTTCCTGTTGTCACACTTTTGTAGCACTTTTGATGTCAATTTTTTTCTCTGCCAACATTTATGGGTATTGCCTATGTAAACTCAGGCCAACAGTTGAACCTGCAATCTTTAAAGGGGCTGCTGGATGCTGTCTAAAAGTTAAATTTAAAGCTTTTATTTACCTGAATGTGGAACCAGGAGAAGCAGTTGTTCCACATTAAAACTGTGAGGCACTGTCTTGTTCAGCCCCTCTCAATTTCCTTCCCTCCTAACTTACCTTGGACCCTTGGCTAACTTTGCAGCTGACTGATCTCGCTCCATCCAATGAGCTGCCATGTAAATAAACTAAAAACAGAAATAAAAGTAGATGAAGTTCATTGTAAACAGAACACTTTTTGACGTACTCTATCACCCAAGCATAAGGTTCATTGGAAAATTATCTTTAATAAATTACAGATAATTGTCAGCCAGAGAGAGTAAGAGACAGAGAAGGTGTGTGGGGAGGCTGAAAATAGCCTATGATCCAAAAAAGGCTGCGAGTTCAGAGGTCCTGTTCAATTTAAAGACAGGACCTCATTATCATATTTTTCTTCCGTTTCCTGACCGGTTGTTGAGCAGGTAAACCAGCAGTTAGAAACCTCGGGGACAGTCCCCAAGTTGGAGGTACAGGCGATCAGAAATCAGGGTAGGAGATTGGTACACTTGCAATAAGGTGTGGTCACCAATCAGGGCATGAGGCGATTGGGTTGGGATCTACTGTGATTGGCTGGAAGGAGAGTGGTCATCGTGGTGGGAGAGAGGGCTGAGGTGGTGCAAGGTCAGGAGGAGACAAATACATCAGAGGGGTAAAGAGAAAGGCTATGATCAGTAGAAGGGAGGCCGAAAGTTTCCTTCAACTGTGGGAAGTACTGCTGCTCCTCCTGGCCCCCAAAGAATGCAGTTATGGAGCGGGCAGCTCCCATCTCTCTTTCAATACCTGGTTTCCCAATCTGGAACACTGCAGTATCTTTAAATTTAAATCATTGTGGAACCTGCTTTAAATACATTAATGAAGCATGGAGTGGGACATACACACAACACAAAACCCATCACCATGAAAATACGATAGCGCTTAAGTAATGGGTTGTATGCGTTCCCCAGTTTTCATTTTTAACCATCTCCTGTCCATTATGGGGTAGTAAATATTGAGGCCAAAGAGAATATGACCTATATTTTTCAATCATTTATTTTAATAGCAGGTTATCCCATTCGTTTTAAACAGATTAACCACCGTCACCATCCCTGGGTATGTCCTGTCCCACCGGCAGGACAGACCCAGCAGAGGCGGTGGCACAGTGGTATACAGCCGGAAGAAATTTGCCCTGGGAGACCTCAACATTGACTCCGGACTCCATGACGTCTCATAGCATCAGGTCAAACATGGGCAAGGCTGATTACCATGTACTTCCATTCCTCAGCTGATGATTCAGTGCTCCTCCATGTTGAACACCACTTGGAGGAAGTGCTGAGGGTGGCAAGGGCACAGAATGTACTCTGGGTGGGGGACTTCAATGTCCATCACCAAGAATGGCATGATAGCACCAATGCTGATCGAGTTGGCCAAGTCCTAAATGACATAGCTGCTAGACTGGGTCTGCGGAGGTGGTGAGAGAACCAACAAGAGGGAAAAACAAATTTGACCTCATCCTCACCAACCTGCCTGCCACAGACACATCTGTCCATTACTATATCGGTAGGAGTGACCATCGCACAATTCTTGTGGAGGCGAAGTCCCGCCTTCACATTAAGGATACCTTCCATCGTGTTGTGTGACACTACCGCAGTGCTAAATGGGATAGATTTCAAACAGATCTAGCAACTCAAGACTGGGCATCCATGAGGAGCTGTGGGCCATCAGCAACAGCAGAATTGTACTCAAACACAATCTGTAACCTCATGGTCTGGCATATCCCCCACTCCTCCCTTACCAACAAGCCAGGGGATCAACCCTGGTTCAATGAAGAGTGCAAGAGGGCACGTCAGGAGCAGCACCAGGTGTACCTTAAAATGGGGTTTCAATCATGTGAAGCTATAACACAGGACTACTTGCGTGCCAAACTACATAAGCAGCAAGTGATAGACAGAGCTAAGCGATCCCACAATCAATGAATCAAATTGAAGCTTTGCAGTCCTGCCATATCCAGTCGTGAATGGTGGTGGATAATTAAACAATTCACTGGAGGAGGAGGCTCCACAAATATCCCAATCTTTAATGATGGCAGAGCCCAGCACATAAGGCTGAGGCTTTGCTACATCTTCAGCCAGAAGTGCTGAGTGGATGATCCATCTTGGCCTCTTCCGGAGCTCCCCAGCATCACAGATGCCAACCTTTGGCCAATTTTATTCACTCCACGTGACATCAAGAAACAGCTGAAGGCACTGGATACTGCAAAGGCTATGGGCCCTGACAATATTCCTGCAATAGTACTGAAGACTTGTGCTCCAGAACTTGCCGCGCCCCTAGCCAAGCTGTTCTAGTACAGCTACCACACTGGCATCTACCCAGCTATGTGGAAAATTGACCAGGTATGTCCTGTACACAAAAGCAGGACAAATCCAACCCAGCCAATTACCACCCCATCAGTCTACATTCCATCATCAGTAAAGTAAAGGAAGGGCTCATCAACAGTGCTATCAAGCGGCACTTGCCTAGCAATAACCTGCTCACTGACACCCAGTTTGGGCTTCGCCAGGACCACTCAGCTCCTGACCTCATTACAGCCTTGGTTCAAACATAAGAGTTGAATTCCTGAGGTGAGGTGAATGTGACTGCCCTTGACATCAGCATTTGACTGTGTGTGGCATCAAGGAGCCCTAGCAAAACTGGAGTCAATGGGAATCAGGGGGAAAATGCTCTGCTGGTTTGAGTCATACCTAGCACAAAGGAAGATGGTTGTGGTTGTTGGAGGTCAGTCATCTCAGCTCCAGGGCATCACTGCAGGAGTTCCTCAGGTAGTGTCCTCAGCCCAATCATCTTCAGCTGCTTCATCAATGACCTTCCTTCCATCATGAAGGTCAGAAGTGCGGATGTTCACTGATGTTTGCACAATGTTCAGCACCATTCGTAACTCCTCAGATACTGAAGCAGTCCATGTCCAAATGCAGCAAGACCTGGACAATATCCAGGCTTGGGCTGACAAGTGGCAAGTAACATTCACACCACAGAATTGTCAGGCAATGACCATCCCCAACAAGAGAGATTCCAACCATCGCCCCTTTATGTTCATTGGCATTACCATCACTGAATCCTAACTATCAACATCTTGGGGTCTACCATTAACCAGAAACTGAACTAGACTAGCCATATAAATACTGTGGCTATAAGAGCAGGTCAGAGGCTAGGAATCATGTGACGAATAACTCACCTCCTGACTCCCCATAGCCTGTCCACCATCTACAAGGCACAAGTCAGGATTGTGATGAAATACTCCCCACTTACCTGGATGAGTGCTGCTCACACTACACTCAAGAAGCTTGACACTGTCCAGAACAAAGCGGCCCGCTTGATTGGCACAACATTCACAAACCTTCACTCCCTCCACCACCGACGCACAGTAGCAGCAGTGTGTACCACCTACAAGATGCACTGCAGGAATTCACCAAGGCTCCTTCAGCAGCACCTTCCAAACCCACGACCACTACCGTCTAGAATGACAAGGGCAGCAGAGAGATGAGAACACCACCACCTGGAAGTTCCTTTCCAAGTCACTCACCATCCTGACTTGGAAATATGTCGCCGCTCCTTCATTGTCACTGGGTCAAAATCCTGAAACTCCCTTCCTAACAGCACTGTGGATGTACCTACACCACATGGACTGTAGTTGTTCAAGAAGGCAGCTCACCACCACCTTATCAAGGGCAACTAGGAATGGGCAATAAATGCTGGCCCAACCAGTGAAGGCCACATTCCGTGAATGAATTTTTAAAAAGTTTCATGTTAGCATTAAAATCTAGGCTCATGTCTTTCCATAACCTATACTTATTTTTACAAAAAAATGTTGAAAGTTTCTCAAGCCACACAAACAATTCTGATTACCATTAGTTTTGTTCTATTGATAATTAGAAAAGGAAAATATTCTAATTGGTGGCAGGCATGTGAGAGAGAGAGAGAGAATATGGTTTTAAACACTATTCATTCTTTCTTACTGTACTCGCTTAATCTCAATGCATAGTTTTGGCAAATACAATTTTGCATAAATATGTAATTTAAAAATGGATTTCAGGGAAGTGCCCAGGTGAAGAAAAATTGAAAAGTAGCCAGGATCACATTATGTGGACATCTCCACTATTGTTAAAAACACTCTTGAAGTCCCAGACTATATTCTCTGTCCTAGTACTATTCTACCAAGACCTGTATACTATAGGACCTTGTCCACTTTCAACCTTTTAATGCTTCTGATCAAAGGATCAGTGAGAACCTGAGACGCTTGACATCTCACTTCATGCTGTCAGATCCTAGTATCCCCCTCAGTTGTACAACACTCTCCAGCCACCAGATACTATCAACCTCCACAGTGGTGCCGCATCTCAAGTGGTTACCAGTATATTAAAAGGCTTACATGTGGAGAACATTCCCTGCAAGTGTCACAATCATTTCCTGTAATACAGTGATTCTTAAGCTCTAATTAAAAAAAATCATCTATTTGTACCTTACAAAAGTATAAATAATTTCTATTCACCTCTTCAAGACTTCTGCTTCCATTCAGTTCCTTCCACAGATCATGAAAAATCCATTCAATTATGAACTTAAATTGTTCAACCAATTAACCTCCTTTAAAATTTCTCTCCCCATCCCATACTGTTACTAAAATTACTTAGCAAGATGCCAGAATAACTAATCATCTTACATTTTTGGATCCTTCATCAGGCTCCTTCATTGATCAGATATTTCATGGCTTCAGCAGTTCAGGAACCATCAGATACCCACAACTAACAGGCCACACCAGAGTTAATTTCAAGATATATAGGATGCAAACAGGACTTCTCTTGCTCATCTCATCATTTGGCAGAACAGTCATAGAAATCCCATCAAACTGGTGTAAACACATTTTACACAGTTTTTCTGTGATTTGGTGGCTATTCCACCAAAAGTAGCAGCTGATAACTGGGAGACTCCCCACAGAAATCACTCCTCCAGCTTATTTCATATGGAGAATAATGTAGTATGTAGGCCAGTTCCACAGATGATCTATAAAATGAATCGCTCACTTTATAATAGCTCAAATCACACATTAAAGCTAATGTTTACTGAGTTATTTTGGCATTTGTGTGCAATATAATGATTGCTAGTGTCTCATGCTACTGCTTCCCACGGTTTATTCGTATCACATGTAAAGAAAAAACGAAGGCTGATTCCTTGATTGAGCTCTCCTGACAAGAAGCAACCATGCCTGGAGGAGCTAGTCAGTAATTAGTGGACCAAAGCACATAATAGCCGAAATTTTATGCCCCCCCGGGAGCGGGCTAGAGGTACAGAGGGGATAAGATCAGGTGGAATGGTCGGTGGGGTGCCGTGTCTGTTACCTAACCGCTTCTGTCGCAGAGTAAGTGGCGGGCAACCCAATAAAGTGGCCAACTAATGGTCAGCTAAGGGACTCTTCCTACCACCGTTGGTATTTTACCAGTGATAGGGGAGGGCCTATTTGACATGACGCGGCTGCCAGTTATACCCTAGCTGCCCGACTGTGGGGTCCCTCCTGTTCAGGCACCCTGTGCCCCAAAAAGGCAAGGTCTGCCCTGCTTGAAGTACTTCCCCTTATCCTTCTGATGGCCTTGCAACCCCACCGCCCCATCCACCCCATCGCCAGGGCCTGCCTGACTGGCCTCTTCTAGCCCACCCCACTTACCTTTCCTCCAGGCCTCCAGCACTGCTTCTGGTCCAGGGCCTACTGCAGTCCCAGCAGTAGCCTCTGCTGCAGGTGGCACTGCTGAGACTGAAGATCTGCTGGCCGTCTAATTAACTGGCAAATCATTAAGGTGACCATCCTGCCTCAGCGGGGCACAATCTCAGCCAAATAATTGTTTGAGCCACGTGAAATCCAGTTGTGACTTCCAGGGCTGGCCGAGGTGGACATGACCCTGACTTTCCAGCCTGTGGGCGGGGCCATTGACTCCACATTAAATCCCAGCCAATTTAACAGAAGGAAATGTTCATTCCTCCTATAATGCAAAGATATTTTCTGTTTGAAGCAACAATGATGCTCTGCATTGAACATTTGCAAGTGACTAGGCACAAGCCACACTTAACATTTCTCTTAATTTACAATTGGAGAAGAATTGCCCTGACCATATTCTGTATTTCATAGGGCAGGATTTTTACTGCGGCAGGCTGGCCCAGGGGTGGTTGCGAAACTGAAGATTTTTAAAAATATAAATAAAGAATTTGCAAATGTTAAAAATGTGTCCCCTCATGTGACTCTATCACACAAGCAGGGTCACGTTATAAATGAGATTTCAACATTTTTATTTTATTTTTAATTCCTGTTGGAAACCTCATCCCACCCGTGGATGAGGTTTCATTAAAAATCCAAAGGCCACTCACCCTTTTCACCCGAACTGAATGGTTGTACGGGCAACGAAAAATCAGATTTAATTAATTATTTAAGGGTCTTAATAGGCCTCTTAATTGTCGGCGGGTGCGCTGCTGCCTGCTGAATGAAATATTGCGAGAATGCATGATGACTTTGGGACACTCGCCCAACACCATCGCACACTATTTTACTCTCCTTCAGGTTGGGCGCAGAAAAATTCTGCCCATAAGTGTTTCCTCTAGTTGATTATTCTAGCAAAATTGTATACATGCTCAAAGAAATATGCAGCATGATGTAGATTGAAAGAACTGTTCCTAAAGCTGCATTTGCTAGGCCCAGAGGGATAATGTATTTCCCTGAAACATAAGCACAACATACATGTCAGTGAGAATGGGATGGGTGAGGTGGAGACTGTGTGAGAATGGCCTGCTTCATTTTAGAGTCCATTCTCTACAATATTTCAGAAATGAGGCCGGCTTCACAATCTTCTGGAGCAACTCCTAATGTATGTTTTACATCAACATAAAAAAATCATCAGAGATGGCCATCACCAAAGCTACTACAGACATCAGTATTTCTGCCTGGGGAATTGTCTCACAGTTTTATCAGCTGTAACCCTGCCACTTATATGTGGAATTCATGTTGAGGTAATCATCAATTGCTGAACCCAGGTTTTTGAAGTAAACATTAAATTATGGCTCATTACTGCTATCACAGTACAATTTCTCCCAATTTTATCCATGCTCCAAACAGCCAGGAACAACAATTGTAAGAGATACCTGTCCTGGTTATAGTCATCTGCAGATGTACATTATTACGCTACCAAATGCACAACCTTCTTTGGCAGGCCTGGTCTGTTGCTATAGCAACAGACTGTTATTCAATTTAGATATACTTACATAAGAACGTTCAGTAATAGGAAAAAAAACCATTAGGCCTCACAAGTCCATCACTGTAGATCAACCCCACCTAAATCATATCTCTCTTTTCATTTTCCATCTGGAAACACATCCAGTTGTTTCTTGAACATATTTGTATTATCTTCTTCAACAACATTCCCCGGTAACAATGTATAAATGTAATAATCATTGGGTGAAAATTTGCCTCATGATTTCCACTCTTAACTCCCAAACTCTTAATTTTTAACTTGGTCACTTTACATCTGGGCTCTTCAATATATCAAACAATTTGTCCTGATCAATTTTGTCAGTTCCTTTGATAATTTCAATTTGATCATCATCTGGTGGTGTCCCTTTTGCAATCATTCCTCACAAATTCTTGATATCTAGAATCATCTTCATTTCTTGCATCTGCACCTTGTCAAGGCCAACAATATATTTCTTAATATTAGATAATCAAAACTACACGCAGTACTCCCTATAGGGTCTGGCCAATGCCTTGTACAGCAACAAAACAATCTCTTTGATGTGTGTACTTGTACTCCATCCTTCTGCTAATGTAACCCAGGACCAATTTCACCCTTTTTACTGTGGTTAAGCATTTTAATAAATTTTCATACATTTATCCAGTATAAACTGTAAATTTATTTCCTGATCAGCACACTGCACTATGGTGAGCTAAAATCAGAGTGAATGGTTCCAGGGATATCCCTTTATCCATAACACTAGCATGCATGCATAACAGAAATCGTACAAGAGGGCTCACATACCTCAGCCATGCTGTGTTAACTCAACATCATTACAATAATCATCTCTTTCTTGAGGCTTTTCCCTGCCTGATTGATGTTCTGTAACCACAAAGCTGAAAAACAAAATATTTTTATTAAGAGTTCCTATCTCAATGAGGAGACTTCAGGCCAATCCACATCCAACAACCTGCTCTGAATACTCTGCTCACGTTTTGACAGCTGGGACAAATTCCACCACAGCAACTGAGACAATCCACAATATTCTAAATAAAACAGTTCAAAACAAAAAAGTCAATTCACCCCATCTCCCTATGCTAATGGATCCTTTAAAAAAATCTGGATCCATATCTGGATCTACACCTTTGCCAAAAACTAATCAGTTCTTCCTTGGGCCATACCCTATGTGTGTGCCAAATTTTGTTGAAATCAGTCCATTTGTTTCTGAGACATACTGTTTACAACAGACTAACAAACAGGGGTGAAAACAGTACCTCCATAACACAAAGAAATTACCCTAATGCTTTAAATAAATTATATCAAGTGGAAATAGTTAACTTGATTTTCTAAAGCGAGGTGCATTTTTTCTTATTAGTTTTGTTTCTCTTTTAAAGTTGCCTTTCCTCCATTCATGTTTACCATTCCTATTACCATACCATAAAATACTGGACAGTGAGTGTTCCCTGCACTATTCCCTGACTGAGAATATAAATTGGTCAGCATTTCCATCTCTCAGTGCTTGACTGAGTGGGTAAACATGGTGAGTCATTATGAAGGAAGATGATTTGTGGTAAGGTTATTTGAAACCAAGGAAGGCATAGGAAGATGAAGGGAATTGCTAAATTGTTCACTGATTAAGACAGTGAAGCTGTTGACTGCAGCCTGTATCATTCCCTAACCTAGACATTGGTGCTGACCACTGCTATCTGCATCACTCTGTGAGTAGGGCCATATTGTAAGATTTGTCCTTAAGGGTTTCTCTTTCACTCTATCTGGCACTCTGTACTGGATGCTCTGCATCTGCTCTGTGTTCCCTCTCATGCTGTTACTTCCCTCCTTACATATCAGATTGAAATTTTGATAGTTGGTCTCAAACTTGGAACTCATTATGCGGACATTCAATCGCATCTCACCTGTAAACTATTAGTACCAACACTAATCTGAAAATCAGTTATCTTCTTAATTTCTCATTGTCAAAATTCCTGAACTCCTGGAGTTGTCAGATGTCATTGACATGCACCTCATGTGATTGTCTCTGACTTTATTCACTATGTGAAGCAGCTACTTACCACTAAATATGAGAAAGGATTATTCTTTGAATTGTGAAACAGATCGATTGCAATCAAGCCAGTGAATCATTTCATAAGTACTTTGTGAAGTTTACAAACAAGATGATTAATATTTGCAAAGAATAGAGACTTTCAGATTAGTTCTACAGTACAACTGTGCAAGGCACTGTATAAATGCAAGTGTTGCTTTATTTAGAACATTTTAACTGCACGTTGGAGAATTCTGATCGTATATTGATAAATATTCTACACACTGTGAATACTCAATGACCATTACAACAATTGCTCTTTAATGTTGTTCCTTAAATTGCCAAAGTTTGAATGTAGTTTCCATTACTTTACAGAGTCAATAGGCAAAACTAAACTTACATTTTCAACTGATACAAAGTTATTTATTTACCTTTGGAAGATCCATCATTCTTAATTACACATTCACTTTGACTGTGTTGATTTATATTTTCCTTTTTTAAAATTAGACAAGTAATGAAAAGATATACACTCAACAAGGATCACTGGGCCTTGTTTTTCGTTCTGAAGGATCACTTAATCCACACAGTATGCACAAGCTTCTGTAAATTCTTATAATATGACTCAGAAAATTAGCAAGTCAGGGTCTATGAGGCTTGTTGGGCAAAGATACATCTTCAAGGGCATAATTTGGACTCAGTACATGGTGTAAAGTGAATTGTTAGCCTGCTTTACTTCTCTCCTGATTTGTTATTTCTGTTGAAGTTAGTGGAATAAAAATCAAGATCACTGTAAGATGAGCTGTCAATTCTCTACCACCCATTTTAACTTATCGCACAAAGTCATACTTATCCCTATTGTCTATTTGACACCTGTCATATACTGTGAAATCCACTGGCTACAAGTCACCAAATAAAAATTCAAAAAAGAGATTTAAAAGATAGCAAATGCAATGTTGCTGCATAAACTGAGTTTAGTCGGGTAATAAATGGCTCAGACAAAAGGATTCAGGGCAGAAAGGTAGATTCAAAATTGTTGCCTTTTGGGAATTAGTCTGGAGAGAGATTCTATGTCATTTTGCTTAGAATTAGACCTCACTCTCCTTTCATCTGTTATATCATTACGATAGCCCTAGCAAGCAGCTAAAAGGTCCTGGTACTGAGTGAATAGGATGTACTAATCAAGTCCTGCGTAACTCATCAGAACACATTCACCAATGCAGATGGCTTCTCATAGTAATGAAGGGACAAGGGACAACAGTTCCAATCCCCAGGGTCATCATGACAGTACAGCTTAATATCAGTGCTGCATTTGTTCAGAGTGGTTTTATTGGATTTCTAGCAGTAGGATGTACCGAAGTGATGCAGCATACGGATGCTGCTGCTGACAGAGCTGGGTATCTGAATGCTGTTCTGTGCAGCACATTGATTGGTGCTGTCTGAGAGAAGGTTGCTGGAGGGATGCTTGCATCCTCAAGACTTACACTGGCCAGCATCGAGTGCTCTGCAGTTCCAGCTTTCGCCTCCGCTGGCAAGGTCTGCCATTAGCAGCAAGAAGCAGAAAGAAGGGACAAAGAACAGGGACTATTTCCTTCTTGATTGAAAATAAAGAGCAACATTTTTTTTCCTCTGACTCGAAAAGTGGAAAATAATAACATTTCAGCTGAACGATAGTGTTGGTCATGAAAGCAAATCTGCACAAGAACCATCACTGCTGCAAGTGCCCAGAGTGCTATGAAGCAACCAGGATGGCAGCTCTCCGACGGATGGAACCACAAAATTACACTGAATGGCAGCACGAACCATATGGATATGGTAGTTTCAGCTCCCAGACGCTGCCATCTTCATCAGGAGCTGCCGCCAGGAATAAAACCAAGCTCATCCCAACTTCCCGTGATAGTGGACCGATTAAAAGCCAAAATAAGAGCGTACCTAAGGTGAACGGCAACAGTGGTGGATGGTGGCCGGAGTGTACATGTTCTACACGTGACTGGTATGAACAGGTATGGTGGTAATATTTTTTCATTCAAACCCTTTCGAGACCTGTGTAGTGAGGGATACTGCCTAACGCAGCAGTGGAGTTTGGTGCATTTATCTGCTTGAATGGTTTTTAATGATATAATCTGTGAAATATGCTATCAATTATGTGCCATCCCTGCTCCATTGCAATTGTGAATTTTTGCAGTGAATGGAAATTGAATTTCTATTGTGCAGACACTGTAATGTTATGTGCTGTTCTGCTGTAAATCATCAGTAGGCTTTGGTTTGTTTTTTGTATTATTATGTTTATCATTTTCATATAACCTGTCACCTTGGCTAATGATGTCTAGGAAAATAATAAAGCTCAGCTCTGGTTTCTGTCCCATCCTAATCCTACACAGTGGAGAAAGGAGAAATAATAGAGTCTGAAATAAAATGGAGACTGAAAAATCATTCACTGTACAATATGAATAGGAGCTACTATGAGCGACTGATCAAAAAGGTTTTCATTAGGGCTGCTGCTAGGATACAGTCAGTTTTTTTCAGTACATGCTGCAATATACGTTTGACATATATTCACATACACTAACTCGCCTGTTGAATTTATTCCAAAATAATTCTGAGAAAGATTTTGATGTTTTTGCTGCAAATTCAGATTATTTTTATTTTTTGTTTTAATGATTATTATAAATTTGATGACCTACAGCATGTCCCACAATTATTAGCTGAATAGGTTCTATGTTTTGAATGTTGTTCCAGCCCCCCTCCCCCAAACAACCAACACGGCTGATTGCATTAGACTTACATCAAGCACAAATGTTTGTGCAGGGCTGCACCATCCAGGGAGGAGTGGGGAAGGAAGCAATAAACAGCATTCTGGTTGAGAGCTGTTACTGATGCTTAAAGCTCAATAATGTCGCACTCTCCTACAGTGACAGGCAAAGCATATGATAATTTTGTAAATGCTATGCTGTGCATCCTCTTCGGTGCACTCTACTTTTTAAAATTCATGCACCATCCTGAGTTCTTTAAAAATTAAAAAAGACGACACGGGCTCTGATGTGAAATGTGGAGTCGCTCATCTGTGCTGTATGTGACGTCACTGCTGAGCACATCATACCAAAAAACCAAGCCTTAACCCATTGAGTGCTGTTTCATTTAGATGATCCTGGCAGATCCAAAATGGAGACTGATATTAATAAACATACACTTACAGCTGATTAAATTCCAACAATTCCATATTCTAAATGGGAAGCAACACTGCTGATGTATATTAATAAACTGATGACTTGCCTGTTGAACCAGTACTGAAAGGGGAATACCAAGCAACCTGAGATGAGATGGGCCACTGAATAATCAGTTTAAGGATAAAGTTGATCTTGAAGATTTCTTGTATTTTAAATAATGTTCAAATTAAATGGAAATAAAGGACCCCTGGATACAATATTCAGCAGGTAACATGCACTGCAAATCATAACATTTTCAGCTATCAGGGAGTGGAGTACGCATCTGAATAGTATTCTGCTTTTCACATTTTTTAATAAATATATGGTTTTTCCAATCAGGCTTCTTAGCAAGCTGAAGTGGGGTATTGTGTTCATAAAATTCATAGAATTGCTCAGAAGGAGACTATTTGACTCATGATGTATGTGGTGGCTCTTTGAAACAGCTATCCAACTTGTCCCATTTGCCGACTCTTCCCCAATTGCTCAGCAATTTTTTTTCCTTTTCAAGTATTTATCTAATTTCTGTATGAAAGTTGCTTTTAAGTCTGCATCTACCATTCTTTCAGGCAGTGCATTGTACATCATAAAACTCACAGCATAAGAACAATTCTCATCTCCTCTCTGATTCTATTGCCCATTACCTTAAAACTGTCTCCTCTGGTTTTCGTCCTGCCAGTGGAAACAATGCCTTCCTCTGTATTCTATAAAAACTGCTCAAAATATTGAACATCTCTATTAAATCCTCCCTTAACCTCTCTTTTAAGGAGAATAATCCCAGTTTCTCTAATCTCTTTACATAATTGGAGTCCCTCATCCCTGTTATCTCTCTAGTAAATTTCCTCTGCATCCTCTCCAAGGCCTTGACATCCTTCCTAAAGTGTGTTGACCAGAATTAGACCCCAGGTGAGGCCTAACCTGTGATTTAACTTAACTTCCTAGCACCCATTTGACTACTGATGGCACTATTATTTATGTGGTGTGGGCAAGCTCACAGCCATATTTACTCAGGTGTGAGGAGCCTGCCATGATATGAGGGTGGATCATGTATTGAAATGCTTACAAGAAATTTATGTGGGAAATTAAAAGGTAAGTACCCATATATGGGGATAAAAATGTTGGTAGCAATTTCAAATCCTAATATTTTCAATATGTTTAAGCCTTTGTGAAAAAAAGGTTCCTGACGAAACTCAATGATATGGAGAATAAATGTGGAGGCAGAACATGAATCTCTGATCAAGTGATGGAGTGGTGCAGCAAAAGTACTTTTGTTGTATTGTCACTTGTGATGTAGAAAAACATGGCTACCATTTTGCACACAGCAAATGAGACAGTGAACAATAAATCTGTTATTTGGCCAGATTAGTTGAGAGATAGAGGTTGATCAGTTCACTGGGAAAATTCCCGAACTTCTTTGAATATAACCACGGGATCTTTCATGTCCAGCTGAAGAGTCAAAAGTAAGGGTTTTGTTTGGCATCTTATTCGAAAGACAGCATCTCCGACAATGCAGTGCTCTTTCAGTACTCTACTGAAGTGTCAAACTAGATTAATTGCTAAAGTCTGCAGTGTAATAGGACCCACAACCTTTTGACTCAGAAGTGAGAGTACTATCATGCCAAATTGACCATCTTAATTGAGTGGAATAGTGGAAAAGTCAGTGAAACAATTCAAATTATGGTCCAGTGGGTAACTACTCTAAAGTGCTTTGAACTAAGCTATATTGATCAGGAAGATTCTTGGCTGCAGTCCTGGTCAGTCCTGCTCGTTAAGCTGCCATTTAGCAAAGAAGAACAGTTTGTGCTTCCACCCCTGTGGTCTCATTTGGAAATTATGGACAGAATTTTACCGCGGGCAGGCGTGTGCCCAACCCGATCGGGTGTAAAATAGTGTGCGATGACGTTGGGTAAGCATCCCAATGTCATTGCGCACTAGCACAATATTTCAGTCGGTGGGCACACTCCAGAGTCGGCAGCACATCCGCCACCAATTAAGAGGCTTATTAATGCCATTAATCAATTAATTAACCGCTATTTTTCATTGCCTATCCAACCTTACAGTTGGCAGGCAGACGAATTGGCCAGGCGGCCAACAGAGAGGTGAGGTTTCTGATAATAATTGTTTTAAAAATAAAAATGTTTGGGCAGAAATTTTATCATCAACATGTTTAGGTGAGTGACTCTTATGTGTGGAAATTTTTTTCATGATTTTAAAATCTTTATTTAAGGGTTTAAAATTCTTCAGCTCCCTAAGGCAACTCGTTACCTTCAGGAAGCTTTCATTGCATGCTCCCCCGCACCTGCGCAGACTTCAGTGTTCACTGTCCTCCTGCCCCCACCCTGGTAGCACTGGGCCTTTCAGCGTGCGGTTCACACTGGCTGGCCATCAATTGGCTGGCCGTCAATTGGCCAGCCGGTGTGAAATAATGGTTGGGGGCCAATCGTGGGCAGCAAGCCGTTTCCTAGCCACTCCTGGGCCGGCCCAATGATCTCAAAATCCTATCCCATGTGTTTGTGGAAGCCCAACAAGGACAGTTCCGTATGCACAACCTGTCCAGAAAAATTAACATCCTGGCATCACATTTTTGTGTCAGCTTTAATTCCATAATAAATTCCTATATCCATATTTATAATATAAATGCCTATGTAATCTAATCATGCTATAATTACATTCTTCGATCAGGGCTGTAGCACCAGTTTTACATTTCCTAGCCCCTTAATGGCCTGTAGCCCTAAGGAGTTAAAATTTTGAAAACATTTCCATGGATTGGCCCCTGGCTCGTGGGACTGAAAATAACATGATTGGGATGCAAGAACAGAGGCGCCAGGCAACTTTTCCTCCTCAGGAAGGTGCTACAGGACTTCCTGGCAGTAATAGTCAGGAAGGGGCTGGACATACATCATAAGTAGTAATTACATGCATCTGGTCCATGCAAATGAGGTGCCTTCCTATTGAGGACACCCACCATTCTGTCATTTGGCATTATCACTTTGCTCAGTGGGATAGATTAAGACCAGATCTAGTAGCTCAAAACTGGATATCCGTAAGGCCTTGTGGACCACCAGCAGCAGCAGAATTGTATTCCAAAACAATCAGTAAGCTCATGGCCTTGCATATCCCTCATTCCTTGAATATCATAGCAGGTGACCAACAATGGTTGAAAGAAATATACAGAACAGCATGCTGAATGTAACACCAGAGGTACCTGTAAATGAGGTATAGGCCTGGTGATGCTACTTGCATGCTAAATGGCAGAAGCAGCATGCTTTAGACAGTTAAAAAATCCCACATTCAGCAGATCTGATCAAAGCTTTGCAGTGCTGCTATGCCCAGTCAGGAATAGTAGTGAACAATTAACTGAAGGAAGTGGCTCCATGAGCATCTGCATCCTCGGTGATGATGGGAAATCACATCATGTTAGTGCAAAAGGCAAGGCTGAAGCATTTGCAACCATCGTCAGCCAGAAGTGCCTTCTTGGCCACCTCCTGAAATCATCATTGCCACAACAATCTTTAGCCAATTTTATTCACTCCATGTGATATCAAAAAACCATGAGTGAACTGGATGGAGCAAGGGCTATATGTCCCAATGACATCCCAGCTGTAGTGTTGATGGCCAGCTGTGCCTCTAGCTGAGCTGTTCATCGACAGCTACAATACTGGTGTCTACCTGAAAATGTGAAAAATTATCCGGTCCACAAAAAGTAGGACAAATCCAAACTGGCCAATACTTTCCTATCGACCTACTCGTAATTATCAACAATGTGATTCACAACGTTAACAAAAAAGTTCTCAGGTAGCATTTACTTACCAATAACCTTCTCACTGATGGTCAATTAGGGTTCCACCAGGATCACTCAGCTCCAGATTTCATTACAGCCTTGGTCAAAAAATGGACCTTAATATTCAGTGTCTTTACCATCACCAAATCCTCCACCATCAGTATTCAAGGAGGGTCACCAGTGACCCGAAACTCAACTGGTTTGGCCACATAAGGTCGTGGCTATTAGCCTAAGTCAGAGGCTGAGTACTCTATGAAGAATGACTCACTTCCTGGACCCAAAAGCCTTTCCATCACCTATAAGGCACAAGTCAGGAGTGTGATTGAATACTCTCCACACGCTTGGTTGAATGCAAAAGTGAAAAAAAAGTATCTTAACCTATCCCAAAAGAAGCTGACACGAGCCAGGACAAAGTAGTTCTCTTGATCAGCAACCCAACCACCAGCTTAAACATCCACTTACTTTGTGACCACATACCATGGCTGCAGAGTAACTACCCCACAAGATGCCCTGGAGCAACTGACCGAGGCTTCTTCAACAGAACCTCCCAAACCGACAAAATCCATTACTTAGAATGAGAAGGGCAGCAGACGCATTGGAATACAAATAGTTCAAAATTCTTCTTCACATTACCTACCAAACTGACTTGCATATATAATCTTTCTTTATCATCACTGGGCCACAATCCTGGACAGCATTATGGGATTACCTTCACTATCAAGACTGCAGTGGTTCAAGATGACCCACAATCCGCAATAATTTAAATAATTTTAATAAAGCAGCATTTATAAGGCATGCACGTGGCAGGCTGCACTTCACTCGGGGCTTCGAGGCTTGTTTACCTACCTTGCTTCAGGCAGTATTGCAGTCATCAGCACCAGGCTTCACAGACAGCACCACATCACTTTTAGGGGGGTTCACAGGCAGGCCTCTACCTACCAGACAAGCCATAAGGCGGGGTGACTTTTCAACAGCTGCAGGGCACAGTCTTGCTTGGGGAAGTGGGAGAAGTGGCCTCAGGCAAGGGAAGAGGCTGCAGGGTGAGGGCTGTACTGGGAAAAGGGAGTATCCCAGGGTGTGTGTGGGGGCACATGTTGATCTGTGCAAGTGGCCTCAAGATGGTGAGGGCTGAAGAGATAGTCTCCAGAAGAGATGAGGCCAGATCGAGATGTGAGGGTGTGTGTGAGCGAGTGAGTGTTGATGTCCCTTGAGCTGGCAGTGAGTGAGATGCCAGTGAATGTGTGATGGGCTTGAGTGAGTGCGTTTAAAGTGATGAGATGGTTGCCTTACCCTGGTGGCACTATGCGATCATTCATCCTCTTTAAGCATTGGATGGCCAACCTCTTCTGTGCAGCATTGGCACTGATCATTGCTGCCATCACCTACCAAGCCAGAGTGGTGAGATTGCTGGACTTCCTGCGGCCAGAGTGGGAGTAGAGGACAACACGGCAGGCATCCACGGCGTCCAAAAGGCATTCCAAGGACGCGTCTCTAAATTGGTGCGACTGCAATCTTCTTGCCATTCAGGGCCATGTCTTCTGTGCAACAGTCGTGGACTGGAGGCACTGAGAGGTGCGCGCGTGGCTGCACTTTAAATATGGCACCTGGCATGAGGAAGTGGCGAGGTGACAGCGTGGTGGGCAAATGATAGCCCGCCCGCCATCGAAACAGTGTGTTTTCCAGGAATGAAAGATTACTAAGGCGGGATTGGAACAATACAGCGTGAAAAGCCGCCATTGCAGCTGGTGGGTAAAATGTTCTTTTTCCTGCCCACTACCTCATTTACTGCAAATCTGGGGCAATTCCACCCAAAGGAAAGATGGAGAACACATTTTGCTTCTGTATTTGTACTTCAGTGTATGCTGTAAGGTGTTTCCAAATTCTACCAGGACAACCCACAGGATGGTTTCCATCACTTTAGCATGTTCCTTACCTTCCATACACACAGGATTCACAGCATCAAACCTAGCTCAGCATCTTTAATTGCACTATTGTAAACTATAGGACTATCTGCTTAACAGTCTCTGCCATTCTTACAAGATGACTGGGTAATTAACTTGTATATTTTAAATGCCTTTGGCTATTAGAAAGCCTTTTATTATGCGCTGAATATTCACTCACAATAGTATTCTGAAATTTACACTTGTTATATTCTTAGCTCAGTTTAGGGCCATAGGGTGCTTAGTTGTTATGTGTTGTCGTAAGGAGGCACTACAAGGCATCTCGGTGAGGCTGTTTACTGGCAGGAAAGACTTACGCACTTGGCTCTCTCTTTGCAGTAAGCTGCACTTGATGCAAAACCACTGACACGCAAGGGATCTTGAGGAAACTTGGCCCCCAGGGATACAATATACAGGTCCCCAGTTGTGTAGACATGCCTTGGTGTCTATCAATCAGGACTCAGGGTCCAGCTCAAGAGTATCAAAGACGCTGGAGTGGAGTCCTATAGGTGGCTGGTGATCCCTTTAAGCAAGCACCTTCTGGCAACACCTGCAACCGAGTGGATTCCAACATAGCAGGCTCCCACCATTCCTCTGAATTCAATCTATAAAGTTGAGAGAGAGATGCAGATGCTGGGCAACTCTGTGTCTCCAAATCGTTCTTCACACTCACACTTATCACAGCGAAAATTGTGATATTGATCACTTACTTGTCAGTAGGAGGTTGAAGGTGCAACCACGAAAAATTCACAAATCCAAACACATTCCGCACATTAATGTTCCATGCTCAAGGGAAGACAATAAATCTTGTAAGTTCTCAGAAGCTCTCAGAAGTCCCTTCCACATGGCGACTCAGCAGATAGTGCTGAAGAAGCATAGAAGCCTCTACAGTCAATCATCTATAAAACTGCAATAACCATGTTTGGCAAAGGAAGAAATAGCAACAAAGATTGGTTTGAGACCCATCTTGCAGAAATGACCACCATCATTGAAGCGAAGAGCACAAATCAACCTGTCTCCTAATCTGAAACCACATGACACTTTTATGCTAGCCAATGCAGTTGTGCAGTAGACAGCAATGTACTATGCCAATAAGTATTGGATTGACTGATGTGAAGAAATACAAACTGTTAGTGACAATGGCAACCCAGAGTTGCTCTTTTGAAATCCACAGCTGGGGATGTACTCACTGAAAGGAACAAGCAAATGACCTGCTGGGTGGAGGATTATTCCGAGTTATACTCATATGAGATGCACTGAAAGCTCCACCTTTTGCCATATCTCCACGACCTCCTCCTCATCTGCTGGAGCAAAGGCTTTGTCCCACAGGATATACGTGACGCAAGTATCACATTGTACAAGAACAAAGGTCATAAAGGGGATTGCAACAACGTCTGGGACACCTCACTCCTAGCATCACCAGGAGGGTATTTCCAGAGTCATTCTAACGAGGCTCCATCGACTAGCCAACAGAAACAGAATATACCCAGAGGCACAAAGTGGCTTCAGTGCAGGAAGATCCAGTGTAGACATGATGTTTCTCCTACGTCAGCTTCAAAAGGAGTGAAGAGAACAGGAACCACCATTCTACCTTGCTTTTTTCGGTCTCACAAAAGCATTTGATACTGTGACCAGACTGGGCCTCTACTAGATACTAAGGAAAATCGGCGGCCCTCCCAGGCTTCACAGTCTCATACAGTCCTTCCTTGATAACAAGCATGGCACCATTCAATTAGATGACTACACTTTTGACAGTTTCGAGAACAAGAATGGAGTGAAACATGGCTCACCTTAGCTCCTAGTCTATTTTGTATCTTTTTCTCTGTCCTCCTGACCTATGCTTTCCGTGATGACATGGAAGGAGTGTACCTCCACACACGATCAGATAGGATATCAAAATTTCAAGAATGAAAGCCAAGATAAAGTGCAGCATGAGGCAAAATCCTGGAGCTCCTTTCCTCACAGCACTGTGGGCGTAACTACACTACATGGACTGCAGTCCATAAAAACATAAGAAATAGGGGCAGGAATAGGCCATTTGGCCCCTCAAGCCATTCAGTACGATCATGGCTGATCTGCTTCAGGCCTTAACTCCTCTTTCATGCCAGCTCCTCATAGTCCTCAACTCCCCAATATTTCAAAAATCTATCTACCTCCTCTTTAAATACTTTCAGTGATCTAGCCTCCACAACTCTTTGACATAGAGAATTCCAGACATTCACTACCCTTTTGTGTCTCAGTTTTAAATGAGTGTCTCCTTATTCTGTAACTATGTCCCCTAGTTCGAGACATCCCCACTATAGAACCATAAAAAAGTTACATCACAGAAGGAGGCCATTTAGCCCGTCTTGTCCCAGCCAGGCCGAGGACACCCAGGTGCCCTTTCTAATCCCACCTTCCTGCACCTGGCCCATAGCCCTGCAGCTTACAGCACTTAAGGTGCAGATCCAGGTACTTTTTAAAAGAGTTTAGAGTTTCTGCCTCTACCATCAATTGGGCAGTGAATTCCAGACACCCATTACCCTCTGCATAAAAAAGTTCTTCCTCATGTCCCCCCTACACCTTCTGCCACTTACCTTGAATTTATGTCTCCTGGTTCTAGAATTCTCCACCAAGGGAAATAATTTTATCCTGTCCATTCTATCTATTCCCCTCATAATTTTGTACACCTCAATCAAGTCACCTCTCAGCCTTCTGTGTTCTAAGGAAAACAACCCCAACCTATCCAATCTCTCCTCGTGGCTACACTTTTCTAATCCTGGCAATATTCTTGAAAACCTCCTCTGCACTCTCTCCAGATCTAATATGTCCTTCCTGTAATGTGGTGACCAGAACTGCACACAATACTCCAGTTGTGGCCTCATCAGTGTTTTATATAATTCCAACATTCTTATTTTTATATTCTATACCTCTGCCAATGAAGGAGAGCATTCCATATGCCTCCTTTACAACCTTGTCTACTTGAACTGCTGCCTTCAGCCTAGTGGAAACATCTTCTCAACATCTACCTTGTCAAGCCCCATCAGAGTCTTGTACGTTTCAATAAGATCACCCCTCATTTTTCTAAACTCTAATGAACAAAGACCTGACCTGTTTAGCTGATCTTGATAAGTCAACCCTTTTATCCCAGGAATCAGCCTGGTGAATCTCTTTTGAACTGCATCCAGTGCCAGTATATCCTTTCTTAAATGCGTGGACCAAAACTGTGCACAGTACTACGGGTGTGGCCTCACCAACATCCTGCATAGTTGTAACAAGACTCCCCTATTTTTAAACTCCAACCCCCTAGCAAAACAGGCCAAAATTCTGTTTACCTTCTTAATTGCTTGCTGAACCTGCATGCTAATTTTTTGTGTTTCATGTGCAAGAACACCCAGATCTATCTCTGCTGCACTTTTTAGGAGTCTCTCTCCATTTAAATAATAGTCTGCCTTTTGATGCTTCCTACCAAAGTGCATAACCTCACACTTTTCTACATTAAATTCCATCTGCCAAGTTTTTGCCCATTCACTCAACCTGTCTATATCTCCTTGCAGATTCCTTATGTCCTCATCACAACATGCCCTTCCACCTATTTTTGTATTGTCAGCAAATTTGGGTACGTTACACTCTGCTCCCTCCTCCAAGTCATTAATATAGATTGTAAATAATTGAGGCCCTAGGACTGATCCTTGTGGCACTTCACTAGTTACATCCTTCCAACCTGAAAAAGACCTATTAATCCCAATTCTCTGTCTACTGTGTGTTAACCAATCCTCAATCCATGCTAATACATTACCCCCAATGAGCTCCTATCTTGTGCAATAATCTTTTGTGTGGCATTTTATCGAATGCCTTCTGGAAATCCAAATACATCTTTCATCTACTGGTTCCCCTTTATCAACTCTGCTTGTTATATCCTCAAAGAGCTCTAGCAAATTTGTCAAACATGATTTCCCTTTCACAAAACCATGTTGACTCTGCTTGATTGCATTAAGCTTTTCTAAATGTCCTGCTATTTCTTCCTTAATAATGGATTCTAGCATTTTCCCAATGACAGATGTTAGGCTGAGTGGCCTACTGGCCTACAGTTTCCTGCTTTTTGTTTCCCTCCGATCTTGAACAGGGGCATCACATTAGTGGTTTTCCAATCCTCTGGGACCCTCCCAGAATCCAGTGAGTTCTGGAATATTTCGACCTATGCCTCCACTATCTCTGCAGCCACCTCCTTTAAAACCCTTGTATGCAGGCCATCGGGTCCTGGCAACTTGTCTGCCTTTAGTCCCATTAGTTTGTCAAATACTTTGTCCCTCATGATAGAGATTGTTATAAGATCTTTCCTCCCATTAGCTTCTTGCTTATCTGATATCTTTGGAATGTTTATAGTGTCCTCTGCCGTGAGACCAATGCAAAATATTGTTTTAAATTATGTGCCATTTCCCTGTTCTCCGTTATCGATTCCCCAGTCGCATCCTCCAAGCTCCTACGCTCATTTCAGCAACTCTCTTTCTTTTCAAATACCGTAGAAGCTCTTGCTGTTTGTTTTTATATTTCTTGATGATTTACTTTCATAATCAATTTTCTCCCTCTTTATTAACTTTTTAGTCACCCTCTGCTGGTTCCTAAAAAATTCCCAATCCCCTGGCCTACCACTGCTTTTTACTGTTTTGTTTGCCTTAGTTTTTGATTGGATACTCTCCTTGACTGCCTTTGTTAGCCACAGGTGGTTCATCCTCCTCAGCGAGTCCTTCTTTTTGATTGGGACAAATTTCTGCTGAGCATTATGAAATATCTCCTTAAATGTCTGCCACTGCTCATCCGTTGGCCTTCCCTTTAGTCTCTTTTCCCAGCCGCTTTGGACAACTCTTTTTTCATTCCTCTGTAATTGCCCTTATTTAAGTTGAGGACATTGGTTTGAGACCTGAGTAGTTCAAGAACGCAGCTCACCACCACCTTCTCAAGGACAGTTAGGGATGGGCAATAAAGTGCTGGTCTAGCCAGTGATGCCCACATCCCATGAGCAAATAATTTTTTTTAAAATGTCCTGATCAGAGAATTTTTGTATGCAGATGATGCTGTAAAACAACAAACTGACCTAGAGGATCAAGATGCTTATCTAAAAGGCCTGCATCTTCAGCATATTGGTTTAAGGAAGCAAAGCTTGGACAATTTACACGGAACAAGAAAAAAGGCTTAATAACTTTCATCTCTGGTCTCTACGATGTGTCCTCAGCATCACATGGAAAGACATAGTCACCAATAAAGCAGTCCTTTCTATGCAAACCTGCTGAGCATGCTAGTGCTAATCAAGCAAAGAAGGCTTCAATGGCTTGGGCATCTTCACAGGAAGGAAGATGGTCACATTCCCAAGGATATGTTATATGGATCCATATCAAGACACCGGCTGGGTGACCAAAGCTCCAATTTAAGGATGCCCTCAACATTAATCTCTACAAGTGGGAAACTCTAGTTGACGATCAATGTAAACACCAGCTGTGTTAGTTTGCCACCATGACAACATGTGTTTTCAGAAGCTCCAAAGCAGATGCCTGCCGTGCAAATAAGGTGGCAGCAGAGGTCATCCCACATCACTGACAAGGGACAAATTCGTGTGTGGCACTTATGATAGACTTTGCCTCTCCGGAATTGGCTTGTTCAGCCATCAAAAGAAGTGCAGTGGATTATCTCATCTGACCTCACCAAAGCTTTGAGGCTGCATTCCCATCGTCTCTTTCAGACTGAAGGATGCCAATCACATTTTTTGCATTCTAAGCAATTGAAGTGCTTGAAAAAAAAAATCAGAGGGTTTTGAAAGAAGATAAGAGCTTGCACTTGTACACTGCCTTTGCATCTTAAAGGATGACCCAAAGTGCTTCACAACTAATGAGTTACTTTTGAAGTGGGGTCACTGTTGCAATGTAGGGGGAAAAAAAGTTTGACAAACAGCTAGGTAACCTGTTTTAATCATGTTGATTGTGGGATAAATGTTGGCCAGGATGTCAGGAGAACTCCCCTGTTTCTCTTCAAGTAGTTCTAATGGGCTCTTTTACATTCAACTAAACAGGAAGATGGGGCTGTAGTTTTATTGGCTTATCTGAAAGATGGTGCCTGTCACAATACAGCAATGCTTCAGTACTCCACTGAAGTGTCAGCTTAGATTACGTGTTCTACTCCTGAAATGAGGCTTGAACTTACTCTGAATTTTTGTAATATCGTAAATAGGAATGCAAAACTAAAGGTGCTTAACTTTAGTCTTAGCTGTTATTGGGCATGTGGCTCAGCTATCAAGGTGGTGGAGAGTAGGCATCTGCAATGCCCATTGTCTATTCCAAAATGTATTAGCAACCAGAGACAAATTATAGTCAACCTAACAATATTCTTCTATTGATTTCTGCTCCCTACATAAATTGGCTTAGAACAGGAATAGAACAGAGAGGGTATTGAACCCATGTCGCCTAATTTCTTGCAATCACCTGTTGTGTGAACTGCTATATGGCAGGTACTCTTTTGAAAAGAATTCTTAAAGCTGATTTGACCTATTTGACCAGTACTTCCTGCTATTTTTGTTGGACTACATTGTTTAGAGATTTGAGAGATTTAGTTCATCAGCTATGTATAGTAGTCATAAAATGTAGTTTTATCAATGGGTTTATGATTAGTAACAACAATTCTTTAATATCCTTTTGTTCAAGAAACTACCTAATTTTATTTTAAATAGAACTTTCATTTATATAGTGATTTCACAACCTCAGGATGACCCAAAACTCTTTACAGAATTTATGGAATATTCTTGGGTAAGGTTTTATGGCAGAAGACTCCATGTTCTGTGTTAGGATTTTTTTTATATAATCTCCCCTTCAGCTTCTTTTGTGACTATCTTAAAATGTTGCCCTCATTATGTTTTGCCAACCTTTGGAAGCAATCTATCACTACTTATCAAAACACATCACTTCACAGTCTTGAAGATCCCTACCAGATCATCCCCTGGTCTTCTCACTTCTAATAAATAAAGCTCTCAAGTCTCTTTTCATAACTGTAATCCTTTATTTCTGATAATGTTCTATTTCAACTTTTCCATTGTTTTTATATCTTTCTATACTGGCGTTCTCAAAACTGAACATAAAATTCCAAAAAGGACCTGAGTTCTGATATAAATTTGCCATTACCTCCTTTGCTTTTTGTATTCTATGCCAGTAGATACAAAACCAAGGATCCTGCTTACATTTTCATGGCATATCTACTTACAGACCTTTGCTACTCCATTTAAAATCTTTATATTTAAGACATATTGCCATTTGTTAATGCTCAAATGAAAAATATGTTGGGAGAAAGAAAAGTTGCGGTGGAGAAACAAAGCTTTCACCTGATGTGTTTTATGCGCATTTGTCCTGGGAGCTGCATATTGAAAGGAAAATGTTAAAAAGAGCTGTTCTCTCCATGAAATCCAGCTGTATTTATTGCAAAGAATAATACTGCTTGACATGCATTCGAAGAATGTCACATATCTTGTGGGTGATGTGACATTAATGAATTGTTTGAGCTTGCTCCCAGAGTTTATGGGTTATCTCAATGCATTTATTTGTTAGTTCCTCGGAACATACATCAGCCTATATTATCCTAGAGGTAGTGGCATATTTTATAGAGGGATTACAAAGCAGTAGTCTAACCAAGGGCTTCAAACAAAATAAATCATGAATGGGAAGCGGTTTGAGCCTTGAAATAAGATAACCCGCAAGGAAATGTGATTTTATATTGCACATAGACATAGAATAGAGTTGATTAGAAAAGTTGATTCTAATTTTACTCCCTCTTCTGTAAGAGATGGCTTTCATTAGCACATTTTGCTGTTTTTCTATGTTAAGGGTGATATATATAATTATTTATAGTTATTATATAATGAACATTACCAGAAATGAAAATTATGGTGTAATTGGCCAGTCACAAAGTTCAGCTAATACCATGTAGCACTCTACTCTGTTGCACCTCAATTGCCTCACATTGCTGAATGTGGAAAGAGCTTGGTATCAACCTTGGCTAAGGCACTGTCGACACTAAATCAGAATTTTGTGAACTCATGCTCATGAATTTGGAACAGGGCTTATCATCTAGGCTGACATCCGAGTACAGTGTAGATATTCAGGTGAGTCTTTAAACCAGTGCCCTGACTGCCGTCTCAGGAGGATTTAAGTCCCATGGCATAATTGGAAGAAGAGGCCATTATTCATTCCTCTGCCAACACCACTAAAAGATAATCCGCTCATTTACCTCAATGCTATATGCAATATCTTATACTTTATAATTCTTTACCACTTGAAGCCATGTAATCTCCCGGCAGAAGTGAAAAGAAAGATTAAGAACCTAAATCTATTTAGGGGGAACAAACCTGGAAAATTCCTCTCCAGCTCCCAGCCATACCATCACCACTCGCTCCTCCCCCGTCCCCACCCCACCCCTGCCCCCATCTAAGCCAACTTCTCAACCCCTACGTGGTCAAAACTTCATCGGCTCTGAATCACTTTGGATCAGCCTGATGAAAGTCCCTATATGGATGCAAGTTTCTCTTTTCGTTGAATGAACAAATAATGGAGTGCTGTCTCTTTTGATGTCTACCAGCCTAACATCGAAACTTTCATTGGACAAAATAGGGGCAAAAATTAATATTCAAAAAGATGTGGGTTAATTCAGCATGAAAGGCGTATAAAAAGAAAATCATTCCTGATAAATTTACTAAATTTCTTTGAGGAAATAACAAAATGTTGATAAAGGAAATGCAGTGGATGTTGTGCATATGAATTTTCAAAAGGTGCTTGATAAGGTGTCACATAGTTTGTTGATAAAAATTAAGAATCACAGCTTTAATGAGATTGTGAAAGCAATGGATACAAAGTTGGCTGAAACACAAAAAACATACAAAAGCTGTTCAATCATATTTTTTCAGATGGGAAGGAGGTAAACAGTTGTATTTCCCAGGGGCTGATGTTAGGATCATTCTATGTAATATATTTATAATGATCATTGAGTCAAAAATCCTGAAATTGCCTCCCTCACCACACAGACTGCAGGGGTTCAAGGTGGCTCTGCATCAAATTCTCAAGTACATTTAGGGGAGGGCAATAAATGCTGGTCTTTCCAGGGATACCCGTTCCCCAAAAATGAATAGAAGTAAAAACAATACCAACTTTTGCAGGCAAAACAAAAATAGGGAAATTTGGGCAATTCACCACTCGTTCAGATCCATGACCTTATCCTCAGTAATTTACCTGAAATAGCTGCATCTATCCGTGACAGTACTGGTAGGAGTGACTATTGCACAGCCTGCAGACCAAGGCCTCCCTCCATTGTTGAGAGAAATCATGTTAAACAATTTATTGGAGTTCTTTGAAGGAGTCACATGTGCTCTGGATAAAGGGGTATGGTGGATGTACTGTACTTAGATTTCCAGAAGGCATTTGATAAGGTACTACATAAAAGGTTATTGTGGAAAATAAAAGCTCATGGTGCAAGGCGTAATTTACTGAAATAGATAGAAGATTGGCGAGCTAACAGAAAGCAGAAAGTTGGCATAAATAGATCTTTTTCTGGTTGGCAGGGTGTAACGAGTGGTGTGCCACAGGGATCAGTGCTAGGTCTTCAACTTTTTACAATTTATATAAATGATTTGGATGAAGGGACCGAAGGAATGGTTGTTAAATTTATTGATGACACAAAGATAGGTAGGAAAGTAAGTTGTGAAGGGGACATAAGGAAACTACAAAGTGACATAGATGATTTAAATGACTAGACAAAGATCTGGCAAATGGAGTATAATGTGGGCAAATGTGAAATTGTCCATTTTGGCAGGAAGAACAGAAAAGAAGCATACTATCTAAATGGTGAGAGATTGCAGAGCTCTGAGATTCAGAGGGATCTGTGTTCTAGTGCATGAGTCATAAAAGGCTAGTATGCAGGTACAGCAAGTAATTAGGAAAGCTAAGAGATTGTCATTGTTTATTGTGAGGGGAATTGATTACAAAAGTAGGGAGGTTATGCGTCAGTTGTACAGGACACTGGTGAGACCACATTTGTAGTACTGTGCACAGTGTTGGTCTCCTTATTTAATGGATGATGTAAATGCATTAGAAGCAGTTCAGAGAAGATTTACTAAATTAATAGTAGGAATGGGCAAGTTGTTTTATGAGGAAAGGTTGGCCAAATTAGGCTTGTATCCACTGGAGTTTAAAAGACTTAGAGATGACTTGATTGAAACCTTTAAGATCCTGAGGGGTCTTGACAGGGTGGATGAGGAGAGGATTCTTCCTCTTGTGAAAGAATCTAGAACTAGTGGGTCACTGTTTAAAAATAAGGGGGTCACTCATTTAATACAGAGATGAGAAAATAATTTTTCTCTCAGAGTCTTGAACCTTTGGAATTCTCTTCCTCAAAAGGCAGTGGAAGCAGAATCTTTGAATATTTTTAAGGCAGGGCTAGATAGATTCTTGATTAACAAGGGGGTGAAAGGTTATTGGGGGTAGGCAGGAATGTGGGGTTGAAGTTACAATAAGATCAGTCTTGATCTTATTAAATGGCAGAAAGGCTCAAAGGGCCAAGTGGCCTACTCCTGCTCCTAATTCGTACGTTTATATGTATGATCATATGTTTGTGTCACGCTGTGTGACACTACCACCCTGCTAAATGAGATAGATTCAGAACAAACCGAACAGCTCAAGATTGGCCATGTATAAGCACTGTGGGCCATAAGTGGCAGAATTGCATTCCGCCACAAGCTGTAACCTCGTGACCTGGCATAACCTTCACCCTACCCTTACCATCAAGCCAGGGAACAAATTCTAGTTCACTGAGTTGTGTGGAAGAGCATACGAGAAGCAACAGAACCAGGCATACTTAAAAGTGAGATACTGACCTATTGGAGCTACAATACAGATTGCATGCATGCTTAAACAGTGGCAGCAATAGTAACAGCTAAGTGATCCCACAACCAACTTGTCAGATCACAGCTCTGTAGTCCCACCATACACAGTTGTGAATGATGTTGGATAATTACATCTAACAGAAGGAGAAAATGATGGTGGAACCCTGCACATGAGTGCCAAAGACAAGACTGAAGCATTAGCATCCATCTTCAGCCAGAAATGCCAAGTGGATGATCCATCTTGGCCTCCTCCTGAGGACCCCACTATAACAGAGGTTACTCTTCAGCTAATTTAATACACTTCACATAAAATCAAGAAATGGCTGAGAGCATTGGATACAGCAAAGATTATGAGCACCTATAATATCCCAATAATTTTAGAACTAAAATCTCCAACATTACTCATTTGTGTGGTAGGCAGAACATCTTTTTAGCTGTTTCTGGGAAATACCACTTGTGTTGCTACTGCATAGTAGCAGCGTGAAACGGCTAGTTTCACAGGTCTCTCAGATTTTTGGAATATCTTACCCCTCCAGGATACCTTGAGAAAGGCTGGGTGTTTTACAGGTCCAAAACTGCTGGCCTTAGACCCATTCATGAGTACGCGCAATACACATCGAGCAATGATCTGATTGAGGTAGCCATTATCCCACAGGATAGCTTTTATGTGCCCTATTTTGGCATCAAATCTGTATGGTGAGAAAATGGCTCAGGCAGTATTTGTAAGATTAGCCGATGAGGCAATCTTATAGCGCAGGGAGCTGTAGGAGTCCCAACACTCATATTGACCAGTGAAGTTAGGCTTGCAGCAGACAGCAGTAGAGAACCCATTAGCAGGTTTCTCAATGAGCACGTAGAGGGGAGGGAGCTCATTAGACTGCTCCAATTTAAAGGTGAATTTGAGCGCGGGATGGAGCACATTAAGGTGTGTAGGGAAATTCTTCCATGCGGCTACAGATTCAAATATAGCAATCCACTAATGAGCAACAAATGAAGCTGGCTGTTTCATGCTGCTACTATGCAGCAGCAACATGAATAGTACTTTCCACTAACAGATGTTGCCAAAAAGGCGTTCTGCCTACCACATGAATCATAATGTGGTAAATGAATTTCAGTGCCAATGTGATACCAGGTACATAGGCCATATGTCCCAATGACTAGCTGATCGTACCAAACAGCATGTCCCTTCAGCTCTGGCTGATCATATCAAAGAGCACGTCTCTTCGGCTGTTTGCAGCAGGCAGAGTACTGACCATATTCAACCAGTGCTTGCAAAACTCAGAACATAATCTCTAATGTTGAATGTGATTCCATGATTGGATAGCACTTGCTAAACAATTTCAAGTATGCAAGGAATTACACTAACATCCAACTTAAGATTATCAGTGGGGTTCACAATGTGGCTCACTTATGCTTGCTAGACTCTACATATATTCATACTGAGGGACCTGTCCTCTTCAGGCAAAAGGAACATGTCCAGGCATTGTGCCTTTTTTGAATTAAACTTAAGTGTGGGGTACAATAGTTCGGTGGTGTAGTCTCCAGGGCAATGCCTCAACCAATCAGAGTCAACTCGTCAACCAATCAGCACCCTTTTCTCATGCAGTATAAATTTTTGCTCCCTTTGAAATTTGGCATTCTTGCATCTGTCCTGATGAGTGCAGGACAAAAAGCTTCAACAACATGTCTCTTTTTTTCACATTTGTCCATAGCCTCCCTAGACAGTCCATTCTATTTATTTGCCGATTCAAGTTGTTAAATCTAACTGAATTTTCACCATTCTCTTCTAATTTTGAGCACCTGGTTTCAGAATTTGGTAATCTCAAAAAATTTTCTGGGGTTCAATTTATCAATCCCTTTTGAGTTTTGAATACTGAAATAGTTGCTGCCCATCCCATCTCTTTTCCAAAATAGCAATCCCATATTCTTCATCTGTTCAAGCACAGATGCCTTAAGCCAAATATCAGTTTGATTTCCCTTTTCTGCACTACCTCAGTGAACTGTCTCGATATCTTTGTTGTAGTATGGTGAACAAAAATGTACACAGTACTCCAGATGCATCTGTACTTCATTACCCCAGGCACAGCTGTGCTTCATTACTCCTGATCTTTTATTGGGATTTGTGCTCCACCTCGCTGCAATACTTTACCAGTGAACTTTTCTTTCTGCTGCTGCACACTAAATTATCGTTTTTACTGAACTAGTATCACACCACCCTCCCCAACCGCACCCCCCCATCCTGATCCCTACCTGTATTCAACTCTGTGGCCTGAAGCCACAGTTTATACTCCTGTTGTTTACTTGCCTTATTGCCTGGCTTCCTCCCATATTAAATGTCATTTACTAGCCTATTCAGATCCTTCTGCAATTGACTTGCCCATTCCCTATTTGGAAATACTCCAATCCTGTTTGTCAAACTTAGACAGCGTTGGTTCCGTCCCCAACTTCATGTCATTTAAATATACTGTAAGCAACAGTGACTCCTACACTGATTCCTATGACATTCTATTATTAGCTCCTTGCACTGTCAATGTAGCTCTATTCGCAAAAACAGAAACAAAAACAGAAAATGCTGGAAGAAGAGTCATACAGACTCAAAACGTTAACTCTGTTTTTCTCCACAGATGCTGTTAGACCTGCTAAGTTTTTCTAGCATCTGCAGTATTTTGCTCTTAGCTCCATTCACAACCTTCTAGTTTAGCTGATTTTCATAAGCTTTTTTCTGATTTTATCCCTTCCTAGCTTTTGGACAAATTATTTGTGTACCCAAAGTTTTTTCTGAAATCTAAACACATCACATCCAAAGAATTCCCATTTTCAACATGTTCATTTCGTTGAAGAATTTCAGTAAATTTATTAGGCAACACTCCCCATAAATCTATGGTTTCTTCTTACCATATCATGGCTATCTTTGTGTTTCACTCTCCAATCTTCTAATACTTTATGACAAATGTTAGGCTCACTGACTTGTGTCTCATTGCCTGAGTCTTCCCTATCATTCTTTTTTAAAGATTGAAGTTATATTAATTGCTTTCCAAGCCTTTGCCAATACTCTCATCAAATGATGTCTTAAAGATAAAGGCAAGGCTATGACCAATTTCAACAGAAACATCATTAAGTATTCTTGTATGAAATCCATCTGGGATAGGTGTCTTGTCTTCCTTGAAGTTCATCAGGTTACCAGTGGTAAACTTAGTGAAATTTCTGTTTCCTCTAGCCTCTACAGAAATTCAACTTCTTGGAGCCTTCTAGACATATTGCACTTCTTATCTGTAGCTGTTGGTCCAGATTAGTGACCTAATTAGTATGTACCTATTGATCTATCGATGAGCATACTTCTCTTTTGCAGGTTTTAACAGAAAAGGAGGAGGATCAGAGGGGTCATGCCAGACAGGTACGTTTGCAGGCACCAGGCACCTTTCAGACATAACGTCATACCAACACTCACATACGGAACTAGGTTCTTATATCTGGACCTATCTGAAAGTGTCAGCCCGTATAGGTTAATGTCCTTAATTCTTCCATGGGATGTGGGCATCACTGGCAGGGCCAGCATTTGTTGCCCATCCCTAATTGCCCTGTCACACTATTTCAGAGGGCAGTTAAGAATCAACCACATTGCTGTGGATCTGGAGTCACATGTAGGCCAGACAGGGTAAGAACAGCAGATTTCCTTCCCTAAAGGGCATCAGTGAACACCAGGTGGGTTTTTATGACAAACAACATTAGCTTTTAATTCCAGGTTATTTTAGTACTTGAGCTTAAATTCCACCAGCTGCTGTGGTAGGATTTGAACCCTTGCCCCTGGAACATTAGCCTTGTTCTCTGGATTACTAAACCAGTGACATTACCACTATGCCAGCATCTACCCCAAGGGCAGAACCAGGGCAGAACTGTGCACACTCCTGCAAACCAATTCCACCACAAGGGCAGCTTTATTTGTAACTGTCATTGAACTTTATGTGATGACCAAGTGTAGGAGATCATCATCTCTAAAACTTTATGCCATATCTGCATCGAGCAGATCACAGATATATTGTTAAAAACAAAAAAACTGCGGATGCTGGAAATCCAAAACAAAAACAAAAACAAAAACAAAAACAAAAAAAAACAAAACAAAAACAAAAACAAAAACAAAAACAGAGGCCCGAACAATCCCCATCCACCACTACTCTCCTCCGTCTGGCTGAACTTGTTCTCACACTGAACAATTTCTCCTTCAACTCCTCTCACTTCCTCCAAATAAAAGGTGTGGCTATGGGTACCCGCATGGGCCCCAGCTATGCCTGTCTCTTTATGGGGTATGTGGAACATTCCTTGTTGCAGTCCTACTCCGGCCCCCTTCCACAACTCTTTCTCCGGTACATCGATGATTACTTCGGTGCCGCTTCATGCTCTCGTCAGGACTTGGAAAAATGTATTAATTTTGCTTCCAATCTCCACCCCTCCATCATTTTCACGTGGTCCATCTCTGACACTTCCCTTCCCTTCCTTGACCTCTCTGTCTCAATCTCTGGTGATAGACTGTCCACCAATATCCATTACAAACCCACCGACTCCCACAGCTATCTCGACTACAGCTCCTCACACCCTGCTTCCTGTAAGGACTCCATCCCATTCTCTCAATTCCTTCGCCTCCGTCGCATCTGTTCCGATATTGCTACATTCAAAAACAGTTCCTCTGACATGTCCTCCTTCTTCCTTAACCGAGGTTTTCCACCCACGGTCGTTGACAGGGCCCTCAACCGTGTCCGGCCCATCTCCCGCGCATCCGCCCTCACGCCTTCTCCTCCCTCCCAGAAACATGATAGGGTCCCCCTTGTCCTCACTTATCACCCCACCAGCCTCCGCATTCAAAGGATCATCCTCCGCCATTTCCGCCAACTCCAGCATGATGCCACCACCAAACACATCTTCCCTTCACCCCCCTTATCGGCATTCCGTAGGGAT
This sequence comes from Carcharodon carcharias, assembly GCF_017639515.1. Lineage (NCBI taxonomy): Eukaryota > Metazoa > Chordata > Chondrichthyes > Lamniformes > Lamnidae > Carcharodon > Carcharodon carcharias. Next base: position 89,302,263 of record NC_054475.1, read on the forward strand.
CGCTCCCTCCGGGACACCCTGGTCCACTCCTCCATCACCCCCTACTCCTCAACCCCCTCCTATGGCACCACCCCATGCCCACGCAAAAAATGCAACACCTGCCCCTTCACTTCCTCTCTCCTCACCATCCAAGGACCCAAACACTCCTTTCAAGTGAAGCAGCATTTCACTTGCATTTCCCCCAACTTAGTCTACTGCATCCGTTGCTCCCAATGTGGTCTCCTCTACATTGGAGAGACCAAACGTAAACTGGGCGACCGCTTTGCAGAACACCTGCGGTCTGTCCGCAAGAATGACCCAAACCTCCCTGTCGCTTGCCATTTCAACACTCCACCCTGCTCTCTTGCCCACATGTCTGTCCTTGGCTTGCTGCATTGTTCCAGTGAAGCCCAACGCAAACTGGAGGAACAACACCTCATCTTCCGACTAGGGACTTTACAGCCTTCTGGACTGAATATTGAATTCAACAACTTTAGGTCGTAAGCTCCCTCCCCCATCCCCACCCCCTTTCTGTTTCCCCCTTCCCTTTTTGTTTTCCAATAAATTATAAAGATTTTCCTTTTCCCACCTATTTCCATTATATATATATAAAAAAAATATAAAAAAAACCCACTAGAGCTATACCTTGAGTGCCCTACCATCCATTCTTAATTAGCACATTCGTTTAGATAATATCACCAACTTTAATTTTAACACCTATGCGTTCTATTGTACTATTGTCGTTGACATCTTTTGATGATCTGCTTCTATCACTGCTTGTTTGTCCCTACAACCACACACCCCCACCCCCCCCCTCCACCTCTTTGTCTCTCTATCTCTCCGCCCCCCACACACACACCTTAAACCAGCTTATATTTCAACTCTTTCTTGGACTCGAACGCAAGTTCTGTCGAAGGGTCATGAGGACTCGAAACGTCAACTCTTTTCTTCTCCACCGATGCTGCCAGACCTGCTGAGTTTTTACAGATATATTGTTTCCAGTTTCAGAGATTTCATTATTTTACCCTGAAAAGTAAGCAGCAACAAAAAAGATCCTTCATTTGTATCATGTGACAGGACATAATTGCAAGGAACCAGAGGCCAATGAGTCCAACATCTGTGGACACAAGTGCAGGCATGCATTATGTCCGTGCATACTCCTACTGCCAATGCATCTCAATTTATAAATAGAAAGGAAAACCATTTCATGAACATGCAGATGGTCTGGAACCATAGGAATAGAATCATGTACATCAGTACTCATTACCATAGCAGCTGCACAATTCCTTCATCCTGAGGCAGTCAATTGTTTAATCATTAGTTATCTCCATGGGTGACTGTTGGAGAACCAAGAATATATATTTGCAGCCATAGCTGATACACCACTGCAACATTCAAGTTAAAGATTAGAAGAGATCAGAAAGATCTAACAACTTTTAAGATAGAGGGGAGTGAACTAATTTACAAAGTAATCAAACACATAGAGGATAAAACCTCTGATGTGGATGGATTGCATTCAAGCATATTAAAAGTTAAAGAGCTAGCAGAGGCACTATTACATATTTAGTTTTTAAAAATTAGGAAAGGGAACAGTGCCAGAGGACTGACAATCAGCTAGTTCTTCTTGTATTTAAAAAGAGAGCTGGAGCAAATCCAGCAAACTATAGACCAGTTGGCTTAACATCTGTGGCATGAATGGTAAAGTAATTGTTACTGAAAAATATGGTTGAAAAACACCTTGAAAGCAAAAATATAATAATGAATAGTCAGCATGGATTTTAAAAGAGAAGGTCATGCTTGACCAATCTTACTGAATTCTTTGAATAAGTTACAGAAAGAGTAGATAATACAATAACAATAATGCAGTTGACATGTTATATATGGATTTTCCAAAGACCTATGATAAAGCACCATAGTGGATTAAAGTCAAAGCATGTGGAATTATGAAGCAAGGAGCAGAATAGATGGCAAGATGGCTTTGAAACAGAAATTAAGGGATTTAGGGTATCTAATCAGATTGACAAAAGATGGGAAATGGTGTTCCATAGGGATTGGTGCTGACACTGCTGTTGTTCATAATTTATATTAATGATTTGGACTTGACCTGAGAATCAAAAGTACAATTTCAAACGTTGCTGACTGCTAATAAAAGTGTTTAATGGGGATATAGCTGGCAACATGATTTCAGTGTACTTAAGTGTGAATAATACATTTTTGCTATGAAGAATAAAACCCCTACATGCTGCTTGGTAAGTAAGAGCCCAAATGTATAAGAGGAGTAAAGAAATCTAGGGGTACAGGTGCACAAATCATTAAAATTAGTGAAGCAGTTTAATAAGGTGATAAAAAGGCAAACCAACAAGCAGGGTTAATTTCTAGCGAGATGGAATTAAAAAGCAGAGTACTTATGTGAAAAATTGGTTAGGCCATACTTGGAGTATTATGCATAGTTCTAGCTTCCATATTATGAAAAAGATTTGGAGGCACTGGATAAAGTACAAAAGAGATTATAGAATGATAGCAGATTAAGAGGATATACTTACCAGGAAAAGCTAAACAGGCTGGAGATCTTTTCTTTAAAAAAGAAGGCTCAGGGTGATCTGATTGAGGTCTTTAAGATTATCAAAGAGCTTTATAGAGTAGATGTAAAGAAAATGTTTCCACTTGTGGGGAAGTACAAAAATAGTGGCCATAAATATAAGACAGTCACTAATAAGTCTAATAGAGAAATCAGCAAAAGCTTCTTTCCCTGAGTGTGGTCGGAATATAAAACTCACTATCACAAGGAGTGGTTGTGGCATTTATGGGTAGATAAGCACATGTGGGAGAAAGAAATAGAAGGATATGCTGATAGACTCAATGAAGGGGCGGGAGAAGACTTATATGGAACATAAATACCAGCATAGAGCAGTTGAGCTGAATGGCCTGTTTCTATGCTGGAGACTGTGTAACTCCTGTAACAAGCTAAAAATGGCCCAGGATCCAGTGATCCAAATACATGACTAAAGCTTAAAAGAAGTGAAATTTATTCACCTACAGTGTGGTCTTTTACGTCCTGGGTTTGAGGAGGAGCTGGAGGAGCCCCAGGGTGATGAGCAGGATCCCAGTGTAAGGATCCTTATGGGAGGCAGGGAGACCAGGTGCCTTGATTCAGAGGACTTTCAGCTAGACATCCAAATCAAGGAGTCAAGATGATGGCAAGGGGTACGCCATTTTAATCACCTTTCTAATGAGGCAATCCTGTCACCCTTAAGTCAAGGTCAAACCTCTAAAATAAACTTTTCAGCCCTTCCTTTGCGTCACACGTGAATCCCTGGCTTCTTCCCTATCAAACACATGAAGCACACTGAGGCCATTGCACATAATGAGACACTTTTATAATGAAGACAAATATACAAATTAACTAGTACACACATGCCAAAGAAGCATAAATCACCCATGAGAACCCCATTTGTGATCACAGTGACTTAAACTTCCGTTTCCAAGTGCTATGTCTTGGTGTCTCCCCCACCCCCCATCAATCACTGGCAGCTGGATTCAAGGCAGCCTGCTGACTTTGATGCCCTGTCGGCCTTGATGACCTGGGCAGCCATCCTCTGGTCAGCGGAGCCTGTGCAGGTCCTGTCTGGGCGGGAGAATCCAGCGTCATGTCTGGGCACTCCTCAGTCATCGTGGTCTCATCAGATGCGATGGTCACTGGCAGAGGGGCAGGGGAGCTGCTGCCATTATCTGGAGCACCCTGAGAGGAGCCCCCAGATGCTTGGAGCTGCAGCTCATTCACCAACATGAGGTTGGTTTGAACCTCCCTTCTCACCATAGATGGGTGGGCACCTAACAGAGTAACTAGGTGCCTCATCCTCCTTTCACATTGGCAGTGACCTGCTGAGGTCACTGCCAGTGTGTGGGCTTGCAGGTCTGAACACAACCCCAGAAAACCCTGATTGAATTCCTGGAGCTGCCTGTCCATGAGATTCGCCACTCTTTCTATGGAGGAAGCTGTGCGTTCTGAGCTCTAGGTCAATGCAGTGCTCACACTCCAAATGGACTCCTCCAAGATCCTCAGGAATCTCTGCCAGATTTTCCCACGCACTCTGCTGGACATGCAGCATCTGCTGCTTGATGAATGGCTCCAGAGACTCATCATCTGTCTTGGACTCATAAACGTCCTGATCTCCAGCAAACCTCCAAACGCTGGCGCACTGTAGACTCTCTGCCTCAGCCATCTCCTCAGGTAAGTGCAATGTGCCTTCACCACTGTGCACAGCCATCCAAGCTGAGACACTTATGCCCAGCGATGTGCCTGTATCTGCGCTGGTACATGGTGCAGAGGGAGGATGTGACGTGGGTGCATCCAGCAGCTGTTCCTCCTCAGGTGTCAAGGGGGGATCCTCAGGGTCCTTTTGGGTGATGATGAGCCGTCTGAGGAAGGAAGCAAAAATGTCAGCATCAACCATCATTATGAAGTCAGAGTGCACTCACTGTGCCTTCTCATTAGAATGGACATCTGGCTGAACAATTACTTTAGAATGGATGAGCTACGGGAATAACTGCATTTCACATGTCAGTCTAACAACCGCAGCTCCACATCTCTCAGGCCCTTCACCAATCTCGTCCCTTTCATTGGATTCTTACCCTCATCCGACACCCATTGCCTCTCCACGCTCGCAGGCCATTTCCAAAGTTTGTTCCTCTGCTGACTAAGAATCAGTAGGTTTGGTATCCCCCACCAGTCCATCCTCATGCCACCGAGCTGTGACTCCTCTTCTCCTGTAAGGGAAAAAGTGCTTCCATTAAGTCTACCTCAACATGCCACCATGTTGCAGCCTTCCCAACCCCAAGGACGCAGGAACAGTTTGCCATATTGTAGCACATCATCCTGACCTACACACCAACCGTGGTCTATCAGGGCACATGATGTGCCACATTGCACTCTACATTTTACATCACTGAGCATCAACATGTGCTGCCACCCACAAAATCATCTACCCAAGGTTCCAACTGGAATGAGTACTCACCTTGCCAGAGAGTAGAAAGTCATTGAACCTTTTCCGACACTGGATCCAGGTTCTGCGTACTATGTCATAGCCACTGACCAGGCCCGCCACCTCTGTCCAGGCCTTCTTTGTGACATTAGGTTGTCTCCTGTTGCCGTCCCTTGGCAGCAGGATGTGACAATGACCATTTACTGCTTTCAGGAATAACCTCAGACACTCATTCAAGAAACGGGGGGGGCACACTGGATCCAGGCATTCCCGTCATGCTAAGCATGGGATCCGGGCTTCACTGCCATCTTACACACTAGAGAAACACTTCAAATCTGTAATGGAGACCAAAATAATTCCCACTGCAAACCAGCCCCCTGAGGCACTAAATGCAGACTTCCAGCCTGCAGGGAGCTGTATTTAAATCCCCCACCCACACCCTTCCTGTTGCTAGTGCCCGGCCTCTTCACCACCAACCCCCCCCCCACCCCCCTCCCGTCCCCCGCCTTGCTCAGCGTATGTTTCACTCTGGCCAGCAGTTAATTGGTCAGCCAGTGTGAAATTGAGTTCGACAGCCGATCGCGGTCTGGAGCTGATTCCACATCCGCTTTCGGGCCCACCAATCATGCTTGCATTCCACGGTGAAAATTCATAGGGCAGAATTCTTTGTTTGACATGCAGGGGGTGGGACCCACATGCCGATGCATAAAATGATGCGTGGTGACATCGGGCAAACGCCCCAACATCACCGCGCGCCATCACAATATTTCGGTGGGTGGGTGCACGGCAATCTCCTTTGCTCACCCACCATTAATTAACGGGCCACTTAAGGCCCTTGAGCCTCCAATTGACGGGGATTTTGCAACGAGCCGAAAGTCGCATGGGCTGGCGGTTAGCAGAAACTTGTATGAGCCTCATCCATGAGCGGGAAAAGAGGGTTCAGTGGGGTCACGATTCTACACATTTAAAAGTTATTTTACAAAGGTTACTGAAACTTGCCTGTGTGAGCTGGAAAACTTCAAAATGCAAGCCAGCTGTTTGGACTGGACTCATAACCTTCAGGTCAGCACTTTGCAGTGAGGATTTGTTTTGGGGTCTGTAGGTTTCAGGAAGCCTCCTTGAACCTGGGAATGGGAGGTGATCTCTCCACTGGAGGCACCTCCTCTGAGGAGGAAGGGAGAGCTAGAAGGGGGAGGAGGCCAGGAGTGTACATTCAGCCTCCAGGGGATCCAGGACAGGCGCAGGCACAAGGGATGCAGGGCCAAGAGGTAGTCCAAGGCGGAAGGGGCCACAGAAGGCGCCATTATCCTGCTGCCAGGGTATATAGGCGGTGAAACAGCTACCTCTATGTGGCTGAGGTGCAGTGTTGAAGGAGGGTCCATCTGTCAAGGGAGACAGTCAGCACTATCTGTCAGATGATTGGGCCAGCTAACTGAAATGGTGATGATGGTGAGATGGTGGACACCCCATGCCCGTGGCTCTAAAGGTCACAGCTGCCCTAACTCCTATGCCTCTGGCTCTTTACAGGGATCGGTGGGTGATCTTTGCGGTGTTTCCTAATCAGTTATCTACACTTGTGACAAGCAGGTCACAAACGCTCTGTTCAGGTATGCATTGATCTTCATCCACTACCACTGGGATGAGGCTAGTCGGACAGAGTGAGCCATAGGCTTTGCAGCCATTGCTGGCTTCCCCTGCGTCCAGGGTGCTATAGACTGCACACATGTGGCCATCAAGGTGCCAGCAGGTGAGCCTGGCGCCTTCGTCAACAGGAAGAGCTTCCACCCCATGAACGTGCAGATAGTGTGTGACCACAGGATGCAGATTCTACAAGTCTGCGCAAGGTACCCAGGCAGCTCCCATGACGCCTACAACCTCAGACACTCCCAGGTGCCGAGGCTCTTCAGTGCTCCGGCCCGGCTGGATGGATGGATGGCTGCTGGGTGACAAGGGCTATGCCTTCAGAAGATGGCTCATGACACCTCTCCGCCATCCAAAAACAGAAGCTGAGCAGCGGTACAATAGCAGCCAGGCCTCCACAAGGGCTGTGGTGGAGAGAACCATCGGTCTTCTCAAAATGCGCTCCTGAAGCCTGGACCATTTGGAGGGCGTACTTCAGTACCCCTCAGATTGAGTGTCACTGATAGTGTTTGCATGCTGCGCTCTCCACAATCTTGCACTGCAAAGAGGGGCGCTTTGGACGAAGAAAATGTAGATGGAGTGGCTGGCTGAACACAATGAGTCCAAGGATGAGCATGCACAGGGAAATGCTGAGGGGGCAGACACTGTCCCGGGCATACTCCAGAGAAGCAGGGACATCCGGGACGCTCTAATCAAAGGAACTTTCAGCTAGCACAGCACATATCAGTCTCCAACACAAGGCTGGGCTGCAGCCTCCATACTGGAGACATTAGTGCCAAATCTGTCAGGATAGGAGCATTGACAATGGCCCCAGCCAATAAATGTCAATGACACACAAATCACTCATAACATCTCAGGAATCCATCCACCTGCCCAAGAAAAGAGGCTTCCCCAGTCATGTTAGATGATCTTAATTTAATGCTTTCACAAAAGTCTCTTAACATAACACAGATGAAATGGTGTCGCAATGCAAACACAATCAGTAGGAGCTCATAGGGGAGCCAACAAAAAACCATAAGTGATGAACCCTGAGTGTGCCTAAGGTGCCTTAATTTTACATTTGTGGGTGCTACGTCTTTGTGGTGCCCCCTTGCTGGCATTGGCATTCTGAGACAGCCTGCACTCTTTGCTGTCCTGTTGGCCTCGATGACCTTGGCGGATGTCCTCTGGCCCATGAAGCCCGTGCTGACCCCGCCTGGGAGGGAGCTGCCAGCTCTGCAGCTGGCATCTCCCCAGTCGTCGCAGCCGCATTGGGTGCCACGGTCACTAGCAGAGGGGCAGAGGAGCTGCCAGCCTCATCTGGAGTGCCCTGGGAGGCACCAGCAGAGACGACAGGTGTGAGGTCCATTTGGCCCTCCCTGCTCACCATAGATGGGTGGACACCAAGGTGGGATACCTGGTGCCCAAACCGCCTGAGGACAATGCCGCTTTGAGGGATTGCAGGTCTGTGCGTAACCCCAGGAACCCCTGATCCTGTCCCAGGAGCTGCCTCTCCATGAGAGTCGCCACTCTTGCCATGGAGGAAGCTTGTTGCTCATCCATGAGGCTCAATGCATTGGCTACAGTTCGTGTAGACTCCTCCACCACTGACACCAAGCCAAGCACAGTGCCATGTATCTCTACCACAGGTGGTCCTGCAGACCCAGCTGCATCTCATGAGTTGTGGACGACTCCATCAGCCACGGACTGAGCATGTGCCAGGGCCCCAGCAGTCCTCTGACTGCTGGCACCATGGGCACTCTCAGTCTCCGCCAGGTCCTCCAGCGACTGTGAAGTGCCCTCACTGCTGTGCCCTGAGACACTAACTGAAGATCTGATGCCCACCAGGGTGCCAGTATCTGTGCTGGTGCCTGTCTGGCGGAGATGGTGTGATGCTTGCGATGTTGGAACTTCATGGCCCTCAGGTGTCAGAGGGTGCCCCTGCTGCTCCATGTCCCGGCCCTGCGCCACTGATGCTGAAAGGATAAGTAAGGAAATTCGATCAGTTAGCGTGGGAAAATGTCAATGTACATGCCTGTCCCCAGGATCATCATGAGCTCATCATTCCACACGCAATGGGCAAGCCATGTTAGTAACGTCACACACTCAACAATCAGCACTGCCTTGGCTGTTGGGAGACTACTGGTGACATGAGTGCTTGCTCCACATACCAGCCCGTGGAACCCCAGCCTCTATGGCTCTGGTGGACCTGGGCGCATGGCACCACTCTAGGTCCAGAGCCTCCTGCTCGAAGCGGCTAAGCAGCAATACCTGGGCTGGCCCACCTCCAGTCCTCACCTGTTTGGCAGTGATGTGAGAATTCTTCTCCTGGAAATGAGAAAAGAGCATTGATAAGTGATATTTGTACTGTGAATCTCCTCGCAGCCGGCCTACCCCAAGCCCAGTTGGCCATTACAGGGGTCCAGTGCATCCTTACTCTGCTGCTTCTGAACACTCACACAAATATGTTAGATGTGTCCTTCCCCCCTGCTCCCCACCCCTTGGTCAAATGCTGCCTTCATCACACTTGGGAGCACATAGTTTAACCTGCTGTAGCAAGGAAGCATGGTAGATCGCAGAGGGTAGCAGATCAATCTGTGCCACACCACGGAAGATCCCCTCCCACCATGTCATCACCCTGACTTCGACATGTCCTGGAGTTCGAGCAGTGTGACTGGGTGCAGATCCTCCAGGTTGCCCCCACCACAGTCATGTGGGTCTCAGTCCACCACATGCTGCGGGTGCAGAACCCATCTCATCACCACCCTCTCAGGCTGACCAACGCATAGGGAATATCTGCTGGCCCGCCTAGCTAAGGACACATGCCATCAATGAATCATTGCACTTAGGCCACTCAGACATGGGTGGGGCACTAGGGTGGGAGAAGCTTACATGATGGGTGGAGTGAATGATGCCAACATGCTACTCACCCTTCCCGTGCGCAGTAGGTCATTGAAGCGCTTGCAGCACTGAATCCATGTGCACCGCACCACGTCGTGGGAGCTCATGCCCTCCACTACCTCCTCCCACGCACATTTTGTCAAGTGGGATGGCTTCCTCCTCCCGTCCTGGGGAACGAGCACCTCTCGCCGTGCTGCTACCTCCTCGAGGAGGGCAGCAAGGCACTCATCCGAAAACTGGGGTGCACATTGCCCTACCTTCCTGCATGGCCAGCCTGGATCTGTGTTGGCCCCAACCTCTGGCTATGAATAGCAGCCTTGAAGAGGCTGCAGCTTGCCCTTTAAACAGGCCGCTGGGTCGCCATTGGACCCAGCAGCGATTGCCGATCCGTCGCTGCCGTCCACCCATTCCTGCTGTCCCCAGGAGCTGCGAAACACGCTGGGCAGGCCTTAATTGGCCCGCCCACGTAAAATGGCGGCGCAGACCCAATTGCCAGAAGCAATCGGGTCCACGCCCACCTGCTCCCGTTCCTGCTACACCCCACTGCCAGAAGGAAAATTCTGCCCATAGAATTCAAAGTTACCAACAGCTGAGCAAGGTGCAATAAAGCCGTACTTCCACATAGATCATAGTGGAACACAGTTTTCCCATTGTTTGGACAGATTAGGGGAGTGCAACTGTGAAGCCTAGTCAAGCCTGTTGTTGCCTTCAGAATCTCAATGCAAGGGCCTAACAATAGAGTAGACAGAAGGAGAAAGGCAGAAACAAACAGAGCTGGAAAGCAAGACTGACCACTGCCTCCATTGGAATAATAAGCTTCTCTATGGTGACATTCATCAGACAGAGTCTAATCAATCAAATTATTTTAAAATTTAATGACTTTTACTGCACATGCAGAACAGTGGCCTGAATTTTTGCAATGATGTATAGCCTCTCCGAAAATGGCAGAAAAGGCTGAAATTTGGAGATCCCGCCCACGAACACAGCATGTAGCATTATTGCAGGGTGGGAATGGAGTCGGGTCAGGAATTATGCATGCGTGTTTCGCGGACGCAGCTGCCCATATAAAACAGCAGCTGCCTCCAGCAATGTCTGATTTTCATTAGCTAGGAGTGGGAAGCAAGATGTGTGTAAAGCCGTGGGCCTCCCTCTCCTCAGCTTTTGCCGGGAATGTAGCACATCCTCAAACATTCCCCTTCCTTGTGCTCTGTGAATCGCCACATGCCACATCGTTGCCAACGTCATCTATATCCCAGTATCTGCTCAAGAGAAGGGAACAAGCTAAGAGTGCATGAGCATGACTGACTTGGGATTAAGAACACAGAGAATTGGGTGAAAATTCATAGCACACAAAAATGCTGCAGTGACATTGTGGCTATGTAAGGTAGTAGCCCTGCTCCTATTGGCCAACAAGGCACTTTCTTTGTGGTGCTCGCAGCTCCCAACTCACTTTCACGGACATATTTCCAAGCTCCTGAGAAACCCATGCAGCAGTAGTGAGCTTTAAACCAATTGCACCTTGGGAGCCCGATTTGATATGTTAATGAAGTGCCCTACCTTTCCATGGCAGGACACACAGCCACCTCAAGTCTGCCACTAAACAAAGTGTTCCCCATATTTGCGCCTCTAACCCACCCCACCAGCATCTCCGCACAAACCTGTTCCACCTGCTGAAGTTGCAGGGCGGAAAAGGGTGTTAATATCAACGCCTATGTCTCTGACCTTACCCTTTTCCACAGCAATGATAGAATGCCTCATCATGAGCTCCACGGCCTTGCTTTTCATAGGGCCCTCAGGATGGAGATGCCCTCACTTACAATCTGCCTCTCATGAACATTATGCAGCATTTTCTCCTGCAACAGATTGAAATAATTAGGTGGAGGAAGTTAAGAGTGTCTGCCAGATGATGGGAAGAGTTGAATCCTGTTAAAATGGAGCAACAGATTTAAAGTTTAGCAATGCAAGTTAATAATATTAGAGGGAATCGATATCCATTGTGTAAGATTCCAAATTAGAGCTTCCCCTCACTCTATCCAGAGTGGATTGTGAAGAATTCATTGTGCAACTATTAAATTTTGAATGTGACCAGAGTGCTGCTATACATAAAGCCTCAGGAAGAAAGGTGTAATTAGCCAGTGTATTGCTTTGCCTGTCCTGATTAGGTCATTGAATTAATTGTAACAGTGGTCTGGCATTGGGGTGAGAGGGTAATCACTCAATGACATTCTCTCCACATGGCATGGGAGATATTTTTTGGACTACTTCACAGCAATCTGTTTCTGCTCTGCTCTATTTGATTGAGAGGGACTTGTAGGTCTGACTTATTGAAATTCTGGGCACTTTTATGCTTCTCTACCATGCCCTTGTCCTTTCCTTGTCTGCCTCTGCTAGCTGCTCCTGACGTTCTTGAAAAGTGACACAATACTCATGAGACATTTATTCAAGGTAGCTGACTTAATTTGCTAAGCCAAGCGCTTTGTTATTTACCTCCTGTTCCCCAACCTGCTGATAGAGTCTTTAGCAAAAGCTATCTTTTTAAAGGCTGTCATCTTATTTCCAAGCACTCCCACAAATTATTCCTGTTTTACACAAGATTTACGCCAATGACTTTTCCAATGTTATGCAAATGAGTTGGGCCACAAAATACTGGTACAGATAGTCGTGTAGTTGGTGGACACGTCTGTTACTGCAGCGCTTCACTTGCATCTCGCTCAATTTGGTCTACTGCATTCGCTGCTCCCAATGCGGTCTTCTCTACATTGGAGAGACCAAACGCAGACTGGGTGACCGCTTTGTGGAATACCTTCCGTCTGTCCGCAAGTATGACCCAGACCTTCCTGTCGCTTGCCATTTCAACACACCTCTTATGCCCACATGTCCATCCTTGGCCTGCAGCAATGTTTCAGTGAAGCTAAACGCAAACTGGAGGAACAGCACCTCATCTTCCGATTAGGCACTTTACAGCCTTCTGAACTCAACACTGAGTTCAACAACTTCAGATCGTGAACTCGCTCTTCCGTCCTCACCCCTTTTTGGTCCCTTTCTTCGATATTTATTTTTTAATTTTTATATATTTTTTCCCACCTATTTATATTATTATTTTTTAAATGTATTTCCATTCATTGTTTTATCCCCACCTTTTAGCCTATTTCGATCTTTCTTCCCCACGCCATCCCCTCCCCCCCACCCCACCCCCACTAGGGTCGTCTGTCACTTGCTCATCCTGCTTTTCACTCTTAATGTTACCATTAGCACCTCCTTTAGCCAGTATCACCACCATCAACACCTCTTCGACCTTTTGTTTATGACACCTTTGCAATCTCTCCTTTGCCTCCACCTATCACTGGCCTTCTATCAGCTTCACCTGTCCCACCCCCCTTAAACAGTATATATTTCACCACATTTCTACTCCTCTTTAGTTATGAAGAAGAGTCATCTGGACTCAAAGCATTAACTCTTTCTCTTCACAGATGCTGTCAGACCTGCTGAGTTTTTCCAGCAATTTTTGTTTTTGTTTCAGATTTCCAGCATCTGCAGTATTTTGCTTTTATCATCTGTTACTGCATTGGCAATAATAGGGCAAAACTCACTGCATGGAATTTCATGGCCCATCTGCTTGAAACTGTATGTTTCTATTTGTTTCTGTTACACAGTAAGAGCACAACAGTTTTGCTAATTTCTGTTTAAAGTCTATAGTTTAGAAATTACTGTTGGTTATATTAACAAGCACTTAATTGATTCTTAGGACATTATTTTGCCAGTTATTTAACAGAGTTGTTAACCTGTTTACCTTAAATGGAATGTTATAAAGCCATGGTCGGTGTTTGTCTACTAGTATTACCAACAATAATTTCTAACCTCATAAGGGATCGAGTGAATATTTTTAAAGTAATTACATTGGCCATATCTTGCCTTGACAAACACAGCTTGATTTTCAGCACTGAACATCTGATTGGTTCAAAATTTACCTTTCCAGTGGTGAAACTTTGAGCTCCTGTCAAAGCTGAAATCAGATAGTCCCATGTGTTTAGATGTGTCTACCATTTAAATTAAGCTGTCAATGTTGTATGCTGTTCTACATGACTCATGAGACTCAGCTTGGCAATGATTTTGCTTTACAAATTTGTATAAAGACCTGAGCAAATGTGAGTAAAGAACCAAAAGTTCATGATCCAGTCAAAGCTCCAACCATGGCTTGCTTGTTTTAAACTAGAAATACCTAGAAATTTGAACATCCCTGAACGGAGGCCAGGTTTCACTAGGACTAAAAAGGGGAGGTAGCAGCTGGCAGCAAGCTGCTTCTTCTTAATGTGGGGTCAGGAGGACCACTCCTGCTTCTCCTAGCTCTACATTCAGGGAACTATATTTTTACAAAATACTTTGTTGATTCCATTCCAACCAGTCTTTAAGACCTCCTATGTCCTCTTCTGTAAGAATGAAAAATGCGAAGGGAAAGACTAGGCTGGTCATGAACCACAGGCATCTTCTGACACTGACCACATGCCTCCATGTCCACAGAAGAACTCTTCAATACTAGGCTAATCCGGGGATTCCAAAGGGCCCTGCCAAATGCATCCTGCCATCAGTATCTTTCTTTTGTAGTGAGCTCAACGCATTCATGTGCTGATGTCGTGCTCCTGTCCATAACTACCAAGGCTCCAATTTTAGAAATATTCTGCTACACATTCTTACAGACTTAAATCTGAATTTCTCTAAACATATCTGCACCTTTCATGTTACTGACAAAAATATTTCAGTGAAAACAAATTTGAGAATCTTTATACTGCTTTAGACCATCATGCCTCCCTTTGGTGCCCAGTGTTGTCCTGTCCATCCTTATTCCTATTCATTCTACAGTGACTTGCAAGTGATTAGTAGCAGAAACCCTGAGGCATTGAGGTGACATTTTTGTTTTGGATTGTCATTTAATTTTTCTTTAAGAAGGTAGTGTGTGAAGCTGCTCAGCACGGAGCACATGGAATTCAGCCTAGGTGTCAGAAAACAATCCTTAATGTGGGTAAGAACAGGTGCTGGAAATGCATCTTGCGCTACTTCCAAATATGTCCAGCATGAGTAAAGAAATACATACAGGAGAAGAAAGAGGATGTGAGGAGTATTCTGCTGGCTTCATTCCTGGTATGGTGCAGATGTTGTTCATGGCAGTAAGGCTGCAACTGGGAAAGATGCTTTTTACAGTGTTTTGTTATAGGTTATGGCAGTGTGCTGTTACCCTGTATATCCCGAAGAGGTCAGTTATTTTTTTCCAACATAGAATGGCTATCTAAGTCTGGAAGTGTTGTCTGGTCCCTGCCACTGTTTCGCTGAGGGTCTGTTATAGATTGAAATAAAGCTGCTACATGTGCCATTGAGCTCTGCAAAAATCAAAAGCTCCCTGATGAAAAGAAATAACTTACGTTTGTATAATATCTTGAATGAGGTGAGGGTACAGAATTCTAAACCAGTTCACAGCCCAATAATTAACTTCTGTAATATAGTCACCTTTGCAATATAGTGAAACAAAGGCTGGGATTTTCCATTCCTGATCACAGTGAGCGTCATGGCAGGCACAACAGCTAATTCTTGCAAGAAGGCTCAAAACTGGTTTTATGACAATGTAGAGTAAGGAAGCGATTGTGCGCTTCAGTCATCAATGTGGGCTGCGTTTCCCGCTGCTGAACGTTGCAAACGTCATTAGCATAAATCAGCATCTCATTCTGACACCTGCTCACCGGAATCATCCCCCCCCCCGCCCCCCTCCCCCTCATCCCACCCCCCCATGCTGGATTAAGAGCCCACATTGGCAGTTAGAACAATGTGTTTTACAACAGGATATAAACAACGTGCAATGACATTATTTACAAAGAAGTAGCTACTTAGATTTCAGTATGGAACACTAGCAATAGGGAAGTAAAGTTAAATCAAGTCAAAATGAAATAAAGTAATAAAGTAAACCAAAGCAAGATAAAGTTAGCATAAGTATAGTAAAGTAAAGTTACTAGTAATTTATTCTACTCATTCTACATACTCTAAGGGCAGAATTTTCTGCCTGTCGGGTGGGCAATGAGGGAGAGAGCGTATGGACCCGATCACCTCCCACGATCGGGTCTGCGCCGCCATTTTACGCGAGCAGACCAATGATTTGTGGCTCCCGAGGACAGTGGGAGTGGGCGGGCGGTGGTGAGACTGCAATGACCACCGGGTCCAATAGCAACCCGGCGGCCTGTTGTAAAAAGCTGCTGCAGCCTTTCAAAGGCTGTGAATCATGGCTAATGGAAGGGCTCCCCAGATCGCTGCTGCTGAGCAGGCCAGGCAGGACAATAGGGCAGGGGGGCACTGTGTCCCTCATTTTTCTGATGACTGGCTTGCTGCCCTCGACAAGAAGGTAGTAGCATGGCAGGAGGACAGGAGAAGGAGGCCCCTCCCACATGACCAAATGTCCCTGGGAGGAGGCGATGGAGATCATGAGCTCCCACGACGTGGTGCGACGCACCTGGATCCAGTGTTGCAAGCACTTCAATGATCTGTTGCACTCGGGAAGGGTGAGTACCATGTTGGCATTGGTCACTTAATCCAGTAGTTAGGCTTTCCCCCCTGGCACTCCCCGCCCAGCCCTCAAGTCTGAGTGTGGTGACTGCATGGAATCATTGACAGCATGTCTCCTTCGCTGGGTGGGCCAGCAGATATTGCCCATGCCAAGGTCACCCTGAAAAGGAGGTGATGAGTAGGGTTCTGCACCTGCAGCATGTGGTACACTGAGACCCACATTACTGTTTTGGGGGCAACCTGGAGGAGCTATGCCTCGGCGCAGAGCTGGAACTCCAGGACATGTCAAAGTCAGGGTGCTCATGTGCTGGGAGGGGAGCTTCAAGGTGGCATGGCACCAATTGATCTGCTGCCCTCTGCGCTCCACATGCTTGCACCTCCTTGCTATGGAAGGTTAGACTGTGTGGTACTACATATGATGTAGGCAGCATTTGGCCAAGGGGGTGGGGGGGCGGAGGGCAGGCCTAGCATCTTTGTGTGAGTGTTCGGCAGCAGCGGGGTAAGGAGGTACTGGAGCCCTGATATGTCCCACTCTGGTTTGGGTGGGCCGTCCGTGAAGAGAATCCAGGTACAAGTAGCACTAATCAATGCTCTTCTCTCCTTTTCAGGAGAAGAATGCACATAATGCTGCCAAGAGGGTGAGGACTGGCGAAAAGCTGGCCCAGTTGATGTTTCTCAGCCGCTTCGAGCAGGAGCCCCTAGATTTGTAGAGGCGCCATGCACCCATCTCCACCAGAGTCAGTGAGGCTGGGGTGCCATGGGCAGGTATGTTTGCCCAGCAGTGAGGCCATCATTGTTCTCCCAACAGCCATGGCAGTGCTGAATGTTCAGCAAGTGAAGTTTACAACATGGCTTGACCATTGCTTATGGAAGGATGAGCGCATAATGATCCGGGGGACAGGGATGCACATTGACATTGTCTCCACGTTGACTGATCCAATGTCCTTGTTCAGCCTCAGCAGAGCAGGGCTGGGAGGAGGAGCAGCAGAGGCCCCCTCTCACACCTGACGGCCCTGAAGTCTCACCAGCATCACACCATCCCTGCCAGGCAGGCACCAGCGCAGATACTAGCACCTTGGTGGGAATTAGAACATCAGCTAATGTCGCAGGGCACAGCAGTGAGGGTACTTCACAGTCACTGGAGGAGCTGGCAGAGACAGAGAAAGCCCATGGTGCCAGCAGTCGGAGCACTGCAGGGGACCATGCACATGCTCAGTCGGTGGTTAATGATGTGCCTCTGGAGTCGTCCGCCACACAGCAGATGCAGGAAATGCGGCCGGGTGTGCGGGAGCATCTGCTGGGGATACATGAGGCTATGCTTGGCTTGGTGTCCATGGTGGAAGAGTCTACATGGACTATCGCCAGTGCAATGAGCCTCATGGCCGTGCACCATGCGTCCTCCATGGAGAGAGTGGCGACTCTCGTGGAGAGGCTCCTCCAGGAAACCAATCAGGGCTTCCTGGGGATGTGCTCAGACCAGCAAGCCCTCACATCGGCATTGACCTCAGCTGGTCAGTGCCAGTATGAGAGATGGTCTGGGCACTAAGTTTCCCAGCTCGGTGCCCATCCATCCACGGTGAGCAGGGAGGTCCTAACCGACCTCACGTCAGCGCAGCAGCTGCCTGTCGCCTCTGTGGGCTCCTATCAGGACACTCCGGATGAGGGTGGCAGCTCCTTTGCCCCCCCCCCCCACACCGCCAGGGACCGTTGTATCCAGTGAGGCTGCGATGACTGGGGAGATGCCAGCTGTGGAACTGGCAGCTCCCTCCCAGGCGGGGCCAGCATAGGCTCCACAGGCCAGAGGACAGCCACCAAGGTCATTGAGGCCAACAAGACAACAGAGTGAACAGGCTGTCTCACAAGGCACTCCCAGTGAGGTGGTAACACTAAGATGTGCCAACCGAAAACGTAACCATAAGGCACCTTAGCCACATGCCAGGTTTATCACTGGTGCTTATGTGTTGGCCCGCAATGAGGTCTTTATGAGCTGGTGTGATTTTTAACACCTTTGTCATTTTGTTTTCTTAAGTTCTTTTAGTTGTAATATTAAATTCAGACATGTCACCATGGCTGAGTGTACCTCTTTTCTTCTGCAGGTGAATGGTTACCAATAATGTTATGAGTGATCTGTGGGACATTCAGCTTTATTAACAAGACCCTTAGTTAATGTTCCTATCCAAGCAGATTTTGCACTTAGCTATCGAGTATGAAGCCTGCAGCCCAAGCTTGTTCTGGAGGTCCATATGTGGTGTGCTAGCTGAAGGTTCGTTGGATTAAAGCCTCCTGGCTGTCCCTGCCTTCCTGCAGTATGCCCGGGTCAGCGTCTACCCCCTCAGCATTTCCCTGTGTGTGCTCATCCTCAGACTCACTGCTGGACTCATCATGTGCAGCCACTCCATCTACATCTTCATTGTCCAGAGCGTCCCCCCTTTCCAGCACAAGATTGTGGAGAGCACAGCATGCAACCACTTGCAGTGACACACGATCTGGGGGGGTACTGGAGTGCGCCCTCTGAGCAGTCCAGGCATCAGAAGCGCATCTTGAGAAGACCGATGGCTCTCTCCACCACAACCCTTGTGGAGGCATGGCTCCCATTATACCACTGTTCAGCTTCTGTTCTTGGATGGTGGAGAGGCATCATGAGCCACCTCCTAAGGGGATAACCTTTGTTACCCAGCAGCCATCCATCAAGGCTATCTGGAGTGCTGAAGAGCCCCAGCACCTGGGAGTGTCTGAGGATGTAGGCATCGTGGGAGCTGCCTGGGTACCGTGCACAGATTTGCAGAATCAGCATCCTGTGATCACACACCATCTGCACTTTCATGGAGTAGAAGCCCTTTCTGTTGACGAAGGCACCTGGCTTACCTGCTGGTGCCTTGATGGCCACATGTGTACAGTCTATTGCACCCTGGACACGGGGGAAGCTAGCAATCACCGCTAAGCCTCTGGCTCGCTGTGTCTGGCTTGCTTGGTCCCAACCGTAGTGGATGAAGGTCAATGCAATGCCTGAACAGAGCGTTTGTAACTCGCTTGACACAAGTGTGGACAGTTGATTGGGAGACACCGCAAAGGTCACCCACCAACCCCTGGAAGGAGCCAGAGGCATAGAAGTTGAAGGCAGCTGTGACCTTTAGAGCCACTGGCATGGGGTGTCCACCCATACAGTTTGCGGAGATCCCAGGCCTAATCATCTGACAAATGTAGTTGACTCTCCCTTGAGGGATGGACCCTCCTTCGGCACTGTACCTCAGACATGTTGAGGTAGCTGCTTCACCACCTGTATACCCTGGCAGCAGGATAGTGGCATCTCCTGTGGCCCCTTCGCCCTCGGACTACCTCTTGGCCCTGCACCCTTTGTGCCTGCACCTATTGGCCAAAAGGTGGCTCCCCTGGAGGCTGAATGTGCAATCCTGGCCTCCTCCCCCATCTAGCCCTCCCTTCCTCCTCAGGGGAGGTGCCTTCAGTGGAGAGTTCAGCTCCCATTCCCAGGCAAGCCCAAAAAAGATTCCTTATTGCAGAGTGCTGACCTGAATGTTGTGAGTCCAGCCCAAGCAGCTGGTAAGCATTTTGATGTATTGTAGATCGTACAGGCAAGTATCAGTAACTTTGAAAAATCAATATTTGACAAAGCACACTCGCAACCCCACTGAGCCCTCTTATTCTATTTGTATAAATATGAGATTTATACAAATGTGTTCTATCCGCCTGCCCGTTGTGCCCGTGCGCCAACCTGAAGATTGCACAGGCGCCAAAAAATCCTCGTCAATTGACACCTCAAGGGCCTTAAGTGGCCCGTTAATTAATGGGCGCGTATCAGAGATCAACGCCGCCAGGACGCTCGCCTGACGTCACCGCGCGTTATTTTACACATCGGCGTGTGGGTCCCGCCCCCGCACACCAATGGAAAAATTCTGGCCTAAGCGTAATAAATAGTTTTTAGAGTTATGGGATGGCAGGTCAGCTCGGCCAAGTGGAGCGTCCATCCTGCAGTATGTGTGAAGTCGTGGACACACCATGTGTCCCTGATAATCACAACTGTACGAAGTGTCACCAGCTGCACAAGCTTGAGCTCCAGGTTTCGGAATTTGAGTGGCGGTGGAGTCACTGTTGTGCATCCGCAAGGCAGAGGACTACGTGGGTAGCATGTTTAAGGAGGTGGTCACATCGCAGGTCAGAAGCATACAGGCAAAGAGGGAATAGGTGCTACCAGGCAATCTAAGAAAACCTGGCAGGTAATGCAGGAGTCCCCTGAGTTTATCCTGCTTGCTTATTGGTTTTCCATTTTGGATGCTGATGAGGGCAATGATTCCTCAGCAGAGTGCAGCCAGAACAAAGCCTGTGTAACCGTGGGTGGCTCAGCTGTACAGTGGGGAAGGAAGAAGAATGAAAGGGCAATAGTGGTAGGGGCTTCCATAGTCAGGGGAAGACAAGTTTCTGAAGTGTGCTAGGGATGGTTTTCTCGAGCAGTATGTTGAGGAGCCAACTAGAGAACAAGCTATTTTAGATCTAGTATTATGTAATGACAAAAGCCTAATTAATAATCCTTTTGTGAAAGAACCTTAAGGGATGAGTGACTGCAATATGATAGAATTTTACATTATCACAGAATTTCGGAATCTTAACAGCACAGAAGGAGACCATTCAGCCCATCATGTCTGCACCAGCTCTCCAAATGAGCATTATGACCTAGTGCCATTGCCCTGCATTTTCCCTGAACCTTTGCACATTGTTTCTATTCAAATAATCACCTAATGTCTTCTTGAATGCATTGATTGAACCTCCCTCCACCACATTTCCAGGCAGTGCGTTCCAGACCCGAACCACTCGTTGTGTGAAAAAGTTTCTTCTCATGTCACACTTGCTTCTTTTGCAATTCGCTTTAAATCTATGCCCTCTCATTCTTGATCTCTTTACGAGTGGGTACAGCTTCTCTCTATCTACTCTGTCCAGCCCCCTCATGATTTTGAACATCTCTATCAAATCTCCATTCAGCCACCTTCCCTCTGAGGAGAACAGTCCCAACCTTTTCATTCTATCCTCATAGCTGAAGTTTCTCATTCCTGGATCCATTCTTGTAAACCTCTTCTGCACTTTCTTCAATGTGTTCACATTATCTTTGAATGTGAGGTAGTTCAGTCTGAAGGGTTTTAAAGTTGAATAAAGGAAATTATGAAGGCATGAGGGACAAATTGGCTGAGGTGGATTGGGAAAATACATTAAAAGGTATGACTGTACATAGGCAATGGACCGTCTTCAAAGAATTATTACATAGCTTATAGCACTTAGTTCCTCAAGGTGCAAAAACCCAAAAAAGTCAGTCAACCATCGCTAACAAAGGAAGTTAAGGATTGTATAAGATTAAAAGAAAAAGTTTATAAAGTTGCTAGGAGTAGTAAACCTGAGCATTGGGAGGTTTTTAGAATACTGCAAAGGAAGACCAAGAAACTGGTAAAAAAAAAAGGGAGAATAGAATATGAATGCAATCCAGCAAAAAACATAAAAAAGGACTGTAAAAGCTTATGGTATGTAAAAGGTATGTAAAAAGGAAGTATTTGGCTAAGACAAATGTGGGTCCATTACAGGCAGAGTCAGGAGAATTCATAATGGGATTTAGAGAAATGGCAGAGAAGCTAAATGATTACTTTGTGTCTGTTTTCACTGAGGAAAATACAGGAAATCTCCCAGATTTAGAGATCCAAGGAACTAGGGAACATGAGGAGTTGAAAGAAATTAGTATAAGAAAGAAGATTGTATTGGAGAAATTAATAGGACTGAAAGTTGATAAGTCCCCAGGACCTGATATTCTGCATCCCAGAGTGTTGAAAGAGGTTGCTGTAAAGACAGTGGATGCATTGGTGACCATTTTCCAAAATTCTAAAGATTCTGGAATGGTTCCTGAAGGTTGGAAGGTAGCAAATGTCACCCCACTATTTAAGAAGGGTGGGAGAGAGAAAACAGGGAACTACAGACCTATTAGCCTTACAACAGTCGTGGGGAAAATGCTGGAATCTATTATAGAGGATGTGATAAATGGATATTTGGATAATCATGATCGGATTGGGCATAGTCAGCATGGATTTGCAAATGGGAAATCATGTTTGACAAACTTGTTGGAGCTTTTTGAGGATGTTACAAACAAAATTGATAAAGGAGAGTCGATAGATGTAATATGCTTGGATTTTCAGAAGGCTTTTGATAAAATCCCCCACAGGACATTGATTGGCAAAATAAAAGCACATCAGATAGGAGGTAAAATATTGGCATGGGTTAAGGATTGACTAACAGGCAGGAAACAGAATAGGAATAAACACATCATTCTCACATTGGCAGGCTGTGACTATTGGGGTACCGCAAGATTCAGTACTTGGGCCCCAGTTGTTCACAATATATATCAATGATTTGGATGTGGGGACCAAATATAATATTTCCAAGTTCGCAGATGATACAAAGCTAGGCAGGAATGTATGTTGTGAGGAAGATGTAAAGCAGCTACAGGAGGATTTGGACAGATTTAGTGAGTGGACAAGAACATGACAGATGGAATACATTGTGGAAAAATGTGAGGTCATCTATTTTGACAGAAGGAACAGATGTGCAGAGTATTTCCTAAATGGTAATAGATTAGAAAGTGTAGATGTACAAAGGGACCTGGGTGTCCTTGTCCATAAGTCACTGAAGGCTAACATGCAGGTGCAGCAAGCTATTAAGAAGGCTAATGGAATGTTAACCTTTATCGCAAGACGATTTAAGGACAGGAGTAGTGAAGTCTTGCTTCAATTGTATAGAAGCTTGGTTAGGCCGCACCTGGAGTATTGTGTGCAGTTTTGATCCCCTTACCTCAGAAAGGATATTATTGCCATAGAGGGAGTGCAACGAAGGTTCACCAGACTTGTTCCAGGGATGGCGGTACTGTCTTATGAAGAGAGATTGGGCAAACTGGGCCTATATTCTCAGGAGTTTCAAAGAATGAGAGGTGATCTCATTGAAATCTACAAAATACCTAAAGGAATAGACAGGGTAGATGCATGTAAGATGTTTCCCCTGATTGGGAGTCTAGAACCAGGGGACACAATTTCAAAATAAGGGGGAAGCCACTTAGGATTGAAAAGAGGAGAAATTTCTTTACTCAGAGGGTTGTGCATCTTTGGAATTCTCTACCCCAGAGGGCCAAGGAAGCTCAGTCATTGAGTATGTTTCAGGTAGAGATTGATAGATTTCTGATTAACAATAATGTAAAGGGTTATGGGGATAGTGTGGGTAAAAGGCATTGAGGTAGATTAGCCATGATCGTATTGAATGGCGGAGCAGGCTCGACGGACTGAATGGTCTTCTCCTGTTCCTATGTTCCTATCTGGCAGTTCGCTCGAGACTCCAAGGTTAGTTTGCATACCTTGCATCGCGCAGCACTCATGGGGGGTCAGCGCCAGGCTTTGCAGGCTGCACCGCATCAGTTTCAGGGGGGTTCTCACAGGGAAGTCTCTACAGCTACCACACCAGGGTTAAGGCGGGAGTGGCTTTTATTGTGCTACAGGGCAATGGCTTCATTGGAGAAGGGGCCAGACAGAACTGAAGGAAGAGAAAGGGCTGCAGGGCAAGGACTCCACTGGGGAATGAACAGCGAAATTTGCACTGAGACACATGACTTGGGGGTGAGGGGGTGGGGCAGAGGGAGGACGGCACTAAATGGCCACCCAACTGAAATGATACTTCCAAAATGGGACAGAGGCACAGCCGAGACAGGTCAGCAGCTTTCATTTGACATGAAGGGAGTCAGGAAAGTGAAGCAATAAGGCCTATTCATGCAACACTGATCCCTCACAGCGGCAATAACTGTTCCCCTAGTTTTAACCCCTTGTTCACAGCCTTCAGATTCACCAGAGTATTATGGAATTGCAGAACTTTTGGGCGACTGGACAAGTTTGAGAACCCCCTTGGAAATGTGGCCATGCACAACTCACAGAGAAGAAGCCTCTGGACCCCTTAAATTATCTCATGGAATGACTGAACATTCACCCTCATGTTTAGTCCAAACAGCACAGTCTTGGAGTGCAGATAATGATGATCCCAGTGCCTGGGCTGAAAGCAAACATCCAGTCGCCTGGTCAAAGTTGTCAGCAGTCTATCAGGTGGGCTGGGGGAGGATTGTGGTGAATGTTCATGCACACCCCGCACTGGGCTTCATTTCAGGAGCCAGTACTCTCCAGCATGCGTAAAAGGCCTTGAGCCCACAATAACAGATGATTCCTTGACAGAAATTGGACTTTTGGAAACAAATGCTGACTCTTGCGTGTTTCTCATTAGTACTGCAATGAGGAGACGATCAGGAAGATGGAACCTGATGTTATCACTGCCTGCATTACTGCTCATAGGCAGGGGAGAAGAATGAGAAGAATGCAACGGAGGCGCCGGGCTTGCCAAAGGGAGGAGCAGAACCTTCAAGACTAAGGGGCAGCAGGTCCTCCTGAGGACACAGAAGATGATCCTCAGAGAGCCATCGTTCATAGGCGCCTTGCTAGACCCAGGGTGTATAGAAGTCTCATGTTATCTGCAGATGAGTGAGAACTAGCGTCGCAGGCACCTCCGCATTACAAGGGACCTGGTGACTCGCATTTGCCACATTCTGCAGGATTTGGCGCCATGGAGACTAGGAGGCCTTCAATGGCCAGTGGCTGTGAAAGTAACCGCTGCACTCAACTTCTGTGCCAGTTGCTCCTTCCAGGGCTTCACTGGAGACTTCTGTGGGATCTCCCAAGTGTCCACCCACAAATGTATCCAGGAGATCACTGATACCATTTTTGCAAATTACCACAATTTTGGCAACGTTGACAGAGATCAAGCAAGCCAGGACACAAGATCACTGGGCTTTGCTGAGATTTCTGGTTTCCTACACGTGCAGGATACCATCGACTGCAATCATGTGGCTATAAAAGCTCCCTGGCAACAAGCAGTCCAGTGCATCAGTCGGAAAGGCTAGCACTTGCTCAAAGTGCAGTTGGTGTGCAACCACAACAAACATCATACATGTTTGCGCCAGATACCCAGGAAGCATCTGTGACTCATACATCTGAGTAGGTCTCAGATCCCTGACATCTTCAAAGACCACACAAGATGCAGGATTGGCTCCTGGGGAAAAGGACGGGCGGTGGCCTCAGACTCCTGCTGAGACAAGGTATAAAGAGGCTCCTGCCACAACGCGGACGTTGGTGGAACACACCAGAGGGATCCTGAAAATGCAATTCTGATGCCTGGATAGATCTGGCAGAGCGCTCCAGTACACTTGTCAGAAGGTCTTACGCATCATCATGGCTTGCTACACAATCTAACACTGCAAAAAGGGGAGGACTTGGCAGATGACGAGATGGACGAGCTGCACATCCCCTCCAATGGGGAGGACCTCAAAGGGGATGATGGTGATGAGGTCTTGGAAGCCGAGGATGCAGACGCAGAGGCCATTGCATGGGCCAGACAAGGCAGACATGTTCATGAGGCTGTCATTGCAAGCAGATTCCAGGAGAATGACAAGATGCATAAAAGATCTTCCTGGACAAATCTCCTCCATCATAGGCCAGCATGACCACCAGCATAATTACTTCTCTAATTTCACCCATGAACTTCCAGATGACAGTGCATTGTTGTACAGCATGCTCACATTGCCCTGATGCTTTGAAGGATGAGCAAGCCTCAAGGGCATGTGCCTATGCTGAGATGAGGTGCTACCTGGAGTAGGGCACCCTGGATCAGACATCAGAAAGTGCTGCCTTTTCACACATCCATCCAGCGTCCCAGTCGCAACAGCACCCTACACGACGCAGGGGCACCTGCAAGATCCTCATTGGGCTTGTGGCTGCATGCCTTCAGTCTGGCAAGGCTCCTCACAGAGACCCATCGTTAGCATCACAGCTACGCATGGAGTGTTACATCAATGGTGAAACAGAAACGTAACACTTGGAACAAGGCAACTAATGAAATACCGCTGCTGTGATTGCACTAAGAAATGACTCAGTCAGCTGTGGTACACTCACTGAAATGACACTGACATCCGGCAGTTTAAGTTAGGAATCCTGAGCTGCATTTATCTTAACCCTAATATGGAGGCAGAGTATGATGAGGTCAGACAGTTGGCTGCCAGATCTTGAGATGCCTCTTCTTACACACAACCTGTGTGTCCTCCTGGCCAGCCCTGGCCCTTGCAAAGTCCAAGATTATCAGACAACATGAAGCCCTCAAGGGCACACGTCATTGCTAATGAGGGGCACTGTTCTGCTTCATCACATATTCGCTCCTATCCCATTGTTCCCCTCCACATTGTCTGAGGCAACGATGTGTGATTCCAGAGCATGCTTAAAGGCTGTTTTAGTCTCCAGAAATCACCATTTGGAAATAGCATCAGTAACCTCTTGGAGTGTCAAGGCGATGGGATGCACAGCGCTGTCTACCAACTTTGTAACGAAACCCTTCTCTCTGCAATAGTCACAGCTACAGGGTTACAGGGTGAGAGAAGCTTAAGGTTGGGCTTTTCAGCACCTGCACACAAATGTGCCATTGCTTCGTCACCTTGAGGTGGCAAGGTGCTCTCACTTTTTGCTGAGCTCAGCAGATTGACACTGGGAACATCAGAAATTTGTTTGGCTGGGGGCAATGCTCATAAGCTCTGAGTACAGGCACATATCATTAAAACCCTGCTGAGAGACAGCGGGCAGATGGAGTTGGATAGTACATGAGCCTTCTGCATGTGTGAGTACATCACTCCTTAAACACCACACCTTCGCCTTTCAAGAATACAGACAAGATAGAGGCACACCTTGCCTCAATCGTACAGAGCCAAGAATGCGCATGATGGGATCCTACGAGGCATGGGAACATGGCTTGTTCCACAAGCACGCTTAACATGAAAGTGCAGGCAATACTGATGTGAAGAATTATGTTGAAACAGGCCACTCACTGTGGTGAGATGGTACCATAATGCATACAAGAGAGGCCCAGGGTAGAGACCATTGCCGTAAGTGGGTGAAAGAACCAAGGTATCACACGTGATTGACAGTAACACAGCTCATCATAAGAAGGAGGCATAGACAAGATATGCAATGATTGTGAGTCTATTTACATTTGTGAACATTATATATATGTGGTTAACACCCATGCCAACATTGTGCAACTACATCTTTTTCACTTTCCTTACCCTGCTGGTATGTCTTGGTGCTCCCTCAACATGCACAGCGGAGGTGTAGGTAGTCTGCTGACTGCTACACCATGTTGTCTGTGATGACTTTGGCGGGCATCCTTTGGAAGGCAGTGACCTGGAGGGCCCCGGCCTGCTTTTGGTGTCCCACCATGGGGCAGATGCACCCTCCTCGGCCTGTGGAGGTGGAGCTGATGGGGTCACAGGAAAAGGGGACTTGGATCGGCCGGACCTGGGTGGATGGCCCTGGGGTGTTGAGCTGCTGGTTCTCCTCCTTATGGGTGCTCAAGGGCCCTGGCTGACACCTTGAGGAGAAGAGGCAGTTGTAGTGAGATCGAGGTGTCCAGCAGCCCTCTTGCATTGACACTGATGAATGTCACCAATGGCTATAGTGATGGAGTGCAGCTCCTGCAGCAGTGCAGGACCGATGTCCTAGGTCAGGGTCTCCATAGCGGCCATCATCCTACCAGTGTGGACTTTGGTGCGTTGGCATGCTGGCACCATCATCTCAGACTGAAGGCGAACGGACTCCTCTATCGTGCATTTCGATCTGAGGAGTGCAGTTGACATGCCATCCTGATGTTCCTGTGCTTGCCTTTGCAGATCCAGCAACTGATTTAAGACCAATCCGGAGGCTCATCACCGGACTTGGACTTGACAGAATCGTGGCCTCTGAGTGCTGGTGACCTCTGATGTCCCTGCCTCCACCTGCTGTGGACCAGATGATGCGCTGTGCTCACCAGATTGTGACTCTGATGCTAAACTAGCACTAGATGCCACCAGGATGTGTGTCTCTGCACTGCTGTTGGTTGTGGATGAGTGCTGTGGTGGGTCTTCAAAGTTGCTGTCCTCAGGTTCCTCATCAAAGTGTCATTGGGGCTGGAGTTGAGGGCCTCGGCTCATGAGTGCCTTTGGCAGCTTCCCAGAGGTGCCTACAAAGAAAGGAGAGACAATTATCACATGCAGGTGACTCTGAAACAGGAGATATCACTCGCAATATGGTTGACTGATGGATGTTGCAGTGCAGGATCCTGACTTGGGTGTGTACTGCCAGCGTCACCATCGGCACAGGCACGGTCTATAGCTCTGTTCTGAAAGTCTGTGAGAACCTTGATCTCTGGAACTCTACCCCCAGTCTGGGACCTCTCCTTATTGTGAGCCTGCTTGTCCGAATGAAGGCAGATGGAGAGAGTGTGAGCAGGACACATGCAAGGGCAGATGATAAGGATGGCTGCTGGCATGTATGGGTGGCGAGTGGGGCCCTGGACAGGATTTAGACATAGACTCTAGAGGAGATGAGGCCAATGGTCAAGGTGTGTGAGAGTGAGTGGTGATGCCCCTTGGGGTGACAGCAAGTGAGATCCTTGTGAATGTGTGATGAGTTTGTGAGTGTGTGAGTTGAGAGTGATGAGATAGTCAACATATCCTGGCGAAATGGAGGAAATTATTCATCCTCTTCCTGCACTGGGTGGTTGACCTCTTCTGCAGGGCATTTGCACTGACCACGGCAGTCTCCCAAGCCGGATTGATCATCTTGCTGGAAGTCCTGCAGCCAGAGTGATGGTAGAGAAATCATGGCGGGCCTCGACTGCAGCCAACAGACGCACCAGTGAGGCATCAATTAATTTGGGCTTTCTGCCTTTGGAAGCCATGTCTTCACTGGAGGTGTCCTAGGCTGCAGAGAGTGCGAACGCTGTGCAGGGGCACTGTTTAAATATGACACCAAGAGTTAGAGAGTGCTGAGGTCATGGCAAGGTGGGCAAATCAGATGCCACCTGACAGCGAAATGGCATGTTCCCCGTGGATGAATACTTAATGCAATCTGAAGCACATGATACAGCATGAAAATCCACCATTGCAGCCAAAGGGTAGAGCACCATTTTTTATACCCACTAATGCACTTTGTGCGTTTCATGGAAAATCACAGCCAAGGTAGAAAGTTTGAGCACAGCAAGATCCCATAAGCAGCGCTGAAATAAATGACCCACTTAACTGTTTTAGTTATGTTGGTTGAAGGATAAATATTGGTCAAGAACTGAAGAATCGCCCTACTCACCTTCAAATAGTGCCATAAGATCTTTTTACATCTACCTGAGAAAGTGAACAGGACTTCAGTTTAACCTCTTCTCAAAAAATCAGCCTAGATTAGGTGCTCCAGACTCTGGAATAGGGCCTGAACCATTGCCTTCTGACTCAGGAGTGAGAGTACTTCCACTGAGTCAAGGCTCACACCTTCAAACATTGTGCAGTTCATTATCAACAATGAAAAAGAGAACTAATAGACTATAACATTAAAAATATTCCATTTACAGAGCTCCTTATCATGTCATTCAATTGCCTCAAAGTGGATCATATGATGCTTTATATTTGAAGTGTAATGACTTAATTTTGTAACCAGACATAGTTGCTATTCATCCCTCTTTATTTGACTGCAGAGGTTGAGAAAGGAATTTCCGACTCTTCAGATATTGCTGAGGAATTATTTAAAATGCCCACCATAAAATAGCAACTCACATTAGTCATCAGTCTAACACCACCTCTGTACTAATATACTGCAGCAATTTTAATTCACTGTATTCTATGTTCTTAATCTAAATTAAGCCCCAGAATGGATGGTGCTTGCTGCAGGTGAAATGATCCTGAAGTCACACAATGTAAAAAGAAAATCCCCCCCCACAGAAAATGCCAGTGCCTCTTTAAGCTCTTGTCTCAAGTACAGTCCAGCCTCCACAGTCACAGCTCAAGGGCTAATCTTTTACTGGAGCACTCTACCTTCATGTAATTGAGAGGGTCTCAGCAAACCCAGATAGGTCCCCTCCCTGCATCCTGGAAATGATCGGCACCTGCACCATGCAAGCAACCCTACAACCCACCACGCCACCCCACCCCCACCCCACCCTCTACCCCACCTCCGCCCCACCAAGTGAAATTTTAGTCCTCTGTCCACTGGGGTAAAAAATAAATATTTCAAAAGAGAAGGGCTGCATGGCTGATTCCTACTGTCAAAGGACTTGCTTATGAGGAAAGTTTAGAAAAATTCTGAATTTCAAACTTGGAAGGCAATGAGGTGCTGGCAATCTTACAGGGATATAGAAGATATCAAAAGGAATATAAAAGGTTAATTGCCTTCTTAATTAACCGAAATATCGCGCCAGTGCAGGATGATGTGGGGACACTCGCCCGACATCATCTCGCGCGATTTCACGCCCAATCGGGTCAGGCGCACACCCACCAGATCAGCGTAAAATTCAGATCCATATGTATGCAGTGTTTAGTAGCAACTCTAGATTACAGGCTTATTAACTTGCGTTGCTATTGCACAAAACCCCGAAAGAAACTATTGGGCTCTGAAATTACACCATGGGGCTAGTGCATAATCAATATTTAATATGCTGTTTGAAAATCCACTCTTCACTATGCTAGTAGAGATGTTAACCCATTTCAAATAACCCGCTTAAAATAAATGGATTACACCTTTTCTGAAGTAATGGAAAAAGGAATTTCAGTTGAACACATTAAGTATTTGTAGTAGGGTTTGTAATCCCAGTTGTTTATTGCGATCTCCAGATTTCTTTTTTCAATCTCACAAAAGCCAGAATCCTGGGTAGGGATTGAAGTTGCTATATAACACTGCTTTCATGTACTTAAGTACTGTAAGTGCTCAAATCAGTTGTTTCAACTGTAACTTTTTTGCATCTGATACCTATGATGTGCATAGTGCTTCTCCAACTGATGCTCGCATTCACTAACAGGCATCAGGTTATCAAACTACAGCTCCTCCTATCTGATCTACCTCATTGCTTATCTGCTTCTGGGCATCATAATGTTACTTTCCTCTATTACTTTCTCACATGTGCTTCTCCCCACTCTATCCCAAAAAGATCACGCTATTGACTGATTTCCCTTCTATCTTATCCTAATTTCTGGTCCCTCTTCCTGGGGTTCATTTTGATTTTGTACAATAGTTTAAAAGGTGAGGTAGCAAGTTGGCAAACCCCTTACATCTCTCCTGATTTATATTAAATTGTAGTCAATGGAAATGAAAATCAGCTCGGAAAAAAAAGAGTCCCTATCACTATCACCTGCTTTACATCATTGCTCAAAGTCAAAGTTATCTTTCTTTCTCTCTTTTGTTGGCTGTTCTCTTCAATTGTAGATTCTATACTCACTCACTTTTACCACCCTCTGGTTCCAGCTTCTCAAATTACTAGTTACTAGACTCACCATATAAAAAATTGTTCCTAGTGACTGGGTGAACTTAATTCTAATAATTATGTAATTTATGAAATTCCTGGACCTTTTGGCTGTGATTCCAAAAATTTCAGAACTGGATTGGGTATATGAACACAGGTTTGCAAACCTTATGTTTATACCTCACAAGGTAATTTTAAGGTCTTATTCACCTAATAGAATATGCTGCATTAAGCATGAAAATACTAACTTATAGGATGAAATTTGGAATGATTTTTGTTAAATGAAATAGTATTTGGAAATTATATGCTGTGAATACTCGGAGATCCATGGAAGGCTTCTCCCTGGGTTGGCCTGAACCTCAAAGCCTTCTGTAGCAGCTGTTGATGTGGGCAGCAGGCTCCTGCTTTCTAAAACCTGAACATTTCCATCATTAAAAGTCTGAATTGCAGGGAATGATTCGAACTTCATTTCTTGCACTGGATATTGCTGTCGTATTGGGGCAGAACTTTTCATATTTCTGTACCTACCAAACATAGCTCTTCATACATGACAAGTACAGTCTGCAAAGAACATTGGATAGGGAAAGCAAATAGGATTCAGCGCTGGATGGGTTAAGTAGCTCAAGTTTCAGAATAAATTCATTCTGTCGGCATCCCACGTCACGTAAGGTTAGATGTGGGAGGCTCTAGCTGTCTTTTTAAAAGCATATAATGACAGGAGAATCTGGAAAGAAAAGCTGAAGCTATAATTACGCGACCCTGTGACCGTCAAAAAATGATGTGAATTTGCATTTGTGATGCAGTAATCTCTGAGGTTTGGAATGTTCATACCCACACTCCCCAAGCAATTACCATTACATTGTAAAGCAGACAGTCTTATCAACTCCAGTTCTGTAGTGAACATATTTGAAGAGTAGGCCCCAGATACAAAGACACTCCCAGCTCAGTAGCAAGAGCTGAAAGCTACAGAAATCATTGCTGGTTTAAAAGTTTTATATTATCAGAAATGTTTGCTATGTATATTTATTCTGCAGTTTCATTTTTTTAACTCTATATTTTACATCTTGTTTTTGAAACCTATCTACTTGCCCTTAATTCGGCTGAGAAACTTTAATGGGGATGCTAGGACCAGGATCCCAGATCCTACAACTCTTACAACACCAATCTTTTAACAATAACACTAATATACTTTTATTTATATATTGTAAGGAAATGTGCTAAGATACATGTAAGGAAGACAGATGCCAGACTGGAGGTGAGAGTTTAGGAGGGTGGTCTAAAGTTTGATCGACAGGGTAGGTCCTGAGGAGGCCCTTGAAAGGTGGAGAGGTTTAGGAAGAGAGTTCCAAAGTGTACACTGCTGAGTGTACTTCTACCAATGGTGAGATAAAGGGAGCTGGTACACACATTGGCAAAAGAACCAGGTATTTGAATGGGGACATGGAAAAGTGTCACATTATGGAGATAGTCTGAAGCAAGGTCATGAATGGATTTATACACAAAGGGTGGAATTTTCATGCCTGTTGGATCTGGGTGTCCTGAGGGGCGTGAGTGGACAATATGGCGGGAGGCCAAGAATCAGTTTCACGATGTCAGGAACTTCATTTTAATACACCTGCATATCATTATAAGCCCTGCTTGCCGGAATCATCCCCCCATGCTGGATCATTCTGGCAGATTGGTGATCACGCCAATGTGTTCCACAACAGCACTTATAATGTACGCACCTGGCGAGATGCACTTTAAGGGGAACTCGGAGGTGAGTGCACACTAAGGTTGTTCAGTGCTCGCAAGGGTCGCCTGTTGGACTTCAAGGTTGAGGTATCGCGCATTCAGGCAAAAGCAAGTTGATAGTGTGGTACCAGGGCAAGGGTTGCACTGCGGTTGGGGGGAGTTGGGGGAGGGGTAAGGGCTGCATTGCGGTCGTGCACAAGCACATGCTGGGATGGGAGGGGAGTGGCCACACATTAGGGAAACCTTGTATAAGATGACCATTCCTCCATAGCTGAGGTGCAGCCACATTGACATGCTTGGAGTCGGGCCTCTGGAATTAAAAGTCTGATGACGACCACAAAACCATTGTCGATTGTTGTAAAAACCCATATGGTTCACTAATGTCCCTTAGGGAAGGGAATCTGCTGCCTATTCCTGGTCTGGGCTACATGTGATTCCACTGTGGTTGAATCTTAAATACCTTCTGAACAAGGGCAATTAGGGATGGGCAATAATTGCTGACCTAGCCAGCAACACCCACATCCCATGAACAAATAAATTTTCAGGGCTCCACAGATCACTTTGTGGGGTATCACAAGGCTCCAAGCACAAATGCATCCATAAGTTCATGGACCCCACATTCGCGAAGGCACGCAACTTTCACCCAGGATCGGGAAAGCCAAGGCACTGGGATTTGCACGGATCTCTGGTTTTCCAAAGGTGTAAGGTGCCACTCACAAGGCGCTCAGATCTCCATGGTAGTAAGCATTCAACTACATCAACCGCAAGGGTTTCCACTTGCTGAATGTTCAGCTGTTGTGTGACCATCACAAATGCATCCTACATGTCTGCGCACGATTCCCAGGGAGTGTCCACGACTCCTGCATTCTCACTCGGTCTCAGATTCCTGACGTTCCAGGGTTCAAAGAGGCTGCAGGGTTGGCTTCTCAAGGACAAGGTCTACTCGCAGAGGCCGTGGCTGATGACACCAATGCGGCGACCTCAGTCTGCAGCAGATTGAAGGTGCAATGAGGCTCATGCTGTGACTCGCACCTTGGTGGAGCAAACCATCGGAATGTTGAAAATGAGGTTACGACCATACAAAATAGGAGCAAAAGTAGGCCATTCAGCCCCTTGAGCCTGCTCCACCATTCATTAAGGTCATGGCTGGTCTGTTTGTGTTTCGAATTCCACACTCCCATCTATCTATGATAACCTTTGATTCCCTTGCCTAACAAGAATCTTTCTACCTCTGCCTTAAAAATATTCAATGACTCTGCCTCCACCACCTTCTGAGGCCGAGAGTTCCAATGTCACATAACCCTCTGAGAGAAAGAATTCTCCTCATCTCTGTCCTAAGAGGGCAATCCCTAATTTTAAAACAGTGCCCTTTAGTTCTGCATTCACCCACAAGAAGAAACATCCTTTCCATGTCCACCTTGTCAACACTGTTCAAGTCCCATTGCCTGGACCAGTCTGGTGGAGCCCTGCAATACAGTCCGCAGAGGGTGTCATGCATCATCGTCACCTGCTGACCCTTCACAAACTGGCACTGCAATGGGGAAAGGAGCTGGCTGGGGAGGAGATGGAGGTGCTGCAAATCTCCTTCAATGAGGAGGACGTTGATGGGGATGAGGGCGAGGAAGTACTCGAAGGCAAGGATGATGGCAATGAGGCCATCGCACTAGCAAGATTAGGCAGGCGCACTCGGGAGGCCCTCATATTTGCTAGATTCATGGAGGATGATGATGACATACAGTGAGGAGACACTATAGATCCTCACATTGCTCCTGTGAATGTTTGACTCCTGTCTGGCTGATGGCAGCACACATACCCTCTGTGATAAGTCTCCTATCATGGAGATGTAGCGGAATCTCATTGGCTCTACATTCCAGGAGGATGAAGATGACATGAAGTGGAGACACTCTATAGGTCCTCACATAGCTTATGTAACTGTCTGACTCTGGTTGATGGCAGCTCGCTTGCACTCTGTAAGCAGGATCATATCATGGAAATGCAGCGGGGAAACCTTAATTTCTCCTGATCCTATGGCATCCTTCGTGAGCTGAACCCTTCAGGACCACACTGTCAACAGACACAGATGCTGATGAGATGGGGACCAGCCGCACCTCAAAGGTGCTGAGAGCACTGATAGAGAATGATGGAACTCTGTGCCGGTCCAGGACATTGTGGCAGCAATTATAAGCCCCAATGAGGTGCAGGCATGATTGATATATCCCGTGACTGTGAAGGTGCACCATCAGTGTGCTGGGAAGGTTGCACAAGGCACAGGGAGGAGGCCCTGGTCTGAGACATCTGCCTTTATCTTATGCAGGGACCAAAGTTTCACATCTGAGTGACACAAACACTGCTTATCAGAACAAGGATCAATAGGCAGGGAGACATTCTTGGAAGTTTATTTACAGAAGTGAACATTATGTAGAAGTGATTAACACCCTTGCACAGGCTGTGCAAATACATCTTCTTGGTGCTTGGCCTAAATAGCCAAGTGGTTATGATACTGGGCTTGTAACCTCAAGATCAAGAGTTCCAATCTCACAATGGCAAAACTATGAAACAATGTAACTTCATCTGAAACAGATGGAAACGGGTTTGTGCTCGAAAGAGTTACATCTAACTCGAAAGAGTTACATCTTCTTGGCGCTTGGCCTAAATAGCCAAGTGGTTATGGTACTGGGTTTGTAACCCCAAGATCAAGAATTCAAATCTCACAATGGCAAACTATGAAACAATGTAACTTCATCTGAAAAACAGATGGAAACGTGTTTGTACTCGAAAGAGTTACATCTTTGGGCTTGGCCTAAATAGCCAAGTGGTTATGGTACTGGGCTTGTAACCCCAAGATCAAGAATTCAAATCTCACAATGGCAAACTATGAAACAATGTAACTTCATCTGAAACAGATGGAAATGGGTTTGTACTCAAAAGAGTTACACCTTCTTGGCGCTTGGCCTAAATGGCCAAGTGGTTATGGTACTGGGTTTGTAACCCCAAGATCAAGAGTTCAAATCTCACAATGGCAAACTATGAAACAATGTAACTTCATCTGAATAGGAACAGATGGAAAACGTGTTTGTACGCAAAAGAGTTACATCTTAAGGCTTGGCCTAAATAGCCAAGTGGTTATGGTACTGGGTTTGTAAACCCAAGATCAAGAGTTCAAATCTCACAATGACAAACTATGAAACAATGTAACTTCATCTGAAAACAGATGGAAATGTGTTTGTACTTGAAAGAGTTACAATTCTGTAAGAGCAACACTCGTGATTAATTGTAAAACCCCAGGGATAGGGTTTTATGGCAAACTATGAAACAATGTAACTTCATCTGAAACAGATGGAAACGGGTTTGTACTCGAAAGAGTTACATCTTCTTGGCGCTTGGCCTAAATGGCCAAGTGGTTATGGTACTGGGTTTGTAACCCCAAGATCAAGAGTTCAAATCTCACAATGGCAAACTATGAAACAATGTAACTTCATCTGAAACAGATGGAAACAGGTTTACTCAAAAGAGTATCAAGAGTTCAAATCTCATAATGGCAAACTATTGAACAATGTAACTTCATCTGAATAGGTAACAGATGGAAACATGTTTGTACTTGAAAGAGTTACAGAGCTGCTAGCTTGGCCTAAATAGCCAAGTGGTTATGGTACTGGGTTTGTAACCCTAAGATCAAGAGTTCAAATCTCACAATGGCAAACTATGAAACAATGTAACTTCATCTGAAACAGATGGAAACAGGTTTACTCAAAAAAGAGTATCAAGAGTTCAAATCTCACAATGGCAAGCTATGAAACAATGTAACTTCATCTGAAACAGATGGAAACAGGTTTACTCAAAAGAGTATCAAGAGTTCAAATCTCACAATGGCAAACTATGAAACAATGTAACCTCATCTGAATGGGAACATATGGAAATGTGTTTGTTTAAAAGATTATCAAGAGTTCAAATCTCATAATGGCAAACTATGAAACAATGTAACTTCATCTGAAACAGATGGAAACATGTTTGTACTTGAAAGAGTTACATCTTCTTGGCGCTTGGCCTAAATAGCCAAGTGGTTATGGTACTGGGCTTGTAATCCTAAGATCAAGAGTTCAAATCTCACAATGGCAAACTATGAAACAATATAACTTCATCTGAATAGGAACAGATGGAAATGTGTTTGTACTCAAAAGAGTTATAAAACAAATCATAGTTCTGGTATGATAGCCAAGTGGTTATGGTACTGGGCTTGTAACCCCAAGATCAAGAAGTGCATGATTTTAGCTTGGCCTAAATAGCTAAGTGGTTATGGTACTGGGTTTGTAACCCCAAGATCAAGAGTTCAAATCTCACAATGGCAAACTATGAAACAATGTAACTTCATCTGAAACAGATGGAAATGTGTTTGTACTTGAAAGAGTTACATCTTCTTGGCGCTTAGCCTAAATAGCCAAGTGGTTATGGTACTGGGTTTGTAACCCCAAGATCAAGAGTTCAAATCTCACGATGGCAAACTATGAAACAATGTAACTTCATCTGGCTTGGCCTAAATAGCCAAGTGGTTATGGTACTGGGCTTGTAACCCCACGATCAAGAATTCAAATCTCACAATGGCAAACTATGAAACAATGTAACTTCATCTGAATAGGAACAGATGGAAACGTGTTTGTGCTCGAAAGAGTTACATCTTCTTGGCGCTTGGCCTAAATAGCCAAGTGGTTATGGTACTGGGCTTGTAACCCCAAGATCAAGAAGTGCATGATTTTAGCTTGGCCTAAATAGCCAAGTGGTTATGGTACTGGGTTTGTAACCCCAAAATCAAGAGTTCAAATCTCACAATGGCAAACTATGAAACAATGTTACTTCATCTGAAACAGATGGAAACGGGTTTGTACTCGAAAGAGTTACATCTTCTTGGCACTTGGCCTAAATAGCCAAGTGGTTATGGTACTGGGTTTGTAACCCCAAGATCAAGAGTTCAAATCTCACAATGGCACACTATGAAACAATGTAACTTCATCTGAATAGGAACAGATGGAAACGGGTTTGTACTCGAAAGAGTTACATCTTGGCGCTTGGCCTAAATAGCCAAGTGGTTATGGTACTGGGTTTGTAACCCCAAGATCAAGAGTTCAAATCTCACAATGGCAAACTATGAAACAATGTAACTTCATCTGAATAGGAACAGATGGAAACGTGTTTGTACTCGAAAGAGTTACATCTTCTTGGCGCTTGGCCTAAATAGCCAAGTGGTTATGGTATTGTGTTGGTAACCCCAAGATCAAGAGTTCAAATCTCACAATGGCAAACTATGAAACAATGTAACTTCATCTGAATAGGAACAGATGGAAATGTGTTTGTACTTGAAAGAGTTGCATCTTCTTGGCCTAAATAGCCAAGTGGTTATGGTACTGGGCTTGTAACCCCAAGATCAAGAGTTCAAATCTCACAATGGCAAACTATGAAACAATGTAACTTCATCTGAATAGGAACAGATGGAAACGGGTTTGTACTCGAAAGAGTTACATCTTCTTAACCTTCCTAACCCTGCCGCTACATCTTGGTGCTCCCAGACATCCACAGTGGAGGTGGAAATAGCCTGTTGACTGTGATGACCTTGGTGGGTGTCCTCTAGAGGGCCGAGACCTGGGGGGCCCCAACCTACTTTCAGGGTTCTGCTGTGTGGCAGTGGCACCTTCTTCATGCCTGGGATCAACCTAGTAAACCTTCTCTGGACTGCCTCCAATGCCAGTATATCTTTCCTTAGATAAGGGGTCAAAATGGTTCACAGTTTTTCTCCATTTAATTAATATTCAACTCCTCTATTCTTCCTGCCAAAGTGCATAACCTCACGTTTTCCCACATTATATTCCATCTACCAAGTTTTTGCCTACTCACTTAACCTGTGTATATCCCTGTGTAGACTCTTTGTGTCATCCTCACCACTTGCCTTCCCATCTATTTTCGTGTCATCCACAAACTTGGCAATAGTATATTCACTTTATTTTATAATATATATTGTAAATAATTGAGGCCCCAGCACTGATCCCTGTGGCACTCCACTAGTTACAGGTTACCATTCTGAAAATGCCTTCCTTATCCCAGCTGTCTGTCTTCTATGAGTTAGCCAATCCTCTATCTTTGATAATATACTACCCCCAACACCATGGGCTCTTCTTATTAAGTAGCCTTATGTGCAGTACCTTATCGAATGCCTTTTGGAAATCTAAATATATTACACCTACTGGTTCCACTTTATTTTTCCTGCTTGTTACCTCCTTAAAGAATTCTAATAAATTTGTTAGGCATGATTTCCCCTTCATGAAGCCATACCGACTCTGCTTGATTAGGTTATGTATTTCTAAATGTTCTGCTATTACGTCCTTTATAATAGACTCTAACATTTTTTCCAATAACAGATATTAAGCTAACTGGCCTGAAGTTACCCTTTTTTTTTGCACCCTCCCTTTTTGAATAAGAGTGTTACATTGGCCGTTTTCCAATCCCCTGGGACTTTTCCAGAATCTAAGGATCCTTGGAAGATTATTACCAGTGCTTTCGTTATCTCTGTAGCTACTTCCTTTAATATCCAAGGAAGCAACCCATCTAGGGGATTTATCAGCCTTTAGCCCCATTAGTTTCTCTAGCACTTTTTCTCTCATGATAGTTATTGTATTTATTTTGTCCCCACTTTTGCCCCTTGATTATTTAGTATTTTTGGAATGCTATTAGTATCTTCTACTGTGAAGAGTGAAACAAAGTATTTATTCAACTCCTCTGCCATTTCCTGGATCCCCATTATTATTTCCCCAGCCTCATTCTCTAAGGGGCCTATGTTCACTTTGGCCTCTCTCTTCCTTTTTACATATTTAAAGAAGCTCTTGCTGTCCATTTTTATATTACTTGCCAGTTTACCCTCAAAGTTTATTTTCTCACTCTATTTTTTTTTGGTCACCTTTTGTTGGTTTTTAAAACTTGCTCAATCCTCGGGCTTACCACTAATTTTTGCGACATTGTATCCTTTTTTTCTTTCAATTTGATTCTGTCCTTAACTTCCTTGATGAACCATGGTTGGTTTATCCCTTTCCTTGAATCCTTCTTCCTCACTGGGATATATATTTGTTGTGAGTCATGAACTATTTTCTTAAATGTCTGCCATTGTTCATCAACTGTTTTTTCTGCTAAACTGCTTTCCCAGTCCCCTCCAGCCAACTCTGCCCTCATTCCATTGTAATTACCCTTATTTAAGTTTAGCATAGTTATTTCCAACCCACGTTTCTCACTCTCAAACTGAATACTAAATTCTACCATATTATGGTCACTGTTTCCTCGGGGATCCTTTACTCTGAGATCATGTATTAACCTGCCTCGTTACACATTATCAGATCCAAAATAGCCTAATAACTGTTTGGGTTCACAACATATTATTCTAAGAAACTGTCCTGAATGCACTCTATAAATTCTTGCTCATGTCTACCTCTGCCAATTTGATTTTCCCAATCTACGTGAAGACCATGATTACTTTACTGCCTTTTTTACATGCCCTCATTATCTCCTGATTTATTGTCTGTCCTACAGCATAGCTACTGTCAGGGGGCCTATAGACTGCCATCACCCCAATACCTCAACCTCCTCCCACGGCACCTTCCCATGCAATCACAGAAGGTGCAACACCTGACCATTTACTTACTCTGTCTTCATCATCCAAGGGCCCAAACACTCCTCTCAAGTGAAGCAGCGCTTCACTTGCACTTCCCTCAATTTGGTCTGTTGCATTCGCTGCTCTCAATGCGGTCTCCTCTACATTGGAGAGACCAAATGCAGACTGGGTGACTGCTTTGTGGAACGCCTTTGGTCTGTCCGCAAGCATGATCCAGACCTTCCTGTTGCTTGCCATTTCATCACACCATCCTGCTCTCGTGCTCACATGTCCATCCTTGGCCTGCTGCAATGCACCAGTGAAGCTCAATACAAACTGGAGGAACAGCACCTCATCTTCCAGTTATGTACTTTACAGCCTTCCAGACTTAACATTGAGTTCAACAACTTCAGACCATGAACTCTCTCCTCCTTCCTCACTCCTTTTTGATCCCCTTTTTCCAATATTCATTTTTACTTTTTAACTTTTATTTATTTTTTTCCACTTATTTTTATTATTATTTTTAAAAATTTATTTCCATTTTTATTCATTGTTTATCTGCAGCTTTTAGCCTATTTTTGATCTTTTCTCCCAACACTCTCCCCTCCCCCTACTCCAACCCCACCAGGGCCATCTGTCACTTGCTCATGTTGTTCTTCCCAGAGTGCTTACCCTGGTCTGGCTATTATCACATTCTGCTTTCTACTCTTAATGTCACCATCAGCACCTCCTTTAGCCAGTACCACCATCATTAACACTCCTTTGACCTTTTGTTTATAACATCTTTGGCAATCTCTCCTTTGCCTCCACCTATCACTGGCCTTCTATCCAGTTTCACCTGTTTCAACCCCCCTTAAACAGTATAAACTTCACGCCATTTTTACTTCTCTCTAGCTCTGAAGAGGAGTCATATGGACTGAAACGGTAACTCTGGGCAGGATCTTCCGGTCGGCGAGTGGGGGCGGGGCCCACTTGCCGACACATAAAATGAAGTGGGATGATGTCAGGTGGAACTTCTGACGTCACCCCACATCATTCCTATTTTTAGGTTGGCGGGGGCGCAGCCAAGTCAGCTGCGCGCCCGCCAACCTGTCAACAGTCTATTGAAGCCAGTGAGAAACTAATTAAAATCATTAATGGACCTGCCCATCCAACCTTGAGGTTGGCGGGAAGGCTGGGAGCCCTAGCGGGCATCAGAAAAAGCATGAAACTCATCCATGGACGGGATGAGGTTTCATGAGGGTATTTAAATTTTTAATAAAGTTATGAACATGTCCCAACTCATGTGACAATGTCACATGAGGGGACATGTCAGGGAAATTTTTCTATCATTTGTATTGCAAATTTTAATTTGGAGCCAATCTCCCTGAGGCAGCACTTAGCCTCAGGGAGTTCAGTGTGCTATTTGGCGCACATACTGAAAGAGCACACTCCTGGCTGAAGGAACTCCCCCCTCGCCCACACAGGGAGCGGTCCCTGGCAGACCTCATGCTGGACAGACCTTAATTGGCCCGCCCACATAAAATGGTGGTGCACCTCCAATTGGGGGTGTCGATCAGAAGCGTGCCCGCTCTCGCCCGCTCCCACACTCCCCCCTCCAATGGGGGCAATATCTTTCCCTCTGTCTTTCTCTCCACAGATGCTGTCAGACCTGTTGAGTTTTTCCAGCATTTTTGGTTTTTATCTGTAGCCCTAGTTATTCAGTTCACCAGGATACTGGTCTCAGCACTGTTCAAGTGAAGCCCGTCCCACCAGAACAGCTCCCTCCTACCCCAGTACTGGTGCCAGTGCCCCATGAACTGAAACCCACTCCTCCGACACCAATCTCTGAGCCACGCATTTAACTCCTTGACTTTATTTACGCTTTGCCAGTTTGCCTGTGGCTCAGGTAGCAATCCCAAGATTATTATCTAGGAGGTTCTGCTTTTTAATTTAGCCCCTAACTGTTCAAATTCTTTCAGCAGAATCTTCTTTCTAATCTTATCAATGTCGTTGGTACCAACATGATCAACGACAACGAACCCTCCCCTCCCACTCCAAGTTCCTCTCCAGCCCTGAGGAGATGTCCTTAACCCTGGCATCAGGCAGGCAACACGCCCTTTGGGACTCATGCTCATGGCTGCATAGAATGGTATCTATCCTCCTAATTATACTGTCCCCTACCACTACTATGCTTCCGTTTCCTCCCCCCACTTGAATGGCTCCCTGTACCATGGTGCAATGATCAGTTCGCTCATCCTCCCTGCAGTCACTGCTCTCATCCACACAGCTTGCAAGAAGCTTGTAACTGTTGGACAATTGCAGGGGCCGAGGCTCCTTGAACACTGCCCCCTGGGTCCCCAAACCTTCTACACCTGCAGTCACACCTCCTGTCCCTGATCACAGACCAAATTTGAATGACCTAATCTGAGGGGTGTGACCGCCTCCTGGAACAAAGTGTCCAGGTAGCTTTCCCCCCTCTGATGTCTGCAGCTCGGACTCCAGCTCCTTAACTTGAATCCGAAGTTCCTCAAGCTGCAAAAACTTGGGGCAGCATTTTCTGCCTGCCGGGCGGACGGGCCTGATACAATCTCCGGCGGACGGGGAGCTGATCCCCACCAGAGAAGCGGGCCCCGCCGCTATTTTACATGGGTGGGCCAATTAAGGCCCACCCAGCGTGACATCCAGCAGGAAGCACTATGCACTTCCTGTGCAGGCGGGGGGGGAGCTCCCCAAAAATGAGAGTGTGCTCTTTCGCGCATGTGCACAAAAGAACGCACATCTCCCTGAGGCTAGGTGCTGCCTCAGGGAGATCGCTGACACTTTTAAAAATATGAAAAATAAGAAAAAAAAAACCCCAACATGTCCCCCTCATGTGACAATGTCACATGAGATGAGACATGTTCATAATTTACATAATAAGTTTATTAAACTTTTTAAAACCCTATTATGAAACCTCATCCCGCCAGTGGGTGAGGTTTCATGTTTTTTCTATTCCCTGGGGCTCCTGGCCGACTCATCAACCTTAAGGTTGGACGGGCAGGTCCTTTAATTGTATTAATGATCCTGTCAATGGCCTCAACTGGCTATTGACAGGTCGGGGGGCCCGCAGCTGACTTTGCAGTGGGCCCGCCTTCCTGAAAACTTAAATAGGCCGGGATGATGTCGGGGGTTGCACCTGAAGTCATCCCGTGTCATTTTACGCATTGGCGAGTGGGCCTCGCCCCCTGCTTGCCAATGGCAAAATTCTGCCTTTGGTATAGATGTGTTCGCTCTGGATGATTTTGGCGTCCAGCAGCTGCCACA
Organism: Carcharodon carcharias; assembly: GCF_017639515.1. NCBI lineage: Eukaryota > Metazoa > Chordata > Chondrichthyes > Lamniformes > Lamnidae > Carcharodon > Carcharodon carcharias. The sequence continues at coordinate 89,346,303 of NC_054475.1, forward strand.
TGATGCAGCAGCAACACATCACCCATCCTGCCATCGCTATCCTGTTTGTTCAATTTATTAATTAATTACTCTAGTATCTCCACTCTTTACACTTCATTATAATTATTTTTTATACATACCAGTATTGATCTTATATATAAAAAGAGAAAAATAGACTAGAGATCTAAAGACAAACTAAAGACCTTACTTTACTTTTAAGACTCAAAATATTACCCAATCCTACTCACCAATCAGCTATTCTCCATTCTCTTTTCCCTCCTGCACTCTTTAATGGTCTTACAGTCTTCTCTCACTCTCTCTCTGTTAAAGGGCCTGCTCCTCTCATAGTTGCTCTCTGTAAATGACCATGCTGTTTCTCTCACACTCTCACCCTGTAAATAGCCCCACTGTTTCTCTCACACTCTCTCGCTGTAAATGGCCCTGCTGTTTCTCTCACAATCTCTCACTGTAAATGACCTTGCTGTTTCTCTCACGTTCTCTCACCGTAAATGACCCCACTGTTTCTCTCACACTCTCTCGCTGTAAATGACCACTCTGTTTCTCACACACTCTGTCCCTGTAAATGACCCTGCTGTTTCTGTCTCACTCTCTCGCTGTAAATGACCGTGCTGTTTCTCTCTCACTCTCTCGCTGTAAATGACCACACTGTTTCTCTCACGCTCCCTCGCTGTAAATGGCCCTGCTGTTTCTCTCACAATCTCTCACTGTCAATGACCTTGCTGTTTCTCTCACACTCTCTCACTGTAAATGACCATGCTGCTTCTCTCACACTGTCTTGTTGTAAGTGACCCCGCTGTTTCTCTCACACTCTTTTGCTGTAAATGCTCTCATGTTTACACTCTTTTAGGTCAAATATGGCTTAACCAATGGAGTTCAGCCTGTGCAGCAGTGCAGGACAGATGTCTTGGACCAAGATCTCCATGGCGGCCGCCATCCTGTCAATGTTGACATCAGTGCATTGGCAAGATGGCGCAATCACTTCAGTCTAATGGCTGATGGACTCCTCCATCGTGCCTTGCAATCTGTGGAGTGCAGCTGTCCTCCCTTCCTGCTGTTCCTGTGATTGTCACTGCAGCTCCAACAATTGATTGAGGACTGAGTCAAGAGGCTCATCACATGACTTGGACTCAGCAGATCTCTTGCCTCCAGCAGTCCTCCAAGTGCTGGCGAATTCAGGTGTCCCTGCCTCCGTCTGCTGTGGAACAGGTTGTTTGCTGTGCTTGTCAGATAGCGAACCCAAGCCTACTGTACATATAAGTCCCACTGAGGTGTGTGTCACTGCACTGGTGGAGGGTGTGGGTGAGTGCTGTGAGGGGTCTTCTAGGGTGCTATCCTTAAGGTCCTCATCCGCGGTGCTATTGGCGCTGGAGTCAGGGCTAAGGTTGCCTGAGGGCGATGTGGTAGGTGTGCCTATGAGAGAAAGTGGAGATTATTAGTGCTTGGTTGTCACAGTACAAAGAACAGTGGACTCACAGTTGAATTACCAGGGGGATGATCTGGTGCAAGATCCTAACTTGGATGCTTGGCACTGACCTCGCCATGGCCACAGGAAAGGTTCATGCCCTCTCTGGCCAGCTCTAACGCGCAGCCTTTGAAGGGAGTGAGGACCTTGATGTCCGGCACTCCACCCCCGGTCTGTGACCTCTCCCTTTTATTTTGCGAGGTCTTGTCCTGCACGAAGACAGATAGAGAGAGTGTGAGCGAGGTGCATGCCCAGCCAAATGAGAAGGATGCCAGATGTGTGTGTGTGTGTGTGTGTGTGTGTGTGTGTGTGTGTGCGTGTGTGTGCGTGTGCTCTGAGTGGTGCCATGGATGAGATGAGGAGGCAATTTCCAGAGGCGATGAGACCAGATGGAGATGTGAGGGTGTGTGTGAGAGAGTGAATGCTGATGTTCCTTGAGCTGGCAGTGAATGAGATACCAGTGAATGCAGGATGGGTTTGTGAGTGTGTGAGTTCATAGTGACGGCATGGATCAGATCGTTCATCGTCTTTCTGCACTGGATGGACAACCTAATGTGGGCAGCATTGGCGCTGACTGCTGCTGCTACCGCCTCCCAAGTCAAGTTGGCAATGTTGCTGCCCCTGCTGTGGCTAGAGCAAGGGTAGAGGACATCACAGAGGGCCTCCATGGCATCCAAAAGGCATTCCAGGGATGTGTAACTGAATCGAGGGGCTGCAGTCTTCTTGCCTTTCGGGGCCATTTCTTCTGTGCAGCAGTCTGGACTGGAAACATTCAGAGGTGTGTATGCGGCTGCACTTTAAATATGGCACCTAGCGTGATGAAGCTGTGAGGTGACGGCATGGTGGGTGAATCAGAGCTTGCCTGCCAGTGAAACGGCGTGTTTCCTGGGAATGCATGATTAATGATGCAGGATTGGGGCAAAACAGCATGAAAAGTCGCCATTGCAGCCAGCAGATAAAACGTTCTTTTTCCTGCATGCTACCACACTTAGTTCAAACTGGGACGATTCACCCCAAAGACAAAATTACCGCCATAGATGCATTTCATAATTTTCACAAATATATCTTACTTTAACACCTTCCTTTGGGACAGGTTCTTGTTGTCAATGGTTTTGAACTGTGAGCAAAATATTAGACCATTGTCAGTTAAATAAAAATTAGATACGGAGTTATGTAATCATTATTTTGCAAATGATTACACAAGAACTGACTTTTTTGACATCAGGAAAAGCCATTGGGTCCAAAGAAACCTATTCCTGCTTCTTTCCTAAGCAAAATAAGTTATATGAGTTGCACTATGAAATTAGAAAATTATTGTTGATAGATGTGACATTGCTAGACATCAGAAAGCTATTGATAACAAGTGTGAGAGGACAGCATGGCAGAAAGTTATGGTTAATTGATGTGAGAAAGAGCATTATAAAGCTATTGTTAATGACTGTTCATTGTTATTAAAAACCTATTTTTCAAAAGTCTGCTGGTGCAAGATAATAGAAAATTATTGTTAATGAATGTGGTAGTACAGGGTATTTGAAAATGGTTATTAAAAAATGTTTCAGTGCAGGAGACTATAAATTGGCTTTTAAGAGTGTGATAATACAGATTGTTATAAACAGTTGTTAACAAGAGTGACAGACAGAGTGTTAGCTGTTGCAAATGTGTGTGACAGGATATTACAAAGATATGGTTAATAAGTGTGATAATGCAGGATAATATTGTTCCACCATGCATACAGGGCAATAGAAAGACCCTGGATTATAACTGTGATTTTTCACATGCTGCATTCCAGATTAGAGCTCTAAAGGGAAATATTAAATTAAACCTGGTGGGAAATGAAGAATTTCAATGTTAAAGTTGCTATGACTGTTTTCTCACCCTCCTTAGGGAGCTTTACAGAGAGACTTTGACAGAGACAATGCATTAGGTCACACATCTTCTCAGCTGGGAATTCTATACAGTGTGATGAGTCTTTTTTAGAATTCAGCCTATATTTCTGTGTGATTTTTTTTTTGCCCATCAGAGTGAGGGATATCTGTGCTTGGGAATGTAATAGTTTCCCTTTAAAATAACAGAACAGAAAATGTTAGAAATACACAACAGGTCAGTCAAGGAGGAAGCTAGGCTAAAATGCAGATGAGAAGCATGGTCGTGCAGTACAGCCCCTTTAAAAGAATGACTTAAACAGCAGAAGGATGGTAGAAAAAGAAGTTAATTTTGAACTACTTCCGCAGAAAGGCAACTATTCAGTTTCAAAGCCATTAAATAGTCTCAGCATGCAGGTGAAAGGTGCAATGAATTGTGTATTATGCAAGTCATCTCTGCCATGCATGTACAAAAGCATTGGAAAGAAAGATAAGTTTATTTCCACTTCTTGATCCCAGTGTCAGTAACAAACACTCCCTGAAGGCAACAACTGGAACAGAGATGGGTTTTCTCACAGAATTGAAGGCTACCACAGCATGAAGCATTTATTGTACTGGTTCTGTCCAAGCCACAAGGAGGATGTTTGCCATATCACTGTAAACTGCAACGTGCACATCTATCAAGAAATTTGTCAAAACCATGTGATCAACTTTAACTCTTCCTGCCCAGTGGAAACTGAGAGGAGGCAATGAGAATGGAGCAGTTGGCCTAGTCCCTCCGTTCCGGCCCTTGTCTGGCCAACAAGAATTTAAAATTTCAGGGACAAGGAGACTGGTCAGAAGTCTTTAATTTTTCAGATCAAGCAACCGTGACGTTATCAGTGTGTGACTGCTATTTTTACCTGAGGTCTGAACAGAATTGTAGTGGAGGCTTCTCTGCCAGCCCAATGCTGCTGGAAGCCTCATGAGAGCAAGAAGCCCAGTAAGGTAAGTTTTTAAAATTTAGTTAAAGTTTTTAGTTGGCCAAGAGGAGCAGAAGTCCTCATCTGGATCACCTTGGGCCTCCTATGGCCAGACATTGCCCTTCACTCCCCCATCATGCACCTTCGATCCACTTAGCTTGGCGCCAGAGTCCACTCCCACATGCTCCCAAAGATGGATTCAGAGCTGCCTGATTTAATAGCCAGGAGGCTGCTTTCCACCAATTTTCCAGCCGTTTGGTTCGGAAACTGGCAAGCAACATGTTAATGAGGCTCAGTCAATAAAATCAGCTGAGCACTCCATGCTCCCAGAGAGCTTGCTAGTCCCTGGAGTGAGACTCAATCTCTGTGTTCGCACATGAAAAATCTTAATCATTGTCCCGATGGAAAGGAGGCATCACAAAGTACAGAGTTTTCACAAGCTGGCAAAGATTCCTCAAGTGTAAGAATACAAAAACTAAAAAGATAACATAAATATTCCAGGGGATGAAAACGTTACAGAAAATAACAAAAAAATACACATTAAAAATAATCTGCTACTGATGAAAAATAAGTACAAGATTTTGGTCACTCTGTTTTTGTATCAAGCACTTTTAGGTCAGGTATAGCATGGATTAAATGAATCGTGAAACTGACTCAGCTTTATCCCAACAATATACCCAAACTTCAGCTGCACAGAAGCAGTTGCTGCTGTACCAGTGTGACATTTTCCATTTTCTGCATTAATCAAAATTATCATCTATTTGTGTGAAACTGACAATGTAGTCCCAAATTATGAGTAATTTTGTACTGTGGATTCATACCCAATAAGGAATGGACTGAGGTTGCTCAAGCATGTATCTTTATGGGTCATTACAGCCAGCAGATAAAAGAAGCTTTCATCCCATCAGTCTGAGTTTGATATTCCAAGAGGTAACAAGTTCAGAAGCTCAAGAAGGTGGCTCACCCTCACCTTCCCAAGGACAACTAGGGATGGACAACAAAAGCTGGCTTTGCCAGTGATCCCCGGATCCCATGAAAGATTTTTTAAAGTCTAACCAGCTGCACTCCCTTGCACAGAAATGTAAAGTTTATCATTATTTTGCATGTAAAGTATGGTAACGTTGTACTTGAGAAGTTATTTGCTCAAATTGTTTGTTGGCACTATGCACCATTCCTATGTGAAAATTAGAGCTGAATACCTGCCGGCAGATGTTTCCCAGCAATTTTCTGCAAATGATTGATTGTCGGTGCTTAAAAACGACATGGGTTAGTTTGGTGTCTCATTTGCTCTACAATTCAGCGCTAAACACTCACAATGTGATTACTTACCTAAACAATTGGTTAGAGTTCAATGGGCCAGAATTTTGCAGCAACACGGAGACTCTGCGGACCTTTAGAAATCACGGACCAGACCTGATTCTGGGATTCCTGCCCCCATTCCCAGCGCCCCAAATTTTTGCTGGCCACAGGAGAAGGGTGCAGGCAGTGATCCCGCACCCTGCATTCCTGACATGGCCAGCTCCATTGGGTGGGTGGGTATCTCCTAGCCCATGCAATTTTTGTGGAGATGGGCTTGCTTTTCGAGTACTCATGGTTCACGGTCCCTCAGAGGAATCGTCAACCATAGTATGGATGCAGGAACCTTGTGAAACTTAACTTCAAAAAGTCTTGTTCAAGTCTATCATGCCCCCACCCACCCCCAATGGCCCCTCATACCTCCATGCCAACCCTTGCCCCGCCACCCACCCCCAGTGGCCTCTCATACCCTCCATCCCAACTTATTGTACATCCATGCATATTCACCCAGTCTACTCTCTGTACAGAACCAATGAACCTTAGAGTAACAATGGCATATATGGAAATGCTTAAAAAGCAGCAATTCATAATTTTTAAAAAAAAAACAAATGCTGCTGCAACAACCCTATAAAGGTGTCCATCAACCAGACTTCTACAGTATTAATAACAGACATTATAAGCACTTGATACCTCTTTATCTTGTGTAAATAAACATTGAGCCAGTGACAAAATAGATCACAGATTAGAAAGCTTGTAAAGTTATCAATCAAGTAACATTTTCCTTTCTATGCATCTGTTTCAACAAAACTAAAGCCCTTATGGATGCTTGGGGTCTTAGCCAAGCATGCCTTTCAATCAATCTGCCTCACCACACAGCAACCCCTGTGGCCGCCTCCGATTTGTGTCTGACGCGGTGGGCCCAATTCCATCTAGCACCACTTTTCTCTCACTACCCCCCCCCCCCCACCCCCACACACACACACACACACACACACACAAAGACACACACACACACACACCACCACTGCGAGGGAAAATCATGTTATTCGGGACACTTTTTCCAAGGCAGGTGTGCCAAGAAACTTCCTGACTCGAGCTACCCACCTTGGAAGTGAAAATCCAGCCCTATGTATTGACAGTCAGTTACTGTGGAGCAGAAGTCAGTAAAATTGTTGTGCTTTATATTTTTACAGGCAAACCCTCCTCCCATTATTGTGAATGCTGATTCTCTGGATTCTGGGCCTTATGTAAGTCCTTTTACATTGTTTTGCTTATTATAATTCACTGTGAAGGAGATGGAGTGACTACCTTGTAAACAGATTGAAGGGATGACTTTGGTTCATAGTTTTCTGTCACCGGATTGGTTTTCCTGAAGTGGCGACACTTGCTAAAGAATCCTGATTGTTCTAAGAATTACACTGACAATCAATTTTAGATTATCAGTCAGGTTTTGCAGTGTGGCTCATTGATACATGCTAGAAGCTACATATATTCACCTACAGGGCCCTATCCTTTGCAAACAGAAAGAACATGTTAATGCATTGCACCTTCCTTACCTAAACAAAAGCTCGGGGGACAGCCATTCTCTGGTTCATTCCCCATGCAGTGCTTTGACCAATCAGAATCAACTTGCTTGGTTTGAATTTAAACAAAAGCTTGGCATTTAACTGTTCCTTGGTACATTCTCCATGGCAGTGCCTCTACCAATCAGAGCCTACATGCCAACCAATTAACATCCTCTTCTCATGCGGCATAAATTGTTGTTCCCTTTGAAATTTGGTATTCTTGCTAATCCGTCCTGATGAGTGCAAGATGAAACGCTTCAACAGCATGTCCTTTTTTCAGCAATACTCAGGTTCTGTACCACCAAGTTTAAAAACCCACCTGATTCACTTATGTTCTTTCAGGATGGGGATCTGTCATCTTTACCTGGTCTGGCCTACATGTGACTTCAAACCCACAGTAATGTGATTGGCTCTTAACTCTCCTGTGAAACAAGCACTCAGTTCAAGGGCAATTTGGGCTGTGCAACAAATGCTGGCCTTTCCAGTAATTTCCACATTCCATAAAAGAATAAATTTTTAAAAAACATCCAGACACCAACCCTTAGCACAGCATCTGATTATTTCTTAATTGATTCCAGGGTCTTACCTTTGCAAACTAAGCCATTTCATGTATTTGCCACTTGTTGTGACATCAATCCTAAATTTGCCTTTCAACATGTGGCCTTTTGCTCTCATTTGCAATTTAATTTGAAATTGTTTTCTGGATCTACCTTTTTCTGTACCATTTATTACCTTATATAACCTGATAAGATTGTCTCTCAGTCGCCTCCTTCAAGGCTGAAAAATTCAAGCCTCACTGACTTCCCCTCTAACTCATACTATGGTGTGAAAGTAATTTTAACACAACTCACTGGGAAGGAAATCCAAAGGATCAAGTGGAATGCCCATTTTTCACTCTGCCCAATGTTACTCTCTGTTGACTTCAATAGACTATCTGATTCTGTCAGTTTCCTAACAAGAAGGTTAGGCCAAAATTGCAACCTACGTATCAGTCTTGTGGCTTTTCTCTATACCATCTACAACACTTGAATGTTTCCCTCGTGCCTTAGTGACTGCAACTGGACTCAAGGCTCCAGGTACCAACATACTGGCATCTTGTTTTGCACTCTGCATAATTTTATTTTCCACAGCAGAATAAAAGTGACTGGTAATGCAGCTATCAGCCATTTTGCATTATCAGCCAGGAAGAACTAGCTGAACGGCAATAGCATGAATCACACAATCAAACATTTTTAGTAAGTTGCCTGATCAGTGAAAGTGCAAGTTCCCATTAAAATCTTCTTGGGGTCTGAATGATATTATAGGAGCCAACGTTTACCTTTTAGAGAGGCCCTTTGCCTGTATGGGCAAGAGTCTCACACACTGCCCAAAAAGCACCTCTGAAAATGGATGCAATGTCATTGAAGATCGCTTGAGTACAACATTGTGCCAAATTTAACCTCTTGCAAGTCCTGTTTCACTAGGCTTGTGATTAGGTCTTTTATCTGCACTCGCTTAACCCAGATGAAAATTCCAGTTATCAATAGCTGTTTGTGTGAAGAAGTGCTTCCTTTCATAAATCTTAGCCATAATTCTTACCAATGCATCCCTATGTCCCATTGTTGCAATCTTGGCTTCATTTGAAATAGTATTCATGGTTAATCTTTTGATTTTCACTTAATGTCATATAGACCTAAAAAAGAAAGACTTGCATTTATATAGTGATTTTCACAACCACTGGATGTCTCAAAGTACATTACAGCCAATGAAGTCTTTTGTGAAGCATATTCACTGTTGTAACGTAGGAAACACAACAGCCATTTGTGCAGAGAAAGCTCCCACAAACAGCAATATGATAATGACCAGATAATCTGTTTTTGCAATGTTGATTCAGGGATAACTATTGGCCAGGACACCATGGATAAGTCCTTTGCTTTTCCTCAAAATAGTGCCATAAAATTCTTTAAATCCGCCTGGGCAGGCAGTTAGGGCTTCAGTGTAACTTTTTATCTGACAGTGCAGCACTCCCTTGGTACTACAGTAGAGTGGTAGCCTTGATTTTTGTGCTCAAGCCAGGAGTGGAATTTGAACCCGCAGCCTTGTGAAGAGGTGAGAATAAGCCATAGCTGACACAAAGCTGACCTCTGTAAAACCCCACCTTGATTACCTCTTTCCACACTGAGAAGGTTAAGTTTTTCTCACAACTCATCCTTGACACAAGAGATCCGTCTTGTAACAATTCTCAGCGCCTCTTCCAGAACTTGGATGTTTCCTTTGTGCTTCGGTATTCAGAGCTAAATTGAACACAGTATTCAAGATGCTATCTGAGCAAAGCACTATGCAACGTCAGCATGACAGCCTCAGGGATATACTTTATTGATTTGGCATTAAAGCTCAGCATTTTATTTGTTTTGTCAATTGATGACATGCCCATTGTCAATCTTGGTGTAGTGGTTGTATTCCCATGTCTGACACAAGAGATTGTGTGATGAAGCCACACTCCAGAAACCTAAACTAGGCAGGTACTTAAGTGAAATACTGAGGGAATTACGCCATTTTTTTCAAATGAGATATTAAACTGAGGCTCCAGCTGTCTGCTCAAGTGAATATAGATCTCATGCCACAGTTTGAAACTGGCTAGTATATTTGCTTACACTGCAATGATGACTACATTTCAAAATGACTTCTTTAGCGAAGCATTTTGGGATATTTGCAGGATCTGAATGGTGGTACATAATTGTAGGCTCTTCCTTTTTTTGTCAGATCTCTCTCAGTCTGTTCCCCATAGAGCACCATGTATCAAGTATAGCCCTTTCTTTTCCTGTGTAGAATCTTGAACATAGCGGCAATGAATTTTATTGTTATAAATCTGCCCAATTCCAAATTTTGTTCTTTTAATCTTTGGCTGCTTCATTTCACTCAACCTCTCCTCTCCACCATTGCTTTCACCTTTATATATTTACCATACGAGGCAATGATTTCTCCCTTAGGGATTCTCTTTACCTTTTATATGAGAAGGATGGAGACACTGGGAGGCCTGACTGATCAAGCACCATAAACGTATTTACAAGTATACCCTCCTCATTCTTTATAGACTAAGGTGGTTATATCTCAATTTTACCAATCAATATTGCTATAAAAGGATGTATTTCCCTCATGAAGTAATGCAGGAGTTATGCCACCTGTTTGCCTTGGACCTGAAGCCCAACTGGATCAGAGATATCCCTTTGCCAGCATCAGTCACTGCATCAGTAATTCCTTTCAGGCCATGTCAGGAGGCATATGTCACCTTTGCTGTGGATCTAAAGCATCAGATCATTGAAGCTCTGAGACAGTCCTCTCCAATCTGGCACTCATAGCATTTATGGCAGCAGTTGCAACTGCAATACCAAACGCTACTTAGTTGATCTTAGTTCCACTGGTTGACGGACCTCAGCTGCTTATTGTTTTACAGATATCATACATTTCCAAATTGATTTATAGCTGAACACACTATTATGACACAGCCGATGATTAATGCTGAGCTGTTCCAATCCCAGAGGGAAACTTGAAACAACTGTCATAGCCTGTTTTGCAATTTGTATATTTTGAGATGCAGGTTTTGAATTCAGTAGTAATAAGACCATCGAGTCTCAAGAGATTTTTAAAGAAACTAAATTAAGCATTTATTAATACAAGAAAGATCGTAAACACATACATATGTCTACAAAATTACTACTATAATAACTACAAAAATCTCCAAATTAATCTGACTCCTAGTTACACCTCTGTTAAGGCAACATTAAAATACAGATTTAAACAGACCCCTGGAAAACCATACCCTGAACAGTCGCATTCAAAATGAGTTTATTTCAGCTGTGGGTCCTTACCGACAGACTTGAGGATTACAGGCTGGAGCCTTTAGATCTTGGAATCTTTCCTCTTTTATCAAAAGCCTTCTCTTCCTTTATACACATTTTCTTTTTTGAATGCAAATGCTCATTGTATCACTAGTTTTTTTTACATCTTCTAACTATAAATCCCCTTTCATAGTACCAATGTAAGCTTTCGAAAAAAAAATAAACCAATTGTTTAGCTTCTTCTGGCTAGGTGTGATATTTCACACATTCTTTTGAATGGTTTATTTAAAAATGCAAATTGCCCCCTTTTCACTTCACCTTGTAACTTCCCTATGTTTACCCAATTACGATTTCAAACCTAATTCTCCTCTATACATCAAAGTCTCTAGACCAGCTGGCTTTAATTCAACTAAGACACACACACATACATAGACACAGACACCACTGAACTCTATTTTAAAATAATTTTCAATAACATTATTATATCTTCTTGATACACATATCCATCATACTGCCACAAAAGCAATTTCCCCAGTGCTCAGAATATATGATTGATGATCTACAACACCTTTTGAAATACCAGACCTCTGATCTGCTTCAGGATGGCCCTCACCTGATTGGTCCTGACTTTCAAGTCAGCAGCAAATGCCTCCTAGCTTTGACCCATAGCTCATCTTGGCCCTTCTTACTCAGGGTATCATCTTATGTATTAAGTTCAGTCTCTCTACATACCACACAGGTGTCTGTGGGATTGTGCTTGGAAGCAAGAGATCGGAAAAGGCACTACAAAAATGGGGCAGAATTTTACATTCCCCTGTGGGTTTGTAGACAGTGGGACACGTAAATTTCCTTGGGTGGCCTTTCTACCGGGCTACCTCCTGCCTCATCCCTCCAAAAATTTACATTAGGATGGGCGAACTCCCCTGCCCCTTTCCCAGTTGAGGTCCTTAAGTGGCCAATTAATGGCTACTTAAAGGGCCATTTCCTGCCCAGCCTCAATTTTCAGGCTGACGGGAGGAGTTCATGGTAAGGGGAGAAGGCCGGAAAGCGACCTTGCTCAGGTCTCGGGAGGGAAGGGGAGTTTGGGGGGGCACCTCCATCAACAGCCTCTTTTCAAATTTGGCCACCCACCCCTACCTTGTCAAGGTCTGGCCCCTGCGGGTACTCACTCAACTCCAGCCTATCCTCCAGCACCAACGCTCCCCTCTACCCTCCCTCACCCTCCTGGGCCTCAAGTCCCCTCCCTGCCTTGAGATCTCCACACTTGCCTGGTCCTGGACTCCTGGGACTTACACCCTGGGGACTGCTTGCAGTCCCAGTTCTGTCCACTGCAGCTTCTTGTGCTGCTAGGACTAGAGAGCTGCTGGCCAGTCAGGTTGGCTGGCAGCTGTCCGAGGCAGGGCTTACTCCCAACTGAGGGGCAGAAGATCCGCCTCGCATAAGTGGCTGCAGGGCAGCCAGTAACAGCGGAAATGCGTTGGCCACCGACTTTTCAGTCCAGGCTATGGTGAAGGAGATAAGAATGCTCTTGATGTCCTTCTCAGTGTGCTGCTGCTAGTGCACAATGGTCTTGGCACATGCAGCCAAGTTTTGACCTGACACATTCATAATATATGGTAGCGTCTGATTTCATTTGAACAATCGGAACTAAACAGACATGAGAAGAGAAATTTCCTGTCCGGCCTCTGCTACTTCCCTATCTCCCACTGTTTTTCTCTTCTATGTGCTCAACACTTCCTTCTTTAAGGGGTGAGAAGTCAGAGGCAGGGGATCCACCTTCTATGCAGTTTCCATTTCTGGATTCTGGGATGCTTTAAGGTGAAAATAGAAAGGGTTAACTTCCTGTGCTTGCCTTCTTATGAAATACAACTCAGGCTTGAGAAAATACTCCTTAATATGGGTGGTAACTGGTACAGGAAACAAATAAATATTTTGTGCCATTTATTAGTAGGCTATGAGCAAAGGGGAAGGAGAAAGCTACGAAAATTGTCCTTTGTAAACATTACAGATAAGATATAGGTAGTGTTCATCACAGAGTGGGCACTATGAATGGAAATGTGAAGCATGCTTATTCCATTGCATTTTTGCAAGGCATGGCTGTCTCCTTGTGCCTTGGCTAACTTGGTGAGGTCATTGAACTACTGAGTAACCTGCTGGACTTGCTGTAGGTGCTGTCACTGCTATGGCCAATTTCTTCCTGTGTGGGCTGGCAGCATACCGGTAGGCCTCCTTCTTTCACTGCCAAATACGTCCTTCCTCCTTTGTCTTATTTTGGACAACAAAACCTCTGGAGGAATAAAAAAATCTAGGGACCTTAAGCCCATTTTCCTCCCTTTTGGCTAACCCCAGCTCCTATGTAATTACTGGTCTATCTTTTTGGATGCTATCAGTATTATATTTCCATATCTTCCCACCTCCACCACCACCAGCAACACCCCCCAGCAGCACCCCCACCAACTTCCACAATAAATGATGCAAGTAGTGCTGGGAACCTACCCTCAAATAACTCTATATAAGAAAATTTCACAAGGCCAATGCCAAGTCACATTAGTTGGGAGAAATCCAGTCCTCTTGAACGTCCAATGGTAAACCCACAATAGAGGATAGACCAATCTGCAATTAAATGCTGTCCCTTAGCAAAAAATGAAAGGGTTTGAGATTGATTAGTCAAATCCAAACTAATATAAACAAGTCACATATTCAGATACATCTCAAGAGCATTTTATTATGAGAAAGGCATTTTATTATGCCTTGTATACATCATTGATGAAGCCACATTTGGAATATTGCATGCAGTTTTAAACATGTGAATCTCAAAGGAATGTTGGTACACTGAAGAGAAATTAGAGAATTAAGCATTTAAATTATGAAGACAGATTTACACAGTTTAATTAAAGAAGAGGATGAGATCAATTAGATATATAATGCTGGGTTCCATTAGATAATGTGCTTGAGATGATGTGTAACAGATTTTCAGCACAAAACTAAAAAACACAAGTAAAAAATAAATAAAAAGATCTCAGGTAACATTTGAAAGATTGGAAGGAAATTTCCCCCACCCCATAAAATAAATGAATATTTGGAACTCATTCCCATCTAAAACATTGTTACCACGCCAGTGGAACCTTTAAAAAACGTTGCATTGATACCTGGATATGAATGGAATTATGGGATGCAGGAATATATACAGATTGAGATAATCAATTGCTTCATGGAGTACCATGGTTCCTGAGATGTTAAACTGTAGAAATTTAAGTTTAACTGGTCATTGATGTATAATGCAATATTAGAGGGCTAGAAATCAATTAGTACCATTTTTTGGCACTGGATCATGATTCACTACCTCTGCCTCTGCACACAGCGGGAGGGCCCAGCAGTGTCGTGTGCAGACCACATACTCTTCTTTAAAGGCAGGCTTTATCTTGAAGGGAAGCTGCACTTAGCAATATTGCTGCAATGTAAATTTTTTCAAAGTGAACACCAGTGTAGAGAAAGGAATCCATAGTGATGAATATAGTGCTGGAGGCATGACAAGTGCAGGTGGACAGGAGGAGAAACACCATGAATGGGTTTTCAATTGTCAATGAGGCGAACAGAGGGGTGGGCACGCATTGAAAATTGCATTCCTGGGTGCCGTCACTGGATCTCAACGTCTCCAGAAAATGACACAATTTCAAAGGTGGGGGTATCTGGGAACCCACACACTTTCAATTAACAGATTGTTGAGCTCGTTGATAAGCTCATTAACAGCCTCAGAGGAGCTGTTTGAAATTTTCATCGGCAGGCACAGGAAAAATGCAGTGTCTGGGACACATCAGGGTGCAGCTGTCATGAACACAGAGGCAGGCCATGCAGGCTAATGGGTGCACTGGTGAACATGGAAGAGCTGGAGAATAATGCTCAGCTGATCAACCAAGACACAGAGCTGCCATTGCTCATACTGAGAGCCTTGCATTTTTGAACAGTGAGTGATGTACCTCCTGAGAGGATGTGAGGCTGCTGACATCACTTAGGCAGCAGAGGTTGTCAGAGGAAGCCCTGCTATCCAAATCAGTGTCAGCTGAGGGAGCTGAAATGGAAGCAGGTTACTTCGATGTTGGACAGAATAGCAATAAGAGCTTCAGCAGATGCATCCTCCTGGTCAGGAGGCCAGAGGAGCTCAGAGAAAGGCTCCAAAAGGATGAAGGTGCTACCCAAGACATTGTGTGCTGCCCAAGAGTCATCTACCTGCAGGTAAGAGAGAACCAGTGCTGTAGGAGGCTTCAGCTATTTAGGAAGCTGGTCTTGGACATTTGCGCTCTGGTCTACAAGGTCCCCATGGCAGACTCCTACCTGGAGCTGTCAAGGTCACTGTGGCACTGAATTTTTATGCCTCTGGGTTGTTTCAAGGCTCAGCTGCAATCCTTGCTGGCATCTCACAGTTGGCAGCTCATCACACCATCAGGCAGGTCACAGATGCCCTACCATTTGAAACAGGTGGGCCAGCACAGGCATAGAGTGCTTTAGGCTTTGCTACCATTAATGAATTCTCTCAGGTTCAGGGTCATTGATTGTATTCACAATCGCACCTACTGACCACTCAGCCAGATTCCTGAACAGAAAAGGCTTTCACTCATTGAATGTCCAGCTGGGCTATAACTACAGGAAGTGCAACTTTCAGGTGTTTTCCTGGCTCCTGGGAAATTTTCATGACTCCTTCATCCTGCGAGAGTCCCAGATGCTTCTACAGGTCAACATCCAGATTCTGTGGTTAGGTGCACGAGGATAAGAATTAAAATCCTGAGGAGGTGGCTCCTGATGACTGTCCAGTATCCAGAGATGGATGGAGAGAGGTGTTACAACCAAAACCATTTACTAACATGAATTTATTGAACAGACCACTGGCATCTTGAAGATGTGCTTCCATTGCCTTGACCAGTTGGGTGGTGCTGTCCAAGATGAGCCAACCAGGGTCTCGTATTGTAGTCATTTTATGCATATTGCACAACAGGACTATGCAAAGAGGACTGGAGTCAGATGAAGAGGAGGACCAGGTATTCCACTCTTCCTCAGAGGAGGAGAATGGGAAGGAGGAAGAAGTGGAAGGCAAATGGGGCCCAGGTGCCCAGGAATTAGAGGAGGAGCATCGAGGAGGTCCCAGCCTCATGGCAATCAGCAGGCTGACATGGCTGCAAGTGACATGTTGAATCAGCAATGTTTCACTTGAGCGTCTCTCAGCCTTTGAAACTCAGTTTCTATCAGACGGAGAAATTATCCAGCAAGCACATACATCTACAGGATTCCATTGCCACCCAAATACATTGAGAGTTGGGTATTCATTGCCAACATTCTCCCACATCACTGACCATGGAACCACATCAGACCAAGGGATTCTCCCCTACCCGGACTACCCTCCCAACTTAACCTGCATTCTACTCTGACATCAAGCATTAATAATATATGAGCCTAGTCAAGATCATAAGCTATTATCATTGTTAAAGAAGAAGTAAGTGACCAAACAAATTGAAAATGTTTCATCCACGTGACCCAAAAATGCAACTAATGGTGTGGCGCCTTGTGTCCATGCCCACTTCAACAGGGTGCTCCTCCTTTGGCTGATTCACTCAATTTGATGTCAAGAAATATCTGAAAGCACTGGATACAGCAAAGGCTATGAGCCCCGTCAATATCCGGGCTGTAGTATTAAAGATTTGTGCTCCAGAACTAGCCACACTCCTAGTCCACAAGAAACAGGACAAATCCAATCTGGCCAATTGCGGCAACATCAGTCTACACCCGATCACCAGCATCGACAATGCAGTGTAAGGGTCTGGCAGATATAAGGTTAAAGTGGGACTGAGTATAGTACTGCCCACACAATGATGTAAAAGAACATATGACCATATTTGGGCTCAGTCTAGTGTTGAACAGAGCTGTGTGCACAAGCAAGCAAGGAGACAGCTCCGAGCTTGACCCCTTAACTGTATATATGGACTTGGTTCTTGTAGTTAATAAATGCATACAATTAACCTACTTAAGACTTCAGAGATTTCGTTAAGACCTACCAAACAGTATCCAACACTTTACAATATGGTGGCAGTGAATGGAAAAACCC